>NC_089491.1:107876615-109126615 GCF_036850765.1 Saccopteryx bilineata | reverse complement strand
CTAGCAAAGAGACAGGTTAAAACAGAGAGAAAACACACATCACACCTTCAAAGAGCCAGAAACTGGAGACTGTGGTGATGGTTTCATGTGTACACTTATCTACAAGCTCATCAACTGTGTACATTAAATATAGATGGCTTTTGGTATGTCAATCATAACTACATACATACATATGTAAATAAGGAGTTCTTAGAAATATTGGACACAGCTGAAGAGTGTCCAATATTTCCTTTCTCATCACAGTCTTCCTAAGGTACCCTCAGCATAATAATCTATACACCTCTTCAATATTGATAGTGAGGTATTTGTAGGATTAAGGAGGAATGTTGATTCTTAAAGTAAATCTAAGCAGGCACATTTGCATTTAATTTGCACAAGCATTGATGAGAGATACTGAGTGAGAATCATACTCTAAGGAAAATTCTCCCTGCACTTCTTAGGAGACTTTGTGACCAAATAAATGGGTAAAATCTAGAGGTACCTGGATCTATTTAAAGAAGAAAAGGAAATCCAGGAGGATGTACATTTTGTGGTTTGTTTGTTTGTTTGTTTACTTGTTTTATTCAGTTAGAAGAGAGGAGGCAGAGACAGACTCCCACATGCTCCATGTCTGGGATCCACCTGGCAAGCCCACTAGAGGGCAATGCTCTGCTCATCTGAGGCATTGCTCCATTGCTCAGCAACCAAGCTCTTCTTAGCACCTGAGGTGAAGGCCATGGAGCCATCCTCAGCACCTGGTGCCAACTCACTCCAATCAAGCCATGGCTGCAGGAGAGGAAGAGAAAGGGAGAGAGAGAGAGAGAAGTGAAAGGAGGAGGGGTGGAGAAGTAGATGGTTGCTTCTCCTTTGTGCCCTGACTGGGAATCAGACCTGGGACATTCATATACCAGGCCTATGCTCTACCACTGAGCCAACCGGCCAGGGCCACATTTTATGGTTTTAGGAAGATAAGATGCCTGTTTTGCTTGCAGTTGCTCTAAGGTCTGAAAAACCACTGTTCTTCTCTCACCATTCTATTGGCTCTATCTCCAGAAATCAGTTCTCTTCCACTGTCATGGGACCACATGATCTCTGTATGTATTCCTCTTACTGCTTTCAAGAAACAGAATCTAAGCTGAGGAGAAGATAAACCTCAAGCCTAACATTCAAACATCCACAAACTTGTAGAAGATTTTGATAATGCTGCCATGCTTTACTTACTGCTTAAGGAGCCTTTGGTTTGGAAAGAATTTGAATGAAATTTCTAATGTGTTTTTTTCCCAAAAAAGTCTTTCAGAGTAATGGGTGCCATGCATCAGATTTCCTAGGAAGCTCCTCAGAGTCAGAGGTCGCTTATGGGGATGCTTTCCATGTGAGGGGGTGGAGGAACTAGGTCTGGGCAAAGACAGTTGGTTAAACTGAGGTGCAATTAGCGCAGGATTAAGCTGATTCAACAAGGCCCTTCAGAAATGAAACAAATTCACTGAATATGGAATGTCCTTGGAAAAGTGGGTTTAACCTTGAGCAAGGCAGTGCCCTTTGACCAAGAGAAAATCTTTTTTTTTTTTTTTTTGTATTTTTCTGAAGCTGGAAACAGGGAGAGACAGTCAGACAGACTCCCGCATGCGCCCGACTGGGATCCACCCGGCACGCCCACCAGGGGCAAAGCTCTGCCCACCAGGGGGCGATGCTCTGCCCCTCCGGGGCGTCGCTCTGCTGCAACCAGAGCCACTCTAGCGCCTGGGGCAGAGGCCAAGGAGCCATCCCCAGCGCCCGGGCCATCTTTGCTCCAATGGAGCCTTGGCTGCGGGAAGGGAAGAGAGAGACAGAGAGGAAGGAGGAGGGGGTGGAGAAGCAAATGGGCGCTTCTCCTATGTGCCCTGGCCGGGAATCAAACCCGGGTCCCCCACACGCCAGGCTGACGCTCTACTGCTGAGCCAACCAGCCAGGGCCGAGAAAATCATTTTTTTAAAGATTTTATTTATTTATTTTAGAGAAGAGAGAGAGAGAAGGAGGGAGGAGCGGGAAGCATCAATTCCCATGAGTGCCTTGATCAGGCAAGCCCAGGGTTTTGAACCTGTGACCTCAGCATTCCAGGTCGGTGCTTTATCCACTGTACCACCACAGGTCAGGCAAAATTTTTAGGAGAGATTCCTCAGCTATGAGATGTCACTACTCCCTAAATCTAAGAGCCTCACTCCCAACAGGAAGGGATGCATATGGCATTGTATGGTTTTCATCTACACCTGCAGAAGATACAGGGAAATTCTGAAGGAGTAAAATCACCACATTCTGCCTTCCACCTCAAAAATACATTCTAACACATGCTGTGATCTCTCCCAGCCTCTATAACCATTACTCTAAGCGTTAACTTATACTTATTTTATTTTTAGTAATATTTTTTCAATATCTTTTGAACTTCTGTTTGCTCTTTATTTTGCATGCTATTATTATAAAATACAATATTTCAATAGAGATGGAAATAATGCTTTCTCTGGAAATCATTATGATTATGCAGAGTGGTAGGCTATCTCACTATATAATCCGGGAAATCTTTATCAATTTGTAGACCTCACGATGCACATAATTAAAGTCCTACTTAGTAGAATAAATATAAGGGACTAAAGGAAGTTGTCATGGCAACCAAAATATCCCGACTGTCTTCCTTTACACCACAGAAGTACTAACCTTTAAAATGCCTTAATAGTTTTTCTCTATTTTATTTTAATCACTGGCTATTTTGCATACTATGTTTGCCATATATGGAGCTAAATCATTCTTTTTTGTAATTTAGCTTTTTACATTATATAGATTTTTAATTTTTATTGAATTTATTGGGTTGACACTGGTTAATAAAATTATATAGATTTCAGGTATACAGTTTTAGAATACATCATCTGTTATTGTATTGTGTGTTCACTATCCCAAGTCAATTATATTATATTGTTTCTACGCCAAAGGTTAATTCTTTATTGCAGATTCCTAGACAAAGAATGAGCGTCTATACAGCTTTTGGTTTGTTCTGTTGCTTTTGCCTCTATTAAGTATTCTTCTAACCTACTGTCTTTCCCAATCACCCAGTTTTATGTACCCTCACCTGCATATCTATATTTAGCCATATCTACAAATTAATATATATTATCTTATTATTATTTGAACTTCCATTTCTTTGACTATTTGGAAATTAAATGCTTTTTTTGGTCAGGAAGGATTTGTGTTTCTTTCTTTGAGCATTGCTTGCTCATGTTTTTGTCCTGAACTTTCTTCTAAAAGGAAATTATTTTTCTACTCAATAATAATTCTCTTGGCATATTCCAGGATGCTAAATTCCACTTTAACTAAATGACTATGCCTCTAAAATTAAGCAAGCTGTTACCTACTAGTAAGATGATTTGTGTTTTTCATTTACTGGTAAACCAATTCAAAGAGAATCATAAATAACTTCACAGCACTGATTCAATTGTTTAATAATGCTTAAATGTTGTTTCTAGTGTAGACTAGTGGAAAGAACCTTGAATCAGGCTAGTTCTATATAGGGCACATACTTAACCTCTTCATATCCATCTTCTTTTGTAAAATAAGGCTGAGTTACCTTTCAGGGTTGTAATGAGAATTGAGGATATTCTAGTTACATATTGGTGCTAGCATTTTGGTACATAGTAGGTTCCTAATAAATGGCATCTTTAGTTTTTATTAGCCCCCTTTAATGTTATTATATCTTAACATGTCCCTTACTAGAATGGCTTTCCAAACTGAAGGTCTCAATTAGTGGATTAGGAAATTTATTAACACAATTTTCAGGCACAACTAAAATTTTTTAGTAAAAAGAACAGAATTGAATATATCAGAATATTTCACACATTATAAGAGCAAGTTTTTTTATGTGAAACTTTTATTCAATGTATAACTACATTAGAGGGAATGGATAAACTGGAGCACAGTATAAAATGTACTTCTTACTATGGATTGTCGTAAAAAATTCTTTCAAAAAACACAATTTTATTAGATACCAATCACAACGTATACAAGTCCCTTATACGTTAGTGGTTAAGACACCTAGATTTTTTTTTTTTTTTTTTTGTATTTTTCTGAAGCTGGAAATGGAGAGAGACAGTCAGGCAGACTCCTGCATGCGCCCAACCGGGATCCACCCGGCATGCCCACCAGGGGCAACGCTCTGCCCACCAGGGGAAGACACCTAGATTTAAATCCCAGATCCATCAAGCACTATAATACTCTTCTGAACTAATCACATGATCTCTGTATGCCTTCACCCGTAAAATGGATAACAATTATACTTTTCTTATGGGAGTGGCATGAAAAATATATAATTTCTTATATCTAAAATACTTAGTAGGTACTCAATAACTGTTAGCTGGTATTTTATCAAGACTTGAGTAAAACAGAAATTTTTTCTGACTTAAGTGTGTAATGCCACATGCACGAAAGTGCATAAGAGAATATAAAGTTGGCCCTGGCCGGTTTGCTAAGTGGTAGAGCGTTGGCCTGGTGTGCGGGAGTCCCGAGTTCGATTCCAGGCCAGGGCACACAGGAGAAGCGCCCATCTGCTTCTCTACTTCTACCCCTCTCCTTCCTCTCTGTCTCTCTCTTCCCCTCCCGCAGCCAAGGCTCCATTGGAGCAAAGTTTGCCCGGGTGCTGAGGGTGGCTTTGTGGCCTCTGCCTCAGGTGCTAGAATGGCTCTGATTGCGGCAGAGCGATGCCCCAAGATGGGCAGAGCATTGCCCCCTGGTGGGCGTGCCGGGTGGATCCCGGTCAGGCGCATGCGGGAGTCTGGCTGACTGCCTCCCTGTTTCCAACGTCGGAAAAATAATAAATAAATAAATAAATAAATAAATAAATAAATAAATAAGAATATAAAGTCATCACATTAGTTAGGACTAAATAATTAGCAAGTTCTTTTCACCTACAAAACGATGCTTCTTGAGTATATCCACAAATAGAAATTTTCAAGAGCCATGCAACTCATCTTAGTTTTGCTACTAAAAAACAATATTTCTCTCAAAATATGAAGAAAAAAATTAAATATTAAGCAATCAGTTAGTCCGTCTTTGTCAGTATGTTAGATTCTTAGTTGCCCATTATGTTTGTGTATTTTATAAAAGACGTTTTGAAAAATTTCACAGTGGGATATATTAAGTAAAAATAACATATCTATATTTCTTTTCATCTTCTTGATTTAAAAAAAATGATAGGGATAATAATATCAGCTAGTAAGAACTGAAAGTTTATAACTTGAATCTTTTCTGATGAAACATCTTTCAAGCATATATTATATCTAAAAAGATTGCTTTTCGAAGTTATAGAAACATTCTTCTCTTAAGAAAATACTGAGTAAACTTCAAGTGTTATTTACAAAATGTTGACTCTATTTAACAACTTATTTTTTGTACAGTCTTTTAGATCATTCTACTTATATGTAGAATATTTGACATTTCATAATAGATTGGTATAATATGAAAATATTTAACAATAGGGCGGCAAAGAACCCAAATCTATACATGCACAAAAATGTAAACAATTGAGTAGCCACTTGGAGGTGCAAATGAACATCAGTCTGGATGACTAGCAACAATAGCCCACTTCTAGAACATGACAAACATTGAGCTGAGACACAGACAGTATGCCTTTAATTTAATGATGGCACTGCTGTCGTTAGCTATTTGTATCTAACAAATCTAACACATCTTTTCCTTTAAATCCCACTGTAAACCATAATTCCTCAGATATCCTCAACTATCCTATGGAGTTAAGTAATAATGCCAATCATATCAGATGATTCTCACGATCGAGGAATAATTTAGATTTTTTAATATATACATTTTAATATTCCATACATGTGTATTAATTTGTGTCTGTTATTTTAGTCTTGCTGACTCACATGAAACATGAAAGTTAAGGTATCATCAATATCAATAGCTTTATATAAGTTATGCCAACCGTAAAAACAGTACTCCACATTTTTGCAGGAAGACAAGAGCCTAAGCTAAACAAAACCAGAAAAACCTTTTGGAAAGTGACCTTGAGCTGGAAAAAAAATAAAATTTTCTGACAGTCTGGAAAATTCTGGGCTGCCAAATGCTATTACGGAGGAAATGGGGGAGTAATCAATTGATTGATTGATTAATTGATCAAAGGATAAAACAAACTTACATGTTAGACATTGTACTAAGTATTTTGCATAAATGATCACATTTCATACTCATTAAAACCTTATGTATTTGGCATGATTATTCTCATTTACAAATGAAGAAACTAAAGAACAAGATCTGAACCCATACCCTTTAGGATTATATTAGTAGCTATTCTTGGAAAATCAAAAGCTTAAAAGAGATAACTAACCTACTATAAAATAAGCATTGATTATCTATGTATCTGTATTAACCTTAGCTATCATCTCCTTGCAGGAGATCCAAACTCTCTGGATTTGTGTAAGACTTTAATAATAACCCCATACACCTGACCAGGTGGTGGCACAATGGATAGATTATCAGACTGGGACACTGAGGGCCCAGGTTCAAAACCCCAAGGTCTCTGGTTTGAGCACAGGCTCACCAGCTTGAGCGAGGGGTCACTGGCTTGTGCCCAAAGGTTGCTGGCTTGAGTAAGGGGTCACTCGCTCTGCTGTAGCCCCCCAGACAAGGCACATATGAGAAAGCAATCACTGAACAACTAAGGAGCTGCAATGAAGAATTGATGCTTCTCATCTCTCTCCCTTCCTGTCTGTCTGTTCCTGTCTGTCCCTCTCTCTCACTCTCTCTTTCTGTCAATAAAATAAAATAACCCCATACATTTGAGATGGCTTTTCTTTTGGGTATCCTTCCACCAGATACCTAACTATGCATAATTAATTCACAAAAGCTTTTTGAATTCTATAAAATTCCATTATCCGTTCACTGATTATCTCTATTATTTTATAAATCAAGAAAGAGCTTTATAGTTTCACAAACCTTCCTGCTGAGACAGTGTAGTTATTCATGCCCAGGCCTGTTTGTATTTGTCTATTTCAGCCCAAAGTTATGTCTCCTCTCTCACTAGCACAGCCTGAAATTTTAAGTCACACAGTAAAATTATTAAAGTCCAGAATATGTTGAAATTGGAAAATATGACTTTAATTCAACCCCTTTAGAATACCTTCCTTATATTGAGGAATATAAATATATATATTTATATCATTATATATATTTCTATTAATGTATACTAAGACAAAACTAGGCAGGGAAGGTTTCATGTCTTCAAATTTCAAAAGGCAGATTAGTTGAGGTCAAATGCCTTTTTAAAATACACTTAGCTAGTGAAGAGGGCTAGAACTGATGTCTTCTGTACTCAAGGCTAAGATTTTTTTCATTGACTATCTTAGGAATTAATTTGTTTAGCATTTTGGAGATAAACATGTAAAATAATGTAATGAATTAATAATTTAATAATATATTCAAACTAAATAAACTGAAGTAATTAAACAAGTTATGTTTCATCATCAGTGCCTTGATATATAGAGTCAATCATGACACATGTACAGTGGCTTCAGAAATTAACCCAGCAAGACAAGTAAATTATTAAACAGAGTATTGTTTATAGTAAATGTCAAAAAAATAACTGGGAGGAAAATACACTATCACTAGACGATATTCAAGCAGTAATTTCTGTATAACATTCGTGATATCTTCAAGTAGCAAGGTTATAATACTATTCCTTATAACCACTTTAAGATTCATTAACATTTTGAATGTATGCTATCACTTATCAACATTTGCAATGTAAATATTTGATCTCTCTTTTCCTTTAAGAAAATATGAAATGTTTTGAGTGTGGAGCATGTTATGTTGTCAGCAATTGTTTTGTATTCCTTTCCATGAAAAGTGGGTTTACAAACTCAAATCTACACAGTAAATAATAGTCTATATAAATAACTAATAGATTGAGAATTTACATAGTATTGTTGGGAAAGAGCACTTTCAGTAACTATGTCTAGTCTTACCTTCTGGGGGCGAATTCCCACTGTGGTTCCATAAATATTTCATGAAGCAACACAAAGTCATATGCTAATGATAGGCCATTTACCCAGTGAGCAGGTGCACCCTCTGATGTTTTTTCAACTCTGGTCTACCTTTGATGTGGGATCAGTTAAGCCATTTTGAATTATTCTTTTTTGCTTCCCTCCCACCACAGTTTCACCTGAACCGAAAATGGTGAGCGAGAGTCATCATGAGGCCCTGGCGGCCCCACCTGTCACCACTGTTGCGACTGTTATACCAAATAATGCCACCGAGCCAGCCAGCCCTGGAGAAGGAAAGGAAGATGCCTTTTCGAAACTGAAGGAGAAGTTCATGAATGAGTTACATAAAATTCCACGTGAGTACTCCATATTATTACTTCAGTTAAAACAAATGGTTGAAAATCACCTTACTTGTCGGATAGAAAGCAGAACTCCTTGTAACATATTAAAAACATACATTT
This sequence comes from Saccopteryx bilineata, assembly GCF_036850765.1. Classification (NCBI taxonomy): domain Eukaryota; kingdom Metazoa; phylum Chordata; class Mammalia; order Chiroptera; family Emballonuridae; genus Saccopteryx; species Saccopteryx bilineata. The sequence continues at coordinate 109,118,160 of NC_089491.1, read as the reverse complement.
GATTTTTTTTTATTATTGGAATAGGAGTTCTCCTAAAAGTCTGTATCTTGTGTTTAATGGGAGTTCTTTTTTACCTTCTTTATCCTCTGTTTCTCTTAAGAATATTAATGTTTATGAGTTGTACTACATTTTAGATTTGCATTTATAAAATTATTCCATTGTAAAGATTATTTCTAAGCAATAGCTTAAATACACTATCACAATTGTATGTTTGATATTATTTTATTCACTTGTTAGTAGTTCAAAAGCTTTTGCACAGTTTTTAAACTTTTCATTAGGAAATAATTTTTACCCATTTATTTGTATGAATATAACACTAAGTCCAGTCAGTGGTGTTTAATTTAAATTTTAAACTACAGGTTTATTTTTTTCTTCAGATCTGAACACTATGAACTAAATACTTTTCTAGGTGTTAGGAAAACATGTTTTGGCCCTCACAAAGCTTATATTTTAGTAGAGAAAAGAATAATACAACAAGCTGATTTGTAAAGAAACCTGGGAGATTTAGGAAAGACAGTCATAACCTAGGAAATACAGACAGGGCTCTTAGGCAAGAATCTGCCTGGAAGAGCCAAGAGCTCTGTGTGCCTTAGGTCCAATGAGCCAGCGGGGGAGGGGCAGATGAAGCTGGACTGTAGCAGAGGCTGTATCATATGGGGCCTTCCGTAGTGTTCTAAGGAACCTGAATTTTACGCTGAGTGAAATAAAATGATTTTTGATGATTTTGAGCAGAGGTGTCCCAGGATCTGACTTAGGTTTTTCTTTAAAATCACTCTTGCTATTTTGTCAAAAAATGTGCTTAGAGGGTCAAGGCCAGAAGGTAAAGCAGGCTATAGCAATAAACCAAATGAGAGATTTGTAGAGAATTATTCTATAAGGACATTGAGCAACTGAATGAAAAAAATACAAAGAATCAACTTCTTATCCCTTAATTAACAATTTGTTGACCTGTCTGTCCTCTTTTAACAAATTCAAGTTCATCTGAGAGACACTCTTAGCACAGTTGTCAGTAGTTATCATGTTTAGTAAATAGACCCATAACCCGGTATAGATGGAGATGGAGACAGTCCCATAGTCAGAGCCCTACACTGGGAACTGCAGGCTCCCAGTTCTCTTCCTTTCTCTGCTGCTGAGCTCATGGGCTGATCCAGATACTTTCAATAAAACTCAGAGCTCATACTATAGTATATAGCAGAAACCAAATACATATATCACAGAAGCAAAGTCTCACTTGAATATTTTGAGATGTTTGCTTTAAAAAATGTGTCATAGGGTAGCAGAGAAAGCAATGAACAACCAGATCAAATACATATTCTGTCTTGTCTTCAGTACCATCTCGTTCTTTGGAGGAGTAAACAATATGAGAGGTATGGCAATGTTGATAACTACCACGGATTGAATGTCCCCCATGTACCCACATAAATCATTCTCTCAACCCCTTTAGGCCTTTGCCCAAACTAGAACTTCTCCAACCATGCCATTTAAAATTATGACCCATCGATTTCGCCCTGTCTTAGCCAGCATTCCCTGCCCTTTTCTGGCTTTTTATTTCTCACCATATTTCTTAGTACCATATGTAATGCTATGTATTTTATTTTTTGTTTTAAAATCATTTTGGTCCTCTCCAAAATAATGTAAGCTCTATGAAGGCAAAAAGATGGGTCTGCCTTCTGCATAGTTATATCCTTAGTGGTACTTGTTATATAGGAGGTATTCCGTATCTGTTGTTGAATAAATGAATAAATTTCCATTTAGCTTATATCCTGAAATACCCCTCTTAGTCTGTGAGGCCTTAAGATGCTGAAAAATTAAAGCATATTAAATCTTTAAAATTTATAATACTAAGAAAAACATCATTTCGATTGTCATTTTTTCCTTAACTATAGTGACAATCATTTTTAGCCTTTCCCACTCAGAGCCAGGTATTTATGTTTTCTTCCTTGTAAGAAAGTAATTAGCTGGAAAAATTATTATCTATGAAACTCTCCCTTCTTTCTTTTCTTTCCCTTGCCTGACTTTATTTCATTCCTCCCCAAGTCATTGTCCCATTCTTGTGTCCCTTCTGTGAGCACTGGAAATGAGACCACGGTAATCAGTCTTCTCCTCTAGGGAGATTTGCTTTTGTCAGCAACCTAAAATAACAGTCAGAGGATCTGGGTAACACCTTATAGAGATATTATATTGCTAGCTTAGGCTTTAATTTAATAGGAAAAAGCAAACGAAACACCTAAACTTTTTAAGGGGAAAGGTAAATAAGTGTTAATAAAACTGTATCCAAGGTACAGCCATGCATTTGCATTAAAAATATGGAACTGCATATTTCACACTTTCATTTTAATCGACTTCAATTTTACTGCCGGTGTAACTAAAGTTTCTAATGGGATTTATATACAGAGAACAACACTAAACATAAATATATCCCTAAAATCAAATTCCTTTAGGAGCATATGTTATATAAAGGTGGACACTTTTGACTTGGCATAATATAGCGCTGCGCTAATGACAGGTAACAAATTAGAATATTAATCGATTTCAGTCTGTGAACTAAATCTTAGTTATCTGGCAGATGTGCTTTTTTGCAAAATTGATAGCAAACAGCTTTAGTCTGTCACTTGAAATTCCCACTTGTGAGAAGAGCGGTGTCACAATGGCAAGGAGTGTGTAGTCATTAGTTGGGTAATCTGCACAGTCCAGCATGGAACACATTCAAACCAAACTGCCTGATGATATTATCCATAACACCATGGGGCTTAAAATAAAGAAAAGGAAAAGGAAATGGTAAATGCTGAGCATTTTTATCTTTCAATTCATTCTGCACACTGTTATCTAAATGAAGCAGACAAGGTTTCTCAGAATGTTCCTTTATTTTGCAACTTTGATTTTAATATGAGTAGGGTCATGGTTGATTTGTAAAGCATGAACTCATGTCATCCAAATAGCTGTGATTAGGTTTTGATATTCATGAGCTTCTTGAAGTTGAATGCACCCTTTCCTTAAACACAGCAGAACACCAGGTAGCCAGAACTGACTCTTAGTCCAAAAAAAAGCATGTGGACTAGAGGTAATTACATAATTTATGCAAAAATACTATTGAACAGACAGTTTCACATAGGGATTAAAACCACAAATTCTAGTCATAGACTGCATGGGTTCAAATCTTAACTTCACCACGCACAAGCTCTGTGACCTCAGGAATGTTACTTAATCTTTCTGTGTATCAGTTTATTCCTGTATAAAATGGGGACAAATATATCTTCATCATAGGCTTCTTGTGTAGAGACATCAATGCATATAAAGTGCTTAGCAGAGTGTCTGGCACAGAGAAAGCATTTTATAAATGTTAGCTATTATTAAACTTAAGCTGTCATTTTTAACAAGTCTATTTCTATTGTATAAAAGCCCTCTATACAGGTCAGACAGACACCCAAACTAAGAAAATCTCAGAAATTTTTATGCCAAATACACATGCATTGCATTCTTTAAACCCATAACCCATTCCAACAATGCTTGTTTTAGGAAAGACTAAAGACAAATTCCCTCTCCATGTTTTCCTATTCCCATCATCTCCTCTAATTTCCCTTAAGAAGAAAAACAAACTCCTGTAATTTTATTGCCTTACCTTAACTATTCCTTTTGCTCACACACAAGGTTCACATCTCAAGGTTCACATCGCTGAAAAATGCCTAATGAAATTCCATATACACTAAGTGCTTAAGATATGTCAGTTTTCCTCTTTCATTCTCTAAACTTTTCTTCTTACCCTACCTCCTCTGTCAACTACCATCTCTTCCTCCTTCGTATCTACACAAAGTGATTGAAAAACATAACCTATATCCTGATATCTGTTTCTTCAACTGCCATTGACAACTCAGCTCCTTCCATTCTGATGTTTATCCTTCAAGTACTGTTCAAATTGCTTTAAGTCACCAGGTACTTCTTGATGCACAGTTATAGGGGTTATTATCAATGTTCATTTGTTCAGATATTGCTGCATTGTCATCACTGTCAGATGCCACCATCTGAAAACTCTTGATTTCCAGGACTATCCTCCCATTTCCTCATCCTCTTTCCTTTCCTCCATATTCTCTTTTATGACTGGCCCTCCCTTTTCATTGTCGGTCCTTCCCTGAAGTGGTAGAAGTCCTTGTTAACAAGGTCACATTTTTAATCCTTTTCCATTTGTATCCTGTGTGCTCTCCCTAGGAGCTCTTATTCACCTAGCCATTTGGATGAGAATGCTCACTATTATTTTTCATACATCTCATCTCCAGTTCCATTACTGCCCTCATGGAAGTCCTGTTCATTCTCCTCCTGAAAAACTTCTCAAAACCAGCCAGCACTTGCACACTCCAGTGTCCTCTCTCGTGCCTCTCTCTTTCCGAATCCCCTTTCCCATTATCCCTGGCACTTTCTTTTCCTTTTTTTTTGTTTTGATTTAAGAAACAGTTCAAATGTTCACCTAGAAGAGAAGTTCCATCATTTCCAAAGTCAGAATTACTCGAGCCTTCCTCCAACCTTTCATAGCTCTTTTTTAAATATCTTGCATATCAGGTTTTACTTTTTTTTTTTTTTTGGTCTGGTTTTACCTGCCCTTCTCACCAAGATATAAATTCCTTACAGGCAGGAACAATTTCTTATACATATTTCTTATACATATTGTATCCTTTATATTTGAAAGTCTCTAACACCATGGTAGAAACAACTGAACAGATAATACCATATTAGAAATGTTAACATTAGACCAAATATTATATTTCTTGTGCCATGCTTAGATAAATGGATCTCCAAATCAACAGTCTTCAAATCTTTTCATCCAAGGCTCTATTTATTCAAATGAAAAAAAAAAAAACCTATATAAAACAAAACAGAGCCACTGTGGTAAGTTAAAGGTGTCTTTCTCACTCACTCTTCCTAGATACCCCCATGAGCAGCTCTAAAGACACCTGACAGTATGGAACACAATTTGAAAGCAGTGGTCTGAAGAAGTAGGAAATATATCTGTATCCTCTCTCCCAACAACTGCCAATGAAATTCAACAGCCAGTAGTAATATAGTTTGTTAAATATGGCACAAGCAATATTCAGTGGTGAGGAATAATACAGTCCAATAACTCTGTTTTCCCTCATGTGGCTGCAGAATGAGCATAAAGTCATTCTCATATGTCAAGAAACATATGAAGAGAGCCCTTCAGAACATACAGTAATCCATAGCATGTAAATAATTACAATGATTATTGTAATGGAAGTATATACTGTGCATTCTTTAAAATCAACCTCAGTTCTGCCTTACAAAAACTCTATTAGATGAGAACAATTATTATCCCCATTTTACAGAAAAGAAGGCTAAAGCTTAGTAAGGTAAATGACTTGTCCAAGGAAGTTACACATGGTTAGGTTGTAGGTTCAGGAGTATTTCAGGAAATACTTCACTTTTTTTTTTTTAATTATGCCTTTGCAGAATATCCCAGAGGCTGAGAATGACCTCTACCTTTCCTTATCATTCCTGGCTTGAAACAGAGTTCTATGTGTCCATTCAGAGGATTGTTTGTTATGTAATATTCATCTTTTGATATTTCTTTCAAATTACTGAATACTCAGAACACAAGTTTAATACTAATTCAGAATCTGTCATTGCATTATCTGCTTTAAGGACAAGTACTTACTCACTTTATGTTTCTGCATTTGCACTCTCTCTGTTAGACTGGCATGTGAATAGCCCATTACTACCTAAATACCAAGAGCTACATTTTGTTTCTTTATATAAATGGACTCTGTGTATGACTCATCTCCAGCGATCACCTGTTGACTCAGTTCTTCTCACTTCAAGAAACATTGGCTAAAATGTTAAGTGACATTATTCATTGTTAACCTCTTCAAGTTGAAATACTTTAAGAAGAAAAAGTTGCAATACTAATAAGTTTTATCTTCAGAACAAGTGCTTAGAAGTATTGAGTGACTTCATAAATGCAATGCTGAAGGAACCTATTTGGGACAAGGACACTTAGAGATAAGGTGCAGTTCATCACAGCACAGTGTAGTGATTCATGCTTACATTCAGTAAACATTCTATTTTAGCTTATTTCTTTCATCTTCTATTCAAGTTTAATTTTGATTTAAAATATAGGGAAATATATGTGCGTGTATGTGAACACTGTGTGTTGTGTGTACGTGCATGTGTGTACATGTGTGTGTGTGTGTGTGTGTGGTTAAGAGTTATAATTAAAAACTTCTATGGCAGAAAATCAGTTTCGTTCTTAATAGAACTGACACTGCTCAAAATAGTATGTTGTATTTGCTGGGCCATTTTTAGTATGCTAACCTAAGGGCATGAGAGGCAGCTACTGGCCTTTAGAAGCCATTGGCCCACACTATGAAATATTGCCCCACATTCTGCATGAATTTCAAAATCTCATGGAACATGCATGTAGAGAGAAACCCTATAAATAATCATCTGAACCTAAAAGTATTTGTCATATAAACACAAAATATTTTTGCATGTCTCTGACATGAACTGAATATTCTAGCTTTGATTCTAATGTTTATTTAACCTCTGATCTTTCATTTTTCCCCTTACTTTTTGAAACTCTTCTAATTGTCTTACTTCTCTAAATCTAAATATCCCTTTTAGTGGTTCCAAGCATTTGATTACTTCATTGTCTTTTGTATAATTGTACCTGAAAATTTCTATACTGAAATACAAATAATTTTATTATAAGTTTTTATTCTTTTATATTATAGTTAGCACATTTTGTTGATTTGTGAAACTTACACATGCAAGTATGTTGTATTATTTATTATACTATGAGAGAGTTAGGGGAATATAAAACATATTTGTTGTAAACTGAGGCACTGTGGATAATACTGATTTTAAAGAACAAGTGTGCAATATGACCTATCAACATTTTATATTCAATGTGAGAATCTAAGAAAAAGTACATGTTACTCAAGAAGGTTGTTTAAATGTGTCCTTGAATTTTGTTTCCTTCTTGAAACACTATTATGCAGAAAATTCCCCCAAGATCCATGCTTGTAAAATGAACTAGTGTTGAGAGATTTTATAAACTTCTAAAGCATTGGTAATACTGAGTAACGGTAAACACATAAAGCCACCAAGTGAATTAAGATCTCAGGGAAGTTTCTAAACCTTATTTAGCTGCACTCCCTTAGCATTTCAAAGATACTAAGCAAACACACCTGAGAAAAACAAAGGAGTGAAGCATATTTTAGACAAGTATTAAAAAAATAGTTCAGGAATTACCTGGCTAAAACTGTACAGACATATAAATATATTTTAAAATTATATTAAACCTGTATTCCTCACCACAGCTGCAGGTCAAAATATAGGCTACCTTTTAACTAACTGAAAATGCAAATCTATAAAGAAAGCAGAATTTTAAAAAGCTGTTTTCTCTTCACTCTAATGACTCTGTAGACCTTTTATCGCATTGCCAACCTGTCAGGTTTGTGCCAGTTTCTATTAAATTGGATAAAGAATTTAGAAGTGGAAACCAGAGGGAAATTATGTGAGGTATTATTATATTTTTAGCACCCGGCTTTATTTTTCTTTGTTTTGATTTTCATTTGAGAGTATTATAACAAAGGGATTGAACTGGATACCTTCTGAATCTATGGCTCTTCAGTCCAACTTTTAAGGGAATTTAGAGAACTTTGAAATAAAGATTAGGCCCATTTAAAGGTTTCCTCACCCAGCCACAGTTTCATTGAAATTGCTGTCCTGGAGGAATTGCAGAAGTGCTTGAGCCCTTTCCCTTTTCTCATTCAAGCTTTTAACACATACAAGTAAAAACAAAACAAAGGGAAATGGTACTACAAATAATAGAGATAGATTTGACTGTTAAATATTTCATTACCTGAGACTATTGTGTACCTGTCCACAGAAACTTAGAAGAGATCCCAGATCGCAGGGTAATCAACTTTAATTCACTGAGTTATATTGCTCAGTGCTTCGAAAGTAAAATTCTATTGTAATAATTTGCTTTTCGTAAGACTGGGATAAGATTCTTTAAAATCAGTAAACTGTTCCAGTGGATTAAACACATTCCTGCTATAACATGTAAATATTAATGCCTAAATTCTCTGGTGCACATCAGTAGCCCTGTCCTTTGTCCAGAATGCTCTGTTAATTACTCACGCCATCAGTATTGTATGACCTATTTGCTCTCTCTGTAAAACAAGAGTCATAATAGTACTCTACCTCTGGAAAGGTATAAGCAGTAAAGTACTGATATGTATAAAGTGATCAAAATAATGTCTGGAATATAATGTTGGCTATGTTCAAAGTTCAAGCTTCCAATGCATATATCTAGCACCTACTATGTGCTAGGCTGTGCACACCACGCTTAGGTATTAAACCAAAGCGCATACTTTTAACTTGTTTCTGGGCCTCAATCGCATCACAGACTCAAGAATTTTTCTGCCAGAAGAGCCTTTAAATTAAAACATCTTAGAAGGACACCAGTGGCTTTTGATGAGATTATTTGGTATGGTTCTTTTATGAGTCACAGCCTCACCTACAACTATTTGCCCTCCTACAGTCTGCTTCAGCGGGACAAAAACTCTAGAAGTTACTGAATTTGTTATCCAAAGTGTCCCGTGTTTCCAAGTCTTGCACAAACTCTCTCCTGTGCCTGGGACTTCTTGCTCGCCACCGCTTGTCTATTCAGACAGTCTCTAATTATCCTTCAGAACTCTCTTTTTAAAAGGTCTTCCTGTCCTCCTGTTAATAACCTCCTAATCTACTAATCAGGAACTGTCTCTCTGTAGTAAGTCTCTAGTTGACCAATGTTTATAATTTTTACCTTTTATTTTACTTATCTGTTTGTATTTTCTCTCCTAATACCACCCAATCAACACAAGATCAGAACACTGTCTTTTTCATCTCTGTGTCTCCAACCCCAGCACAAAATCTGGCTCATAGTGGGCAGAATTATTATTATACTTTTCCTCAAAAGATCCTAATAATCGTATTACCAAGAAAAGGCTTCCACTCTTAGATATAGAAAACAGATTGCAGGTTGCCAGCAGCAGGGAGTGTGTGTGTGTGTGTGTGTGTGTGTGTGTGTGTGTGTGTGTGAGAGAGAGAGAGAGAGAGAGAGAGAGAGAGAGGTGTAGGGGTTCATAAGGAGCAAACTTCCAGTCATACGTAAGTCTTGGGGTTGTAGCATGTGACTACAGTTGACACTGTCTTGTATATTTCAATGTTGCTAAGAGAGTAAGTAGATCTTAAAAATTTCTCATCACAAAAAAATATATATTTTAACTACATGGGGTGATGAATGTTAACTGGACTTATTATGATGATCATTTTGCAGCGTATACAAATATGAAATCATTGTTATAGACCTGAAACTAATATATAGGTGTGGGTAAAAGCAGGTTGACAGTTGTGATTACACAAAAACAGTTTATTATTGTATTATATTTTATTAATTATGATTTTCCATGCAAACAACTATAAACCTACTTTTGCCCACCCCTGTAATTATATGTCAATTATATCTCAGTTAAGAAAGAAAGAAAGAAAGAAAAAAGAAAGAAAGAAAGAAAGAAAGAAAGAAAGAAAGAAAGGAAGGAAGGAAGGAAGGAAGGAAGGAAGGAAGGAAGGAAGGAAGGAAGGAAGGAAGAAAGAAAGAAAGAAAGAAAGAAAGAAAGAAAGAAAGAAAGAAAGAAAGAAAAGAAAGCAAGCTAGCTCCCAAATGGATCCTCCTGGAAACAGGTGAAAATAATAATCTAGGAGAAATCACACTGGGCTCGGGTGAGCACCTTCTACAGCCATCTGGCTCCCCCTCAGCCACTCGGGGTTACACAGCCAACCTTTTCCCTTTTCCCCTCTCCTTTTATTTTTCTCTTGCCCTTTCTTGAGCTCTGTCATCTTCTGTTCTGTTTCTTTCCTCGTTGCCAGTGTTGAACAAAAATTTTCCTTGTTTGTTTGATTCTCAGTCTGACTCACAGAGATACAAGCAGCGACCAAACTGGTCCTCGGGGCAAACAGTTCTCCCCACAAGCATTTTTCTGCAGGTGGAGAACTGGGACTTAGTACCAGTTTCATCTTTTAGTTTTAAAAATAATGTATTTTATTAGAATGCCCAGGAAACAAGATGAACTCTTATGACAACTGCTGCATAGCACAGGCCAGTTTCCTGTGCTGTCACTGAGAGAGTTCAGTCCCCTGGGTGCATTGTGTCCCAGTTGATTTTCCCTCAATGGGCACTTTTGTGAGGTTTTCTTTAGTGAGTGGATGTTTATAGAAAACTTGTATGAATTTCTCTATTTTGCCTTATCAGCCACACCAAGGGCGACAGTTTAGTCTTTCAGGGGCTATTGTTGCCGATAATGCCACCACTGTGACTGTCATTTGAAGTGCTGCCTCAAAATGCCCTGACCAGCAATCATCTGCCCACTCTAATTGAAACTGTTCCATGTCACCGCACCCTTCCACAACTGCTGTCATCCATGCATCTTTCTTTTCCATAACTGCTAATGTGGCTCTAATGTGATTTACCTGGCTGCCTTTCTCGTCCTCATCAGTAGAAATCTATTTTCCTCTTTTGCATTAAGTAGCCTTCAGCTCTAACAGCAATGCTACTGACAGTTACCTTCAGAGGAGCTTGAGTTGAATCATCTTTCTGAAAGTTGAGGATGTCCACAATGTACTAGTTTTCAGTTATAGGAAACATACAGTTTCCCAAAGTTCTGCTGCTTTTACTTTCCTTGGGAGCTTATGCACCTTTGATTCTATCTGGATTACCTGGCCGTTCACTCAGTCAGGGACGCTGGGATCCTTATGCACCGGCAATGCCATGTACCTTACCCTTATTAATACTCTCTTCTCCCTTACTTTCTGCTACTCTGAACTCTAATTGCCTTCCTTTCTTTCTGAGTGTTCCTCCTCTTTCTCTCTGCCTCCTCCAATCACTGACAGGCAGGTATTTTCTAAGGCTTTGTTTCTGGACATTCTTCTTCCTCTATTTCCTTATAATTTCAGAAAATCCCATCCTATCTTTATGTAAAACATACTGAAAACTCAATCTCTAGCCTTGATGTCTCTATTGAGCTCCCAACCCTATCTTGTTAGATTAACTTTATTAAGGAATAGTTTATATACAATAAGATGCACCCATTGTAAATGTATAGTTCTGTGCATTTCAACAAATGTATACAATGTAATCATCACTCCAAAAATTTGTCTATAGTTCTTTTTCCTGGGTCCCTGCACAGTTTTAGGCAGTGACTGATCTGTTTTCTGTCACTATAAATCACTTTTGACTGCCCTAGCATTGCATAAACGTGGAATCATGCATATGTCATTTTTTTTGTCTGGTTTCTTTCATTAAACATAACATTTCTGAAATCCATTCATGTTCTTATATATATCAATAGTTCATTCCTTCTTTTAGCTAATTAATATTGCATTGTATGGATACTCACAGTTTGCTTATCTGTTGGACAATTAAGTTGTTTTCAGTTTGAGGCTCTTAAGATTAAAGCTGCTATAAATATTTGTGTACAAGTTTTTGATTGATATAGATGTTTTCATTTTTCTTGGGAAGTACCAAAGTGTAGAACTGCTAGGTGGTATTTTTCTTTTTTAATTTTATATTTAAAAACTATCAAGCTGATTTTCTAAGCCATTCATATTATTATATCACACCAGCAATGTGTAGGAGACTTCTAGTTCTTTCATGTTTCTGCCATGTTAAAGCTGTAAACTGTCTAGCAGAAAGCACAGGAGTAATTTCATAACCTTGATGTAGGCAAAAGTTTTCTTAAAAGGACATTTAAAAAATTAACTCTAAAGAGAAAAGTTGATAAATTAGACTTTTTCAAAAGTAAAGATTTATACTTTTAAAATGCTACTTTAAGAAAATAAAAAAATGCAGCCTGACCTGGGGTGGCACAATGGATAAGGCATCCACCTGGAATGCAGAGGTCATTGGTTCAAAACCGCAGGCTTGCCTGGTCAAGGCACGTAAGGAAGCAATAGCAAATTAGTGCTTCCCGTTCCTCTCCCCTGCCTTTTCTCTCTCTCTATTCTCTCTCTCTCTTTCTTCTCTCACTAAATGGGATAAATAAAATCTTTAAAAAATAATAGTAAGGCCCTGGCCGGTTGGCTCAGCGGTAGAGCGTCGGCCTAGCGTGCGGAGGACCCGGGTTCGATTCCCGGCCAGGGCACATAGGAGAAGTGCCCATTTGCTTCTCCACCCCTCCGCCGCGCCTTCCTCTCTGTCTCTCTCTTCCCCTCCCGCAGCCAAGGCTCCATTGGAGCAAAGATGGCCCGGGCGCTGGGGATGGCTCTGTGGCCTCTGCCCCAGGCGCTAGAGTGGCTCTGGTCGCAACATGGCGACACCCAGGAGGGTCGCAACATGGCGACGCCCAGGATGGGCAGAGCATCGCCCCCTGGTGGGCAGAGCGTCGCCCCCTGGTGGGCGTGCCGGGTGGATCCCGGTCGGGCGCATGCGGGAGTCTGTCTGACTGTCTCTCCCTGTTTCCAGCTTCAGAAAAAATAAAAAAATAAAAAATAAATAAAAATAAAAATAAAAATAAAAATAAAAAATAATAGTAAAATAAAAAAATGAAAATAAAAAATGCAACTTGCCAATTGGGAGAGAATACATGCAAGACATATATTTGACAAATAAATTATTTCTAGAATATGTATATAAAACAACTTACAAACATATACAAAAATGACCAAAAACTTTGAACAGACACTGAATAAAAGAATAAACACAAGTCTAACAAATTCACATAAAGATGTTCAACATTTTTAGTCATTAGGGAAATGCAAATTTCCCTACAATAAATTCCATTTGAAAGCTCTTTTTAAGATGAATTCAACTGTATATGCCATTTATGATTGAAATTCCACATATTCAAAACTAAACTCACCTTCTTTTTCCCCAAACACACACTTCTCTACCCTAAAGCTTGACACCGTCGCATAATATTTGATTCTTCCCAATTTTTGTCCCCATTGCTCAACTAGTTAAAAAGAACTATCACCTCACTCTTGGTCCCCCCTCTGCTTTTTATCCCCAGTGCCACTGCTCTATTTGGGCTCTTATCTATATTACATCTATTATAGCCCCCTGAGAGGCCTTCCCACAAACATTTTCCACTGTTGGTCAGTCCATTATGTACAAATCTTTCAGATGATTCTTCCTGAAACTCAGCTCTGAACATGCAAGTCCCTTGGTCAAAAACTTTCAGTACCCTTCCAGTTGACTTTTGAACTTCTTTTTTTTGTCATCCAAGACCTTCTTTAGTCTAGCCCTGATCTACCTTTCCTCTCTCATTTCTGCTTCTCTGATGTGAACTATTCACTGTTCCAGAGAGACACCTATTTCTGCCTTTATAATTTTGTTCATGGTTTTCCTACATCTGAAATGCCATTACCCCATCTCTTTCTATCCAAGCCTTCCTATCCTGAATGATTAAGGCTCAACTCAAATATTAGCTCTTCTATAATGTTCTCCCAAATATCCATTATTTCTCTTTTAATATACTTATCTTCTACCACATAGTGTTATGATGCTCATATCTCATTACCCTTACTAGACTTTAAGGTCTTAGAAGATAGCCTTGGAGTTTGACCCATTCTTTCATACCTCAGACACATGCTATATGCCTTACAAAGAGTGGGCAGTCAATAAATGTATGTGGCATGGATTAATGGCTTAGTGATAGAATAGAAAATAAAGTAAGTTATCATTATTATAATCTAATAGGAGAGAGGAGATATGCAGAGAAACAATAATAATATAAAACAGTGATGCATGCTGAGATTCAAATATATAGAAGAGTCATCAAGGATGAGACTGAAAATGTAATTTGGAATTAGGTTAGAGAGGGCCATCAATATCAAGCTAAGGAGTTTAGACTTTATTTAATAGTTAAAGAGGAGCCAGGAACCATTCAGAATATTTAAACATGGAAGTAACCTAATTATAGTTTGGCAGAAGTGTGTTTGTAGGATAGATAGCAATGGGAGAGCCAGGAGTGAGGGACAGAGCATGAAAGAGGTAATTGAAGGAACCATGGAGATAATGAAAGCCTAAATTTCTTGGAAAGGAAAGCACTGATGAGACAGGCTCTGTGAACATGCAGTTGACAAGCACTCAGCTGGATCTGAAGGTGTTTAGGAAAAAAGAAAATAAGAAATAATTCCAGAGAAGCTGGGTAACCAGTTCAGGGTTATGCCTTATCAGGAATGGGGAATGCAAAAGAAAGTTCAGCTTTGGACACTGAGGTTTGGGAATTGACCACATGTAAATTTAGATTGTGAATGTGGACAACTGTCATTAATAAGAATATATGGGGGCAGGGGGAGAAAGCATCAATGATAAACTCTTTAAATTAATTCATGAATGACTAATGGATGAAAAGATATATGAGCTCTCAGAGAACAGTGGGTAAAGCAGGAGACAGTGTCATGGAAGCTAAGTAAAAGGAGTATTTGAGAAACAATAGCCAATTTGATTAAAAAAATGATTGAATGTCCTGTTTGAAGTTTGGGAAAAATAGTTAAAGTATATAATCTGTCTTTAGGGTATTTCCAGTCTAGTGGGAGAGAGCAGATATCATCATCACCATTATTAATATTTTCTGAGTGATTAGTACTATATATTGAATTATGATTTCATCATTTACCCCTCATAAGAATCCTGTTTGACATATATTATAGTTATGAACCCAATTTTATAGGGAGTAGAGCATCTCAAACATGTTAAGCAAAATATACTTCAGTATAGGACATAATGAAATAAGTATTAGAGAGAGGTACAAGTAATCAAAGCACAAAAGAGGCGGAAGTGGATTACAAAAGGAGCTGAGAAGCAGGTGGCATTGAGTTATGCTTTGAAGCAGAGAAGGATTTGCCTAAACAAAGAATTGATAGGAAGGCCTTCCATACTGAATAACATGAGCTGTTGAACATGAACTGTGAATACCATCCCAGAGTTTTATGGTTAACAATTTGGTTGGTGTGATTGGATTGCAGGTTACATTTAATGACATGGTTGGAAGAGAAAGTATGTGACCCCAATTTTGAGAACATTTAATACTTTGCTAAACAGGTCATACTTTGTTCTGTAAAATGTAATGAGCCTTTATAGGACTTAAGGAACAGAGTGTGATACAGCTAATTTTTTTTCTTTCTTTGACCTATGAGAGGAAATAATTATCAATATAAGCATCCAAGAATGGCAAGTGCTGCAAGTAAATCGTGAAAAATTGTGCCCGAGGAAAGGCCAGTGGATTTAGCGCTCTTTATTGACCTTGGAAAGCCTTGTTTTATAGAGAGATGGAATCCAAAGCCCTCTTACAGGCTGTGAGGTGAGGACTGAGGAATTGAAAACGGAATGAGAAAGTGAAGGCAGTGAGTGTTAACTGTTCTTTCCCCTGAGAGTACAAACAGAATTATAGCTCAAGCACTTAACAGGATGAAGGGAAATTGGATAAGTGTTGAGGTAGTTACAGGATGAGATGAAAGGGAAATAAGTTGTCATTACCACAGGCAAAGCTAACTCTTTCCTGGCTACTTCTGACTGCCACCACCTATCCACATCACAGTTCTCTCCTACCTTTTACAACAGAACTTAGTTGAGAACCTGGGACAGAGAAAGTTGCTGACAGTCCACTGAGAACCTGAATGTTAGAAACTCTTTCAGACACAAAGGACTGATTCACTTTGACTCTAAAGTGGTGCTGAGACCACATAACAATATTGTTGTAGCCTGACCTGTGGTGGTGGCACAGTGGATAGCGTTGACCTGGAACGCTGAGGTCGCCAGTTTGAAAAACCCTGGGCTTGCCCAGTCAAGGCACATATGGTAGTTGATGCTTCCTGCTCTTCTCCCCTTCTCTCTCTCTCTCTCTCACTCACTCACTCTCTCTCTCCCCCTCTCTAAAAAAACTAAACAAATAAAAAAATCTTATAAAACAATATAATTTCACTATTTTTCCTGCTTCCATGATTGGTCTCCCTGTCCTTGGACCTTCCACAGGCCTCATGCTTATGGTGCTCGCCAACTTCATGTTAGAACTATTCATCTTATCCTTCCAGATTAGCCTAAATTATTTAGAAACAGAGATGGACATTCTCATATGCTATATATTGCTCCTTTGGAGTACACACTAAATAATTACTTACTGAATTAACTTTGGAAACTGTTTCACTGTTATGTAAACATGCCAAACATTGCTTTGTGGAGAGATACTAGAATTTTACTGCTGCACAGAAGCTTACAACAAACACAGTGGCTTAAAACAATACCCATTTATCACCTCACAGTTTCTGCATGTCAAGGATCCAGACAGAGTTTAGCTGAGTCCTCTGGTCAGGGACTCACAAGATTGCAGTTAATGTGTCAGCTGGACTGGAGGAGGGACTCGGGAACCTCTTCCCAGTTCCTTCAGCTTCTGGGCAGAAATTCAGTTCCTTGCATTTGCAGGACTGGGAGCCTCAGTTCCTAGAGGCACCGCTGTCATTGACTGTTTTCCACAACGTGGCAGTTCGCTTCCTTAGGACTCCCAGGAGAACCTCTCTGTCAACCCAGGAAAAGCCAATTCCCTCTTGGAGGGCTTTCACCTGATTAAGTCAGTCATACCCAGAATAATCTCACTTTTTGATTAATTCAGAATTTACTGATTTGAAACTTTTCACATATTGTCAAGATCCCCTTCACCCTTGCAATATAAAGTAACCGTACCTTAGGTTCTGCTCACGCTCAAGGACGGGATTACGTGGGATGTGTACACGAGGGATGCTGAGGGGGTGGGGGGTCCTGGGAGCCATCTTAGAATTCTGCCTACTCCAGACATGGAAAGGCAAAGAGAGCTTGTTGGAGAGAGCCAAAAAATTCTTACTTAAAAGGCAATACAGATGTTCTTTTCTCTAACTAATGCCAATTTGTACTATGTATGGTTATTTTTTTTTAACAAAATCGAGAGCATTTGTCCTGAAAAGCAGCACCACTCATTCTCATTTTGTTCCTATTTTGGGTGCCACTTTATCATAACCCCTAATAGCGTATATTTTCACAGGGTTAGCAGCAGCTCAGTTTTAGTGGTGAGATATTACACGTCTGATTCTTTGGCGTCTGAGCAATGTCAGAGAGACTGTGAATGCTAAAGCCACCTATTATAATTCAGCCTAGCAAATCCTTCCAAGGTTATATTTTGGTAATGGTAATTAGTACTATTCAATGAATTTCAGATGTGTATGAAAATACAATAGGTCCTAGGTGGGAGATGCTGTTCCAATTTTAAACATTTACTTTAAAAAAATTGGGTAAGAAGAAGTGGAGTGTCTCTTCTTAGTATGAACTCAGATAATACAGTTGAATTGTGAGCTACAATAAGCTATACTCAATATGATTAGAATTAGTAAGTTTGACATACCATGTTTTAAAATGATTATGTATTACACATTTCTGATGCCTCCTTTGTAAGAAATACGCATATGAATAAAAGTATGAAGGAGAATACTTAAAATGAGGGCGGAGCATGTATTGATAAAAACCTCCAAAAGACTTAAAGTATACCTCACATTCTAAAAGTTGTTTCAAGCACAAGTGAGATTAGCCTCTCATAATTCCTGAAACTAGTATCTCTCCGGCTAATGTGACTTTTCAAAAATATTCAGAATCTTACTATAAAAACAAATTATTTTTTAGATCCTAGCAATGAAAACTTCATTTTAACTATAAACTGAGAGGGAAAACTCATTGTTTACTTGTTTTGAAAAGTGCCCTGGCCAGATAGTTCAGTATGTTAGAGCATCATCCTAAAGTGCAGAGGTTGCCGGTTTGATCCCTGGTCAGGACACACACAGAAATAGATACATGTTCCTGTCTCTCTCTCCCTTCCTCTCCTGCTAAACTCAATAAATAAAAATAAAAAAATAACAAAAATCAAAAAAGGAATAAAATGTTAAAAAAGAAAAGCAATTTAATCCTAAACTACAATTAATGTCAGCCAAGTAACTATGGTTTATACACTGATACACAGTAGCCATGTCTATTACTATGCTTCATAGTCCTATAAGGCGTTTAGGTTTTTCCTACTCT
This sequence comes from Saccopteryx bilineata, assembly GCF_036850765.1. Lineage (NCBI taxonomy): Eukaryota > Metazoa > Chordata > Mammalia > Chiroptera > Emballonuridae > Saccopteryx > Saccopteryx bilineata. The sequence goes on along the minus strand of NC_089491.1, from coordinate 109,100,072 downwards.
TGATTGGTAAGAAAATTCTCATGAGGACAGAATCCAGAGGGGAGAATTGTTTAATGAGGATTTTTCACATTGGCAGAATTTTTTTTCCCAAAACATAATTGATGTTTTGAGAAAGCAAAAGAAAATAACTAAATAGAAAATAAGTGATGTTGGCCTGGCCAGTGGTAGCACAGTGGATAAAGGGTTGACCTGGGACCTGAGGTCCCAGGTTCAAGCCCCAAGGTCATCAGCTTGAACAAAGGCTCACTAGTGTGAGCATGGGGTTGCTGGCTTGAGTGTGGAATCATAGACATGGTCCTGTGGTCTTTGGCTTAAGCCCAAAGGTCACTGGCTTGAAGCACAAGGTCACTGGCTTAAGACCAAGGTTATTGGCTTGAGCAAGGGGTGACTGGCTTGGCTGGAGCCCCCCCCCCGTCAAAGCATGTAGGAGAAGCAGTCAATGAACAACTAAAGAGCCACAACTACGAGTTGATGCTTCTCATCTCTATTTTCTCTGAGAGAGTAAAGAAGTGGTGTTGGTTCAAAGACCAATATACCTACATTAAGGAATGAAAAATATATGTTTTAAATTGCAAAAGTACAGAGCAGGTAGAGTGCATTGAATTGCATCTCCTGGAAAGATAGATTTAAGTCCTGATTCCTGGTACCTGAGAATATAACCTTATTTGGAAATAAGGTCTTCAAACATCTGACAAGTTAAGATAATGCCATTCTGGAGCAGGGTAGTTCTTAATTTGATATGACTGATGTCCTTAATAAGAAGAAGAGAGGCAGAGACAAACTGGGAAAACATCACTTGGCAACAGAGGCAGAGATTGGAGTGACATATATACAAACCCAGAAACACTGAGGATTATGAGCAACACAGGAAGCTAGAAGAAAGGCCTGGAACAGATTCCTTCCCACAGCCTTCAAGGAGCGCATGTCCTGCCAACCCCTTGATTTTGGACTTTTGGCTTCCAAAGCTGAGAGAATAAATCTGTTTCACTAAGCCACCCCATCTGTGATCATTTGTTTCAGCAGCTCCTGGAAATGAATATGGTGGGCACATTGCATGAGAATCACCTGGGTCCTCGTGAGTAAGTGCTCAGATCACCTTTCCTTCTCTGCACAAGGTCACTCCTCAAGGAGAGAGATTCACTTGACAGGAGAAGAGTGCTGAGAGGCAAAGAAAGTCGGAGACTTTATCCACTCCATCATCTTCCCTCAGGCTGTTCCAAAGTCAAGGACAATCAGGCTTGTTCATATAGCCATATAACAGATACATTCTCATTTCTTCCATATATCAGTTCTTTGGGTGTTTTAGCCAGCACACTGCTGTTAAAAATATGTCAGAAGATGCAAGCCAACGACTTATGCAGTACAACTTATGAGGTAGCAATGGCTTTTCTCATCATCAGACTTTACAATATTGTTTTGAAACATTCTTGGCTTAGAACTAGCATACCACTGCTGGGATATATAGAGTATAATGAAAAGTAGAGCAAGCAAAATCAATGATTCACAACTCTTTGCCTTGAGACATACTTCTTAGGATGTGTCCCTGCCATAAGCAGGGCATGGCTGTATGTGAGGAAACAGAAGACTTGAACCAGTGGCATTTTTGCCCAGCCAGACCTTCCCCATGTGCTAAACTTATACAAGCACTGCTTTCTGCACCGTGCCTTAATTGTCTTAACTGCCAGCACTTGCTGAGTATGTGCTCAGAATTCCATAGGCACTGTGCATTGTCTCATTTATTCCTTACAACAGTCCTATGAAACAGATGCTAATATTACCCCCAGTTTACAGATAAGGGAGTCAAAGTTAAGGAAATTTAGTAACCAACATCATTCAACTGCTAAATAGCAGCTGAAGATGCCAACCTAACCCTGGTGGTCCCAAATCTATCCAAGCTTTTTACTACCACAAGTTGCTCTCTCCTCCCAAAATATTAATAGATGAACTGTGTGTTGTCCTTATTTGTAACTTGTATGTGAGAGTGCTATAGACTGAACACCTGGGCCTTCACACAGTTGATGTGCTGAAACCTAGTCCTAATATGATGGCATTTGAAAGTGAGGCCTTTGGGAAGTGAGTAGGTTACGAGGGTGGAGCACTCATGAGAAAGATTGCTGCCCTTATAAAGGCCCCAGAGAGCTCCCTTGTGCCTTCTGCCATGTAAGGACACAGTGAAGACAACCAGGAGGCAGGCTCTCACCAGACACAGAATCTGCCTGTTCCCTGATCTTGCCTCCTGTGAGAAATAAATTACTGTTGTTGGACAAATCACTCTGTCTGTGGTATTTTGTTATAGCAATCTTAACTGACTAAAACAGGGTGTTTGCCACTTTTCTCCTAAAACTGTCTACACAATTGAAAAGAATTCTTTCCCCATTTTCTCAATTTTCCATGACTTTATTTTCTCTTATAACTTGCTAAAGACAGTTTCTTAAATTACTCAAGTATAACCACATGCTTTCTCACATTTCAGTATCGAGCAAAACATCAGGCAGAGGGCATTTTATTCCACATTGATACAACATTGTGGTGAATTAGATAAGAGCACCCGTTAGATCCTTGTGTCTCTATTTATTAGAATATTCTAAACAACATCAGTGCAGCAAGAATGAATTCAAGAACCTTACTTAGGAGCAGAAAATCTCATCCTTTTTCCCACTTCTAAACTCAAGGATCATGAATCTTTGCTCTGTATATGCGTTTGTTTGGGGGAGTCAAAATGGGATAATCACTAATAAAGATGCTAGCAGGTGAGCTTCCTTCCTGGGTGTGCCCAGGAGGCTTCTGGGAGCTGGAGTATTCTCACAGCATTGCATCAGCCGCAGCTGCTAGGAATGCGCTCTGCACTCCACCCACACATAGGGATTTGTTCATAGTTTTTTTATAGTCCGGCCCTCCAACGGTCTGAGGGACAGTGAACTGGCCCCTGTGTAAAAAGTTTGGGGACCCCTGTTATACATGATTTTCCTCACAGTCCTCTTAAACATTTTTCCCTCATGGGAACTTTCATCTCCTGTACACGTATGCAGGAAATACCAACATTTGATCCTCAAATGAAAGAGATCTATACTATAATAACCTTTCCCCACAAGTTTGCTCCCAGGCCAACTTTAGTACTTGTTGAGCTCGTGAAATTGGGCATCTCATTTCACTTTCAACAGCTTTATTTCTAAACTGAGATTTCTCATTTTAGTTTTTTCAGTGACAAAAAAAGGAGAGAGCACTTTGAAGTGTCATTCTATAACTTGGTCCGATGAAGTAGGCGGCAGCCTTAGCAAGTGAATGCACTTCCTAAAAATTGTTTCTGCTGAGTGACAGTTACTATGACTGCAAAATCTCCTATGAGCAATGAATTTTTTCACCAAAGAAATGGCTCTGAAATTGTTATATCTGGATAGAAGCCAGGCCTTAAAAAATACCACCTTGCTATTTGAAGACTCATAAGTATAAATAAATAACTTTTAACCTTGCTTTGACTTCTTAAGTGGAACATCTTATTCTTGTGCATAATTTTATGAGAGGTAACATTTATGGCAAGAAATATATAACTTCAAAGACAAAAGAAAAAGATTCTGAAAATAAAAACTAATCTTTTGCCATTTAGTTAATTCTTACCAAGACTAAGACAAGTTTTCCTAAGGAGCAATTCAGGAGAAAACCTTCTACTGGTTCCCAGTTTCACCGACAATGATCTTTCACAGAAATTATGCAAAAGTCTTAATAGGGGATAGATTCTAGGGACCAGAACACATATTAGTGGCCCATTGCAAAAGATGAGGGTTGGCCCCGGCCAGTTAGCTCAGTTAGTTAAGAATATTACCCAGAAACAAGCTTGCTGATTGGATCCCCAGTCAGGGCACAAACAGGAGCAGCTTGATGTTCCTGTCTCTCTCTCCCTGCTTCTCTCTGAAAAAAAAAAAAAAAAAAGTAAGTAAAATAAAGACGAGGGTCTTCTTGAAAGTACTGGACACAATAGATATTTTAGAACATGAGGACTGTTTTGAGTATGAAAGTTAAAGATGACAATCAAAAATGATTATAACATTAAGCCTAGAGAAAGTTGAGAAAATGGAGGAGCAGTGATAAAAAAAACACAGGAAAGTTTAGAGCATGTTTTTCATAAAGCAATATAGAGTAAGTCCGTAAAAAGAGAATGATCACGAATGGTTTGGAATGCCAGGCTTCCCTGGGGACCTGAGCAGGGAAGCAGCCTGACCAGAGCTTCTGACAATGACTCTCTGGGCATGCATTTCAGAATAAATTAGGGAAGGGAGAAGCGGAGAAAGGCAATCATCTAAGAGGTAACGCAAATATTCTGGGCAAGATGTAAGAAGAGCCTTGCTTGGGTAATGGAAATAGAAATTGAAAGAAGAAGATCTACATAAAAATATTCTTTCCTTTTCCAACCTTGTACATATTTCTGCCTTTGTTCTTTTGTTTGTATTGCTGTCATTCTTTCATCAGCTCTGCATGGTGAATTCTGCACATCTTCCGTGATACTACCTTCATGAGGCCATTGCCAATTATTCGATTCTTTCTCAGAATTTCCTTTTTTTTTTAACCTTTGCCTCTAAGAAGCAATTATTATTAATTGTTCCTTGTATCATATCATTAATGTTCTTCCCTCTTACCTCAACTACTGTGAGTTCCTAGAAGACTAAGATGAAGTTTTAGTTTCTATCACCTTTTCCCAGGCCATTGGCTAGAACATCAGCATTCAGTAAAAGGTGACATAGTATTCATTTGTTAGGGGCATTACATGGGTAAAGTGACAGAACCAGCAATGTACTCTAGCTGTGAAGTCAAAGAATAACAGCAAGAGTTTCAAAAGAGGAGAGATTTTACTTAATTAAAAATCTAAAATCTCTAATTCAAAGTGTCATTAGGGGTCAGGGAAAGTAAAGACACTAATTAAATTTACTGATTATTTTATCACCTGTGACTTTCCAGTGTATGGTTTTTATAGATAAGTTATTAAGATTTTAGGGAGGTGTTTCAAAGTCAAGGGCAGTCAGGCATCTTTGTATAACTATTTAATAAACACATACATTCTCATGTCTTCCATTGACAGGCACTTATTACCTTTAACTATTAGCTTCTGTTCTCACAATACTTTTATTAATAAGTAAAATCCCAGTATATAAATATATTCCTAATGCTCCCATCAAGGGCTTCCCTGAAATACTCAAGTTGAAGCACTCTCAGATATATCAACTCCTTTGTCATTTAACATACTTTAAATGAGAGTAATTCTCATACATAACTGTGGTATATCTCTGGAGATGTTTTTATTGGTGCAATAGTTTCTAATACAATATTCATGAATGAAATATTCAAATCAGTGACTTAGGGTAATACAATTTTGGTCATTCTGTTATGACAACCCAGAGCTAAGAGTCTTCATACAATAAAATGCCTGATATGTTTATCAGTAATCTTTTGGTGAAACCAAACTCTAATTTATGTAAGTACAGTAAGTAAAATTTTTAGTTCTTGAAACTAACAAATAAATACCTGCATACCCTGGCATCCACAGATCTAAGTACTAGAAATCTTCGTTTTCAGTGTCCTTTTCCTTTGCAACCATTAGTTTAGATTTCTTCTATTTTGACTTCTCTCTCAGGCAGGCATTTCTACTTGGTGTCTGTCTGGAAGCTCAAGGACCACATTTAACCACTGTAAGAAGCTCAGCATAAAGTGGTTTCTCTCATTCAACAAAAATACACATTGAGTGCCTACTGTGTACAGCCTTGCTCTAAATGTTAAGATGTATCAGTAAAAAAGATAGAAATATCCTGCCCTTCTGTTGCCTTTCCTAGATCCAGCATTTGTCATAGTCCCAAGTCTGACTACTATTACACTGACTTCATTCCCATGCCCACTTTATGGACCAATCCTTATTACCTGGGGGAATGGAACGTTGTTATTTCCCAGACCTGACACTTTGGCTCCTTAAGGAAGGGAAGACAAGATCAATAACACAAAATCACCTTGATGAAGAATGACAAAGCAATAGTTTTTCAAAGAGGAGTTGCTGTGACTTTGCCAAACAGTAGATGTGAACCCAAGGGGGATATTTTTAAATTAAAACTCCAAAACTTGCTGGGCCAGGCAGTGGCACAGTGCATAAAGCATCAGATTGGAATGTGGAGAACCCAGGTTCGAAATCCCGAGGTCTTCGGTTTGAGCGTGGGCTCATCCAGCTTGAGTGCGGGCTCAGTGGCTTGAGCACAGGTTCATTCAGCTTGAGCGAAGGGTTGCTGGCTTGATCGCGCAACCATGGTCAATGGCTTGAGCCCAAAGGTCACTGGCTTGAAGCTGAAGATCGCTGTTTTGAGCAAGGGGTCACTTTCCCCAGGAAACAAATACAACTTTTTCAGATAAGAGAAAATAAACACGTGAGTTAAATAAGCTTCTAGAACACAAGTAAGAAAATAGTCATTCCATACAGAATATGTTAGGTATAGTCACACTTCTATGGATAATAGCTATCTGCAGTCATTTCCAAATATATGATTTATTTATGTATAGAATTTAACATCTACCAAGCGAATAGCTCTGGGCTATAGGTATTTACTTCTTTCCATAGATATTGAAAGGTATACTCAATCTTGTCTCGCTCCAGGTGAGTAGAACTCAAGCTATTAGTGATTGAGGCCTCAGGCTTAGTGATATATAAAATTTACTTTGCTCTTCTGCGACATAAAAGAAAAACTACTTCTTGTGTATTGGGAAAATTGATTCAAAATTTGTTCATCTAATATGCTTGCTCCAGCTTACTCAGTAGTAACTGATAGGTATTTTCTATAAAAGTTTTATTTTTTCAAACAACTGTGTTATATTCACTGCCTATTTATATTTTTCCTTAACTTGATAGACAGACAGGCAGTAGACATACCAAAGACAGATCATTAATAGATAATAGATAGGTGTGTGTGTGTGCAGTACATATTTGAAAAGAAAAATTATTAGCAATTAATGATATGGAAGTTAAGAATGTAGATTTTGCAACTAAGCTTCCTAAGTTAACATCATGAGTCTGACATTAACTTACTAAATGATCTTGAGTAAGAAACTCTGAGACACAGTTTTTCATTCGAAAATGAGCATAGTAGTACTCATATTGTAAGACTTGCATATATGAAATATATTAACGTATCAAAACTTAGAACAGCCTGACCAGGCAGTGGCGCAGTGGAAAGAGCGTCGGACTGGGATGCAAAGGACCCAGGTTCGAGACCCTGAGGTCGCCAGCTTGAGCCTAGGCTCATCTGGTTTGAGCAAAAGCCCGCCAGCTTGAACCCAAGGTCACTGGCTCCAACAAGGGGCTACTCAGTTTGCTGAAGGCCCGCAGTCAAGGAACATATGAGAAAACAATCAATGAACAACTAAGGTGTTGCAATGCGCAATGAAAAACTAATGACTGATGCTTCTCATCTCTCTCCATTCCTGTGTGTCTATCTCACTCTCTGTCTCTGTAAAAAAAAACAAAAACAAAAAAAACAAAAAAACAAAAAAAAAAACAACAACTTAGAACAATGGCTGGTATATAGTTAACATCCATTCATTTTAATTACCATCATCATAGTTTGGATGCCTTTGATGCCTGTAGTAAGATTCTTATCATAAGCTGATACAGTAATTATTAGTAGTGTTTAAGAAGTATTTCTGATCATGTCTCCTTTGGGGCACACAGCATAACTGCACTTCCTTACCCTCTTGTGGGTGTTGCTGTGTGACCAGCTCCAGGAAGTTAGTTGTGAGTAGACATTGCATGTGTCACTTCTGGGCTATAACATTTGTCTGCTGATAAGAGACTACTCAGAACATACTCTTTCTTCTGGAACAAAACCCAGCAATTTTGGGAATGTGCCTTCTCCATCAACCCATATTCTTGAATGACAACAATAAGCAGGGGCCCTGTTGACCCATAAAGACCTGTGCAGTATGCACGAGAATAAGCTTGTGTTTTTTAAGATCCTGAGACTTTGGATTGTTACTGCTGCCTAATCTAACTTATCCTGGCTAACACAGCTAACATACACAATAAAGGATTTAATTGTCTCACATAAAATTAAATCTTGGCTAGGCAGTCCCAGAGCTAGTCTACAGTTTTGAGCCAGTAAGTAACTGAGCTTCCCTTGGCCCTCTCTGCATGACTGTAAGATAGCTTTGGCCCCTCTAAGCATCGTATAGAGGGTGGGGCAAAAGTAGGTTTACAATTGTTTGTATGGAAAATAATACAATAATCAATAAATAATAATGCAAGAATAAACTTTGTTTTGTGTACTCACAATAGTAAACCTACTTTTGCCCCACCCTGTATATAGCAATCCAATCAGGTAGTGGAGGGGTAAGGAAGAAAAGGCAAAAGGGATTTCCCCCTCAGTGCTATTTTATCAGGAAGGGAAAAAATATATATATACATATATATTCCAGTAGTCTTCTATAGATTTCACTTAGACGCTATTGGCAATCTTGGTTTTTATGCCCAACTTACAACCAATCAGTGACAAAAAGAAAGGAATTATTAAAGATTTAAGTCAAATATCATTCATCTTGTTGATCTGGAGAAGGGGCCTCCTGTTTCTGAGCATTCTAATCCCTGTGTGATATCTGAACAAATCAGTGTTCTCATAGCAAAAAGTAAGGAAGAAGAATGGTTGTTTGTCTAAGAAATCAAGAGTATCTTTCACAAGGGCAATGGTCTTCTATAAGAGTTCCTGGTTTAAAAAGAACTTTTAAAAATGAGGTTCCCATGTAATTATAATATATGCCGTTGTCCCAGGAGAGCATTTTAGGTTCACTCATAAGACACTGAAATATACTATTAGGTCTGTCTGCTTGCATTTTACAGTAGATAATATAGATTTCTAAATAGATTTGCTCAGCCACGTTATTAGGCACTTGATAATTTGTTGTACACTTCAGTATGCTAATAGAGAGAATGTGTTATATAAATTAATTGCCTAGGTTATAATGATCTCAACTTTAAGCAGTTCTTGAATTAAAATATCTACCTGGAATATAAAATCAATAGTGGTTTGCTCTCTTCCAAAGTGAGAGATGTGGGAAGCGTTTACCAGAGAATGGTTGTGATCTGCTCTAACAACCCCCTCATGGCTTGTAAAATGGCACAATTTATAGTTTGGAAGCCTGGATTTCAGTTAAAAGCCAAATGTCAAATGACTACCATGACTTTCATAACATGTAGGATGGTGCAAGACACCACAAAAGAAATTCTACCTTATGGTGCACATTGTCCTTACCAATATTTGCAGCTCCAACTTTTAATAGCATGGGTGTATTGAACTGCCTCTGAATATTAGAATGTGAACCATTCAGAGTTGAAAATAGCTCAGAAAGGATTCTCAGGCTTTGTTAACCTAGAGCTGCAGATTGATTTTCAATTATTCAGGGAACTGTGGTTGTGTTAAATTCCTTGCTATTGTCCTTGCTTTAGGATGGCATATAATTATCAAACCATTAGCCTCGCAAGCAGAAATGTCTGGCCAACACTTGTGATTTCTGAGTTATTTGCACTAAAATTACAAGAGTTCTACTGAACATTTTGATCGAGTCTAATGATAAAAATTTTTTTTCTCATTCTGTAGTTCCAAGATCTTTAAAAGGCATTGATCAATAAGCCCAAATCGTGTTTCTAGCCAAGAGAGCTACGCTACTATTAATAGTAGGCACCCTTTCAAAAGTTTACTAATAGTAGGAATCCATCAAAAAATGTAATGCCTGATTCAAAAGAAAAAATGCTGCCCACCCAAATTTATTGATCCACACTTACTATCTTTCACTTGAGTTTTATCTCTTTTTTTAAATTTTTTTTTTTTTTTTTTAGAGAGAAAAGGGGAGGCAGACAGACAGACTCTTGCATGCGCTCTGACCAGGATCTAGCCAGCAAGCCCACTAGGGGGTGATGCTCTGCATATCTGAGGCCATTGCTCTGCTGCTTAGCAACCGAGCCTTTTTTTTAGTGCCTGAGGCAGAGTCCATGGAGCCATCCTCAGTGCCCGAGGACAACTCGCTCCAATCAAGCCATGACTGCAGGCAGGGAAGAGAGTGAGAGAAGGGGAGGGGGAAAGGTGAAGCAGATGGTCACTTCTCCTGTGTACCCTGACCAGAAATCAAACCTGGGACATCCACATACCAGGTCAACGTGCTACCACTGAGGCAACCGGCCAGGGCCGAGTTTTGAGTAGCAACATTACAAAACTTATTGTATAATATGAGGATATTGTATTCTTCCTTATATATAAATCACCTTTAAATGAAGAAATCTCGAATCAAAGCTTACTAATATAAACTTCAATGCCCTATCCAGTGAATACCATCTTACTAACAAAAATAGCTTCTAGCAACTTGTTATGAGAGTCTCTGTGTGGCCCTAGGCAAGATAAATGACCATAAAGATTTAGAGCAACAAAGACAATCTTGTTGAATTTTACCTTAGCAGATTATTTAGCAGCATGTATCAAAATTCAATCTTACCTGAAACTGAAAAAATGTATTAGAAGTTAGAATAAGACAACAACTCACTTTTAACCTTGTATTCAAAGGGTAAAAAAAAAATAGATAAATTAAGATGTGGTAAAGAAGTCAACCCATATCCTCCTAAAACTGTAGATCAGCATTTTTGATAGCTGGAAGCTTGATTTGGATGATTAACAATCATGTGTTGTGAGGTTAAATGATGTGTTTATCTGATGGCTAATACTAACAATCTATCATCTTGACAGTGGATACTGCAGTGGGGTCACACTCTTCATGCAGAACAAACAGAAACCAGGAATTTAACCTCATCAACCCACTGGAACATTACTGTTAAGTGAACCAAGAAAGAAAGAGAAGCCTCTCACTATTAATGTCAAGTACTTTTGGAAATGGATGTTTGCATCAGAATCTCCTCTGATACAGTCCTTGGTTACATATTGCTTTGGAAGTGAGAATCTCTTGCTGTACAGAGTGAATACAAAAGAAGGAAGAAAACTAACTCAAACATATTAAGATGCACCACAATGACATCTCAATCTTTTCCTGTGATGTTTAGCATCTTAATTCCCTCAGGGCAAGGCTACTAAAAGGAGAATAAGATCAACTTCTAAGCCTGGGAAGCAAATTAAGCAGTTAATGTAATAAAAGATTATTTTCTTTTGCTCTGAAAATAAACAAGATAGTTCATTCTCAGAAAAAGACCAAGTTAAAGTATATCTTTATTTTGCATGTCCCTGTGGATTGCACATTTAAGAATGCTAAAGAATAATTATTCTGATTTATTTGGTTCAAAATGATTGTGAGGGTCCTGGAAGTCAGGGTTTTATGTGCCTTTTCTTCTGTTTTTCTGCCTTAGCAACCTCTCTAACTTCCAAACACTCTCAATGAAATAGAATGCCAAGGAAACACGTGTGGGGATGGGAGGCTGCCTGAACAGCTCACCTGTGTAAGCTGTGATAGTCCTTCCGTGGACAAATGTGACTGCCTCACTACACAGAACACACAGACCATGGATCTCTGGGCACATGAGATGTCTTCGGGTAATTTGAGAGACTAGTCATGTGTGGTACATTTACTACTCTGCTGTGGCTTTGAAGTTAGGCTATTTTACTCCTGACACATGGAAGTTCAAAGACCTGTTAAGATTTTGCTGTGATGTGTGCTGTGGTTCTCCTAGGAACAAAAAGTTAGGTCTAAAAAGATGCTAAGAAGACAATCAGGTCAAAGCATAAAGAACTATGCAGGAAAATAAAATGCCTGACTTTGTGCAGTGGTTGTCTCCTGGAAAGAGAGAATGCAATGCAATCCTATGAGGCCTCAGAAGTACCCAGGGAAACCTTTAGTTCTGCATCTCGGTGTGGGGTTAATGGATACCACACTTTATTCCTTTTTGCTTGACTTTATTTTAGAATAATGTTTGAAAGAATTAAAGAGGTCCATGGAGTAACATGTAGAAATTCATAATGAAACAAGCTGAACGGAAAATCCTATGTGTTGTGAAGGCAACTCTATCTGTGGATAGACGAGGACACGAAGTGAAACTGTTTAGAGTGACGTGTTAAAGAGCTATGAGACACTGTGACAGAAATTAATGAGAGAGGTGATTTAAAGTTCGCTGATCAAAACAAGGGGACTATAACCTGAGGAAAATTGAAGCTTCTTTCACACAAAACAAAGGAAATGTTCAGTATAAATCAATTTAAATATTAAGTAGATAACCAATTTGAACCTCAGCTTTTTCTTCCTCCTCTGTACTCACCAAACCACGTGACATTCTTCCAATTAAAAACACTTCCTCTGTATGAATATCTAGAGTTAATATTTATAGTCTCACAAAAAAATAGAATGCAAACCTCTAAATTTAAAGCAAGGTCAAATTACGTTTACCGTTTTCAAATATTACAAACAATAACTGGCATTAAGTTGAATTTCCTACTTACTGTGCATTCTGAATTTAGAGCTTAAATTAGACATGTAAAATAAGACAATGATTAAAGAAGGAAAAATTCTCTTTTCTTTTATAACTATGTCATTAAAAAATAAAGCTTTTTTTTTTTTTTTAAACAAGAACTACATGATTCCATACATTGGTGGAACATAAAAACGAGACTAAGAGACATGGACAAGAGTGTGGTGGTTACCAGGGGTGGGGGGAGGGAGGATGAGGAGGGAGGGAGGGAGAGATTTAGGGGGAGGGGGAGGGGCACAGAGAAAACTAGATAGAGGGTGACAGAGGACAATCTGACTCTGGGCGAGGGGTATGCAACATAATTTAATGAGAAGATAACCTAGACATGTTTTCTTTGAATATATGTACCCTGAATTATTAATGTCATCCCATTAACATTAATAAAAATTTATCAAAAAAATAATAATAAATAAATAAAGCTTTTTCCTAAAGGACTTGATTACAGAGAGACTTGTATAGCAAAGGACAAACGCATCTCAGAAAAACTGAGAAAACCTATTTCCTACAGGCAGTCATGGTCAGAAAAAGCAAAACTTGCTGAGACTAATTCGCAAAAAGATTTAATTTCACTGCTCCTTATTTCCCATGGCCTTGGGTAAATTCAAATATAGCACTCTTTTGATAAAACCTAGAGTAGAACCTCTAATTTATATACTGTTGTTCTGTTGGATTGACTTTCTTTTGATACATTTCAGTAAAGTTCTCATGGTAGCTTTGAAATTGAAAAGTACCTGAAATGACTATCTCGTTATGATCGGTTGAAGTAAATAGTGAAAAAGCTATTTTATTAAACTTCAAAAAAAATCTTTAAATACTACTTTTGTTCTCTGGTCCTTAAGAATGCAGGCAGTCACAATATTAAAGAACTCTTCTGTCTGAGAAGAAATTTTTGTTCATGGGTTACTTTACACGCACGCACACCAAAATGCCTTCAGATACACACAAGGTACTTACTTTCGAAGAGAACCACAAACACCAAAAAGTTTCATTTTGATGCAATTCTACTTTTACAAGAAATTCAGATTTATATTATCAAAATAATTATAATAACAAGTGTTTTCAAATCGACCCTTATACCCAGGCTTTATCAGCTCTGGGCCAGTTAAAAGGCGCTGGGAGATAAAATGCCACCGTGCTCTGGCAGTCCCACCTTTCTGCACTAAGACTGTGTCTTGTTTCAGGGCGCGATGAGGAAAGAGGGTCTCATATTCCCAGCTCTGAACTTCCTCGTGTGGCTGAGATTTGTCTTGTAGCTTCTAATTTTATGGCTCTCTACTCCATAGTTTTTATCCAATGATCAAATCTATTCAAAAACTGTGATTAAGAATCCTTCAGTTTATATCACAGTGTTGAATTATATTTTTTCCTAAGAGAACATTTTACAATTTTGACTTTATAAAAAATATCTTGTTTTTTCCTTTCCCCTCCATATTCCTAGGTCTCAAGACATTTTGTTAAAGGGAAAGAGGGGTCATCATTTTATTATATAAAAATATCTAAGCATATTATGAAATCAAAGGGTAGACTCCTCTTGCAGATCGTACAGTGATTCCCTCTTCCTTCAGACACTCTGCGTACCTAAATCGTTGTGAACTTCTGAGGATGAACCAGCGGTCACCTCATTTTGGGGACCTGAGCCATCTCAAGTCCAACCTCTCCCCTACCTGTCATATTCTTTGAGTGCTTAGTAGTCTCAGACTAAGATTCAGGTTTCTCAAACAGGAGTTAGTATACTGTAGAGCCATACATAGGCTTAAAACCCAGTAAGGCACTATAAGTGATTGCCGAGTGCTTAAAAACAAAACTGCCTGCTAGCTTTAATTGCCTGTAAGAATTAATGATATATGACAGACTGAGCCCTACTTTTTTTTAAATTGCTTCAGTATGTATCAATTCTTAAAATGAAGAAATTTCTACTTCTCTGCTCCTAATATTTTTATTGTTTTCTGCAACATACCATATGTTTATTTCCTCTCACTCTCCTCAGAAAATGGAGAATAGGTCTTTAATTCCCTTATAGACCTAGAAGATCCCATTGTCTAAGAACATTAATATCTTCTTCACTTATTCATTTTTTTTTTTAGCATTTATTGATTGATTTTAGTGAGAAAGGAAGGGAGAGAGGGAGAGAGAGAGACATGAACATTGAGTTGTTCTTCTATGTACCCTGACCAGGGATTGAACTGGCAACCTCTGCGCTTCAGGACAATGCTTTAACCAACTGAGCTAACCAGCCAGGGGCTATCTTTTTAACTTTATGCTGGACTAGCTCCAAATTGTCTATATTCCTTCCAGTTGTAGAAATTACACTGGCCCAATTTTTTCTTTCTTTAATTTCTTTTTTGTTTTCCCGAAATGAGAAGGGGGGCAGCAGGCAGATTCCTGCATGTGCCCAACTGGATCCACCCAGCATGCCCACCAGGGGCTGATGTTCTGCCCATCTGGGGCGTTGCTCTGCTACAACTGGAGCCATTCTAGCACCTGAGGCGGAGGCCATGGAGCCATCCTCAGTGCCCGGGACAGTTTTGCTCCCATGGAGCCTCGGCTGCAGGAGGAGAAGAGAGAGATAGAGAGGAAGGAGAAGGGGAAGGGTAGAGAAGCAGATGAGTGCTTCTCCTGTGTGCCCTGGCCAGGAATCAAACCTGGGACTTCCATACACCAGGCCAACACTCTACCGCTGAGCTGACTGGCCAGGGCTTCCTTTAATTTTAAGAAAGGCAAATAGATAGAGCCAAGTCTTTGGAGGAAACCCAGCAGGTTTTGTGTCATGTTATTGTTTCAATCTGATCATTTTAAATATGATACTAGGAAATGCTTGTAAAATAAAGAAAATATTCAATTTTGGAAGAGAATTTGATACATATTTCTTATTACTTACAATGAGAAAGAGAATTAGCATTTATTAAACTCCATCTATGCCAGGTGTTCAGATGTGTCAACTCATGTAGTTCTCACACTTGTTATCACAGTAATACTTTTCCCACTTTTCAAGGAGAGAAATAAAGGCTCAATGTAGAAAAAGATTCACTGAGTTAGAAAATCAGGGTTCTTTGACTCTAAACCTCTAGTACCTTTAAGTATAGCATGCTGAGTTAAAATAGTATGTAACATTATAACTGGTTTTCTATGATTATACTGCTTTCATTATTAAGTTCCACAATTATTAACATTTATAAACATTCATTTTAACTAAAAATCAAATTATATTAACATCATGACAAAATACCTGCTCTATGAGGCCAAATAATCTAAATCTACTCTGATCTAGAAAGGCAAACACTTGTGTATTACTTTATAACAATTACAAAATAATCATTATGTTTCAGCCATTTCAGAAACTTATTTTCCATACTGTGTGTTGATTATGAGTCTGATAAATTGTGCTAATAAGACTTTTCCTGCTTATACTTTGCTTTTTTCCAAGAAGCCTATTCTGTTTTATACCATAGCTGGATCTTTGCCTAAAAAATTACAAAATCACTCAAAACAAACAATATTTATCCAAACTTTCTGAAGAAAAAGAAACTTTTCCTATATAATTACAACCTCATGACTCTTGTCTGGTATTTTTCCAGCCGTAGGTGTTAGCATCTGCTGTTATAAAATGTTTGGTTTGATTGGGGGGGCTGGGGTGAGGACTATAGCCAAGCTAGCTTTTATGTTAAATATTATATAATTATGCCACATGTCCAACTTCACAGATTGCTAGAACTTTCGGAAAGGGTGTGCATCTTTAAACTCATTTTAATCATATGCTAGTTTGTATTTTTGAGGTTGTACCTGAGATTCTCACCTATACAGCCCTTAAAATAAAACAATTGACACCCCTCTCACCATATAGGGACATGGAGATGCCAGCTGCTTCCTCGGCCACCTACTGAGCACTGTGGAAGCTGAGAGAGCTCTTTGCTTCTTCCCCTGGAAATGTACTGTGACGCTCATACCATTTACCACCTCTCCTCCCCATTTCACAAATTAGATGGTTGTTTAAAGACAATCAGAAAAAGTGCCAAAGAACAAAATAGCTCCAAATAGCTTCTCCAACTCCATACTCTATTCCTCCCCCTCTTGACTCCTTCACATGTCAACTAGGCATAAAGCAGCCCACAGAGGAGGTAAACAAAAAACCCAGGCATGAGGCAGCACTATGTACTTCAGGGAGGATCAAGAGTGAAGTTTGAAACAAGAGGGTTCAAGGAGAGAGCAGGTCCAGGTTCACATATTCATAGGGTCACTTATTTATTGTCCCTTTACAATGCCCATTGAATGCCTTTCTCTGTTTCCTTCCATTTGGCTCAAATACATGATAAGACTTCAAAGAGCACTGATTAAAGAACTGCTTTAGTGCAATCAGTCACCACTTACAAGTCAATGAGCTCTCCCTCTGATGCCAGCTCCTACTGTCAATAGAACATAGCACTTTCCATTCATTTCTTGTTTTATTTCTCAAGATCATTCTCATGATTTGTTTTGCCAAGCGCTTCTGCTAAACTTTCTTTCTTTCTGTCCATCAATATTTAATTTAAAGTAAACATATTTGGGAGAAGATATTAGTTTAACCCTTAGTCAAAAAGATTTACCCATTTCCATCCACTGAATTATCTATTTTTTATTCTCACTTAAAAGCATTAAGATGAACCTCAAATATAAAATTTTACATTGCTTGAAAAGCATTTGCTTAAATGCTCATAGGTAGATACATTACTTAGCTCTTCAGAGAATCTTGAGACTACTAGTATAGTAAGATAACTCTATTTCTTCCAGGCAATATCTGGATGTAATGATCCTAAAAGAATGTAATAAGCATTACAAAATTTGCACAGTGACCAGATCCTTGACATTGATGGTTACATGTAAATAAAATACTGAAGGAAAACAAAAATCACAACTATCCTTTCTGTTAAGTTTTATATAGCTTTTAATCCTTAAGGAAAAATCCTCCAGCTATTTCACTATTTTACTAAATCATATTAAAAAGATAATTTTCAGCTAACATTATAATTCTAGTTAAAACCACCAAAAGAAAACTATAGCTTCCTAATCTTTTTTTCTTAAAAATTATGAGCAGAGACAGCAGAAAATGAATATGACATATTAAATGAATATGGCATTGACATGATCTAAATAGAAAGGACCAAAAATTGTGATCCTAGGTAAATTTAAATCCTATCAACATTGCTTGATTTGCAACAGGGATTTTTCAGAGATTAGATTAACAGAAAGAGTTTGAAAATTCAAATGAATAAGCTTGACCCCAAACTTGGGTCATGATTTTTCTCTAGAATCTTTGTATAGTCACATTTTTGATACCTTAAATTTATTATCTGTGAATGAAGATACTATTATATAAATGAAATAATAAACCCAACTATTTCATCAATTATTCAGTAGAAACAGATGATATAAAGTTAAAGGTAGTTCTTAAATTAAAAAAAAAGATCATTATAACTTAAATGTATACGTAAATAATTATCAAATAATAAATACTGAATTTGAAGCAGCTATTTTAGGCACTTCAAAAATTTGGAAACTCTGAAAGGAAAAAAGCAGCCACATCCAAGAGCGTGTTGTTGTAATGCATAAGTGCTACAGAGCAGAGTACGCGTTCAAGCAAAACCTACCATTCTGCCAGTGGAAAGAGAATGAAAATCTTACCACTATTATCTTTGCTGCTGTGTGAAAACATTTACTGGAGGAAGTGTTAGCTAGGACGACTAATTATTTAAAATACCAAGTAGTGCATATTATGTTTATTTCCATTAGAATATATTTAATATTATTTTAATGCTACTTGGATTATTTGAATAACAAATCATTTTTGGCCACTGTGATTTTAAAGGTCTATTATTTATTCTCCCCGAAAGTTTGATTTATTCATGCTAGTCTTTACCCATGAATAGCTTGAGCACCACGAACATGCTTTTCCTTTCAGTTTTCTGACAGCAATCTCTTTTAGAATGTTACCCTGACACTCTGATATATTGTTAAGGCAGAACATGTTGAGCATAGTGGGAGTTGCATTATACATACAAAATTGCATGCATTTTATCTTTTATCTACGTAACTTCTAGAGTTTGTTCTTTCAGTCAAGTTTTAAGCATTTTCAAGTTATGAAATTTAATAGGAATTTTTAGCAAATCATAGTAAATGGTATTTAAAATCCTCCTTCATTGTTACCAACCCTGCTAAGTGTTTTGCATATTATAAATTTAATTTTATTTATTTATTTATTTATTTATTTATTTCAGAGACAGAGGGAGATTCAGAGAGAGGGATAGATAGGGATGGATAGACAGGAATGGAAAGAGATGAGAAGCATCAATCATCAGTTTTTCATTGCAACACCTTAGTTGTTCATTGATTGCTTTATTATATGTGCCTTGACCATGGGCCTTCAGCAGACTGAGTAACCCCTTGCTCGCGACCTTGGGTCCAAGCTGATGAGCTTTTTGCTCACACCAGATGAGCCTGCACTCAAGCTGGTGACCTCGGGGTCTCGAACCTAGGTCCTTCCGCATCTCAGTCCAACACTCTATCCACTACGCCACCGCCTGGTCAGGCTATAAATTTACATATCACAAATTACAGAGTTTATACCAGTCTCTCCTCTTTTCATTTACCTCCTTTGTTACAGATGGTGAATGAAACTGAGGTCCAGAAAGTTTAAATAACTTTACTTGTGTCAAAATTTAAAGGATTCCCGGCCAGGGCACATAGGAGAAGCGCCCATTTGCTTCTCCACCCCTCCGCCGCGCCTTCCTCTCTGTCTCTCCCTTCCCCTCCCGCAGCCAAGGCTCCATTGGAGCAAGGATGGCCCGGGCGCTGGGGATGGCTCTGTGGCCTCTGCCCCAGGCGCTAGAGTGGCTCTGGTCGCAACATGGCGACGCCCAGGATGGGCAGAGCATCACCCCCTGGTGCGCAGAGCGTGGCCCCATGGTGGGCGTGCCGGGTGGATCCCGGTCGGGCGCATGCGGGAGTCTGTCTGACTGTCTCTCCCTGTTTCCAGCTTCAGAAAAATGCAAAAAATAAATAAATAAATAAATAAATAAATAAATAAATAAATAAATAAAATTTAAAGGAAAGATCTATGATCTATCTAATATCTGATATGGCAGTATTACTGGGGAACAATTTTTTTATTTTCTGTTGCATGAGGTTTTAGAACTGTTTCTATATATTGCTGCATTGATGATTCCAAATATAAAATCTGTTTTTTGGTGCATGCTCTAGTTTTTATGCAATTTTAATTTCTTTTTGTTACACTTAATGGCATGCATTGGTTTTTAAATTGGAGTTAAAGGGCAATGACTCTTGGATTGAACATAACCACATGGCAATTAATGTTTTACAAACATCAATTTTACATAATTGTAGTTGTTTTTAAATGTAAAAAATTATTATCTGATAAAAACACCCTCTTATTTTGTTTTAAGATTGAATCATGGCTTCTTCAAGTAGGCGTAAATGTAAGAATAGTCCTGACACCTTCTGTTATATATGTGGCTGTTACACACTTCAACATCATAGGCACAATATTTCATCATTTCTAATACGTGCTTATATTGCCTATTTTCAAGTTCCCCTTGGCAATCAAGACAAGAATTGGACTCCTCATATTGTGTGTCATAATTGTGAGGAAATGCTTCCTAACAGGACAAAAGGAAAACACACAAGAATGCCTTTTGGTATTCCCATGGTTTGGCGTGAACCTAAGGACCACAGCAGTGACTGTTATTTCTGTCTGATCCATACAAAGGGCATCGGCAAGAAAAAACAACATATGATCGCATATTCTAATATTCCTTCAGCAATACAACATATCCCACACTCTGAGACACTCCCGGTTCCAGTTTTCAATGGTTTTATTTCTTCTAAGGATGAAGAAAGTGAACATGGTGATCAAGTGTATTTTGATAAGATGCATGAGGAAATGGTTGTAGAATCTGAAGGCTCTTCTTCTGATGCCAAGTTGTCATTAACCCCTCAGCAGTTTAGCCAACTCAAATTGAATGACTTAGGAAGAGATTTGGGCTTATCAAAGAAAGCAGCTGAGTTATTAGCCTCCAGGCTTTAAGAAAAGAATGTACTTCACTGGTCAGCTAAAGTATCCCATTTCAGGAAGCATGAACAAATTTTTGTGGACTTTTTTCCTAAAGACAAACACTTTGTTTACTGTCATGATATCAGTAGTCTTCTCAGCCAGCTAAGTGTTACCACTTACAGTCCAACAGAATGGCGGCTATTTCTTGATAGCTCTAAACAGAGTCTGAAATGTGTTCTCCTACACAACAGTAATGTTTATGCAGCAGTTCCAATTGGTTATTCAACTCCTCTGCAAAAAGATTATAATGACATAAAAATTGTCCTTGACTTTCTGAAGTATGAGGAGCATAACTGGATCATTTGTGTGGATCTCAAAATGGTAAATTTCCTGTTAGGACAACAGAGAGGCTTCACAAAGTATCCTTGCTTTCTGTGTTTGTGGAATAGCCGAGCTCGGGAGAAACACTGGACATAGAAGGAGTGGCTGAAACATGAAGCTCTGGAAGTAGGGATGTAAAATATTGTCAATGAACCTATAGTTAATTGAGACAGGATCATTTTTCCCCCACTTCACATCAAACTTGGCTTAATGAAGCAGTTTGTTCAGACTTTGAATAGAGAAAGTGAATGCTTTCAGCATATTATTTCTGCTTTTCCTGCCTTGTCCTTCGAGAAGATAATAGCAGATGTATTCGATGGACCTCAAATTTGAACTCTCATACGTGATGAAGAATTTGCCAGGAAAGTGAATAAGGAGGAGAAAGCAGCAGCATGGCAGTCTTTTGTGGCAGTTACAAAGAACTTTGTTGGCAACAAAAGAGCAGAAAACTATAAACTTCTGGTTCAAAGGATGCTGTTGGCTTTCCGCGACATTGGATATAACATGAGCATTAAGATTCACTTCCTGAACAGTCAGTCACCTTGATAAGTTTCCCGAAAATCTTGGAGCTGTTAGTGATAAGCAGACTACTGCTGGAGAATCAATTGAGATTGTCCTCAACAAGTACACAAACACAAGACCTACAAACGCAAATTTTTGCCTGAATAGAATTTAACTAAGTTTTGCGCAAATTTTATGATTAAAATAAGTGTTTTAATATGTTCTATTTAGAAATTGTAGACAAATTCTGATGGAATCATATCTTTTAGTGTATTAGTGTATTAACTGCATTATATAAATTATTATATTTTCACAAAGATGATGCCCAAGAAGACATTCTACTTCATTATGTTAAACTAAATATTGAAAATTTTACAATAAGATGAAAACCTAAAATCTTGAATTGCAAAAAAGAACTGCAGCTTACAGAGAAAACTAATGTCAGATTTGAGATTAGCACACTCGAATTAGGTAAGAACAGTGTTTTTGTGGATGCAACAAAAATTTTGTTTCCCAGTGTTATGCTTTTTATCAATCTTTCTTTGAGCAATAACTTTATTCATTAGTCATAAACAATTAAAAATTATTTTAGTTAAAGAAAGTCTAATACTAACACACAATCATGTTCACAAAACTAAACTCTTCTTAGCAGTAATATAATTAGTATGTGCTCAAGTTTCAGTGTGGACACCAAAAAAAAAAAAAATGCCAGAATATATGAAAAGAACATGAAAACTGAACCCCAAAGACCTAGGTCTGATCTTGACCTCAACAAAAACCACATTACAGAAGAGAACATTTCAGATTCTCAGTGTTCCGGTCTATAAAGGGAAGGCTATAATATCTACCTTTGCTATAATAGAATTTGATTTTAGAATCAAATCAGAATGTGAAGAGGTCTCAAAGTCATAGAATTATATAAATGAGAAATTGAAATATTAAATACAGTAGCCCCCCTTATCTGTGGTTCTTCACTTTCTTTAGCTTCAGTTACCTGTGGTCAGCTGCAGTCCAAAAATATTAAATAGAAATTTCTAGAAATAAACAATTCATAAATTTTACATTGTGGGCCCTAGCCGGTTGGCTCAGTGGTAGAGCGTCAGCCTGGCGTGCAAGGGGTCCTGGGTTCGATTCCTGGCCAGGGCACACAGGAGAGGCACCCATCTGCTTCTCCACCCCTCCCCCTCTCCTTCCTCTCTGTCTCTCTCTTCCCCTCCCACAGCAAGGCTCCATTGGAGCAAAGATGGCCCGGGCGCTGGGGATGGCTCCTTGGCCTCTGCCCCAGGCGCTGGAGTGGCTCTGGTGGCAGCAGAGCAACGCCCAGGAGGGGCACAGCATCGCCCCCTGGTGGGCAGAGCGTCGCCCCCTGGTGGGCGTGCCGGCGCATGCGGGAGTCTGTCTGTCTCTCCCCGTTTCCAGCTTTGGAAAAATACAAAAAAAAAAGAAAAAGAAAAAAAAATTGTGCATCGTTCTGAGTTGCATGCTATCCCACTCAGTCCCACCCAGGAAATAAATCATATCTTTGTCCAGTGTGTTCCCTCTCCTAGTTACCATAGTATCATAGTGCTTATATTAAAGTAACCCTATTTTACTTACTAATGGCCCCAAAGCACAAGAGTAGTGATGCTGGCAATTTGGATATGCCAAAAAGGAGGGGTAAAGTGCTTTCTTTAAGTGAAAAGGTAAAAGTTCTCCCTTTCATAAGAAAAAAACATCACACACTAAGGTTTCTAAGACCTACAAGTAAGAACATATCTTCTATCTGTGAAATTGTGAAGAAGGAAAAAGAAATGTGTTCTCATTTTGTTGTTGTACCTCAAACTACAAGAGTTAATCCACAATGCATAATAAGTACTTAGCTAATATGGAAAAAGCATTAATTTTGTGGGTGGAAGTCATGAACAGAAAAGGTGTTCAACTGACAGCAACATGTTGCACTACAAAGCATTGAGCCGCTGGGAAGACTTCAGCAAGGGATCCCCTCAAACAAGTGACACGGGATGGTTACACAGACTCAGGAATAGGTTTGAAATGGAAAATATAAAAATAACTGGAGAGCCCTGGCCCAGTTGCTCAGTTGGTTAGAGCATCATTACAATATGCCAAGGTTGTGGGTTCAATCTCCAGTCAGGACACATACAGGAATTAACCAAGGAATGCATAAATAAGTGGAGCAACAAATTGATGTTTCTCTCCCTACCACCAATTAAACAAATAAATATACAAACAAACAAATAAATAAATGGAGAGATCACATTTACATAACTTTTATTATAAGATCATTATAGTTTGTTCTATTATTAGGTACCATTGTTGATCTCTTATGTGCCCAAGTTATAATTTGAAATGTATCATAAATTATGCATGTATAGGAAAAGTCATAGTATATATCAGGTTCCATACTATTTGCGGTTTTAAACATCCAGGGCAGGTCTTAGAACATATCTCCCTAGGGAAAAGAGTGACTACTATAGGGAAGATGCTGGATGTAAGAGAGGGAAAACTATGTCAGCATTACTGAAACAATTCTAAGAGAATCTTTTCAAGAAACTACTATATATAACACAAATTATTTAGAAAAAATAACAGATAGGGGGAACAACGAGCCTGCTGCTTCTTCTATAGTCTGGCTGTAATAAAAAATAAGGAATACTTGCATAGATTTTCTAAACAATCTGGATAGTTGATATATTACTGAAGTTTTATCAGGATTTGATCTGTAGTGTTACCAAAAAAAAGTGTCATTCAGTTTTAATAACGTTTTTAATGGGGTCATGTCTTCACTTATGTGTGATCAATATTTGAAGAAGGTTTTATCTGCCTTGACTTATCATTTTATTTATGCAATAAGCATTTACTTATGACTTACTATGTACCCAATCCAACCCAACTGAGACTTCATGCAAAAGAGACAAAGGAAAAGAAGATAACATTATTCTTCTTCAGGTATCTTTCCCCTGTGAGACAAATCACAAAGCCACTTATAGGAAACAAGGATCTATATGATTATACAAGTCAGAGGACATAAACAAATATGGGTAACAGACAAAAGAAAGGGCTCATGTATGTTATTCCTTGGGTAGATATTGAGAGGAAGTCAACTGGGAATTTTTTTTTTTTTTTTTTTTTTTTTACAGAGGCAGAGATAGACAGGGACAGACAGACAGGAACGGAGAGAGATGAGAAGCATCAATCATCAGTTTCTTGTTGCGCGTTGCGACTTCTTAGTTGTTCATTGATTGCTTTCTCACATGTGCCTTGACCGTGGGCCTTCAGCAGACCGAGCAACCCCCTGCTGGAGCCAGGGACCTTGGGTCCAAGCTGGTGAGCTCTTTGCTCATGCTAGATGAGCCCGCGCTCAAGCTGGCGACCTCGGGGTCTCGAACCTGGGTCCTTCCGTATCCCAGTCCGACGCTCTATCCACTGCGCCACCACCTGGTCAGGCTACTGGGAATTTTTTAAAGGAAGAAATGACTGAGTTTGCCAAACAAATGAGAATAAAGGAAATTCTATATTCTTAGTGGAGATCTGTGAGAATCTACAAAAACAAGTGAGATTCATGCAGGGCCTTGAGATCATATGTTCACAGTTGCAGTGCTTAGAAGTATAAGCTGTAAACAGAAGAGGGATAGGATTTAAAAGAAAGGAAGAAAGAAAAGGCCACTATGCACAAAGTTGACCAGCATAAGGAAGCCCCTTCAAAAACAAGAACAGAAAATGAATCAGAATCGTGGGAGCTACAGAAGAATAAAGATGAAAGTTCAAATTCAAGAACCAGGAAACCAAAAGAAGAAATGATGCAACAAATTGGAAACTGGACAGATAAAAGTGCCATGGAGAGAAACAGATTGAGAGAAACAGAAAAAAACAACAGAGAAGAAAATTAATGTTGAGTCTGTAGCTGCAGGAATCCATTGGATAATCAAGGAAAAATGTCCTGTGGATAGCTTGACAAGTAAGGGATTTTGTTTTCACTGTTGCCTACCTGTCACTTTGTATAGTAATGAAATTAATGAGCCTGACTCTTTCCCTTTATGACTGGAAAGACTCAAACACCCTGCTCTTCCTCACTCATGCATAGCAACCACACAGCAATCCTGTCAGAACAATCAAATCTCTCCAAGTTACAGGGAATTTTTAAAATGTGCCACCTGCTCCTAGAATACTAAACAGAAAGTATGTGGAAAAAATATTTTTAGAAAGCAGGTAATAAGACTAAGTGACATTTTTGTTTGTTTGTTTCTTATAGCTATTGGCCTAAAGCTGTAAAATAGCCAAGAGAATCCAGGAATATATCTGCCCCTTTAACTGATAGGCGTCCACCATTTGATTGAATCACAGTAACATTAAATTACTTAGCAAAGACACAAGTATATACTGAAATATTAAATTATCCAAAAGTCACCAACAGGTGCTATGTTTAATTATTAGAATAGATTGTTCCCCTTGGGCATCTTTGATAGAAAACAGATTAGAAGAGCCCTGGCCAAGTATCTCAGTCGGTTAGAGCATTGTTCCATATGCCAAGGTTGCGGGTTTGATCCCCAGGCAGGGCACACACAAGAATCAACCAATGAATACATAAATAAGTGGAATAACAAGTCGATGTTTCTCTCTCTCTCTCTACCCCTCTCTCTCAAATCAATAAAATAAGACCAAAAAAAAAAAAAGAGAGAAAGAAAACAGATGAAAGAAATTGCTAACCAAATGCAACCAAATACTAATTGGTTCAGAAATCAAGAGATGATTATTTTGAAGATCTCTAACATGGAAGCCAAACCTCAGGTATAAATCTTTTTTTTT
Organism: Saccopteryx bilineata; assembly: GCF_036850765.1. NCBI lineage: Eukaryota > Metazoa > Chordata > Mammalia > Chiroptera > Emballonuridae > Saccopteryx > Saccopteryx bilineata. The sequence goes on along the minus strand of NC_089491.1, from coordinate 109,073,871 downwards.
TCTTTTTATTTATTTTTTTTAGTTTTGAACTTTGAAATCAGAACTCAGGAGAGACATACTGCAAATTTTATAGGATAAATGAATTTCCTTTTAACCACGAAATTGTGCTGTCCACAGCATGATTGAAAACTGTTACAAACATCCAAAGGCTTCAGAACTGATTAGCCTGTGAACAGCCTTCGCCTCTGCCAACCTACCTGGCATCCCTTTATATTTACCATCGCGCTCTCCCTGGAGCCTACACACAGCCAGCTCCGGGCGGACTGAGCAGCCTTATCTAAATCCTCTGGAAGTTGTGCTGGGGCTTATCTCTGCCTGGAGACCCATCATCGTTTTCCGCGTCAAATTTTAGACATTCAATATTGTGAAGATATGGATGACTTTGCCTTATCATTGAAAGCAGGCTATTAAAGACACTTTATAAAGTTAATTATTGGACTTATACCTGTGCAAATAAAATGGCCTTCGGTCAACTAACTTTTGTTATCAAGACTGATCGTTGCATTCATCAAGAAACATCAATAACCTTAGTAAGTTATTCATCTGAAGCTGTAAATTTGTTTAATAGTGCAGTACATATTGAAATCAGATCAACAGACAGGTTCTGGTAAAAATTTATCAGTACATAGGTTGTGATTCTGTGTATATCAAACCAATATATTTTACTGAAGTCTATGTATTAACAAGTTTAAGAGTTTATGAACAAAGAGAGGCAGATTTCCCATTTTATTAAAGTTTAAAGTTTTTAAAAAGAATTCTGAACAAGAGGTCATTTGACAAGAAAAACAAGAATTCTGACTATGTAGTAGAATCAGAATCTAGCAAAAAAAACCACTTAATTTGGTATTTAACATGCTTTCTGATGTTATTCACAATTTGCTTCGTGTATGTTAATTAAATCTTCTCAGCTGGACTATAAACTGTTTAAGTAAGTAAGTTATTTCATACTTGTTCACTCTTCTTCTGATGTGCTGAGCATTAATGTATTAAATAGACACTCATAGGAATGACTGAACAAGTGAGTGAGTGAGCCTTTCTCCTGTACTGTTGTCTATACAGTCTATCCACCTTAAAAAGCCACAGGTAACTGACTCAAGTCAATCGCTTGGATTATTTTTATGGCATATTTATACAGAAACATCTTCCAGTTTGGTTTTTCGTCAGAGGCACATATGGAAAAGCTAACCAGAACTATGTAAAAGGAAAATGTTAAATAGATTCTTAAGCGGGTAATTTTAAAGATTATTAAAAGAAGACTATATATGTTTACTACAAGCAAATGTCTTCATTGACTATGATTTAAAAAAATCTAAGTAGATTTTCTTAAGTCTAGGTCTTATTGAGAGCTTTATTTAACAGGTAGTTACTATGATTAGGTTTGATTAAAGGGAATCTTAAAACTAAGGAAAGATGGGAAGGAAGAAGAAAGAAAAAGAAAGAAAGAAAGAAAGAAAGAAAGAAAGAAAGAAAGAAAGAAAGAAAGAAAGAAAGAAAGAAAGGGAGAAAGAGAGGGATAGAGGAGGGAGGCAGGAAGGGAGGAAGGGAGGGAGGGAAAGAAAAGGAAAGAAGGAAAGAAAGAAAGAAAGAAAGAAAGAAAGAAAGAAAGAAAGAAAGAAAGAAAGAAAGAAGAAGGAAGGAAGGAAGGAAGGAAGGAAGGAAGGAAGGAAGGAAGGAAGGAAGGAAGGAAGGAAGGAAGGAAGGAAGGAAGGAAGAGAGGAAAGAAGGGAGGGAAGGTAACAGACAGAAAGGAGGAGGGAGGAAAGTAGGAGGAAAAGAGGGAGGAAAGAACCAGAGTCCCCAAAAGGCTATATTCACTGTGCTAACCAGCCAGGCTGCGAAGCTCACCTCCTCCAAGAAGGCCTTCCTTAAACTCTAGGACCCTTTATTTTGTCCTTCTTCAACCTTCTACCTACATAACCCACCTACTCCCCTGAAATTTGTGCTTAATTTTGTATTGCCTCCTGACTCTTTCTAGTTTTTATCCTGGGAGTTAGTCTTCAAAAGCTAGAGAAAGACTAGTCTTCTCTGTACTACTTCCCCACAACCTCCAGCACAGTATGAGGACACAGCAAGAAGAAATAAATGAAAGGTTAAGTGACCAAATGCAGGCAGAAGTTTTCTCTAATTCAATAATCTTGGTGAATTTTGATGCTCTGGGAAAGGAGTTTCTAATTTGGAGTTCAGTGGAGTTCTAGGCTTGGAAACTGTAATCTTCACAAGGTAACACACACTCCCAAGTGTGTGAAAATTTAAACACACATACACACACAGCATACACACATACATCCTTCCCATCAACAGCCCATAGCATGCCCTATTGTAAAGGGCATGCAATTCAAAGGAGGCTTAGAACTACCATTCTAAAGAGAGAGGAAAAGTAAATTTGTTTAATACTCAGGAGCTAGAAATGCATGGTCTTTGAAGCCATTTCAGTCTATAATGAGAAATTCTTCCTCCTGACTTTTAACTGGTTTGTTTAACCACATTCTGTATGACTTTGTGCATTGTTTTAAATCTTGCCTCTATGTTCTGTCACCAATGGTGGTTAATGAATATATTAATCCACATATTTCCACTGCGCCACCGCCTGGTCAGGCTAATCCACATGTTTCCTAAGCTTTTTTTCCCTATTTACATTTGACAAAGCTTTAAAATGCAAGGATTATTTTTTAACCATTATTTGAAAAATAATTATCCTCATTTAAAAAAATCACTAATAATTTAAAAGCAAAACTTTGAAATACAGATTATTTTCCCTCCTATTAATTGAAAATTATTTTTATATTTTATTACATCAATGCATAGTGATCTAGAGAGATGGTAGATTGTTTTTGAATAAAACTAGAAGTTGGCAAAAAGTTCAGTAATATAAGAATGAAGACTATAGAGCTCATTTGTCAAATGAGTAATAGACATTAGTGCCGTGGTGAGCACACCTATGACAAAACAGATATGTCAAAGGTAGAAAATGCTTGATGTTATTGCTGGATTTCTGCAGTGGCTAGAGCAAGAGTTTCTTACCTGTGTTATCTTGAGGTTCTTGGCTAAAATATCTAGGACAGATGTAAATGAACGAGCTTATATTTCTCAGAGAAGAAAATGCAGCTTGTCTTATGTAAGAGACACAGACTTAAGGTTGTTTCATAACATGATGAATGGTAACGGAACTGATAGATAACACAGAGCTGCCCTTGGAAGTGAAGTCAAGACAGGAACTACAAAACCAGTGAGTTCTGTCCTGGATTAAACCCTGAGCCCCATGAGTAAATTTACCAGAAGGTTGCCAGCCTAGGAGACTGAAATAGGGAAGTGGGAATAAGGCAGGAGAGAGTTAGAGCTAAGGAAGTGGGATTGAGAGCAGACCTAAGGAAAACACACTTGAGAGAGTGGTGTACCTTAGACTGTCCACTCTACTTCCACTTGACCTCAAAATGGTCTTCAAAATGTGGCCATGTGGGTTTCTCTTGAGCCACCTAACAGTTACTGAGCACTGTTAAGCTGATAGTACTCAGTCAGGCATTTTAGAAAATGGGAAAGAAAAACCTATTTAGAAGTGAAAGCTTAGAATCATGAGAACCCGAGCAGGGCTCCCCTCAGCCATAAGGCACTTAGCATGAATTTCCAAAAACTCCTCTCTCCAACTGCACATTCTGTAGATCTGGATACAATGTGTATTTGATGTGTATTGGATTTGGGAACAAAACTTGACACACAGGTCTGCTATTCAGTAATATTAAAATTTTCCCTTTTATAAGATATACTCACAAATACCTTTGTTCTATGTGATACTTTTATCTTGGACTTCAGAATGCTCTATTAAAGAGAAAGATATTTGGCCTGACCAGGAAGTGGCGCATAGATAGGGCATCGGACTGGGACACAGAGAACCCAAGTTTGAAACCCCGAGGGCACCAGCCTGAGCGCAGGCTCACCAGCTTGAGTGTGGGGTCATGGCTTGAGCCCAAAGGTCACTGGCTTGAAAGCCAAGGTCGCTAGCTTGAGCCTAAGGTTGCTGGCTCGAGCAAGGGATCACTCTGTCTGCTGTAGCCCCTTGGTCAAGGCACATATGAGAAAGCAATCAATGAACAACTAAGGAGCCACAGCAAAAATTGATGCTTCTCATCCCTTCCTGTCTGTCTGTCCCAATCTGTCCCTCTCTCTATCTCTCTCTCTATCAGACAAACACACACACATGGAAAAAGATATTTTCAGTGTGTACATTTTTAATAAAATGTGTCAGAGCTCCTTCAGTCTATAATTTTTTTTAAAAAATTGCTTAGTACCAAAATGGCCTGGGAGAAAAAATAATGGTGTTTTTCAATCTGAGTCTTACATTTTTATTGTATAAAGAATATTTACTAGTTGATTTGATCAATAAATGTACCTCTAGAACATTAAATTTATAGATAAGAGCATATTAAGCCATGGTAGTTTCCATTTGAAAATGTGACACATTATGTTCTGAGCACTGAGTTTGGCAAATATAAGAAATTTACTTCTTTTAAAAAAGATTTCAAGATGGCTGCAGGGTAGGTAGAAGCTACATGCACCTGCTCCTGGTTTGAAACTGGATTTACAGCTAATTTAAAGAGCAATCAACCTGAATAACCAATTAAAGACAGTACAAAAAAAGAAAACTATAGGCCAATATCCTTGATGAACATAGATGCTAAAATACTCAACAAAATATTAGCAACCCAGATCTAGCAACACATTAAAAAGATCATATACCATAATCAACAAGGAATGCAAAATTGGTACAATATTCACAAATCAATAAATGTGCTATATCACCTAAACAAAATGAAGGACAAAAATTTCATGGTCATATCAATAAATGCAGTAAAAGCATTGATAAAATAAATTCAGTACCCATTTATAATAAAAACTCTCAGTAAGGTCAGAATAGAGGGCTCATACCTCAACATAATAAATGCTATATATGAAAAACCTACAGACAACATCATTTCCAGTGGGCAAAATTAAAAGCATTTTCCTTAAGATCAGGAACAAGACAGGATGTCTGCTTTCACCACTCTTATTCAATATAGTTCTAGGAGTCCAGCCACAGCAATCAGACAAGAAGAAGAAATAACATCCAAATTGGAAAGGAGGAAGTAAAACTGTCATTATTCACAGATGACATAATAATAGACATAGAAAACCCTAGAGAATCCACCAAAAAACTACTAGATTTAATAAATAAATTCAGCAAAGTAGCAGTATACAAAATTAATATCCAGAAATCAGTTGCATTTTTGTACACCAATAATGAACTTCCAAAAAGAGAAATTAAGGAAACAATTTTACTTACTATTGCAAAAAAATAATAATAATACTTAGGAACAAATCAAGAGGCAAAAGACCTGTACTCAATAATTTAAAAAAACTGAAGAAAGAAACTGAGGAATAAAAATAAGTAGAGAAATACAAATAAGTAGTATACCATGTTCATGGATCAAAATAATTAACATCATACTACCCAAAACAATTTATGAAGTCAATGCAATTCCTGTTGAACTATTGATTACATATATCACAGATCTATAAAAAAATATTTCAAAAATTTCTATGGCACCACAAAAAAATCTCTGAATAGCCTCAGCAATATTAAGAAAGAAGAAAAAAGTTGGAGAAATCACAATACCTGACATCAAACTATACTACAGAGCCATTGTAATCAAAACAGCCTAGCACTGGCATAAGAATAGGCATATAGATCAATGGAACAAAACAGAAACCCAGAAATAAGTCCATACCTTTATGAGCAATTAATATTTGAAAAGGAGGCAAGAGCATGCAATGTAGTAAAGACAATCTCTTCAATAAATGGTGTTAAGGAAATTGGGCAGGTACATACAAAAAAATTAAACTAGACCACCAATTTAACCCTACAGAATAATAAACACAAAATGGATAAAAGATTTAAATGTAAGTTGAAAAACTATAAAAATCCTAGATAAAAACATAAGCAGGAGAACCTCAGATATCTCTTATAACAATATTTTTGCCAATATATCTTCTCAGTCAAGGAAAACAAAGGAAAAAAAAACAAATGGGACTACATGAAACTAAAAAGCCTTTACATAGCAAAAGAAACCATCAACAAAAATGATACATCTGATAAGGAGTTAATTTCCAAAATATATAAAGAACTTATACAACTCAACACTAGGAAGACAAACAACCCAATTAAAGAATGGGCAAAGGACCTGACTGGACACTTCTCCAAAGAGGACATACAGATGGCCAATAAACACATGAAAAAATGCTCAACGTCACTAATTATTAGAGAGATGCAAATTAAAACCACAGTGAGATGTAACCTCACACCTGTCAGAATGGCTACTACCAATATATCAACAAACAAGGCTAGTGAGAATGTGGAGAAAAGGTGGGGAGACACTCTGGTCCAGTCACTGTGGAAAAAAGTATAGAGTTTCCTCAAAAAAATATTAAAAATGGAGCTGCCATTTGACCCAGCAATCCCACTTCTGGTAATATATTCTAAGAAACAAACACTAATCCAAAAGAATATATGCATTCCTATATTCATTGCAGCATTATTTACAATAGCCAAGACCTGGAAATATTCCAAGTGAAGAATACCATTAAAATTAAAAAAGGAAGAAATAAAAGAAAGAAGTATACTTGAGGAAAACCAGGGGATAGACTTGAGCAAAGAACAAGCAATTTCGTCTAATGACACTGGAGATGGGTGTAGGAGGCCATGAGAAAAAAAAAAAAAAAAAGATTGACAAGTAGGGTAAAAAAATGACACTTTAAAAGCTCTGTACAAATAATTGGAAATTATGTTAGAAATTTGTCTGATGACCATGAATGGGTAAAATAAAAAGAAGTCAAATTGATGGGAAGGGAGATTAGGTAGGAGGCAATGTCAGGCCCACCCCTTACAAATGGAAATAGGTGTAAAAGAAATATAAAACACATCAAAGAAGAAATGGCTCAACTTGCCAATCAGTTGGATTCAGGAATAAAAATTTTTACGTAGTTTCAGTGTCTAAGAGGCAGAAGATGATAGAAGCACAGCCAAAAGCCATATAGTTGGTTTGGAGAACTGGTTTGAGAAGATGAAGGGTTCTTAAGAAACATTCTAGAAGTGGTGAAGAATACAGTCTGAATGTGTAGAAGAGGAAACAGAATTGAATAATTGACCTAAAAGGTTAAGGCATGGGAAAGGACATGCTCAACAATGAGTGAATGGGAAGGTGAGCAAGGGGCTAAGAACTTGGAATAACTCCATTTAAGAGTTGGGAATGGGAAGGAAAGGGAAAAGAAATCAGAGATTTAGGAGAGGCTGATAAGGGTAGTAGAAACAAAACCAGAATAAAATTTTAAGAGGGAATGTATGATCAAGATTTTTTCATACCACAGACAATGTTGTTTGGGTTATCTTTGACCACCGGTTATCTTTGCGAGTTTTTGGCACAATGTTGGTATTGTGAGAAAGGTTGCAGAAGGAATGGTGAAAGGTCAGGTAAGAGGAAAAGATCATGGAAAATACAGAAATAGCCCAAACTAATATTCCAGTTGTATAATCATCTATATGTAGCAAATATTACAGACCTTCCAATGTCTGCTTTGTGGGTCTTGAATTTCCTATTGCTGCCATAATGAATCACTACAAATTTATGGGCACTGAATAAAACAAATTTATTTTCTAGTTTTGGAGGTCAAAAGATTTTAATAAATTAAAATCAAAGTATCAGCAGGGCTGATTTTTTTATTTTTCAACTTTGAGATATAATAACATTTTGTAAATTTAAAGTATACAATGTGATGATTTAATACATGTGCTTGAAATTTACTAAAATAGTATATCTTTAATGTTCTCACGACACACACACAACCACATCACCTCTGATACTTTTGTACCACCCCTGGTAACCACCATTCCACTATTTGTTCTTGGATTTATCTGGATAACCCAGAAAAATCTCCCTATCTCAAGAGCCTTAATCACATTTGCAAAGTCCTTTTTGCCTTGTTAGGTAACACATTCACACTTTTCAATGAATAAAATATGGACATTTTTGAGGTGTCATTATATTGCCTACCACAAAATCTAAGTTAAAATATCAGACACAGTTTTAAATTGACTTTGCCTTCATTTTCATCCATCAGTTTACGTTTGGGTTAAATAATATGAAATTAATTTATTAACTAAAAAATAACATTTTCAACAAAGAGTTTTTACACTAGTCTATTAGTTTCTGCTGAAAGTTTTAAGTTAAACGTTAAAATTCTTGTTACAAAACTCCATTTAGTAATAGTTGGTAGCAGTAACTATAAGCTGATAGCTCTCTTCCAGTAGCACTATTTTGATAAGGTTCTTTTTGTTGAAGCAGTATTCTATATTATAAAAATCACTCTTGGCAGCATCTTGTGCTATTATTTGCTTAATGTATTTTTAAATATAAAATGTTCTATTAAAGAGGCTTCAAAGCTCGATAAGGATGTTTTCCTTTGTATACGTTTAAAATATGTTTGTTTTAATCTGATAATGTAAAGATGTATTTGCATTTCTCAAATTATTCAATCTATAGTTTTTTCCTCTATATATAGTTATTTTCTGTACAAAAATGAAGGAATAATGGGTGAAATAGCTATAAGATTAAATCAGATTATGTATGTAAAACAGTCACCATGAAAGTAAGTCTACAATAAATTTTTAGCCTAATCCAAAATATATCTCATGAGATTGGCTCACTAATATTCAAACATATTTCTATAATTACTACAAATGAATAATAATATAGGTGGTGTTTCTTATTAAACATCATTTTATTTGGTTACTCTACTGTAGAATAAAATTACTTTTTTCTTAAATAAGAAGCAGGGAGGCAGAGAGACAGACTCCCACATGTGCCCAACCGGAATCCACCCAGTAAGCCCACTAGGGGGCGATGCTCTGCCCATCTGGGGCTGTTGCTCCATTGTAACCGGAGCCGTTTTAGCACCTGCAGTAAGGTCATGAAGCCATTCTCAGTGAAGAGGGGGAAAGGTGGAGAAGCAGATAGATGGTCACTTCTCCTGTGTGCCCTGACTGGGAGTCAAACCCAGGACTTCCACATGCTAGGTCAAAACTCTATCAATGAGCGAAACAGCCAGGGTCTATAGAATCAATTTTTAATATGAGAATTCAATTCAAATAACTTCTTTTAATTAAAAATGGTGATTTATATTATAATTGACTATTCGGTCAGATTTTCATATGGGTACACAAAATAACATTTTTTAAATTAATTCTATCTAAAGGTGCCAAGAGGTTATGAGTATTGACTGAAAGAAAATATAGAAAACAGAAGCACTGAGAGACAGACAGATAGGAACAGACAGGCAGGAAGGCAGAGAGAGATGAAGAGATAAGAAACATCAATTGTTCATTGTGGCCCCTTAGTTGTTCATTGATTTCTTTCTCATATGTGCCTTGACCAGGGGGGCTACAGCAGAGCGAGTGATCTCTTGCTCAAGCCAGTGACCTCAGGCTCAAACCAGCGACCTTAGGCTTCAAGCCAGTAACCTTTGTGCTCAAGCCAGTAATCATGGGGTCATGTCTATGATTCCATGCTCAAGCCAGCGACCCCATGCTCAAGCCAGCAACTGCACACTCAAGCTGGTGAGCCCGTTCTCAAGCTGGTGACCTTGGTTGTTTCAAACCTTGATCCTCTGCATCCCAGGCCAATGCTCTATCTACTGTGCCACTGCCTGGTAAGCCAAAGGCAATAGAACTTTAAAAATGCCACAAAATAAGCTTTCCAGTGGTTATAATTTACCTTCAAGTGGCACTATTTTATATTTCTTGCTGTAATCCTAACTAGAGAATAATTTACAAGTTTCAAAATGAATGATCATTATTAAAATACTATCTCACCTGCAATAAATGCTTAGGCGCTCATACTGCTTGCTAGGATTTTAACTAAATCAAAAGAGGTAAGAAGCTTTTAACTGAGGTACTTTGAATGATATCATTGATTACATAAACTTAATTTAATTTACATTTTCTTTTAAAAAATTATTGTTGAGATTACAGAATGATAAGAAAATATATTTTTTGTCTAAGCTTATCTATAACATTCACACAAATATTTCTTTGGCTGAAACACAATTTTGGAAGTTGTGATTTTATACATCCTTAAGTTAACATCTAGTAGTCAATTATAAACTAGAATAATAATCTGCACAGTTCTCATTCTATTCTATGAAGCTAAATACAGAGACAGCAAAAAGAGTGCGTTTTCTCAGTTTTGAAAGAAGTTAATATTTGTATTACTTTGTTAATTTATCAACATACTCCTGACTTGTGTCTAGCTGGCACACAATGTCCTTTCAGATTACAACAAGAAAATCTAATTATTTCTTCAGATTAATCTCAATAGTTGAATAATTCCTTTCCAGACAAAGTAAAGTCTTAAATATTTCCACAAGAACTTATTTTTCATAAGCATATGTGTAGGGGGTGCCAAATAAGAAAATGCATTAACTTTTGGTAGACAACTTGTATTAAAAATGTTTGATGGGCTCTACTGTTTGAAACAGAGCCTGTAAATCTGAAGCCTTTCTTCATCTAAAAATCATCTCTTCCCTCCCTCATTCCCACTCGCACACCCCCTGAACTCCCAGTGTATTCATCTCTTTCTTTTTATATGTCTTTCTGTGTGCATGTTTCATGTTCCATATTTACTCTAGCTCTCTCCACAACACTTAGTTCCATGTCTTGAATATAAAGAATTAGCTAACATTGAGTTCTGGCTGGGTGCTGGATGCCATTCTAAACTTGTTACTATGTTAACTCCTTTCTTCTTCAAAAGAGATGAAATGGGGGTGGCTCTCTATGGGAGAGCTTTTCTCTGGGTGCTCTCCCTCTCTTCCTCTCTCTCTCCCTACCTCTCTCTACTTACTTCTCCCCCTCTCTTCCTCTCTCTCCCCCACTTCTCCCCACCTCTCCCCCACCCCAGCATGGCCAAACCTTTTCTCCTGAACCTCTCCCTCTTTTGTCTCTCAAGGGGTGTTTCTCTACCTCCCATACTCTAAGGGCCTTTTTCATTTTGGTTTGGTTTTTGCTGTAATTTTTTCCTGCGTCTGTTTCTTCAGTGGCTCACTTCTTTTACCTCTGTGATTTTCTAAATAAACTTTCGCTTATAATTTGAAAGAAAAAAAAAAGATAAAAGGGGTCCCACTATTATCTTCACTTTATAGAGAAAGAAACAGAAACTCAGGACAGGTAAAAAATCTGGCCAGATTTACACAGCCTGTATGTGTCCGAGCCTGAATTCAACCCTGGTTTAGAGGCACTGACCACATAACTGCTGCCCTGCCTCCGGAGAGCCCAAATGGGTACCTTTCCACAGGACTGACCTTTGGAGCACCAAGCATTTCTTCCTAGCCTTCACTACCATAATGATATTACATTTGTTTTCATGTTTAATATCTGCCCCTCCCATTGTGCCCAAACATAATAGAACCCCTAGCATTTAATAGATGAGTAACAACAGCCAATATTTATTAAACTTTTACTATGTACCAGGCATTGCTTCTTATTTTAAACTTCAAAAAGACTGTGAGCTACCTACCAATTTATATCCACTTTAGAGATAAAGAAACTGAGGCAGAAAGATGTTAGACAACTTGCTCAAGGCCACATAGCTAGAAAATGGGGGAGCCAGGATTTAAAATAAAGGTCATACTCCAGAGCTATGCTTTGAATGAGTGAAGGAAGGAGTTAATGAACATAACAGCTTGGAGGGGCAGGGAATGCCATAATGAAGAAATGACATTTGACATATCTGGAAGGGCAACATAAAAAAATATAAAAAATAAAAACCCTAGGCAGAAGAAGCAACTTGGATAAAATAATGCAAAATAGAGCTTCTAGAGCATAACAGGTGCTCAATAAATAGGAATGACTGGGTGACTATCTATATAGTCCAGGAGGTAAAAGTTTTGCATATGTAAGCGTTTTACTGCTCATGTTTTCTGCACGTGTTTTTTTTTTTTTTTCTTTCAGTGCCACCGTGGGCCTTAATTGCCATAGCCATAGTTGCGGTCCTTTTAGTCCTGACCTGCTGCTTTTGTATCTGTAAGAAATGTTTGTTCAAAAAGAAAAACAAGAAGAAGGGGAAGGAAAAGGGAGGGAAGAATGCCATTAATATGAAAGACGTGAAAGACTTAGGGAAGACCATGAAAGATCAGGTAATGTATTCATTCTATATTTCCTCTTAGGTTATATTGGAAATTAACAAGTGGTTTATTATTTTTATGCCAGATAAGTATAGAAATAAACAATTTTGGCACATACCTCATTGTTGTAGACATACTTTGCAATCCTTTCAGTCATTTTTTCAATATCCCAAGTGCAATGAACACATGTGACAGGGCTTTAGAGTCTTCTAAGCATATAAACCAAAAAAGGGCATCCATGATGGACCCATCCTAGAATGAGAACTGAATGGTCTGATTGCATCTACTTAGCTAGTCTTAATTGTGTTTAGAGTTTGAGAAATATAATAAAGAATGTCTGAGTGTCATCCTTCTTAGGTAGATCACCTCTCTAACATTATCACTGTTCTTGATCATTGTTAATTAACTGAGTCTAAAGGTGTTTATCACACTTGATGAAAACTACCCATCATATGTATCTATCAGGCTCAATAACTAGTGCTCAGGAATAATGAGTTATACAGGGAAAGGTAGGAAAGTATGAGCTGGCCCTAAAGAACAGCACAAAATTTAAAGGCAAAATTCTTACTTCCTCTCATAGAGATAATTAAAACCATAACACAGATTATAAAATCTATCTGGCTGGGTTATTTACCCAAGCCTAAGGAAGATGTATTATCTATTTTTGTTAAATTACCTGAATGATTTGGTTCAGAATAGCTTACTATTAATAATTATAATGACTAAATTCCTCTTTATTTTTTGGAATCATATTTCTGAATACTATTCTGTATATTTAAAAATCTAGAAAGACTTTTCAAAGAAATAACATTTTAATTATCAATATTTCCCTTAAAGTAATTCAAAAGCTCTAGTCCCAAATAGCAACATATATAGACAGTTTTGTAAATTCCTCTTATAGTATTACTTTCTATTGAGTAAACTTTTAAATATGTGAGCCTCAGGAACAATTTAATCAACAAAGTCATTTTAGTGTATTTACATAGTTTCCTGGTTAATCACTCACTCAGGGCAATAACCTCTCTCCCCAGCTTAAATTTTAAACACTTTTTCTCAAAGACACAATTGTGTCTATCAAAACCTATTTCATGAAGGCTCATTTTTCACTCGCTGAACTGTTGTTTGGTTTCAGAGTTAGAGAATAAATATAAAGCTAGTGCTCACACTCAGAGAGCTGTGTACTGAGCTTGGAGTAAGAAGGGCTATATTTTTTCTAAAAGTTTTTAATTACAGCAGCAAAAGCCGATGCACAAACATTCACCCACACATGTCTAATAAGGACTTTACTCTTTGTTACATAGAAAATGAAATTTTAAATCTTGTCTTGCTTTCTTTTAATGTTTCCGTAGCAAGCAGGACTTCATACAGATTCCTTTAAAAAACTAAACAACTTTAAAAAAAAACCCAACAACTAAACAACTTATTGGAATAAGTGAAGAAACAAAACAATCTTCTGAACATACATGAAATGAATAACTTCTACATGAGTTTAAGCTATGTAAAACAATATGTTGAAAATACAATACTATCATTCTCATAACTATGATAAGATTTAAATTCTAGTATCCTCAAATTTAAAAAAGCATGAAATAATATTAAATAACTATACTATTTCTAAGACAACAGATTTATATTTTACATTGTGAAATTTGTTCTGTATGATATAAGACTATCATTTGTAGAAGAGGAGTGGTTATTATCCTTGTTCTGAACTGGATAAATGACCATGATCTCAAAAGTTATAAATATAGGAATTGATTATAGTTCATTTTTCATTGATCACCTATTCCTTTGAAACGGAACAGAAGAAAAAGTGAGTCAAATAAGGAAATACTAAGAAGTCAGTGACAGTTTGTACTGATCTACTGTCAGAACATAGCATTTAGGATCTCTACCCCCAAAAGGTATTAATTACTTTAAGTAGATCAGTTTGTCTATGTAGGATTTTATGTGTCTTATTTTGATTTATGAACAATTAAATTAAATGTTTGGACAAGTAAAATTAGGCCCCCTGAGTAAGGAATTACACAACAGTAACTATGATACTTTTAATCAGGCAGGCAAAGTAGCTAATAGTGGGTTCTTATCATTTTGTGAAGAGAAAAAATAAGGAAGCAAAATGTAATTCAAAGAGTTTAAGATGTATATCACTTTTGATCATCAAAATTCAAATATCATTTGATCATACAAATTAACATAGCCTCAACACAAAGTAAAATTATTCTTAAATATTTATATTTTCAGAATATTTTAAACAGAATATTGATATGAATATGGGAAGACAATGTGCCTCTCATTTAAAAACAGATGTGAGAGGCGTTTTAGATATGACTACTTAAGAGACCTAGGCTCTAGGAAAACCAATAAGTTTATACTATTTCAATTCATATAAAACTCACAGAAATTCAATTTTAGTGTTCATGCATACATGTCACTATGGTAAGATTTTTATAACTAAAGAAGAGTTTTTAAATACTCTGCAATGACAATAAAAAATTAACTATAAATAGTGTCTGTCCACAGCAAAAGATGTATAAGATTTTTTGAATGCCTAAAAACTTGAGAATACTAAAAATACAGACGAACAATATCAACTCAGAAAGTCGTAGGACTGGAAAGGTCATTTCTCCACCATTTTTACTAATGTGTGTAGATACTTTAATTTTTATTTCTTCCTTCTATGTCCTCCATATCTGTGTTGTGTCTCATGACTGTCTGGACTGTCCCTGGCGGTAGGTTTCCTCTGCTACTTAGATACACCTAAGTCCATGCTCGGATATATATATTTAGTGGCCTGGCCGCTGGGACTCTCCATCGGAGGGTGTACCATTCTGACACACATCAAGAGGCTGAACTAAATTGATTTTTTTTTTAAGATGAAGGGTTCTCATATTAAATACTACTAACTGATTAAATAAGTATTATTAGAAAGCTCACATTTTAAATTGATGGGCACAGAAAGATAATTCAGTCCTTTGTTGCTGTCTTTTTCCTGTGCCTCATCAAATCCAAATCTGAACAATTTAATTTAGAATGAGCAAGCGCTCCTTTTGATGGTTGTGAACTAAGCACCTTTTGAATGTTGAAGCAAGTGGGAAGCGTGTGCACTAAATCTTTGAAATTTAAAACAAGGTCGATGTTCCCACTACAGCTTTTTCTACAGCAATTTATCAAACTCGAAGAACTGAGTTTACAAGCTTTTTCCTCTGCGTTTTGTTCCGTTGCGAGGAAAGTGGTACTGCTTTCAAGATATTATAATAGCTACTGATTTAATAGGCCTGAATTTAATGTGATAGTACAGAAAATGTCTTGGTTAGACTCGGCCTTTGGGACAAGAATAGACATAATCACTTCAGTGATGAACAGTGGCACCAAGAAATTATCAAAAATCTAGCCCTATTTCATGCAGAATAATTGCCGAGATGGTCCTGCACCTTTTATTAGGGCAAAAACCACTTAGGGAGAAGGAGATTTAATATCTCAGCTATTTCAAATTGCACTGGGCTGAAACATGATATGTAAATTGTCAGTTCTGAAAGAGACTTTTGAAAAAAGTACTTTAGTCCATGAAATTTTCCATTATGGTAGAGTAACATGCAGACTTTTCAGACAGAAGTGTATTCGTTTGCTATCACTTTCAAAAAATTAAAATCTGGCAGGAAGGAAAATTCCTTAAGCTTCAGTTTTCTAAGCACATCCTCTATAAGAGCAGTGCAGACTCCCACACAGCTCAGACACTGAGAGGGCAAGGTGGCTTCCCAGCCCCAAGTCCTCGAACTCAGCTCAGGAGTCTTGTCTCGTCACTCTACTACCATATTTCTTTCAGGGATACCCCCTCAAGTTAAAAAAAGTAATACAAAATTTTAAATAATTATATTGTTTCCTGCCTTTGGCTGTCAGTAAGTCAACATCCAAGTATAAATTACAATTTCCAAATTAAATGATATGCAGCTAACCAGACCTTTTAAAGTTTCTACACTGAAACATTCATGGTACTTTTCCATTTTCCCTACTCATTGTAGGCTCCTGAAATACTCTGAAGAAGCACAAAAAAGGAGCATCTCTGACTACAGCTCAACTTTCTGTTTATGTGATCTTTCCACCTAAACCAGGTCTATTAATGTGGTGCCACTGAGTCTCAGTATTGGGGGGTGAAATTGGAAATACTTGTCAGTTGAGGGCCCGAGGGTGCCAGTATGAAGCGCCACTGAGAGTCTCTATTAATGAAGAAGAGAAAAATCTCTCAGCAGAGAAAAAAGACCGTGTATTCTGGGAGGAGGGGGCCGTGGAGCTGTGGTCTGATGATTCTGATCTCTTTCTGAAGGCTGGTTATTCTTCCTGCATTCATGTTCTACAAGAACAGTCAGATTTCATTTGATTGCTGACAGGAGTTAAGATTCCCTTACTTTGACAGAGATATAAAGAAAGCAGTTACCATTCATATGTCTTAACTTGATTCCTGTTCAGTTCTAGAGTAATACACAGCAATGAAAATGCCATAACCAAAAACTAGGAGAGAATATTTTCTACATATTAATGCAACAGAAAGGTTGAAACCACTAAAATACAAAGAGTCTACAAATTGGTAAGAGGCAAACAATACAATAGAAAAATTAGCAATGGCTATATACTAGTAGTCTCCAGAAGAAAAAAATAAAAATGGTTTATATGAAGATTTAAAATGTTTGAAAACCTCACTAGTGGTTAGGAATATATAATTATCATTTTTAATTTTGAATAATAACTGTACATTGATTTCTAATTCTTTTATCAATCCTTTAAAGCAATAAAAACACATATCCTTGGAAATAAAGATTTTAATATTTATAATCTTTATAACCTTTGATTATTTAGCAAATTTTTGCACATATTGGGATAATATATTTTTTAATTTTTTTAAAAGAGGGACATTTGAATATATTTTATGAAATAAGGAGCTTTCTAGTATTTCAGTTTATATTAAACTTAAGTTTTAGGTTATAAAAAATATATTCAACTGATATATATGATCTGAGCTTCGAGTTCAGCCCCATGATTTTTGTTTATTGATGCAAAATAAAATTTTATACCAATTTCAGTTTGGCAAAATTGTACACATAACTCTTTTTGTCTTTTGATATCAAATGGACCCATAAATCAATTTAATTCAGCCTAGCTTTCTTTGGAGCTGTTATGAAAATAAAATGGTCAATTTAAATGGAAATGGGTAGATTTTTCTCTAAACATGCATTTGCTGGTAGCATGTTTTTCTTCTTTTCCAAAAATCATATAAATGTATATGCAAAACACAGGAAATTAGAATTTTCTGAGAATCACTTATTCAACTATTTTTTTCACAGGAAACAAGGCAAGAAAATGCCACACATTTCATATGAATTACTCCACTGCATGTAACAATGGTGTTTTACATGATGGTTAGCTTAAATCGCTTTAACGTACATGAATGTGAAATCTTGCCTGGTTAATAGCATGTTTTTCATACATCTAAGATAAGTAGTTTTAGAAGAGCCAAATATAATACCAAGTTGACATTTTCTTTGCAACAACTTTACATTTTTTGCTTGCAATATTCTCAGGGGCTTCTTCCATTGCTTTCATGTTGCTTGCTGATGGGGGGGAATTCCGTGCACAAATGGAATTTAACAAAATATGTAAGCAGCAAATGTGAATGTGTGTCAGACAAACTGAGATTTCCAGCATCTTAGTGCTTGCTTCTGACAGCTTGGAAGTATGACCACAGGCCTACTTTAATTTGGATTTTGATGAAAATTCTCTTGAATTCAAATACAATCCGTTTCCCTGCTCATAGGCCCTAAAGGACGATGATGCTGAAACTGGATTGACTGATGGGGAAGAAAAAGAAGAACCCAAAGAAGAGGAGAAATTGGGAAAACTTCAATATTCATTGGATTATGATTTCCAGAATAACCAGGTCTGAGGGGGGAGGGAATGTTTTCTAATTCCATTACATTTTCTGAAATTAGTAAGTAGAAATCAAAGCAAGATACTTCTTAAAACATTCTGTTGGCTGCAAGGGGGAAATGCAATTATCAAAACTATTGATGAGAATTTCTAAGTACAGGCAGTTCCCTACTTGCTAATTTAACTTCTGGTAATTAGCATTCATAGTATTCAACTGATCACATCTAATTTATGATCGGCAGGCAGAATACAAATTAACTTGAAGCAGTCAGACTCATTCTGAAAGCTCCCAGCCACAGCTTGTCCGCAACAGGTCCCTCAGTCTGAGCCAGAACACTTCCTTGCCCTCCATGAATTTAGATCCAAACAGGGTGAAGGGCTCTTTGACCCATTCAAGCCAAAGTTTTAAAACATAATGTAACAGTTTGATAAGGAATTAAAGGTGGAAAATTGTAGTCCGTGAATTTCAAAGGCAGGAATGAATGACTTATCTAATAGCACTAGATAAGGTCTAATTCCTGATGCTAATGAGATAACAGTTCTAAAAGAGTAGAAAGACCAGAAACTTAATTTCTAGTGCCTATGATTGCTGCCCAAAGAGTGACAAAAAACTAAAGAACGTAACAAGATAGGCATTTTGGCTTCAATTTCTCAAGGAACCATGAAGTAACATCCAGATTAACAACATTATCTGCCTTTTATTGACTGCATTTTACAGCGGTCGCACAAGGATAAATTCTATGGCATTGATGAATATATTCCTTGGCCTCCTGAACTGTTCAAAGAAATTTAAAAACTAGGCAAGAATTGGTGGAACTGGCTGAGTTAGAGATCTGACTCTAATTCTCCAATTTGTTTTGCTTCCCTCATCATTTTGGGTGAGGAAGAACTAATAAACATGAGATAAATACAATTGCTACTAATTAGCATGTGTTAATTATTTCCAGTGTGATGAGAAATTGCCAACAATAAATCAAATTCCAAGGTTCAGTTTTGGTAGCTAATGTCCAAACTCCATAAAGCTTTGAGAGCTCTCAACAGTTGCAGAAATTCTGGGCTTTATTTAGACAGTGACAGTTCAGATAATGTCTTCACTTTCTGAAGTTTCCAGGAGACTTCTCATAAAGAATATGCTGATATGTTCTAACATATTAAAAATAATTTTATTTGATCAGCTTCATTACAGTCCTGGCTAGTTAATTCATAATACATTTTAGAAAGCTGCATATTGGTTACAGATACAGGTTTATAGCAATGGATTGATATAGATTTATAAGTACAACTTTTATAGTCAATTAAATAGGACATTTGACGTCATTTCTATCACTTGTACCAAAATTTGATCATCAGGACTTGGTTGAAAGCAAAACTTCTTTTTATATATTCTAGGGATGGTCAAGGTCAACTTATATTATCTTAGCATGTTACATGTTGTCCCGAAATTTAACCTGCCCTTCCATATGTATCCAATATTTTTCTGCCAGTTTATTCTAATTTTACATTTTCCAGTAGAAATCTGGTGGTATCTCATCCTGGTTAGTAGTAATTTTGAAATTTCTAAGTTGACTTTGAGTACTATAAACATTTTATAAAATGTTTTTAAGAAAATAATACACTGATTTTTTTTTATCACCCAAATATATGAGCATGTTTACTGTTCCTTTTCTAGCAAACATAAAATTCAAAAAGGCATTTCATTTTGAGGATCTAGAAGATTCTAGCTGGTGAAACTTTAATATTATACACTAATTTTCAAAATGTTCTCAACTAATCCTACTTATAAAATGATTTCTATGAATCATGGAAGATAAAGAGTGAGGATCTTCCCAGATAAGGATGTAATCAAATATATACATCTGTTACCAAAACTGAAAGACAACCCGGAAGTACTCTAATTCAGACCCTTCCATGATGGAGGGAACTGCAGTACATATCTCTCAGACAGAAGTCAGAGGGGGTTGGAAGAAGGGATTCCAACCCTTATCAACAAAATATCCCAAAATCTGAAAATGTAGATGATCTAGTTTTAAAGAGTTCAGGTATATTTCTAGAGCTTTCCCTGCCCAAAAGAAGTTTTTTTTCAAAAGTGAGGAGAAAATAGAATCTTGCTTATTCACATGAAATCTAAAGGCAGATACTAATTTCTAATTTGGCAAAGCAAGAGACAAACTATTTGATTTACTAAACATGCCTGTATTATCTGATCCCTGTTTTAGCTGGTCTTTGATCGTCTGTCTCTGTTTTGTATACCTACAATCTAGTACTCTTATTGCTATTGTTGTATAATGATATTCCAAAGATGCTGAAGCTTAAAAATGAAAACATAATCATTCAGGGTATTAATTCAGGTAAAAAAAAAAAATAGAGTCAACCAAGCGAAATGCATTTAAAAACATGGTGGGTCAGTTTTACAGAAAATAGCTGACTGGGGCGAGGGGTGAATTGTTTGCTTTTCTACTACGTTGGCTAATAAGTCACAAACTCAGGTTTTCAGGATCTGATGTAAAAATCTATGGTGTGACTGCAGTTACTATTAGTGTATATCTTGAATAACAATAATAGAGTCTACCTTTGTTTCCCATATGGGTCGAAAGCAGTCTGTTGACAGGAAATGTCTAGCGGCAGAACATCTAGAAAAGTCACTCACAGCTTTGTTTTGTTTTGTTGCAAAAATATTAAAAATGCCAACCTATGTTCTCATTCATAGCAAGACATAGGAAGGTATCACTAAGAAAACAGACTTTAAAACATGCTGATATTTTTGTATTTGAAATAAAAAACAGAAACTTAGTCACACCTTTAAAAACCGTATCTGTTAATACTCCCTCCTTTTTTTGAACTACACTTCTTTGACTCCATGTCTTATCATAGCACACAGAATTTAATATATAGTAATCATTTTACTGACAGTTAAAACAAAAGTAGTCAGCACACAAGTAAAAGCTAGATATGATTTTTTTTTTTTTTTAAATTGAAGATCTTATTTTTATCTCAAAATGGTAGCTAATCTCTAAGGAATTTTTATTTAGTTGGTCTAAGGCTTTGGTTCAGAATAAAATTTTCCTGCTTTATAATTATACACTTGGGATTGTTTAACAATTTATTTCTACTTACAAATCATGCCCTAGAAAGAAAAATAATGCACAAGTGCTTTTAGCAAATGGAAAGTTATTTGATTGCAAGTCTTTTGCAAATATGAATTCCATAGTTAACTGTAATCAGCAACCTTTTGAAAACCTCTTTTGTGTTTAAAATCAGGCTCTCTAGAGCCTGCATCTGTCATATCTGGTTTTCTGAAGTCTATATAGCTCACTTCATTTGCCTTCTCTGTTCAGATGCATAAGAGAAAAAAAAGGTTT
This sequence comes from Saccopteryx bilineata, assembly GCF_036850765.1. Classification (NCBI taxonomy): domain Eukaryota; kingdom Metazoa; phylum Chordata; class Mammalia; order Chiroptera; family Emballonuridae; genus Saccopteryx; species Saccopteryx bilineata. Next base: position 109,052,389 of record NC_089491.1, on the reverse strand, counting down.
ATTATAAGCAAAGAGAAAGAGGGAGAAATCACAATATGCAGCAATGTGAACAAATAAATCTTTTCCAAAATGCCCACCAATGTTTGTGTTTGCTGTATGCTGTTTATTTCAGCTGCTGGTAGGGATCATCCAGGCTGCTGAGCTGCCCGCCTTAGACATGGGGGGTACATCTGACCCCTATGTGAAAGTGTTTCTGCTGCCCGATAAAAAGAAGAAATTTGAGACAAAAGTCCACCGGAAGACCCTTAATCCTGTCTTCAATGAGCAATTTACTTTCAAGGTATTGTTTTATACTTTCTGATACTTTTTCCTCTGTTGTTTTCGATAAAAGACTGATCTCATCCTGACACATACACGGACGTACACATGACCACTTATTCAGAGGTTCAAGTGATTCTATTCAGAATTTTTACAGTTCTTATACTCCATCCACTGAGGATTTCACAGTGCATTTAGATTTGGTAAAAGGAGAATTCAGCTCGGCCATTTCAGAATAGAACTATGGACTGGAATATGACTCAGATGTCATATGCACATCTAAAAAGCAAGTTCAGCTTCAAGAATGTGCCAATAGGCTTGAGTATTTTCCCCTCTATAAAATAAAGTCAAAGAAATAATGAAATTATTTTTTTAAGTTGCAAAGTTCCTGAAAACAGACAAACCCTGTTGCAATCACAAAGGAAAGTGAGCTCTATTCATTGTTCAAATGGTGCAAATGGGTATTACTCATTGCAAACTTCTGTATCCACAGAGGCCAGTGGAGCACTCTGTTCTAAAACCATTCCTCTTAACCTATCAATAAAAAGACAATGAACATACTGTCTTTATGCATTTATACTCTAGGTTCTTCCCTGGTGTCCTTTATCTTGTTGAGACACCTCAGTGGACAAACAGTAACAAAGAAGGATTCTGGAAATACAATAACTTGACAGGAAATTATGCTCTGCAGGCCGGAGGCATCTCTACGTCCACAAGTTCTGGAGCTCTTATCTAGAAGTCATGCATAAAAATAGTGCTTTTGTGGATATATTGAATATGTGAAAAGTTTTTGTTTTGTCTTGTTTTGTTTTTGTGACAGAGAGAGAGGCAGGGAGAAGAACTGATAGGGACAGACAGGCAAGAGGGAGAGAGATGAGAAGCATCAATTGTTTGTTGCAGCTCCTTTGTTGTTCATTGATTGCTTTCTTATATGTGCCTTGGCCAGAGGCTCCAGTAGAGTGAGCGACCCCTTGCTTAAACCAGCAACCTTGGGCTTCAAGCCAGTGACCTTTGGGCTCAAGCCAGCAACCATGAGGTCATGTCTATGATCTCACGCTCAAGCCAGCGACCTCGCACTCAAGCTGGTGAGCCCGCGCTCAAGCCGGCAACTTTGAGGTTTCAAACCTGGGTCCTCTGCATCCTAGTCTGATGCTCTATCCACTGCACCACCACCTGATCAGGCAATATGTGAAAAGTTTTCAATGCATTACTTGAAACAATACATTTCTGAAAAATGACATGTATGTGACTACAACAGTAGGTCTATTCAAAGTGTCCTTTCCAAAGGCCAGCAGGAGAGAAAGTATGTGCCTCATGGTAGCAAACAGTCTGGTATGAAAGAAATGAGTGAAACTGAGGCCATGAGTCATTTCCTAGAACTATGTTTCCAATTTTATAAAGAGCAGTGTCTCTACTCACTGAAACTTTTGAGTTTTTAAGACAGAATTCCCTAATGTAAGTAATCCTATTAAAAGTCCAGTTTTCTATACCTAGAATAGTAGATTGACAATAGCAGTGTAAACATTCTGGACATACCTTATGAAGAGCTAATCAGTACAGTTGTTGTACCACAGAACATAAAATAAAAACTAAAAAATATTCCAAGTGTCGTGAAAAACTATTTATTTAGTTGGTTATAATTTATAGCTGGGTTCATTAGTTCACAATGTAAAATGAAAGGAATTAGGAGTCAACTGAAGAGAAAAGACACTCATAACAAGCTAAACAACATAGACTTGAATTCACTCACAGTTAAGATGAGTGGCCGGCTAAGTCTAGGTTCTCACTTCAGTGGGCCCCGAATGAACTTGCTTGGAGAGGCAGAGTGCTTCATGGCAGTTGCCAAATGGTCATGGTAGGCAATGTGGAGTCTGGGTTGAAGTACCAGGAGACTGACTTGATCTTCACCCCAGCTACTTACATAGGGTTTGGCCATTCATCATGTCATAGAGTTATATCATCACACTTCAAAAATAAGTCACATATGGGCTTGATAAGGTTGACAGATGGAGTTACCAGAAAAGGGAGTAAACCCATTACACCTTGGTAATCGGGCCTTACATAGTGGGCTTTTACGTAAAATATAGTTAATCACATTAATTCACACATGGTGTTGGTATGCAGTTAAGACATATGTAAACTGGTTACACCTAAGTCACTCTTAGTTTCCTTTTTTACATTTTATATTAACTTGATTTTATGTTCACTATAACAGCAAGTCATAACGATAATCATTTTATTTGACTACAAATCTTAATTCAGGTCAGTCATTTCTAACCACAATTTAGTGAGCAAATTCTTCCATTATTTGAAAGAATATGGTAGGGGGCTTTGTTCTTGTTTTAAATTATCTATATGTTATTTCTTCTTAATAATAGATTGCTAATAATTTTATTATGAATTTCTCCGACTTCAAGAAACATGATTATTGAAATTTTAAAATCATCTATAAAATCTTATCAGGTTCTATTTTATTTCAAGAAGGTTGATTAAATAATAAGTCCATCCAAAATATAATATATTTTGCTACATTTAAGAAATATGCCACTGTTTCTAGATAACTGACTAATTTATCCATTAGTTATTATGGATTATGCATCTTGAAATGCCAGTAGGCAAGATGAAATAGAAATAGAGGCATATTAGAGTTTAAAGAGAATTGGCTTCTCAAAGTGAATTTAAATCCACTTAACATGAACTCTCCTGCCCCAAACTAAATGCTTATTCTTCCCCCCCCCAAAAAAAAACTCCCATATGAGGAAGTTACTAATCATTCAAACAAATATTAGATGCCTACTGTGTGACAACACTGTGCTAAATACCTTACATATCTTCACTCAGCCTCAAACAGCCCTGTGATTTAGGCACAATTATTATCACTCACAGACAAAGAAAAAGCTGAGGTTTATTCACTTGCCTCAGTCCCTTCAGCTGGTAAGTGGGGAGACCCAGGCCAAGCCCTATGTGACCCTAACCTCAAGTGTTTACTGATGTTACCTCAGTACAATCACAAAAAAAATAAAAATGAAAAAATAAATTAAAAAACTGTGGGCACTGGCCAGTTGGCTCAGCGGTAGAGCAGCAGCCCAGTGTGTGGAAGTCCTGGGTTCAATTCCTGGCCAAAGCACAAAGGATAAGCATCCATCTGCTTCTCTACCCTTCTCCCTCTCCTTTCTCTCTATCTCTCTCTCTTCCCCTCCCGCAGCCAAGGCTCTATTGGAGCAAAGTTAGCCTGGGCGCTGAGGATGGCTCCATGGCCTCCACCTCAGGCACTAGAATGGCTCTGGTCGCAACAGAGCAACACCCCAGATGGGCAGAGCATCGCCCCCTGGTGGGCTTGCCAAGTGGATCCCAGTCAGGCGCATGCGGGAGTCTGTCTGACTGCCTCCCCGCTTCTAGCTTTGGAAAAATACAAAAAACAAAAACAAAAAAACAACTGACCTCTGGTGGTGCAGTGGATAAAAGCGTCAACTTGGAATGCTGAGGTCACCAGTTCAAAACCTCAAAGCACATATGGGAGTTGATGATTCCTGTTCCTCCCCACATTATCTTTCTCTCTCTCTCCCTTCTATCTAAAATGAATACTTTTTTAAAAAAAACTCTGAGATTTCAGGAACAAGATTAAATGTTCAAGAGTTTATCCCTACTCTCAAATATCTTTCTTCCTTCCTTTTTTTCCTTCTAAAATGGAAAAAGCATCATGCCTACTTCTTTACTGTAGTATTTTAATCTGATTCTAAATAGATAACAAATGACAGAAAATAAAATTTTTTTGAAAAGATAAAATTTCTTATACATATATCATCGAATATTCTTCCTTCTCCTTTCTTTCTTAATATACAGAGTTGACAAATGTTTGCTGGAGCGTAAGATAACCATTTACACTGATAAAATAGAAAGTGTATGAAATTGATCAAACCTTCAATACAAGTCTAAACAATTTCTTAATTTGGCATTTCTATCTAGTTACTGAAGTGTATCTCACTTGGATTGCACTGCTTTCTCTGAATATTAAAAATGTCACTAATAAACCTCCCAACCCATAGCATCTGTCCCACATATATTTGAACAGCTGGAGACTTCATCAGTTCTTGACCCTTTGCCACCACTCATCCTAAAGTATGTCACACCTAAGAATGAAATTCAAGATCTATAGTATCGTTATCCCTGATATTCAAAACATCAATATTCTAGTTAGCCCTTGTTAATCACTAAATTATTTTAGGGAGTACATGAGGTACCTTTTGAATTTCATTTAAATCCTTTTAAACTCCTAGAATAGCATTTAATTAGTCATTGCTACATTAAAATATGGCATCCAAGAGGCTTGAACGTTACCTAACCCTGAGTAAGTAACACCCTAACAATATAACTTAGTCAAATAGCCTACAAGAAAAACTTATTTATATAATCAGATTGGCTTGGTTTGTTCTTATATTAATCTTAAAGTACTTATTTCATGACTAATAGTAGGATCTATTACTAATAATACTAACAGCTTATAGAACTTTGGGATGAAGTGACAAATTACTAAGGGAAGTCCCCACTTTCTCCCAAGTTATTTAAGCCGCAAGCAGTAAGTCAAATGATTCAATTTTTTTTTAATATTTTATTTATTGATTTTACAGAGAGAGGACAAAGAGGAGAGTAGCAAGAAGTATCAAGTCATAGTTGCTCATTGCTTGCTTGTCATATGTGTCTTCACAGGCAAGCCCAGGGTTTCCAACCAGCAACCTCAGTATCCCATGTCAATGCTCTACCCACTGCGCCACCACAGGCCAGGCAAATGATTCAATTTGAAGAAATACCCAAAGCATAATTACCTCCCTGATCTGTTTATCCACTATAAAACTAAGATTAAATACTGCACACAAGTAGCATGTTCTAGGTATTTTTGTAACTAGATTTTTATCCTCATCTTTTTTCATTTAAGGTGCCATACTCGGAACTGGGAGGCAAAACCCTGGTGATGGCCGTGTATGATTTTGATCGTTTCTCTAAGCATGACATCATTGGAGAATTTAAAGTCCCCATGAACACAGTGGATTTCGGTCACGTAACTGAGGAGTGGCGTGATCTGCAAAGCGCCGAGAAGGAAGAGGTAAGAAAAACATTAGTATTACTAATATAACAAACTACTCGCCAGTTCGACTCATGGAACAGACTGTTGAGAGATGCTCTTTACAAAGAGTGATATGTCCCCCAGCTGCTGACAGCTGGCAAAATAGGGTCAGGGGCCTGCACAACCTCTTTAAAAAGTATATAGGTGTTCTGGGTGTTATTTGAAAGAAAAGAGAAAAGTTTGTGTATCAGGTCTATGGACAACTCCCTGAAGAGACAGAAAAAGAGAAAAAATAATGTTTCTAAAAGCTTGCCAAATGCCATACACACACCTGCTTCTTTGAAAGGAAAATAAAAATATCATTCTATTCTTTGTATTTCGCCACAATCGTTCTATACTCCTACATAGGTTTTATATCCATTAAATAGAATAAAATGGCAGTCTTTTCTTGATTATTTCTGTGTATAACAGACAGTTTATTGTTTCCCCTGAAGAAATCAAAGCATGATGGGTGAAACATCACATATAACTCACAGAGTCTGATATTAAATCCACTTCTTAAATAACTCACATTTTCATCATAGTCTTCATATTGTTTTCTCCCAGATTTAATAGTTCAACCCAGGATTTTTCTGTGACTTAAAAAGGGAAGCCCACTATCCTTAGTGCATTTAAACTGCATCATAATTCTATTTGACTATGAGATGCCCGCATGGCATCTGCGTTTTCCTTCGAGAATGTCTCAAGAGGCTGATATCAGCTTCTCTGAACTCTTAAAGCAATGCCTTATGCAGTCATTTTTTTGGATCCTGACATACATTTATAATTACCCAAGCCTCAGAGAAACTGTCCCAAGTTCATCACCTGGAAACTCTCTCAGTCCGAGGTTTTCTGTGACCAGTATAATGATGTGAGGTTTTAGAACAGACTTGTGATTGTGGTACCAAAGTGGAATTTTAATAGTAGCCTAAAATTATTTGGTCATACAAAAGGAACCCAAATTATTGGAGTTAAGCTCTGCTTTCTTTCTGGAAGAAAAATATATATAACAACCAAATAGGTTAGTCAAAATTAGATCCTGGGATATTGAGTTAGATTTAGTTCTACTATGGACTTTTAAGAACAACCCAATGAATTGAACCCATATTGAATTTTTAAATTTTACGAGTTTTATAAGTAGTCCTTCCCTATGAGTAAACTAGTATCCACTTTAAGTCGAATGTCTGTATGAAAAGAGAAGATTTAATAATTCGATTGTAATGTTTCTAATTGTTTAACAAAGCAGTGAGCTGTTTCACTGAACTTTCATATTTTACTGAAATGTTTGGCTCTGTGTAAATTCCTTGCAGCTTAGGGAGATGGCGCAAAGTAGGACAACTAATATTTACCAACTAATTGGTTTTTTTTCATTGGCTGGTTTTTGGTTGGCTTGTTGGTTGAATATCAGAATACGATTGACTTGTGCTTCACAATGCCCACCCGGCCAGCCTGAGTGGCTCCTGCTACTGACCTTGACCTTGTAACTATCAGAGGCCTGAAATTCCAACATTGCACACCACTGGGTTCCTGAAAAGTTGTTATTTTTGCTTGAGTGAAGGGGATGTATGCCATCAAGCAAGTTTCCTCTTTCAAAAGTTCTTTGACTATGGGCAGAGTTTGAGGCTTGACGCTAAGCTGACAGGTTTGGTAAGACTCTAGAATCTAGAAATAGGCCGACTGCCCAAAAAGAATCACATTTTATTCTCATCCCTTTAGTTGCCCTCTTCTCTTTCTTCCATGTCTTATCTCCCTAAGACATTTGTCGCCCAGCTCAATTCAAAAATATTCATTAGCAAACATTTTCTATACCTGCTATATTCCTAGAACTGTACTAGGTGTTTAAAATAAAAATGAAAAGGGTCATCGACATTGCTTCTATTTTGCGGAGTTTAGTGTTGTCTCATTTTTCCCTCACTCCAATCTTGGCCTTCCTTATTGACAGCTAGACTGGTTTCTGGAAAAAAAGTCCTGTCTTTAAAAACAAACACTCCTGGCTTTCGAGCCTGACCAATCTATTTACAGGCTCAGAGACATTAGATAAATCACTGAAGCTCTCTAAAATTCAGTTTTTTTAATCTAGAAAGTGGACTTATTTTACAGATTAAGCTGGCTAGGTTCCCGTATGTTGTTAGTGCTCAGTAAACAAGGAAGCGCCTATTCTTTCTTCTGGGCCCACCTTATTGTTCTCTTTCTCTCGCTGTTTATTCCCCTGTTCATTCTCCCATTTTCCCTTTATATTTCAAGATCTGCTTCTCTAGTCTTTATCTTATCACCTCTGTACTTATTGACTATCTCTCAGTTTTTAATGGGAAGTCATTCTACACATTTTTAAACTGGAGTTTCTCCCCATTGCTATCTACTTGGGAATAATAATTTTGGTTTTCACTTGAATGACTATTTCCTTTTTATCACGATTTGGAAAACCTCCTGAAATAAATGTCTCGCTTCCTAAGTATCTTTGGATGACTAGAGCCAGGTATAAACTTTCTCATAATAAATTAAGTAAGATTCCAATTACATTTTATAGCTGGAAAACTACTTATTCTCACTGATACGTCTGCTAACTTTTCATACGACCATTAACTGCAGAAAATAATAGTTGTATGAAAAAATGAAGTCTTGGATTGACTTTAATTCTCATAGTTTTAAAGAATTTTTTTCATTTTATATAAGCAATTCTGTTATTTGGCTTCCATCTAATAATGTTAAATTTTATTTTTAACATTACAATGAGTGAAAGATATTAAAGAAATTTTAAAAAAGGAATTCAAGAAACAGTTTTGGAATATAGAAACTGAACCACTAACCATAGCAGTCTACTCAAGTGGATTTGGATTTAAATGGTTAAATCCGATGCAGTAAGCTCCAATCCTATGATTATGATAGAATGGGGTAAGTAGGGTTCTGTTGCCAGAATGTTGAAAAATATCAACTTTCATAAGATGATAAAGCAATTATGTAAGTAAAAGAAGTGTGTGTTATTTTAATGGTCAATTAAATATAAGCAATTTAGAAAAAAAAAAACAACAGGAAGAAACCTTACCTGAAAGTTAAAACGGGTTGTTGAAGAGATAAGCTATGCCAGAAACTGCCCTAATAAGCTCACAGTTCTAGCCCCTGGCGAAAACATCTCTGGTGAGGTTTGCATTCTGACTTAATAACATTTCTCTGTGAAACATAATCAAAGCCATCTTCCCAGCTGCAGTTCACTTGCCATTTTTATGTTGCTTGGTTAACCACTTTCTCTCCTTCTACCTCCCCATCTCCCAGCAGATGAACATGGAATTGGACCTTACAGTTATACCTGTCTCTTCCTGTTTCTTTAAAACAGAAATGCATATTCTCTGAGTTTTGAGAGATAGTTACATGTAAAACTGTTTTCCTAATTTTTCCCTTCTCACTAAAGGCCCTCACAAATCATCCTTTATAATCACTATATATAGTTCTTCCATCCTCCATCCACAAGTCAAACCTGGAACCAACCTTCAGACTTTTAGAATAATCCATTCACTTAATATATTCTCTTAATTACTTTAAATCTTACAATCAGTAGTTATGCTCTATTTTTCTTTATTTGTAAATTTTATTTATAATCATTTGAAAGTGTCTCAGTTCTGCACTCCTACATCAAGCACCTCGTCAGAGCATTAGGATACTGTTTCTATTTTTATCCCCTTCAGTACTACTTATCTTAGTATTTTTAATTTAGTGTTTTTTTAGTATTATGTTCCTATTTTTGTTTTTTTTTATTTTAGTATTTTGTTCCTATTTTCTACCTCCATGCCTTCCAGTACTACTCCTTAGTTTAAAAAACAAACTAAAACAACAAAAAAAAACCAGCATAAGAAATAGATACCACCAGAATACAGCTTGGGTCCTCTTTTTCTTTCTTTTTTTTTTAAATTTTTTATTTTCTGAGAAAGTCTGTCTCATACCCTGTCCAATACTGTTTTGTCTCTATGAGAAAATATGCCAATCACTTCTGCTTTGTGTAGAATTCATTAAAGACTAATTTTTAAATGAGATTCTGTAATCTAGTGCAAATGGAAAAAAAAAATGATGGCTGAATTAAAACAGGTTGGGACATAATTTAATTAGTACCCAAGCAGAAGGGAAGAGAAACTACTTTAGTGCCTTAATAGAAAATCAATTTTGCAAGAAAATTTCACATTTTTAAGCCTAATTAGAAAAACATTTATTTTACAGAAAAGTGTTTGGAAAATACATATTCAAACAAATGGCAAAAGTTTTTTAGCTTCCACTGGTCAATTACTTGATACTTCTTTAGAATGAGTTAAACTCATTATTTCTTATAGCATCTTTTTTGTCCAAGGATCATGAAAGAACTGATGTTATTTCTAAGTGTACTCAGCAATCAGATGGTAACTCATGCCCTCCAAGAATCTGCAAACAAATCAATACTCTGAATAGAAATCCTTATAAAAGGTTAACTGCTGGACCATTAAACATGAATGCAGTAAGAACCTTCCTTTAATTCACAATCTATCACATAAGAGAAATGCAACAAAGATGCTGATTTTGATCCATAGAATTGCAAGAAGGCTCCATCTCGGCAGGGTCCCATGTCTATAGTTTCTCACTGTGAAACTAAGTTTGATCACAGAGGCAAGCATGCAATAGGTATGCAAAAATATTTTTGAATGAAAGAGGAAAAGTGATTATTATCCTGTGAGTGATATTTCAAAACTTCCTTTTTAAAGTTCATATTAATGATAGTAATTGTATTGTTTTACAGATGAAGTCTAAAGTATTCTGAAAGCCTGTCAACAAAAATAACTTAGCACCCAAAATATAAAAATGGTTTAGCCTTTTTGGGTTTTGGCCTATTTCTTTAAAAAAAAAAGAAAAAGAAAAAGAAAATAAAGCAGTATGTAGATGCTTAGCAAAATCATTGCTATTGTTTTTTGGGTTTTTTTGACAGTCATGAAAATGATAGTTCTCTAACTTTTTATTATTATTATTATTGTAAAGGCTTACTCAGTATCTCCTCTGTGTAACTCTTTTTTCATCCTATTTCCATGATGCACAGAGTGCTTGGGGCTTAAATTAATTTTTTTTTTTTTTTTTTTGGTATTTTTCTGAAGCTGGAAACAGGGAGAGACAGTCAGACAGACTCCCGCATGCGCCCCACCGGGATCCACCCGGCACGCCCACCAGGGGCGACGCTCTGCCCACCAGGGGGCGTCGCTCTGCCACGACCAGAGCCACTCTAGCGCCTGGGGCAGAGGCCAAGGAGCCATCCCCAGCACCCGGGCCATCTTTGCTCCAATGGAGCCTTGGCTGCAGGAGGGGAAGAGAGAGACAGAGAGGAAGGGGGGCAGTGGAGAAGCAAATGGGCGCTTCTCCTATGTGCCCTGGCCGGGAATCGAACCCGGGTCCCCCACACGCCAGGCAGATGCTCTACCACTGAGCCAACCGGCCAGGGTCTAAATTAACTTTTATTTAAAGTTAAGCTTTAAAGAGGTGATGATGTAAGTCTCTGCTTGCATCATGGAACTGTACCCAGAGGGAAATGAGAAAGAATCAATTACAAGGAAACTTCAAATAATCTGAACAAAATCTAAATTTATCATACCCAGGCAGATTTATTATATAGTAGATATGATATACCAGGGGTCCTCAGATGACGACAGTCTCAACGTATATGACATTTAGAGTTTACGATGCTCACTCCCATAACAATTTTAAAAAACTGAGATGTGTTTTGGTTAATGCTGTTAGTATCATACTTACAGAAGTGGGCGCACTAGTTTGGTTGCATACAGTGGAAGAATACGCAGTACAGTGTACTGTACAGTATATTTATGTCCTTCTCCTTTTTCTGTGGCTTAGTTGTGTTTTTATGTTCTGATTATAATTTTACAGTTGTGTTAGGATATGTAAGTGACTTAAGCTAGGGTGTGTTTTGACTTACACCCAAATTTTAGTTACATCACTGTTGTACAAACGGAAGTGAGTCGTAACCCGAGGACACCCTAGAGTAGGATTGAATTGTTTTAAAACATATTAAGTTCATGATATATGTTAGTGAACTCACTAGCTATATGTCCATTTTGTGGAACTGGAACATAATGACTTTCCTGTCAACTATTATAGAAGTTGCATTTGATTTTTTTGATGTGTCTTTAACCATAACTATGGTTTACTTGATTCTGAGTGTTTGGTTGGAATTTCAATCATCAATTATAGCTACTGTTATGCATAAGTATTGCCTGCTTCATGACGCAGTTTCTAAGAACATCATAGGAGAAAGCAAATAACCTAAAATATCCCTCTAGAGTACAGGACTGTAATTAGATTGCCTTTCTCGTTAAAAAGACTTTTCAGGGACAAATGGATGAAACCAAAGTCTTACTTCACTGAGTTTCTAAATGAAAATTTCATATCATTTTATGTTTTGTTGTGACTTCCCTAAAAAAGTAATATAAGTTAAGACTCCAGTTTACAGAGTTAAGTGAGAGGAGAGACCTTGGGCATTTTCAAAGTGCCCTTTGACAAGCACTCGGTCGTTTCCCATTGTCATATCTGAACCTGCTACAACAACTTCCTTTCACAAATTGAAGCACCCAAAGGACTGTGTTTCCAGCCCTGCTTCCTTGTTTCCAAAATTAATTTTCATTAAACTTTAGTTTTTCTACCTAAGCTATAAACACAAATAAAAGCTACCAATGTCTAAGAGTCTACTGTGTGCCAACAAAAGGAATTCTCCTAACATTCTTTAAAATTGGCATGATTAAATCTGTTTTAGAGAATGAGGGGGATACAGACGAAGAGAAGCCCAGGAAAGTCCAAGTAATTTGTGCAAGTTCATGGAGCCAATGCCAGGGCTAAAATTCAAATCCAGGTCTGCAGCCCACACTCTGTTTCATCACAGCATCTTCTTACACAGTCTTTCTCAGTCTTTCTAACCACAAACAAACAAACAAACACCTGAGACAAGCTAGTTCCTCTTAATTTGGGCTTTTTTTTTTCTTTTTCTGGTTGGGGGATAGGAAGCTTAACATTTGGTCTGCTTGCTTTGACAACTTGCAACTGGTTAACATCTACATCTACATATACATTTTCCATTCCAAATATTATCACACATTGCAAATATATGCAACATAGCAAAGAAAAGCAGGACTAGCTGTGACATTTTTGTTTCTTCTTAATAGTATTTCATAAATACTCAGCATGAATTTCTGCCCATGATACAAAGCCCTAAAATTTAAAGGTATTCATTAATACAAACATGTTATTATTCACTTATGAGTGCTGAGAAATTTAATAAAAGCAGATGGATTTTGCTTTCCATTAAAAAAAACTTCATTAAATAGAATATAAATTTTTATTTATTTATTCAAAACATATATTGAATATCTGTGAAATTAGCACTGTAAAGTGTATAAAATGGAAGATTAGGATTCACATATGGGATATAGTAATGGTAGCAAAATTTTATGATGCAAAATGTTATATTTAAAACACAGGTTTACCAGAAGCCAGATGAATTCCTATTTTGTGCCTGGGGCCAGAGGTTTAGGGGGATATCCACTGCTTCCAGTGCCATTTAATAGCTTCAGGAGTCTTTTCCTCTTGCTGGTCCTGGTCCCTATCTTCCCTCCACTCCCGTCCCCCTTTCGGGATTTCAAGTGCCTGAAGACAAAGAGTAAGAGCACCAAAGCTTTAGAGAAAGCTGATAGGAAAATACTTCAAAACAGAACAACCTCTGGCACTCGCCATCTCTGGCTCACCTTATCTGCTCTCCTCTCTACCTCTTCAGAAGAGGAACTCAGGGAACAAATAAACCATTTAGCTTATTCCTTTGCTCCAGATCAGATGTCCTCCAAGTTGCTAATACCGTGCAATTATTTTCTCCCTGAGATGGACAACAGCAAGACTGTGAGTCAGGGATGTCTGTCAGGATGCTCCCTGGGGTGTCCTCTGGGCTCCCTGGTGGCAGACTTCTGGCTTGGAAAGCAGGAGAGACTTAGGCAGTAGGAAGCCCAGCACACAGCAAATCCTGCCTGGGGCACACCACCCACCTACACCTTTACAATGCTTAGAGGGCAGTGCTCATCAGGGCGCTGGATTTCATCCTAGGGTGAGCCCCTGCTTTCAACATCCTTTTTTTTTTTTTTTTTACAGAGACAGAGAAAGAGTCAGAGAGAGGGATAGATAGGGACAGACAGACAGGAACAGAGAGAGATGAGAAGCATCAATCATCAGTTTTTTGTTGTGGAGCTTTAGTTGTTCATTGATTGCTTTCTCATATGTGCTTTGACCGCGGGCCTTCAGCAGACTGAGTAACCCCTTGCTCAAGCCAGTGACTTTGGGTCCAAGCTGGTGAGCTTTGCTCAAACCAGATGAGTCCGCACTCAAGCTGGGGACCTTGGGGTCTCGAACCTGGGTCTTCTGCATCCCAGTCTGACGCTCTATCCACTGCGCCACCACCTAGTCAGGCTCAACATCCTTTTTGAAAGTACTACTCAGTCAGGATTTTTCTCTTCATATGGAACATGATTAGTTCATATGCAAGAACAATTTGTGGACTTCAGATAACAGTAGAGAGTAGAGATGAGCATTTGTGAGTAAATCAGTAGTCCTCAGGAACAATTTATAAGAAAGGGGGAAAAATACATACTCTAGTCAAGTCTTCTCATTCTCTAAGCTGCAGAACACTCTGGAATGTGGTGAGACGTTGTGGTTTACCAAAGTTAACCAACTGCTCTTCACTTTAAGGTGTTACTTCTACAAAAATAAATCAATATTCTGAGAAGGTCCCTCCCTGAATTGATACTTTTGGCTAGTGTTCAAGAGCAGCGTTGGGGGAAATGCCTTTAAGGAGCCAGCATAGCGTCAGAAATAGTTTGTTCTTAATTGTATCTCAGTGTCAAAAAACAAAATCAGAGTGAGATTAGAATATTTAAATAGGTCAAGAGCCTGGAGTTTTTGTTATTTTAGAATGTAATTTTGGATGGCTTAGGCTATAAAGAGGGAATACAGACCACTTCTGAAATGCCTGCTTGATATAAAATCAACATCAATGTTTAACTTAGACTCTGAGGAAAGATGGATGCTGCTCTTTTGAGGTCACTGACTTCCCCAGCACTATCATACTGTCACTTTGTTTATAGCGAGGCCATGTTTGAAAATGACAAAAGGCTATGGAACCTGAATGTCACCAGAGGACACTCAGTAATTTTAGGGGGGAAGGGAACGCCACTTTTGTTTCTTTTTGGTAGACAGTTTCCAAAGCTCTGTTAATTAGAAAAATCAAGTAGGGCACAAAATTTGCCTTTAACTTTGTTTTAACTCATGTCTGTTGAGTGTTTGTATGAGTAGGCCCTGTGCCAAGTGTGGTGTCCCATTTACTTCTTGTACTAACCTGTTATTATTGCACTGTTTTAGACAAAAGAAAACTCAGAGAAAATGAAAATAACACAAAGCCACGTGGCTAATGGCAGGGCTAAAGCTCAGACTTTAGTCTGACTCCAAAGACACAACCATTACTCTAGATTCCTCTGAAAGGGAGGTTACAGGGCCTGTGCTAGGAACAGCATTTTTGTCATCAAATACATACTTTGCACACGCCCTATGTTTTGTTTCCCTTACTCTCAGTTCTTCCAACTCCAAGGCCGCCGCCACGCTGTGCACGTGGAGGGCTTCCACAGCCTGCCTCGATTTGATACCTCTCCCGATTCCCAAGTCTCTTCATTGCTTCCAAGCTTCCTGGGTCAGGCTTTCTATGACATGGATATACCTGTGGAAAAGCCCAAATAAGATTCACATGTCTCTGTTTCCAATTCTCTCTATTCCCCATCCTCTGATTTGTCCTGTTTATTATAAGTTTCTGGAAGGAGGAAATAACACTTCCATCTCTCTCATCACCTTTCTTTATATCAGGTATGATGATAAACATAGAGTAGGACATCCTACCTTGTAATTATATCAAGATAAAACACCAAAGATCCTTGAAACATTTTAATGTTCTCCAGACAGTATTTAATTAGGTATACTTGAACGTAAGAGTAATTTCTATACCAAACAAAATATCTCTAGTATGCTTAGAGTTTTCTAAGCACCTGTGTTTCATAAAACTATCAACACCCTATTGGAAGAATAAGATGTTGAGTTCTGCAGAATTATACAATGTTTGTCATTACTAAAATAATTTTAAACAATTAATCTGCCATAAATGGATGATCCCCTTATAAAATACTGCACCATGAAATATGCAATGACCACCCTCACAGACGGCCATTCCAAAAGTCTGCAAGAAAAAGAGAGAAAGAAGGAGAGAGAAAGCTTGAGCTACATCTGATAAAACCAGATGATAACTAAATGCATGTCATCTGGTCCTTAACTCATCCTTTCTTCAAATCCAAATATTTAATATTTTGAATAAATTACAGCATTCCTGCCTGGTGATTTTTGTTTCATCTTTATATGAACTATTTCAACAGCTTAGCCAAATTGTTAAACACTTTTTATGTCAGGTCTGAATTTTTAGCAGGATAACTAGGCTTTATTAAATGAGCAGTTGTAATTTTCAATGACTTTCAAAGTCTTGGTGCTAGATCGGCTTTCCGGGACTGACAGCCTCTCTAGTGTGACTTACGGAGACCTTTAGTGTCACCATGACTTCAACAAGGTCCACCTCTTTCACCTGCTGGTTATGTTCCCTTTTCAAAAATTTCCCAATCTTGTAATTCTAAATGGTAGTAAATTTCCTTAAGAGAAAAAAACAAGTTATAAATTTAATTTAAATCTTAAATAATTAAATACATAGCTCAATTAAATCTCACAACCTGTGTTATAGATGGTATTAAGCCAAATTGGAAAATGAGGAAACTGAGGCACACAAAGGTTAAGCAACTTGTCTGAAATCACATAACTAGGAAGTAATGACCGGACATTTAAATCAATCGTTTGCTTCATTCCAAAGTCCACATTAATTACTATTCATTTAATCTTTAAATTCCTGTACAGCAGGGACTTGACATCAGATACTGAGCATTGGGAATTAGGAATTGTTCAAGAAAAGTATAGGAGACCCTGGTAATTTACTTATGAAAGAAATGTACCATGTGACGACAGTGACCTTTTACCAAATGGATTGGGGTTTTTCCTGAAGAAATGGTCAGGATCAGAAAGATGTCTTAAATGGCATACAAGAATTGTGAACTCTTGTTCTTCTTCTGTTGGTGTGGCGTAGGAAAGGAAATTGTTTATCCCAGTGACTGTTACTCCATACACAAGTGCTGAATCTGAAGACAGGAAAGAAATGGACATAGCTGAATTTTAACGAGAGTGAGTTAGGCCAGTGAAGCTGTTTGGGGGCATCTGGTTTGAGTCTGAGCTACATATTTACTAGGATGTATTGTGCAAGGCACCAAGGGATGATTTTACAGAGAACCCCAGTACACGAAAGCAAGGATCAAACCTTCTTTCAGATCCTGGTGTATAATAATTCACATAATGAATTCAGTGCCCTGGGCTAGAACTTAGTAACTAGGAACAAAAACCAGCTCATCATGTGTAATTTCTACAGGAGGATAATGCTTGAGTCTACGTGTGATTTCCTCTAAGTGGAGCATAGAGCCACATGTCCCCGCCATTAGTTCCAGTGCCAGGATGGACGGCGGGAAGCGGAGGTGGGAGCGGAACAGGGAGAGTGCAGCGGACTGATCTCTCCTGGGGCTGATGCAGCGACCGGCTGTGTCCCACTGCGTCTCTGTTCTCAGAATGTCAGCCCTGCTAATGTCCTCTAAGAAAACACTTCAGGATGCCTCCATTCCAGATAAAATTACATGCACTTGATTTCAGAACTGAGAATGGGAATGATTCATTTCCTAAATGCAAGTTCTGGCATACCTAAACAAAAATTTGTAAACAGTAAGCGAATCTCCCAAAGAGTTTAAGAAAATCAGTTATTCAAACATATTCTGAGAATGGGGAAACTGACATCATCTTTTATGCTTCATCCTTCCTATGCAAAAGCTCTGAGATTACTTTCTTTCTTCCTTAAAAGGCCCAATCTGTTCGGATTATCTTTCATTTTCCATATATAGTGCTCACAAAAATTAGGGGATCGAGGAATATGCAGATACTCCAGTATTTTCAGCTTTTTGTATAGTGCATTTTCACCGATAAAATAAAAGTTGGTTTTGCATCTCATTTGCATAATCAAACAACTTTCTTTGACTTGTCATTTGCTTTTCTGATTTTCTTGTATATTAAAAAAATCAAATGCTTCTTTTTTTATCACTTCATGTTCATTTTGAAATATTACCTAGTTTTTGTGAGCAGTATATTTCAATGTTCATTTGTTCATATTTATCCCCCAAAATGTAGATCATTAACAAAGTGATGTTTAAGATTTGCATTCTCTTGTCTGACCAGGCAGTAGCACAGTGGATAGAGTGTCAGATTGGGACATGGAAGACCCAGGTTCAAAACCAGAAGTTGCCCCGCCTGAGCACAGGATCATCTGGCTTGAGCACAGGCTCACCAAATTGAGTACAGGGTTGCTGGCTTGAGTGTGGGATCATACACATGACCCGATGGTCACTGGTTTGAGCCCAAAGGTCACTGGCTTGAAGCCCAAGGTCACTGACTTGAGCCCAAGGTCCCTGTCTTGAGCAAGGGATCACTTACTATGCTGGAGCCCCCCAGTCAAGGCACATATGAAAAAGCAATCAATGAACAACTAGGGTGCCTCAACAAAGAATTGAAGCTTCTCATCTCTCTCCCTTCCAGTCTGTCTGTTCCTATCTGCCCCTCTGACTCTCTCTCTCTCTCTGTCAAAAAAAAAAAAAAAAAGATTTGCATTTTCTCTGTTTTTATGAATGTAACATTGCCTCACATTTTCATGACACTTGCACGTGCTCCAGAGACCCCTGGCTCCTAAACCAACTCCTCTCTTCCCTCCAATCATTCCTCTAATCTCAGGGCTGTGGCATCTATGATCATTGCAAACCTGCTTTGAGTTCTCATGATAGAAAAACCAGAATCGTGTTCTCTGAATAAGAAAACTGGGTGTTGAATTTTCTTAGTTAGGGGCAAAATATTCATTTGAATCGGCTTAGAATGACCTTCTGAAGTCACTGAGGTCGAAACAAATAGAAAGGTGTTCAAATTGGGCATGGACACCAAAGATGACCTTCCTGTCAGTGTTAAATGTTGAAACAGATATCTAAAAGAGCCTACCTCTCTAGAGAGTTTTTAAAAAATAAGATCTGGGGCATGGATGTGTAGTCCTGCTTCAGGGGAAGGGAATAGCCAAGGTGATCTCTCGTGGGATCAAGCTGCCCTGTGATTCATCAAAGGTGTTTAAAAAGCAAAGCCATAAAAGAAAAAGAGCTGCAGCATCCATCTAAATCAAGGTTTATGTGTACTTTCTCATTTTTTTTAACTTCTAATCTCTCCCTGCATTTTCACAGGACCTATCACAGTAGGATATACCCTCTCCAATTACTCTGACAAACAACGGTATCAGTACTTCGGTTTTTAGTCTCCTTTCAAAGTAATCAATTTTCTGACAGTAAAAAAGAACAGAAACTGATTCCCAAAGCTCTGGACTACAGTGATAGATGTGGGGAGTGGATTTAGCTGAGAGGGTTTCCATATAGCAGCCCCTGGCTAACTTTCTTGAGCAACTGCCCACAGGCAGCAAAGTCTCAGTGGAAAAGGCAGATAAATTTAATAAAACAATAATTATATCATGTTGAGATACCTTCTAAAAAAAATACCAGATTTAAAAGCATTTTTTTTAATGAGGGATACTTACAGCAAAAAGAAATATTCTATCCAGAGATAAGAAATTTCACATGGTGAAGAATCCTTACAAACAAAAGGACTGACAAGTGGAGCCTCTGACCTTCATATCTACACTACACAAAACATTCATGGATACCAACTTGCTCTAACTTCTGTTTTCACACGTTAAAGTGGGCTCCATGTTCGGCAGTAAGAAAATGATTAAATGATTACTTATATTACCACTTAGGGAAATACTAGCCTTTAGACACCATTAGATGGAAAGTGCTTTAGTATGTTAAGCAGAAAAAAAAACCAAAGTATATTTTATACACATGCATGTTTTATTGTAGGTTATAAAATGGCTGCATATGGACAAAGATAACTTGGGGATCTATGAAAATTAGAATATTGTCTTAGGATGCTAAGATGATATGTTTGGTTCCATTTTTAACACACACACACACACACACTTGACGTAAAAAATTACCGCTTTCTAAAATTCAGTGTAGTATTTTCTGGTTTCAGAATAGGTTTGCTTTCTTAGGTTCTCTACCATGAGTTATAAGAAAGTGGGGCTAAACCCACATGAGTCCTTCCCCATTCCCTTCTCTGCCCCTACGCTCTCTGCCAGCCACGATACATCTATATTGAATGAGTTTCCATTTTAACTTATATTCGGCTGATGTTTTTTTTTTCCTTTTTCCAGAATAGCTGGCCCTAGAATTTCCACATACATTATTCCAAAAAAAGTATTTAGTATTTTCCTTTTAAGAAATTAGAAAATATGAAGGTCAAAACAGATTAACATTTAAAAATAAGACCAAGAACACCCCTGCAGTGCTCCTCTGGGGGCTGAGACGTGCACTTTCACACATGTCTTACATCACTGGGAATGCAAGAAATCTGGAGAGCTAAGAAAAGCTGTGTGGCTGAAATAAAACCTTGACTGGCAAAAAGAAGTGGTGAATGTTTTCATGCCTTACAAGGAAGTGGGGAAATTTATATAAAAAGATAACAACTGATCCCTTGGATTATTGCAGCAGAAAATATATTGTTGAAGGGATGTCAACCCTTTTTGAGATACCATCAAACAATCATATTGATCCAAATATTTCCCCGAAGTGTGGATTTTGAAACACTTGCATTTTTAATGCCAGCAAAATTCTCTTATGAGTGGTCATCAGATTTCCATTCCCTTCTCCTGGCCACCGCAGGAACTCTGGTGGTTGGCGGCTTTGCTCCACTGAAATAAAACCTAGTAACCTTTGGATGTTTTGCTGTAATATCTGACTCCCACTTAAGTGAGTATCCCCCGGGGGATCACGAGGCCTTGGGAAGACAAAACCATCCGCTCATTTCTGCACAACCTTTGGCCTGCTTCTGACAGCCAAGGAGACTTGACGTCGTGGCTGACTTATTAGAAGCTCGGAACTGAGACTTCACAGTATTTCCTGTGTCACTATTCTAAGTCATAGTTTCAGCATGTGACAGAGTTCACCTACTTGGTGGGGAAATGCTGTGTTATGGCTGAAAAGAAAAATATCATATAAACCTCCTTCTTGGTAGATATGGAAAAACAACCCATTAGATACTGAACAAGAAAAATAAATATTGTTACGCACTAATTTCATACCAAAAATACAGGAACTTACTTATGAGCTTGCTGTTGCCTTTTTAGCACCGAATTCAGGTCTATTTATAAATACCAGCTTTGAATAATTAAAAAGAAAATGTATATAAAGTCATTTTCATGAAACTTACAGCTTACAGAAAGCAGGGAAAGGGTTGGCCATTTCATGTAAGGCCTACGGTTTCCTTTTTTCCATGCTGAGTTGGTGTGGCTGCAGAGGGGACTCGTGGAACATGAGGGGTCTTTGTCGACAGGTGGGCCTGGGTCAGACTGCCTCTGCCATTCGTAAATTGTGCAGACTTGGAGAAGTCAGCTGACCTTTCCTTGTGTCAATTTCCTTATGCAGAAGATGGAGAATGCAAAGCCCCATCGTAGTGTTAATTACGTCTCAATTAAGTTTAAAAACCTCATCACATACTATTATAATAAAATGTAGTACGTGAAGACATCCGGAACTAATTAGCAGGCAACGAATACTCACTTCCTTTTCTCTTTCTCATTCTTCCACTCACAATAACTAATTAATTATATTACTTAAATTTGCTATTACCTCTTTAAAAGACAAAAACTAAAATGTGTTCGTAGAGAAAAACCATATAACGCTTAAATCATGCACCAAATAATATTTTCTTATAGAGTAGTCCAACAAAATGGGACAGATTTTCTGGCCATTCATAGACAGTTAATTTTAACATAATTATTTTTTTTAAAAAAACCGATTGCTTTGACTCTTTACAATGTCTGGCAGTCCCCAAAACGGTCAACCGCCTTCCCTCTCCGTCTCCGTCTCCGTGCTCTAGTTGGGCTGTTTAGTCTGGGAGGCCTGTGACAAGCTACAGTTAATAAGTTTTCTGTGGTGTCAAAAGTAATAATATTAACATGCCGTTGTGAGTTAAATTAATTTTGTTTTGTGCACTGGCCTGCAGAAACGGGCCTGACATTTCGAAATGTGATGAGGCAGGAGCCCGAGATGGAGCCCGAGATGGAGCCAAATGGCCCGGCGGACTGAAACGCACTCCCTACAGCAGGGCGAGCTGTGGGGGCGCAGGAAGCCGGGTGCTGGGAACATAATTGGGGGAATTGTTTTAGCTCCTTTTGCCCTTTAAAAAAATACCCTGAGGAGAGATTCTGTCTTTAGAGAAACTAGAGATGTTTGACATCTCAGCTCCCTGTTTGGAAATGAAAGAGCATCTCCCTGCTCATCTCTGATTTCAAGTGTCTCCCACCCACATTTTTTTTTGTCTCTGCCTGCAAGAGGCAGCTGATTGGTAATAGCTTTTAAGTGGTTAACCATCGAGTGGCATTTTAAAGTCCTAATGGTGGTGTTTCTTTCAGAAACTGCTTCCTAAACCACACACACACACACACACACACACACACCGTGCCAGTGGCACAGATAAATGTGCTGTCTGTATACAATGAAAAGATACATGTTGGACCTAGAAGGAAAATATCTTAAGAAAACATCTTGTCCCCTGCCCCCACATTGGAACTCTAATAATTCACTGTTGCAGCCTGAAATAAAAATATGAAGAAAATTAAGATTTCCTGATGAAGTTGGTCACTGTAGATAAGAACTATAGAATAGCTTATATTCTATAGGACTATTACATTCTACTACATTATATTATATAGACAGGAACTACATCATAGTAGTTTAACAAGGCTGTGTACCTCCTCATACTATAAGCTTGACAGTTTAGTCCAGGCTGCCTCATGTAGTGATAAGCCTCTGGATCTGTTAGCATGTTTTGTTTTGTTTTTTTCATTCAGGAGTACTGTGGATATACCACCAATTTTTTAATTTGTCTATAAAGTGCCTCTATTTTAATAAAATTAAGAGCATTGTAGTCTGGGCTATGCACACTGTTCAGTCCCCACAGGCATCCCAGCCAACATGGAAGCACTGCTATCTTCATTGTACACAGGGGAAGGGGAGACTCCACCTGTCATACGATTGTTCAGTTCCAGACTCTACAAGTATTTTAACTCAGGTCCATCTGGCCTCAAAGCCTGTGCTTCAGGTGACACAACCACAAAGCCCCTTGTCCTGCATCTGCCCAGCAGTCAATCTACTGTATGTACTAATTGCTCGTGTAAGTAGCTGTAAGTTCTGTACATTCTACACCTAACTATCTCAAATGAAGATACACCAGCAAAGGAAATGGCTCCTTTGTGGAAAGATTTTTGTTCATCTGATGATTCGATTCAACAGACATACATCTACAGAATACCCTCTGCTGGGCCCTGCTGATAGAAAGATGAATTAGACGTTGTTTCTCCATTTAAGGAATTCAGAGCTGACGAGGAAGGGATAATGCTCTCTGGAAGAAGGAAGTTCAAAAAGCATGATCAGAAAGTGAATTTGAAGCAGGTTGTAAAGGATGATTAAGAATTTAAGAGCTTGATCATAAGAACTTATACACAGAGGGTGAGCGTTTGGAACATTTAAGGAATAACAAGATATCCAGATCTGATTAGGGTCTACTATATGTCTGAGGAACATGGTTGCCTGAGTGGGGAGGGGCAGAAAAACAAATAAGGGTCACATTTTAGGGCCTTGACTGTGGGCACACAGTTGGGAGCCAGTGGGATGGCAAGCTGCCAGTGGCGGCCAGGTGGGATTTAAAAACATACTTCAGCGGTACACAGGTGAGTGGCAGGCTTGTGCCTCCATGTCAGAGGGTGTTTATAGGGTCTATGAAACTGTATGGCAGTGAAAATAAATTTGAAAAATATTTTAGGACATAGATATCAAATAGAACTTTGTTAGCAATTAGATAGAGGACTGAAGGGTAGAGAACCATTGGAAATTATTCCAGCTCTAGCTTGGGTGCCTGAGAAGTGAACATACAGGGTAATACATGGAATTACAGAAAGATGCGTTAATTTTAAAATAAAAAGAGTAAGTTCTGTTTTGGATGTGTTGATTAAAATGTTCATTTTCATTTAAGATCATATTTACACCCACCCACCCCACACACACACACACACACACAACTTGTCTAATTTAAATGCTTTGTATGTATTATGTAATGTTCTCCTAAATAGTATCATACCCACAATCAACTAGCCTGGCTTAATTCTTGTTGATTCCATTATCTCCTTACTAACCTAGGGTTGTTCTAAATGACTCATACATAAAGCTGAAAGCCATATACTTTAAAAGAAATCTCCAAAGGAAAAACTGTCTTGAAGAACAGAAAATATTCTTCATTCTTACAATGTAAGCTGGTATAATGTCAGGCTTCCTCATGAACTTCCTGATTTTTGTTTCAACTCATCCCAGTTAGCAGCAAGGTGTAATAAACCACAACAACCCTGACCCAAGCTCAGGGCCACTGAAGGGTTGAATGGAGGACAGGACCCAAACTGTTTATGCAAGGGTAAGATTCAGTGGACTTCAACCCTGAGAGGCCCATATGTGAGGACAGCCTGAGAATCCCTGCAAAAGGAGAAGCTAGGATGGGTCCAGGTGTTGAGATGCACCCCTCCACATGGACGTCTCACCAGGCTCACACCTGGCTGTTAGTGCGCTCCCCTGTGCGTCCAAGTAAAAACTAGTAAAAGACTTAGAGTGATGTGACTGTATAAACTTTTACGTGGCATTCTTCCACTCATTAATACCACAAAAATATGAGCGTCTGTTATGTGCCAGACACTGTACCTGGCACTAGCTGAGTAGGAAACACACAAAATGGAGAAAATATCCTTTTGTAGAATGTCTTGTTTATAAACAGAAATAGTTCTATGCCTACAACAATAAAATAACTAGCATGCATTGTGCACTTACTGTATTCTCGGCACTGTTCTAAGCATTTTCCATAGCTCACCTCATTTTATCCTCACAATTAGTTGAGATCAGTACTATCATTATCCTCATTTTATACAATAGGAAACTGAAGCTTAGGGAGATGAACCACTCTGCTCAAGGTCACCTAACTAGTAAGTGGCAATTCAGCGTTTCTAGTCTAGGTCCCTCTGACTTTTCACTTCAGCTCTACATGTGGCCCCATAGGTGTTTCAGCCAATCTCTGCTCTATGTCCACTGACCGCTGGCCACCTGAGGACAAAAAGTAAGCACCTATCAGCTGTTTGGAGAAGGTGACTTGCTTTCCTGTTTGTCTAATTATCTGCTTAAAATATCCCCTTTCTTGCATTTATCTCCTCATTTGCAGAAAGGTTCTTGTTCTGGTTTTCCTTATTTGACCTCACAAAAAGCCAAAGAGGAGAGAGAAATACAGTTTATTATCCCTTTCGAGTCAAAGTGATGTAATGCATCTCCTTTTAGTCCGTGTATTTAACTCAGGCAACCTCAGAAACATAAAGCAAAGTTGGGAGCTTGTATTCGGATATGTTTCTGCTCCTATGAGAAACCCTTTTCACCCCCATAGTCCGCAGCACCCGTGGAAGACCTTGAGACGGTCATTCAGGAACTGGAGCCTGCTGATGCCTGTGCATTCATGAAGACATGAAAGCAATTACAAATTGCTTAACAGATGATGCATAATATTAGAGATGAAGAAATCTGGCCGTGAAACTTGCACCAGGGAAATCCTGCTGTGTGATTTTCTTTTTCCACTTCAGCACCTTGTGCTAAAAGGACCTTACTGACATAGTGCTAAATACTATTGAATGATGATCCAGTGTTTTAAAAAAGTTAAAAATTCAGAAGTTTCACCACCTAGAAAAAAAGACAAAAAAAAACTTTGATACTTAACAGACCTTGGTTCTGGTATGAATAACCGTTTTACTGTAAGAGAGTTACTTCACAAGACAGAGCCACAATTTGTCCATCGATGAGATGGAGAAAGTGATAACCTCTACTTCATGGCTGCAAAGGTATCAAATAAGTTACATGAAGTATCAACACATATAGGCTGACCCATAAATAATAGCCTGTTATTAATAGGTAATATTTATTGAGCACTTACTATGTGCCAGGTTCTATTGTATACACTTGACATGTATTAATTTTGCAATCTTCCCAACAGTTCTTTGATTTAGCTTTATTTGTTGTCATCCTCATTTTACTGATGAAGATACAAAGTCCCAAAGAGGATAGAAATATTCCCAGATAGAATATAGTCAACGGTGTTATAATCACTGCGTATGGTGCCAGGTGGGTACTTAAACACCAGGGGGAACACGGAGTAAAGTATATGATTATCTAATCGCTATGCTGTACACCTGAAGCTAATACAAAATAAGGTGAATGCAAACTATAATTGAAAAATTTGGGGAAAAGTAATAAAAAGTAAATAAAAGAATATTCCCAGATCACACAGCTAGTAAATGATAAGCCAAGATTTGAATACAGCAGTCTAACTGCAATCTTAACCAAGACATTAACTGTCACTAAAATTATTTTTCAGAGCCTAACATTCCTTTTAGGAATACAGGCTTTAAACTCCAGTCCATTTTTTTTCTTTCTGGATGTCCTTATCGGTAAGCATTAAACTTTCTCAATGACCCCAGGAAAAATTGGCCCAACTTACTTCTATAAGCTGTTCAATTTTGCCTTTGTGCATAATTGAAGAGTATTCTTAAGTTTAATAGAAACGGCTTCTTTCAGAACGCTATCCCAGCTAACTCTGTACCATTCTCAACCATAAGCAACATCACTGGCTCATTTCTCTCCTGTAAGTTCATTCTGGATACACTGATTGTTTCCAATAGTACATATTTTCTGTACATTATTCTGGTTTTCCTCATAAGCTTAAGTCTACGAGATTCCTCTGTGTTAGCATCTCCCAAAAGTAGTCACGTGTATCTCTGATTCACCTCCTTCAGCCAAATGTTTAAATATTCAAGGACTCTAACTGCCTAAAGTCTTTTTCAATAACAGCTTTATACTTCTTCTTTTCAACTTCAAATTCAAAATGCTATCCCTCAGATTTCTCATCTCACTCCTAGTTGAAAGATTTTAAGGGGGGATCAACTGAAATTTGTGGTTTTAAAATTTATTATTTTTTATATTTATTGGCCAAGAATTAATATGCATTTCAAAGCAGAGGAAATATGGATTACTTCAGGCTCTTAATTTGTCCATTTGCAGAATTTATTGAACAACAATGGTTACTAGTTTTCTGAGATTGATTTTATGGAAATCTGCAAACATACTTGTATGGAATTTCACATGTAAAAACATCTCTTTTTAAACAAATTTTAGTATTGGTCTCCATTAATAAGGTATCATATACTAAAATTATATATAATAACAAAACCCTAGTAAAATGATAAAAAGCCATCTGGTGAAATCGACCAGAAATTTATGGATCAGTTCTCACATTTTCTAGAAACTAAATTTCCTTCAAAAAAATATGATGCTCAAAAGTTGAAAGCCAGAATGTCACTATAAATAAAGAGGAAAATTAAAGTACATTGAGATACAATTGCATAACACATGTCTTTAAAAAAAAAATCTTACATAACTCAGCAGGGTCATTCTGTTGTCTATGTGAATGCATGCAAAAATGAAGCAAATAAGAGATACCTGTGTGCTTTCTTTGTCTGAAGAAATTGCTGTCTATTCAAATTCACATCATACTGATTTGAGGATAAACTATATTTTTGCACCTTGTGATTCAGTGACATCCATATTTCCACGCAAAGGGCTGTTGAATTCCCTAATGATGTTCTGCTTTTCTTAACAATAAACACCAGTGAACTTTCCCCTAGGCAAACCAGATGGAAACTAAATTGTTTCTGAGAAAAGAGCAATTTGTGAACTCTTGGCAAACTGATTTCCCAGTCTACTTAGAGATGATCTTGACTTCCCCTGTAAGTCAGCCACATGTGTAATATGTTTAAGACCTATGTGAGAAATACACTGATTAGTTGCATAACCTTTAAGTATGCAAGAAATGAATGAGAACTGAAGATCACCACGGAAGAGATAAAAGTCAAAAACTGAAAAAGAAGTACTACACAGATGGGACAGCTTCACTAAGAAATGGAGATTAATGTAGGTGTTGTTAGAGTTGTCCCCTAATTACTTTCTTTTTTTTTTTTTTTTTTTTTTTTGGTATTTTTCTGAAGCTGGAAACGGGGAGAGACAGTCAGACAGACTTCCGCATGCACCCGATGGGGATCCACCCGGCACGCCCACCAGGGGGCGATGCTCTGCCCCTCCGGGGCATCGCTCTGTTGCGACCAGAGCCACTCTAGCGCCTGGGGCAGAAGCCAAGGAGCCATCCCCAGCACCCGGGCCATCTTTGCTCTCCAATGGAGCCTTGGCTGCGGGAGGGGAAGAGAGAGACAGAGAGGAAGGAGAGGGGAAGGGGTGGAGAAGCAGATGGGCGCTTCTCCTGTGTGCCCTGGCCGGGAATCCAACCCAGGACTTCTGCACGCCAGGCCGACGCTCTACCACTGAGCCAAATGGCCAGGGCTAATTACTTTTGAATTGGTGATGTGTTTTGTGCAAGAGGAAACCAAAGTTAGGCAAATTTCTTCATATTGCTTCAAGTCAGTTATATAATCAAGATGGAAATCTAAATCACATTCCTAACCTATATGCTTATAATTTGCTGCTCCATATACTCTATATCAGAAAACAAATTAAATGGATTGTACATGAGAAAGATTTGTTTCTATTACCCACAGTATGATTATAGTATTTTCACAGTGACACCAAGAAGCTCTCAAGCAGATACACCATGCTTGTGGCACAAAAGATAGATTTACTTTCTTTTTTATTTCAAGTAAAGAATTCTTACAATTCTTCTAGCATGACATCTAAAGAGGGTTATAGTTCTTCTGGAAATAACTAAAATGGCCATAGTCATAACTGGGATTTATACCTATTCAGAAATTCAAATATTCCACCCCAGCTTATGTCATCAAGTAATGAGGTTCATTTGCATGTTTACAAGATTCAGCAATATCTAAATCTAAATTTAAAGAGGAGGGTTTTTTTTTGGGGGGGGGTTATTTATTTATTTTTGGTTTTGTTTTTGTTTTTTTTATAAATAAAATTTTATTAATGTTAATGGGGTGACAGAAATAAATCAGGGTACATATTTTCAAAGAAAATATGTCCAGGTTATCTTGTCATTCAATTATGTTGCATACCCATCACCCAAAGTCAGATTGTCCTCTGTCACCCTCTATCTAGTTTTCTTTGTGCCCCTCCCCCTCCCCCTCTTTCTCCTTCCCTCCCACCCCCCCCACTCCTGGTAACCACCACCCTTTTGTCCTTGTCTCTTAGTCTGATTTTATGTCCCACCAATGTATAGAATCTTGTAGTTATTGGTTTTTTCTGATTTACTTATTTCACTCCATATAATGTTATCAAGATTCCACCATTTTGCTGTAAATGATCTGATGTCATCATTTCTTATGGCTGAGTAGTATTCCATAGTGTATATGTACCACATCTTCTTTATCCAGTCTTCTATTGAAGGGCTTTTTGGTTGTTTCCATGTCTTGGTCACTGTGAACAATGCTGCAATGAACATGGGGCTACATGTGTCTTTACGTATCAATGTTTCTGAGTTTGGGGGGTATATACCCAGTAGAGGGATTACTGGGTCATAAGGTAGTTCTATTTTCAGTTTTTTGAGGAACCACCATACTTTCTTCCATAATGGTTGTACTACTTTACAGTCCCACCAACAGTGAATGAGGGTTCCTTTTTCTCTACAGCCTCTCCAGTATTTGCTATTACCTGTCTTGTTGATAATAGCTAATCTAACAGGTGTGAGGTGTAGTTTTGATTTGCATTTCTCTAATAACTAATGAAGATGAGCATCTTTTCATATATCTGTTGGCCATTTGTATTTTTTCCTGGGAGAAGTGTCTGTTCATGTCCTCTTCCCATTTTTTTATTGGATTGTTTGTTTGTTGTTGAGTTTTATGAGTTCTTTGTAAATTTTGGATATTAGGCTCTTATCTGAGCTTAAAGAGGGTTTGTTTGCATCTTTACAAAACCCAGCCCTCAATGTCTGAAAAAGAAATAATGAAGCAAAAGGGGAAACTGTTTAAAAATTGTTACTGTACTGACATTAAGCCAGCAAGAAAAATATTAGTACCTTCTATTCACCTGAAATACAGGTTTAGTATTTCAAAGTCCTTTCCTATCTTTGATTTTATTTTATTCTTGCTAGTTCTTTATTTTAAAAGGTAGTTGCATTATTACATACAGATCTAGTTTCAATTTCTCTCCAACCACCAAACCAGCCAAATTCCCAGTGTTACTCAAATCATTTTTACAACCTACTCAGTCCTCCCAAATTGTGATTTTCTTTGCCTCTTTTATATTTTTATTCTATCTAGTTATTCTCCCAATGATCTTTATACATTGTCTTTGCCATGCTTACTCTCCCAGAAAGCTTGAACCCCCCAAATCCTATTTTCATTATTTTTGCTTTTAATAAGAAACTCAAATGATATCTCTAAATAACTCTTTAGATAACTTTTTTATTTTTAAGACTTTATTTATTCATTTTAGAGAGAGTAGGGGGGAGAGAGAGACAGAAAAGAGAGAGAAAGGGGGAAGAACAGGAAGCATCAACTCCCATATGTACCTTGACCACGCAAGCCGTGGGTTTCAAACCAGTGACGTCAGCATTCCAGGTCAATACTTTATCCACTGCATCACCACAGGTCAAGCAAATAACTCATTTTTGTTTTGTTTTGGTTTTTTGTTTATTTGTTGTTGTTTTTTTATTTAGTGAGAGGAAGGGAGGCAAAGCCAGACTCCCGCATGCCCCCTGACCAGGATCCAACCGGCAAGCCCACTAGGGGGTGATGCTCTGCACATCTGGGGTGTTGCTCCATTGCTCAGCAACAAAGCTCTTCTTGGTGCCTGAGGCTGTACCCATAGAGCCATACTCAGCACCCAGACCAACTCACTCTAATGAAGCCATGGCTGCAGGAGGAGAAGAGAGAGAGAGAGAAGTGAGAGGGGGAGGGGTGGAGAAGCAGATGGGCACTTTTCCTGTGTGCTCTGACTAGGACTCAAACCAGGGACATCCATACGCCAGGCCAACATACCACTGAGCCTATGGGCAAGAGCCCAGATAACTCTTTTTTAAAAAGTATTATCAGCTCTGTGCTAGACATAGTTCTTTATTTATTTTTTGTATCACTAGTCCATATACTATAGCTTTCCATTTTTTCCTCTCATAGATTTTTTTTTCTCCTCCACCTTGTAGGGGTGCTTTACGGCATAAGAGGCAGGACCTATCAAAGAACCAGGGGTTTCCTCCTGTACACTGCTGTAAACCTCTCAGAAGGCAAAACTTTTGACCTCTGTCATTTAACCCACATTCCCCATCACAGCAGATGACTTTTTCTCATAGTGTTGAGCAACGAATTTCAAACTTTTCTTACTTTAGCACAAAAAACAAGAATTGCATTTTCCTCTGTCCTATGCCTTTCATAAAGTATGATATAGTCTCTCTTGATCTGTAACTTTATATTGACCTTTAGCTACATGGTTGACATGGGGCTTGGCAAAACTGATTAACATATAGGACTTGTTTAATGAAAGAGGCTGAGTGAACAGATACCTGGAGTATAACATTGCAAATGCTGTACTGAGAGTTTGGAAAGGTCTTATGGAAACACCAAGAGGGAAGAAGGGCCAGACTCATGAGAATGGTCATGGAAAGACTCAGTTGAGGTGACAGTTGAGAAATAAGTAGAAGTCCAGGAGAAAAACAAACAGAGGGGGTGATACCAGGCAAAGGAAGCACCATGTTTCAAGACTGGAAGCTACAGTAGAACATGGTACAGTCAAGAACACACAAGTAGTGCATGGAGTCGTTCTTGTTCCATTTCTTGCAACTCTCCAAAACTTTGTTTTCATGTAGTAATGTCTCTGCTGTATAAATATATATATCTCCTTTGATATTTCTTTGTATAATAATTTTACCATTTTCTTTTTCATGTCTATGGCCTTGATCCTCTACTCTGGCATCATCTTTATAGCTTGCCCTTATATTTTCAAACATCTTTTCAAGTGAGACCACCCTTTCCAATCTGTCAAAAGGGCTGTCATGTTTAACCTGGGTCCTCCCATTTCTGCTGCCTTAATTCCTCCTGCTTGTAAAGATAAGGAGAGCAAGTACCATTCACAAAGCTGGGGGGAGGTCCCCATTCACAATCTAACTCAGGTTTTCCCTTTCCAACAATCCACACACCACTGTGTGGTGTTCTTCCCATATCCATAAGTATCAAGAACCCCAAGTTAACTCCTTCAGGGGTGTTAACTTCACTCTAATTTGCTGTAAAGCAGAGTTTTTCAACTGCCTGTCCACAGACTGGTCTGCCAGAAATTCCATGCTGGTCCATGAAAGAGTTAACCACCTTGAGGCTGTATGAAGATCACAGACCCAATCCAATTCTTTTAGTAGAATTCACTTATGCCCAGGGTGATTTCTGCCTTAGCAGTCCCCCAAATAATTCTCCTATTTTCACCAATCCCCAAGTGTAAAAAGTTTGAAAACCACTCCTGTAAAATACTTGTATTTTGTTGTAAAATTTCATTGCGCTTATAAACTTTTACACTGTCTCTTATATTACATAGTCCTACCATAAGCAGTGATTTCTCTATACCTGTGTGGGTAGTTTTGGGCTTCCAAATCTCTCTAAATTAGCCACTTTTGTTTTCCAGTTTTATTGATATAACTGACTATCCACTTTCTAATTCCTCCTCTTGCCTTAGACTCTCCTGTATTCTTTTTCTGGAACTTGAATCTCATCTGTATAAAACCTGTTATTTTTGTCTCGCTTTTTTTTAATCTTCCCTTGAATCAGGCTCTCTGGGGGCTCTCCTTTACTCACAATTCTTTCCTTATTCCCCTGTGGCCCTCAAACACAGGCCTCTCCTCTTTGGTAGCCATGTCTTTCCTCAGCAAGAGTCATCTTCTCCAGCCATTTTTATCATAGCTCTTCCTCTTTCTGGCAAGCTTACCTAAATTTCTGCTTCACCTTCAAATCTATTTTTAAAGAACTATAAATAATAATATGTGACACTGATGATACTGTCTTCTATTCAATCAATAATTGTGTTCTCGGCCTGACCTGTGGTGGCGTAGTGGATAAAGCGTCGACCTGGAAATGCTGAGGTCGCCAGTTCAAAACCCTGGGCTTGCCTGGTCAAGGCACATATGAGAGTTGATGCTTCCAGCTCCTCCCCCCTGTCTCTCTCTCTCTCTCTCTCTCTCTCTCTCTTTCTCTCTCTCTCTCTCTCTTTCTCTCTCTCTCTGTCTCTCCCTCTCTCTCTCCTCTCTAAAATGAATAAATAAAAAATAAAAAAAGAACACGCCCTTTAAAAAAATAATAATAATAATAATTGTGTTCTCCATCTTCCCCGAGAGTAGACTAGGGCAACTTTTTTGAGGGGCTATCTATCCAAAAACACATACCTTCCCTTCTTGCTAAACTCCTCATGCTATTTTGCACTTATATAAGACTTTTTTTCTTCGGGCATTCTTTTGCTCATAGGATTTGTTGACACTCAAGGGAAGGACATCTCTGGCTGTTCCAACAGCAGCCAGAAGTTGTCTCTGTTCTGGATTAAAAGCAGACATTGCACAGGGCTCATGTTCCTCGCCACAGCTTTTTATATCATACATTTCCCTATCCTAATGCCAGATGTCTCTGCTGATGTTAATGGAACTTCAACACATTATAGTATTTTTTTTCAATGAAATTTCCATATGACCTATATCTGCCTTCTCAATCCCGAAGAGGATGAACAGTGTTGAGCTTTAGCTTAGGGAAATCACCACAGTGCCTTGTGCTTTTCCTTCCGATACAGTCCACAAAATATATCCATTTTCTCTGTCAGTGGAGGTTCACATCAAACTCTTTATTTCTGTGGGTTTGAATCACTGCAGATGCATCTCCTGGGCTCTTCCCAATTCAACTAATAATTAGGGTTCCACTACATAGTCCCTCTCCAGGCAACAGCTCTCGTCTCTTATAAAGTAAATTCACATAAAATCCTCTTTCAAAATCCTCCCACTGCTTCCCTTGCTGTTCCCAGTTGTTCGATTTTTGCATCTGTCTTCTTCTGCCCTCTTTCTAAAGGAAGATAAAATAGACAGACTGGCTTTTTTTTTTCTCTCTCCTCATTTCTTTCCTCTCCTCTATTCTCTTTCCTGTGTTTTCCCGCTGCCTCACTTTCCCAGCCCCGACTCCAGTTCTTCAGGGCTTCATTTGTTTCCTGTCTTATCTCTTTGGTAAAGGCTCCCATTTGCAGTGGACCCACCCCATGGTCAGTGGAAGCCAGAAGGAGAAGCCGGGTTTGGCCCCTCTGACCTCTCTAACCTTGTTTTTCAGTAGCTTTTCTCTCCTCACCAGCTGGTGTGTGACTTGACCCAGTCTACAACATACTCTCTTTATCACCTTTTTTTGGTTTTCAGTCCATGATTTTGAGCTCCCCTTGGCTCACAGATGGATCTCATGTAACCCTCACCTAAAGATAGAGAAGGTATTACTTACCTAGTTTAATGGTGCAGGAGGAACTTTCTTAGAGTTCCCCCATGAGCTGGTTGGTGGCAGAACTCAGGTCTGCTGAGCATTCACCCTCTCAGTGTTTACCCAGCCCTCCCTAGAAGGAAAACCATCCCAGGCACATGGCATGTTGTGTGGCAATGCCCTTCATTCTGGATTTCCTCTTAATTGCCATCATCCCAGAATGAAAAAAGGGAGAACAGCAAGAACAGCACCCTGGCGTCTGAGCTTCTCTGTCAGGACCCTATTCCCCCAGTTTCCTCTCAAGATAGGATGCACCAGTAAGTGTAGCTACAAAGTGATAAGTCAATGTATTAACTCTTTGCAGTGGTTGACTACAATAAGAAAAATTTTAAT
Source organism: Saccopteryx bilineata (assembly GCF_036850765.1). Taxonomy (NCBI): domain Eukaryota; kingdom Metazoa; phylum Chordata; class Mammalia; order Chiroptera; family Emballonuridae; genus Saccopteryx; species Saccopteryx bilineata. Next base: position 109,017,812 of record NC_089491.1, on the reverse strand, counting down.
TCTGCTCTATCAGGAAGGCTATGTGTAAATCATTCAAATGCACATCTCTGCCACTAGAGATAACATGTTTAAGGGTTAAAAGTGCCTTCCAAGTATCACTTGGCATTGTTTGGCACAGATGCTCCAAGACCAATGGCCCACATCTGGCATAATATATATATTTTTTACAATGCTTCCTTTATAACTGTATAGGTTGAACCCACATTTTATTTAGAAGTATATGTTGCCCGTATTTCAAAATTATTTGGTTTCCATATTTCCATTTTAAAAGAAGATAACACTGGTTTCCTATAATCCAAATAACTATTTGGGAATGGTGACTTTTACCTCAGAGCCTTCAAGTCACATGAGGACAAGAAAATAGAATATTTAAAATTGGATTTGACCCAGAAATGTCAAGGACATGTAGTTAACGGAGGGAGAATGTTAAAGGAACAAAGTAACTTGGTAAAGGCTTGTCTTTGGAAATCTTCCATGGACTGTTCTCCATTATTTCCCTTCCTCTTCACAAGTGCTCGTAAAATTGGTCATTTCCCATGTCCCACTTAGGCCCTCTATTAACTGAAGCAGCATCCCAAGCTTTGGGGAATACCCTCCATCTTCCCCTTTTTTGCCCATCTCCACCCATTTAGATAAATTTTTCATAACTCAAGAAACTGTCAACTAAAACTGAGTACCATGACGGATTGCCATGCTGTCCACTAGGGGACAAAATAGTACTTTATGTTATTTTAAAGGCCTCCTAGAGATCTAGAGCTTTAGAGAAAGGGAATGAATAGTGGAATTTCAAACACCCACAGCAAACTAGAGCATAAGAAATATTGACAAGGGCACTTCTGGGACTCACTTTCCAGTTCACATTCTGTTGACATTCCCTTAACCTCCACTCAAAATGTACATATATGGAATTAACCACAACAAATTTCTCTAGCTTCTCTCTAGTGATCCTCCATAATATATGTTTCTATAGTGACACCATTTTATATTGAACTTTTTCTTTTATCTGTTATTCCCAGCACAGAATAAGTTTCTTAAGGGCAAGAACAAGTTTGAATCACCCTTTGTTCCCAGTACAGTACCTTGCATCATGACATATTTATAACAAAAAATTAAGGGTTTGGTAAACTGAATTAATGAAGTATAAGACTAAGCATTGCCCATTTTCTACAAATCACACAAAATGAAATAGATCACTAATCATACATTTGAAAACACCATTTAGAATTCATTCACTTATTTGTGTTAAATATGTCAGACTATGCTATAGTAGCAAACAGACCCAATAGTGATGGTTTAGTAAAAGAGAAATTTATTTCTTGCTCACTCAATATTACGAAGTGCTTCCATGTTGCTAGGTACGGTTTTGCTTTTCCTCTGGAACCATTCATGGATCCTGGGTGATTGAACCTCTACCATCTCCAGCTTGTGACTTATGAGCTCACTCTAAGATCACTGCCACAGTCATAGAAGAGAGAAGGACTTTGGGGGGAATTAAATTTGGAAGCGGTACATTTCACTTCTCTAGTAGACTCTACTAGAGTTCAGTATTGATTCTTCGGCTCAAAAACAGTATATTACTCATCTCTTTTGTGCTAGGTACTATGCTTACAGATAAAGGGTACTATATACAGATGATCAAACTCATAGAAGTGAGATACAATCCAGTAATCACAAAAGCCAATATATTGGTCCTGTACATTATTACAATTATTGTACATGATTATAATACATTATTAATGTAATCAATACTTCAAAAGAAGAGTATAGGGAGTTACTAAAGAATATACAAGAAGGATCTTGTTGGCCCTGGCCGGTTGGCTCAGCGGTAGAGCGTCGGCCTGGTGTGCGGGGGACCCGGGTTCGATTCCCGGTCAGGGCACATAGGAGAAGCGCCCATTTGCTTCTCCACCCCCACCCCCTCCTTCCTCTCTGTCTCTCTCTTCCCCTCCCGCAGCCAAGGCTCCATTGGAGCAAAGATGGCCCGGGCGCTGGGGATGGCTCCTTGGCCTCTGCCCCAGGTGCTCGAGTGGCTCTGGTCGCGGCAGAGCGACACCCCGGAGGGGCAGAGCATCGCCCCCTGGTGGGCATGCCGGGTGGATCCCGGTCGGGCGCGTGTGGGAGTCTGTCTGACTGTCTCTCCCCGTTTCCAGCTTCAGAAAAATAAAAAAAATTAAAAAAAAAAGAAGGACCTTGTTTAATCTGGTGATTCAGGTAAGGCTTCTCTAAATATATTATGTTTGAGGTAAGGTATTAAAAATGAGTAGAATTAACATGACATATTTAATGATATAAAAAAACTGATAGGGGTAGAGCACAGTGGGTCAAGTTGCATGAGATGAGGCTGAGGAGTAAGCTGGAACCAAATGTTGAAGAATATTGTAGCTGATGGTAATTACTTGGGTCTTTATCTCAAGAGAGACAAGAGACCTACTTGAGGATAGTAAGTAGATTTGTTACTTCAAAAGTGACTGCCCCCTCTATTTCAAGAGTAAATTTAAGGAATCCAACTAAGAGACAAGTGAAATAATCCAGATGACAGATTACTAAATTAGGGTGGTAAATGTTCTAATATTGGAATATTAGAGATTTATTGAATAGGGATGGAAACAAGTAAACCTACTTGAGAGATTTCTAATAGATTATATATAAGAGCTCTACAGAACTCAAAAGTAAGTGGTAATTCCCAGTTTTCTAGCCTGAGAACTAGCTGGAGGCTGGTGCTATTCGCTGAAATAGAGTAAAGCAGATTTCTGAGAAAGATAATTAATTCAGATTGGGTCATTTGAGTCTAAGATGTGTATGAAATATTCTAATGTGGAAATGACAAGTAGGCAGTTAGATATATGCGTCTGGATCTCAGATAAAAGATCTAAACTGAAGATATAAACCTGAGATTTCCTTCTAGGTTATAACTAAAGCCATAGACAAAGATATTAGTTAATGAAAAACGGAAATGGGCTAGGCCTAACCCTTGAAAAAAGAGATCAAGAGTGAGTGGACAGAGGCAGATAATTCTAGAAAGCATTGATTAAAGAATCCAAAAAAGAGAGGGAAGGCAACAAATTCTGCTGAGAGTTCAGGTCAATGAAACCTGAAAAATATTTGTCTTGCTAAGATGGATATCATTTGAAACCTTAACAGAAACCATTTCAATAAAATGATGGTGGGAAATCAGTGGAACATATATAATAGGGGCAATGACTGTAGCCACTTCATTCAAGAAGTTTGACTGAAAAGGAACAGAGAAATTTGAACTATCTAGAGAGGGTAGATCAAATAGGATTTCTGTTATAATAATAGCAAACACTCATATAGTACCTTTTATATGCCAGGCACTCTTCTAACTACTTTACTTTGTCTTATAATTTACTATGTTTATTTTGTTCATTGATTTTGGCATGTTCTATTGTGTTCCAGTGCCTAAAACAGTGCCTGGCACATAGGAAATGCCCAATAAATACCTTTAATAAACAAAGAGTGAGTTAATGTCCATGCATCATTCCAGTGTTCTTCTCACTCCAGTGTTCTGTACATGACTGTTACTTCTTTTTTTTTTTTTTTTTTTATATAATTTTATTTTTTTAATGGGGTGACATCAATAAATCAGGATACATATATTCAAAGATAACAAGTCCAGGTTATCTTGTCGTTCAATTATGTTGCATACCCACCACCCAAAGTCAGATTGTCCTCCGTCACCCTCTATCTTGTTCTCTCTGTGCCCCTCCCCCTCCCCCTTTCCCTCACCCATTCCCCCCTCCCCCCCGTAACCACCACACTCTTATCAATGTCTCTTAGTTTCACTATTATGTCCCACCTACGTATGGAATTATACAGTTCCTGTTTTTTTCTGATTTACTTATTTCGCTTCGTATCATGTTATCAAGATCCCACCATTTTGCTGTAAATGTTCCGATGTCATCATTTCTTATGGCTGAGTAGTATTCCATAGTGTATATGTGCCACATCTTCTTTATCCAGTCATCTATTGATGGGCTTTTTGGTTGTTTCCATGTCCTGGCCACTGTGAACAATGCTGCAATAAACATGGGGCTGCATGTGTCTTTACGTATCAATGTTTCTGAGTTTTGGGGATATATACCCAGTAGAGGAATTGCTGGGTCATAAGGTAGTTCTATTTTCAGTTTTTTGAGGAGCCACCATACTTTCTTCCAAAATGGTTGTACTACTTTACATTCCCACCAACAGTGGATGAGGGTTCCTTTTTCTCCACAGCCTCTCCAACATTTGCTATTACCTCATGACTGTTACTTCTTAATAAGCATTTTGTTTGTCTACTTTCATTATTCTTATTTTGACCATTTCAGAATATCCACTTTTCTGATGTTAGTTATTATTTCTAATAGGACTACAAGTGTATCTTTTAATCAAAACAGAAGTTAAAGAAATGAAGAAGTTTTAAATGCCTAAATCATAAATAGAAATTTATATTTCATTTAATTACATAAATGTTATGCTTATAGATGACTAATTTGGTTTAAGCTCTTCAGGACTTTGCATATGCATTCCTGTGCCTAGAACATTCTTGCTGTCTTCTTCACTGAGCTCACAGTGACTCCGCCCTCTGAACCTTCGCATCTCAGCTATCAGCTCCTCCATGACCCACATCATGTATCCAACCTCCCTCCATACATGCCAGTTGTGATTGAAAGAGGAGAGCTAGAGACTATCTCAAAGCTTCATTTACATGGAAAGCATGTTACTTTTACAAAGAACATGTATTTGAGGTAGCTGGAGAAGTCGATAACTATTGGGGTTATAAATCTCCTATTAAGCCCTGCTCCTTTCAGTCTGATTACCAGACCCTGCGATGTTTCAACCTTCTCCTGTTGGCTTCCATAGCATCTGTGCTGTCTGTACAGTGCAGTTAGAGCACATTATGTTGTTATTTCTCTATCTAAATCTGTCCACTATATTCTGAAAATCTTAAAGTCATCTTATTTACCTAGGTATAATGGAGTCTAGACTAGAATCTGGAAAAAGTCTATGGTGGAACTCAAGAGTTGCTTAATAATAATAATGAATAATTGAACAAATATATAAAGTTAATGGCTTATATAGTAAAAATAAATATTCAAAGATACATTATCTTATTCAACTGAAAGAAAAAATACTGTACATTTGTATACTAGGCCAAATACAGCCTTTTTAGCCTGGGTCCATCCACAGCAACATTTCATACTGTGACCATCTGGACCATTTGATGTAAATACCGATTTGGCAGATACTTCAGGGCAATGAAAGTAGTTGTGGGAATAGAGTGAATTTGAAGATACTACCACATGAAGGGTATATTTAAAGCCACCCATTTAGTTATTAAAATTAATAACCTGACATTGTCTTTCTTATAAATGAATAAAGTCTTGGTATTTTTACAAGTAGAGACTATGCATAGTCTGAATTTTCATTTTGAGAGATTATGCGACTGCCATTTAGTACTTGTCACCTCCAAATAGATTCCCAACCTCAGAGAAAAATCCTTTACTCAGAGAACCTATCAACAACTTAACACACAGAAAAATCCGAAGATGAATATAAATAGAGCATGTCTTTTTTAAATGTCACAGCATTAAGTCAATTCATGTACCTTCAAAACTCACTCAAAAGTACAGCATTTCCAATAAACGTGTGAACTTAGCCCCATTTGCAAAGGTCATTAAACAAACCCCTCTTTTTACATACAAAATGATGCATGGTATTATAGAAGCGATCCAATAAATGTTCGTTTTAAATCAAACTTTGTACTGATCCATTAGATATGACCTCTGTTCTGATATCTATCGTGCTTTACAAAAAAAATGATATTAGAGTTGTCTATTAAATCAATAATTCATGTCTACTCTATTTAGTGGCTGCATTAAAAAAAAATAATGGGACTATCACACAGCTCAAAACAAAGGCACTTTCTGATTTTCAGCTCCCCATTCTAAAAAAGCAGGTTAATTTCTCTAACTCTCACAGTTGGAACTTTCTAACACTAACTGGTAGTTTCCACCTAGTGATCAAGGCAATTGACTAAAATAAATTATACATAAAGCTGCAATTCCTAATAGTAATAAGGCCCCTTCGTGAGATAATCACAGCAGCAAAAGCATTCATCTGTCTGCTGCAACTCTACAGGGTCTTGAAATGATTTCTTAAGAACTATACTTCTAGAAAAGTTCTCATTTCTGGTTTCATGATTGGCTAAAGTGGTGTGAGAATGGACTATCCAATGGGTGGTCAGGTGGAATATTGGTTTGTCATTCCAGATGGCAAGCTGATGGTAAAGACACTGCATGACTTTGAGTCAAACGTCTTGCTTCAGCTTCACATGGAGGCACCTACATAACCTTTTGTAACCTCTGAGGATCAAAGTTCTCATTTATAAAATGGATATAACAGTACCTACCTACTTCACAGGGCTGTTGTGGAGAAGACTAGACAGAATCATCAAGGAGCAGTAAGGATCTGAGATGTAAATCTGAGTGTCATCTGTCTGCATAAATTTTCCAAGACCACTTTTCTTTCCCATTGCCATAACTCCATTTAGAAAATATTTTTAAAATTTAAAAAATTTTAGTTTCTAGAACTTTAGAGTGATATATAAAATGTTTAATATTAAATCTGTATATATACTACCCGATTATCTTTTCTTCCAAACTGACATGCGAAAGCTATAATAGTTTGATGTGAAAATATCCACATAAAACTACCAGATCATTCCAATTCTTTTATGTAGATAACAAGAGCTACAGTAAAACCTTCACACACTGGAACCAGGCTCTAGGGACAGGAGTGCATTTCTATTTAATCAAATGTCCCAAATCAATTAATCAAGGGTAAAACCAGAATGTAATAGAAGAAAGTTGCCCCCATTCTCAAACTCTTCATTTTAGAAAATTATTAAAACTCTTTTTTTTTTTAATTAGAAAAAGAGGCTCTGGCCAGTTGGCTTAGCGGTAGAGCATCCGCCCAGCATTTGGAAGTCCCGGATTCGATTCCCAGCTAGGGCACACAGGAGAAGTGCCCATCTTCTTCTCCACCCCTCCCCCTCTTCTTTCTCTCTATCTCTCTCTTCCCCTTCAGCAGCCACGGCTCCATTGGAGCAAAGTTGGCCCAGGCGCTGATAATGGGTCCATGGCCTCCACCTCAGGTGCTAGAATGGCTCAGATTGCAGCGGAGAAGTGCCCTAGAGGGGCCGAGCATCGCCCCCTGGTGGGCATGCCAGGTGTATCCTGATTGAGCGCATGATGCGGTAGTCGGTCTGTCTGCCTCCCGCCTGCTTCTCACTTTGAAAAAATACCAAAAAAAAAGGGGGGGGGGAAAGAATGTATTTATACCTTAGGTAGTTACAACTCAGAAAAAAAATTTTTTTTTTATTCAGTGAGAGGAGAGGAGGCAGAAACAAACTCCCACATGCACCGTGACCATGATCCACCTGGCAAGCCCATTAGATGTTGATGCTCTGCCCATGTGAGGTGTTGCTCTGTTGCTTAGCAACTGAGCTCTTCTTAGCACCTGAGATGGAGGCCAGGGAGCCATCCTCAATGCCTTGGGTCACCTCACTCCAATCAAGCCATGGCTGCAGGAGGGGAAGAGAGAAAGTGAGAGCAAGAGAGAAAGAGAGAGAGAGAGAGAGAGGTGGAGAAGTATATGGCTGTTTCTCCTGTGTGCCCTGACTAGGAATCAAACCCGGGACATCCACATGCCAGTCCACTGCTCTACCACTGAGCCAACTGGCCAGGGCCACAACTCAGAAAATTTAATAAACAAGATAAAGTTTCATATGAATAGAATGTTTATCTCATCTCTTTCTAGAAAATGAGTTTTTCTCTATCTATCTGCTTGGTGCCATAAGATCATGAAATCCAGAATAAACAAGGACTAGCTTTCAGATGGCTTTTGGATCCAGGAGTATTAAAATTTTAAAACACTGAAAAGTAAATTCAGTTGGTTTAATATCAAAATACATGCTTAAATTGTCATACCAATCATGATAATTTTATGAGCAAATGAAATTTTATGTTCAAATCCCTATATTAGTTAAATATAGATTTGCAAAGGGTGCTAAAATACTTTTCCTTATTTTTTTCTCCAAAAGTTTTCATTTTTACATTTTCTTCCTTTTAAATACTCATTCTTTTTCCATTCCATAGCTTTAAAATTACAGAAAACTTCACATATTTCTCCTACTTGAGTTATGGTTTTTCAAACTCTGTAACTGCTCCCTTCTAGAGCTAAATATTATGTACAATCTTTAAAATTCCCTATGTACCATAAGATTGAATAACAAAAAGATACTAGAAGATAGATAAGTTGTGACATTTCCTTAAAACCATGGAGATGCCCATAAATTAACTGTAGAATTAAATTATGGGCCATAAAGAGACGTGTCATTTAAGAGAGAACTGTCCTGTCTAAAATGTCTAATTAGAACTGTTACAGTAACCTGGGTCTGCAACAGAGTTCCCAAGAGAGGGTATTGTAGCAAAAAGACAATCTGGCAAAAAGAACCGTCCTCCTAATGAGCATTTTTGAACAGCAATTTTGTTCATTTACATTTCTCTTATTTCATAAGGTTCAGATGAATTCGTCTACACTTCGTATTAATTTCTATAATATTGACTCCCATTCTGTATTTTCAAAGACTATGAAAAGTAATTTATTCCACTAGATTCTCCTGATGTGTCAATTAATTTGTAGGGGTGAGTAGGCACTTCAGGTGAATATAGCACATTAGGAGTAACTATTACCTACACTAATGGAAGTGAGCTTTGACCTAGATAACTCAGAATGCTAGTATTATCTAAAATTGGCTTTTATTTGCTTTTTGGAAATGCATGGGAAGTAATCATTCAGGCAAGGACCCTGTTTTCAAGGAGTTGACAGTCATGTGGGAAAACTTAATATATGTGCACAATAAGACATAAAATAAGTCCTTAGTAACATAAGAAATTATGAGTAAGATGCTAGGGGGACTCAAGAAAGGAAAGAATTGGAGCTATAAATACACATGTTGATATTCTCAATAAAAATGTTACTTAAGCAAGGAGAGCACCACTCCTCACACGCACATGCACACACTAAATACGTTAATTCTCACCTACAGATGCATCACAGAACAAGTAGATACGCTTTTGTCTTTTAAAGATAGATAGAATGAGTGCCCTAAAAAGGAATTACATTTCCTTATATTGTTAACTTACATCTAGACAGTCATTTCCACACTGGAGACTCAGGCTGATTGAATATTCATGAAGCTATAGATAAAGCTGAACACAATCATTATAAGAACACAAATGAGAGGACTTGAGGATATGGCTGCCTGTACCTCATTCCTGTGTTAAAAGTCTATCTGCATAAGTCTGACACAACAATTAACCTTCTTTGTAATCAAGATTCACTTTTGAGGGGTAGGGAGGCAATAAGAACTAAACCCTAATTTGTCATTTACCTAATTCCCAATGTCAGAAAATAGGTCCCATTCCATCTCTCTCATGGTTATACATATGAATGCAAAAGTTCTAATACCATGGTTCTTAACTAGGTATAGCAAAGAGGAAAACACTTAAAGTGGGAGAACCCAGCAGTCCTTTCTGAAATAAATAAAGAAATAAAGTTTCCTACACCATCAACCTAAACTCTGACTCACTTGTTCAGAAATGCCTGGGTCCAAGATTGGTGGATGAGCTTTGGGCTTACAATGTGGTATCTATCCATGAAACACCATGATGGGCTATAGGGTGCTTTGTTTTATATCACTGTGGCTCTGTCTTCCAACCTGCCACTTTAATTTTTACCAATATTAGGATAAGGAAACAGAAAATTAGATCTCACTTGAAAGAAGTAAAGCTGAAAGTGCAAACACCTGTTGCCTTTCAACAAATAGAAATTCAGAATTCCTCATCAATAGATAGAATTTAGTGGAATACAAATCAAAGTATTCTTTCCAAAAACCTAAATATACAGTATTAGACATAATCCTATTGGAGGTATAAAGAGACCAAAATTTAGTTAGGAGTGATTTTACTAAAAAAAAATTTCGTCTCCTTTCAAAGGTATGTAATAAAGTTACAAAAGTCTGCCGAGAGTATTGTGGTGCTATTCAGAGTGGAGGCTCTAAAAAACTCATCTTGGTCTCATTTCCTGAATCACTGAATAAGGAATCTAGTTTGATGAATGTTAAACTGTAAATGAGCAGATTAAAAACTAATGTGGGTTGCAGTCACTCTAGATGTGAATGAAGAAGCACTGGGTAAGTGCCAATGAACTCAAGAGGTTTCTAGTTCTGGCTGTCCTAACCCTCCTCCTACGGAATTTGCAAGGTATCTGTACAAACTCTATTCATCTTTCTCTGAAAACTTACTTATATTTTCATATTGGTTTTTGTAGCAAGAGAAATTGGGCGATATCTGCTTCTCCCTTCGCTATGTACCTACCGCTGGCAAACTGACCGTTGTCATTCTGGAGGCCAAGAACCTGAAGAAGATGGATGTGGGTGGCTTATCTGGTAAGTCTGTGATTTTCTTTTTGTTGTTTTTAAATACTGTTACATCATGGTTACCAAGGGCACAGCACACATGCTGTGACTCCTCGGTTCTTAATTGATCACTGTTCTCTGTCCTGCGGAGACTGGAAGCAGTCTCAGAATTTATCCCAACAGTTGCCCCAGGAAGCCACTCTCAATTTATTGGAGTTGGCACAGAAGATAAAATCTATTTTCCTGTTTCAGAGCAAAAGTATCAGTTGTCAGTTCTATAACTCTGAAAGCTGAAAAAGTTTGCTTCTCTTCTAAAAGGCAATGCTTATGGCCAATTATAATTTTGTTGAGTTTTGCAGTTTGGGTGTGGGTGGGGGATTGGTCAAAATTCTCTCATCATATAAAAAATGGTTTTTATCTAAGACTTGTTAGGTATTTGATAGCCTGAACATAGTTTTTAAAGATACTGTTTTGTTAAAGATTCTGCATTTCAAATGTATGTGAATGATAAAATCTGTTTGAGGATGAATCCCCATGGTAATGCATTTATTTTCTATAGCTTATATTGGGGATGGGAAGGACTCTTGGATTTAAAGTTCAATAAAGCACAACCTTAGCTGTTGTTTTTTTTATGTGAATAAAGTAGTATACTCTGGCTCAAAAGCAAAGTCAACTCAAGGACTTGTCATTTCCACAGTTGAATGTAATTTTATTCTTCTCTGTGCGATTAAATCAATTATATTTAATTTTCCAGTAAATTATTACAGTGTGAGAAATTTTCTTGATATGCCACAAGGTCATCATAAATAGACTATAGCTGTCATTGTCTGTGGCTACGACACTAGAATTAACATTACTGGTTATTCAGTGCTTTCTCTAATAAAAATATTGCAAGCTTCAAAAGGTCACCCTACAGCAACCTAGTGATTTTATATATTTTAAAGCAGCCATTTTCAACCGGTGTGCCACAAGAAATTTTAAAACATGTAATACCTAACTATTTAGTCAGGGACACTAACTTCTTTTTCCTTAAGTTGTCAAATAAATAAAATGACAAAAGCCAACACAACAATAGTCATCCTGTGTGAATAAATTAATATTACCTATATTTTTGTCAGATCGGCAAAATATATATTTTTAGGTGTGCCACAGAATTTTAGTAATTGTTTTATGTGTACCATGAAATGAAAATGGTTGAAAGTCACTCTTCTAAAATGTAACAGCTAAAAAAAAAATGCTGAAGCCAAATGTCATTAACCACTAATTTGTTAATGAAATTCTCCTGATGCCTAAGTTTCTTTCTCTTTACAAGTCGCCTGAGGAAGCTGCACTAATTCTTTCATGACACTGAGACCTCATTGAATAACTTCCTGCTTGCATTGCCTAATATTATAACAGAGAAGATTTAAAGCAATGAGCAGTTTCCTCTGAAAATGTAGAGTACTTAATGGGCCTAAGATGCAAAATGTATGCATATATGTGTATGTATGTGTCTCTACACACACACCTTTTCTAGCGCTGTCCACTGAAAAGGCCTAGAAACAGACCAATCAACTATCCATGAGTACCCCTCGTACCAGATCTGGTTTGAAAATATAATTTCTCACCAGAAGAATCTGGGCCATATGAGAGGAATGGGAGATTCCAGGTGTGCCACAGAAAGTATTTAAGACAAAAGCCTAGAGACCATTCTGTCATACCAGCAAGCAAGGAAGCTATCAAAGACTAGTGGCATCATGTCAAAACACTAAGAAGACAACTAGAAGAGGCTTCCAATGATAAAGATGTGATCATTTGAGTTTCAGAGTGTTAATAGCTGTGATGCATTTAAACCTAAAAACATAACAATAATATAGAATGTCTGTATGTGAAAAGATTCAGAGAAATGTTTAACTACAAGAAGAGTTCAATACCAGATCGCTACCTAGTATCCTGAAGTATGATTTCAGACACCTCTGACCTTTACCCTTCCTTTGGTTCAATAGCCAGATACTATTACATCGTCCATTGTACCCTCTCAGTCTCCATTCGAAACTCTCATGCCAACATCGTCTTCACTTGTGTCTGCCATTCCCCTAGCCTGCCTTCCAGTTCATCTTATTCCTTTGATGCTACCATCATTTCTTACTTAAGGCATTTTCCTTCACCTGGAATTCTGTCCTCCCAAACATGCCTAGCTAAAGCCTATCCATTCTTCAAGCCCAGCTCAAGTGTTATTTTCTCCACTCATTAAACAAATGTGTATTGTGTCCCTACTTGGTGTTAGGTATTTCTGAAAATAGATTTGCATCAGTAGACGCAACAGACAAAACACCCTACCCTCATGCAGCTTACAGTTTAATGCGGGAGATGGACAGGAAGTCAATAAATAAGAAAAGCACAGAGTCTGTCAAGAGGTGAGAAGTGCTACCTAGAAAGCAGAGCAGGAGGTCGGATAGGGAATGTCGGGGCGGGGTTGGCAGGGGGCAGTCAGAGATCGACTCTGGAGTAGGTGTCATTTCAGCAAGGACCGGAAGGAGAGGAGGAAGTGAGCCCTGGGGTGTCTGGGAGAGCCTGCTGCGCCTCTCCCACTGGGATGTGCCTGTGTTTCTGTGTTTGTATCCCCCACCATGCCCTCATGGGCTGGTGGCTCGCAGCAGAGCTGCTGAATGAATGATGAATTATTTACAAAGGAGCTGTGGCCTGAAAACATAAGTCCTGCATTTCAAATGTGTTTAACCTACTTACCATCACACTAACTTTAAGCACTTGGATGGTCTGTCTCAAGTAAGTTGACCTATGCAGGTCCTATGAGACCAAAATTACATAATGAGAGCATTCCAGGTGATTCAAATGTCAGACTACATTTGCTGAAAATGGCTGGTTAACTGGAACCGAAGTGGATTGTTGCACCCAGGTGTAAATCCCACTCGGCCACTACTAGCAACTTGACATTGGACAACTTATTTAAGCTTTCTAAGCCTCAGTTGCATTGTCTGTAAAGTAGGAGTAATGAGAGAGCCTTGTTTATAAGGTTCTTGTGAGAAATAAATAAAAGCACTGGGTCTGTCACACCCAAGATCTCACTGAATATCACTGTAATATTTTTCTATGAGTAACTTGATCAAATCTTGGGTTAAATATGCAAAGTGTGAAAGCAACCAATGGACAGTTTAACCAATTGTTTGATTCAATGGAAAAAGGAAGTTCATCAGTTTGTTGGCTGGGGTTGCCTGACCATTCAGAAAACATATCAGTAGACCATGTTTTACATAAACCCAAAAGTGAATTAAGACAAGGTATGGAATTAATCAACAAACAAAACTAAAGAAAATAAGAAATGGAAAACATTTTAAAGATAATTTCTTTTCTCCATTCTCCCGTGGGGTCTGTTTATTTCTTCCTTTCTGTGTCGACTCAAAATACATTGCATCAAGATTTGGTCTCTATCGTATACCCACATAGCAAACCCCGCAAATTCCAACCCTTCTTACTTTAAAATCTAGAAATCTTTTCCTAACTTGGTTTCTTTATGTGGCCCTCATGATAGACCTGTGAGGTAGTTTCTGATGGTCATGGCCTCAGAAAATTGAAGTTTAGAGACATTAGATAATGTATGTAAATCATCTTGTTTCAGATCTGGCATATAGGAGGCATTCAATATTGGCCATTGCTTTTGTTTGTTAGTATGAATAAAGTCACCTGATCTGTAGGTGCTATAGCTGAGATGGAAACCCAGGCCCTCTGATTCCAAGGCAGAACACTTTCCAATACACCATTCAGTCTTCCCCAAACGCACCACCTTCAAGGTGGGAGAACAGGGGTTCCCCAGCTCTAACATACTAGAGGTGGCTTCCCTGCCTGGAGCTGAAATACCAGATGAGGTCCTCAGAGTTCATAAAGCTAGAAATGAGGCTTCAAGGATTTCTTGAAAACTGCGGAAATTTTCACATGTATAAATCCCTATGAATACCCCCAGAATCACAAAGTCACTTCACTTGTGGCTTCTAGCAGATTTCTCTTCTTGCATAACCCATATGAAACAAAATGTAGCCTCATAAACAATTCAGTGTTCCTTTTTCCCCCAAGCTAGCACATAGTCCTTTTGAAATGCTTCTAAGTGTTCCTACTGATAGGAACAATGGCAAATCAGCAAGGGTGAAATGTTTGTAGCCTGCTGCTTAAGTTGTAAAGAGAACAGCAGCAGAATGTCAAGCCTGGGAAAACCTACACAAGAAACTAAAACTATATGCACTTGATCCAGCAGTCTCCTGGACACCAAGGAGCTAGAGAGGTGGCCAGGAGGTAGAGCCAGGTCAGGAATGGCCCCAAGGCTGGTTGGAAAAGTGTGGTTCAGACTTCTCCCTCATCATCTCCTCCCTTTTACTCCCCATTCAGTCCCACCTTCAGTCTTCTTGGCCATCCCCAGTCCTGTCTTTTCTCTGTGAAACCTGTACAATGAAGAACAAAGGGTAAGGCTGTAGGAGAGGTCCCCAAGAGCACCTAAATGTCCCAAAAGGGGGGGGGGGCAATGAAATTTAGAAATGGCAGCAACTGCTTGAGGGAGATGATGGATGAATAAAGAAGTGGGCTCACTGTAGTCAAGGACTCAGCACCATCTGATACATCAGACTGCCAGAGAATAGATGGGCCTCTACGGCCTACAGCAGTAGGATTGACTTCGCCCACCTGCCCAACCCTACTACCCCCACACACATATTCTCTCCTTACTATTAGATGTAGTTGTTAAAAATTGTTCATGGGGCCTGACCAGGTGGTGGTGCAGTGGATAGAGCGTCCGACTGGGATGCAGAGGACCCAGGTTTAAGACCCCGAGGTCGCCAACTTGAGCGCAGGCTCATCTGGTTTGAGCAAAGCTCACCAGCTTGGACTCAAGGTTACTGGCTCAAGCCAGGGGTTACTCAGTCTGCTGAAGGCCCATGGTCAAGGCACATATGAGAAAGCAATCAATGAAAAACTAAGGTGTTGCAATGAAAAACTAATGATTGATGCTTCTCATCTCTCTCCTTTCCTGTCTGTCTGTCCCTATCTATCCCTCTCTCTGACTCTCTCTGTCTCTATAAAAAAAATTTTTTTTAATTGTTCATGGGTTTGTATTTTCTCATTTCTACTGTCCTAGAATTATAACTTGGGAAATACAGCTAATTTAAATATTTGAATTCATCTAGGAAGGAGCAACACAACCAACCTTAGGGGACCACGAGATTCCATGAGAAACCAGGAATCAGCTGAGACAGATTATTCTTCTAGGCATGACTTATCAAGATGTGATTTTTAGCAAGATTAGAGCCCATGTTAAAATTTAAGATTCCAGGGACAGCCTCAAACTGAACTATAACTAAGTATCTCAGAGTGGGAAGCTAAATACTTTATATTGTTAAATCCGCTCATGTTATTCTTATGCATTTTAATTTTGAAAACTATACTTCATAGAGAGTGTTTTCTGAAACTACAATGTAATCATCTCATAATATATAAATTTATCAAATCCCATTTTATGCCTTAAACTTACACAATGCTATATGTCAATTACATTTTATATTATATCTTATTTTTTAAATTACCAAAAAAATCCACCCTACATTTTAGAGGCTTAAATGCTTCCTCATAATTTGAGCGGACGACCTAGACAGCCAAATGCCAAACCAGAGCTTTTTTGGTCAGTGATGTAGAACACATCCTTTGCCTTATAAACTGGAGTTTTCTTTAAACAATTCTTTTTCTTTTATCAGCCCTGTATCCTCTTTCCTGAAAATTACCTTCCCTACATGTCTAAATTATTGTCTTTTTTTCTTCAATCGATTCCACTGAAAGAGAAGATAAAAGCAATAGATGGTTTCTTTATACAGTTGTAACCACCAACCACTCATCTGTCCTCCCATTGGTGCTGAAAGCATGACAACCCACTCCAGATTCAATTGATTGGAGCTAAAAGCCACTAGTCTGGGAGCTGGGCCAATAAATAAAGTGGCAAAAATCTTATATGAGCCAATTAGATATGGATATGTAAATTAATTGGCTGTGATATCAGGGTCAAACAATAATATGCAAATAAACTGGCATCTTACTGAGCTAACAGGATAGGAATATGCATAATAAGTTGGCTGTGATGTCAGAAGGCTTCATCACGATTTAAGGCTTGAATGTTGGAATTTAAAATACTCTGACACTTCAAAGTGTTTAAGTACAATGTTAATAAAATATTCTGAATCCCTAAGATGTGAATAAATTGATCTAAAGAAAATGACAAATCTTTAAACTGGAGCATCCTAGAAATTGAGTTACTAGGAATGGTTATCACCAAACCCTATGCAAGTTGAGACCACAGAATGGATAGAATGTTATGCTTCAGCATTAATAATGGTTTTAAGAAAATGAATAAAGAAGATGTGGGGTACAGGCTACATTTGAAATCAAGAGAAATGAGCGATAGGCTGAAATGTGTTAGAACAGTTAGCACAAAAATTTCTAAATTAGTCCTTTAGCTGTCAGGTCCATGTCCAATCGTTCAGCAGACATCATTTGAATACACACTCTGGGTCAGGCACTGTGCCAGTCCTTGGGCACACAAGTATAAGTCACAGCAGACATTGGCGCAGCACGGCGTGAGCCTGAACACCGGTCCAAATGCTTTACATATGTTAAACGATTTAATCCCTATCACAGCCCTATGAGGTAGATACTATTTTTAATGCTATTGTACAAATGGAACTAAAGCACAAAGAGGTAAATAAATTTCCCAAAGTCACAGAATTAGTATTTGCAGAGGTAGGATGTCAACCCAGTCTGTCTTCAAACTCCATGAATAAAACATATAACTTCTAAGCCCTTATCCTTTCTCAGCAGGTTCAACCTGGAGAGCAGATGGCTAACTATACAGTTACAGTTTGAGAGATGGCCAAAGATTCTGACCTATTCCAAAAGTCCTTTATACCCAAACTAAAATTCTATCATGGAAGTCATTAATATATATTAGTTTATTGATTATTTAATTAGTTTTTGACTACATAGACAGCAAAGATAAGATTAATGGGTCCATTAAATCAGACATCAAAAATTATTAGATTTTGCCTGACCAGGCAGTGGTGCAGTGGACAGAGCATCAGACTAGGATGTGGAGGACCCAGATTCAAAACCCCAAGGTCACCAGCTTGAGCATGGGCTCATCCATCTTGAGCGCCAGGTCACTGGCTTGAGTGCGGGGTCACTAGCTTGAAACCCAAGGTTGCTGGCTTGAGCCCAACATAGCTGGCTTGAGCAAGAGGTCACTCGTTCTGCTGTAGCCCCCCCAGTAAAGGCACATATGAGAAAGCAATCAATGAACAACTAAAGAGCCACAATGAAGAATTGATGCTTCTTATCTTCCTTCCTATCTGTCTATCCTTATCTGTCCCTCTCTCTGACTCTCTCTGTCTCTGTCACACACAAAAAAAAATTATTAGATTTCTAGGCTGAAAGGACCACCCCAGATTCTTCCTTGTGTAGAGATTGGCATGTTATTTCAGTGACTGATTCTTTGTACACTAAAGAGGATGAGGCACAAAACAGTGTATCAGTGACAGAGGTGAAGGGATGTTGCCAGAACATTGTGGAAGCAAGTCCAAGTCTAAGGGATTAATGCCTACTAGTTGGTAGAGAAAAAACTAGAGACAAACCTTATATACTGTACAGTTTTATCAAGGGCTAACTTTGGAAGACAATGTGTGATATTGTGAGGTCGGGGTGGGCAGTAGGTGTAATAGCACAAAGGTGTTACTACCACCATAAAATGCTACGGGCCTCTGTGGGTCAAAATTAGATATTTAAATATTAAAATTGAAGAAATTGAAATTGCAATAAACAACTTATCAGGAAAATAGAGCTCAGCTGGAAAATATTAACAAGAGAAATTCACAGATGAAGGCATGGAATGCCAAGGAGGTCTGGGCTAAGGCATTTTTAAATCTAGTTCCCATGAAATTCCTAATTTTGAAGGTGACAAATGCTTTCAGCCATTGAAGTGGCAAGTTCAGAGGATAAATGAAAATAACTTGCTAGGCTGAGGGAGCCAAAATGTAGCAGACGAGCTGCAGTGTGGGCAAGCTTAGAAACAATCCATTAAAAGAGAAAAAAAAACCAAGAGTATAAAATAGGGCCAATTATAAACCAAGAAAAGGGTCACACTGAAGACATTTACCAAGTGAGCTGCTACAACCAAAAAAAGGGTTGTCATAGAAGATTTTATAAACACATACAAGAGGGGGACATGTCCTACCTTTGTCCTAGTCCAAAGCTCATCCACATGTAGAGTATATGTAGTTATAGTTACGTACCTCACAAAAGATTTTGTGGTATCAGATGATCAGAGAAGGGTGGCTATGACCAGGATAAAGGCACTGTGTGTGAGGACTGGCCAAGACTGGGACTCTGTAGTCTGGAAAAGGAAGGCTGAGCAGAGAAATGCTAAAAGTGTGAGAAATCATGAAAGGTTAGCTAGAGTAATACCTCTCTGTGTATCGCATCCCACAATACCAGAACTAGGAAGTGACCTTGATGTTTGAAAGAACAGAGATAAAAGGGAGGGTCGTTCAGAAGGATCTCAAAGCCACCTTCCTACTGAAAATTCTCTTTCATATATTGCTACTTTACAGTCGGGTGAGTAAACATGTGTTACTGTAAAAGATGGAACATGTAGAGAGAAATGTATAGGCTTATCAGAGGACATAGCTCTAAACCTCTACTTTGTGTTATATTGTAGGACTGCCATGCCTTTCCATGAGTAACTATCAGAAACAGACCCCATAGTGGCACCCTCAGAAATCCAACCCAGAACAGGTACATTCCCATCCTTGAATTGACCAGTCCATCCTCTGCTCTCCATTCCTATAAGGAAAGGAGTATAGACAGTCAGATTTTCTAAGAGGTAATTGTGTGGGCAGGATTAAAGCCCCCAAACAATTCTGTTTTTAGACCTAAATTTGGTGAGGTTCTTAAGAGATACTATCCACATTTGATAATGAGGTCTTTTCCCTCTAATAAAACTATTAAAATTTTATAGCAAGTGAATATGCCGTTTTTCTCTTCCTTTTATGAAACTACAAGATTCCTATTAGCCCTGCCACAGGAGACAACAGTAGGAAATACCAGTGAGTCTCAAACACTGTCAAAATGCCCAGAGAAATGGAAACATTAAAAATGACCTTTTAAAGAAATTGTACTTTCTTATAGTCACCTCCACTTTCAAAAGGATAGCTGGGTTGTATTTGATCCCCGGAACCCTTATTCCCAGTGTCTGTTATAAACTACCACTCTTGCCCCTCTCTTCCAGAGTCTTGCACTGCTGCACCAGGAGCTTCTGAGAGCAGGGCTGTGTCACCTTATGTTTGCCTTCTCAGAGCCCCCAACACATACATACATCAGGGGAACAGACCTCAATGGTCCCTGACTAAGCAAACAGTTATCAATTTTAAAATTCTGCCAGTCTAACCGGTTATTTTTGTCTTCATCTTCCAATTGCTCTGACTTTATTTTTCCACTTAATGAAATTCTTTGGCATCATATAGTAACCATATTATAATAGAAATAGCAGTCTCAAAAATAAGTGGAGTCAAAATAACATAAATGTCATTCTTGAAGTGAACTGGTTATTTAGCTGTCATTTTCAGACTTTTCTTCCTTCCTTTATTCCTTCCTCATTCTCTTTAGTAGAGAAACAAACAAAAACAAACAAACCACCAGAGTACCTCCAGGAGATAAAGAATGAAGGGTCTGACCAAGAAATGTATATGCCCTGGCTGCTTAACTCAGTCAGAGCGTCATCCTGAAATGCCAAGGTTGTGCGTTCAATCCCCAATCAGGGCACATACAGGAAACAACCAGTGAATGCACAACTAAGTGGAACAACAAATGAATGCTTCCCTCTCCCCCCACTTCTCTGTGTCTCTCTAAAATCAGGCAATAATTCAGCATCCTGTTTGTTCACTGCTTTGTAGACTAACTCCTTAAGAAAGGGAGTCCAGGAACCATTGTAGCTGATTGCCTTTTTGTAGCTGATTGCATTTTTGAATTACTAATGACCTAACTTTTTCTATTCATCATTTACACGATCCCTGGAAAAGTAGGAGGCTTCCTATAATTTTTTTCTAGGAATAAATAATTTTAAGCATTTACTTAGGAAATTAATTTTTTAATGTAAAAGTATGAAATAAGGATAATTTTTATATTCTCAGGAACACAAAACTGCTCTTACCCATAATGAAAGTAATATATGGTTGACTGACAAGAAATTCATTGATTTCAAACTACTAATTTTGGTCAACAACAGGATAGTGTAATAACTTGTCCACTGTGAACTAGATTTGCTGCATGCACTGTTAGTGATAGTATATCTGCAGAACTAATCCTATAGAACTAATCCCTGTGGAACTGTCAGATGTCACAGTTATCTCCTGATCCTACAGCTGGCATTTGTGAATGTAATGGACTCTCATATACTAATTAAGGAAACAAATGCTTTTACAATATTTCCCCAGAATTTTTTAGTTTCAAAACGTTAGAGAAGCTTAAGAAATTAAAATAACCTATAACTCCATCGCTCATTTTAATATGTAAGGAAGAAGTTAATGCCCCAAACTGGTTCCTCTAATCCAGTGGTCCCCAACCTCCGGGCCGCAGACCGGTACCAGTCTGTGGGCCATTTGGTACCGGTCTGCAGAGAAAGAATAAATAACTTACATTATTTCCATTTTATTTATATTTAAGTCTGAACGATGTTTTATTTTTTAAAAATGACCAGATTTCCTCTGTTACATCCATCTAAGACTCACTCTTGACGCTTGTCTCAGTCATGTGATACATTTATCTGTCCCACCCTAAAGGCCAGTCCATGATAATATTTTCTGACATTAAACCGGTCCGTGGCCCAAAAAAGGTTGGGGATCACTGCTCTAATCCCTTCGTATTCAGACATAGTTCATTGTCTCAAGAAAACAATTTGAAATTTCATACCAAGGTTTTCTTGTCTGCTTTATACACACACATATGCATTTTATAAAAGTGAAGTTATATCAAAGATATTACTTTAATATTTTTTCACCTAGCTACATAGAAATCCTTCCTGCCCAGTATATATAGATGTCATTTTTATACTCATTGCATTTGTTGGGATGTATCATCATATATTTATTAAGTCCCTTATAAATATAAAACTCTGAGGAAAACTAACTGCACCAAAGGACTTAAAGCAACACCTAAATAAATAGAATAATGTGCTCCTGGATAGGAATATAATGTTGTAAAGATGCCAGTTCCTCCCAAATTAATAGAAAATGCTATAAATGGGCCCTGGCCAGTTTGTTCAGTGGTAGAGCATTGGCCTGGCATGTGGGAGTCCCGGGTTCGATTCCCAGCCAGGGCACACAAGAGAAGCGCCCATCTGCTTCTCCACCCCTCCCCCTCTCCTTCCTCTTTGTCTCTTTCTTACCCTTCCACAGCCAAGGCTCCATTGGAGCAAAGTTGGCCCGGGCACTAAGGATGGCTCCGTGGCCTCTGCCTCAGGTGCTAGAATGGCCCTGGTTGCAACAGAGCAATGCCCCAGTGGGCAGAGCATCGCCCCCTGGTGGGCATGCCGGGTGGATCCCGGTCGGGCACATGCGGGAGTCTGACTGCCTCCCCGTTTCCAGCTTCAGAAAAATACAAAAAAGGGGGGGAGGGGCACAAAGAAAACTAGATAGAAGGTGACAGAGGACAATCTGAGTTTGGGTGATGGGTAAACAACATAATTGATTGACAAGATAACCTGGACATGTTTTCTTTGAACATATGTACCCTGATTTATTGATGTCACCCTAGTAAAATGAATAAAAGGAAAAAAAAAAGAAAATGCTATAAATGAAGTTAAAAGACAAGTAACAGATTGAAAGAATGCAGATAAGACTTAATGTCCCTATAATACAAAGAGTTCCTACATTTCAATAAGAGAAAGAAAAACAATTGGAAGAAATGTCCCATTTTTTTAATGTTTCTAAAAATGTTTTGCTGCTGCTTCTACTGTTGGTTCCTGTTGATGAAATGAAAGGTATTACATTTATAGAGTCTCATCATGCCTCTAAATAAGGAAGGATTTTAAAGTAAGATGCAATTACCCTAAGTTCAAAACCTAAAAATGTGTTCGTTTAGAAAGACAACTGCAATTGATTGCAAAGAAAAAAGAGATCTGGTCATTAGCGTGTAGGCTTTCATCAGCTATATTTGCAGGAGTTTAAATCCATTAAAACACTCAATCCAGCAGCATTGTTGTGATAGCAAGTTGAAGATTTCTATGACAGTCACTAAGAGTCAATGTAAAAATACACACCTTTACAAAAGTAAAGACGAACCTTTTTAAGAGAACTTCTCAATTTCTAGACTTTGCAAAACTACTTAAACATTTGAAAGCTGCTTATGCTAAAAGTTGTCAATTCATCTAAAAAATATTCGAGTGGCATAGCACCTTCTTTATATGCAGTGATAACATTAAAAATGAGGCTAGCCTAAAGAGCTATGTTATAGCGAAGCTTCAGTTTACTTTTTAATTGGAAAACTAATTTAATCTTAACTGAAAGATGTGTTCATGTTTTATATAAGAATTTCACTGAAAATTTTTTAAAAACAGTTTAGTGACAGAGATTTTAGAGGAAGCAGTAAATGCTTATGAATTATATAAGTTTGAACTTCCATTTTAATAACTTCATTAAAATATAAAACCTTAAAAGCCTCTCCACAAGAATTTAACTCTATAGAAAAGCTTTATATGTGCCCTAACCTTGCCAAAAGGCCTGCCTAGAGCATGATTTGACAGTTATTACAGGGCAAAGCCTAATAATAAAGACCTATCTGGAAAGGTCAGCGTTTGTCCTTGTCTGCACGATCTTCAACAGAGTTGCAACTCAGCCATAAACAGGCCCTCTCCTGAGAGACAGCAGGATGCATGGGAAAAGAAATAGCAACTGACACTGGAAACCCTAGATCTGAAGCCTTTAACCTTTCTGCTCCTCAGTCTGTTCACTTATATAATTAGGGTGTTAATGATGACATAGCTGGGTTAGCAAATGAAGTACAGCCAGTCCTCGAGTAATGTCATTTCCATTGTAATGTTAATGAGAGGCTCTGGGAACTTAAGGGGTTTATAACAAATCAGCATATACAAAAATTGATTTTGTTAGTTATACTTCGTTGCACTTAAAGTCACAGACTGAACTGGAATGTCAGATGGAAACCCAAAGATAACCAGCACTGCATAAAAGATGCTTGTTTCTAAGCACAGGACAGCTCTTGGTTAAGTGTCAGAGTGTCACAAGATGCTAAGGGAGAGATAAGCATGACATTAGTGTGTACATTCAAGCCCATTTCCCGGTTCCTAGAAAATATGTTCCTACGTGGCTATTATAAATAATGCACATGTGTATGCATGTGTCTAAAGAATTCGCTTTCATTATTTGGATGGCAATCATCTGCTTAGATTCACCTGTCCTAGGAGAACACGTGAAGGTTCACCAGCAAATTCTGCTCCCCTCTTCTGTTACTATTTGGTCACAACACTCAGCATATTTTATTAAAAATAAGATCAGTAGTATATGTCTGAAATACTATATTTTTACCACTTTCAACTTATTATCTATTTGAACTTTCTAAGATACCAGACTTCTTTTCGAAGCGTTGTTGTTGTTTTTTTATGACAGCAGGCCCAAGACTAAAGTAGCTCATCAGGCCAACAAATAGGGATAAAGAGGAACAGAGCTCTGTCACCCGAGTTATCAAGTTGGTGCCTGGCTGCTAGACAAACCCTGCCTCTCTCTAAGTGAATCACAGGATATGGAACCTGCTGTTGCTATGTGAATTTGACTGGAAGTGGCAGCGTCTGCTCCCAAAGCAACCACCATTTGTTTTCTCCAAATAATGGTATCCCAGCAAATGAATACCCAATTGGACACAATATGAGCCAGCACTCGTCCATTGTAGATGCCTAACTGAGTGGTCAAGATTTCAACTTTCGGCCCTGGCTGGTTGGCTCAGTGGTAGAGTGTCGGCCTGGCGTGCAGGGGTCCCCGGTTCGATTCCCGGCCAGGGCACACAGAGGAAGCGCCCATCTGCTTCTCCACCCCTCCCCCTCTCCTTCCTCTCTGTCTCTCTCTTCCCCTCCCGCAGCCAAGGCTCCACTGGAGCAAAGATGGCCCGGGCGCTGGGGATAGCTACTCGGCCTCTGCCCCAGGCGCTAGAGTGGCTCTGGTCGCAACAGAGCAAAGCCCCGGAGGGGCAGAGCATCGCCCCCTGGTGGGCAGAGTGTCGCCCCCTGGTGGGCGTGCGGGGTGGATCCTGGTCGGGCGCATGCAGGAGTCTGTCTGTCTCTCCCCGTTTCTGGCTTCAGAAAAATACAGAAAGAAAAAAAAGATTTCAACTTTCATTTAGCTAGCTATACAAATTCTCAAATCTTGACAAGTGATAACGCCGAAACAAGAGCGGTTCTCACGTAGACTTGCACATTATCACAGAACTTCAACTGTCTTCAGCTTGTTTTCCTCCAGATGATTTCCTTTTCTATATGAATCATATTCCCAAACTGTGTTCATCCTGAAAGTCTTTTGGTTTTGTTTGTTTTTTTTTTAATGAAAAAACTCTGGCTGGATTATGCACCTACACTACAACCTTCATCTTGAATCAAGTGGATTGCTCCACTTGCCAATAGGAAAAGCAGCTCAGTTAAAATATTAAGAAACTAGGTAAGAAATGGGAGAAATGGTTGTGTATGAGTCCTACAGCAGAGATGATTCCTCAATGCCACTTCGATTTGTTACTTATATAATTGCTAATTGCTAAATTTTCCCGCCTCATTAATGTTGAACTGGGATTCTCTCAAATAACCAGCCAGTCTGACCCAAGGTTAACCCAATAGATTAGGAAACATTTTTTGTTGAAACTGAGAACCTGGAGACTGTCTCTATTCCAGACTCCAGGGATTTAAAAAAAAAGTGTCAGAGTGTCACAAGATGCTAAGGGAGAGATAACCATGACATTAGTGTGTACATTCAAGCCAATCCTCAAATTTTTTTTAAAAAATTTCTTCACAAACATATATTGCAGTCAGGGCTGCTTTTATTTTTAATAAAGTGTCTTTAGTATTTCTGCAATAAAATTCAAGAAAATAGAATTATCATATTACATAAGTTTAGCCCAAAGCTAAAGAGAAAGATTATCTTCTAGCCAAATTATATAGATAGAAATTTTGATAGATGTACCTTTTAAAATCAACTTGCCCGTACACAATTATAGCACCGATTTTGATTCTTATAACTGCCACATGAATTTTTTTTTAAGTGTAAAGCAGTTCAGTCCTCCTTAATGCTGTAAAGGGAACTAGTTATTAAAGCTACTAGAACTCAATATTTGCTTGCAAGAAAGATACAGGAATGGGATTTTTTTTTCATCTTGGGTGGGTCAATGAACAAAAGGATGTTTCATTTTATTTGTTTGACTGCTCTTGTTATGGGTGGTGTTTTTGTCATTGCCTCTCCAACTTTCCATTTCAATTTCAAAATAATTTAATCTGACATGTAAAACAGCAAGCAATCTTATTACCAACTGAGATTCTTCATTTCAAAGGTGAGAGTACCAACAGAGCTCCTATACTGTACACTGGAGGTATGGAGCACCGCACTCCCTTCTGGAAAAGCACTTAAGAGGAGAGATGTTGACTTCCTAAAGCAAATCCAGAGGGAAATCAAGGTCAGGCAGAGGGTAACCACAGTCTCAGTTAAGGGAGTATTCAAGGAATTAGAGATGTTAAAGCTGCAAAAGAAAAGGTTAGGGAGGGCACAGTAACTGCCTGCAAATATGTGAGAAAGGGATTGAATTTACTCTTGTTAACTAAAAAGATCTGAACTGGGATCAATGGGTATAAGCAATGAAGATGCATACTCGGTTCTTTCCATTTCCGTAGCTAAGCAAAGGCTAGAAGCGAGCTTAGTGGAAATACTGGGTAGGGGTGATGCCCTCCCCATCTCCATGGTTAGAGAGTTAATCTGTAAAATCCCTCCTGTCTCCCAAAACTGTCTCATTCTAAGTGAGAACTAAAGCTCTAAAACATCATGCCCAACTAGAAGCTAGTATTAACACATGGAAGAACATGTCTATTAAAAACAAATTTACTCTCACCAAGAGCCAGTTCTTTTCCTTAAATAAGAATGAAAAACGCCCTAACTGGAGAGCTCAGTTGGTTGGAGCGTCATCCCAAAGCACAGAGGTTGCCAGTTCAATCTCCGGTCAGGGCACATACAGGAACAGCTCGATGTTCCTGTCTCGTTTTCTCTCAAAATAAGAATGAAAGACTACTAGTGATGGTAGTAATAATAATAAATAGTTATAATCTACTCGATGCTTTTGGTCTTGTTTAATCCTAATCATAACCTCATGAGGTTGATATTATTGCCATCTGCAAATGAAGAAACTAGGGCTTGGGAAAGTACAGTGACTTGCTCAAGGTCACAGAGTGAATAAATGGCATGTCCCAGAGCCTCACTCCAAAGTCTGTCACCTGAGCCTGTCTGCTTACCCACCACCTTCTACTGTCTAGACTGTGCACACTCTAATGTCAATTGGCCATAATCCCCAAACCATAGAAACCTCAACCCCAGAAGATAATAAGTGTTTTTTAAACTGCAAAACGACCATCCATTGACTCACAATTAATACCCTCTATAGATTATTTTTACAAAGCAACAATATCCAACGGTGCCTGCAAATGCCAACACATGCAAATCCCTGTGATTTCACAGATAAACAGCAAATACCCCAATGAGCAAAAAAACAACTGCTCTATCCATTTTTTTCCTGTGTATTTCTTATTTCTGCTGGAAAATGATGTCCGGAAGGAAACTGTGTTCTTTTCAAAGCCTAAAAAAAAAAAAAGAGGAAAGGTAGTGTTTACAAGTTTACATAATACAGAAAGGGCAGCCCTGAGACAGCGACTGGGCTTCCCAGTGGGTGCAATCATAGGCAGCCAGAGAGTTCCTGGGCAGTTTTAATTTACTTTTAATCATTTCAGAAGTCATGCTTAAGAGGTATGAGCTGAAAAGTTTCATAGAATCTCGCCATGTTTTTTTTTTTTTTCCTTTCTTATTCTTTCTTTTTAGTTTAGCAAAAAAGTGCTAAAACAAAACAACAAAAAACTGGGTAGAACCAATTTAAGTATTTGCTTCTGGGAAATTATGTAGCCTAGCCCCATCTTCATGATGCTTTGTCCTTTACTGTTCACATAGTTCACTTGATCACAGGCTTGACATCCTTTGTGTCCTATGAAGGCCTTTTCTCATTCATGAGGCTGTGAAGTTCTTTCATCATCAGGGTTGCCATGCACCCCGCATCTCCCGTTTCTGCATTTCCATGGCCCCCTGGGGTTATTTCTTCCCGCAACTTATCACACACTATAGGTGTCAGTGGCTCTTTCTCTGTGAATTGCTTTTGCCTGAAACCTGACTGAATTCGTTTTTTACATGGCCATTATCTAGCATTACCTAGCCTATAGTTAGATTTCTATAAGGGTTGAAATATAAATAAAAATGAGAAAGTTTTTTGCCCAGCTTTGGATTTACAGTATGAACTGAATTGAATCAGAACAAATCAAATTGAAATGAATTGAATGTATTAAGAGATTATGATATCACAATAAATTTATCCAGATTATATTTATAGACAAATTGATTAGCACAGCCTAGCTATGATGTGATTCTAATGACTGATACTCCTAGTGTCCCCTATTATGTTACTGCAGGAAATGCAGTATAACCCTTAAGCATACTATTGTAGCTAGTTCTTTAAACTGAGACCAAAATGGGCGTAGACACAGACCAAATCCACTGTGTTTTTAGAGAGTAGCTAGGAAATGTGAAACAAACCTCTGGAAGGTTGACAGTATTTCAAAAAAGGCAAATGATGTATAAAGTAACAGGAACGGACACTGTTGTTTATAATGGGAGGATCCCCAAAGCATGTCGATCTCAAATTTCATTTCCCAGGCTAAGTCACCTTCTTGGTCCAAGGTTTGCTGTGATCTCAGAGAGAGAGGAATCCAATCACCATCTGCCCCTCAACCCTGCACCTTTCTTATGAGCTCTGGCGTCTAGAAACGAGTCAGTCAGCAAGTCAGTCACTGTCCAGGCTAAACCCTGAGTTAGTTGCTTGAGATTCAGTCAATGAGGTGATCATTGCCCTTCTGCCTATAGATCCCACAGTCTCAAAGAGCCCACAGTCTCAACAATACACAAGTACAAATATAAATAATTATAAATCCTATGTTAAAAAAATCAACAGAATATGAAATGAAGTTTTCCTCATCCAAAAAATGTAGTAAACTGATTTAGGAGTTATAGATAATTCTTTTCTCAAAATTACATTCCTTTTTATCAAAAAACTATCTGTAAAGCAGATTTAAATTTTTCTTAAGATTTTATTCATTTTAGAGAGAAGAGAGAGAGAGAGAGAGAGAGAGAGAGAAAGGGGGAGGGGCAGGAAACATCAACTCCCATATGTCCCTTGACCAGGAAAGCCCAGGGTTTCAAACCGATGACCTCAGTGTTCCAAGGGGACGCTTTACCCACTGCGCCACCACAGGTCAGGCTGTAAAGCAGATTTAAAAAAAACATTTTATAAATATCAAAGTGATGGCAGGTGGGGGGGTGGAAAGCTATCCTTTCTTTACAATCTCTGCTAAAGTAGCATAATGTTATATACTGATGAGATTGTATTCTTCAAATTTTGATGATGTTCACCTACCAGTAAAGCTTTTGGAGCACATTCTACCTTATACGTTTATTTGTAGGTTGGTAAATTTTGTACATTGACTATTACAGTAATATAAAATGGACATTATTAAGTTATTTAGAAGTAGAAAATTATAAAGGCTAAATCAAATATAAAATACTTATTTCACAATGTTTTTATTTCATGAATGATAAAAATGTTATTCTCTCTTTAAAAGGGTTGCTATGTCTATTGTTAGCAAATACACCTCATTATATTTGAAGACATAGTTTTAACTTTACAGGAACTCTCAAATACATGATTCTGCTTTTCCCTTGGCTTGTGTCACATCTGCGAAAATACTTCACAGGGCACAATATTGATATTTAATAGGCACTTAGTTTGAGATTCATAGTAAATACAAACCAGTATATCACACTGACTGAAGTTTCTAATGTTCTCAAAAAGATTTTTAGCCAACTTCTCACACCTAAAATAGATCATTATTTTTTTTAGCTCTAATCATGACAAACACCTCTCACTCTAGATGTCAAAGAAGGGCCAACTCTTGGTCTTGTTTCTCACTCATGTGGAATATATTTGCATTATTAAATTAGTAAGCTACCATTGTTTTTCTGGAATCATTTCAAGGAACATGCTCATTTTGTAAGCATTAGCTTGTTACAATTAAGTCATATAATCCAAAAATCAGTACTAACATGGCTCATGTGAACTGAGAACATAGCAAACCAGCAAAATCAAATAAATTAGTGAGGATCCCTGCATACCCCTCCCCACTGGTGGTGCTTCCTGGCCTCCTTCACAATCCCTGAGTCCTGGGTGTGAATCAGTCCAAACAAGAGTGCTACTGTGCTTCTAGACTTCAAATCTTAGTAAATCTGAAATCCTTTATTATTTTTTAGAAGACAAAATATATAAAGTAGAAATTCTAATATTTTCTTCCCTGTGGGAAAGAACTAATTTCTCACTAGAGACTACAGAAGGCTGTATGTTTCTAGTTTCTAAACCCCAAATCTGCCAGACACTCCATTTTTATTCTTTTCTTATACTGCAGGCTGCAAAAATATGTTGTTTCAATTTTTTTAATCTTATTTTTATTAATTTTAATGCAGTGACATTGATAAATCAGGGTACGTATGTTCCGAGAAAACATCTTCAGATTATTTTGACCTTTGATTATGCTGCATACCCCTCACCTAAAGTCAAATTGTCTTCTGTCACCTTCTATCTGGTTTTCTTTGTGCCCCTACCCTCCCTCTACCCCCTCCCTCTCCTTTCTCACCACCTCCCTACCCCTCCACCCCACTCCCTGTTACCATCACATTCTTGTCCATGTCTCTGAGTCTCATTTTTATGTCCCATCTATGCATGGGTTCATATAGTTCTTAGTTTTTTCTGATTTACTTATTTCCTCCGTATAATGTTATCAAGGTCCATCCATGTTGTTGTAAATGATCCAATGTCATCCTTTCTTATGGCTGAGTAGTATTCCATAGTATATATGTACCAAAGCTATTTAATCCACTCGTCCTCTGACGGACACTTGGGCTGTTTCCAGATCTTCACTATTGTGAACAATGCTGCTATAAACATGGGGGTGCATTTCTCCTTCTGGAACCGTTCTATGGTGTTCTCGGGGTATATTCCTAAAAGTGGGATGGCTGGGTCAAAAGGCAGTTCGATTTTTAATTTTTTGAGGAATCTCCATACTGTTTTCCACAGAGGCTGCACCAGTCTGCATTCCCACCAGCAATGCAGGAGGGTTCCCTTTTCTCCATATCCTTGCCAGCACTTATTCTGTGTTGTTTTGTTGATGAGCACCATTCTGACTGGTGTGAGGTGATATCTCATTGTGGTTTTAATTTGTATTTCTCTAATTATTAGTGATGTTAAGCATTCTTTCATCTGCCTATTGGCCATCTGTGTGTCCTCTTTGGAGAAGGGTCTATTCATTTCTTTTGCCCATTTTTTGATTGGGTTGTTTGTCTTTCTGGTATTGGGATTTACAAGTTCTTTATAAATTTTGGTTATTAACCCCTTATCAGACGTACTGTCAAATATGTTCTCCCATTGTGTAGTTTGTCTTTTTATTCCGTTCTTATTGTCTTTGGCTGTGCAAAAGCTTTTTAGTTTGATATAGTCCCATTTGTTTATCCTGTCTTTTATTTCCCTTGCCTGTGGAGATAAATCAGAAAATATTGAATATATCGCTGCGAGAGATGTCGGAGAGCTTACTGCCTATGTTTTCTTCTAAGATGCTTATGGTTTCGCGCCTTACATTTAAGTCTTTTATCTATTTTGAGTTTATTTTTGTGAATGGTGTAAGTTGGTGGTCTAGTTTCATTTTTTTGCAGGTTGCTGTCCAATTTTTCCAACACCATTTGTTGAAGAGGCTGTCTTTCCTCCATTGTATGCCCTTACCTCCTTTGTCAAATATCAGTTGTCCATAGAGCTGTGGGTTTATTTCTGGGTTCTCCGTTCTGTTCCATTGATCTATGTGCCTGCTCTTATGCCAGTACCAGGCTGTATTGAGTACAATGGTCTTGTAGTATAGCTTGATATCAGGAAGTGTGATACCTCCCACTTTATTCTTCCTTTTCAAGATTACTGAGGCTATTCGTGTTCTCTTTCGGTTCCATATAAATTTTTGGAATATGTGATCTATATCTTTAAAGTATGTCATTGGTATTTTAATTGGTATTGCATTGAATTTATAAATTACTTTGGGTAATATAGACATTTTAATGATGTTTATTCTTCCTAACCATGAGCATGGTATATGCTTCCACTTGTTTGTATCTTCCTTGATTTCTTTTATCAATGTTTTATAATTTTCCGAGTACAAGTCTTTAGTCTCCTTGGTTAAATATTCTCCTAGGTACTTTATTTTTTTGGTGGTAATAGTGAAGGGGATTGATTCCTTAATTTCTCTTTCTGACTGTTCATTGTTGGTGTATAAAAATGCCTCTGATTTCTGAGTATTAATTTTATATCCTGCCACCTTGCTGAATTCATTTATCAGGTCCAGTGGTTTTTTGACTGAGACTTTAGGATTTTCTATATACAATATCATATCATCTGCAAATAATGATAGTTTTACTTCTTCTTTTCCAACTTGGATACCTTTTATTTCTTCTTCTTGTCTGATTGCTGTGCCTAGGACTTCCAGGACTATGTTGAATAAGAGTGGTGAAAGGGGGCACCCTTGCCTTGTTCCTGATCTTAAGGGGATTGCTTTTAATTTTTGCCCATTGAGTATGATGTTGGCTGTGGGTTTCTCCTAGATGGCTTTTATCATGTTGAGGTATGTTCCCTGTATTCCCACTTTGTTGAGAGTTTTGATCATCAGTGGGTCCTGGATTTTATCAAGTGCTTTTTCTGCATCTGTTGAAATTATCATGTGGTTTTTCTCCTTCCTTTTGTTTATGTGATGAATCACATTGATAGATTTGCAAATATTGTACCAGCCTTGCCTCCCCAGAATAAATCCCACTTGATCATGGTGTATGATTTTTTCCACATATTGTTGGATCGGTTTGCTAATATTTTGTTGAGGATTTTAGCATCTATACTCATCAGGGATATTGGCCTATAATTTTCTTTCTTTGTGTTGTCTTTGCCTGGTTTTGGAATCAGAATTATGCTTACCTCATAAAAGGAGCTTGGAAGTCTTTTTTCCTCTTGAATTTTTTGAAATAGCTTGAGAAGGATAGGAGTTAGTTCTTCTTTGAATATTTGGTAGAATACACTTGTGAAGCCATCTGGCCCAGGACTTTTCTTTGTTGGGAGTTTTTTTATAACTGTTTTGATGTCATTCGGTGTAATCGGTCTGTTTAGGTTTTCTGATTCTTCCAGATTGATTTTTGGAAGATTGTATGTTTCAAGGAATTTGTCCATTTTATCTAGGTTGTCTAGTTTTTTGGCATACAGTCCTTCATATTATTTTCTTACAATACTTTGTATTTCTGTTGTGTCAGTTGTTATTTCTCCCCTCTCATTTCTAATTTTATTTATTTGAGTCCTCTCTCTCTTTTTCTTGGTGAGTCTAGTTAAAGGTTCATCAATCTTGTTTACCTTTTCAAAAAAACAGCTCCTAGTTTCATTGATCCTTTGTGTTGTTTCTTTAGTCTCTATGTCATTTATTTCTGCTCTGATCTTTATTATTTCCTTCCTTCTACTACATTTAGGCTTTACTTGCTGTTCTTTTTCTAGTTCTTTTAGATGCAGGGTTAAGTTGTTTATCTGAGCTTTTTCTAGCTTCTTAAAGTGTGCCTGTAGTGCTATGAACTTCCCTCTGTACTGCTTTTGCTGTGTCCCATAAATTTTGAGTTGTTGTATGCTCATTGTCATTCGTTTCTAGGAATTTTTTTATTTCTTCTTTGATCTCATTCTTAATCCATTTGTTATTTAACAACCTGCTATTTAGTTTCCATGTGTTTGAGAATTTTTGAGCTTTTCTGTTGTGGTTGATTTCTAGTTTCATGCCATTTTGATCAGAGAAGGTGCTTGATATGATTTCAATCTTCTTAAATTTGTTGAGACCACTTTTGTACCCTAACATGGGGTCTATCCTAGAGAATGTACCATGAGCACTTGAAAAGAATGTATATTCTGCTGCTTTAGGGTGAAAGGTTCTGAAGATATCTATTAAATTGAGTTGATCTAGTGTGTCCTTTAAGTCTGATGTTTCTTTGTTAATTTTCTTTCTTGAGGATTTATCTAGTGATGTTAGTGGGGTATTAAAATCCCCTACTTTTATAGTGTTGCTGTTGATCTTGCTCTTGATATCCAGCAAAGTCTGCTTTATATATTTAGGTGCTCCAATATTAGGTGTGTAGATATTTATAATAGTTATATCTTCCTGTTGGATTGCTCCCTTTATCATTATATAGTGGCCTTCTTTATTTCTTACTATATTCTTTGTTTTAAAGTCCATTTTGTCTGATATAAGTATTGCTACTTCAGCTTTTTTTTCATTTCCATTTGTAGGAAATGTGTTTTTTCATCCTTTTACCTTCAACCTATGTGTATCTTTTGTTTTAAGGTGTATCTCTTGTAGATAGCATAGGTACAGGTCCTGTTTTCTTATCCATGCAGCTACCCTATGTCTTTTGATTGGATCATTTAATCCATTTACATTTAAGGTTATTATTGAAATGTAGTTGTTTATTGCCATTTTATTCTTTAAAGCTGTATTCCTCTTTTGCTATATTCTTTTCCCACTTTGATCTGTTTACACCATGCCCCTTAACATTTCCTGTAGCATTGGTTTGGTTGTAATGAATTCCTTGAGTTTGGTTTTTTGTTGTGTTTTTTTTTTTGGTCTGGGAAACTTTTTATTTCTCCTTCAATTTTAAATGATAGCTTTGCTGGATAAAGTAGTCTTGGTTGTAGGTTCTTGTTCTGCATTACTTTGAATATTTCTTGCCATTCCTTTCTGGCTTCAAGTGTTTCTGTTGAGAAGTCTGATATCATCCTTATGGGGGCTCCTTTGTAGGTGATAGCCTTTTTTTCTCTTGCAGCTTTTAATATTTTCTCTTTATCACTTAACTTTGGTATTTTAATTATGATGTGTCTTGGTATAGGTTTCTTTGGGTTTCTTTTTAGTGGAGTTCTTTGTACTTCTTGAATTTGTGAGAGTTTCTCCTGCATTAATTTAGGGAAGTTTTCAGCTATGATATGATTGAACAAAGCCTCTATCCCTTGTTCTTTTTCTTCTTCTTCAGGAACCCCTATGATGTGGATGTTATTTCTCTTCATGTTGTCACAGAGCTCTCTAAGAGTTTCCTCAGACTTTTTGAGTCTCTTTTCTTTTTTTCTTCTCTGCTTTCATGCCTTCATCCCAGTTGTCCTCCAACTCACTGATTCAATCCTCACCTTTATCCATCCTGTTTCTAATTCCTTCCATTGTGGTCTTCATTTCTGATATTGTATTTGTCATCTCCGACTGATTCTTTTTTAATATTTCAATATCTTTTTTTATACTTGCTATTTCTTTATTTGGGTGTTCGTGATGACCATCCATTGTTGTTCTAAGATCCCTAAGCATCTTTACAATCATTATTTTAAACTCTGCATCCGGAAGTTTGATTATTTCCATATCACTCAGTTCATCTCCTGAAGGTTTCTCTTGTGGTTTCATTTGGATTGCACTTCTTTGTCTTCTCATTGTGTCTGTGTGTTTGGGTGTTTTCTTTGTAGAGCTGGTTGAGTCTAGGCTTGGTGTTGTCTGCTTCAGTTTTCACTTGTGTTGTTTCTAGGTCTTCTTTGGTTGGCTTCAGCTATTATTTGTAATCCACTTTTGGATTTGGGCCACTTTGAAGTCTTGATTTGTTTGTTTTCTTAACAGGTGATTGTCTTGTTTGCTGATCTCAGCAGGGGGCTTATTTGAAACTGTATCCAGGAATGTGGTGGGTGTGACCTGAGGCTCTGAAGTTCTCTTCTGCCAGTTAATCTCTCTGGGAGCGGGTTGCTTTCTCAGCTTCAGTAGGGGGAGGTGTATCTCAGATCTCCATGGAGACCTGAGTTACTGCCCCTCCTCACCACTTCTTGTTTTCAGCTGTGTCTTGTTGCGCTGATTGGAGCTGGAGA
Organism: Saccopteryx bilineata; assembly: GCF_036850765.1. NCBI lineage: Eukaryota > Metazoa > Chordata > Mammalia > Chiroptera > Emballonuridae > Saccopteryx > Saccopteryx bilineata. Next base: position 108,981,967 of record NC_089491.1, on the reverse strand, counting down.
GATGTCTGTATCTCTGTGACCTGGAAGTACTTTTGTACTTTGCTTTGTGGAAGGATCAACCCCTCCCCCAGTTATGGCTGCCTCCAGCACTGAATGAGTCCACTTTTCATGTCATCACCTGCATTCCTCTCCCCCTCACCATCCATCTCTCTCTCTCTCTCCTTTATTTTTGAAAGACAAGTAAGTGGGCCCTTTCAACACACCTCGTTCCCTGGTTGCCAGGGGCAAGTGGCTGTGAACAGTATTTACTGCTCTTTTCCTTGGAATGAGAGCCCAGCCTCACCCCCACCCCTCTGTTCCTGTAAGCAGGGGAGATTCAGGCGCTCTCTACCAGGTTTGTTGTGGCTTCTTCTTTGCTCCTTGGTTTTTGAAAGTTGTTCTTGTAGTCCAGATTTGGTTTTTCACTCTGATTGTTCATAAATTAGTTTATAATCCAGTTCGGTGGTGTGAGCTAGGAGTCTGTGTATCTGCCTACTCCACTGCCATCTTCAGGTCTCTGTTTCAATTTTTCTTCCTTTAAAAATCAATTCTTCATGAACTAAGAAGAACAATGCTTTATCATTTATCAATGCAATGTACAATTTTTACGTGAAAATTTTTTTACCATTTGGTAAATGGTAAACTCTTCATAAACTTTGGAGATATCATAATCTGTAAAGAAAAACACATCTAAAGGAGCGTGAAGCCAGATTAGTTTCAGGACTTGTGATGTCATACAAGCAATACGATGTTTCACCTATAGAAAGGAAAACTGGCTGGTCACAGGATGGCTGATGGCAAGTATTTGAAGAATCATCCTAGGGACAGAAGTATAAAATCATGCATTCAAATATGCATTAAACAGCTACCTGCCAAGCATCATGGTGCGCTAGGAGCAGGAGAGACAAGAGCTGAGTAAAATGTGATACCTGCCCTCAAGCTTCGAGCTGGCTTCAGAAAGCCTCTTAGAAAGAAATATTGTGTGAGATTTAGATTAGGAGTCCACAAACTTTCCCTGTAAGTGACAGCTAGTAAATATTTTAGGCTCTGTAGGTCATGTGGTCTCTTGCAACTATTGAACTGCGCCCATGCCACACAAAAACAGCGACAATCAATATGCAAAGAATGGACGTGGCTGCGTTCTAATAAAACTTTATCTGTGGACACTGACATTTGAATTTCGTATAAATTCACATCTCATGAAATATTATTCTTTTATTTTTCAACCTTTAAAAAGGTAAAATCCTTCTTGCCTCGTGGCCTACAAAGGCAGGCAGCAGCCACATTTGGTCCATGGTAGTAATTAACTGAACCCTAAAAAAGCTTAACGGAAGTTTACAGAAACTCAGAGGAAGGGTAGGTCACCCCAACTGGGGTAGGGGGTGTCTTGGAGGCTTCCCAGAGAAAGAACTGAGTTAAGGGAGTTTGCAGTTCAAGGAGACAGGCTCACAGCACCATGTGAGCAAAGGCCTGGCTGTATGGACCAGACTGGGCAGTGATTATAAACCGCAAGCAATGTTGCTCAGCAGAGGAGCATGAGAAATGAAGTTGGACAGATAGGCAGTTCAGTCAGAGAAACTGAACTGGATGCTGCGGAGGTGAGGAGGTGACGAGTAGCCCCTGCGGGGTTTAAGCAGGGAGTATGTGCTGGAACGGTCAGCGGTGGTGGGTCTAGCGCCGCATTTCCAGCTGCGTGTGTGAAGTCAGCCTGACTTGGGTCAGGATCCCAGCTCTGCCACTTGCCGAGCATTTGACCTCAAATCAGTGCTCTCTAAATCTCAATTCCCTCATTTGAAAATCAAGATAATACCTATATCTTAGTGTTTATTTATTAGTGCACCCTGTGCTTCTCTCATTGCACATACTGTCACAAGTAAATGAGTTTCATTGCTAACTTGTTTGACTGACATCCCTTCCAGATCACAGAAAAGTGTTCATTATCAATGTACACCAAGTACCTAGCATTGTGTCTGATAGAGCAGGTGCTCAAAAGTAATTAATGAATAAACAAGAAAAGCCATAAAGCCAATATTCTCCCACCTTCTCTTTCTACTAGTCCCCTATGCTGATGAATTTTGAAAGTATAAATATGTTGCACCATTTAAAACTTGGCACAAAGGCAAGGAGAGAAAAAGGATTAATCATTCTCTATTCAACTATCTGATTAATAATAAGTTTTTCTGAAAGAGTTCTAACTTCATTATATTTTGTTACATGGTTCTTTTATTTTCCCCCTCTTCCACTGAAATGCATTTTCTTCAGAAATTCTCTTATTCTAAATAGGCAGTTTTCTAGTTTATATTGCATTGGACATGAAGTAAATTTTTTTTTACTGCACAATTCATTTGATTTTTAAATTTAAACTAAGAGATAGGATAACAAGTAGCCTATTTCATGAATGATCCACAAATATCTGTATTCCACCTTGTGTAAGTTCCCAAAAGAACATCATATTTTACTACCCAATATCATATCACATTGTAAGTTGTACCAATATGATTTATCTGATCACAAGACTTCTAGGACTCTTGTTCCAAGGCATACCAGAAAGCAACATGTTGATTTTTATGTCAAATTACTTCTTATTACTCGATTTTATTCATTCATTTAATAAATGTCTATGTACTATGCACTGTTAAATTTTTACTTTTAGAGATATTTATGGCACATGTTAACATGCTTACTTTCTAAACAGCTTACCTCTTGACTAATTTTTCCTATTATATGTATGGGCAATAAAGATTTACTTGGAAAAATCCTAATAATTCTAGTGATAGAAAAAATATACAAAAATTCAAAAGACTATTTAAATTATAGAGATTTTAAAAAGCACTACCTTCAGTTTCTGTGGTCCTTCTATTTTCCAAAAAATTATGTCTGCATTCTGAGAACTAACATATGGAACTTTTTCACTTACATCTGAAAGAGTTGCTTTTGAAAATTCAGACACTGGCCATATTGCCATTCCTGCATAAACCACTTAGTTTCTTTTCTCCCTTCTGGTTCTACAGTCCTCTAGGAGTGACTAGAAATCAAGGATATCCAGAATGCTCAAGTGATACACAATCCATTCAAAATTCCTTATCTGTAATGTAGAAAAACCCTGTCATTCTCTACGAGTGCTTTATAACTGTATTCCAACACATATGTTGTCATCACTCTAGCCCTGAATAAGATTGAACAGGAGACAGTATATGTGAGACAACAGTTTAATATATTTCTAAAAATGAGTTTTTTCCAAGAAAACTCTGTCCAAATGTGATAAGATCCCTGGGATTTTTTTACTTTAATTTTCAATTACTAATTAGTTAGCTGAAATAAATAAGGGAACATAGATTCATTGTGTCATAAACATATATTCTGACTAGATATATTCATATATATATGTATATATGTGTGTGTATACTGGCATTATTATTTTATCTAAAATCCTAAGGATAGCTTAGAATTTTACTGAAATATATATAATATACAGTTTTAAAGGCTTCATATTCAAGCAGGCACATAGTAAGTATCTAAAAATAGCTGTTCAGTCTAATAAGAGTAGATCTAATTTAGTGTTTGTTTCCCCTTCCTCTTCTTCCTTAATAGTTTTATTCACTCATTAATTCAAAAATATACCACACCAGCCAAGTGCTAGGCAGTTCTGGAAGCTAAGTATATAGAAGTGAAAAAAATAGGCAATTCTTCTTCAGGAGGCCAACATTCTAGAGTTGGGGGGAAAATACTAAACATCACCAGTAAGTAAACTAAAACATGTTTTAGGTAAATGTTTATAACAAAAATGGAACTGAGAATGTTTATGGAAAATGGTCAAATTCTGAATATATTTTGAAGAAAAAGCCAACAGGATTTACTTCTGACTGTGAATGAGAGAGTAAGGAGCCAAGGATGGGTGCCTTGATTTTGGCCCAAGTTAACTGGAAGAATGGAGCTCCTATCACTGGGACGCGGAAACCTGAACAAGTCTGGTTCAGGAGAGCGGGCAGGATGGGGTCCCTTTAGAATGTATTTATATGCCAATTAGAAAAACAAATAGAGATGTCTAATAGATAGTTAAGCTTTGGTGGTTATTATACCAAGTGTACTTGAAAGCTATGGTATCTTTCTCATTTTCTTCAGATGTCTAATTCTTAAAGCCATTAATTATATAAAATAGGGACCATACACCATAGAACTTATCCCCATTCTCATACTTAATCCTCAGCCTGGATTTGCATTTCTTATTGATACCACACACCATACTGAAAATACTTGTCTCTCAGATTATCAAACTCATATCTTCCTTCTCTTATAAGTCTTTCCTTCACTAACTTGAAGATGCTCAAGGCTTTAATCCTTTATGAAATCCTTCCAACTCAGCCCTCATTTCCTGATGCATGCATTTCTTTGGGACAGATCTGGAAACCTTTAAAAATATCATGAGTATGACCTATTTTAGAAAATGTTCTCTTTTTGTTATGTAATCATGACATATAAGTACCAACTCTTTTTTTTAATAATTTTATTTTTTTAATGGGGTAACATCAATAAATCAGGATACATATATTCAAAGATAACATGTCCAGGTTATCTTGTCGTTCAATTATGTTGCATACCCATCACCCAAAGTCAGATTGTCCTCTGTCACCTTCTATCTAGTTTTCTTTGTGCCCCTTTCCCTTTCCCTCTCCCCCCTTCTCCCATAACCACCACACTCTTATCAATGTCTCTTAGTCTCACTTTTATGTCCCACCTACGTATGGAATAATGCAGTTCCTGTTTTTTTCTGATTTACTTATTTCACTTCGTATAATGTTATCAAGATCCCACCATTTTGCTGTAAATGATCCGATGTCATCATTTCTTATGGCTGAGTAGTATTCCATAGTGTATATGGTACTAACTCTTAACACATCAAAAAATAGTCTATTGGAAACCATCTTTTCTGGTCCTTCTTACTACTACACAGGCTGAATTACATAGCCTCCTGCATCAATTTACAGAAATAGATTTGTAAAAAAAAAAAAATGTCTTTAAAGAATCAACTGATAAGAAGTTTAATGGGCTCACAGATTTCATTAAAAGCAAGTCTGACAGTGCAGTGATAGGTAGGGGAGTGAGAAAGGACAAAGAGGGGATAGACAGTAGCAGAAAGACAGCTGACTTTGGGTGGTGAGTGCATGAGGCAGTGTGCAGATAATTTATGATAGAATTGTACACTTGAGGCCCTGGCTGGTTGGCTCAGTAGTAGAGCACTGGCCCAACATGCAGAAGTCCTGGGTTCGATTCCCAGCCAGGGCACACAGGAGAAGCGCCCATCTGCTTCTCCACCCTTCCCCCTCTCCTTTTTATCTCTCTCTTCCCCTTCCACAGCCAAGGCTCCATTGGAGCAAAGTTGACCCAGGCACTGGGGATGGCTCCATGACCTCCACCTCAGACACTAGAATGGCTCCAGTTGCAACAGAGCAATGCCCTAGGTTGGCAGAGCATCGCCCCCTGGTGGTCTTGCCAGCTGGATCCTGGTCAGGAGCATGTGGGAGTCTGTCTCTCTGCCTCCTCACTTCTCATTCCAGAAAAATACAAAAAAAAATGTACACTTGAAACCTGTATGATTTTATTAACCAAAGTCACCGCAATAAATTAATTAAAAATAATACTTTTTAAAAAGCAAGTCTGGTTTCTGATTTGTGGTGGTTTTCACACCACTCTGATCTAAGAACCACTTGTGAAGGTCAAAAGCCCAATTTTCCAACCTCACTCACTATAAAAACAAACAAAACATGACCCCCAGTTGGGCAAATGTTTTTGATAAGACACTAGCATTAAATCATGAACTGGCCTGACCTGTGGTGGCGCAGTGGATAAAGTGTTGACCTGGAAACACTGAGGTCGCCGGTTCAGAGCCCTGGGCTTGCCTGGTCAAGGCACATATGGGAGTTGATGCTTCCTGCTCTTCCTTTCTGTCTGTCTGTCTGTCTCCTCTCTAAAATGAATAAATAAAAAATATTTTAAAAAAATCATGAACTCATACCAAGAACAAAAGTATAAAGATTGGAATCCAGATCAAGAGTGATTAACCAACTAACATGCTGGAATGCCCACACACAGATTCAACCTAAGACCTCACTGAGGAAGATCTAAATAGCATAACTAAAAATGGTCATCAGATGAATTTACAGCCCAAATTAGGAAAGCTCATCTATCAATTACTTGCATACAGAACCTAGAAAATTTGTGGAAGTCATACCAGTGACTTCCTAAGTTATTACAAAAATGAGTGTGTCCTTGAAAACAGGGCTCTAGTCCAAGTACTTCTTTTTGAAATGGGTGTAGGAATCAGGGACCTTCTACTTGCTTCCATGGTAATCTCCTCCTAAGAAAAAAAATGCATTTAACTCTAGTGTTCCTGTTGTATTTCTAACAACTTACATCCTTATTTTCAGGTTTGAGATTACAGTTTAGCAAATGGTTCTCAGACCCAAAAAACATTATCAGCAGGGAATTTTTTAGCAGGCAAGACAATAGGCAATGCTTGAATTAACAGATCACTTGATTGTTTAATTAGGTTAGCAAGGCCACCACAAAACAAAGCCCTGTCATTTTAAAAACCTCAGTAAAAAATATTTCTGGGTAATGGCATGTACATTTTCAGGAAACAAAGAAGACTGACCTTTGAAGGTTACCAAAGGGGACAACTCCCAAGAGTCCTCTGAGGACCCTAAAAACACATATGGGTTCTGTTAATCACCTTAAAATCTCAAAGAGCAGTCTAAGCTCCACAATACAGTGGTCTTCCCCTTGTGTGAGGTTTTGCTTTCCAAGATTTCAGTTACCTATGGCCAACGGTCTAAAAATATTCAGTGGAAATTTCTAGAAATAATTGATGTTTTAAATCATGACATTTGGAGTAGCCTGATGAAATCTCACACCATCCCACTCCATCCCACTCAAGACATGAATTATTTCTTTGTCCAGAGTCTCTACACTGTGTATACTACCAGCACATTAGTCACTAATAACCATTAGGTTAAAAGATCAACTGTTCCAATACTTGTATTCAAGTAACAAACACTTATTTTACTTAACGGTCCCCAAAGCACAAGAGTAATAATGCTGGCAATTCTGACATGCCAAAGAGAAACTGTAATGTAAGTGTAAGTATGTATAAGAAAAAACCCTGTATAATAGATAGGGTTTGCTACTGTCCATGGTTTCAGGCATCCACTGGGGGTCTTGGAACATATTCCTTTGGACAAGAGAGACTACTATAATACACTGAATCCACATAAAGTTTCCTGGGTTTTAGGGAAAGTCCTAATTAACCCTAACTTTTGGATTGGTTGAAATCTTTATTTCAAACCTCAGTATCTTGGAACCCCTGGAAAGATGAGATTTCAAATAAACTTCTCTGTTGTGTCTTTTGCCTCTTAATATAGTAATCATAAATATGTTTGTATACAGAAACACTGGCTAATAGAACTCTAACTTTGACAAATATGTTTACCAAGAAGAAACTAAACCTACCCAAAAGGGAATATTAAAAAAAAAGCTATTATTGGGGGTGTCTATCTTCCACTCATTGTGCTCAATACTTTACATGCATTATGGCATCTTATTGCCACAACAAACCTGAGATGGGTATTATATATTTACTCCCATTGAAAGGATGGGGAAACAGACCTGAGGAAATTAAAATAACTTGCCAAGATCCTGCCAGAGACTAAATGACTCTCCCCACAATCCACATCATGCCTGCTCACTCCACCAGCATCATGTATGCGATTTGGAAATCTAAAACCCCTTTCCAAAAACATGTTGACCTCTTTGGAAAACTTCTTTAAGACTTGACCTATTTTTTTAAGATTCCTCTTGCTGTGAAAGTTAATCTAAGATTTTAACTCAAATCTTGGCCTTCAACACTCCATCTCCCCCTAAAAAAGAGGAAGTAACACACCTGTCATGTAGATCTTTGGAGAAAATATTAACAGCAGGAACTAATTAGCATACTCTGAAAGACAGACAGGGCTGGGAGTTCAGAGAGACTCTTTGGCAAACATCCAATTTGCAATGTGTTCCTGGAGCGTGTTCACATTCATACCTTATTCAGTCAGCCCATGAGCAAATATCTATCACTCCTCTTTCTGTGCCTGGGGTCAAGAAAGCGCCTTTCTGTAAATGAAAAGGGCTCAAGCAGATTGGAAGAAGCTTTCCGTGCACTAGCCCGTTGGCTCTCCCCTCAACCTCAGTATCTCCTAGAAACACCTGCTAGTTAGTGCCTTCTTCCATCTTGAAACCCCAAATTTCCTGGTCCTCGTTGAGCAATCCTATATATAGGATCCCACAGAGTGAAGAGGGTAGCGTGTGTTCCAGAAAGCCAAATACACAGAAAGGGATTATCACCAGTGTGCAATATTGTAAAGTAGAAATAACTGTTACCTTATTCAGAGCTTACCTTGTGCTGGGCACTGTGATAAATACTTAACAAGTTTTGCCTCAATTAATTACCATGACATTTCTAGGGAATATATCTATCGATATCAACAGTTTTCAGTCAAGATAACTATGGCTTAGAGACCTAAGGGTCTCTTAGGTGTACATAGTGTACATATTTTCTCTGAGGATTTAACAGTTTCTATTTCTTAAACAGTTCAAGATCTGTGGCCTTAATAAGCTACAATAGTGTTATTCTGATGTCCCTAAATTCCTCTCTAAAACAGCAGCTTTGATCTTTTCAAGGATTATACCTGCATTTCTTTTGCTCTCCCCAAAAGAAACTATTCTTTGCTCAAAGGTAAAACTGTATCCCTAAACTTTATAAAACTCTGTAGTTGAGACTTGAGATTCAAGTCCCCATTGAATCAGATAGTTCTTAACAAATTTCCTTGAAGATAAAAGGACCTCCGCGGTTATAACGTGCAGAACAACCAAAGCCCAGGTCCAGGTGACAGCACCCCATTGACATGCGGGAGCGTTTCTATAGACTTACTCCCCATCGTAGCGCACGGCATGGCAGGGGGTGCAAGGATTTGAATTCTGAATTTCTGTTAGAATAACAACTGCCAAGAACAAACCCTGAATGTACTATGCGTCCCTGTAGAGAAAAATGAGGAGCTTATCATGCAGGTCTTTGTTAAGGTAATAACTACACCTGTTGTCAGGCTAAAGATTTAGACACTCCTGCATGAAATGCCAGGGCTGCTGCGAGTGGGTTAGGGAGCATGGCTGAGCTACAAATTGCTTGGAAGCAAGCTGATTTAAGGTTGCCATGGCAAAGGTAAGCGGACAATGAAAAGATTTTACATTAATATTTTCTAAGTCCTGTTATGATAGGATTGTCCAGCTGAGGGGCACTTTTTTTTTGTACTTCCACTGACATGCCCAGATAAAATAATAAACACTAATTATAGAGTATTATAATGATTTCTGGGCTGCGCCTCAGAGGGGCGTATATCTGGCGAGGTAATTACTTCTCTGACAGATAGGTTTTTACATGAGAATTGAGGACTGATGAGTCTGGTTTATTGCCTGCTGATGAGACCACGGGGGAGGAAGGTCATGAGGCATGCTTATTAAGACCATTTTAGTCAATGCGGTTTTCAATCAGTTGTCAAGGTACCCTCCCCTCCCGGTTTAAAGATGTACTTTATGGAAATGACACTGTGATGCTCAGTGGTGGGAGTCTGTTACTTCAGGGAAGTGACTAAGTGATAAGAGATTGTTCTCAGGTTGAAGTGGAGTTCACATTTCTTAAAAAATATGACTGTCTAGAGTGCTCTAAAGTTTATTCCTAGTACAAAAGAGAGGGCCAGGTTTTTATTACACTGATATTCCTTGAGAGGTTATTTTCCCCCTACTAATTCAAATTTGAAATCCTATAGAATTCTAGATAATATAGAAGATACTCTGACCCCAAGGAATTTATTTTCAGTAGCATTTTAAACATATTTTTTTACAGTACATGTAAAATAGTATTTGTTTCGGGAGTACAACCCAGTGATTAGAAATTACACCAACTTACAGAGTGATCACCCCAATAAATCTAGACCCATCTGACACCGTACATAGTTATTACAATATTATTGACTGTATTTCCTGTGCTGTACTCTACATCCTCATGACTATTCTGTAACTACCAATTTGTACTTCTTAATCCCATTACTTTTATCACCCAGGAAATTTATTATCAAAAGTAACAAACACACATGCCACATACCCTTGAAGAAATCATTCCTTTCCTCACTTCCTAACTGACTTTGCCAGGAAAACAGGGTGGTAATTCTCTCCCCTTGTTTATACATAGATAGCAAGGCATCTATATGTGGGAAATAAAAAGCCCAGCAAGTTAGAGAATTCAGAGAAGAGAAAAAAGTAAAACAGAAAGCTTTATCAAAAATTTGAAAATGTACACATGCACTGTCCTTCTGGAAATGTTACATTTATTAAAATAATAGTTTTAATGTCTCCCCAGTAAGTTCAATTTTTTAAAAAATATGATTTCAACACTTTCCTCCTATCCCCACTACAAGTATAGAGATTCAGAGAAAAAAATAAAATAGGTTTATCTCTTTAATACTATGGTAAATTATTTGTACTCCAAATATTAAGTAGAAATTCCTAGGTTTTGATGAAATACAAATATCACACACCATGTAGTTTCCTCTTCCAATTACTAAACAAAATCAGGTACTCTTCAAAAATAAGATTTTCTCCAAGTAGTCTGTGATGTTCAGTCCTATGGATAATCTAGGATCATCTGCCATGTCTTCTATAAATGCTCTGAGGGAAATTTATCCATATCAAATACAGCTACTGAAACATTCATTCTTGGCATGCTGACAGAGGTCTTTATGTGCTTTGTTGAACAGACTGCATTTCCATTTTGCCCCTGACAAATAGATACCTTTATCCTGTTCAATATGGTATAATAGCAAAACAAATTCATATGGTACAGATGGCTATTAAATACAGGGGTTTTTTTAGGCCTTTTCAAACCACTCCCCAACTCACCCCCACAAAAAAGAAAAAACCCTTTGCTTTTTTATCTTTTAGAAACAGTTTGCTGTTGCCCTTACAGAATTTACAAAGTTAGACAAAACACACAGTGGAATGAACAGAATTTAATCAGGTTTATTTGTTGTTGCAACAGCTTTTAAATTCTTTCCACTTATGAAGGAGTGAAATCCCTAGATTCCTCACAGACACAAGAAAATTAAAAGAAAAGAAACTACTACAGAGAGGAATTTTTATTTGCGCTTCTGAGTTAATCATGTAAAGCGCCTGTGCTTTTCTCAAAGCTGCAAATCCTTCTTTGTCTTATTATGTTGAGCTAACAAGATGAAGTCACCTCTAGAACACTATAAAAACTAAAGTGTGATAAATGGCCCTAAGACTATCACCTGTCCTGCATCACACCTATTATTTAGAATTCTCTGAGGAAAGCCGGAATCTTACAGAAGTATTATTTGTGGCCTGGTTATTCAACTAGAGGGTTTAGCCTTTTCAGGAGAACTTAATATTGAGAGCAGGCTGAGAGCTGATCAATGTAGTCTGGGAGAGTTTTCATAGATAAAGGAAACTGAGTTTCAGTAATTGAAGCAAATTTTTCATATGCATCATGTCTTTTTTTAAATTTCAATAAGCACTGAACTATACAGTAAAGAGCAACTGAAGAAAAGTTTCCAGCTTTGAAATTACCCAGCAGATTTAAGTACTATTGTTTATACCCTGCTGAACTCTTAAACATATACTCACTGCGATTGTTAATATAAAATCTTTTGTGTAAGTTTTTAAAAAATTTATCTTATACACAAAATAGAAACCAAATTTTATATTAGTTGTCAATTACAGCCAACATACAATATTATTACTTTCAGGTGTAGAACAGTGATTCGATATTTGCATATTTTATGAAGGGATCACCATGTAAGTCTAGTACCCATCCTGCACCATACAAAGTTATTACAATATTGTTGTCTATATTTCCTATGCTGTACTTTACGTTCCCCTATTATTATAACTGGCAACTTGTACATTTTAATCCTTTTCACCCTATTTGCCTCTTTCCCCAACCCAAAATAATCTTTGGACAACCTCTTCCATGTCTATAGTTCCTAATGCTTAGCTATCAAGCAAGATTTATTGAGCAGTTGAGTATTAAAATAAGTAGAAATGTATCATCTACAGGAACCTGTAACTAAAGTAGCCTATATCTAAATTATGTATAAAAATTGTTTCATATTCAGCTTGGCATTGGCATATAAAATTTATGAGTTCAACAGAAAAAAAATGTAAGTGGCTTTATATCACTTGAACATATGGTTATAGACAAAAATGGTATGGCACAGAGGTGAATGGCTATCTTGACAAACATTTTTGACACTATCCTGGGGGACCTGAAGCACAATATACTTAGAGCCAAGATGATGATTTTAATTTATAGTTTCATCCTTTCCAGTTTTGAATAGAAGTGTGGCAATAAACAAGAAAAAAAGTTAGTTCAGTATTGTTGGTAGATGGGAGAAAATAGCATCACTTTATACAATAGGCTTAATTGGCTTTTGCCTGAATCACACAGACATGTTTCTAATCTGTTTATATATAGATGTTTAATACCCACATCTTTAAATTATTGTTGGTTGTTTCCTCTTTTCTAATAATGGTTATTCTCACCAAACAATTTGTAATAAATGGATACAGTGGGGGGTCAGAGAGAGAAAGAGAGAGAGAGAGAGAGTTTTCTGAACTCTACAGAGACAAGTACTATATATAATCAGTTATCAGAAATGAATTCTCAAAATTGTGTACTTTTTTGTTTTCTAGCTATTTATGAATGCTCAATCAAGATTTATGTATATTTATTGATTTTTCAAGTCTGATTAGCTTTAAGAGCAACTTGAGTCTTTATGCTCCCTCCTCAAAAAAATGTCACCCACAATTAAAATTAAAATCCTGATACCAAAATTACTGGTGGCAGAGCCAGGATTTACAATTCAAATAGTTTCAGGACAAAATTGTAAACTAGTCTACATATGCAGGTGATTATGACTTTTAGAATAAATTGGTGTATTCGACCAAAGATAACAATTTGAGGTAAGCATCAATCAACTGTGGGCAGAAATTTGATTACCTGTTTTTTAATTCAGGGAACGGAATTGTATATGAACATACTAAGTGAAGGAAATAAAGCCATGCATAGAATGTGCCACCTGGTACTGTAGGTGAAGACATACACAGTGATACATAACTCTCCGAAGATAACTTTTTTTTCCTGCTTTTGTCAGTTAGCTGGATAAAGTTGTCTTTCTGTAAGTGAACAAGCTAGAAAAAGCTTCAGTTGAAAGGGAAACAAACTTTGTTATGGGCAACTCAGATAAGTTCGAGCTTATGGTAGTGCAGGTGAATATTGTTGCCTGTGGTCTCTAATCCTGTTCTGACAGTGTCAAAACTGCTACTTTACATGACAATGTCAAATACTAGCCTCAAAATAATCCCTAAGGGTTGTACCTTAGGGGTCATTTCATCTTGCTATTAGATAAAATTGCTTTAAATCATTCAGATACCACATTTCTCTTCAGAAAAGAAATTTGATTCTTAACAAAAATATATATTTATATTTGTTATACATATATGTTGTTATAGATATCTGATATGTGTATAAAACGTGACAAGTGTTTGGAAATGATAAATTTTCAATGGAAAAAAAATTCACAAATATAAGATTCTTTTGGAAATAGACACACTTTCCCCCAAAATATGTATTTGGGGTTTTTCTTCTTCCCATTTTATTCTTGTGTTTTCTATCAGATGAGCAATCCTCCATATCCATCGTGCTTTTAATAAAAATATTAATAACTACTCTGCATTCCTAGAATTCCTTAGTGTTTGGGTCTTTTTTTTTTATTTTATTTTTTTTATTAATTTTTAGAGAGGAGAGAAAGTAAGAGAGAGAAGGGGGAGGGAAGAGCAGGAAGCATCAACTCCCATATGTGCCTTGACCAGGCAAGCCCAGGGTTTTGAACCAGCGACCTCAGCATTTCCAGGTCGACGCTTTATCCACTGCGCCACCACAGGTCAGGCAGTGTTTGGGTCTTTAAATATCTATTACAAACATAATCTTTGTAACCTATTAATGACTCACAAAAATTCTCAGTGCCCTTTTTTTTGTTGTTTGTTTTTTTTTTTTTTTTCATTTTTCTGAAGCTGGAAACAGGGAGAGACAGTCAGACAGACTCCCGCATGCGCCCGACCGGGATCCACCCGGCACGCCCACCAGGGGCGGTGCTCTGCCCATCCTGGGCGTCGCCATATTGCGACCAGAGCCACTCTAGCACCTGAGGCAGAGGCCACAGAGCCATGCCCAGCGCCCGGGCCATCTTTGCTCCAATGGAGCCTTGGCTGCGGGAGGGGAAGAGAGAGACAGTGAGGAAAGCGCAGCGGAGGGGTGGAGAAGCAAATGGGCGCTTCTCCTGTGTGCCCTGGCCGGGAATCGAACCCGGGTCCTCCGCACGCTAGGCCGACGCTCTACCACTGAGCCAACCGGCCAGGGCCCCTTTTCTTGAAGTTAGTAGTTTCCGGGCATCCGTGAAAGAGTCTTACCCGTCCCTGGGTCTGTATGCACCTGCTACGTCCTCACGGCTGCTCAGTCTTTACCTCTCTTCTCCTGCCGCCTCGTACGCCGCCAATGTTTCTGTAGTTCTGCACTCTTCTCATCCTTCTGACTTTCTCTCGCAGCACTAATCTCACACGTGTTAAAGACATTCTACTCGGAGAGTAACTACTGTGGTATTGTATAAAGTCATTCTAAACACACTTGACATAAAGATGTCTGCCTACTCACCTGCCTGTAGGGATTAAAGGAAATAAGTTTGAGAGCAAAGGCATATGTATTATTGCAAGTCACAATCATGGCTAATATCTTAACCTGTCTTTTTTTTTTTTTTTTTTTTTGGTATTTTTCTTAAGTTGGAAATGGGGAGGCAGTCAGACAGATTCCCACATGCACCCGACTGGGATCCACCCGGCATGCCCACCAGGAGGTGATGCTCTGCCCATCTGGGGCATCGCTCTGTTGCAACCAGAGCCGTTCTAGCACCTGAGGCAGAGGCCACAGAGCCATCCTCAGCGCCCGGGCCAACTTTGCTCCAATGGAGCCTTGGCTGTGGGAAGGGAAGAGAGAGACAGAGAGGAAGGAGAGGGGGAGGGGTGGAGAAGCAGATGGGTGCCTCTTCTGTGTGCCCTGGCCAGAAATCGAACCCGGGACTTCCGCACGCCAGGCTGACACTCTACCACTGAGTAACCTGTCTTTATCTTATCTTAATTTATGCTTATTTTCAGCACTTCTGTTGTCTCCACTCTCCTATCCACCTTATAAATATTTGAATATGTTATCTAACTGGTATTCCTCATAAGAGAAATATTTCTGCACATATTATGCACTTTTGCTTGAAGAGACAGTAATTTTCAGGGACAGCAGCGGCCCAGAGAAGCAACTAGGAATCTAGTGGTAATTCATAAGTAAAGATATGCCTCTTTTTTCTACTGCAGTTAAATCAAATTGAGAACTATAACCATAGGCAGTTCACATAATTTGTACAGGCATCTATCTGATGAAAAAAATCAAACTATAGTCACAAAAATTAGGGGATATTATATCACTTCATATTCATTTTGAAATATCCCCTAATTTTGTGAGCAGTATATCTGACATCTAAGGCCGCTTCCTTCTTCAAAAATCAATGATGCTATACTCTCTTTTTTTTTAATTAAGTAAGATTTAGAAGGCTGTCCTATCAAAGGAAGTCACTGTGAAAGATAAAAATTATAGTGAAATATTTCAAATATGAAGCTATTTTAAATGTCAGCTGTGTGGACATTTTTGGAATATTTCTAGCCAGCCATAACCACTGCTTTCTTTTTATTTTCTATGTGCAATTGATTAAAGATGATACATAAAATTCTTTTATATGCATTCTATTGGCAATGCCAATTAAGATTTAAATTATTTACTTTAAAAGTTATTTATAATGTCAATACATTCTTAAGAAATGCCCAGATAATAGCTAGGAAAGAGGCTAAAATGCTAATAGATGATCTTGGAAATTTCTGTAATATCTAATTATGTATAGATCTAGAAAATTCACATTTGTCACACAAGTAACCAGTGAAAATTAGAATGGTTTGACCAATATGTCTGTTAAGCAGACATGCTTTAACCTTTAGGAAGTAGCTTTTTATTATGAGCATTTTTAAGTGATATATTTAATCCAAAATCTTTGACATGTCGTGAAGACCATGAAGTTTTCAAACACTTAATTTC
The DNA here is from genome assembly GCF_036850765.1 of Saccopteryx bilineata. Taxonomy (NCBI): domain Eukaryota; kingdom Metazoa; phylum Chordata; class Mammalia; order Chiroptera; family Emballonuridae; genus Saccopteryx; species Saccopteryx bilineata. The sequence goes on along the minus strand of NC_089491.1, from coordinate 108,965,691 downwards.
ATTGTCACGTTAACATGAAAGAACCTCTACATTCCTTGCACACTCAGTTTTTCTTCTACGTCATACCAGTATGTAAACATGTGTGTACAGCTGTAGAGGGAGCTGGGTCAGAAAATAGCTGCGAGGACCATGTAATATTTTTCAACTCCTTGGTCACTGTCTTTCAACACCAGGACCTTTCCCTGTGTCCTTTTTCTCTTCAACATATATACATACACACTGAATCTTCTTTCAAAACAAAACACCTAATGATTTCAAGGAAGGATTCTATGCTTGAAACAGTATGAATTTTGTAATTGTGGAAACTTTTAAGGAGGGTTTCTCTGTCCTATTCACAGGAAAACTTTATGGAAGAAGCAAATATTTTAAATCCCAATTTCTGGAGCTACATATATTATAGAAGCTACTAAACAAGGATGTGATACATACATACATGATTTCGGCCCTCTTTTGCTAAGCCTGTGACGTATCTAAGTGCTATCATTTAACAAACTCTAAAGGAATTCATCTGTGAATGCCTTTAAGGATATGTATCTACAATGCAAGAGAACTAATTATTTCACAATGTTAGGGAAAACATGCTTTGGAAGTAGATTTAGCCTACTCCTCCTCCATTACTCTCCATGACTATCTACTTCCAACAGAATTGCACGCAATCAAGTTATTCTCATTCACATTTATAAACCCTGACAATAAAAATGTGAAAATATCAGTTTTCTGACTCAGGGCACATTTTGAATAAACTATAGATTATCTTTTAGCAACACAAATGTCAGCCATAGTTTTTGTATAAAGACACTGAATCTATCACATTGTTAAATTCTGATACAAGCTACCTATACTTTTCCCAATACTGTGTCCTTCAATGGACCTAATAAACTCTAAATTAAATAAGTCAGCCCATGAAAACTAAGTACATTTTTAGTTTAAGATACTGCCATTAACCAAGTGCTTGATGTGAATCAGGCATTAAGCGTTTCACAGAGAATAGCCCATTTCACCCTATGAGGTCAGTATTATAATTACCATCATTCTGCAGATAAGGAAACTGAAACTATAAAAACTTAAATAATTGTTCATAATTATAGAGGTGGAGCTAGAATTCAAATCAAGCTTATCTGGCTCCTGAGTCACTAGTCTACACTGCAATCTCATGGTATATTTTTATTCAGATTTTCTTTGCTCTCTTACCATAAAAGACTGTCACCCATCCTAATGGTTGAAGTAATTCAACTCTAATTTCTAGCACATGTAATAGCACAAAATTTTAAATGTAACTCTGGAAGTGTCCAAGAATATTTTGCTCAATTTCCAAGCTCTTTACATGAATTCAAAGTCTTTAATGTGCTTCAGTCTAACTACTCAGTGCAAATCATGTCACTAGAAGCAAGGCAATAATCAGTACTTTCGAGATCAGACACAGTCACCAGGCTCAGTGGTTAAACGATTGTTCTCAGTCACTAGCATGTATTAGAATTTCCTGGGATACATGTTAAAAATACAGCCCTGGCCGGTTAGCTGAGTTGGTTGGAGCATCATTCCAAAACACCAAGGTTGTGGGTTCAATCCCCAGTTAAGGCACATACAGGAAGCAATTGAAGAATACACAGCTAAGTGGAACAATAAACGAATGCTTCCACCATCACCCCCTCCTCCCTCTGTTCCTGTCTCTCTAAAATTAATCAGTTAAAAAAATGCAGGTGCCCAGACCCACCCCAGTGATTCTGGCTCTATGTTCTGGGATGGGAGGAACTCAGATATCTTCCGATTAACAGTCCTTGGTTATTCTGCTGCTGGAGGAATCCGCCTTAAAAAAAAACACCAGCCAAAAGAAACACAAAGGGCAACGATGGTTTTGGAACACAGAAACAGCAGCTTTCAAAAATTCCTTCCCTGTTCTGAACTATATATATCTGAGGATGACAGAATCATTTCGCTCAAAAATTTAAAAGCCCCTGGAAATAAAAAAAATTGTTTTTAACTAATTTAATAAAGAATGACACAGTCTATAGATCATTAACTCCAAAGTGTGTTTTCAGGAGATAGCCAAGAGCTAAAGTGGCCCATTTTCATTATTTTCTGAATGTGGAAAAGATGCTGCCAAGAGCAACGAAAAGAGGACATTATCTTTCGTAATCATTGTAATAGAATCCTTAGTTGATCCCCCAACAGCTATGAGTAGACAGTAAGAATCACACATGATTGCACCACTTATGAAAGTGAGAGAAACAGATGAATTTATCTTTATTCAGGATGGCTGATTTGTTGTAAAGAGTTTTTAAATACCAAAGAGTGGTATTTAACCCTGCATGTGAGGTCTGGGAGACAATGGGCAGAATGCAAGATGTCACCGCTAAAAAATGAGGCCATAGATACAGCCAGTCTTGCAAGCTAGATAGTAAATATCAATCCGTTGTTGAAAGCTTTCCAATTTGTATACATTCTAAACTCTTACTCAAAGTGTGTCACATCCACACCACATGGACAACACACAACACCACAAAAAGAAATGCTCTTTGAAGAGTAGTTACCAATAGATGATGCAAGAGATAGGACAACCTGCTATGAATCTAGTTTCTCCGAAGCAGAAACGATTTCGATATTGTTCTGCGACAGAATCTCCATGGCTGCCACATTTCATTCTTTTAAAATCTATGTTTGAAATCCACTAAATAGTCAAGTTTCCATGGGAATACTCTGGACTATTTGAAAACAATCACAAACCGTTTTCTAAAAGATGTTTTCATTCCCTAGCATACCTACAAAAATCACATCAACCTTTTGCACTGTGAAAAATTACATGTTATAGGATAAATAAGTCATGTACATAGATTTCATGATTTACAGTAAAACTGTTAGCTGTACAAAGATTATATAAGAATATAGCAAATAAGCCCAGGCTGGTGGCATAGTGGATAGAGTATCATCCCAGAGTGCCGGGGTCACTGGCTCAAGCCACTGGTCAGGGCACATATGAGAAGCAATCAGTGAGTGCCCAATAAGAGGAAAAATGAGTTGATGCTCTCTCTCCCCCTTCCTTCCTCTTTCTCAAAGAAAAAGAGAAAAAGAATACAACAAATAATACAGATTGTTGCCTGACCAGGCAGTGGCACAGTGGATAGAGTGTCAGACTGGGACATGGAGGACCCAGGTTTAAAACCCCGAGGTCGCTGGATTGAGCATGAGCTCATCAGGCTTGAGTGCGGGATCACCAGCTTGAGCGCAGGGTCACTGGTTTGAGCATCGTCATAGACATGACCTCATGGTTGCTGGATTGAGCCCAAAGGTCACTAGCTTGAAGCCCAAGGTTGCTGGCTCAAGCAAGGGGTCATTCGCACTGCCGTAGTCCCCCAGTCAAGGCACATATAAGAAAGCAATCAATGATAATAAACCAATCAGGCCTGATCTGTGGTGGCGTAGTGGGATAAAGCGTCAACCTGGAACGCTGAAGTTGCCTGTTCGATACCCTGGGCTTGCCTGGTCAAGGCACATATGGGAGTTGATGCTTCCTGCTCCTCCCCTTTCTCTCTCTCTCTCTCTCTCTCTCTCTCTCTCTCTCTCCTCTCTGAAAACTGAATAAATAAAATCTTTAAAAAAAAAAAAGAAACCAATCAATGAACAACTAAGGAGCCGCAACGAAGACTTGATGCTTCTCATCTCTCTCCTTTCCTGTCTGTCTATCCCTGACCCTCTCTCTCTCTCTGTCTCTGTCATACACACACACACACGCACACACACAAAAAATACAAATTCTTGAATACATAAGTGAGGATATACACTATTTACAGCAAATTAGAACAGAAGAATGGAGGATAAGCCTTTGCTCCCCACCTCACCTCACCTTTGACATATAATTTACTTGGAGTATAAGGGACAAAGAGTACAAAAAGAATATCAAGAGAGATAAACCAATTTAAGCTGAAGCAAAAAAAAAAATTTAAATATATGTCTGATATACATAAAATAGAGATGATTCAGACAGTTTAAGCAAGATTAATATGGTCTAGTTAATAAAGAAATCTGAGTAAATCTAGTCTAACCAAGTCTGGACAGATGATTCTGAAAGCATATTTTTAGACTTCTCTGTCAGCCTCCTTCCAATTGTCCCGACCCTACACCTCTCTACTTGCCTCTGACCTTTGGGGCAGGAACAGACTGAACAACTTCACCAATATTTACCCCTCCGCCAAACCCTAACATCTTTATGCTGTTCCATTCTGGGAGAGTGAGGACCAGAAACAGCTGCCATTTTAATGTATACCTGGTTTCTGACTACCCTGAAAGCTATAGCAGGGACTGCACTGAAGAGGTGATATATTATTTGGCTGTAATGTGCTCTAATGCTTTAGCATCTGGTCACGTTATTATTTAAAATCAGACAAATACATAACCTGTTCATGTAGCCCAGATAGCTGGGTGATAAACACCTGGTAAATGCTAGGGGAATAGGGCTGGGTATTAACTTGAATTGCAATAGACCCACAGATATATGATTTGGGATATCACAGAAGCGGTTATCAAAATGGAAATAATATTGCTTTTACTGGAAAGAAAAAATTGAAAACAGTGAAAATATAGCTAAAAAAAATTACAGAGAGAAATTCAAACAGTGTGTCAGGTTTAACTTGTATAGGCAATTGAAACACACTGATAAAGATAGATTCCTGCAACCATATATCAAAGTCTACAGAATGATTCAGTATCAGATATGAATTCATTTAAACTCAATGATCAATACCAATCAGAAATTGATACACAATCTAGCCTTTATTCTTATGTCTCATCTTAAAGGTTGACATTTCAGAATTTCATACATTTTAGATGCTTAACTATTGGGATAAGAATTGATCTATTTGGTTTATTTTATATTTTAAAAAAAGAACTTGTTTCAACACACATGAATAAACTAATACCTAACTAAAATTTATCAAAACATTTCCACAGCATCATTTAAAAAAATATAGATATGTTCTCCTCTTATCATTCAAATGCTAAAACATCTGGACCATAAATTTATTTTACCAATGACATATCTACACGAAATTGGTTTTGCTATCGACTGTATGAATCCCTAAATGAATTACCCTGTGTACATAAAATTATCTTCATAATTATCAACAGAATTAAGGTTAAATAGATGAATATCATGAGAATCCTAATACTTGAAAACATTTTACATGCCACACACACAAGTTTATAATATCATTTTTAAATGCCTAGATGATTTTTAAGAACCTGATAAATAATAGGCATTAAATGCATTTGCCAAATAAATAAGGGGAAAGAAAGGAAAAGAAGGTAGAGAGGACGGCTGGTTAGTTATAGAAGAGACTTACTCATGTCTGCCTTACAAAAATTCCTGACTGATTCAGTCGTAGATTAGCAAAATAGAGAGCTCAACATGCGTTACAGACTTTGGTAGTCATCTTTGATTCATGAAGTAGAAATGTTCCTTCTCCTGGTCTATATGTAGTATATACTTTATTGAAAATCTGTAATGGAAGGAGTAAAAAGTGCAGGAAGAATTTTATCAAGGGGGAGAAAAAAACAATTTAAGTTGAGATGTTATCATATCAAAAATAAAGTATAACAGTAAACTTAAAATGTCACCATTCCACACTCAGTAAAGAAAGTGAGTATTCAGATTTCCCTAAGATAATCGTCAGTAATACATTTAGGAAGATGTATTCTTATAGTCCACAAGACAGGCTTGAACTATTTTTGTTATATTATGGCTGCAAAATACTCAATACTTCGTATACTGAATTCGTTACTACATCTAGGAATATAATTCTTAATTAATTCATGCTCATATATAAAGTTATCTATAACCATTTCTAAACTAAGTGTTTTAATGGTTTAGAAAGTGAGGTATTTATTATGTTGACTGTCTTATAGGTTCCAGAGCAGGGGTCCCCAAACTACGGCCCGCGGGCCACATGCGGCCCCCTTAGGCCATTTATGCGGCCCCCGCGGCACTTCTGAAAGGGGCACTTCTTTCATTGGTGGTCAGTGAGAGGAGCATAGTTCCCATTGAAATACTGGTCAGTTTGTTGATTTAAATTTACTTGTTCTTTATTTTAAATATTGTATTTGTTCCCGTTTTGTTTTTTTACTTTAAAATAAGATATGTGCAGTGTGCATAGGGATTTGTTCATAGTTTTTTTTATAGTCCGGCCCTCCAATGGTCTGAGGGACAGTGAACTGGCCCCCTGTGTAAAAAGTTTGGGGACCCCTGTTCCAGAGTATGCTACAGATTTCAGGTTAACTGTAAGGGGTCTCTAGAATAATGGCTAGTGGACATCTGAGATCACCTCACCACAGGAAGACTGATGTGTTTTCTGCCCTAAATTGACACTTTGCATTTCACTTGAATGCATATAAGAATATATTTGATAATTTTGTAGCCTACTTAAAGTAAATTATTAATATTGAAATATTAATTTAAGTCTTAGTCGTTTTTCTCAACCCTCTCAATGTGTTAGAGTCACCTTAGGAGATTTTAAAAATACAGATACCCCGGCTCTAGCCCAAGAGAGACAGTTGGTTAAAGATCACAGGAAGCAACTATTTTTTAAATTTTCTCAGGTGATACTAATCTAGTACAAAAGTAGATTAAATGAAGTCATCCTTGTTTTTATGATTAAAAAAGAAAGAACAGAGCTCCATGGAAATTTTATAAATCATATATGCAGCAAAGAGAGGCTATCACAAGGTAAACGGAGAGAGTGTGGCTCAAATACTTTGTGTGGAACTGTCTGAGGATATTTTCAGACAGTCTGTCAACAAATATTTGAGGATTTATTTAGTGCCACATAGCACTCCAGCTCGCTGGGAACTACCAGTGTCATGTGGAAGAAACCTACTCGACACAAACACTTATGTCAAGAGGAAGAAAGGGGGAGGCCTGACAAGGGAGGCAAAGAAGACCTCCCGAATCTCTCTCTCCCTGATCTTTTGTTATCAGAAGTAGAACAGAGGTAATAAGATTACAGGGGAGGAGGTCAGGTGATAAAGGGAAAGAATGATTAATGGCTATTTTGCTGACATGGAGAAAGGGCTAATTTGGGTCAGTACATTCTTTTTCTTTTGCAAATTAACAAGCACAAAAAAAAGGGGCAATCCAGAACCTCTAGGCTAATTTTCTAAAGCCTGTTCACATGCATTCCTTTGTGTCTGCACAAAGGTCACTCACTCACACAGCTTCTTGGTGTTTGCATCCCAGAGACACTCACTCAGGGCTTTTAACTAAATAAAGTTCCTTGATCCAAGTCATAGAGAATTCAAGATTAGATGGTGATTCCCTACAGTGCCAGGCTCTATCATATAGATACTGGGAATAGAGAAGTTACCATCATCTTAAGGAATTTATAGTAGGGAGAGAGAGATCATAAGAATTTTAAAAAATAATAAAAACAAGAAGAGTTTGCTATTACTTCGGTACTGGCAAGCACCATGAAGATGGCAGATAGAATAAATAACTTATAAGATGAATGCAAAAACTTTGCTGGCTCTGGTGAACAGAGACATTTGAAAACCTGGGTGGGAGGTGTTTCAAGAGACAAGAAAAGTGAGTGCTAAGAGATGGGAAGAAACTTTGTACACGTGAGGGCTATCTCGGAGGCTGACATGGCTAGCTAGACATTGGTGCACCAGTGGGAGGGGTGAGGGAGTTAGGTCTGAGAGGCAGGCAGGCAGGAGTCAGCTCTTGCAGGGGCTTGGAGTTCATGGGAAGGAGTTTGTTTGCATTTCAGTTGCATTGGAGAACTAAGCGTTACATGTTTTTAAATGATAAGGAGCTCTGCCTGCGCCTGAAATGTGATGCTGGTTGCTGGGTAGAAGGTGGCCTGAGAGTGTGTCAACACCAGAGGTAGGACTCACACTGCCGCAAGATGACAGTGGCCTGGTCTGGCAAGATTCTAACTGAATCTTGCCTCTACACATCACAAATAATGACTTTTTTTATCATTCTTTTAGGTCAAAAACTCCATAGTATAAGTCTTAAAGATGAAGTGGAGTGGGACGATGTGATTCATAGACAGTTCCTTTTTATAAGTGTATCTGATGTTTGAATCCCGACAGCTTCCCATCTAGGAAAAGCTTACACCGTGTTTTCTCCTAGCTCCCGTACATTCTATGTTATTATACAAAATTTAAATCTCTGAGGTTTTTATGTCTTAGAAATCTTGGTGAATTTTTAGTCTTGTAACTGAATGAAGTTAGGTTAATGTTAATACTATAAACATTAGATCCCAAATGCTGTTCCAAGCTGAAACTCGATTTTCTGATTAATTTCTCAATATAAAATACTTCTCCTGTTACTATGAACTATATTCCGTCTGTCACTTATTTGGAAAGCGATCAGTATACAAGGTTGGTCTGACCCTGAGAACAAAGAGAACATTGGGATAGGAGGGCCCCTGTTACAACATAGGCTGAGCTTCTCTGAACTACCTGGGGAAATCTGTCCAAACACTACTGAAGGAATGTCATGTTTTAGGTAGAATGCTAAGGACTGTGCTCTGAGTTCATGGCAATTGTTATCTGGTATTTTAATAATTGATTTGGCTTTTAAGAAAGTACTGTCAAGAAATCTTTTGAATTATTGTGTTCAGTTCTTAACTTGCTCTGGCTGTGTACTGTCAGCCAACTTAATTTTCCTGATGAACAGGGACCAGGTGTTACACATGGCACATGTGTCTTAATGTCTATTATGTTGGGAAATATGTAATAGGAAGTCATTAAATATCTGCTGAACAAAATAAACAGTTAATAGAATATAGCCCTCTACTCCAGAAGCCAAGAATAAAATAAAGTACTGGTAGGCTTTAAAATATTATTGAATTGGCCCTGGTTGGTTGGCTCAGCAGTAGAGCGTTGGCCCGGCGTGTGGAAGTTCCGGGTTTGATTCCTGGCCAGGGTACACAGGAGAAGCAGGAGAAGTGCCCATCTGCTTCTCCACTCTTCCCCCTCTCCTTTCTCTCTGTCTCTCTCTTCCCCTCCCACAGCCAAGGCTCCATTGGAGCAAAGTTGGCCTGGGCACTGAGGATGGCTCCCTGGCCTCACCTCAGGTGCTAGAATGGCTCCAGTTGCAATGGAGCAAAACCCCAGGTGGACAGAGCATCACTCCCTGGTGGGCATGCCAGGTGGATCTCGGTCGGGCACATGCAGGAATCTGTTTGTCTGCCCTGCCCCCCTTCTCACATATATATATGGTCTACTGGAAAGTTCTGTCCATTTTTGGAATAAAACAAAATATAAATTTTTCTTACCGACAATAAACTTTATTAAATAATATAATTGCCATTATTATTAATGATTTCTTGCCAGCGTGAGGGCAATTTGTATATCCCATTTTTGAAAAATGTTTTATATTTTGATGTGAAAAATTGAACTAGTGCTTATTTGATATCTTCTTCATTTTTGAATTTTTTGCCCTTCAAAAAATTTTGTAAGGACAAAAACAAGTGATAGTCGGAGGGTGCTAAGTCCGGGGAATATGGTGGATGCGACAGACATGCTTCTGTAGCATTTCTTCCTTGTTGAAATTCGTAAAAACTACAATGGCATAAATGAACTTTATCAGTAGCCATGGGTACACTATCGCTTCACACGTAAGACTAACGTGAATCAACTTTGTTTTAATTTGCTACATCAGTATGTATACATTAAGTGCTAAAAATAGAGAGGCACATATGCGCCAAATAAACATGTGCTTACGTGTCGAAACTTGTTGTGATAGAAACGGACAGAACTTTCCCGTAGACCATATATATATATATATATATATATATATAATTGAATTAGTCCCTGACCAGGTAGCTCAATTGGGTAGAGTGTCATCCCCATATGCCAGGATTTTAGGTTTGATTCCCAATCAGGGCATATATAAGAATCAGCCAATGGAGGCATAAATAAATGGAACAACAAATTGATGTTTCTCTCTCTCAAAATCAATAAATAAAAAATTTAAAAATTAAATGTTATTGAATTAACGTTAACATATTTTCAAACAGGATTTATTGATGAGGAATATTTTTCTGGGAAAACTCATCCAAATTACTATCTCAAAAGAAAATGTTTAATTATATGAAATGAGCATATTTTATAAACAATGAAGTTTGAATAGAAGGGAGAGCTTGATATTAGGAGACAAAAACATAATTTTTTTCTGTTTAACAGTGATTTCTTTAACAATATTTTTGTCACTGCCCTTCTAGCTAAGCTTTCTCCAGACCACCACTTCAAATCACTGATAACATGAGCATACAAATAACCAGCACACTGGATCAAATCATGTCATTTCAGAAAGTCTTCTCTGTATTTCCACCTGCTTAGCCAATGTTGACAACATTAATACATAGTCCCATATTGCTGGGCCTGGTCTCCTTTGATATTCTGTAATCTTAGAATCCTATTATTTCAAAGATAGGGGATTATATAGGGCATTCCTCACAAGTCCCCAGGGGATACTGGTGTTGATGCTACTGACAACCACTGGAATAGAGGATGCTTAGCCATCCCCTGCTTTTTATGAGAAATTTTTTAATTTGTTACATTCACAAGAACAATGTCTTAAGAAAGGCCTTTATCAACCTTTCATCACATTCATGTGCAGCTCCACTAGACAAATCAAATTAACTTTAATGGAGCTAAAGAGTTTATTCGAGTATCTTTCTCTTTAAAGCCAAGATGACTAAAACATACCTAGTACCACTTTTTTTCTATTTTTAGATCTCTACTTTTCCTCCAAGAATACTAGTCATACTTCCACTCCTCCGTGCCTAACATATCCCTTATCTATTTATAGACAGGGTGACATTATAGAAAGAAGTAGGTTGAGTTCAGCCACAATTTCTCCACTGAAATAAATACCCACTCCTGCCAACTATCATTAATGATTAGATGAAATGATACAGCTATCATGCCCAGCACACAGGAGGCCTCTCTTCCACTGCCTGCAATATGAGTTTCCATCTTTTCAGAACTTCCAGCCTCTACGTGTCATTACATTATTCTCCCTGTCAATGGCACTTACACTCTCCCCAGTATCCCAGACTGTACCAGGCAAAAAGTGAGGGAGATGCTACTCAGGGTTTTCAGTTTTTCAAAATAAGGGAAACACAAACATAATGGATGGTTGGTTGCTTGGAAGCAAGCCAAGGACCAGAAGTCAGAGCTGTAGAACTTGTAGCCATCTTGATCACCTCTGGCTGAACAGCTTTCATTACAGGCAATGGTGCCATCTGACAGAACCCAACAGGTGGGACCAAGAGTCCATTGCTGAAAGGCAGGCATTCCTTGGTTCACCTCGTTTTAACTCACTGTTGTTCATACTAGCACTGTGTACCCAAAGAACACGCTAGTGTGTTCGGTTTCCACGAAGTCCATGCCTGAACCTAGAAGAATCACACTTCTAATCCATAAGTGGAACAAATGTCTTTCTTGGATTTTCATTCACCCCTATAGACAATATCACTAATTTATGGATTCAAGTAATCAGCCCAATAAGTTTGAGACATGCCACCCGGGTGCCGTCTCTAATAAACAATGTGACCTTGAATACAGCTCTGCAGTTTCTCACCTGTCAGATGAACATTATGAAACATGGCTCATCTACTTTTCATTGTGATGAAAAGTACACATCAAGTGCTTTGAAAGTCAAACAAGAGTAAGCGTAATGCTGGTGCTAAGCTGAACTATGTATATTAATTAGAATCAAATCAATCCTCAACGTTCATCTATACCATGTCTCAAGAGTGTGCTATTGCCCTGACCGGATAGCTTGGTTGGCTAGAGCGTCATGCTGAAGCACAGAGGTTGTCGGTTTAATCCCCGGTTGGGCACATACAGGAACAGATCAATGTTCCTGTTGTCTTTGTCTCTCTCTCTCTCCTTTCCTCTCTCTCTAAAATAAATAAAATAAACATTAAAAGAAAATTTTTTAAAGAGTGTGCTATTGTCTAGCAGTATTTTCACTCAGCATTCACAAAGCTAGTACCATAACCCCCCTAAAGATAGAGCCTGTGACAAAAATCCAGGTTTGCCACTTCTTCCAGTTTGGAATAAATGTCTTCTCTGAATATTTTTTGTTGGGTAGGTTATTCCTGTAAAAAAAAAATTTACTTTTCAATTTATTTCATGTGTTAACAGAAGATTACCACATGGTAGATAGATATTTAAAAATACTTAAATAACAGAATTTTTAGGAAGAAAGAGAATAAGCAGGTAGGCTTTCTGGCCTCTTGTCATAACGCTGGTGTATGCTCAGCCCTGTCTGCAGAGTGAGTACATTCACACTCTCAGAATGGTGGGCCCTTCACAGAACCTTCTGACCCTGGAGTTGACCCTCCAGCTTAAGTCAGTCTACACACCACCCTTCACAGGCTGACATAATCAGAATTCCTCCCACAAAACGCCTCCGTAATACTACACACGAACCCTGGGAATAGCTCCTCTCTCCTGGAAGTGTACACGCCTCTCTAGAGCTGCCATATCTCACTTGGCCAGTAGGTGCTGCCATCCAAACACGGGTGACTTGCCTTCCAGTCTGAACTCAAGTTCAAGGTTTCAAGTGTTGGGAGATAAAAATCAGGGTTTCAAGTTTGATCAAGTCTTTTTTACAGTCATCACCTAGGATTGATCACTTCTGAAGGCTCTAATTTCTGTGCAAGCTCACTTAAAACAAGGCAGCCTGAGAAACACACCTGTGGGACGGGCAGCTTAAGCAGCAGATTTTCACAGGTGTTTCCTCTGTGCTGCAAACCAAAAGAGCCCCCTAAGTTCAATCACATCCATGCCGGAGGCAGAAAAACACTGCAACAAAAGATGAAAAGACAGCAAGCTCAGTTAAAGCTCATGGCTCCCCCAGAGCTGTTTTGATGTCGAGATCTCTGTGAATGCTCATTAAATCCTCAGTGTGTGAGGCGGGACTCTGGCAAAAGTTAAAATGATGATACTGAGACATCCTATCTACCCGTACTGACATATTTATAAAGCATTCAAAATACTGCAAGGAAATTTCACATGACTCTCCAGCCTATTAAGGGCCTGAAATAGCTCTGCTAGATAAACCACAGTCCAGATAAACAATCACATACTAGGGAGATACAGTTTGTTTTGTTAGAACATTGACCACAAACAGAGCCACTGAGAAAGCAATTCGAAGAATGGCCTCCATGATGGAGAGCCAGTCAGGTCCTCTTCAAGAGCAAAGAGTAGCCCCCACGTACCACGCATACTCAATATATCGGCATGAATGATGAAAGGCATTAAAGATCAGGTGTATAGGAGGAAAGCCAATTAGGTATGTATTTCCAGTGCTTTACTTACTGGAAAATATTCATAAGGTTCATCCTCAGGCTTTAACCAGAAACTGAATGGAAATGAGACCTTGTATTATTCTATTCTCCGGAGAAACAGAACCAATAGAATGTATATGTGTGTATGTAGGGAGAGAGAGAGATTTTAAGCCATTGACACATGAATTTGTAGAGATTGGCAAGTCTAAAAGAGGTTGGCAGGGCAGGAAAGGAGGCCGGAGACCCAGGGAAGAGTTGGTTTTGTCGGTTAAGCCCAAAGACCGTCCGCTGGTGGCAGTCAGTCTTCCCCAAGGGAGGTCGTTCCTTTTACATTAAGGCCTTCAGTTGGCCTTAATTACCTACTTAATGATGTATCTCTGAATACATACACATTCCTGTGTACTAGGGCTTAAGTCTTCAACATATGAATGAGGGAGGGCATGATTCAGCTCATGACAGGCCTGAATGAGTATTATAATCATCTAGAGATTTAAAAAGAGAAAGAAAGAGATGGGGCTCTCCCCATCTCTTTGGTAAAAAAAAAAAACATGTTTCTTGGTATAGTGATTCTCTAAGTGTGGTCCAGACCCAGCAGCCTCAACAACATCTGGGAAGTTGTTAGACTTGCAAATTCTCAGACCCCACCCAAGAGCTCTCGCAGCTGTGAGTGGGGCTCAGCAATGTGGTTAACAAGCTGTCCAGGTGTTTCCGATGAAGGCTGAAATTTTAGAACAACTTGCTTAGAAGTTGATTGATTACAAGAGCAATGCCACCTGAGAAATTTTCCAACAAATGTGGATCTAAGTGTTGTTTAATTGCTGTGTTTTATTTAAATATTTAAGCTGAATTATATTTTATAAATGGGCCTTGGCCTCCATTTTACTCATAAATTGGAACTGGAGCCAGAGCTCCAAGGATAAGCATGATAACAACACTGCGGAGGACCTTGGCCCCTGAGTACGGATTTCTGACAGGGTAAAGGCAAAGCTGTGGGTACCCAGTAAAACTAATTTATCAAATACCAGAGCAGTTTAATTGCTGTGTCTGGTTGGAGACCTCAATTACCCTTATGCAATTCCCATGAAGAGCAGACTAAATTATAATGGTTCAACATCTACTTTCCTTAAAAATGAAAAACTAGAAATGGATCTGTTAAGTGGTCACTTCTGAGCAAGAATCAAATTTATACTGTGGGGAAAACAGCTGACTTAGGCTTGCTTGTACTTTGCCTGATTAGTGCATGAGCACATGGCAGAGCCATGTTTGTATAGCCTATGAAAGGCTACAGGTGCTTTCCTTTGGCGGATTGGGGATTGCCCGCCTGCCACTGTGAGGGGGCATTTTGCTGTTCATTCACCTGCTGCCATGAGAAACGGTTTCCCCTGCCTCTTTGCCTGTCTGCCTTTGCAAGACTCCAATAAACGGGAATGGCCCAATGCTTTCCGGCTCCACAGTTCCTCCACCATCTGCTCGAATCCAGTGGGGACCTGCCTGGTCTTGGCCGCCAGCATTACATAGACCATGCTACAGTTGGCCACAAAATACCTTCTACACCCTCACAACCTTTAGCAAGCACACTAGCCAGTAGAACCCTGGCCATGCCTCTCACCAGGCCCTTTGAGGATCTACGCTGAGCATCAGGAGCAAAATGATTGAATTCACCAGTGAGGTATTTCCAAGCCTCAGTGGATAGTCAGATCTACAAATCAGGATGCATAGAACCAATTTACCTGAAGAAGTCAGCTTTATCTGAGGCTTATATGCTATGTGGAAGTCGGGTGCATGCCGCTGAAGGTGGAGCTTATATCCAGGCAGCGTCCTTGCCTTGTCTAGCACAGTGCTCAGAACAAACATAAGATGCTGCATCACACTGCATAATAACAACCAGATGCAACCCTCATAATTATTGCATAATTTATGGAGCAAGAATTTCCCGGGCCTTCAGGAAAAATGAAAGATCATTTGTAGAGCCTGTTTTATGTTGGCTATCAAGAAAAAGGTGTTGAATGGTCCTTTTGATTGGACGTGGATCTAACTCTACCCTCTTGGTGACATTCTGTCACAGAATGACAACTGTGAGCTTGATATATTTGGGCAGGACCGGTGTGAGTAAGCGTTAGGACTACGTAGAAGTCGCAGTATTTAACTGTGTCTAGGTGGAATAGAGAACTGTGTCCACACGGAGCGGTAACACCAGCCACTCGCTGATTGAGAAGCTGATGTTTGTCTGGCGCCTCAGAATAAGGGCCGTCTCTCTGCTGGAAGCTCATGTTCCAGACAAATCGTCAACAATCTGTACTCTTTTTCACTCCTCCGCGACTCACTCTCCTCTGGGTTTATCACTAGAACTCCCCTTGGGGTGACTTGTTACCTGTGACTAATCACACTGTGTGGGTCACTCCCATTTATATCAACTTAAATTTAGCATCAGGAACTATCTTGAAAGGCAAATAGATTTATAATAGTAGCCTAAGAAAAACAAAAAATCATGGGCACAGACAACAGTCTGGGGATTACTAGGGGGACGGATGGGGAGGTAGAAGAGGGTAGAGGGGGATACTGGTGATGGAGGGAGGCTTGACCTGGGGTGGTGAGCACACAGTACAGTATACGGATGAGGTATTATAGAATTGTACACCTGAAACCTATATTATTTTTTTAACTGATGTCACCCCAATAAATTCAATGCAAAAGTAAAAAATAATAATCTTACAAAAAAAGAATGCTTCTTATGGTTTTGAGAAGAGGCCGTGCCACAAATATAAGGGACTTGATGATGGGAGAGGTAGGGTATTGTTACCTGTCACCACTCTTTAGCACAAGGTAGTGGCACTGCCACCTCCTTGTTCCACTTCCCCTCCCACAGCCCAGCGACCTGGCTGCTCCCTAGAGCTGCTTGCCAAATATTAGCTGGGAAAGATTGAGTCCTGGAATAGGCATCCCTCTGTGCTGGGCCACTGGGATGGCTCTGGCTGTCACACTCTCAGGAATGCCAACACTAAGCTGAGCCCTCTGCGCATACACCGCCATGCCAAATGTTGGCCCCACTTGTAGGTGGGATGTATCTATGGCACAGCTGTGATTCTGAGGTGCATCAAAGCTCCTTTGAGGGCCCTTCCTTACGTCAGAATAGGATCCGATTTTCTACTCTTTCTGGTCACGGCCAGGCAGAGGTTTCAGTTTCATGGCGGAAGAGTTTATCCATTCTGTATACTCGGAGTACACTGCTGTCTTCTTTCCCTCCGCCTCTGACCACGTCTTCTCCTTGCAGAGACCTCTTCTTCCCAGCTCCCTCCTCCCACAAACAATAGTCTTCAGGCCCTTAATGCCGTTCATACTGTCTCCTAACACTGCTGCCAAAGGGTGTTGCTTCCAGAACAGGTTGAATGGGGAGCCTCAAATGCATGGGGAATCTTCCTGACTCACCTGCAATCAGTTTGGACTGGGTACTGCACTTGAATTCAAAGCACATGCACGTAAATGCAATTCCGGTGAGGTGCTCTGAACAGGAGATGGCAGTAGCGACCGCGGTATTTAGGCACCCTGTCCCACTTCTAACAAAGGGGATTTCCTATCTGTCGCTTGTCAAGTCTGGGCATAATTCTGCCTCACCAAAGCCAAAGTGGCTGAATAACATGCCCAAGGTCCCAGACTGTGGGGAATTCCACAACTGTTTCAGAACTAAAAACAACTCAGATTGAAGACTGAACAACCAAATGAACACGTTGGAGAGCCGTTACCAAGTCTCACTGAGAAGGAAAGCAGGAGCCCTCCCCAAGGCAGATATTCCCCTGAGACTGGCGTTGGTGGGGTTAGGGGGAACACAGGATCTGAGATCTAATTTACATTCTTACTAAGACTTTAAGCAAGTTATGTAACAGAGGTGACTCAGTAAACGTACAAGGAAGGCATTTTGCCGGTTTCTCTCTGCACTTCCAAATGTCCTAGACCACTTTCTTTTCTGTTGTTTTTTTTCCCTTTTCTTCTTTTTTTTTGCCTAGGTAATATGGCCAGAAGCAGTTTGGCCATGCATGGGTCTATTATTTCTCTGATAATTATAATTCCCAGAGAGTTATGGCACACAAATTACTCGGTAATAGCTCTAAATTCTCTGCTTCATCCTGAGTCTACAATTATGCTCCCACCCAGGCTCCTGTCATCTGCTGTCTTGATTTATGAAACCTTCTGTCCTCTGATCTCCTCATTTCTTACCTCTGCCTCCTTTAAAACTTACAAGATGTGGCGGCAAGGTCAGACTTCTCCTCGTTACAGCAGGACGCTCTCAGGTATAATCATTCCTGTCTCAATAAAGCTGCAGCGCCGAAACAGTCTGTTTAATTCACTAGACAATTGCTCACCCTTCACTGGGTAACCCCCGTCCTGTCCCTCGCTAGGATTCCAGAACCGCTGTGTTGTGGCTTGAAACATCTATTAATTTGGCTCATGTATTAATTAAAATTTTATTTCTAGTCCCATATGTAATAGATCAAGTGCTGTAATATAAATAAAGAAGCTATAACTAATCATAACCAATTTCTCTTGGAGAACAACGTAACCAGAAAGTTTTCTGGTAAATTTCATATATTTACAGACGCTTTGCAAAAGTTAGGAGAAGTAGCTAACATTTAAAGTATTGCAGAGTCAGTTTGGTATTCTGGTAGAAGATCTATGAGGCATGCAACCGCATAAAATCTTTGATGTAGTTAATAAGGCAGAGTTCCCTGTGCCCCACTTGTGACTTTACTGTGAGGTATAGCCACAGTAAAATTAGACCCAACGAGGCGTTGGTATCTGCATGGCCAAAAGGGATAGAAATTTCCAGCACAACTTTATCAGCGAGTAGGATATAAGAAGCCCATAATCTAAAGCCAGTCCTCGGTTTTATTATTTATTTTGCTGCCTTGATAATTTTTCTGTGCTCATTTGGCTTGAAGGCACAGACATTCCCTGTTGATTATCTTGACTTGGCAGTGGGTTTCTGCTACACATTTTGATTCCTAATATGGTAGCAGGAGAGGGTTTTGTATGAGTTCCAGCAAGTTTCTCCAGGCTTGTGGAATGCAGTGAGGAAAGAATCCTACAGAGATGGAAACATGGACATTTGCATTGATGAAGAAAAAAATGAAAGAGAAAGAAAGAAAGAAAGAAAGAAAGAAAGAAAGAAAGAAAGAAAGAAAGAAAGAAAGAAAGAAAGATATGTCTCTCTCTTTTTAAAAAAAAAAATCTTTTTTCCCCCTCTGACCACTTTCATTTCTTAATGTCTTTCACTTGGGGGAGGGGAGGAACAATTAATGTTAATGTTCTGTTCTTTAATCGCCTGTATTTTCAGGACCATTTCAAAATCATTTTGAAATGCCTGAGTGTTTCTTACAGAAGCAATATTAACAAAATACACTTGTCATCATTATCAAGGTTTGCCTCTTTAAAGCATCCACTCACACAACTCTGTAAATTGGCCACATAATTATGATATCTGAGAGAATTAAGTTTCATGTCTCTAAAAGAGAGCAGTGGAGCAAGCTGTCTCCTCAGGATGCAGATTACACGACCCTTCTTCATGCCCGTTACGGTCTGAATTCATGCTCAAGAATCCATGTATTGATTGTTTCAGACTTCAATACAGTTTTTCTCTCAAAGTCATAAGTTAGTGCACAGCAATGTTGATTTGGTAAAAAAAAATTTTTAAACCAAACATCCCAGGTGACAAACTTTCCTTTAGGAATGGGCTCCTTTTCTCCTAAGTGTATTTATAAAAGGTCTCTATACTCAATAAGTCACATTTGCACTGGTATAAAACCATCAAAATAGAGTAAAAAAATTTTTTTCATGCAAGTTCTTAAAGTCCCACACAGTATTTTCACTTACATTTCAATATACAGAATCTAGTCTTGACTGCCTTTCCTACAAAGAAAGCTGGGAAATGAAGCCTTTTCTTCTAGGTAACAGTGTGCCCAGCTAAAAATTGGGATCCTAAACTAGGTAGGTATGAAAGTAGGCAACACAGTCCCCACCATTTTTAGGTTCGTGCGCTTCTTGATATGCTGTCATTATCAGGGTCATACAGTGATTTAGCTTCTCCATGTATATTCATCTTTACTTAATTAAAGTAGAAATTGTGGGGGGTTTTGTTTGTTTCACTAACATAAATATGTAAATCATAAAAAGTATAAAAATTCAGACAATTAGAAAAAAATGATAAACAACTTTAAAATTTACCACTCAGAAATAACTGAGGTTGGCTTTTTTTTTTTTTTTGGTCCATACTTTTAGACCTGTCTTTATGCCCCTGTGTACTTATATACAGTACTTTCCATAATAAAGATGGAATAGACAAAGCATTTCCATTTTTAAGCTTTTTTAGCAACACAATATTATGAACATCTATCTGCATCAGTAATCTTTCCACATTCAACATTGTTTTAAATGGCTATAGGTTATTTCATATGATCATACCATAATTACTTAACCAATGTTTAATTGTTGAACACTTTAGTTATTTCAAGTTTTTCTGTATCATAAACCACACTGCAATTAACATCTTTGTTACTAAGTCTTTGCTCATATCTTCATTTAGCTTCCTTAGGAGGTAGATTTTCTGATTGAAGAATATGCGTACCGTATAGCCAAATTCATGCCAAATTCCTCTCCAGAAAGACTTGACATTTTACATTGTTACCCTCTCATCTGAATATATGATGGTGCTCTTTGAACAACAATGAGTGTTATATCCTTTTTTTTAAGTTGTGGCCAATGTGATAGACCAAAAGGTGAAGTCTCAATTTATTTGTATTTCTTTGATTACTGTTGAGGTTGAGCATTTCTTTCTGCCTTAGAGTTAGCCTTTTCTATTATTTTGAAAAGATATGGCAAGAGAGAAAGAGGTTCACAGGCTCGTATTTGGAAATACTAACTTCAGACAGGAAGGAAACAGTCCCTGGTTGTTGGATGTTATGGATGCTGACTCATGAATGGCCGCATAAGAGAAGAAGTGAGCCTTTCATTTTATGTGGCACTCAACAAAGATACCACCTAATCACTTCAAGTAAGGCACCCCAATTTGTTCCTTTGTTGTTTAAGAAAGAAGCTACTGCAATCTTGGTTCGAGTTGTGTTGAGCCTGAAGGACAATGCTTCATATGTGATTTATGGGTTTTTTCCCAGCCCATTGATTCCTTCAAGTTTACTGTCAAGTTCTTGTCTCATCAGAGTAGCAAAATATTTAGCGGGGCTCAAATCGAATTCAGGTAGTCAATGAACCACAAGATCTGTCTACTCAACCATTTCCATACCAAATAGGGTATCTTTTATCTAAATCTGTAACTGAGCTAAAACTTTGTGCCTTTAAATATCGAATGATGTGTCACATTCAGTGGTGGGATTCAAATAATTTAACAACCAGTTCTCTGCCCTAATGACCGTTTTAAGTGTAAAAAAAAGATATACCAAATGGCAGTTTATTATTTCATGCATTTAATACTTAAATAAGAACAATAAAAGAAGTACACAAAACTAGATTATAAGAGTTTTAAAACATTAGTGAAAAAATATTAAATAATGCCTGTCAAGAAAACAATAAAACTGTTATTGAAGATATTTCCATATTGCTTCTTGATCGGCATCCTCACTTGCAACTTTCTTCACTTTTATCTGAGCATCATCAGCTGTGTGATTTATCCTTAACCATCTTTCCACTGTAGGAGTAGGATCCCATTCCTTTACCTATGAACAGAATGAACATTACTACGTCAAATTAGAATATGCTGTTGTGCAGATGAACATTTAAAAAGAGTGAGGAATGTAAATTTGTGATTTCCACATTGGGCAACTGCCCAGGCGCCCACCTTCGAGAAAAGCCTGATTACAAGTGTCATTTTAACAACAGGTTCACAGAACTCAACAAAAAATTAGGTATCAGTTCTGCTGAACCGGTGCAAACTGGCTGAATCCCACCACGGGTCACATTTCACTTCAGCTGAAGCCAGGGTGATGTCCAGAGAGTAGTCAGACCACAATTTGCCAGTTAAACAGCTGTCTGTCTGCATCATTTCTTCATGTTGGCTAAGTAGAGAACTTCAAATGCCTTAGGCACATGCTACCTATGAATGGGATTAATATATTTTTTTGCTTGTGTGTTGTATAAATTACTGTGGAGTGGTTTACCTCTGTAGCTTTTTAATCATCTTGTACCCAAAAGCCAATTAGTAAATCAAGAATTAATATAAGAGATAGTTTGAACACTACAGGATAATTTCTAATTAGGCCACAAGGACAAAACTTCAGATAACTGAATACATAAATACTGAGGTGCAAATAAATATAGGAGGGATTAAAATTAAGGTCATCCTCCACCAGCAAAACCGAAAATTAAACATTGAACCAGAACTATCTCTTTTTCTCCGTAGGCCTAAAAATTCTTTTCCACATATGTAAGAAAGGCAAATATGCATTGTTTACCATTTAAGTGGAGTCTTGTATAGTGATTCACAGGGAGCACACCCTGATGAAGATTTAGTGGGCAATAACATGGAACAGTACAAGCCCGCAGGAACGTAAGATGCCATTGGGATGCGCCCCTCCTCCAACTGTCTTTCTGCAGTCTTCTTTTCTTCCTCTGTGGGAGAAGCTATTTAGAGTCAGGCATCATTAAGTCAGAATGCAAAGGAAGGAGAAAATGAATATGGGTTCATTGCATTCTGGATGCCACTGAACCACACACAGTTGGTACAAATTAGTATTGTGGTATAAAAATTCATTGTGCATTCCAGGAAGGCAAATAATTTGGTGAAGCTGGAGTATGGGTCTGTACTAAGAAGGGAACTCAGATGAGGATTCTGTGTGCACGTGCGTGCATGCACGCATGTGTGTGTGTGTGTGTGTGTGTGTGTGTGTGTGTGTGTGTTGGCTGAGGGAAAACGCATATAGACCGCTGTGGTTTATGCTAAGAAGTTGGGATTTTGTCCTGAAGCAGGAATTTCCCAGGAGACTTGCAGCTACTATCATTATGTGCAATTTGGTGCATTCTGTGTAATGTTCTCCCATTTGCTGCACAAAGAAGCCATGTGCCTGTAATTCTGGTAGAAAAGTGAAGCCTTTTTCCCTTATCAACAGATCTACATGGTAAGCAAAGGGAACACTATGATGAGGGCAGCTGTAACTGAGCTGAAGACCTCTTCCTGCCATCAACTTCAGGCAGATAAAAGAAACAGTCAATATAGGGCAGACAGGCCCCAACCCCCAAAGCAATGAATTTTTTGTAATAGGAATAGAAAAAAAGCAGAGACCAATGAGGGTTGCAGGAATCACCGAAGGCTTCTTGGAGGAGGTGATGTTCCCTACCCCTGTTAGACTTAAAGCATAACCTTTAGGGTCCTGAAGAAACAAATGGCAGTATGACTCCAGGGAACCATTTCTTCAGTAGGAATATGCTAAATAGACGTCTCTGGTCTTGTGGACCAGCACAGAAACCATGGAGACCTGTATGTTTTGCAGGACCTTGTCTGAGTGCCTGCGCCCAAAGATCTTAGATAACAGCCCCTTTTTATTGGCCTTTATTTATTTTTTCATTTTACTTATTTATGTAAAATTACTTGTTCAAAATTTATCTTTTAATTATAAAAGTAATATGTGTTATGGCAAAGCAGTAAAAACAGAAGTACAAAGTCTTTCTCTCCACTCCCACCCCTAACCCTTCCATCCAGAAAGAACCACTGTTTCAGGACTATCCTTTCAGAACTTTTCCATGCATATATATGCATAGGTTGTGTATTGTGTATAAATATGAACCTATTTTACTTTTTAAATGTAACTATGTTATCGCTATGGCTCTTTAAGTTTGATATAGACGGCACTGGATGACAGCAGTCTAGTTGGTAAAAAGATGCTGAAGCTCTGTTGTAATACACTTTATGTAAAATAGAACATCAACTGTCTACATCAAAATGAGGGGGTTCTGGGAAGAAGGGAACACTAAAGTCCCCCCAGTCAATTCCTAGGCTTTCATCACCTGGACATCTTTGTGTAAGAACACATAAATGGTTGCCTACCATTCCATTGTGTGACTGTACCATAATTTTTTAATCATTCCCCAGTAGTAGATCTAAGGATTATATGTAGGATTTCTCTTTCATGAACAATCCTCTTTTGAATCATGATATACATTTGTCTTTGGATACTTGAACAAGGGAACCTATAGCATCCCTCAGTAGAAGGGAATGTGCACTTTAAGTATTGATAAAATATTGCCAAATTGCTCTCCCAAGACAACTGTCTTCAGTTGACAGTCAGTGGGAGAGACACTTTATATTTCAGGCTTTCCTTGTAAAAGATGTGAGCTATGCTGATACAGAACGAGTTCTGCAAGATTCCAAATTGACCTACCTCTCTGCACCTAGGATCCCAGCCATGTATGGGAGCTCAGCTTTCTCTGTCTGACATTTTACTGTGTCAAAGCCGTTTGCATTAGTAGTACAGATAAATTATGGAGTAGCATAGTCCCATCCACATTAAGAACCATTTATACTTTAACTTTCTAGTGTGTGAATAGCTATTAGAGCATTCCGTTTCAAACCTATTGCAAAAGCAAACTAATGAGAGAGAGGAAGTTGTGAACGCCAGGTCTGAGCTGCCAGTCCTCAGGAAGGCAGACAAAGAATCGAGGCAGAGAGGCCCTGGCCGGTTGGCTCAGTGGTAGAGCATCGGCCTGGCGTGCAGGGGTCCCAGGGTTCAATTCCCGGCCAGGGCACACAGGAGAAGCGCCCATCTGCTTCTCCACCCCTCCCCCTCTCCTTCCTCTCTGTCTCTCTCTTCCCCTCCCGCAGCTCCATTGGAACAAAGATGACCCGGGCGCTGGGGATGGCTCCTTGGCCTCTGCCGCAGGCACTAGAGTGGCTCTGGTCGCAACAGAGCGATGCCCCGGAGGGGCAGAGCATCACCCCCTGGTGGGCAGAGCGTCGCCCCCTGGTGGGCGTGCCCGGTGGATCCCAGTCGGGCGCATGCAGGAGTCTGTCTGACTGTCTCTCCCCCTTTCCAGCTTCAGAAAAATACAAAAAAAAAAAAAAAAAAAAAAAGAATCGAGGCAGAGAGGTTCAGGAAATTGAATAAGGAGCTAGATGGCAGTCACGTGACCATTCTGGTCTCACAAAAGAGAAGGTACAGTAGCTATTGCCTGAAAGTGCCTTGAAGAGGGGGTGACAGCTGGCTGAATGGCAGCGACCAAAAGTTCAGCTCCTTGGCTATTTCTGTCTCAGGTTCAAATGCTTTTCAGAAACATACAACTTCATCTTTCTTATCATTTTGATATTTAGGTGTATAAATCCCCTTCTAAAGAGATTTTGGGTTTATAGTCATGCCTTTTGTGGTAAAATAACAGATGATCACTGTTTTCAAAGATATAAAAAATGTGACAGAAAAATGATAGCACTGGTAATTCAATCTCAGGCTTTTGTCAAATATCTTTTTTACATGTAGTTAATAATATGCTAAGCTTTCTCATACATAATTTATATTATTGATGAAAATCTAAAAGTAAAATGGAAAAGACTGAATTTATTTTTTTTTTTGGCTATAATAATTAGCTGTGTTAATATTTCAAACAGCAAAGTATTGGAAATGTTTCTGCTCTTAAAAAAACATTTGGGATTAATAAATTCTATTATACTGTGCTATTGATGAAGAAAAGAGGTATGAAAGATACAACATGCTCTAGGAAATGATTATACCTTCAATGAAACACAAAAAGAATAGCTCCTTTATTGGTCAGAAAACATATTTGAAATCTCCCATAGTCACAAATGACAAAATCCTATTATGTGTGTGTGCGTGTAGATATATATATATACACACACACACATATATATATATGTTTTCTCTATTCTTCAAATTTGATATTTTTAACTTAATCTAAATTGTAAATCATGTATCAGTTGTCAATCATCAAGAGTGTCTGTTCAGTACAATTTGTGGAAGCACAAAAACAATGGGACAATCCACATTTTCATTGTCTTTCTTGCTTCTAAAATTTCTGACAGATACCAATTTGTGTTTTCTTCCTAATCACATTTTTTTACATTTTACTTTTATTTGGTATTAGTATTTGAACATGGTGGGGGGGGGGAGCGTCATGTGTTGGTTTTTCTTCTTACATACAACGTATTCCTTAAAGGATATTCAAGGAAATGTCTTGTAGTAATAAGTCCTGTTGCTCAGACCTCCTGTCTCCATCTCTGCCTCCTCTCCCAGGCCGGCCTGGGGTTGGGTCCTCACCACTTCCCCAGTGATGGAAACAGCCTCCCAAAGCCAGCCCCCCTGGCTCCTGCCCTGACCTTACTTCCACCCTCCACACTATTCTCAAAGGCGTCTTCCTAAAGCAAAAATCTCCTTGCACCACTCCCCTATTTAAAATCCTTAATTGGTTTAATTAGCTTCCCACTTCCTTCATGATGAAATCCAAATTCCTTAGAATGTTCCACAAGCCCTTTCATGAGAAGGCACAGGCCTGCCTCTCCAAACAGCATCCCTTGCTCCTCACTCACCTTATGCTAAGGCCATAAAAGCATCACACCATCTCATACATGGGAGCTTTGGGGGTGTCATCACTCAGCTTTGAAGGTCACCCCCAGCTTCCAACCTGAGAACCCCCTAAAATGATGCTTCTCGGGCCTTCGTGTCCCTATGAATCTAGGGAGATTTCTAATCTGCAGATCTAGGATAGGCCTAAGGGTCTGCATTTCTAACAAGTTCCCAGGTGATGCTGAGGCTGCTCAAAACACAGGTTGACAACAAAGCTCTCAACCATCACTGTCATCCCTCCCTCGCAGAAAACTCCCCTACAAAGCTTCATCCTTCTTAATCTAATAATGTGTGTGCAGAATATGCGCACATTATCTTCTATGTCACACTCTGGTCATGGCTTAGTAATATATCCACCTGTGAATCCTCTAAGGGCTTCTTCCTTGTATTCACAACGCTAACATCAGGCCGAATGTATAGGCATGTCAAATATTTTGAAAAGAAATTAGCAAAGATGTTTGAAGTAGTGCCTAAATCACCATCTGACAAGGAGTTGCTAAAGAAATCTAGGCTGGATTGAAAGACTGAACTGAATTCTTAACTTCCATATCATATCATATATTTTTTTATGTTACTACCATTATCTCCAATGGGAGTAGGGGAAGTCTAGAACCATAGTAAGTCCTCACTTAATGTTGTTGGCAGGTTCTTGGAAATGACAACTTTAAGTAAAACAACATAGAAGTAAACCAGTCTTACTCTAGACCAGTGGTTCTCAAACTTTTTGAAGTCGGGGTGCATTTAAAATCCTACAAATAATTGTAGGCGCACTATATACAAATTTCTGAGAAATATGTTATAATAGTTAAGTCAAATATTAAAGAAAAAAATATAAAGTCCAAGCATGCTTTTATGGTAATTAAACAAAATAAATATGACAAAATTAAATTTATTCTGACATTAAAAAACATTTTTGTTACATTTTTTGAGTTATGCTTTTTAGAATTTGTAAAAAAGAGGAGTTAAAAAATAAAAAAATATGACAAAAAAGTTATTTTTTATATATATAGATATATTCTTATAAAGATTTACTAAATTTGGCAAATGTGTTAAGTTTTTTTATTCTTGTGTTTATGAGAAACATGAGCCTGATGTGTCCTAGCAATTTCTTCAATGTTTGGGCATATATTTGAAAGGATAACTCTCATTTCCTCGTCAATACATCAAAGAATTTCTCTCTTTTTACTCTTAATTGTGCTGAGGGTTGAAAATCCTAATTCACATAAATAGGATGTTAAAAATTATAGTAAAATGGTCAAAGCTTTTTTTAGATATTGCCACATATTCTTCTTTTATAGAAATCCAAAAGGCTTCAAGAGACAATTCCTTATGTTTAATCATCAATCCAAAACCCCCACCATACGTATCATCTTAACTTTACACCAAACAAAGGATAGAAGAAGCTTGCCTCCAGTCTTTCTGGGGAACATGGGGGGTAGTGTAAACAATCCAGCACCACAGTTTAACAGCTTTTTGCAACCTAATCAGGCAAGTGAGGTGGGGGGTTGGGCAGACTGTCAGTTTACAGCCATTTCCCCATACCTCTGTCCCCCAAAAATCAAAACTCCAAAAACCCCATTGGTTTTTTTGGTCCCCAACAGGCACATATTTCTCTGGAATACCATAGGGCGCACCTGGAAATCTTCTAGGGCGCACCAGTGTACCCTGGCGCACACTGCTCTAGGCTAATTGACATAAACATCAAACTTCTAAACAAAGGCCCCCAAAACTTCTAATATTAACTATTGAAATAAATGTTTAATACATATATTTATTATACATACATTTAAGAAAGATTAATAAAAACAAATAAGAGAATTATTTTACAACCTAGTGATTTCAGTTCAGGGTAGAGAGTGACTCAAGCCTCTCCTGGCAGCTCAGGGCACAAGGCAGGACCACCTTGGACAGGACACCCTTCCTTCGCAGGGCATGTCTCTCTCTCTCTCTCTCTCTCTCTCTCTCTCTCTCTCTCACACACACACACACACACACACACACTCACTCACACACTCACTCACACACACACTCACACACACACACACTCACATTAGGACAGTTCAGACAGGCTGATTCACCTCACGTGCGTGCCTTTGGGAGTGGGAGGAAGCCGTCCAGGCATGCGGAGAAGGCATTTACTCCTCACAGACAGTGGCCCTAGCCAGGAACTGGGTTTTTTTCTTATCCATGTTACTACTAAAAACACATCGACTGAAACATTTTTCGAGGATCGGCTGTACTTGGTTTCTAGTTTTTGAACTAGTATTAAGTCTAGAGGCTGGTTGAAAGTTGGAAGAGCCCAGACCTGTTAGACAGTAGAACACACTAATGATCTCTGTGACCTTGTGGGCAGCTTTCGCCCTCCCACTGCCCGCCTTCGCGGCAGGCTCAGCCCCAGCCGGCTGCCTCACACACCGTGCAGAGGACACCCAGGGCACCGTGAGCCACCTCCAGCCCAGCGTCCCCGCAAGAGGCGGCACATCAAAGGCCTTTGCAGGTCTGCGTAGAGAGTTAGCCGAAACAAACATCTTTCCAAGATTTTTTTCATCCTGTCACAAGCATGACAGGAGAGCCAGCAGTAAGTGTCCCTACAGCAGTAACCTATGGCCCCCTAAGCTGATCAACAGTATACCAGCGCCGCACAGATAACATCTGCAGCACAGTGGTTCTCAAGGCCAGCTGTATATTAGAGTCTCCGGGGTGGTGATATTTATCAAATATGAACACCTGAGCCCGTCCCCACACCATCTAAGTCAGAATCTCTGGAGCAAGACCAAGGGGGCAGTGTTTTTAAAATTCTCCAGGTGATTATCGTGTAAAGCCAGAGCTGACAACCACTGAGAGAGGGTATCACCTCATTGGATGCTTGAAGTCCCCTATAGTTGCCTCAGAAGCGCACATCTAGCCTCAGCATAGCACCCCAACTAACTGGCCTTTTAGCCTCATCCATTATAGCCCAAAGAAAACCTTTACCCTTTTCCTCATGCAGCATGCACCAATGAATTATAACGGAGAATTTCTTCATTTGCACCATACCTCCTGTCACAGTTTCTGTTAAGAAATTGGTAAGCTTAGCCCTGGCCAGGTAGCTCAGTTGGTAGAACCTTGACCTGAAACAACAAGGTTTAGGGTTTGATCCCCAGTCAGGGCACATACAGGAAGCAACCAGTGATGCACAACTAAGTGGAACAACAAATGGATGCTCCCACACACACACCTCCCTCCCTTCCTCTCTCTGTGTCTCTAAAAAAAAAAAAATCAATTAAAAAAAATAGAAAGTTGATAGAGAATGTGAACCACAGAAAGAAGGAAGCTGAACTCATTTGAAAAAGAAAATGCCAAGTCAGCTTGATTCCCTTTCTTCTGTCTTAAGCTACCCTGCTTTCTCATCCCCCTGCCACCTGCACCCTGTCTCCAGGAATCCGTCAGTCACGGGGGTGAGGCTGGGCTCACAGCACTGGGCAGGAGGTCAGGCGGGAGTCTGATTGGCGGGTGGGGAGGGGGTCACACTGTCTGGATCTGAAGTTTCAAGATAATGGGACTTAGTTACACTTTTAAGCACAGACCCTTTGGAGCTGGCTATCTTACTGGCAAATGTGAAAGGTCACTTGCTAGGTAAATGGCAGGAACTTTATATTTGTTTTGTTGAATCTGAATCAGAACTCCTGAATTTTTTTAAATGAAATACTTCAGGCCTTACAATAATATGTCTAATATAGTGAATAGTTATGTACCCAGTACACAAAAGAAATAAAATATTATATATATATGTATATGTATAATCAATGTAATATAATCAAGACACCCTGTGTATCCCCCTCCCCCCATCCCTTTTTCTCATTCTCCCTAAGAGGTATCTGTTAGCTCAAATTTGAATTTACGATTCTCAGGACAATTTTTGTGTTTTCTGTTCATCATTTCTATGTGTGTCTTTATTACAGATACACAGAGTTCTGTTTCGGCACATTTTCAGTTACATAAATGGTATTAACTCCATGTATTGTATGTTTTCAAACTTTATAAATATAGTATATTATGCAGCTTGTCTTCTGTTTTATATTCTTGAGATGCACCCATGTTGATTAATATAAACTTGTTACTTTTTAATTGCTGTATAACATTTCATAGTAGGAATACAACTCAATTGACGTTTATCTTTTTCTGTTGATGGATATTTGGGTTGTTTTCAATTTCTTGCTGTCATGCTCACTCCAACATGTGAGAGAACATTTCTAGAATGTTTACATAAGAGTGGGATTTCTGTGTCATAGTGAAAGGTTTTCTAGACATTCCTGAAGCCCCGACCAAAAGAATATGAGTGATCCTCTCATTCACATTCTTGTTAACATGATATTGTTAACTTTTTAAATGCTTAGCCGATTTTAACTAGTGTGTTTTCCCCTAAAAGTCCTGTAGAGGGCAGCATATCCTGGCGATTACAGTTCTTTCTAATTCATCCCAGTTTATGGGTTCCTTCCTTCTTTACTCCTGAAACAAATTGACCTTTGAGTCAATTACTCCTCAGCCCACTCTCTTACCTCAGTCAGGTCCTTGGCACTATCTTCCAAGGACAGACAAATATAACACTATCTGAAAGCTGAAGCTCCCTCCTATTTTTCCCTCCACATTTCTGGCATATTTCTGTCTTCTGACAAGATGGGAGGAGAAGAGGGACAAGTCAGCATTGAATTAAAACACTTTTTCCAGTTCAAAGACGCAGAAAAGAGGATGTGAGTAGACAGCAAAGTCTTCAGCTGTTCTGAAGCAGTGGCACGTGAGCTAATTAGAAGGCACTGCACACTGTCAGAAACCATTTATGTAAATGAAGAAATACTGAGACGTAGAGAAAGGTATTGTGAAGCGTGGTAGCTTTGTTTTTCTTGTGTAATAGAAGGTAAATATTCCTTTGCCCTCTTAGCTACATTGTTTCTGGTTCCCTAAAGAAGAAAAGCAGTGTTCAGTTTCAATACACCTCCTCCAGTTTCTTTCATTCTGTACTGAGCTGAAAAGTCCTGCCACGTCCAGACTTCCATGGTGGAAATGCAGCCTTCAAAGATGCATTCTTTTCAATAAAGCAAATGTGGAACTGAGCTGTGCTTACAGATTTAAAATGGCTGCTCTAAGAGCGAGTTTGACAGGACTTTCAAAGTGGTGCTACAACCACCATTGGACTAGGAGTACTTTTTCTTAGCTAAATGGGATTTTAAGATTTTAATACTTTAAAATGAATGAATGAATGATAAGATTATATTGTTGTCCTTGAGGGGAAATTAGACAAATATAATTTGCTTTTGGATTGATTACTGTTTTGAGTTACTAAGTCTCTTCTCCTCTCTTAACAATCAATCAAATTTTCTCCAAATGGAATCTTTCAAACATTCTTTCAGCAAGATGGTATGAGGCATTCTAGGGAGTAAAATTCATTTCAATGAAAACGTTGGATTAAAGAATGTTTTTTAAAGGAAAATCAGATTTTTCTATTGTAAAATGTCTTAAAGGTATTTACATACTGATATGTAGTATAAATCTCTAAAGTGGAGACTTGGAGAGATTTTGTGTTTCTCAGTGGTTGACCACAGTTCCCTTTTTCACGAATCATCTGACAGGATTACAATTCCAATGGCACACTTTGGAAAATGCTAGGGTATATAGTCTAAGGTTGGTTATACCGTCTTCCCTAATCCTTAAGACCAGAAATTCATAAGACCCAATTATATGTCTCCCATTGACTGAAATTCTTTCATGATAGGATGTCTATCTTGATATGTTGGTTGCTAGACACATTGCTTCTGTGTTGGGTGTTATTGTGAAGATATTTGCTTCCTCTTTACTGACCTTTTTCCTACTTCATGCCTGAGAAATGTCTATATTCTTGAATTTCAGTGATTCAATCAGCAATGTTTGTAGTGTTGAGCATTCTGTTATCAATATTTTCTAGAACATGGTATACTCTTTCAATCTGTAGATAAGACTATTCTTTACCCTTATATGATACTTGTGGATGCTTTTCCTGTTCCATTTATTGGATCCTCTTCTTCAGAAACATTCATTTTGCCTATGTTAATTCCTTTGGAACTCCAACCTATTATAATCTAATTAATTCCTTTGTTCCCCTTGCATTTACAATCCTTCCCTCTAGATCAGTCATTTTATTTGGCAGCCATATTTATTTTATTCCTTGCTATGTCACCCTTATTTGTTCTATAATATTGTTTCTGTCCTCCACCTCCTTAATTCTGCAAACTTCCTGTTGTTCTATCATCTTATCTTTGAGCTCATATTTTTCTGAGTTCATGTTCCCATTAACTTGATTCATAGTATAAAGCACATCTGAGGAATTTTGTTTTGTTCTTTGGATTATGTTTTCTTAAAGAGTGGAGGTTTTATCATTATTTTGCATGCTATGTTCCTATTTTTAAGGGTTGAGTGCTTCTGTCTGTTTTTATTTGAGAGCATTACCTTAGCATGTTCAGATATTTGTCACTGTTTTCTCCCTCCTATCTCATTATTCCCCGAATAGCTATATCCAGACCTTCTTTTTTTTCTGATCTAGCGTAGATGACTTAACCTTGACTCCATTCCCATTGACTCTAACTTGTTTCCCCCTGATACAGTTGAGCATTTGGTAATGAACACCATCCATTTGACTGGAGGTTAATGAAGAGGGTTGACAAGCAAAGGGAAGAACTCTTTGGAAGCTGTGTGATATCTGTGTCCATTAGGACTCTTGGTTCCACGTTCTCCTTTGGGAGTTACTAATGTTTTCAAATAGGTTTCACTCTGGTATTTGTTATGGTTGGCATCTTCACTAATACAATGTGGCATCAGAAAGAACCAGCCAACTTCTACATAATAGCCATTCCACTGCCTCTATAAGAGAGGGGAAGAAATAAGGATAGTCATTCAGTTTGTCTCTAAATTTGAGGGCAATAGTGAAGACTTAAGATCCATCAATCCACCAACAAAGCTTCAGAGGGGCAGAGAGGGAGGTCAGGGTGAGGAACTGCACTGTCACTCCAGAGTTTTTTCTTTTCTTTTCTTTTCTTTTCTTTTTTTTTTTTTTTTTTTTTTTTTTTTTTGTATTTTTCTGAAGCTGGAGGCAGTCAGACAGACTCCCGCATGCGCCCGACTGGGATCCACCCAGCATGCCCACCAGGGGGCAATGCTCTGCCCACTGGGGCGTTGCTCTGTTGCAACCAGGGCCATTCTAGCACCTGAGACAGAGGCCATGGAGCCATCTTCAGTGCCCGGGCCAACTTTGCTCCAATGGAGCCTTGGCTGCAGGAAGAGAAGAGAGAGACAGAGAGGGAGGAGAGGGGGAGGAGTGGAGAAGCAGATGGGCGCTTCTCCTGTGTGCCCTGGCCAGGAATCGAACCCCGGACTCCTGCACGCCAGGCTGATGCTCTACCACTGAGCCAACCTGCCAGGGCTCTTTTCTTGACCAGCAGTTTGCATGCATGCATGCATGAAGGTGTACATGATTATTAAGCTTTGGTGTCCATATTATTAAGTTGTACCCCTAATTGTACTTGGTGATTGAATTATTGCTGGGGAGGATGGAGCTAGTGTTTCTTACTGTTGGCATTCATATTTTTAGTTATATGAGAGAGAAAGGAAGGTTCTATGATCTATTGTCACTCCATCACCTTGAGGACCCAACTCGTTCTCTTAGCTAGTTCTTTTGGTCTCAAATATAAGATCGCCATGAAACAACTCCTTTGTTGAAATTTCCCAAGTATTTTAAGACAGAGATTACAAAAAGACAAACAAATAAACATAAAGCTGAAGTGGTCTGGTTACAATATGGGCCATCTCCTCTTGGTTAAAAAACATTTCAAGAACTTGAACTTCCAAGTGCTTCTAAGAAATTGGGCCTGAACAGGCAGTGGCACAGTGGATAGAATGTTGGCCTGGGACATAGAGGACCCAGATTCGAAACCCTGAGGTCGCCGTCTTGAGCATGGGATCATGGACATGACCCTGTGGTTACTGGCTTGGGCCAAAGGGTTGCTGGCTTTAGCAAGGTGTCACTGACTCAGCTGTAGCCTCCTGGTCAAGGCACATATGAGAAAACAATCAATGAACAACTGAGGTGCCACAACAAAGAACTGATGCTTCTCATCTCTTTCCCTTCTTGTTGGTCTGTTCTTGTCTGTCTGTCTGTCTCTCTCTCTCTCTCTCGCCAAAAAGAAAAAATAAAAAAGAAAGAAAAATGAATTGGTTAGTCTTATCCCTAGACACTGAAGATTGCATTTCCTTATATCTGCAAAATACAGTTAGAAGAGTTCTTCCGTTTCATACTTTATGTTCAAGATTGTTTTTTTTAATGAAATTTTTTATGTTTATTTTATTTATTTTAGAGAAAGGAAGGAAGAGAGAAAGAGACAGGGATATCTATCTTTTCCTGTATGTGCCCTGACTGGGGATCAAACTGGCATCCTTTGTGCCTTCAGATGACACTAACCAACTGAGCTATCTGGCCAGGGTTCAAGATTGTCCTTACACAATCCTGTAAGACTCTGAGCGCTCTCCAGAATCTGTCAGACCTGTACAGGTAGTGACAGGCAAAAACAGGAAGTGAGAATAAGTACCTATTCCTAGACTTTCACCATGGTATGAAATCTGAGTTAGCATTAGAAACATCAAGCACCTAGATCTATTTGCTTACCTGGAACAGTAAAAATAATCCAATACTTGTGCCTTTTATTGCAAACCATACAAAAGTATGGTTTACCATATTTAGCATTACCTACAAAAATCTCCCAAATAAATCATACTTAATTCAGATTATGAAGAGAATAGCTGCTAAATGTGGTGCTTATAAGGGAATTTGAATGTCACTAGATTGTATCTCCTTGTGTCACTATCATGCCTCTAATATAATACATTTCCCCATCCAGAAATGTAATCCTTAGCCAGTTGCCTTGAACGCTGGTTACCATGGAGATGATTATCAGTATTATGATGACCTATTTAGAGGAATTTCTGCATTGCCAGAAAACAAATAACCATAGAGAGCACCTTGCAAATGAACAATGCTTTCCCCAAAAGTGCCTTTACAAACAAATACCACAGATGTAGTGTGTGTGTATCTGTGTGTGTGTGTGTCTATTTGTTCATAATTAGGACTTGCAAATGTTTTTGAAAAGTGACAGTTGTCCTCAGGCACTCCAAGAGTAAGGAAGGCAGTACAAACAACAGCAGGTATAAGCATATAGACTCCTCCGCTTCCTGCAATTTGAGATGCATGGCCATGGCTGCTTTGATTTCTCAGCAGCATTAAGATAGCACAGTTCTTTTTTCTTGCTCAGTCCATTTCTTGAGGATTTTCTAGGGATGCTGGACTGTGGTTGACAGGTAGTTGGTGAGGATTGACTTTTACAAACCAATTAATTGGCCATTAATAGTTTCTAAATAAGCCCTGGCTGGTTGGTTCAGTGGTAGAGCATCGGCCTGGCGTGTGGATGTCCCAGGTTCAATTCCCAGTCAGGGCAAACAGGAGAAGCACCCATCTGCTTCTCTACTCCTCCTCCCTTCTCTTTCCCTATCTTCCTCTTCCCTCCTGCAGCCATGGCGTAATTGGAGCAAGTTGGCCCCAGGTGCTGAGGATGGCTTCATGGTCTCCTCCTCAGGTGCTAAGAAGAGCTCAGTTACTGAGCAACAAAGCAACGCCCCAGGTGGGCAGAGCATCCCCCCTAGTAGGCTTGCCAGGTGGATCCCGGTCAGGGCACATGCAGGAGTCTGTCTCTGCCTCGCCCCTCTAACTGAATTAAAAAAAAAAAAAGTTCCTAAATAAAACTGTGACTACTTAGATGGCTATTTTTATTTCTTCAGAATTAGGCCACCAAGTCTGTACTCTAAGCTGTTTTGGTTTCTCGTTTTCTAAAACTTCTATTTGTGATTATATGCAGATCTGGCTTGAGTTTTTAAGTTTAAATGTTTTTCATTGACCATTGTGCTGTCTACTGATACAGCTTCCTTTTTTTATATTTATATATACTATTCTAATATGCACATGTAAAAATTCCAGTAATAAATATTCAACTTTTTTTAGAATCAAAGAAGCAGTAACCACATAAGCCAGCATTATTCCAAATAAAATAAAACAGACCTACTCTCCTCCTTCTAACCCAACAAGGTCATATGTTATGTCATTTTTATATTTGTTCTAATGTTTTTAGGTGAATTCCTTTTTCTACTCTCATCGCTCATTGTGACTTCCCCTTAGGTAAGAGCAAGGGATCTGTATTTTCTACCATCTTCTCATATCATCTAGCAAAGTGTTGGCATAGAATGAATGTTCAATAAATCTGATTTGACACATAATATCCCCTCCAAGAACTTTTAAAACCTCTTTAGCCATGTTTTCCAACTCAGTTTTTATCTGTTCATGATCACAATGGCCTTGCACTGAAATCATGTCGAAATCTCTTTTTCAAAACCATGTACAGTGAGTTGATGTTCCACAGAGCACCTTGAATCAAGGTCAGTTAATTCATTTGGGCTCTATTTTTTATTTCTATACTCCAGACCCATGCTTAGGCCTGGAATCACATTGCTCTGAACTGAGGACAAATATCAAATTCATGTTAGTGACCTCACTAACTCCTTTAGTCTTGCTGCCATGTTAAAAATGCTATTGTGAGAAATTTTTATTTCATTTGACTAAAATATAATTCTTTCAATATTTTTGAGAAGGAAATACACGGATATTTAATTAACCATTTATTAGCTAAATTTTAACTCCAGAAAGTCTAGCAAAAATTGACCTTGTAAAATGTTGACTTCTCTCCATCTAACAGAGTTGTATAGGAATGGTTGTACCTATCAAGCATTAATGTAGCCTTTGACTCATTTGAAAACACAGACAGCTTTGCTATTTAATGCAGGTAGTATCTCTTAGAACGTAACGTCGCTCTCTTATTCATTTGTTCAATAAAGATATTTAACTGTCTCTTTAAAATGGCTTCCAGATTAAGTAGCAAGTTGTGAGGGGTTTTGGGGGGGTTTTTGTTTGTTTGTTTGTTTGTTTGTTTATTTTTCTGAAGCTGGAAACGGGGAGAGACAGTCAGACAGACTCCCGCATGCGCCCGACCGGGATCCACCCGGCACGCCCACCAGGGGGCGATGCTCTGCCCCTCCGGGGCGTCGCTCTGTCGCGACCAGAGCCACTCTAGCGCCTGGGGCAGAGGCCAAGGAGCCATCCCCAGCGCCCAGGCCATCTTTGCTCCAATGGAGCCTTGCTGCGGGAGGGGAAGAGAGAGAGAGGAAGGAGAGGAGGAGGGGTGGAGAAGCAGATGGACGCCTCTCCTGTGTGCCCTGGCCGGGAATCGAACCTGGGACTTCTGCACGCCAGGCCGACGTTCTACCACTGAGCAAACCGGCCAGGGCTAAGTTGTGAGGTTTTTGAAGTTAATTCACATCTAGCATGACTTGGTAAGAATTAACCCTTGTGAAACTAGACTTGGAATCCTAATCATCCAGATTTTTTCTAGAAAGATTCAAAACCAGACCTCCGACTCTCAATGAATTCCCTCTGCACTCTCTTGGATGGACTTCCGCGGCAAACCATGAGCTTGCTTTAGAATATTCTCTCTGTGCCTAATCTTCACTCCTGGAGAGGACAGCACTTTGCATTTGGCACTAGCCACCCTTCCCACCCTGGAGCTAAACTGTGAAGAATGAGAAGAGAATGTTCTAACTTCAACCATACCACAGGCGGTAATTCGACAGGGGGGAAAAAAAAACATATTTCAGAGCCTTTTGCTAGATAAACTTGCTTTACAAATAGGGCACAATCCTCTGAAAAATGATGTGGAATACCTTTTCTCCACAAAGATTCCATGGCTTCCTTCTCTCTGCTCTAAGCAAACTCCTGTCCTTAACTGCTAGCGATCCAATGCAAATCTTTATATGAACTCAGAACAATTATTCCAGCTGCTAATTTCTGTTCACACTGGAGCAGCACCTGTTGAGTATTTCTGATGAGAAGCTCAGGGAAGGGTTGTTGGGTAAATCAGCTGCTCTCACTGAGCCCCGTTCACCATCCTGTTGGTGGAGTGTAGCCTCCCTCTGCAAGGATTGTAGGAGATGCTGCCTTCCGGTGGAGAGTCAGAGTTTCTGTGAAGAAGTGGTATCGGAGCTGAGCTTAATAAGAGAGGTCTGAAGTGGTGATATGTGACCCCAAAAGGGCATGAAACACAGTCTATTCAAGGCACTAAAGGGACAGGGTGGCCATAGCAGGGATAGCAACGGGGAGCATCCTGAGAGGTAGGTGTGAGCCAGATTGTTCAGGGTCTGGTAGTCTAGTTCAGAAATGTGAATATTGAAGTCATAGTATCATTATTGGGTAGAAAATAATATAAAGTTATATCATGTTTTAATCATCCTTTCTTCTATAATGTATATAGACTAAAATTGATAAAGTTTATGAATGCTGAATTAGGATAAATGTTCAAAGTCATAGGACCTCTGTCATAATATTAACTGTGTGACCATGAACTAAGTAGTTAATCTCAGGTTCCTCCGCTGTAGAACAAAGGTGATAGTATCTACTTCTCAGGTGGTCATGAGGAATTAATGAGACAAACTACAGAGAGTGAACGGTGCAGTGCCTGCTAAGAGCGTTTCAGAAATTGTAAAGAATATGCAGTACAGCCTTTAGATGTGGGCAAGAAGGGACCCTGCCCTGGAACCCAGAGTTTAGAGGGCCCCATTCTGGTCCTCCTCTAACTACACTTCCAGGGGATGAATGGTCCACAAGGCCAAAGGATATACTCACCCGGAGGCTGCGCCCAACTCCATTCTAGAGCAGGCTCTGGGCCCGAGACCCAAGGTTCCCTGCCAAAATGATCCCAAGTTGACCCACAAGGTCTTTGAAGTTCTTTTCTCTAAATCTGACCCACCCGAGGGCAGGTGCATACCCCCAGGGCTGAGGGGTGGCGAAGGAGCACCTTTTGGGGACTGGATGTGCAAGCTGGGGCATCCCCGTTTGCACACATGTAACTTCTGACCGTCACACTGGAGCTGACAGTGAGAAGGAAGGGGAGACAGGGCAGGGCTGGGAGCAAACTCGCCCATACTGCCGGTTTCCACTGTGGAACCTCAAGGAGTCTGAGAGTTCTCAGTTTACAACTGGATGTCCTTGTCATTATGAATGTCTGTTTGTGACAATATGAGACTAAAAAATAAAATTTAGCCATATGGTATATGGACGTGCTTTTGTAGTCTTACCTTGGGTCCTAAAACTGTTCCAGACAGGGTCATAAATTTCTGCATAGCACACAAAATTCCATTTTACTTAAACCATCTTAAAATGCTTGGATCACCTATTTATGAAAGTCTCATTAGGGTAGCCATGAAGTTCCATTATGTGCAGGAAGACCAGAAAGGCCAAAGGAAAGAACAAGTTCAAAGACAGACAGTCCATCTAGTGACTGCTTCCCTCTCTACACAAGCGTACACACTACGCAGATATCACTGTATTTGCTCTATGAAATCGCACATCTATCTGGGGAAGTGGGAGAAGACGTGAGAGTTGATGATTTTTTTTAATTAACAGAAGGTTAGTTCTCTCTTTATGACACTTGTTTGGACTCCTTAAAGTAGAGCCTTGAATTCAAACTAAACATTTCCAGCTGAGTGAAGGGTGTCTGTCTGCTGGGAATCCCTCTCATAGTCATTGCCATACAAATCACTTAGCAAGAAAACACAGGCTGCCTCATGCTATCTTTCCTCCTACAAAAATATGTGGATTGACTTAAACTTAATTCTTTGGGAACTTATGTCTGCTCTTCCCAACTGAACAGTAAGCTCTTTGAAGAACAAAAACTGGTTTCTATATATACTGCTCACAAAAATTAGGGAATATTTCAAAATAAATATGAAGTCATAAAATATCCTCTAATTTTTGTGAGAGGTAGTTTTCTGTATCTCCTCCCTCTCTTCCCTAAGAGTTGCTCAATATATATTTATACTCACTGATTCATTCAGTCATGTAGCAAATGTTTCCTGAATGGCTACCACGTTCCAGGCTCTGTGTCAAGCATAAGAAGACAGGACTGAACAGGACACTGGCTGAAAGATAAATACCTAGCACCGAGTAGGCACTCAGTAAATGAGTGATTACGTAGATGAATGGACAGATAGACGAATGGATGAATGGACAGACAGATGGATAGACAGAAGGATGGATGGACAGACAGATGGTTTAATGGATGGATGGATGGATGGATGGATGGATGGATGGATGGATGGATGGATTCTGTATGACACAGTAATACCAAGAAAAATGGAATAACCATTTAAGTTATCGTAGACTAAAATCATCAAGGTAAAAGAAAGATGCCAGCCTATAGAATGTCCGTGATTCAAGAAAGTGGAAAATTGGAGGGCAAATAAGGCCAGCCCTAAGTTGTACCTCTGCCCCATCTCTATGGCCATTTAGTAAGTCATTATGGAATCTTGCAAAGAATCAAACCATTTCATGAAACCAAATTTCCTGTCTAAAGAATTTGACTAACTCTAACACCCTAACTCTCATTTCTCCCAAGTTTAGGGAGGGAGGATTTATCTTGGGTGATGTTAATTCCAAAGAAATCAGTGTATACATTATTGTGAGTTTTTATTCACAGTACTGATACCCGAAATACTGATATGCAGTGATTGATTTTAATCACAAATTTGCTTCATAAAAAGTGTTGAAATCACCAGAGTGTTACTCCATGTCATTTTCCTATATGCAGTATAATAGTGAATCCATATTTTATTTTGATTTTCTCCTTACAATATTATAAGAAAACCAAATTACCAAGCTTGAAGTTGATCTCTCCTGCAAAGCTACTTATCTTCTTGACGTGCAGAGCACCAGCTGATTTCAAGCAGGGTTTCATAGCTTTATGAAAGACAATTATATTTGGTCATCAATGAATTAAAATGAAATCTCTCCCTGGAAGGATAAGGAAAATCAACATTCAAATAAAGAAACTTAATAACAAGCTGACCAGGCTGTTCAGAGTTTTTGTTGTCTTCTTTTTAAATAGGACATGCATTATTCATATGATAAGATCTCAAGCCAAAAGTAGAAAGAATGGGTTATCCACAATATTATTATTCTTAAAATGTCTCTCTC
Organism: Saccopteryx bilineata; assembly: GCF_036850765.1. Lineage (NCBI taxonomy): Eukaryota > Metazoa > Chordata > Mammalia > Chiroptera > Emballonuridae > Saccopteryx > Saccopteryx bilineata. The sequence goes on along the minus strand of NC_089491.1, from coordinate 108,924,694 downwards.
TTTTCCCAAAGGGGAAATGAAAGCCGCAGCATTCACCCTTGTCTAGGTTCACAGACTCAGCAGTGTCACCTAAAGGTAGGGAAGACAGCAAAGAAAAAGACGCCTTCCTGAAAACAGTTAAAGAAGTTTCTTTTCAAGCAGAAAAAGAAGCACTGACATGTTTCCAGATAAGAAAACTGAGGGGCCATTCCCTCACTCCCGAGGGGACATATTCAGACCTTTGACAAGTTCTAGAAACGATTCAAAATGAGGTCATGGAGAGGGATTCCTCCAGTCCATCTGGAAACATTTCAAAATCTTCCCTTCACTTATTCTAAGACAGTCTGATTCCATAAACTTCGTGTTTAGGTGGCTAATTGTTTAGAAGACACAGACACCCTCAAGGAAATACCTGCAAGGAATAGGGAGTTACTGAGAGTAAAGTTGATTCTGGATAAAACCAAGCAGAGAACTGGGTGTGCCTGAGCTAACGCCACTAGAGAATACTAAAGACCTACTAGTCATATTATGTGTGAGAGCATCTGGGTTCTCACATTGTTTTTATTTTGTACTCAAGTTGAAGTGCCTGGAAACTATCTTTGTCGATAAGAAGTAGCATCCATTTGTTATATTACATGGCTTGAAAGTCCTAGAAATGTTACCAAGTAACAATGATACCAATGTTATTTCATCAAGTAGAAATGTCTCATTACATTTTAGAAAGGGAAATATCTGACTACTGACCCTTCACTTGGCCTGAATAAAAGGCTAAGCCCAAATCTCCAGGAAAAATGAAGTCAAAATTTGCCATTTGCAATTTTGTCTGCTTTACTAAATCCTTTGACTGTTTTTTTTTTTTTTTGTCAAGCAGCTCATACAAACAGTTGAAGCTTGGTCATTCCACCAAACTCTTTGTAGTCATCAGGAAAGAAGCAAAATTAATTACTACCGCTGCTGCCCTCACAAATTTGCCCTTCCTGAATGATTTTCCAAAGTACAGGAAATAGAGGGCTGAATTACAGACAAAGAATGTCACCTTGAAAACTGTATAGAAAAGACTGGGATTTTGCAAACAAAATATACTCCTTCCTCTACTAAGCGTGGAGCTCTTCTCACAGAGTCTTTGACTTGCCCAAAAACATACTGCCTCTGTGACCTCTTTCCTGGCCGTACCCGGTTCCTGAGTTTTTGCACATGCATTCCTACATTTTTTTTGGGGGGGGGGGGGTATTTTTCTGAAGTTAGAAGCCAGGAGGCAGTCAGACAAGACTCCCGCATGTGCCCAACCGGGATCAACCCAGCATGCCCACCAGGGGCGATGCTCTGCACATCTGGCCGTTGCTCCATTGCACCCGGAACCATTCTAGCACCTAAGGCAGAGGCCATGAAGCCATCCTCAGCACAAGGGCCAACTTTGCTCCAATGGAGCCTTGGCTGCAGGAGGGGAAGAGAGAGATAGAGAGGAAGGAGAGGGGGAAGGGTAGAGAAGCAGGTGCTTCTGTGTGCCCTGGCCGGGAATCGAACCGGGACTTTCACACACCAGGCTGATGCTCTACTGCTGAGCCAACCAGCCAGGGCCCCTACATTTTTAGTCAAGAGGATGGCAGTCACATACAGTCCATTTAGCAATGTTTGAAATGATTTCTGGAACTCAGCGTCTTCCTCTACAATGACCAGAAATGTTTTCCATTTAATTCATAATAATAGCATTTTGCCTTTATGTTTTTGTCTTCTCAAAGCACTCTGCTACCATTAATGAACTAAATCAGCCTTTGCTATATTATGATGTCTCATTAAAATGGGGTTAATTTTTTCTGTAGCAGTCACTTATGTAATGTTGTTTCCTTTTAGCAAACACTGCACTTAACTAATGTAAATTCATTTTCAAATTGTGTGCTCACATAGAAAATTTTCCCAGAATGTATTTTTAATGCTACATCCTTACTATAACATTTCAGGGAGCATTTTAAACTATAAAGACACATAGGCTCTGCAATGTAGTCTTCTGTAAGTACTTGTAAATGACCTATTTAAAAAAAAAAACTCAAGTAAATGTGTTGTAAGTGCCAGGAATGGAAATGGAAATTGTTTGTTCTGTGAACTCTATTACTATTTAATTATCTGTACACTGTTCGATGATTGACTTGCTGATGAAATAGACTTAATAAGTGCCCAAGAAAACGTTGCAGTGGCAAAGAAACTCTGAATCCTAAATTCACTGTGCTGTAACTCAGCTGACTCTGCCGCTGCTGGACCACTTTATATTATACAAGTGCTCGGTGGCTCGTTACTGGAAATTTGATCTCAAGGGGGAGGGAATTCTCTCCACAAATAAGGGAATGCACACTTCCAAGTTTAGACAGAGGTAGGGCCCTAGAGACCCTAGGCTGAGAAACTCTATAATCATTCCTTGGTGGTCTCCCAACTTCCGTTCCCCACTCTCTAATTCCTGCTTGAGGAATCACCATTTTTATTCTTAGCCTTGTGCTTAGAATAGAATTGAACCTACTTCCAACTCCAAAGGTAGGTTCCTGGCCCTACTGATTGGTTTGGGGATGAGCACGTGACCCAGGACTAAACCAGCCTAGCTCATCCCATTCTCTTCACCACATAGATAGATTAGTGTAGAGTAAATGTTTCATCCATGTCAGTCCAACCAGACTGAACATGTGCTTTTCCTGGGAACTCTTATGTAGACCATTTTTTCTCTTCGATGGTGTTGTATGAATATATGAGACTTATAGCTGGTACAGTATTTACATCCCTAGGAGAAAAGCTTGGGGTGTCCTGGGGAGGCCACCATGTATAATTTGAGGAGGACTTCCTAGTAAACAAAACAGAGACACAGGCAAACCTGGGGCCTTGCTGATACTATTGAATCTGTACCAGATAGGGAACAGACTGAGCTGCTGTAACAAAGAGTATAGTGGCTCAGAAAGATCGAGTGTCTGTTTGAAATTCTTTATCACCGCCATGTCTGAGTTTAGGTGTGTGAGTGAGCAAAACCAGCAGATAGCTAGGGCTGTGAGGTCACCGAGGGACCCAAGGTCTTCCTATCTTGTTCTTTCCCCAAGAGCAGTGATTTTCAACCTTTTCATCTCATGACATACATAAGCTAAATGCCAATATTCTGTGGCACACTAAAAAATACAGTATATTTTTCACCGATCTGACAAAAGAAAAAATAGGTATAATTTTGATTCACTCACACCAGATGGCTATTGTTGTGTTGGCTGTTGTCATTTTTTAATGTGAAAATCTAAGGGAAAAGAAGTCAGTGCCCCTGACTAACTAGTCAGGTGTTGCATGTTTTAAAAATTCTTGTGGTGTACCAGTTGAAAATTGCTGTCCTGGAGTAATTGTCTTCATGTTCTAAGTAAAGGCTGGGTCGCTGTACTCTCTCTTCACATTCAGTTGCAAGAAAAATGATAGAAAGCATAGAGGGCATAAAGCTTATTTTAAGGCAGAGTTTATCAATTTCAGCTCTATTGACATTGTGGGCCTGAGAATTCTTTACTACTGAGGACTGTCCTATACATTGTAGGATGTTTAGCAGAATCCCTGGCTTCTACCCTCTGAATGCTCATACCACTCCCCTGCAAGTTATGGCAATCAAAAAGGTTTCCAGACGCTGTCAAATGTCTTGGGGTGGGAGGCAAAGAGCCCCACGTGAGAACCACTGTCTTATGAGTCTGCTGTGGCGAGAACACACATCACTTCCACTCACCTCCAATGCCTGCAGTTCTGAGCCATAGAGAGCCTGGGAGAAATATTTATAGCTGGTGCCCAGGTAAAATTCCAGGGGTTTTATTGCTAAAAAGAAGGGGGAAAATTGATTTTAGGGGACAATTAATCTTTTCCACACTGCCCTACTTCTGGACTTTTCCAATTTCAGTTACCTTTATAATATACATCATTTTGAAAGGGGTTTTCTTTCAGTCACTTGGAATTCAGAACCCTCACTGATACAAGTATTACTTTCCTCATCAACAGCGTAAATTGAAATTTAGTGAATATTATATAAAGGAAAAAGGATGAAAGGAATAACACTTGAAGTTACTCAGAAGCTGGGTACTGGCTCAGAAGGATTGAACAAAACAGCTAAAATGAGGCTATTTTGTATCAAGGGAAGTGTTTGGTTGAAATGGAAAGGCCATGGTTCTAAGGGCCCCCGGTCATTGTGATAGTTAAGAAAGAAGACAGAATAATTATGAAAAATTGTCAAAATGAACACTGCAGGCATCTTGCATTATCCGGCTTTGAACTGCCGCTGTCGTGGCAAATGCAAAAAGCCTTTAGAGGTTCCTTTATCTCTCACACAAAAGGATCATTGCTTACCTCCAGCTGTTTTGCAATTCTATTCCTGTAAAGTTAGCATCATTTGACATTGGAACTGCCTCCGGGAAGAAGGGGGACAATGTGCGGGGGCATTGGAGTATGAAACAGGAATGGAAGAAGCTCTCGTGTTAACCAGCGCGGTCTTCCCGAGATTCATCTTGAGGCCAATAGTTCTGAATTCAAAACCTTTTCCCACAGGAATATTGCTTTTATGTTATTATGTTACTGCCGAAGGCCTCCAATACCAGAAAATAAAGATGCGTGCTTGGCAGTCGCACAAGAGAAAATGCTGCCGGGCAAAGGAAGGCTGGGCTTTCACAGAGAAAGAAAGTTTCTAACTGAGGAAATCATCAATAAAATTTTCAGAGAAGCAGTGATTTTTAAACCACACCTAAGATGGGGAGAGGAAGAAATGGCATTTTAGACTAAAGGACACGGCATTTTAAATTCTCTGTGAGGAGCAGACTGTGCTGGGAGCATGTCAGGGGTGGGCCTGGCTGTTCTAGCAACTCAATCCCATGTGGTAAAATATTCACTCACCTCTGGGTGTGCCTGCCAATTCTTCTTTTCTTTTAAAAGGGCCAATAATAATGCTCCAAACTTTCCGTTTCCTTTAGAGACACAAGACTGGATAGGTGCTGGACAATAAAAGGGTTATGTTCCTTTAAAAAAATAAAAAGTAAATAAAAATAATTATTTGTGAAGAATAGTGAGTATTGACCATGAGACTAAGTGTGGAGCATATGGTTTGTGGAAAACAAGGCCCTGCCCAGGTGGCTCAATGGATAGAGTGTCCTCCCTGCACACCAAGGTCACAGGTTCAATCCCCGGTCACATTACATATAAGAGGCTACCAATGAGTGCGCAACTAAGTGAAATAACTAATGAAACAACGAGTTGATACATATCTCTCTCTCTCTCTCTCTCTCTCTCTCTCTCTCCACCCCCTTCCTCAAATCAATGGAAACATTATTTTAAAATGAGACAAATAATTCTTATCCGTCTTAGGGTCTTAGTCTCATCATCAATACATTGGAGCTGTGAATGCCACAGTAGAGTCTGGATTTTTTTTTTTAGTGGGAAAGCCACTAAAATTTTTTAATGAGGGCAATGGTGTGAACAGTATAGTTTTAACGATTATCTGCAAAAGAGTTTGAGGGCATAGACATAAGAGAGATTGGATTTCTGATCTTGAGATGTGCCAACAAGTTAGAAAAAGGGAACCAACCAGAGATAATATGAAGGTAAAGGGAAGACTGTGGTGGCCATAAGCTCATGAGAGGTAGAGAAGAAGGAATCAGAGGTGGCCCCAGATTTTCTAACCTTTTGGTCCAAGAGGCTGTAATCATGGCACAAGGCCAGGCTTAAAGGGGGGGAGGGATAGTGTGCTCAGTAGGTTTATTGTCTTTAGGATAAGAGCTGAGAGGGTTATAACCTTACAGTACAGCATCAGGGTTGTACTTAACATTTCTGCAAAGTTTTTTCACTCTGTTCCTATAACTGAAGGAAACCCACTTATTGAATGTTATACTTAGTTCCAAAGTCTTCTTCCAAGGTTACTCTAGACCAGGGGTAGTCAACCTTGTTATACCTACCGCCCATTTTTGTATCTCTGTTAGTAGTAAAATTTTCTAACCACCCACTGGTTCCACAGTAATGGTGATTTATAAAGTAGGGAAGTAACTTTACTTTATAAAATTTATAAAGCAGAGTTACAGCAAGTTAAAGCATATAATAATTACTTATCAAGTACTTTATGTCAGATTTTCGCTAAGTTTGGCAGAATAAATCTTTATAAAACAACTTACTATAGTTAAATCTATCCTTTTATTTATACTTTGGTTGCGCCGTTACCGCCCACCATGAAAGCTGGAACGCCCACTAGTGGGCGGTAGGGACCAGGTTGACTACCACTGCTCTATACTGTTGAAAGGGAGACTGAATCTCTGCATTGCTAAAGCCATGCCAGTGACCAGTGTTGGTGCAGACAGTGCCTTCCAGCGCCAGACTCTGTGGTCAGAAACTTTGCTTAGTAACAGTAGCAATGATACAGGATGCATAATGTTGCATTGTGGGATGTCTGAGAAAAGTAGTGGAGAGAAAAATCCCACTAAATGTGTACTAAAATAATATCAAATGTGATTAAGCTCATAAAATCTGTCTTTGAGAGTCTTGAGGCAGATGAAGGGAAAAGAGAAAATAAAGAAAGGTCAGCTCATGCTCAGAGAGAAAAAGAGGGACCCAGGAAAGTTTGGCAGGGAGAGTGCTGTCTTAGTCTGCTGAGGCTGCAGTAACAGATCACCAAGGACTACTGGCTTAAACAACAAACGTTTCTCAGAGTTCTTGAGGCTGGAAGCGAGAGGACAGAGAGCCGGCCGGGTCAGGGTCTTGGTGATGGCTCCCCTGCTGGTTCACAGCCTTCTTCTCATTGTATCCTCACACAGTGAAGAGAAACACAAGCTCTCTTCAATTTCTTCCTACAAGTCTCCAGTGTCATGACCTACCTACTTCCCAAACACCCCACCTCCTAATATCATCACGTGGGGGTTTAGGATTATAATATATATAAAATATCTTTGGGAGCACACATTTACTCCACAACAAGTAGACAATGCCAGCTAAGGTGGTATTACAATTATCTATCTGGAAAAGAAAGAACTTCTGGGATTTCTTTTGAAATTTTGCCATACCCAAAATCCCCATTCCCCTCCATAGACACAGTCATCAAATCAACTAAGCTTTAGTGCAGCAGGGTAGAGAAGGGTGCTAATTGAAGCTGCAGAAAAATAGGGCCATCTATATGTCATCACCCTTTTACACTCCTACTGAAAGAGGACAGATTCAGTGTATCCAGGGACTATCAGATGTAGGTGAATGGGATGGCATATATGTTTAAAAGATTCCTAGAGATAAATATTGAAGCATCAGATCCAGATCAGGCTGCTAAGGATTGGCCACTGGAAGAAACCCTCCAGAAAGGAAACTCTTACCAATTCCTATAGGAGATTTATGTGAGAGGTCTTCCATGAACATGAATGCTGAGATAGGGACCAAATAAACAAAAATATTGGTGCCAGATCATAGGCTGTCTACTCCATGAATAATATTCCAAAGGAGCTGCCCAGCTTGGCAGAGCTAGAGAACTGCCCTTCCATCTTCAAAGTTGCTCCTCTGCTAGAGCTGCCCAAGTAACATGCTTACCATTTAAAGTCAAAGGAATACAGCACAAAGAAGTTCAAAAACTTATCCAGGACCACACAGCTAGTGGCAGAGCCAAGATTCAAGTTAGTCTGGCTCTGGAGTCTGTACTTGTCAACACCATACTAAAGTGTTACTCTAACATATCACAAAGAGCAACAGATTAAGAGTCAGAAGACCCTGATTTGACTGCTTGGAAAGGGTGGGAGGGGAACAGACTTTCTGAGTCCGGTTCCTCACTGGGCTTGTTGTAAGAATTATAGGAGATGATATAATTATATATATATATATATATATATATATATATATATATATATATATATATAACAAAAAACAAAACAAAAAACTCACTCCCAGGGGTCAGTGGGTATGAAAAAAACTCACTACTCAAACGGTTAACCTTAATCACATTTTAAAAGTCTCTTTTGCCACAGAAGGTAACATGTTCACAAGTTCTAAGGAAGAGAATGTGGACATCTTTTAGAACAGCTATTATTCTTCCTACCCCAATTGTGAACATTAGAAACAAAGCCCACAGTTTTGTATATTAAAAAGACTTGTCAACATATAGAGGGTTACTTTATTTATTTTTATATTAAGTGACAGGCGGGGAGTCAGAGAAAGACTCCTGCATGCTCTACCAACCAGGATCCACCTGGCAAGCCCCCTACAGGGCGATGCTCTGCCCATCTAGGGCCACTACTCCGTTGTTAGGCAACTAACCTATTTCAACACTTGAGGTAAGGCCATGGAGCCCTCCTCAGTGCCTCCTCAGTGCCCATGGCCAACTTGCTCCAATCAAGCCATGGCTATGGGAGGGGAAGAGAGAGAGAGAGAGAGAGAGAGAAGGGAGATGGGGAGTTTGGAGAAGCAGATGGTCACTTCTCCTGTGTGCTCTGACTGGGAATCCAATCCAGGACTTGCATACGCTGGGCCGATGCTCTACCACTTGAGTCAACCAGCCAGGGCCTGGGGATTACTTTATTACAGTGTCCTGAGAAACCTCCAAGTCATAACAGCTGTTATGACAGAAAGGAACAATGTCCAATGAAGCTAATTGCAGATAAAAAGGAAGTCTGACAGATGGCGAGTGAAGGGTACCATGCCATCTTGAGAACAAAACCACATGATAGACCTGAAAATCATCGAAAATGGGATGCAGAATCTGAACTCATTGTACCCGCAGTTTATTACTGGGAATGAAGAATCTTCTTTCTGACTCCAGTTCATCATTCTCCAGAAGTGAAAAGTTGCAGCCAACCACTGTTATAGAATAGGCAGACAGCAAGAGAGAGACCTTCCTCTCTACCAACTTAGAAAAATCAAAAAGGCCCTATCCTTTTTAAAGACAAATTAAACAAATTAAAGAAGCAAAGTGTCCCAACATTTGCACCTGTTTCGATGGCAACAGGAATTATCTAAAAGCTGTGAACAAGGCTGTGGGTATTTTGATGATAGAGTCCATGAGTGCTTCTTCCGGGATGAGACTAAAGCAATTCAGCCATAGAGAGGGCATCCCTGAGGACAGTGGCCCAGCATAATAGCTTCCATCATTCCCCATGCTATTTACATGTTTACAAAAACCTAATGGAAGTTAGATGCCGCACCTGGTGTCCAGCATTTGTACTCAGGAAAAGCAAGAACAGCATTAATGAGGCTCATTACAGCCTGTTTTATCATTTCCATAAAATTATATCCAGTTAGGCAATGACCAGGACTCCTATGCCACTGTGAAACTCCAAACTGATGAGCCCCTAAACCAGAACAAACTTGATTATACAGAGTCCTACTTTGCAGGAGAGGTGATCCTTACTGTAAATGTGCATCATTCAATCATGGGTGTGACACATAGTTAGGTGAGTATATTTCCATTTGGAAGACTCTGCAATAGTTAGGGAGACAGGAACAAGATCTAGATCCCAAAAGAAGTTACTAATGAGCTAATCAAAGTTTTAGTACCATCTCCAAAAGGAACAGAATTAAGGACAAGACTTCAGTACAATGAAAGAACCAGAAAACACTTAGGAAGTCAAGCCAATCAAGGAGTGGATGAAAATATAAAAGACTGGAGAAGACAGAGAAGCAATCAAATACTTCAGACACCTGGACCAAGAAGATACTCAAATATGCCCACCTCACATTTATACCAAATCAGACTTAGACAGTCAAGACTTATCCAGGCACAGAAGTTGATAAAGAGTAAAACCTATAACAACCTATGGAATGGGAGGGAATATTTGCAAGCCATATTTCAGATAAGAAGTTAATATCCAAAGTATACAAGTAACTCATACATTTCAATAGCAAGGAAGGAAGGAAGGGAGGGAGAGAAGGAGAGACTAAGGTAGGGAGGGAGAGGGGAGGGAAAAGGAAAGGAAAGGAAAAAGAAAAGAACAGAAAAGAAGGGGGAACAAAAACCAAACAATCAATTTTTTTAAATAAACAGATTTCAATAGATTGTTTTCTGGAAAAGACATGCAAATGGCCAACAAGCACATGAAAAGATACTTAAAATCACTAATCATCAGGGGAATGCAAATCAACACCATATGAGATATCACCTCAAACCTGTTAGAATGGCAGTCTTCAGAAAGACAAGAGATAATGAGTACTAGCAAGGATGTGGAGAAAAGGGAACCCTTGTGCACTATTGGTAAGAATATAAATTGGTACAGCCACTAGGGAAAACATTATGGAAGTCCCTCAAAAATTAACAACAGAACTACCATATGACCCAGCAATTCCACTTCTGGGTATTTATCCAAGGAAAATGAAATCACTATTTTGAAAAGATATCCCCATGTTTATTGCAGCACTATTCACAATAGCCAAGACAGGGGGAAAAAACCTAAGTGTCTATCAGTGAATAAACAAATAAAGAAAATGTGATATATACACACACAAACACATACACAATATATTATTCAGACTGAAAAAAATAAGGCAATCCAGCCATTTGCAGCAACATGGATGGACGTGGAGGCTTTTATGTGATGTAAAATTAGACAGAAAAAGACAAATACTGCATTATCTCACTTATATGTAGACTCTATAATAAAATTTAAAAAAAGCCAAACTCATAGAAAGATAGTGTAATGGTGGTTGCCAAGAGCTGGGGGGAGTGAGGAAAATGAGATGTTGATCAAAGGGTATAAACTTCCAGTTATAAGACAAATAAGGTTTGGGGATCTGAGTCAGCAATGCTGTATTTTATACTTGACAGCGAGTAAGAGAGGAGACCTTGAATGTTCTCACCACACACAGAAAAAATTGTAATTACGTGAGATGATGGATGTGTTAACGTTATTGTGATAGTCACATCACAATACATATGCTTTCAAATCAACACATTGTACATCGGAAACTTATACAGTGTATGTCAGTTATAGCTCAACAAAGCGGGGTGAAAAAGAACAGGGCCTCTGCATTATGGCCAGTCTTGGTCACGATCAAAGCAGGAGTTTTGCCTGCAGTGTAAGTTGCTTTGGTCCCTGTCTCAGAATGAACTTGCAAAGACTGACACTGCCTATTCAGAACGGGTCCACACCCGCTCCTCTTCCAGCCCTCTGGCCTTTTAAATGTATCATGAAATTACGGAATACTCTGAATCACTGTCAGAACCATCCGATTTCGCTTATGAAAGTCTCAGATCAGCAGATTTAGCTCTCTGGTCTCACAACCTACCTCCCTCCTACTGCCTTCTTTTTGTCCCCCACGTTTTTGTTCCACGCGCAGGTGGAAGCACGTGCCCCTTAGGGCCTTCACACGTGCCGCTCTGCCTGGCTGGCACAGCTCCCGCCACAGCCTCAAGTGTGACCTGCCCCCCCCCATCTTTCCGTTCTTAGCTCAGGCCTGGCCTCCTCCACGAGGATGCTGCTGATCACCCTTTCTAAATTATCTTGTTCTCCCCGAGGCATTAATCACATAATATCAGAGCTCATATTGAAATCTGAAATGATCTTGTTGGGTTTTTAATTTGCTTATTCAAACGCACAAGGAATTTTCTTGTCATTTACCGTGTTCAATGAATAAATAAACAGTCATTGTGCTTTTCTTGAGAAAACCTATGCCTTAGGTTGAAGTTTTAGCACACAAACATAGAATGCATAAACATTGATTTGGGGGCACTTAGTAATTGGGTATCAGCCGTGCCAAGGAGCAACAGGAGACTCAACCATTTTATAGAAGTACAAAGGGTTGGGATGGGAAGCCAGGAAACTTCATAAGCAAACAAAGTTTCTGAACCAAAAATCAATCTTGGCTGTGAATAGCAAGATAGATTATCATTAAAAAGCCACATTTTCCCTTTTCTTTGCAACAGTTTACAGTGAATATCTTTAACTTACCAACTAGTTAGTTGGCAGAGCTGGTTTCTTATCTCTAGGTCTGGTTTTTAAAGATATTCATTTTGATGAAAATCTTCCTCCCACAGTCCCTTGACTGGATGTAGTATGAATAACAAAAACAAACCCAAAAAGCCACCCAAGTAACCTGAGCTTTGAGGCAATGGGAAGAAAGCAGGACTGACAGTAAGAAGACCCAGAGTATGAGGCCCTAAAGAAGTTCCACTTATTCATTCAATAAAAATTAAATAGTGCCAGGTACTGTTTAGAAAATTCAGTTAGTGAATGTGGAGAACCAAGTTTTTCTGTCCTGCAAGAGTTATTATGTTCTACTAGGAATAGGAAGAGGGAGATAAGAATATTTTCTGGTCTGCAGTTTTATCTGCTAAAAATATGTGGGTAGACTAGATCATCTATAAAGTTCCTCCCAGCTGTACATGTTTTAAAGAGAGGAAAGAAATTTTTAGAAGGTTTAGCAGTGGTTACTTTAGAGGAGTAATCATGGATGATTTGTTTCCCTTTTCTTTTTTTATCATTGCTATCTGATGTTTTTTCTAAAATGAACATGTGTTATATATGAAGTAGAAAATGATTAAGAAGAGAGTAGATTTTCCTATCAAACGTGGACATTGGTTCTCGGTGACTTGAAGGTATGTCATTTACCCATTACCAATAAGAACTGCAAATAGGAATCATTGTACTCTTCAGTGACTTACTTTTAGTCTTACCTTTACCTCATGAGGCCTGGGGAAAACTGCTAAGGGAATCTTTCTGCTCCTTTCCTCGTTACCTCTGTGTGCACTGGCTTATTTACCGCTCCCTAAACCCTGAGAGCTCTTCTCTGCCCAGGGATGTGCAGGCTCAGCTGCTGGGTCCCTGTCTCTTTCTCTCTCTCTCTCTCTCTCTCTCTCTCTCTCTCACACACACACACACACACACACACACACACACGTTTACTCACACATAGAGACTCTTCTTATCCTTCAACCTTTATATCTCAGTTTAAATGTTATCTCCACAGAGAGGCCCTACGCTAGTGATCTAAGAATTTCATTCCTGCCTTAGCCTCACCATACTAACCCTGGTCTCCCTAACAGATCTCTGTTCTACTCTTTCCTCCAGAACACTCTTCTCCACTTGTACTTTCATATGCATTTCTTTTCTTTAAAACCTGTTGTCGGCCCTGGCCGATTGGCTCAGCGGTAGAGCATCGGCCTGGCGTGTGGGGGACCCGGGTTCGATTCCCGGCCAGGGCACATAGGAGAAGCGCCCATTTGCTTCTCCACCCCCTCCCTCCTTCCTCTCTGTCTCTCTCTTCCCCTCCCGCAGCCAAGGCTCCATTGAAGCAAAGATGGCCCGGGCACTGGGGATGGCTCCTTGGCCTCTGCCCCAGGCGCTAGAGTGGCTCTGGTCATGGCAGGGCGACACCCTGGAGGGGCAGAGCATTGCCCCCTGGTGGGCGTGCCGGGTGGATCCCGGTCGGGCGCATGCGGGAGTCTGTCTGACTGTCTCTCCCTGTTTCCAGCTTCAGAAAAATACAAAAAAAAAAAAACCTGTTGTCTATTCCCCTCACAAATCCCAAGCTCCTTCGTGAAAACAGGAACATCTGTTTTGTTCACTCTGCTACCCCTCACGCCTAACTAACACTGGCTGAGTAAATAAAAACTCCATGAGTGAGGTGGCTCTTTTGTCCTCTCCTTTTCAAGAGTTATTCCCATAAAGTAGGATGCTGCAGCCAGCTCCCAAAGCCATTTACTAAATATTCAGAAATTTAGTTGTTAGATTGTTTATAGCTTGAAATCAGCTATGTTAAGAGTATTTATATCACAGACATAGCAAAAGTTATATATCAAGTCATTTTTTTAATCCAAAGACCTGGTTTACCAGCACACCATGGCTCTAATCTCCTAAATCCAACTATAAATATTGATGATACCATAGCAAAAAAACACAGCCTGCATGTTGCTTAAAATATTTCAGTAAAAAATGAAATTTTTAAAAATACTAAATATATGGCCTGACCTGTGGTGGCGCAGTGGATAAAGCGTCAACCTGGAAATGCTGAGGTCGCTGATTCGAAACCCTGGGCTTGCCTGGTCAAGGCACATATGGGAGTTGATGCTTCCAGCTCCTCCCCCCTTCTCTTTTTCTGTCTCTCTCTCTCCCTCTCTCTCTCCTCTCTAAAAATGAATAAATAAAATAAAATAAAAATACTAAATATATGGTTATACAATTATTTTTCCTGCTGGGAATACTTGGTCATTTTTCTTCTTTTGTGTGTGTGTGTGTGTGTGTGACAGAGACAGAGAGAGGGACAGATAGGAACAGACAGACAGAAAGGGAGAGAGATGAGAAGTATCAAGTTTTCGTTGCAGCACCTTATTCACTGCTTTCTCACATGTGCCTTGATGGGGGCTACAGCAGAGCAAAATGACCCCTTGCTCAAGCCAGCAACTTTGGGCTTCAAGCCAGTGACCTTTGGGCTCAAACCAGTGGCCATGGGGTCATGTCTATAATTCCATGCTCAAGCCAGCAACCCGTGCTCAAGCAAGTGAGCCCATGGTCAAGCCTGATGAGCCTGCATTCAAACCAGATGAGCCTGCGCTCAAGTTGGCGACCTTGGGGTTTCAAACTTGGGTCCTCTGCATCCCAGTCCAATGCTCTATCCACTGTGCCACTGCTTGGTCAGGCTACTTGGTCATTTTATAAGCTAAATTATAATCTAAAATACGTGTCTCTGATTACCTGCACTTTTTGTTTCTGTTTTTCAGACCCTTATGTGAAGATTCACCTGATGCAGAATGGCAAGAGGCTGAAGAAGAAAAAGACAACAATTAAAAAGAATACACTCAACCCCTACTACAATGAGTCATTCAGCTTTGAAGTACCCTTTGAGCAAATCCAGGTAATGTCAAACATAATATTGTCTTCCCATTCAATTTCACTTCTTCAGACCACACAAATTAAACATGCAGATGTTGTAGATTATCAAAGCACATGCCTTCATTAGAACTGCCATTCTTATTCCCATGCACATTTGATGTTCAAGTACATCAAGAAGGGAAGGAGAAAATACACAGCACAGGATGTGCTGAGTCATCAGCCAAAAGCAGTGGGTACTCTGTTAAGCAGAAATACAGTAGGATAAAGAACGTCAACAGAACAACTCTACTAACCCAAAAAGTACATCTATAAAGATTAAAAAGGCCAAGAACAAATGACCTTTCACTATTTACTCCTGGACCATACTATGTAATTCTTCTCATCACATCTAATAGCAAAAATAAAAAGCAATAGAGGTAAGAGAAGTATATTGGTTGATGCTAAATACACGGTATCTTTGAGCTTTATTATCAAAAGACAGTTAACAGTAGAAAAATTAGGCCACATTGTATTTTTAATTGTTTAATGATAGCTTCTTGTTTCTGAGCCTGAATGGACAGGTAGTTTTGTAAAACTGGAACCTTAATTTGCTAGATAATAATTGTTATGATAGGAAAGTACTCTATTAGACGACTTTGTGGTTAACATGTTTGAAATAGAATGCTATATGTAGCCAAAATTATAGCATATGATCTTATTACTTAGCCATTTTTAAATAAGGTTTAACCTTAATTTTTATCTAAGGTTTTCTTATTTCATATCCATAGTTAGGTTTTTAGAATCCAAAGCTCACATCCAATAATTATGGGTAATTTCTTGCTAATTTTTAATGGGTATCAGAGAGTCAGGATACTTAAAGCAACACTACTCTTTATTTAATAATTGATGTGAGTCCATCTTTTCATAATATAAAAGTTATCCCATAATTTGAAGAAGAAATGAAGGGTAGGCATCAAAACAAGTTAGAGCTCTATACACAACCACAATAACAAGTCAGCTATTATTCTTCAGTTGC
Organism: Saccopteryx bilineata; assembly: GCF_036850765.1. Classification (NCBI taxonomy): domain Eukaryota; kingdom Metazoa; phylum Chordata; class Mammalia; order Chiroptera; family Emballonuridae; genus Saccopteryx; species Saccopteryx bilineata. The sequence goes on along the minus strand of NC_089491.1, from coordinate 108,908,938 downwards.
ATATTTTTACTATTAATACATTTTTAAAATGCAGAATCTTATGAATAAATCACACCTTTCTTCTATAAAGAAAGCTAAGAAAATAGCTATATTTATTGTATACTTATTGAGTGCCTAGGCCTAAATTAAGCACTTTAAATGCATAATCTCATTTAATCCTTACAATAACTATATAAAAGAGATTCTATTATCCCAATTTTATATATAGAGAAACTGAGGCTTAGTATTTTTTATATGTAAAATAAGAGTAATAACAGAATCCATACCAAAGTGAAATTATGCATATAAAAGCACTTGTAACAGTGCCAAGCACATAGGACCACTCAGTAAGTGGTTCCTACCATTATTATTATTCATAAAGCCAGTGTTGTCTCTTTTTCAAATTAACATTTTATTATAAAATAGACCTGACAATAAAATTAAAGCAATATATAAATCAGTACTATCCAATAGAACTCTCTGTGAGGATGGAAATATTTGATCATCTGTGTTGTCCAATATGGTAATCACCAGCCACAGGTGGGTAGTAAGCACTTTAGTCACCAGGATGATCACCTTTATTTATTTCATTTTAATTTACTTAAATTTAAACACCTATATGTTTAAATTTATGTAGCTAGTAGCTAGTATATTATATAGGGCTGTTTTTTTAAATTAATAATCCCTCCATGTTTCCATTGACTTAAGGGTTTTATATAACCTCTCTCATACACATCTTCACATGGCAGCAAATTGTCCCTACTTATTTACTTTCAACAGCTGTTATATAAGTAAACGACATTGCAAAGAACACTGATTCCCTGCCCCCAGTTACTTGCTCACTGGTCCAAACCAGTGAGCTCTGTGCTTTGGACCCACTGGCAAACCCCTAAGACATCCAATTTTCTTCAACACTTTATTTTGCAATATTTATTCAGTGAACTCTTCTGATTTCTAAGACCTTCTTCCTATGGAAACTAACAACTCCTGGCATGTTGTTTTTCACTCTACAACACAAGTCCAGGCACTGAGATAAAAAAAAAATTTGATTGAAAACCTTCCGCTTTAAACTATAATCCTATACCTGTTTTTTTTAAAAAAAAAAAAAAAAAAAAAAAAAAAACAGTTCCTTTTCAACTATAAATTGCAGCAAATGCAGATAGAGTAAAAATGAAGCACATGGAAAACAAAGTGTTTGCTGGGCTTCTGGGGCAGCATGTTGGAGATGACATTTTGTCAGGACAGAGAGAGCCTGAGCCCCGTGTAGAGTACCTGAGGCAGGGAAATGATGGGCATGCCTTTGACTACAGCCCTCTCCTTTGCTCCTGAAGTCAATGTATTCTTTTCTTTCTATCCCTCCCAGGAGGCTCTTTGCCAAGTCTTTGCATTTCTCTAAAAAAGTAATCAAGCATTTCATATGCTATAATAGGGGTTTAGTTTTACTCTACCCCAAGGTTATAAAGTTATCTGTGCTTCTGTTTTTATTCATATGAGATATGAGAGGAAAAAATTATGCTGATTTCCAAATGCCCATGAAAATGTTGCATTCCTTCTCCTAGTCTCCCTCCCCATATGTATAAACTATATACACAGCTGGAAAAATTAATTCAAGGCCTTCATAAGAGTATTTTGGGCCCTGGCCAGTTGGCTCAGCATGCAGACATCCTGGGTTCGATTTCTGGTCAGGGCACACAGAAGAAGTGCCCATCTGCTTCTCCACTCCTCCCCCTCTCACTTCTCTTTTTCTCTTCCTCTCCCACACCCATAACTTGAATGGTTTGAGCAAGTTGGCCCTGGTTACTGAGAATGGCTCCATTGCCTCTGTCTGCCTCAGGCACTAAAATATCTCAGTTGCCGAGCAACAGAGCACCACCCTACATGGGCAGAGCATCACCCCCTACTGGGCTTGCCTGGTGGATCTTAGTAGGGGCACATGCAGGAGTCTGTCTCTGCCTCCCCTCCACTCACTAAATAAAAATAAATAAATAAATAGGATATTTTTGTCTTGAGTTTTACTAATCAATACATTCCTAGTGCATCATCAAAACTCATTCCAACCATTCACTCCAACCTCCAAAAACCCTGTTACCTTTGTGCACAATGTCCCCAATGCCCTGCCCCTCTTCCCTGCAATATGACTGCATTCTGATGAATTTGTGGGAAAAATTCTCACACCCAAGCTCAGTTCCAAACATCATCCAGAGGACAGGTAATTCCCTTGACAAGGGGAACAACCAAGGCTACCCAAGGGAAGACAAGTTTGTTTTTTTTCTTGACACTGTGTTTCATTTTATATTCTAAATCTCACTTTGAGAAGTGATCATTCACTCAGATCTGAAGCTGTAGCCAGGTGCCTACTCCCACACATTGGTGCAAGAACGCCGTCCTCACAGTATGAAGTCTACTGAAGGGCCACAGCCCCTCTAAAGCACCATGTGTTCCCGACTTTCAACTTTATATTTTCTCCTCTTTTTAACTCTGGCCACCAAATGTTATACATTCCACTTCACTCTAAACTCTTCCTTTATCTTTGCACTCAGCTTCTAGATGAGAGCCAGTACATATTTTGACTAAACAAATTCATGCCTTAAGAAGCAGAACTAAAATCTTCTTTTAAAAAGTATTTCTTTCACATGATAATGGCATGGATTGGCTTTCATCAGTTTGGTCAGTGCAAAAAAAGTAAGTTATTAAAGAAACCCTCAAAATCTAACAGAATTGCTGAAATAAATCACGTGTAGCCTAAGAAGGTTATTTGCATTTGATGTCAATGCCAGATTCATAGTAGCAGTTGCTCAATTAATGTTTATTGAGAGTGTGCATGAGTGAAAAAAATAAAATTATCTTTGCTCTGTGACTATTTTTTAAAGACTTTTATTCTACTGTCACATTTTATATTCACAACAATTTTGTGATTAGCTGAAATTCTATATTCACTTTATGAAAATGTTGCCCCACCACCACCAAGTGGGATTGTGGTGCATGGTTGCTTAGTGAATTGTAACCCATAAAAGAATGGTCTGGGTACCAGTGTCAGAAACTTCCCTGATGAGACTTGAAACAGATGGATTTAAAGATGAACGCAAGTGGACACAGGCAGCAGAGCAGTGGTTTACAGCATGCACTCTGGAAACCAGAAGACTCATTCCTTACATGACCTCGGGCAGGTTTCTGAACTTCTCTGCACCTCATTGTCTTACCTGTAAAATGACGATATAAATAGGATCTATTGTGAGCAGCAACCGAACAGTGTATGTAAAAGACTTAGAATAGTGCCAAATACAGAATATAAATGGACACTTACTGAGTATTTTGAAGAAGATAATGACAACAACAGTAATGGTGGCAATGATGGTGCAATAATGGCAAAACAGGAATGACATGTTTCCATAGTCAAGTCATTTGCAGCCTCATCCTTGAGTATGGAGATGGATTCTTCCCATTTCCAAATCCTTAGATCTCAAGGAAGCCTTGTAACAGGGAGGCCTCTCTAGAGTTGGATTCATGTTTATTTTGTGTCCTCTTTCAGAAAGTGCAAGTGGTGGTAACTGTTTTGGACTATGACAAGATTGGCAAGAACGATGCCATCGGCAAAGTCTTTGTGGGCTACAACAGCACCGGGGCAGAGCTGCGACACTGGTCAGACATGCTGGCCAACCCCAGGCGACCCATTGCCCAGTGGCACACCCTACAGGTCGAGGAGGAAGTTGACGCCATGCTGGCAGTCAAGAAGTAAAGGAAAGAAGCCTTTCTGCATTTGCCCACATAGTGCTCTTTAGCCAGTTATCTGTAAATACCTCAGTAATATGGGTCCTTTCATTTTTCCAGCCATGCGTTCCTAACACAAGTCAGTGGTACTTCAGATCCTGTTTTAATTTGCACAAATGTAAACGTAGAGAGCCCGAGTCCTTCATTCTACCATTGCCCTCCAAATCTCCTCTTCTTTTAAGCAATATGATGTGTAGATAGAGCATGATGGAAATTATTTATTGTATCACAACAGTTGTACATAGCAGTATGCTAAAGATTTATTTCTAGTTTGTGTATTTGTATGTTGTAAGCGTTTCCTAATCTGTGTATATCTAGATGTTTTTAATAAGATGTTCTATTTTAAATTATGTAAATTGACTGAGATATAGGAGAGCTGATAATATATTATATGGTCAATATAGTATCGTCTGCATTCCAGCAAAAATATTAACTTGCAAGGCACTAGTACAGTGAAACTGACATCTTAAAGGACAACTTAAACCTGAGCTTTCTATTGAATCATTTGAGTACCAAGATACACTTACACCACGTATTTGGTGAGTGAATCCAATTTTGTAGAATTTCTTCACAGGCAAATTAGCATGATCTGAGCAGCATCCAGGTTGACCTCCAGGAAGCATAGCCACAAAACAGAATAGCATCTGTCTGTACATATCTACAGAGCTAAAATCAGGGCTTCACTCTTACATTTGAAGGAGCAACTGAACAGGAATCAATGATTTCATATTACTCCATATAGAGTAACAACTTGATGGTGTTCCGTGTGTGTGTGTCTGTGTCTGAGTGTCCGTGTGTGTGTGTGTGTGTGTGTGCATGCATGCATGCATGCGTATGTGCATTTGTTTAGGGATGGGGGTGGGTGGGAAGAAGCAAGGGGAGAAGTCAGCATTTCTGAAATATTGCCTGACTATTTAAAAAGAAAAAAGTAGCTCTCCGTTACCACCTTTATACAAAATGTGCATCCTGTGAATTCTGTTCCAGATTTCACAACTCTAATAATCCCAAAACGTTTGCACACTAGACTTTGTAACAAAATATTTTATTATACAAAACCAGATTAGAAGGAATGCAGAATATTTTTAACACAGCAATCTGTGTTTATTACGCAAAATACTTTGTGGTAAACAGACAGTATTGTAGTCCCATCAAAAGATGAAAAGTAAACAATTAGCCATAGTTCTGAATGCACTTCAATTAAGCCAAAACAGACAGCTAGTGATCTTTTTATATATGCTCTTTTTACTTAAATAAGTTTTAATTTGTCCTTTAAAAAAAAAGGTGAAACAAAACCAAGAACAAGTTCTAGAAAACTGAAGCAACCTCTTAACGTATTCTAGATGCTTGATTTAGGAGGAGTTTTTAAATGTTTTCAATGTTATTATGTAGTAAATGGCACTATTATAAAGCTACTAGTCATTCCATAAGAGTCTTCAAGGACTGCTCTGTGTAACACTGTGACTGCCGTGTGTGCTTAGACACGTAGTTTCCTCAGTGGATAGCACTCAATTTATTCCGTAGTGATATTGTAAACAATACTGCCATTCCCTTCTACTGCACTGCCCACATGTGTGTAGCACAAACAGTTCTCATTACAAAGGACCAATTCAGAACTGAAAAGCTATGCATAGGACAAGGAAGATACATAGAATGGGGTGGGACACACAGCATCTTGTCAAACACTGTGCAATATTCCATATTTTCCCCCACGATGGCAGACGACCACTCTGGAAAAGCAGCCTGTTACCATTCCACAGCCGGGCTTTCCCCCACTTGCGTCTGTGGCCCACTTGCATCTGTGGTTCACTCCCAGGCCCAGAGAGCAGGGGTGCTCTGAGGTGGAAGTTGATCTTCACAAATGCCAAGATAAAAGAGAGGGAAACGGAGCACTGGCCTCATGTTCAGACTTTAGGGTGTCATGCCACACTTTTCTAACAACTCAAAGAGAATTCAAAAAGGGCTGGTGGAGGCTTCGAGCATGGGGTTACCTGTTTCCTGATAAAATGAGAATTCCTGTCATTATTCTTTCCTCGTCAAAGAAAAGGCATGCCCTTTGACGTTTCAGCCCAGTGATAGTAAACTCGAGAACTGGGACAGACCAAAAGGACAAAAGAAGAATAACATCTCCCTCCTCTGAGGATGGTCTATACTTAAAAAAAAAAAAAAAAAAAAAAAAGAGTAGAAAATGCGCAAATCATGACATAAGATTAGACATGAGTTTGAACAAAAGTCATATCAGAATCTTTCCATTGTCAAGGACTAAAGCCTACTAAAAAGAGGGAGTTGATTGACATGTAAAAGGTCCTGAAATACCAGAAGCTGACATTTAATTTTACTGTATTCAGCTTTGAGTTGTTTACACTGAAACAACACTTTAGAACGAGCAGGTTCGAGCTGCCGAAGACACATTATTTCTTGCATTAAAGTACTATTAATGCATCCTCTTGCAACACTGCCAGACATGGGATATTGTCACCATAGAAGTAGTTGGTACTATACCATCTGTCACGAGTCAGTGACCGAACCTGCGTTAAGACCAAGATTCATCCTCAGACAAGCCACGTGTACCTTTCTGACAAAGCTGTGTGAAGTACTAGAACCTGACGCTCTAGAAAGATCCTAGTTGCCTTTGTGTATATTTACTGCCTGCTTGAGTGTTTCTCTGTGTGGGTTTTCCCTGTATCCTGTAGAACTGTTGGGGTGTTCTCTTCTGCCATATGGCTCGTGGCCCGCGAGCCAACTACTTTAGCTGTATTTTACCTTCATTTTTGATGAGGTGGTTTAAATTTTGTTTCACTTCGTGTAGTGAATTCCACAGTAGTTTTCTGATTGTTGTTAAAAATAACTTAACATAGTACACGGATATTCAATAAAAATGTTTTATTTCCTGTTGATGTTGCCAGTGTTCAGCTCTTTTTCTTACGTGACTCTGGCGGGGGGGGTCACCGGCCTGGTGACCTTGGGGCGCGCTGGAAGCAGAGGCAGTAAGGAAGAGCTTGCCCTGGGTGCCAGGCTGACCATGTCCTGTGTGCAGAACGGCTGGAGGGAGAACACTGCCCACGGCACCGCTGGCCGTCACTGCCCAGCGTTCCTGGGCAGAATCATTGTCAACGGATGTTTCTCTGTTCCTGCTTATGAGCAATTTCACCTAGCGGAATTTTAGGACCCCTGCTTTGCCCAAAATAGGTCCTCCAGGGTTTTCACTCTACAGCCTAAGTCTCCACAATGGGACTGAAAATGATTTTTAAACCCCATTTTAGGAGGGCAGCATGACATTAAATTTCTTACCTACTGTATTGCTAGAGAAACAAGTAACCATCTTTCCTTCACTAATTTCAACATTTAACAGGTGCCTACTGTGTACCATGTTTTTAACTGGATACTGGAGGGACAATGAGTGATGTAATAATGTGCACCCGGCCCCGGAGCCCACAGTCTCAGCCAGCTGTGTAAATGTGCTATCACGATACACTACAATGTGCCCCTTGGATCCCTGAGAACTTTCACTAGGCCACTCACAGTGGACATCACGGTGTGCGCTGAGGCGCCCAACCTGCAGCGGCCAGAAGCCGTGCCCACTGAAGGCTCCCAGCTGTGGCCTTCTGACCTTTACTGAGGAAGCTGCCTTACCTCAGAGATCCTGCACTCTCCCGGGCAGCCCACACCCCAGGCCCTGGCTGCATCGCTCTGCTCTGAGATGCTATCTCAGTTTCACAGCCCCAGGGTTAGTTGAGAACACTTTGTCATGCAGTTCAAAGTCTTCCTCTGCCCCAGCAGTTTTCCTTGCGTTATTCCCAGAGCGCTCCCCGGTTAAATCTCTTCTTCTTAGAATCTGCATCCTGGGAAACCCAGCCCATAACACGGTCTTTGGGGTGAAGGAGAGATATCAAGAAAAGTTTTCTAGAGAAGACAACACTAGAGGATGTCCTAAAGAAACTGGTAGGAGGCTTCCCAGTGGGTAGGCAAGACTGACAAAATCTACCTCATTTACCAATGTTTGGGATTTAACCTGTTGCAAGGTCTTTGACAGCTGGCTACCTCAAACTCTCCTCAGCCAGCTTGTACTGGGCACTGCCAACTAAAGACAGGGCTGAGCTAAAACTGCTTAGACAGCCAGGGAGGGACCGTGCAGTCACCGTTCACTCTGAGGAAGCGACAGGCGGGGTTCTAAATGTAAGCTGAGAAGAAGAGACGTGAGGCCCACTAAGGTTAGGTGCAAAAAATACATAAACAATCAGTGTTCTTAGTATGTTGGTTTAGTCTTCCAACAGTGAGCATTTTATTCTTCTTAACTAGTGTAATTCCGGTGGCTGAGGCCAGGCAGGTCCACATTGGATTTGGGCAGACGGTAGAGAAACTACGGAGCCAGAAAAGGTTGGGCCATTCCAAATGGTGGACAAGCACACAGGCAGGGGAAACGGCCTCTCAGGCCAACAAACAGCAATAATGGCCTCTCACAGTGGCGAGCAGGCAATCCGCTGTTCCTAGTCCCCCTGAGCGCAGGCTCCCATAGCCTTCCATAGGCCACACACACATGGGGCTGCCACGTGCTCACGCACTAGTCAGGCAAAGGGCTTGCCACCCATAAACCAGCGAGCAAGCCTAACACAGCTGCCCCACAACTAGCTCTTGGCATTATGTACAAAACTAGAATATTTCTTAATGAATTACTAGGAAAAAAATTATCTCATCCTTCTATTTCCCAAAATATGTTTAGGTCTAAACACATATATACTTAGATTTTTTTTAGGTGTTCTAGTCAGAAAAACAAAACCACCTCAGTTGTTTCAAAGAGGGAATTTTATAGGAAATTGGCCACAAAGAGAGGGCTGAGAAAGCACGACAGAGACAGTGGGTTAACCCCGAGAGTAGTATATACCACCTGTGATTGGATGCAAGGGCTACCCTAACAAAATGCCACCCTCTGGGTGGCTTAACAACAAAAATTTGTTTTCTCACAGTTCTGGTGGTCGGAAGTTCAAGGTCAAGGTGTTGGCAGAGTGGGTTTCTTCCGAGGCCTCTCCTGTTTGAAGACGATGTTCCCTCTGTGCCTGTGCCTTAGCCTCCTCTTCACGTTACAGGCTTAAGTCATTATGGTAATTAACTTTAACTTAATTACCCTTTAAGGACTCTGTCTCCAAATGTATTCACATTCTGAGGTATTGATTGGGGGTTAGGACATCAGCAGATGAATGGGCAGGTGGATGTAGAGCACATCAGCCCATAACACCACTGCTAAGTCTGGGAAAACAAAACTGAGAACAGAGCATTGACACTGCCCAGAACTTCAGGGGAGGGGCTAGAACCTGTGTGAGCTCCATTTTTCTGGGACCACTAAGGGTTTTCTGTTGCTGGAGGGGGCTCCCCCTGACGATCTGGGACCACCAGAAAACCCAGATCCGGGAGCAGCTCCCTGTGGCTAGAGGAGAGCTGGCAGAGCTGGAAACAGGGTCAGGGTGCCTTCTCCTTTCCTCCTAACCCAACTCAGCGGGATCCTCGCATGGACAGACCCTAATCTGAGTCAGCCGGAACAGGAGCCTAGGAAACAGCCTGCTGGGTCTTAGAGTCCCCCCCAAGCACATAGTAGAGCACAGACAGGTGGGAATGAGGGCAGCCAATATGCAGGCAATGACCAGTGTGATCCTGGACAGGAGACCTGGCTCTTCGGGTCTGCCTAGGGCCAGCCGGTAGTGCATGGGTTCTTGACTCTGTGCAGAAAAAAATTCACATCCAGGTGGTCCTGAAACAAGGAAGAGCCTAGAATAAAAGAAGGAACAGTAGGGTGCCTAGACAGGGCTGCCTCAGCTCTCTAAAAACCTTACGGGAAAGAAATAAGTAGAGAAAAGGGGGCCTTGGAGGCAGGCTCAGGGGGATAGCCCTGGACAAGCTGCTGCTGCCCACTGCTCCTGGGTTGCAAGTCCAATAAGGACCCTTAGACTTTAGGAGATGCATGCCTGGAGGGGGTGGGGGCAGGGAGAGGCAGGGTGGGGGAAGGGGAAGGCTTGGATGTACTCACACTGGGATCTTTGCTTTGAGGGATTTTAAAGACTGGGAGTTTAGAAGAGGGTTTCAATAGAATATTCACCAGCTTTACCAGGTGTGACCCCAGGGTTCCATCAGCCTGGTAGTCGCCCACCTGGGCCTGGAGCCAAAACACAACTGAGGCCTAAATATCATCTCTAAGGGGGTAACACTCTGCATCTGGCTGTAAACTGCTCATTTACAGTTTATTCAGCTCTCTGCCTCAGTTTCCCCATTCTATTTGACAAGGAATTCTCCTAGCTTCTTCTTCCTATCCTGCCCCAAATGCACGAGGTGTCTTAGTCCTTTCAGGCTGTTCTAGCAAAAATACCGTAGACAGTATAACTCAAACACACATATTTATTTCTCTCTGTTCCGGAGGCTGAGAAGTCCAAGATCAAGGCACCAGCAGATTCCATGGCTGGTGGGGGTGGCGGGCAGTCTTCTTTCTCCGTCCTCACAAGGTAAAAGAGGCAAGAGAGCTCGCTGGGGCCTCTTTATCAGGGCCCCGATCCCGGCACGAGGACTTCACCCTCGTCACATCATCACCTCACAAAGGCCCCACCTCCTCATGAGGGTGTTAGGATTTCAGCATAAAAATTGGGGGGTCACAAGCTTTTTAGCAGCTGCACAGACTTTCTGAATACTCCGTTTCTTCCTCGAAGGATTTGGGTGCACTGTATCTGAGCCGTCACACACCTGACGGAACCTGCACAGACATCACACTCTTACTCTACTTCTGCTGAGTTTACTGTTGCAGATTTGAAGATTCCAGCCCTGATGCAGGTACCCCCTCACTGCAACACGTCTTTGTTACAGGTGCACTGGGCTATCTGATGTTTAGCAACTGATTTTGGCTGCATACACATCTTTACCGTTCAACAGTCAGAAGGCAACTTTGAAATAAAAAGGTAAAGAATCAGGAAAATAAAAATGAGATATAGCCTGATACTAAATGTACAAAGAAATTTTCCAAAGCCTGCAGTAATGATTATTCAGGAGGAACCATCAAGAAGGAACAGCAATAAAAATAAAAACACCATGCGCACCTGCTGATGATTTGTGTGATCTAACGCCTGAGGTCAGCTGAAAGTTACTTGCATTTCAGCCGTGCTGATGACTCCACCATCCCCACCAACGCACACGCCTAAAGTTCCCACACTGATCCTTCTTCTTGAACAGGAACCCTCCTGCCAGCAAACCTTTTCCCCTGTGCAAAATGCCCCTGCCCCCCAGCAGGGTGCATGCAAGATCAAATAAGATTCTGTGCTGACCAAATCAGGACTCACTTCCTTCTCCACTGTCCACTTTACTCTGACCTTTACCTGCCTCCTCTGACTGGGAGTGCAGCCAAGCGCTGTTCTTTACAGAAAGATTACTGAGTTGCCTGTGGAAGGAACTCAATTCCAGCTGAATTAGGAAAAGAAAGAGAAAGGGGAAAAGGAAGGGTAGGGGAGGGTAAGGTGAGAGAGAGGAACAAACTACTGGCTCATCTAAGCAGGATGTTCAAGGTATGATTACATTCAGGAAGAGACTGCTCAAGGACCTCACACACTGTCACCACTCCCAGTCATTCTCTCTCACTTTCTCTTCCCCAGTGTCTCCACGTGACAGCGCAGGGGGACCCTAGCCCCTCCAGACTTGTATTCTTCCAGCTTAACATGCTTGCAGAGAGCACTGCTTTCCCAGTTATGTCACCAAAATTCCCAAACCTAATATACATGCTTGTCTCGCATGCCCTCCTTAAAATAATCACAATGGCCAGATGATGCAGTATTTGCTTTGGCCAAGCCTAGGTCATGTCCCCAGCCCTAGACCCACAGAAGTGAGGTAAAGATAGTTCCTCAAAGGAAAGTAGAAATGCAATTACCAAGGGAAAGAAGTGAATACTGGGCGAACAGAACCAACAAGTGTCTACTATCCAGCCCCCTGGTCCACCTCAGCCCTAACAGGAAGGGCGTTGAAGGCACAAACTCAGATCACAGCAGTAGCCTGGTCATTCTTCTCCTTGACCAAAAACACTATTGGAAGAGAAATATTAAAAGTATGTGCCACCTTTCAATTATCTGAAAACATCCATTCACCTTCCTATTTATTTCCAGGAAAACCAATTGTCTGCTATATATTTTAAGCGATCTTTATGCAAAAGCACTGAGACATTAACACAATTTTAAATTCCCGAATTCATAAAAAGTTGTCACAGGAGCTTAAAAGGAAGAAAAGGAAAAGGGGAGAAAAAAAATCACTCTATATACCCTTTCTGTTTTGCCAGATGGCCTGACAGTCTTGGTCCAGTAAACCATCACTTTTTTGTGTGTGTCTTTTTAACATTTTTAAAAATTGCAGTTGATATACAATATTATATTAATTTTGGGTATACAGCCCTGAGATTAGACATTTATACAACTTCCAAAGAAAACAAGCCTTTTCTGTTGTTGTTGCGTCATAGTCTTTATAATTTTTATTTTTAATGGCCATCTGACTTTTCTTCAGGTAGATAAACAAAAACTTACTCAACTATTTCCCTAATATCAGATAGTTATTATGAATTTATTTCTTACACAAATAACATTGCTATGAAGATTTATTATTCTATTGCTCTATTACTATCCATTATTAAATAAATTTTATCTATTTTTTTAAGATAAGTTTCCAGAACTTTCCAATTTGGTTTCTTGGAAGTTTTCACCAAAAAACACTGCTGTTGGTGGAATGTGTTCCGGTTTTCCCACAGCCTCCCCCCGCGTGGGCACCATGCCTTTGCTTTCTGACAACTGTAGAGGCCATGGGCCTCGGCAACTACAGGTCCAGAGTGGAACGTGAGTCTGTCCCTCCACTGTCCTCTTCGCTAACCCAGGCCGCCTGATTAGAAATAAATGACGTGAGACAAGCGCCAGCAGCGAGTCTGAGTAAGGGGCGTGGCAGGGGAGACTCATGGAAGGAGTGTGTCCAGACGAGGCAATTTGCTCTCCTTCTCCCTCACCTTCACGTCAAGACCAGCAGGCTGAGTGAAGGGTTGCTCCGGTCCGTCCCTGCTCTCTAAGACTTGACACGTCTGGTGCCACAGACGCCTCAGGACTGCCTCCCAACACCCCGCCTTATGGCTCTGGCTCTCACCTTGGCGTGGAAAGAGCTCCCACTTGAGAGCTGACAGCCTGCGTTCCGGTCCTGCTTCATTCACTTAGCTATAGGGCCCAGGACAAGCCCCTTAACTTTGTGTATTAAGATAATAGATAGTAAGACCTACTATAAAATAATGAGTCAACAACTGGCAGGTTTTTTCTTCTAAATCTAGCCGAGGCTCTGCAAACTTGATCCATCAAGTGAAATATTAGGGGCTTTGTTGACAATGCGTTCTCTATCACATCTTCTTTCTACTATCCCACAGCCATCCATCCTTCCTTTTTTCTGAGTATGTAAAAACCATTGTGGGGCAGCTGTGTTAGGCTTGCTCGCTGGTTTACCGGCGGCAAGCCCTTTGCCTGGTTAGTGCGTGAGCCCCACATGTGTACGGCCTAGGGAAGGCTATGGGTGCCTGTGCCCAGGGGGGTTGCAGATGCGCGGATTGCCTGCCTGCCACTGTGAGGGGACATTTTGCTGTTTGTTTCCCTGAGAGGCAGTTTCCTCTGCCTTTGTGCTTGTCCACTGTTGTAAGACTTTATTAAACAGAATGGCTCAACCCTTTCTGGCTCTGCAGTTTCTCTACCGTCTGCCCAAATTCAGTGTGAACCTGCCTTGCCTCGACCGCGGGCATTGCTACCGTTATGCTTGCTTCCGCAGCGCATACACTGAAAATGAAAAGGCTCTTGTAGCCCACAGCTCTTACAAATACAGGCAGCAATAATGTGTGGACTAGATTCAAGTCACCTCACTCTGCTTCCTCAAAACCTCCCATGTTTCTTCCTCCTTACAGAGTAACATTTAAATTCAAGCCCTAGCTGGTTAGCTCATTTATTTGGAGCATCGTCCTGATATGCCAAGGCTGTGGGTTCGATCCTGGGTCAGGACACATAGAAGAATCAACCAACAAATGCATAAATAAGTGGGAAAACAAATTGATATTTCTCTCTCTCTCCATCTCTAAGAGAAATAAAAATTTTAAAAATTTCTTAGCGTCCCATTCACCAGTCTCCCAAGATCCCCAGATATTAACCACCTCCCTCATACTCCTTCAAGCCCCACCCCATATGCTAATCACACAATTCTTGACCCAATCTGTGTACGCTCACCTTTCTATGCCTTCACTGAGGCCATTCCCTCCCCCTGAAATTTCCTGACAAAATACTGCAGGTTGGTGTGTGAAGTGGGAAGGGGAGAATGGGTTTGTAGACAGGCAATTCAGGGACAGAGAGAGGTGACATTTATTTCCAAATGGAGTCCACTGTCACTCTCTCCTCTCTGAAGCACAATCTAAATTTTCAGGCTTAGTTCATTATTGCTGTGTGCTTCTAGACCACATGTGGCCCGTTCTATCCCCAAATGCCTCTGGCTCTCAGCAAACGACAACGCTCTGTAGAGTAGGACTGCCTGACTCACCAGTTTTCTTGAACATATTGAAGAATTTTATTTTAATTCATGGGGGGATAAAACCACATTTCAGAATATTAAAGCAATGCTTACTCCAGCAAATGTGAGAGAGTACGATGATTTATAAATTATAAAGAGGAATTGAAAGATAGGTCCCTGATTGATTTCCTGTCATGTCATAGTTGCTTCATTTTCTCACATTCCCCTAAAATATATGCCGCTAGGCTGGTTTTTCACAGCCAGGACTCAGACCCAGGTGACTCAAATTAGACAGGCTCAGGACTGTAATTTATGAGCTGGGTGACTCATTAACTTCTGCTTTGCCTCTAGCCTAGATGATCACTGCTTGTGTCAGATAGCTAGGAAGGAACCTTGGGGTCTCTGTTGCCTCCCCAACCCTGACACCCACTGTGACTTCAGACCCACCCTGACCTGCATTTCTATCCCAAAATATTTCCTACTTCATCGAGAGTTCTTTAAGAAGATGTGTACCATCACTACATATTTATTCAGTACTTCCTGTGAACTGAGCACTAATCTTACAGTTAGGAGTCTGTGAGGCAGACTGAGGTGGGATCACACTACAGGCTGAATCGTATCTCCCCCAAATTCATATGTGGAAACCCTAGCTTCTCAGAATGTCACTCTATCTGGAGATAAAGCCTACAGGTGATCCAGATAAAATGAGCTCCTTTGGGTGGGTGGGCCTTAATCTAATCTGACAGGTATCCTTTTCTTTTTTTTTTTTTTCTGAAGCTGGAAATGGGGAGAGACAGTCAGACAGACTCCTGCATGCGCCCGACCGGGATCCACCCGGCACGCCCACCAGGGGCAACGCTCTGCCCACCAGGGGGCGATGCTCTGCCCCTCCGGGGCTTCGCTCTGCCGCGACCAGAGCCACTCCAGCGCCTGGGGCAGAAGCCAAGGAGCCATCCCCAGCGCCCGGGCCATCTTTGCTCCAATGGAGCCTTGGCTGCGGGAGGGGAAGAGAGAGACAGAGAGGAAGGAGAGGGGGAGGGGTGGAGAAGCAGATGGGCACTTCTCCTGTGTGCCCTTGCCGGGAATCGGACCCGGGACCTCTGCACGCCAGACAGGTATCCTTTTTGTAGTTTTTTTTTTTTTAATCCTCTTTGCCCTTTTTATTGTATTCATTGGGATGACACTGGTTAACAAAATTTTCCATTTTCAGGTGCACAATTCTACCACACATCTGTACATTGCATGTGTGCTCACCACCCCAAGCCAATTCTCTGTCCATCACCATTTATCTCCCCTCTACCCTCCTTCACCTCCCTCATTCCTCCCCAGGGGCAGTCAACACACTGTTGTCCATGCACATGAGTTTTCTCTTTTTTCTTTTCTGTTCAATTCCTCCATCCCCCCAGCACTACCCCCCCCCCCCACACACACACACACACACACACAGTTGTCAGCCTGCTCTCTATGAGTCTGTCTCTATTTTTCTTATTTATTCATTTATTCATTACAGTGCACATATGAATGAAACCATATGATACTTGTCTTTCTCTGGCTTATTTCATTCAGCATAATGCTCTCCAAGTCCATCCATGCTGTTGCAAAGGGTAAGGTGCCCTTATGTTTTATGGCCAAGTTGTATTCCATTGTGTCAATGTACCACAGCTTTTCTATCCCCTCACCTACTGATGGGCACTGGGCTCTTTCCAAATCTTGGGTATTGTAAATAACACTGCAGTGAAGATGGGGTGAGTATATTCTTTTGAATTAGTGTTTCAGGTTTCTTAAGATAAATTCCCAGAAGTGGGATTGCTGTATCATAAGAGAGTTCCACTTTTAATTTTTTGAGGAAACGCCACACTGCTTTCCACAGTGGCTGCACCAGTCTGCATTCCCTTTTCCCCACTCCCTCACCGGCACTGATGGTGTCCTTCTGAGAAGAGGAGATTAGGACCCACGGAGAGACACCAGGGGTGCACACACCTACAGGAAAAATATAAAGAGGCAGCAAGAGGGGCAGATGTGCCAACCAAAGAGCGAGGCCTCGGAGGAAACCAACCCTGTTGGCACCTTGATCTTGGATTTCCAGCACCCTCAAAACTGTGAGAAAATCAATTTCTATTGTTTAAGCTCCCAGTCTGTGGTATTTTACTACAGCCGCCTCACCAGACTGACATCGGCTCCACACAGGACTCAAAGCGCTCCCGCCCAAGTGAAGCCAGCCTTCCCAGGACGGCGGGGCAGACCTCCAGTCCTCTCTCTGACGTGGACAAGAATATGCTCTCTCTTTTCAAAGTCTGTCCCGACACAGCCCTTCCCCCCACACTCCCCTCCTCTCGTCTTCCTTGACATTCAGCAACGACCCTCCTGCCCCGTGTATCTGCTCCAGTTCACATCTTTTTCTATGTCCAAAATAGCAGCCACTAGCCATAAAAGGCTCATCCACCTTGACACGTACTGTAGCTGTAACATTCACAGCAAGTTTCAAAGACTAAGTATAATAAAAATAATATAGAATAGCTTGCTAATTTTTATATTGATTTCACCAGGAAATGCTCACATTGGGGGTGCATTAAGTGCCTTTCCTATAGATGCCATGCACATTGTTGCAAACTTTGTGGCTTAAAACAAAACAAATTCGTTATCTCTCATTTCTGTAGTTCAGGAGCTTGGCCCAGGTCTCAATGGGCTCAAATCAAGGTTTCCATAGGCCTGGGTTCCTTCTGGAGGCTCTAGATGAGGTTCTGTATCCTGCCTTTTTTAATTCTGTAGGTCAGTAGTCCCAAACCTTTTTTGGGCCATGAACCGGTTTAATGTCAGAAAATATTTTCACGGACCGGCCTTTAGGGTGGGACGGATAAATGTATCACATGACCGAGACAAATGTCAAGAGTGAGTCTTTGACAGATGTAACAGAAGGAATCTGGTCATTTTTAAAAAATAAAACATCGTTCAGACTTAAATATAAATAAAACGGAAATAATGTAAGTTATTTATTCTTTCTCTGCAGACTGGTACCAAATGGCCCACGGACTGGTACCGGTCTGCAGCCCAGGGGTTGGGGACCACTGCTGTAGGTTACCCGCATTCCTTGGCTAGTGGCTCCCTTGCTCCACCTTCAAGAGCCAGGAGTATCTGCTCTCTTACCCTTCCTTCCACATATCTCTCTGGCCACAGCCTGGGAAAGAGCCTCCATGTTTCAGGACTCGTTGATTAGGTTGGGCCCACCTGAATAATTCAGCATAATCTGATCCCAAGTTCCCTAACTTTAATCACATCTGCGAAGTCCCTTTGCCGTGTAAAAAATATAATCACATTTTAGGGATCTGCCTAATCACATTGTGTTAAATAAATATCATTAGAATTAATTCCACATTTTTTATCTTTTTTTTTTTTTTTTTTTTTTTTTTTTACTTAAAGTGCTTACTGAAAGATTTAAATTACATTTATGGCTCTCACTTGTGGCTCACAGTTTTATTTTCCAACACTGTATTAAAAATTGAGAACAGAGATCAAGGAACTTGTCAAAAGTTATAGATCAAGTCAATTATGATGCCAAGAACTGTGAAGTGCCTCAGGGCTTAGACCTCTTTCCACAATCATCCTAAGTGATCTCATCCTGTCTAATGACTTTCATGCTATTTATGTGCTGATTAACTCCAAACTTTTTGTCTCCAGACCAGATCTCACCTTTGAATGCATATATCCAACTGCCTACTCAGTACCAGTATTTCCATTTGGATGTCTAATAGGCATCTCAAATGTAATGTCTCAGACTAAACCCTTGCTCTTCTCCAGCTCCAATCCCATTCTCCTTCCCAGCCTAGGAAGGAGAATGTCATTTTCCCCAACTCACTTTTTTTTTTTAGGTGAGAGGAGGGGAAATAGTGAGGCAGACTCCCGCATGCACCCCAACCAGGATCCACCTAGCAACCCCACCTGAGGCTGATGCTCTAGTACTGAGCTATGTTCAGCACCTGAGGCCAATTCTCTCCAAAGGAACTATCCTTAGCACCTGGGACCACACTCAAAACAATCAAGCCACTGGCTGTGGGAGGAGAAGAGGGAGAGAGGGGGAGAGAGAGGTGGAAAGAAGAAGATGGTCGGTTCTCCTGTGTACCCTGACCAGGAATTGAATGTAGGATGTCCATATGCTGGGCCAACACTTCACCCACTGAGCCACTGGCCAGGGCCTCCCCATCTCATTAAGGCCCAAAACCTCCAAGGTAACCTTGGCTATTCTTTTCTTTTCTGACACACACCCAATATATCAGCAAATTCTTAGTTTTACCTTTAAAATACATTCAGTATCTAATTATTCTCAACATCCTACAACCTGATCTAAGACACCATTGCCTTTCACCTTGGTTAACTCAAGAGCCCCATAATTGGCTTCTATGCTTTAATCCTTCTCTCTCTCTGTTTACTTTTAGTAGAGCAGCCAAAGTTGTCATACTAAAACATGTTATTCATGTCATTCCTCAGCTTAAAATTTTCCAATGGTTTTCCATCTCACTCAAAAGAAAAACTAAATCCCTTACCATGTTCTCCAAGGCCTTCCATGACCTTGCCTCTAGCTACTGCCTGGCCTCATCACCCACCACTCTCTTAGCCTACTCCACTCATTCGTACTTACCACCCTGCTGTTCTTCAGTTACGCCTCACATGCTCCCACCTCAGGGCCTTTGCTCCTGCTGTTCCCACTCCTTCAACAGTCATTCTCCAGAGATCTCCATGTCTCATTTCTTCATTTTCTTTCAGAATTCTCATGCCATTACTCTCTCTCTCTCTCTATTCTCCCTACACTGCATTATTTTTTTTCATAAAACATCAGTATCTGACATACTGTTTACTAGTTTATCTGTATATTGGCTACTTCCCCTAAATGAAATGTATCCATAAGGACTGAGATTTTCATCTGCTTTGTTTATTCCTGTTCCTCTAGCATCTAGAACAGTGCCTAGCACATAGTAGCCACTCAATAAATACTGATATATATATATATAAACTAATTGACTCAGAAATGATTAGCAATGTTAAGCTGACTGACTAAGAACAAGCTAAAAAAGACCCTGGCTGGGTAGCTCAGATGGTTGGAGCATGTTCCTTATATGCCAAGGTTGCAGGTTCAACCCCAGGTCAGGGCACATACAAAAATCAACCAATGAGTGCATAAATAAGTAGGACAGAAAATCAATGTTTCTCTCTCTTCCTCTGTCTCTAAAACCAATAAATTTTTAAAAGAATAAGGTAGAAAACTGTGTTTTTAATAATATTCTTCCAGAACTGTTCTAGCAGCTCTTTAAAGACATCTTTCAAGACTTAGCAACCACATTAGCCAATTTCTAAATGAGAATCTTATTATTCAAAAGCAAATGGTGCCTGACCTGTGGTGGCGCAGTGGATAAAGCATCGACCTGGAATGCTGAGGTCGCCGGTTCGAAACCCTGGGCTTGCCCAGTCAAGGCACATATGGGAGTTGAAGCTTCCTGCTCCTCCCCTCCCTCTCTCCCCCCTTCTCTAAAATAAATAAATAAAATCTTTTTTAAAAAAAAAAAAGCAAATGGTTTCAAAACCTATTGCCCTTTTGCCATCAAAATTAGTTTTTCTTACACGGATAATTGTTCAAATCTAACCTTTAGAATGGCAGAAGAAAAAAGTGCAGATACTTGCTATTACAATAAATGGAAAAGGAGCAAAAATTACTGATATTTTCAGTTCATTTAATCCCTAATCAACTGTCAAGCAAAACATTCTTCCCACTGACAGCTTCAGTTTGCAAACTAAAGGGACTGCATTTCTCAGCTCCTATCACATCACATGTCTTAGAAAACCAACTAATTGCTTATCACTTAAGCAGAGAGAGAACAGGGGCATTATATTTTCTTGTTACTGTACAACTAATTTCTTTATTTGCTAATGCTTTTGGTACTGTTGATCTCATCTTTCAAGGTGAATTTTTTTTCTCAGCCCATAAAGAAAGCAGCTATGTATAACTTTAAAGTAAATTTTTCCTCTGCTTTATTTTTGCTTAAAATCATGCTTCACGTGAAATTGCTTACATGCAACACTGTCATGTTTTAAAGAAACTTCCAAAATGCCAACGGCCTTCATCTTCTTCTCTTAAAACTTTGAGGGAATGTCTACAATGCCCTCATTTTTTTTTATTATTTTATTTATTGATTTTAGACAGAGAAGAAGAAGGGGGAGAGAGAGGGGAAGGGAAAGAGAAAGAAACATCTATTTGTTGTTCCACTTATTTATGCATTTATTAGTTAATTTTTGTTTAATTTTAAGTGATAGGAGAGGAAATAGAGAGACTGACTTTCACCTGCACCCCAAACAGGATCCACTTGGCGACCCCGTCTGGGGCCAATGCTTACACCAAGCTATTTTTAGCTCCTAAGGTGAAGGCTCCACAGAGCCATCCTCAGCGCCCCAGGTCCAATGAGCTCCAATCAACTGAGCCATGGATGTGGGAGGGGAAGAGAGATAGAGTCAGAGAGGGGAGGGGTGGAGAAACAGATGGTCACTTTCCCTGTGTGCCCTGACCGGTAATTGAACCCAAGACTTCATATGCCAGGTTGATGCTCTACCACTGAACCAACTGGCCAGGGTCTTATTGGTTAATTCTTGTATGAGCCCTGACCTGGGATCAAACCTACAACCTTAGTGTATCAGGGGAATGCTCTAAACAACTGAGCTACCCTGCCAGGGCCGCTCCCAATCTTTACTAATCTCATGATCCTTAAAAAATAGAAATGGTTGTTCTGCTAAATCACTTTAACAATTACTAGAAAATTGAACCTAATAAGAGTATTATAAAGTTGAAAAGAAATATATTTTGGCCCTGGCCGGTTGGCTCAGTGGTGGAGCATCGGCCTGGCATGCAGGAGTCCTGGGTTCGATTCCCGGCCAGGGCACACAGGAGAAGCACCCATCTGCTTCTCCACCCCCTCCCCCTCTCCTTCCTCTCTGTTTCTCTCTTCCCCTCCTGCAGCCGAGGCTCCACTGGAGCAAAGTTGGTCCAGGCACTGAGGATGGCTCCATGGCCTCTGCCTCAGGTGCTAGAATGGCCCTGGTTGCAACAGAGCAATGCCCCAGATGGGCAGAGCATCACCCCCTGATGGGCATGCTGGGTGGAACCCGTCGGGCGCATGCAGGAGTCTGTCTGACTGCTTCCCTGTTTCCAACTTCAGAAAAATACAAAAAAAGAAAAAAAAAGAAATATATTTCATAAGTTAAGGGCAGGAGAAACTCTTGCCTTACATAGATATACCAACAGAATAGAGTAGAAAGTCCACAGAGAAACCAAAATATATATAAGAATTTAGTATATGAGAAAGCAGTTGTTTCAATATTTTAAAAATAGAACGTCTTATGACTGTTCAATCATTTGGAAAACAGATTTAACTCTACATAGATTAGGAATGCTCTGGCTATAAGTAACAAAACAACAAAAACAAAAAGAGACTTACAAAACAAATATGTTGAGTTTGACATAACATGAAAACCAAAGGGAGGCAGTCTCAGGATTGGTTTAGTACCTTAGGTTGTTTTTAAGTACCCAGACTCTTTTTATCTTTTCTCTTCACCATCCTCAGTAGGTCAAGTTTTTGTCCTTGGACATGTTACTTCATGATCTAAGATGGCAATCCTAACTTAGGACATCAGGTGCTCACATACCCAAGGCAAGAAGTAAACGCAGGCCAGGCTAATGAGAGAGCACTACTTCAGTGTCTTTTCTCCTTTTATCAGAAAGTGATATTGTCTGCAGAACACTCCCAGAAGAATTTCTCTTCTGTACCCACTGGCTAAACTAGGTCCAGAACAGGACATAGGTAAGACCCGTATCTGACTTTCTCAGCCTCTGCAGTTGGGAGGTAGACAAGGGGAAAGTGGGTTGGAAATGGATATTGGGCAGCCAATCCGACCCTCCACAATGCACATCAACTACATGCTTCTGGCCATTATGAGAGTAAATGCTGCTGGACTGGTCCTTCCCTAACATACAGCTACAAAGCTAAAGAACTGTGTGAAGAGACTGTTTTCAGATGTTGGACAACAGGATGAACAGAACCCAATTCACTGAGAAAGGGAAACAAATGAGGTAAATCTGATGAGCATCCCAGTTTTCTTCCCAGAGAAACTTTCATACTGAAGACAGAAGTAGACCCCACACAAGGTATGGGGCGGGGGGGGGCTTGCTGAGCTGAAGAAGCAGAGATGGAAGCACACAGCTAAGGTGGACAGAATTTGGGGGGCAGGGTACCAGAAAAAAAGGGAGCTCTGCAGAGAAGGAAATCCAAAATCTGCATAGAAATCCCCTTGAATCTTTGGCGAAATATTCATTGTGTGTGTACAAACTGAGGTTCTGGAGGCTGGGCCAGAAAGAACTGTGAGGGGAGGAACAGCTACCAGGATACCGAGAGCTGAACAACCAGAGCCCGCATGGCCTGGGAGACATCTGGGTTCCACCAGTCATGGAGAGCAGACCTTGTTCAACACCCTGGGCATTTTCCAGGAAGGCTGTGTTTAACATATGGTTAAGGTAACCTTGATAGCTACTACTCTTAGACCCGCCCTAACAAAGCTGAAACAAACCTGGAGAGAATCATGCTGATATACAAGGACATTAACTACCTGCTTAACAAAATTCACTATTATAGAAGAAAATAATTCTGGACAACCAATTACATAGTATTCATCACATTCATATATACAAGCAACAATTACTAAATTATAAGAAAGAAAAGTATGACCGATGACCAAGAGAAAATCAGTCATTTAGATACAAAATTAGCCGACCTGTGGTGGCACAGTGGATAAAGCCTTGACCTGGAATTCTGAGGTCGCTGGTTTGAAACCCTGGTTTGCCCAGTCAAGGCACATATGCGAGTTGATGCTTCCCGCTCCTCTCCACCTTTTCTCTCTCTCTCTGTTTCTCTTCTCTGAAATGAATAAATAAAATAAAATAAAAAATAAAAAGATACAAAATTAAATTTGTATGATTAAAATTTATTTAAAGGCAAAATAAAAAATACAAATGTGACAGAAGAAGATGCAGGTGGAAATTTCCAAGCTCTACACTAAAAGTAAAAGTTTAAATAAAATGATTGCTAAATTTAATTACCTATGAACTTGAAACACCTGTGAATCAACAACAAAACTCTTCATGAACTATGTTAAAATAAGCAGAAAACTGGGAGAACAAAACTTTTATGGAAAATGGCTAAAATGACTAATATACAAAGGCTTTTCAGAGTAATAAGAAAAAAGAATGATTTACAATTTTTAGAAAGCAACGGCTATAAAAACACTGATGGTCAATAAACATAAAAATGTTTGTCTTCATTAATAATAAAATAAAATGCATTTCAGGACCAAAGATTTATTTCACATAATAGAGTGGTGAAGATCAAACAGTCTACTATCTTGCTAACAATGGTAAAGGGAAACTTTATTCACCGCTAATGAGGAAGAGGACATGGGTCCATTATAAAAGGTTAATTTGGTAGCATTTATCGACAGCTGAAAAAATTTTATCATATCCAATCTTGCAATTCTACTCCTAGGAATATAGCCTAAGAATATCAGAATATAGGCTATATACCTAGATAAGTGCCCAGGAAATTTCTATGAAGATGTGCATCACAGGGTGGTTTAGAGCAAGCAGTGGCTTCTAAGGACAAAATGGCAGCAGACCTTTGAACCCTCACTATCCGGGCTACCCTGGCCATGCATGTAAGAGCTAAGGAGACAAAAGGCCTGTAGGTGACAAGTACATGCTCCATCTCACTTACCTCTGCCATACTGTAGGGCCCAAGAAACCCTTCCCATAGCCATCCCTAACTGACGGGACACTGAGGAACAAGCTTGCTGAGGCTATAGCAGGGGTCAGGAAACTTTTTGGCTGAGAGAGCCACATATTTTAAAATGTAATTCTGTGAGAGCCATACAACGACCGTGTACTTTACGCATTATCCAATAAAAATTTGGTGTTGTCCCGGAGGACAGCTATGATTGTCTCCAGCCACTTGCAACCATGAACATGAGCGGTAGGAAATGAATGGGTTGTAATACATGAGAATGTTTTATATTTTTAACGTTATTGTTTTTTTATTTAAAGATTTGTCTGTGAGCCAGATGCAGCCATCAAAAAAGCCACATCTGGCTCATGAGCCGTAGGTTCCCGACCTCGGCTACAGAACCATGAAGGTCAAGGACAGAGAGCCAGCTAGAAAGGTTGGCTTCAGAGCAGCAGAGGCCAGCATGGAATTTGTGTCACATAAAATGTACTCATAGATCCTTCCAGAAATACTCATGTGAGAGGACTGGGGGGTCAAGAAGGAAGCAAGAGTAATTAGAAGCAAGATTAAGGGGATTTGAGTTTTCTAGTGAACATATCCAGCAAGAAGTGATGTGTGGGAATAAAATCCACCTTCAAAATTATCTTCTCTTTGACTAATAGCCTAGTCCAATCCACTTCTGGTCTGGAGTCCAAAACACTGGAGAATTTAACTTCTCTAACCTGGTTTCTAAATTCCCCCCCCCTTACTTGTTTGTCTTCTTTCTCTGAAGGACATTCAGTTATTGCTTTTACCGATCATACTTTTTAAAGTGTATATATATGTATATATACTTTTTATAAACTGACTTTACTTTTTCATAAAGTCAGTTTACCAATACTATTGTTTATTAACAGATTTTTACTCAACTTAATTTTTGGAGATAGTAGGATCATGAATACCTTTTTAACCTTTTGTTTAGAGTTTAAAAAAAATAAATAAATATTACTATGTTTTGAAATTTAAAAGGAATGAGGTGAAAAGAGAAAAAGATAACCCTACGGGAAAGCAGCAGTGGAAACCACTCCAGTGAGGTTCTGAATGAGCACTTAAATGCTCTTTTTATATTTTTACCTTGTATTAAATTTATTCTTGACATACTCCTTCCTCATCTCTACCAAACTACATTCCAAATAGTCTATATCCAGGAAAAAAGTTTGTAATTTGAGCCTACTGAGAACAGGGACTTTTTCCCAGTCATTCTTTTATTTAACAAAAGCAATTACTGAGTGCTTTAAAATGCCAGACACTGGGTTTTGCACTGAGTTTATAACCGGAACAAAAGAGATACAATTTGTTCCAAAAAGAATTTTAGGTGAAGGGATTGTGGTTTGTCTCTTTGTATTCAGGGGCCTCACAAATGCCAGCAATGAAAGGGACTTTGGATAAATGTTGCCTTAACTGTTGCTAACTGCTTTTGGCACGTCTTTATTCTAATCCCCCCAAATCCCTGAGGCATTGTACATTCAACCATCCTTCTTCTTCAGTGTTTCAATCTCAGCTGTACTTTTGCAGACACGCTGCTGCACAAGACAGGAAACATAAACCACATTAACAACCCTGCAAAATTGAGGTGGAGGAGGAGAGAAACAAATGGAGTGATCCAGATGGGTCCACAAATCACTGTCTCCGGTAAGACAGAATCATTATTATTATTACTCTGTTTATGACCACTGTAGGAGCCCAATACATAGAGACTTTTCATCTTGGATGAAAGAGTTAATGAGTAGATATGTGCTATGAAAAAATAATATGCAACAAGAAGATAGAAATTAATATGCTTTGTTCTTTAAAAAAAAGAAAATCAGTGTGTGTGTGTGTGTGTGTGTGTGTGTGTGAACAGAGGAAGAATATTAATAATTTTGCTACTGCTAAAACATTTTTGAAATTTCTTTTGGTAACAATATTCATTAAAAATATCCTGGGTTAGAGTTTTGGAAACAGCTAAGATTAAAAAAAAATTCTTTTGGTCAATGATAAGATAAAATTCTACTCATCATTTCTCAAATTGGAATCCCTTTTATACTAGTTTCAAAAATAAGTTGGCCCTGGCCAGCTAGTTCAGTTGATCCTCCCGATACACCAAGGTTCAAGGTTTGATTCCTGATCAGGTAACGTATAAGAATCAACCAATGAATACATAAGTGGAACAACAAATCAATGTGTGTGCGCGTGTGTGTGTGATTCTCTTTCTCTTTTCCTTCCACTCTCAGGAAAATAAATAAATAAATACATACTAAATAAATACATAAATAATCAATAAAAATAGTCAAAAAGTTGAGAAACAATTTTATTTTATTTTCCCCCTTGGAGATTTACAAAGCATATTTCTTTCATATTATTGGTTCCTGTGGCATAATTTTAGATTTTCAAACTAATTTGACTTAGACATATTTAAAAAAAAATAATGCATTTAATATTTCATAAAATGCATACTGGGAAGTCTTATTTTAAAGTAATGCATGGTTTTCTTCTTTTTTGTGCAAGAGACAGAGACAGAGAGACAGAGAAAGGAACAGACAGGGACAGACAGACAAGAAGAGAGAGAGATGAGAAGCATCAACTCATAGTTGAGTCACTTTAGTTGTTTATTGATTGCTTTCTTATATCTGCCTTGACTGCAGGGCTTCAGCTGAGCCAGTAACCCGTTGCTCAAGCCAGTGACTTTGGGTTCAAGCCAGCAATGGTTGGGCTCAAGCCAGCAACCATGGGGTCATGTCTATGATCCCATGCTCAAGCCAACAACCCACACTCAAGTCAGCAACCTCGCATTCAAGCTGGCACCTTGGGGGGGGGGGGTTGTTTGTTTTTTGTTGTTTCTTTTTCCCCAAAGTTAGAAGTGAGGAGGCAGTCAGACAGACTCCCGCATGCACCAGACCAGGATACACCCAGCATGCCCACCAGGGGAAATGCTCTGCCCATCTGGGGCATTGCTCCAGTGCGGCTAGAGCCATTAGCGCCTGAGGTGGAGGCCATGGAGGCATCCTCAGTGCCCGGGCCAACTTTGTTTGCTCCAATGGAGCCTTGGCTGCAGGAGGGGAAGAGAGAGATAAAGAGAAAGGAGAGGGGGAAGGGTGGAAAAGCAGATGGGCATTCTCCTGTGCACCCTGACTGGGAATCAAACCTGGGACTTCCACATGCCCAGCCGACGCTCTACCACTGAGCCAACCAGCCAGGGCATGACCTTGGGGTTTCAAACCTGGGTCCTCAGTGTCCCAAGTCGATGCTCTATCCACTGCACCACTACTTGGTCGGCAGTGCATAATTTCCTTGTTTTTTTGGTTTTTTGGGGGGGTTGTTATTTTTTTGGTTCATAGGAGTATTATCTCTTAAAGCATTTCTATTGATGTATAATATATAATACATTATCGTATGAGTTTCAGGTGTATATTATAGTGATTTGCTATTTATATACATTGCAAAATGATCTCATAATGTCTAGTTACTATCTGTCACTAAACAAAGTAATTACAATATCGTTAACTATACTGCTCACACAAATTAGGGGATATTTTATCACTTCATATTCATTTTTGAAATATCTCCTACATTCTGTTAGCAGAATATATTCCCTATGTTTTATATTACATCCCCATGACTTATTTATGTCATAACTGAAAGTTTGTACCTATTAATCCCCTTCAACTATTTCACCCCACCAACCCCAGGTTCCCACCAGTTTGTTTCCAGTGTCTATAAGTCTGTTTGCATTTTGTTTTGTTTTTTAGATTTCACATATAGGTGAAATCATATGGTATTTGTCTTTCTCAGTCTAACTTCACGTAGCATAATACCCTCTATGCCTATTCATGTTGTCACAAACGGCAAGATTGTATTTATTTTTATGGCTAAGTCATACTCCATTGAATATATATATATATCACATCTTAATATATTTATCTGTTGATAAACACTTTGGTTACTTCCATATCTTGGCTATTATAAATAACGCTGCAGTGAACATATAAGTGCATAGTCTTTTAATTAGTGTTTTTGTTTTCTTTGGATAAATACCCAGAAATAAAATTGCTGGGTCATATAGTAGTTCTATTCTTAACTTTTTGAGAAACCTCATACTGTTTTCCATAGTGGCTGCACCATTTTACATTTTCACCAACAGTGCACAAGGGTTCCCTTTTCTCCACGTCCTTGCCAACACCTGTTTTTGTTTTTGTCTTGTTTTGTTTTTGTCTTTTTGATTACAGCCAGAATTGAAAGCCCAGAAATAAACCTATGCTTAATGGTTAATTAATCTATTGCAAAGGAGGCAAGAATATACAATGGAGAAAAGAAAGTTTCTTTATAAAATATGTTGGGATAAATGGTCAGCTATATGCAAAAGAATGAAACTGGGCCACTATCTTACATCATATACAAAAATAAATTTAGAACAGATTAAAGATTTGAATATAAGACCTGAAACTATAAAGCTACTAGAAGAAAACATAGGCAGTTGGCTCATCAGTATTAGCAATATTTTTTTTGATAAATCTCCTCAATCAAGGTCAACAACCACAAGAATAAATAAATGTGACTGACCCTGGCTGGTTGGCTTAGTGGTAGAGCGTCAATCCAATATGTGGATGTCCTGGTTTCAATTCCCGATCAGGGCACACAGGAGAAGCACCCATCTGATTCTCTACCTCTCCTCTCCTGCAGCCATGGCTCAGTTGGAGCAAGTTGGCCCTGGGCACTGAGGATGGCTCCATGGCCTCCACCTCAGGCACTAAGAAGAGCTCAGTTGCTGAGCAATGGAGCAATGCTCCAGACGGGCAGAGCATCACCACCACCCCCAGTGGGCTTGCTGCCTCTCCTCCACTTGCTGAATAAAAATATTAAAATAAAATAAAAGTGATTCCATCAAACTAAAAAAGTTTTTGCACAGTTAAGTAAATCATCAACACAAAGGTAAAGGCAACCTACTGAATGGGAGAAAATATTTGCAAATCATAGATCTAATAAGGAGTTGATAACTAAAATATATAAATAACTTACACAACCTAATAGCTAAAAAAAAAAAAAAAAAAAAAGCTGATTTAAAAATGAGCATAGGACTTAAAAATTTTTCCACAGAAGGAATACAGATAGTCAGCAGGCACATGAAAGAGGCGCAACATAACTACTTATCAGGGAAATGCAAATCAAAACCACCATGGAGCACTTCTGGGCAATATAAAAGTGCAGGTAAATATAGTACATGCCTCTTCCCACAACCATATCAAAATTACAACTAAACTGATTCAGATCATTTAGAATCATCTGAAATCTGGCTGAGTGACAGTCCTACAACTAAAAAATTAAAGAGGAACTACATCGAGACTGGTGGGAGGGAGGGAGACACAGAACGGACTGGTCCCACACCTAAATGTGGTGGATAAAAATTGAGAGAGAGGTTTCTCCTGAGGACTAAGGAGTCTCAGTCCCACAGTAGGCTCCCCAGTCCAGGGTTCCATTTCCTGGAGAAGAAGTCCCCATAACTGCTGGCTGTAAGAATAAGGTAACCAATTGTCCTCCTTTAGGGAGGATAGCCCATCTTTTGTTAAGTCCCATCCTCCCTCGAAAACTGTCTTCCTACATGTCCTCCTTTTTGATATTGGAAGACTAATCTGTAAATGTCCGTATTTGATCAATGCAGAGTCAATCCATTGCATGTGATGTGATGTATTTGTATTTGACACGACAATTCCTCAAGGATCAGTACAGTACAGCGAGACACAATCATGAGATGCATGCGCTCCGCACAGGAGACCTTGAGAGAGCGCGCAAATGGGTTTGTGTACTTCTTACTGAAACACGACACAGCACATACGACGTTGTAGACCAGGGGTTCCCAAACTATGGCGGCCCCCTGAGGCCATCTATCCGGCCCCCACCACACTTCCAGAAGAGGCACCTCTTTCATTGGTGGTCAGTGAGAGGAGCGTAGTTCCCATTGAAATACTGGTCAGTTTGTTGACTTAAATTTACTTGTTCTTTATTTTAAATATTGTATTTGTTTCCGTTTTGTTTTTTTACTTAAAAATAAGATATGTGCAGTGTGCATAGGGATTTGTTCATAGTTTTTTTTATAGTCTGGCCCTCCAATGGTCTGAGGGACAGTGAACTGGTCCCCTGTGTAAAAAGTTTGGGGAACCCTGTTGTAGACTCACGATTGTTTCTTTCTAAGTGAATATTCAATGATAGACAGGTAAGCACAATTCATGTTTTATTAATTCATTATCTATTTAATAATTTCCAAATACATATCATTTTATTTACAAGTATTTTCCCAAAATTCAAGTATTTTTTTTATAATTTTATTTTTTTAATGGGGTGACATCAATAAATCAGGATACATATATTCAAAGATAACAAGTCCAGGTTATCTTGTTGTTCAATTATGTTGCATACCCATCACCCAAAGTCAAATTGTCCTCTGTCACCTTCTATCTTGTTCTCTTTGTGCCCCTCCCCCTCCCCCTTTCCCTCTCCCATTCGTCCCTCCCCCCCCCCCCCCCATAACCACCACACTCTTATCAATGTCTCTTAGTTTCACTTTTATGTCCCACCTACGTATGGAATAATGCAGTTCCTGGTTTTTTCTGATTTACTTATTTCGCTTCGTATCATGTTATCAAGATCCCACCATTTTGCTGTAAATGTTCCGATGTCATCATTTCTTATGGCTGAGTAGTATTCCATAGTGTATATGTGCCACATCTTCTTTATCCAGTCATCTATTGACGGGATTTTAGGTTGTTTCCATGTCCTGGCCACTGTGAACAATGCTGCAATAAATATGGGGCTGCATGTATCTTTACGTATCATTGTTTCTGAGTTTTTGGGGTATATACCCAGTAGAGGGATTGCTGGGTCATAAGGTAGTTCTATTTTCAGTTTTTTGAGGAACCACCATACTTTCTTCCATAATGGTTGTACTACTTTACATTCCCACCAACAGTGTATGAGGGTTCCTTTTTCTCCACAGCCTCTCCAACATTTGCTATTACCTGTCTTGCTAATAATAGCTAATCGAACAGGTGTGAGGTGGTATCTCATTGCTGTTTTGATTTGCATTTCTCTAATAGCTAAAGAAGATGAGCATCTTTTCATATATCTGTTGGCCATTTGTATTTCTTCCTGGGAGAAGTGTCTGTTCATATCCTCTTCCCATTTTTTTATGGGATTGTTTGTTTGTTTGTTGAGTTTTATGAGTTCTTTGTATATTTTGGATATTAGGCCCTTATCTGAGCTGTTGTTTGAAAATATCATTTCCCATTTAGTTGACTTTCTGTTTATTTTGTTATCAGTTTCTCTTGCAGAGCAAAAACTTCTTAGTCTGATGTAGTCCCATTCATTAATTTTTGTCTTCACTTCTCTTGCCTGTGGAGTCAAATTCATAAAATGCTCTTTAAAACCCAGGTCCATGAGTTGAGTACCTATGTCTTCTTCTATGTACTTAATTGTTTCAGGTCTTATGTTTAGATCTTTGATTCATTTTGAGTTAATTTTTGTACAGGGGGACAAACTGTAGTCCAGTTTCATTCTTTTGCATGTGGCTTTCCAGTTTTCCCAGCACCATTTATTGAAGAGGCTTTCTTTTCTCCATTGTGTGTTGTTGGCCCCTTTATCAAAAATTATTTGACTATATATATGTGGTTTTATTTCTGGACTTTCTATTCTGTTCCATTAGTCTGAGTGTCTATTTTTCTGCCAATACCATGCTGTTTTGATTGTCGTGGCCCTATAATAGAGTTTGAAGTCAGGTATTGTTATGCCCCCAGCTTCATTCTTTTTCTTTAGGATTGCTTTGGCTATTCGGGGTTTTTTATAGTTCCATATAAATCTGATGATTTTTTGCTCTATTTCTTTAAAAAATGTCATTGGAAGTTTGATGGGAATTGCATTAAATTTGTATATTGCTTTGGGTAATATAGCCATCTTGATTATATTTATTCTTCCTAGCCAAGAACAAGGTATATTCTTCCATCTCATTATATCTTTTTCGATTTCCCTTAACAATGGTTTATAGTTTTCATTATATAAGTCCTTTACATCCTTTGTTATGTTTATTCCTAAGTATTTTATTTTTTTTTGTTGCAATTGTGAAGGGGATTATTCTTTTGAGTTTGTTCTCAATTGTTTCATTGTTGGCATATAGAAAGGCTATTGACTTCTGTATGTTAATTTTGTATCCTGCGACCTTACTGTATTGGCTTATTGTTTCTAGTAGTCTTTTTGTGGATTCTTTGGGGTTTTCAATGTATAGGATCATATCATCTGCAAAAAGTGATACCTTGACTTCTTCTTTTCCGATATGGATGCCTTTTATTTCTTTGTCTTGTCTGATTGCTCTGGCTAGAACCTCTAGTACCACATTAAATAAGAGTGGAGAGAGTGGACAACCCTGTCTTGTTCCTGATTTAAGGGGGAAAGACTTCAGTTTAGTGCCATTTAATATGATGTTAGCTGATGGTTTATCATATATGGCCTTTATCATGTTGAGATATTTTCCTTCTATACCCATTTTGTTGAGAGTCTTAAACATAAAATTGTGTTGTATTTTATCGAAAGCCTTTTCTGCATCTATTGATAAGATCATGTGGTTTTTGTTCTTTGTTTTGTTGATATGGTGTATTACATTAACTGTTTTACATATGTTGAACCATCCTTGAGATTCTGGGATGAATCCCACTTGATCATGATGTATTATTTTTTTAATATGTTGTTGTATTCAATTTGCTAGTATTTTGTTTAGTATTTTAGCATCTATATTCATTAGAGATATTGGTCTGTAGTTTTCTTTTTTTGTGCTATCCTTGCCTGGTTTTGATATGAGGGTTATGTTGGCCTCATAAAATGTGTTTGGAAGTATTGCTTCTTCTTCAATTTTTTTGAAGACTTTGAGTAGAATAGGAACCAAGTCTTCTTTGAATGTTTGATAAAATTCGCTGGTATAGCCGTCAGGGCCTGGACTTTTATTTTGGGGGAGGTTTTTAATGGTTTTTTCTATTTTTTCTCTACTAATAGGTCTGTTTAGGCTTTCTGCTTCTTCTTGACTCAGTCTAGGAAGGTTGTATTGTTCTAGGAATTTATCCATTTCTTCTAGGTTGTTGAATTTAGTGGCATAAAGTTTTTCATAGTATTCTACAATAATTCTTTATATATCTACGGTGTCCGTGGTGATTTCTCCTCTTTCATTTTGGATTTTGTTTATATGAGTTCTTTCTCTTTTTTCCTTGGTAAGTCTTGCCAAGGGTTTGTCAATTTTGTTGATCTTTTCAAAGAACCAGCTCCTTGTTCTATTAATTTTTTCTATAGTTTTTCTGTTCTCTAATTCATTTATCTCTGCTCTGATTTTTATTATCTCCTTTCTTCGGCTGGTTTTGGGTTGTCTTTGTTCTTCTTTTTCTAGTTCCTTAAGGTGGGAAGTTAAGTGGTTCACTTGGGCTCTCTCTTGTTTGTTCATATATGCCTGGAGTGATATGAACTTCCCTCTTATCACTGCTTTTGCTGCATCCCATAGATTCTGATATGTCGTATTGTCATTTTCATTAGTCTGTATATATCTTTTGATCTCTGCATTTATTTCTTCTTTGACCCGTTCATTTTTTAAAAGTATGTTGTTTAGTTTCCACATTTTTGTGGGATTTTTTTCCTCTTTTTTGCAGTTGAATTCTAGTTTCAAGGCTTTATGATCAGAAAATATGCTTGGTACAACTTCTATTTTTCTGAATTTGCTGATGTTGTTTTTGTGGCCCAACATATGGTCAATTCTTGAGAATGATCCATGTACACTGGAGAAAAATGTATACTCAGTCACTTTGGGATGAAATGTCCTGTAGATGTCTATCATATCCAGGTGCTCTAGTGTTTTGTTTAAGGCCACTATGTCTTTGTTGATTCTTTGTTTGGATGACAGATCTAGAGCCGTCAGCGGTGTATTGAGGTCTCCAAGTATGATTGTATTTTTGTCAGTTTTTGTTTTAAGATCAATAAGTAGCTGTCTTATATATTTTGGTGCTCCTTGGTTTGGTGCATATATATTAAGAATTGTTATGTCTTCTTGATTCAGTGTCCCCTTAGCCATTATGAAATGGCCATTTTTGTCTCTGAGTACTTTTGCTGTCTTGTAGTCAACATTATCCGATAGGAGTATTGCTACACCTGCTTTTTTTTGGATGTTATTTGCTTGGAGTATTGTTTTCCAGCCTTTCACTTTGAATTTGTTTTTATCCTTGTTACTTAGATGAGTTTCCTGTAGGCAGCATACAGTTGGATTTTCTTTTTTAATCCATTCTGCTACTCTGTGCCTTTTTATTGGTGAGTTTAATCTGTTTACATTTAGTGTAATTATTGACACTGGTGAGTTCCCTATTGCCATTTTATATCTTGCTTTCTGTTAGTTTTGTGTCTTGTTTGATCCTTCTCTTTCGTTTTTCTATCTTTTGTTTTTATTTGGTTGTATTCCATACATCTTTCCTCTGTTGCTATCTTTTTTATCTCATGTGCTTCTGTGGTGGTTTTTTCAATGGTGGTTACCTCTGAGTAATGAAAAGGGTCCCTACCCTGTTCATTGTAGTGAACTATTTTGTGAGTACTTTTGCACTCCATCGTCCTTTGCTACTGTTAATCTCCATCTTCTCCCCCTCTTTCTTTTTGTTGTTGTCACAGTTTAAATTTGGTTTTATTGTGTTCTTCTTGGAGCTTTTACTTGTGGCTCTGTTTTTTTTTTGTTCTTTGTATCTGATTGGAGAACCCCCTTTAGTAATTCCTGGAGTGGGGGTTTTCTGATGATAAATTCCCTCATCTTTTCTGTATCTGTGAATGTTTTTATTTCTCCTTCATATTTGAAGGATAGCTTTGATGGGTATAGTATTCGTGGCTGAAAGTTCCTCTCTTTCAGGACTTTAAATATTGGGGTCCACTCTCTTCTAGCTTGTAGAGTTTCTGCTGAGAAATCTGATGATAATCTAATGGGCCTTCCTTTATATGTTGTATTCTTCTTTTCCCTGGATGCCTTGAGAATTTTTTCTTTGCTGTTGGTTTGTGTCAATTTCATTATAATATGCCTTGGAGTAGGTTTGTTGGGATTAAGAAAACTCGGAGTTCTGTTTGCTTCTTGAACTTGAGGCTTTAGTTCTTTCCACAGGCTTGGGAAGTTCTCATCTATTATTTGTTTGAGTATGTTCTCCATTCCATATTCTCTCTCTTCTCCCTCTGATATACCTATTATTCTTATGTTATTCTTTTTGATGGAGTCAGATAATTCTTGTAGGGCTATCTTATTTTTTTAAATTTTTGAGTCTCTTTCTTCTTCTCTCTGTTGTGCCTCAAGTTGCTTGTCTTCTATTTCACTAATCCTCTCTTCTATCTGACCTGTTCTATTAGCTAAGCTTGTTACTTCGTTTCTCAGCTCGTGAATTGAGTTTTTCATCTCTTTGATTTGTTTTTATAGTTTCAATTTCCTTGGACATATATTCTTTGTGTTCATTGAGTTGTTTTCTGAGCTCCCTAAATTGCCTTTCTGTGTTTTCTTGTATATCTCAGAGGATTTTTAGGATTTCTATCTTGAATTCTCTGTCATTTAGCTCCAAGGTTTCCAATACATTAAATTTTTTCTCCATAGATTTTTCCTCATCTAGCTGTGTTACCTCTCTTTCTTTTGTATCCATGATATTCGATTTTCTCTTCCTTAATGGCATCTAAGCGTGGTTTTGTTGATAGTATTATTGAGATTTAATAAGAATAAAAAGTTAGGACAGAGAAGATGGCAGCGGAGTAGGCGGATGCTCAGACGCCCAGCTCTCAACACCAAACTGGAATACAAATCAATTTAGAAAAAATCAGCATGAAAAACCAACACTGAACTGCAAGAACAGCTCTCAAAAACCAAGGAGCAAAGAGGAAGCCACAATAATCCTGGTAAGGAGTGCCTGAATCTCCTCTGCTTACAGGAACGGAAGGAGGGGGGTGAGGCTGAGAGCCCAGAGAGGATTTCACAGAGGAAAAAGAGCAGAAACTACTGCTCACAGCCACTTACCTGGCGACCAGGGAGCAAGGTGGGTTGAAAAGACCAGCTTATCTCCCAAGTGGAAAAGACAGGGAGAGGGACAGACTGTGAGGGGCTAAGGTATGCAAGAAACGAAATAAAAAAGCTGACTCATTCGTGCTGGAGGCGGCCATAGCTGGGGGAGGGACTGAACCTTTTACAAAACAGAGCTGAAGTGCTTCCGGATCAGAGATCTCCGGACATCTATCCAGCTCCAATCAGCACAACAAGACACAGCTGAAAACAAGAAGTGGGGAGGAGGGGCAGTAACTCAGGTCTCCATGGAGATCTGAGATACACCTCCCCCTACTGAAGCTGAGAAAAAACCCTGTCCCCAGTGAGATTAGTTGGTGGAAGAGACCTTCAGTGTCTCAGGTTACACCCACAGCATTCCTGGATACAGTTTCAAGGAAGCCCCCTGCTGAGATCAGTTAACAAGACTATCACCTGTTAAGAAAACAAACAAATCAAGACTTCAAAGCTGCCCAAATCCAAAAGTGGATTACAAATAATAGCTGATACCAACCCACGAAGACCTAAAAATAACACAACTGAAAACTGGAGGCAGACAACACCAAGCCTAGACTCAACCAACTCTACAAATAAAAATAAATAAATAAATAAATAAAAAAGAAGATGAGAAGACAAAGGAGTGCAATCCAAATGAAACCAGAAGAGACACCTTCGAGAGATGAACTGAGTGATATGGAAATAATCAAACTTCCAGATGCGGAGTTCAAAATAATGATTGTAAGGATGCTTAGGGATCTTAGAACAACAATGGAGGGGCAGTTTGAAAACCTAAATAAAGAAATAGCAAGTATAAAAAAGAATCAGTTGGAGACAACAAATACAATATCAGAAATAAAGACCACAATGGAAGGAATTAAAAACAGGATAGATAGAGCAGAGGATCGAATCAGTGAGTTAGAAGACAACTGGAATGAAGGCATGAAAGCAGAGAAGAAAAGAGAAAAAAAGACTCAAAAAGTCAGAGGAAACTCTTAGAGAGCTCTGTGACAACATGAAGAGAAATAACATCCGCATCATAGGGGTTCCTGAAGAAGAAGAAAAAGAACAAGGGATAGAGACTTTGTTCAATCATATCATAGCTGAAAACTTCCCTAAATTAATGCAAGAGAAACTCTCACAAATCCAAGAAGCACAGAGGACTCCATTAAAAAGAAACCCAAAGAAACCTACACCAAGACACATCATAATTAAAATACCAAAGCTAAGCAATAAAGAGAAAATATTAAAAGCTGCAAGAGAAAAAAAAGTTATCACCTACAAAGGAGCCCCCATAAGGATGACATCTGACTTCTCAACAGAAACACTTGAGGCCAGAAGGGAATGGCAAGAAATATTCAAAGTAATGCAGAACAAGAACCTACAACCAAGACTACTTTATCCAGCAAGGCTATCGTTTAAAATTGAAGGAGAAATAAAAAGCTTCCCAGACAAAAAACAACTCAAGGAATTCATTACAACCAAACCAATGCTGCAGGAAATATTAAGGGGCCTGGTGTAAACAGATAAAGTGGGAAAAGAATACAGAAAAAAAAAAAAAAAAAGGAATACACCTTTAAAGAAGAAAATGGCAATAAACAACTACATATCAATAATAACCTTAAATGTAAATGGATTAAATGATCCAATCAAAAGACATAGGGTAGCTGCATGGATAAGAAAACAGGACCCATACATATGTTGTCTACAAGAAACACACCTTAGAACAAAAGACACACACAGATTGAAGGTAAAAGGATGGAAAAAAACGTTTCATGCAAACGGAAATGAAAAAAAAGCTGGGGTAGCAATACTTATATCAGACAAGTTGGACTTTAAAACAAAGGATATAGTAAGAGATAAAGAAGGCCACTACATAATGATAAAGGGAGTAATCCAACAGGAAGATATAACTATTATAAATATCTATGCACCTAATATAGGAGCACCCAAATATATAAAACAGACTTTGATGGATTTAAAGGGCAAGATCAACAGCAATACTATAATAGTAGGGGATTTCAATACCCCACTAACATCACTAGATAGATCCTCAAGAAAGAAAATTAACAAAGAAACAGCAGACTTATTGGAAACACTAGATCAACTTGATTTAATAGATATCTTCAGAACCTTTCATCCTAAAGCAGCAGAATATACATTCTTTTCAAGTGCTCATGGTACATTCTCTAGAATAGACCACATGTTAGGGCACAAAAGTGCTCTCAACAAATTTAAGAATACTGAAATCATATCAAGCACTTTCTCCGATCACAACGGCATGAAACTAGAAATGAATCACAGCAGAAAAGCTCAAAAATTCTCAAACACATGGAAACTAAATAGCAGGGTGTTAAACAATGAATGGATTAAGAATGAGATCAAAGAAGAAATAAAGAAATTCCTAGAAACGAATGACAATGAGCATACAACAACTCAAAATTTATGGGACACAGCGAAAGCAGTGCTGAGAGGGAAGTTCATAGCACTACAGGCACACTTTCAGAAACTAGAAAAAGCTCAAATAAACAACTTAACCCTGCATCTAAAAGAATTAGAAAAAGAACAGCAAGTAAAGCCCAAATGTAGTAGAAGGAAGGAAATAATAAAGATCAGAGCAGAAATAAATGACATAGAGGCTAAAGAAACAATACAGAGGATCAATAAAACTAGGAGCTGGTTCTTTGAAAAGGTAAACAAGATTGA
Organism: Saccopteryx bilineata; assembly: GCF_036850765.1. Lineage (NCBI taxonomy): Eukaryota > Metazoa > Chordata > Mammalia > Chiroptera > Emballonuridae > Saccopteryx > Saccopteryx bilineata. Next base: position 108,870,073 of record NC_089491.1, on the reverse strand, counting down.
TGAACCTTTAAGTAGACTCACCAAGAAAAAGAGAGAGAGAACTCAAATAAATAAAATTAGAAATGAGAGAGGAGAAATAACAACTGACACAACAGAAATACAAAATATTGTAAGAAAATACTATTAAGAACTGTATGCCAAAAAACTAGACAACCTAGATGAAATGGACAAATTCCTTGAAACATACAATCTTCCAAAAATCAATCTGGAAGAATCAGAAAACTTAAACAGACCGATTACACCAAAGGAGATCGAAACAATTATCAAAAAACTCCCAACAAAGAAAAGTCCGGGGCCCGACGGCTTCACAACGAAATTCTACCAAATATTCAAAGAAGAACTAACTCCTATCCTTCTCAAACTATTTCAAAAAATTCAAGAGGAAGGAAGACTTCCAAACTCCTTTTATGAGGCGAGCATAATTCTGATTCCAAAACCAGGCAAAGACAACACAAAGAAAGAAAATTATAGGCCAATATCTCTGATAAATATAGATGCTAAAATCTTCAACAAAATATTAACAAACCAGATCCAACAATATATGGAAAAAATCATACACCATGATCAAGTGGGATTTATTCTGGGGAGGCAAGGCTGGTACAATATTTGTAAATCAATCAATGTGATTCATCACATAAACAAAAAGAAGGAGAAAAACCATATGATAATTTCAATAGATGCAGAAAAAGCATTTGATAAAAACCAGCACCCTTTCATGATCAAAACTCTCAGCAAAGTGGGAATACAGGGAACATACCTCAACATGATAAAAGCCATCTATGACAAACCCACAGCCAACATCATACTCAATGGGAAAAAATTAAAAGCAATACCCTTAAGATCAGGAACAAGGCAGGGGTGCCCCCTTTCACCACTCTTATTTAACATAGTCCTGGAAGTCCTAGCCACAGCAATCAGACAAGAAGAAGAAATAAAAGGCATTCAAGTTGGAAAAGAAGAAGTAAAACTATCATTATTTGCAGATGATATGATATTGTATATAGAAAACCCTAAAGTCTCAGTCAAAAAACTACTGAACCTGATAAATAAATTCAGCAAAGTGGCAGGATATAAAATCAATACTCAGAAATCAGAAGCATTTTTATACACCAACAATGAACAGTCAGAAAGAGAAATTAAGGAAACAATCCCCTTCACAATTACAACCAAAAAAATAAAGTACCTAGGAGTAAACTTAACCAAGGAGACTAAAGACTTGTACTCGGAAAATTACAAAACATGGATAAAAGAAATCAAGGAAGATACAAAGAAGTGGAAGCATATACCGTGCTCATGGTTAGGAAGAATAAACATCATTAAAATGTCTATATTACCCAAAGCAATTTATAAATTCAATGCAATACCAATTAAAATACCAATGACATACTTCAAAGATATAGAACACATATTCCAAAAATTTATATGGAACCAAAAAAGGACACGAATAGCCTCAGCAATCTTAAAAAAGAAGAATAAAGAGGGAGGTATCACACTTCCTGATATCAAGTTATACTACAAGGCCATTGTACTCAAAACAGCCTGGTACTGGCATAAGAACAGGCATATAGATCAATGGAACAGAACAGAGAACCCAGAAATAAACCCACAGTTCTATGGACAACTGATATTTGACAAAGGAGGTAAGGAAATACAATGGAGTAAAGACAGCCTCTTTAACAAATGGTGTTGGGAAAATTGGACAGCTACCTGCAAAAAAATGAAACTAGATCACCAGCTTACACCACTCACAAAAATAAACTCAAAATGGATAAAAGACTTGAATGTAGGCCGTGAAACCATAAGCATCTTAGAAGAAAACATAGGCAGTAAGCTCTCCGACATCTCTCGGAGCAATATATTTGCTGATTTATATCCACGGGGAAGTGAAATAAAAGACAGGATAAACAAATGGGACTATATCAAACTAAAAAGCTTTTGCACAGCTAAAGACAACAAGAACAGAATAAAAAGACAAACTACACAATGGGAGAACATATTTGACAATACGTCTGATAAGGGGTTAATAACCAAAATTTATAAAGAACTTGTAAAACTCAACACCAGGAAGACAAACAACCCAATCCAAAAATGGGCAAAAGAGATGAATAGACACTTCTCCAAAGAGGACATACAGATGGCCAATAGGCATATGAAAAAATGCTCAACATCACTAATCATTAGAGAAATGCAAATTAAAACCACAATGAGATATCACCTTACACCAGTCAGAATGGCGCTTATCAACAAAACAACACAGAATAAGTGCTGGCGAGGATGTGGAGAAAAGGGAACCCTCCTGCACTGCTGGTGGGAATGCAGACTGGTGCAGCCACTGTGGAAAACAGTATGGAGATTCCTCAAAAAACTGAAAATCGAACTGCCTTTTGACCCAGCTATCCCACTTTTAGGAATATACCCCAAGGACACCATAGAACAGCTCGAAAAGGAGAAATGCACCCGCATGATTGTGGCAGCATTGTTCACAATAGCGAAGATCTGGAAACAGCCCAAGTGTCCGTCAGAGGACGAGTGGATTAAAAAACTTTGGTACATATATACTATGGAATACTACTCAGCCATAAGAAATGATGACATCGGATCATTTACAATAACATGGATGGACCTTGATAACATTATACGGAGTGAAATAAGTAAATCAGAAAAAAAAACTGAGATGAATCCATACATAGAAGGGACATAAAAATGAGACTCAGAGACATGAACAAGAATGTGATGGCAACAGGGGCGGGGGGTTGGGGGAGGGGGGGTGGGGTGAAGAAGGAGAGAGGGGTTAGGGGAGGGGAGGGGCACAAAGAAAACCAGATAGAAGGTGACAGAAGACAATTTAACTTTGCGGGAAGGGTATACAGCACAATCAAATGTCAAAATAATCTAGAGATATTTTCTCTCAACATATGTACCCTGATTTATCAATGTCACTGCATTAAATTTAATAAAAAAAAAAGTGAAAAGAAAAAAAAAAGAATAAAAAGTTAAAAAAATAAAAAATCGAAGTTTTTTTAAATAAAAATTAATAATGAAATAAAGAAAAATAAAATAAAATAAAAATTTTTAAAAAAGGAAATTATTCCCCCCCTCCTTTTTTCCTCTCCTCTCCTCTCCCCTCTTTCTTGAGAAAATCTTGTGGTGAACTGTGAATTATAACAAACAATGCCTGTAATGGAGGGCCTGAATTAGGGAAAAGTAATAAAGGGGCAAAAAAAAGAAGAAAAAAAGAAAAAAGAAAGGGGTATGGACCCACAAAAAGCAAATAAGGAAAAAATTTGGGTCGAGAATAAAATTATTGGCCTGACCTGTGGTGGCGCAGTGGATAAAGCGTCGACCTGGAATGCTGAGGTCACCGGTTCGAAACCCTGGGCTTGCCTGGTCAAGGCACATATGGGAGTTGATGCTTCCAGCTCCTCCCCCCTTCTCTCTCCCTGTCTCTCCTCTCTCTGTCTCTCCCTCTCCTCTGTAAAAAAAAAAAAAAAAAAAAAAGAATAAAATTATTTGCTTTTAGGTGTTGGTTGTCTAAGAGTTATGATGAGAGGAATAAGAGGAAAACAGAAAAATGGGGGGACAAATTAAAAAATTACTATTGTATTTAGTGGAGCAAGAGCTAGATAAAATGGAGAGCCAGGGATGGGAGCACTGCTAGTGAGTTAAAAAGGTGAAGTAAAAACCCCCCAAAATGCCACAAACATAAGTTTGAGTCCCAGATAAGATAATTTGTTTGTTATTGAGGTTTGAATGAGAGGAGATGTAAAGGAGAAAGGAAGAAACTAATATAGAGGGAGAAAAGAAAGAGAGAGAGAGAAAAAAAGAGGGAACCACTAAAAGAAGAAAAAAGAAAAAAGAGGAGAGAGAGAGAGAGTTAAGGGTTTTGGAGTGCAACCCTCATAGAGAGAAAGGAAGAGGAGAGAAAAGATAATGGGAGATGTAACACTTATGGGTAGTGTAGTCCAAGGAGAGGAGAGAGTAAGACCGGCAGAGAGTTAATTGGCCAAATTGGAGGAGGAAAAAAAATATCAAGAATGAAGATAAGAGAAACAAACGAACAAATATAATAAAATGGGATAGCTTATAAAGTCTGCAGATTATTCTTGATTTTGAGAGGTTATCTTCTTGCTTTTTCTTTTCTCTCCCTCTTCCTGGTTGGTGACTCTGTACTCCGGGTTCTGCCCCTTTGGCACGCTCAGGTAGAGGTTTGCAGTTGATAAGTCTCTATGGCAATGTCATGTATTGTGCTTTAGTCTCGTTGGCAGTCGAGGCTCATTAGCATTTATAGGCTCCGACAGTGAGAGAGTCCATGTTCCTGGAGCCTTTCTCCTAGTCTTTCCTTCCTCAATTAGTAGCCTGATAATCCAGCTATGGGGTTGCTGCTGCCTCTGCCTGGATAGTAAGAGGCTCAAAGAGCTGGCAACTCCCCACTCTATTTCCACTCAGCACAGGGCTCTGGGTAAGGCTCAGTCAGTCAGAGCTGCTAGCATAATCAGGCGGGGTTTCCGCCCACTCAAAGACCTCTGGCTCTGCCACTCTGTCCGGTTACACAGGCGGGCGCCCACTTCCGGGGCGCTTGGAGGAAACTCTCGCTCAATATCTGCGCGTGCAGACCAGGATATCCGGCCAGCAGTCTCACGCTCTGAGTGAAACCCCCAACCACATGGAAAAGTTGCAGCGTTGGAATTGGCTCTCGCTCCATCCCCATGCGTGGCTTTTGCAAGGCGCTGGGGCGGCCCGAGATTCCACTTTGGCCCACACAAAGGCCCCTGACTCTTCCCCTCTGTGCAATAACACGGGCGCACACTGCCGAGGCACTCGGAGGAATCTCTCATTCACTATCTGCGCACGCAGACCAGGATATGAGGCCGGCCGCGTTTCCCTCTGAGTGCAACCCCCACCAGCACGGAAAATTTCCACCGTTGGAATTAGTTCTCTCTCCCTCCCTTGCGTGGCTTTCCCAGGGCGCTGGGGCTGCCCAGAGATTCTGCTTTCGGCCCATAGAAAGGCCTCTGACTCTGCCTCTCTGTGAGGTAACACGGGCACCCACTCCTGGGGCTTAGCAAGAAATCTCTCGCCCACTAACTGCGCGTGAACCGACCAGGAGATCGGGTAAAATGGCTGCCCCGCTTGTCTTTCTTTGTTTGGGTTTGGCATGAGTGTTAGCTTGTATTGCCCGGGGTGCCACAGGATCAGTTTTTCCTTGGCTTGGATCTCCGTGCCACAGCCTGGTTCAGCCGTTTGTGCCGCAGCCTGGATCTATTCACCCCCTTTGCCCGCCTCAATTTCTATATTCACAGTTACCAGGGAAAGCCGCCCTGTTTAGGTTAGTGAGGAAGGCGGAGCATTTCTTACTCCCTTTTTCCTTTGGGGTTTGGTTTTTCACTCGACCATACCTTCGGGTGTATTGCGAAGCATCTGGAGGCTCCAAGTATAGGTTTTTCTGTTTCTGGTTGAAGATCTTGTTGAGTTTTGGGGGAGATTTATCGATATCGCTTCCTACCCTGCCATTACTCTGACGTCATCTCCAAAATTCAAATTTTAAAGTGGAAATCTAACCTCAAACCTTATCTATTAACAACCCATTTTGATTAAATAGTTGCATAAAACAGATGTTTTTTAATTAGAAAGTGATAAATATACCTGAATATCACTCCAAATTAGTGGTTTTGTTTGATATTTAATTTTACTAAATGAGTATTTTTTTCTTACAATTATTATTAAAAATTAATAGGCATGTAAGCATAATTACAATATAAAATATTCCAAATGTTTTTATTATGCATTTATCATATTATAGTGTATTATTGTTGTAATGAATAAAATGTTTCTTTTATTTATGATATTGTTTTCTTCCATTTATTTTTGTCTTTCTTTTCACTGTAAAAAGTTGGTCACCTTATATAAGAACCAGCGGGGATTAAGGCAGAGTGAGACAGAGGGCTGCTGGAGTCCCCGGCAGTTCCTCTCCTTAAGGGCCCACACACAGACTTACTCTGACTCCCTGTAAACTCCAGTGCTGGTGCAGCAGCTTGAAAGGCACCAGAGAGGAGGAAATGAATTGCCTAGCATCAAAGTGAGAACTGGGGGGACAGCTTTCTCCCAGACAGAAGTGTTGGCAGAAGCCATTGTTCCCCACAGAGCCAGCAGGCAGGCACCACACCTGAGACTCCATCAACCTGGCTCACACTGTTTGCTCCACCCAGGTGATTCCCTGAGACCCAGCCCCACCCAACTTGTGGTCCCATCCAAGCTATTTCCAGTGACTTTTCCATACAAACGTCCTGTCTTTGCTCATGTTTCTGACAAGCTGCTTCTGGCCTTGGTATTTATTCCCACACCTCTTGCTAAGTAGCCCCAGGCCCAGCCCTAGCAGCGGCCAGCCTTGGTTCACAGCTTGCCTTGCCTGGGCACCTCCAAGCCCAGAACAAGTAGCGGCCATCGCAGATCGCTTCGTAGCTCATGCCAGGTGACTCTGGGAAGAACAGAGGCAGTGACTGACCTTGGTCTATACCAGTGGTCGGCAAACTCATTAGTCAACAGAGCCAAATATCAACAGTACAACGATTGAAATTTCTTTTGAGAGAGTTTAAGTTCTTTTAAACTTAAACTATACAGGCAGGTACATTCCTTATCGAGGTAGCGCCCACACGTGGTATTTTGTGGAAGAGCCACACTCAAGGGGCCAAAGAGCCGCATGTGGCTCGCGAGTTGCAGTTTGCCGACCACTGGTTTGTACCTTCTGGGAGGCCAGAGCCAGTGCACCCAGTGGACAGCTTCAGACCATGTTAAAGCACCACCCAACCTCCTCCACAAGAACACACTCAAGGAGCAGAGGAAGCAGGCACCAGAGCCCCACTGAAGTAAGCTCTGCTTCATGGGGTGGGCCCTGCACAGCTGATCCTGCACAGTGGTCAGAGGTTGATGGTCAGGAGCTACAGCCAGTCCTTGCAGCTGATTGGCCTGGGAGTAAATCTCTCCCATTGACATGCCAACAGCAATCAAGGCTCAACTACAACAGGGGGGTGTACACAGCCCACACAGAGGTGTGGGGGGTGCACCTTGAGTGTCCAGCTTGGGTGATCGGGAGGATGTGTCACTGGATCCTAGACAACACATCCTATCTACCAAGCCTGGGAGACATAGCAGCTCCACCTAATACATAGAAACAAACAGAGGGAGGCTGCCAAAATGAGGAGTCAAAGAAACCTGTTCCAAATGAAAGAACAGAATAAAACTCCAGAAAAAGAACTAAACAAAATAGAGACAAACAATCTAGCAGATGCAGAGTTCAAACACTGGTTATAAGGATGCTCAATGAACTTAGTGAGAACATCAACAGCATTAAAAAGGACCAATCAGAAATGAAAGCTACACTAACTGAAATAAAAAATAATTCACAGGAAATCAACAGTAAATTAAATCAAGCCAAGAATCAAATCAGTGGTTTAGAATATAAAGAAGCAAAAACCACTCAGTCAGCCTGACCAGGCAGGTGGCGCAGAGGATAGAGCATCGGACTAGGATGCTGAGGACCCAGGTTCGAGACCCTGAGGTCGCCAGCTTGAGCGCGGGCTCATTTGGTTTGAGCAAAGCTCACCAGCTTAGACCCAAGGTCGCTGGCTTAAGCAAAGGGTCACTCAGTCTGCTGAAGGCCTGCGGTCAAGGCACATATGAGACAGCAATCAATGAACAACTAAGGTGTCACAATGCTCAAGGAGAAACTAATGATTGATGCTTCTCATCTCTCCATTCCTGTCTGTCTGTCCCTGTCTATACCTCTCTCTGTCTCTGTAAAAAAAAAAAAAAAAAAAAAGTAGTATAAGGAGCCTCTAGGACAGCGGTTCTCAACCTGTGGGTCACGACCCCGGCGGGGGTTGAACGACCAAAACACAGGGGTCGCCTAAAGCCATCGGAAGATACATATTTCTTATACATTCTTATACATTTTTAAATAAAATATGTATTTCCGATGGCTTTAGGCGACCCCTGTGTTTTGTTCGTTCAACCCCTGCCGGGGTCGCGACCCACAGGTTGAGAACCGCTGCTCTAGGACAACTTCAAGCATACCAAAATTTGCATGATGGGGATGCTGGAAGGAGAAGAGAGAGAGCAAGAAATTGAAAACCTATTTGAAAATATAATGACTGAAACATTCCCTAACCTGGTGAAGGAAACAGACATACAAGCCCAGGAAGAACAGAGTCCCAAACAAGATAAACCCAAAAAGTACCACACCAAGACACTTCATCATTTGCCCTGGCTGGGTAGCTCAGTTGGTTAGAGCCTTGTCCCTAGATGCCAAGGTTGCAGGTTTGATTCCCAGTCAGGGCACATATTAGAATCAACCAATGAATGCATAAATAAGTGAAAAAACAAATTGATGTTTCTCTCTCAAAAAAAAATCAATAAGTCATTTTAATAATTAAATTATAATTAAAATGCAAAAGTTTAAAGAAAAAGAGAGACTCTTAAAAGCAGCAAGAGAAAAGCAGTTAGTTACCTACAAGGGAACTCCCATAAGGCTGACTTCTTAGCAGAAGCTTTGCAGGCCAGAAGGAACTGGCAAGAAGTATTCAAAGTGATGAAAAGCAAGGATCCACAACTAAGACTGCTCTACCCAGCAAAACTATCATTTAGAATTGAAGAACAGGTAGAGTTTTCCAGACAAGAAAAAGCTGAAGGAGTCCATCACCACCAAATCAATATTATATGAAATATTAAAGGGCCTTCTTTAAGAAGAAGTAGGGGAGGAGATAAAAAATATAAACAATAATATGGCAATAAACATATATCAATTGACAATTGAATCTAAAAATCAAAATAAACAAGCAGAACAGAAACAGACTCATAGGTACAGAGAACATTTTGATGGGTCCAGATGGGAGGGCAGTTGGGGGGCTGGGTGTAAACGTTGACAGATTGGTAGTCACAGAATAGTCACGGGGATGTAAAGTACAGCACAGGGAGTACAGTCAGTAATATTCAAATGACTATGCATGGTGTCAGATGGGTGCGAGAATTATCAAGATGATCACCTGGTAAGTTATGAACTGTCTCATCACTGGGGTGTACACCTGAAACTAATAAAATAATGTATGTCATCTATAATTGAAAAATAAAAATGATTTTAAAATGGAAAAAAAAAACCCATAATGAGATATCGCTTCACACCAAAGAAAATGGCTATTATCTTGGGCCAGTTTAATTTTTTTTTCTAAAAACACTTGGACCTATATAGATTTTAAACATATATCTATTTTTAAAATCAGTTACTATAGCAAACATGTTATATTTTTATATCCACTTTTCCCCTCTACCTTTACAAAACAAACCTCTTTTATTCAATCTGCCAATGTGCTCAGCTAAAAACACTCAATCTACATCCCCTTGGCCCTGTGACCAAATTGTAGCAAATGAGATCTAAGCAGAAGGAGGCTCTTTAAGAGGCACACATTCTGCCATGTGCCCATCTGCCTTTTGGCTCCGTCCCTATATCCTGCCTAGAGCAGTCATGACACCCGAGGTGTAGCCAGCATCTTGCTACCATGACACTGAAGCCACACTCTAAGGAGAATAGAGCAGGAACACAGGAGCAGCCTGGGTTCCTGACGGAATGATTGGGCTGCCATAAGCTCTATATCTGCTTTTTGTTTTAAAAAATAAACTTTCTTGTTTAAGCCATTGTCTGCCACATTTTCTTTGAATTTGAACCAGCCACATGGTCACAATTCACATATCTTGCAAATAAGTTGTGTTTTAGGCTATTGTTCTTGTACCTTTATTGTAAATCACCTCAAACCCTCCCTGACATCTTTTTATGAATCAATAAAAAGATGTGTGTTTGTAACGACTGCAAGCTCTGCCTTGAAAACTTCAGTAGGTCAGCAATGAAGACATAAGGGGTCTGCAAAGATTTTTTCTAAACCTGACTGTTAATCAAAGACTCTAAAACCATTAGTTTTGTTTAATATCATAGCAATCACCTTCTATAAATTCTGTTTGTCATATAGTTCTATTCATAGGTTAAGTAAGTGAAAATAAATTTTTTGTGATGAGATATTTTTTACTTCATTCTTTGTAAAAATTACAAATGCCTTTAAGTATTACGATCTCAGTTTGGTACCCAGTTATGTATCTTTGACTTGACCTTGTTCTCTTTGCCTCTAGAGAATTTGACATCACCTCAGCTCCCAGCTCAACTGCATTTCACAATGCTAAGAAATGAATAGCTCTGAAATATGTGGGGAAGATGAAGGGAACATAAAATGCTCAAGATTATCATCATCTGGATGGCATTGTAGTTTTTTTCTCTCTTCTTTAATTCAGGGACTGGGAAGAGAGATACAATTGAACTTGGCAACTCGACACAAGAATGAAAAAAGGCAGTAACCCTAACCACTCTCACTGTTCTATTGAAGATGGGCTGCTTTGCCGTTGTTGCAAATTGCAAATCTCAAAGGTAACTATGGAGACTTGAAATTTTTATCTGTGAAAAAAGTGATGAGGCAGAATCAAGGCTTATTTAGGAAGTCTCACCTGATTGCAAAAGAGCCAAAGAAATTTAGCCTTCTTCCAGAACTTCCCATGTATATTAGTTCTTCATAATTACAAATGGAATTCTATGGAGTGCTGAGGCTGTCACTTAAAGACCTTCTACACAACCTGCCATAAGAAAGATATACCAAGGAGGATATACTTAATCTGTGGCGAGAGCTAACCGAGATAGATTACAAAGAAAATACACTCGGCTTTGCATGCAAAAAATTTTTCCCTTAGGTAAGTAATTAGTTAACCCAAAAAAGACTCCAAACAATTGATACATTTAACAAACTTTATTGAAGGTTTATCATTGGTTAACACAGAGATTTACACTGAGGATACAAATAGCATTCATATATTAAAAGTACATAACCTTAAATGGTTTACAACTGAATAGGAAATATAAGATATATATTTACACACACACACACACACACACACACACAAAAAAAAAGATATCTAGACTAAGTATGCTACACCCAACTGACACAGCCAACAGTCTACAGGAATTCCAAGGGATAACAAGAATGTCACGATTTAAGGGGTTCTGTAAGCTGGCAGAATGGGCTTGAATCCCTGTTCTACCACACTCCACCTCTGTGACTCTAGGCATGTTATGTAACCTCATCTGTAAACCTGTTTCCTATTTGCAAAGTGGATTTTATCACTGTACCTACTGCACAAGGTTGCTTTAAGGATTAACTATAACATGTAAAGTGCTAAGTATAAAGTCTAGCAAAAATAAGTACATAATAAATAAGAGCAATTATAAATAATTATTGGAGAAATGATTGCTGACGACTGGCTCCGGAACTGAACTAAAAGTCTTTCTAGGAATGTTCTGAAGGACCCAGTTTAAACAAACAGAGGACAGGGGAGAGAACAACGCAAAGCACAGATCAACATGACGAAACACAGGGAAACAGCGCGCACAGGGCCCAGTTTGGAATCAAATTTAAATGCAGCTGAACACTAGTTCTTAACTTTTAAAAAATTAATATTGAAATCAGTAAAAAAGCAACAAACATGAGCAGCAAATTCACATATTATTAATAATTAGTAAACAAATATATGGGAAAATATTTAGTCTTACTAGGAATCAAAAAATGCAAATTAAAACAATGAGAGGGAAACTGACTCAAGAAGATGATTAAGCACACAAATCTAATTGCTCTCTTAACCACAAATCCCCAAAATGACAAGAATGTTATAAAGAAAAGAGAACAAAGTATCATCAGAAGGCTAAAAATGTGGAATTCTTGAACTACAAAATATCACACTGTACTAGAGTGATGGAGCAAACCCAAAAGAGTGCAAAACATAAAAATAAAAAATAAAGATTACCACAGTGATGCTAGCCATTCTGGAGGTTAGCCAAGTTCACAGGTAATTAGAACACGGAGGAGGTGAGATGATTAACTGGGGGAATAATCAGGCAGCTGCTGTAACAGATACATCCTGCGACCTCACTGGTGTCACCCAGGAGATCTTTTCCCTCTCTCATCCTGTGCCATCAGCAGCGGGGATGGGAGAGGGCGTTCTGGGGAAAGAGGCTGCTGCAGTCTGTCCTTCAGGGCAACGGAAGCTTTACCATCGTCCAACTACAACTTGAAATATTTCCTGGGATAAGAAAGAGGGTGGATGCGATCACACCCTTAAACTGGAGGCAAGTGGGGCCTCTGTCCTATGTCAAGTCCCTCAGATGTTCCTGTGCTTCAGAGCATCTCCCTTCAAATTTCCTAAGTCTGGTGTCTGGAACTGCTCAAAGACAGCTGTGTCATCCACGCAGAGCACAAACTTAGACCTGGTCCAGCGTGGGTCACAGTCACCAAAAGCCCCTTTCTGAAATTTACCAAGCTTTCTCCAGTGACTGGGAATGGCTGGGCTCTAGGAACATTCTTTGTTCCTCTTCCCCTCTTTCCTCTGGGAGTCCATAATTACTTGAAGAGGCTGCTTGATGTTGTCCCCCAGGGCATGGTGCTCTATGTAAGGTGTTTAGGCTTCCTGCTCTCTGCTTTGGTTTATGTGGTTTCTGTTACTGCCTGGAAGTAGACTGACCCTGTCTTCTCCAGTGCCGAATTTGCTGTTCATCTCATCCACACTGTTTTTCATGACAGATAAGGTATTTTTCCTCTTTAGAAGTTATTCTGGGAGGTGTATATATGTATATCTTTCATTTATTTTCTCAACGTGCTCATCTTTTCTTCTATCTTCATGAAGATATGGAGTATATTTATAGTAGAAGCTTTTGTTTTCTGCTAGTTCTATCATCTCTAGAGTTTGTTGTATTCCTTGAAATAAGATTAGATTTGCAGGGAGTCAGTTGAATGCTTTCAAGAGTTACTTTAAAGCTTGATTATAATGCGTTCAGAGCAATCATTAGTCAAGAGCTATTTTATTTCCAGTCTGTCTTCTACTACAGCAATATTCTTTGGGGATTTCTACCCAATGTGTTTCATATAACGAAGTTGGTGAGAACATGAACTATTCCCAGCCTTGTTTGAATTTCAGTAATTGTTCTAACCAGTACTTTCTGATGATTGTTTTCTGTTCTCAGTTTTCCTCTCACACATGCACAAATCAGTACTGGGCTAAAAGCTCAGGAGTGCCCTTGACAGCTTGCTTGCCCTCTTTCTTTTTTCCCTCTCAAATTTTGAGAAATACTGACTACTTGCTCTCCTAAAATGGTGTTATAAATTTATATTCCACCAAGAGTTTTTGAGAGTGCCTATTTTTCTCCATTCATGCCAATACTAATGGTCGCCAATCTTAAACATTGGCTGAGGATACCTGACCAGGTGGAGGCACAGTGACTACTAGAGCATCAACCTAGGCTGCTGAGAACCCAGGTTTGAAACCCCGAGGTTGCTGGCTTGAACATGGGCTCACCAGCTAGAGCGCAGGATCGCAGCTTGAGCATGGAGTCATAGACATGACCCCATGGTCGCTGGCTTCAGCCCAAAGGTCTCTGGCTTGAGCAAGAAAGGGGTCAGAGGCTTGACTGGATGGAGCCCCCTGGTCAAAGCACATATGAGAAGCAATCAATGAACAACTAAAGTGCTTCAACTACAAGTTGATGCTTCTCATTTCTCTCCCTCTCTGTGTGTCCTTGTCTGCTCTCTCTCTTGCTTGCTAAAACAAACAAACAAAAACATTGGTCATCAAGAGACAGTAACCAGAATAGTAAACACAAATGCTTCTAAACATATAAAAATATGCTCAATCCTGTGTAGAACACAGAGACCTAAATAAAGGAAAAAAAAAAGGAAGGAAAAAATAAACTTAGTAGAAACAGAGACTATTTTAAAGATAAAGCATCAAACAATATCATTTAATTAGAGAAGATATTACAATCATTAAAATAAAAACAACATCCTATTTTTTTTTAATTTTTATTTATTGACTTTAGCCAGAGGGCAAGGGAGAAAGAGAGAGAGAGAAACAGAAATACCATCAATCTGCTCCTATATGAGCCCTGACTGGGGATCAAACCAGCAACCTCTGTGCTTCCAGCTGATGCTCTAACCAACGAGCTATCAGGTCAAGGCTTCACAGCACCTTATTTTAAAAGAGATTTTCAGAAAACAAAAAAAGGCTCATAGGCCCTGGCTGGTTGGCTCAGTGGTAGAGCATTGGCCCAGCATGCAGATGTCCCGGGTTCAATCCCTGGTCAGGGCGCACATGAGAAGTGACCATCTGCTTCTCTACCATTCTCTCTTCCCCTCTCGCAGCCAGTGGCTTGACTGGTTTCAGCATTGGCCCTGGGCACTAGGGATAGCTCAGTTGATTAGAGGATTGGCCCCAGACCGGGGTTGCAAGCAGTGATGGGATTCAAATAATTTAAAATCTAGTTCTCTGCCCTAATGACTGTTTATAAAGTATAAAAAAATGATATAATGAAAGGTAGTTCATTATTTCATGCATTTGCAGTAATACTTAAATAAGAACAATAAAAGAGGTACACAAAACTAGACTTTAAGAAAAAGTTTTAGCCTGCCCAGGCAGAGTGCAATGGATACAGCGTCAGACTGAGACATGGAGGATGTTTGAAACCCTGAGGTTGCCGTCTTGAGTGCAGGTTCATCCAATTTGAGTGCAGGCTCTCCAGCTTGAGCACAGGGTTCCTGGCTTGAGCATGGGATCATAGACATGACCTCATGATGCTGGCTTGAGCCCAAAGGTTGCTGGCTTAAAGCTCAAGGTAGCTGGCTTGAGCAAGGGGTCACTTGGTCTGCTGTAGCTTCCTGGTCAAGATACATATGAGAAAGCAATCAATGAACAACTAAGGAGCCACAACAAAGAATTGATGCTTCTCATCTCTCTCCCTTCCTGTCTGTCCCTATCTGTCCTATCTGTCTGTCTCTCTGTCTCTGTCACACACAAAAAAAGTTTAAAAATATTAATGAAAAAATATTAAATACTTGACAAAAAACAATAAAACTGTTATTTAAGATATTTCCATATTCTTGATTGTCATCCTCACTTGCAATATTTTTCATCTATGGATGAACATTACTACAGGCACTTAGAATTCACTGTTACGTATTTGAATGTTAAAAAAGAGTGAGGGAGAGATGGGAAGATGGCAGTGGAGTAGGCGGATGCACAGATGCCCAGCTCTCACCACCAAACTGGAATACAAATCAATTTAGGAAAAATCAGTGTGAAAAACCAACTCTGGGCTACAAAAACAGCCCTCAACAACCAAGGAGCAAAGAAGCCACAACAAACCTGGTAGAGAGTGCCTGAATCTCCTCTGCTTACAGGAACAGAGGGGAGGAGGAGGCTGAGAGCCCAGAGGGGATCTCACCCAAGGGAAAAGAGCAGAAAATACTGCTCACAACCACTTGCCTGGTGACCAGGGAGCGAGGTGTGTTGAAAAGACCAGCTTATCTCCCAAGTGGAAAGGACAGGGAGAGGGACAGACTGTGAGGGGCTAAGGAATGCAGGAAACGAACTAAAAAAGCTGACTCATCCATGCTGGAGGCGGCCATAGCTGGGGGAGGGACTGAACCTTCAACAAAACAGTACTAAATTGCTTCCGGATCAGAGATCTCTGGACATCTCTCCAGCTCCAATCAGCGCAACAAGACACAGCTGAAAACAAAAGTGGGGAGGAGGGGCAGTAACTCAGGTCTCCATGGAGATCTGAGATACACCTCCCCCTACTGAAGCTGAGAAAACACCCTGCCCCCAGAGAGATTAGTTGGCTGAAGAGGCCTTCAGAGTCTCAGGTTACACCCATCGCATTCCTGGATACACTTTCAAGGAAGCCCCCTGCTGAGATCAATAAACAAGACTATCACCTGTTAAGAAAACAAACAAATCAAGACTTCAAAGCTGCCCAAATCCAAAAGTGGATTACAAATAATAGCTGATACTAACCCAAGAAGACCTAGAAATAACACAACCGAAAACTGGAGGCAGACAACACCAAGCCTAGACTCAACCAATTCTACAAATAAAACACTCAAACACAATGAGAAAACAAAAAAGTGCAATCCAAATGAAACCACAAGAGATACCTTCAGGAGATGAACTGAGTGATATGGAAATAATCAAACTTCCAGATGGGGAGTTCAAAATAATGATTGTAAGGATGCTTAGGGATCTTAGAACAACAATGGACGGTCATTATGAACACCTAAATAAAGAAATGGCAAGTATAAAAAAGAATCAGACGGAGATGACAAATACAATATCAGAAATAAAGACCACAATGGAAGGAATTAAAAACAGGATAGGTAGAGCTGAGGATCGAATCAGTGAGTTGGAGAACAACTGGAATGAAGGCATGAAAGCAGAGAAGAAAAAAGAAAAGAGACTCAAAAAGTCTGAGGAAACTCTTAGAGAGCTCTGTGACAACATGAAGAGAAATAACATCCACATCATAGGGGTTCCTGAAGAAGAAGAAAAAGAACAAGGGTTAGAGACTTTGTTCAATCATATCATAGCTAAAAACTTACCTAAATTAAAGCAGGAGAAACTCTCACAAGTTCAAGAAGCACAGAGGACTCCACTAAAGAGAAACCCAAAGAGACCTACACCAAGACACATCATAATTAAAATACCAAAGCTAAGTGATAAAGAGAAAATATTAAAAGCTGCAAGAGAAAAAAAGCTATCACCTACAAAGGAGCCCCCATAAGGATGACAGTCAACTTCTCAACAGAAACACTTGAGGCCAGAAGGGAATGGCAAGAAATATTCAAAGTAATGCAGAACAAGAACCTACAACCAAGACTACTTTATCCAGCAAGGCTATCATTTAAAATTGAAGGAGAAATAAAAAGCTTCCCAGACAAAAAACAACTCAAGGAATTCATTACAACCAAACCAATGCTGCAGGAAATGTTAAGGGGCCTGTTGTAAACAGATCAAAGTGGGAAAAGAATATAGCAAAAGAGGAATACAGCTTTAAAGAATAAAATGGAAATAAACAACTACATATCAATAATAACCTTAAATGTAAATGGATTAAATGATCCAATCAAAAGACATAGGGTAGCTGTGTGGATAAGAAAACAGGACTCGTACATATGCTGTCTACAAGAAACACACCTTAGAACAAAAGATACACATAGATTGAAGGTAAAAGGATGGAAAAAACCATTTCATGCAAATGGAAATGAAAAAAAAGCTGGGGTAGCAATACTTATATCAGACAAACTGGACTTTAAAACAAAGGATATAGTAAGAGATTAAGAAGGCCACTACATAATGATAAAAGGAGTAATCCAACAAGAAGATATAACTATTATAAATATCTATGCACCTAATATAGGAGCACCTAAATATATAAAGCAGACTTTGGTGGATTTAAAGGGCAAGATTAACAGCAACACTATAATAGTAGAGGATTTCAATACTCCACTAACATCACTAGGTAGATCCTCAAGAAAGAAAATTAACAAAGAAACAGCAGACTTATTGGAAACACTACATCTTCAGAACCTTTCACCCTAAAGCAGGAGAATATACATTCTTTTCAAGTGCTCATGGTATATTCTCTAGGATGGACCACATGTTAGGGCACAAAAGTGCTCTCCACAAATTTAAGAAGATTGAAATCATATCAAGCACTTTCTCTGATCACAACAGCATGAAACTAGAAATGAACCACAACAGAAAAGCTCAAAAAATCTCAAACACATGGAAACTAAATAGCAGGTTGTTAAATAACAAATGGATTAAGAATGAGATCAAAGAAGAAATAAAAAAAATCCTAGAAATGAATGACAATGAGCATACAACAACTCAAAATTTATGGGACACAGCAAAAGCAGTACTGAGAGGGAAGTTCATAGCCCTACAGGCATACTTTAAGAAGCTAGAAAAAGCTCAAATAAACAACTTAACCCAGCATCTAAAAGAACAGCAAGTAAAGCCCAAATGTAGTAGAAGGAAGGGAATAATAAAGATCAGAGCAGAAATAAATGACATAGAGGCTAAAGGAACAATACAGAGGATCAATGAAAATAAGAGCTGGTTCTTTGAAAAGGTAAACAAGATTGATGAACCTTTAACTAGACTCACCAAGAAAAAGAGAGAGAGGACTCAAATAAATAAAATTAGAAATGAGAGTGGAGAAATAACAACTGACACAACAGAAATGCAAAATATTGTAAGAAAATACTATTAAGAACTGTATGCCAAAAAACTAGACAACCTAGATGAAATGGACAAATTCCTTGAAATATACAATCTTCCAAAAATCAATCTGGAAGAATCAGAAAACTTAAACAGACCGATCACACCAAATGAGATCGAAACAGTTATCAAAAAAAAACTCCTAACAGAGAAAAGTCCGGGGCCTGATGGCTTCACAACGGAATTCTACCAAATATTCAAAGAAGAACTAACTCCTATCCTTCTCAAACTATTTCAAAAAATTCAAGAGGAAGGAAGACTTCCAAGCTCCTTTTATGAGGCAAGCATAATTCTGATTCCAAAACCAGGCAAAGACAACACAAAGAAAGAAAATTATAGGCCAATATCTCTGATAAATATAGATGCTAAAATCCTCAACAAAATATTAGCAAACTGGATCCAACAATATATGGAAAAAATCATACACCATGATTAAGTGGGATTTATTCTGGGGAGGTAAGACTGGTACAATATTTGTAAATCAATCAATGTGATTCATCACATAAACAAAAAGAAGGAGAAAAACCATATGATAATTTCAATAGATGCAGAAAAAGCATTTGATAAAATCCAGCACCCTTTCATGATCAAAACTCTCAGCAAAGTGGGAATACAGGGAACATACCTCAACATGATAAAAGCCATCTATGAGAAACCCACAGCCAACATCATACTCAATGGGCAAAAATTAAAAGCAATCCCCTTAAGATCAGGAACAAGGCAGGGGTGCCCCTTTCACCACTCTTATTTAACATAGTTCTGGAAGTCCTAGCCACAGCAATCAGACAAGAAGAAGAAATAAAAGGCATTCAAGTTGGAAAAGAAGAAGTAAAACTATCATTATTTGCAGATGATATAATATTGTATATAGAAAACCCTAAAGTCTCAGTCAAAAAACTACTAGACCTGATAAATGAATTCAGCAAAGTGACAGGATATAAAATCAATACTCAGAAATCAGAGGCATTTTTATACGCCAACAAACAGTCAGAAAGAGAAATTAAGGAAACAATCCCCTTCACAATTACAACCAAAAAAATAAAGTACCTAGGAGTAAACTTAACCAAGGAGACTAAAGACTTATACTCGGAAAATTACAAAGCATTGATAAAAGAAATCAAGGAAGATACAAAGAAGTGGAAGCATATACCGTGCTCATGGTTAGGAAGAATAAACATCATTAAAATGTCTATAGCCCTGGCCGGTTGGCTCAGCAGTAGAGCGTCGGCCTGGCGTGCGGGGGACCCGGGTTCGATTCCCGGCCAGGGCACATAGGAGGAGTGCCCATTTGCCTCTCCACCCCCCCCTTCCTCTCTGTCTCTCTCTTCCTTTCCCGTAGCCAAGGCTCCATTGGAGCAGAGATGGCCCGGGCGCTGGGGATGGCTCCTTGGCCTCTGCCCCAGGTGCTAGAGTGGCTCTGGTCACGGCAGAGCGACGCCCCGGAGGGGCAGAGCATCACCCCCTGGTGGGCAGAGCGTCGCCCCTGGTGGGCGTGCCGGGTGGATCCCGGTCGGGTGCATGCGGGAGTCTGTCTGACTGTCTCTCCCCGTTTCCAGCTTCAGAAAAAAAATACAAAAAAAAAAAAGTAAAATGTCTATATTACCCAAAGCAATCTATAAATTCAATGCAATACCAATTAAAATACCAATGACATACTTCAAAGATATAGATCACATATTCCAAAAATTTATATGGAACCAAAAGAGAACACGAATAGCCTCAGCAATCTTAAAAAAGAAGAATAAAGAGGGAGGTATCACACTTCCTGATATCAAGTTATACTACAAGGCCATTGTACTCAAAACAGCCTGGTACTGGCATAAGAACAGGCATATAGATCAATGGAACAGAACAAGGAACCCAGAAATAAACCCACAGTTCTATGGACAACTGATATTTGACAAAGGAGGTAAGGAAATACAATGGAGTAAAGA
Source organism: Saccopteryx bilineata (assembly GCF_036850765.1). Classification (NCBI taxonomy): domain Eukaryota; kingdom Metazoa; phylum Chordata; class Mammalia; order Chiroptera; family Emballonuridae; genus Saccopteryx; species Saccopteryx bilineata. The sequence goes on along the minus strand of NC_089491.1, from coordinate 108,849,947 downwards.
CAGCCTCTTTAACAAATGGTGTTGGGAAGATTGGACAGCTACCTGCAAAAAAATGAAACTAGATCACCAGCTTACACCACTCACAAAAATAAACTCAAAATGGATAAAAGACTTAAATGTAAGCCTTAAAACTATAGGCATATTAGAAGAAAACATAGGCAGTAAGCTCTCCGACATCTCTCGGAGCAATATATTTGCTGATTTATCTCCATGGGGAAGTGAAATAAAAGACAGGATAAACAAATGGGACTATATCAAACTAAAAAGCTTTGCACAGCTAAAGACAACAAGAACAGAATAAAAAGACAAACTACACAATGGGAGAACATATTTGACAATACATCTGATAAGGGGTTAATAACCAAAATTTATAAAGAACTTGTAAAACTTAATACCAGGAAGACAAACAATCCAATCCAAAAATGGGCAAAAGAAATGAATAGACACTTCTCCAGAGAGGACATACAGATGGCCAATAGGCATATGAAAAAATGCTCAACATCACTAATCATTAGAGAAATGCAAATTAAAACCACAATGAGATATCACCTCACACCAGTCAGAATGGCACTCATCAACAAAACAACACAGAATAAGTGCTGGCGAGGATATGGAGAAAAGGGAACCCTCCTGCACTGCTGGTGGGAATGCAGACTGGTGCAGCCACTGTGGAAAACAGTATGGAGATTCCTCAAAAAATTGAAAATCGAACTGCCGTTTGACCCAGCTATCCCACTGTTAGGAATATACCCCAAGATCACCATAGCACTGTATGAAAAGAAGAAATGCACCCCCATGTTTATGGCAGCATTGTTCACAATAGCGAAGTTCTGGAAACAGCCCAAGTGTCCGTCAGAGGACGAGTGGATTAAAAAGCTTTGGTACATATATACTATGGAATACTACTCAGCCATAAGAAATGATGACATCGGATCATTTACAATAACATGGATGGACCTTGATAACATTATACGGAGTGAAATAAGTAAATCAGAAAAAAACTAAGAACTATATGAATCCATACATAGAAGGGACATAAAAATGAGACTCAGAGACATGAACAAGAATGTGATGGCAACGGGGGTGGGGGGGATGGAGCAAGGAAGGAGAGAGGGGTTGGGGGAGAGGAGGGGCACAAAGAAAACCAGATAGAATGTGACAGAAGACAATTTGACTTTGGGGGAGGGGTATACAGCACAATCAAATGTCAAAATAATCTGAAGATGTTTTCTCTCAACATATGTACCCTGATTTATCAATGTCACTGCATTAAATTTAATAAATAAATTTAAAAAAAAAGAATGAGGACTGTTTCCAGATCTTGGCTATTGTAAACAATGCTGCCATAAACATGGGGGTGCATTTGTCCATCAGTAGACGAGTGGATTAAAAAGCTATAGTACATTCACACAATGGAATACTATGGGGCCATGAAAAAGAAGAAAATATTACTTTTTGCGACAAAATGGATGGACCTGGAAACTATTATGTTAAGTGAAATAAGCCAGGCAGAGAAAGAAAAATATCATATGACCTCACTCATCTGAGGAATTCGACGAACAATATGAACTGAGGAGCGGAATAGGAACAGAGGCGGGATCAAGGGATCCAGAGGGAAAGCTGACAGAGGGAAAGAGGATGATGGAATGGGATGAGAGCAGAAAAACAAATCCTGGAGGGAAGGGGGAGGAGGATGTTACAAGGAGAGGGACAAGGGGTATGTACTGGGGAACATGGGGGAGGGGAGGATGCATTCAGGGGGACACTAGAATCTATGTAAATACAATAAATTAAAATAAATTTCATGTTAAAAAATAAAAAAGTGAGCAATGTAAATTTGTGATTTCCACATTGGGTGGCTGCCCAGGCACCCACCTTAGCAAGAACCCTGATTACAAGTGCCATTTTTAACAACCCATTTGCTGAACTCAACAAAAAATTAGGTATTGATTCTGCCAAACTGTGCAAACCGACTGAATCCCATCGAGGTTGCTGGGTGGATCCCGGTCGGGGAGCATGGGGACTCTGTTTCACTATCTCTCCTCCTCTCACTTAAAAATTATAAAAACAAAATAAAAATGCTCACAAAAGTGAAAATATGTTTACAAAAGTGAAAAAAATAGAAGGGTTGAGGAAATTTCCCACAGGTGGCACACCGACACATAGAAAAAGACGAAGCTATGGCAAATAGGAGAAGAAGATAAGAAGAACAAGATAACCAATCCAGGAAATCCAATGCTTATGTAGTGCAGGCTCCAGAAACAGAGAAATATAGAGGAGAAAATAATCTACAAAATAATCAAAGAACTTTTCCCAAAACTGAGATGCTAAGTTGAATGGGTCCACTAAGCGCCCAGTACAATGATTAAAATAAACCTATTATGAGGCACAGTATCATGAAATTTCAAAACAGTGGGACAAAGAAAAGATTCTAAAAATTTTGAGAGAGAGAGAGAGGATCACAATCAAGAAATGGCTTCAAATGATATCCAATCTACAATTCTATACACAAGCAACCATCAGTCAAGTACAAATCAAATACAGTCATTTTAAGACATTCATGATCTTAAAAAAAAAAATTCACCTGACCAGGTAGTGGCGCAGTGGATAGAGCGACAAACTGGGATGCGGAGGACCCAGGTTTGAGACCCTGGGGTTGCCAGCTTAAGCGTGGGCTCATCTGGTTTGAGCAAAAGCTCAACAGCTTGGACCCAAGGTCGCTGGCTCGAGAAAGGGGTTACTCGGTCTGCTGAAGGCCCTCGGTCAAGGCTCATATGAGAAAGCAATCAATAAACAACTAAGGTGTCCAATGAAAAACTGATGATTGATGCTTCCCATCTCTCTCTGTTCCTGTCTGTCTGTCCCTATCTATCGCTCTCTCTGACTATCTGTCTGTCCCTGTAAAAAAAAAAAAAAAATCTACCTCCCATTAATTCATTCTTAACTAAAGCTGATTAATGTGTTCCATCAAAATAAAGAAGTAAACCAAGAAAGAGACAAGCATGAGATATAGGGAAACAGGAGGCCCCAACACAAAGAAAAGCAAATGGAATGTCCAAAAGAAGAGTTTAAAAAGGTCAGGTGATGGTAGTTATATAACAAGCTTAGAGAGAAACTAGAATAGTCTTAAAACTGACACACTGAGAAGCACCATTAGCAAGATCCTTTCAACTTTGTCATCATTTTCATCTGAGGATAGAATGCCCAAATGAAATCTGGTCTAGATTCTCAGATGTGCCTGGCTTATCAAAACCATATGATGAGACTGACCTGTGGTGGCGCAGTGGATAAAGCGTCGACTTGGAAATGCTGAGGTTGCAGGTTCGAAACCCTGGGCTTGCCTGGTCAAGGCACATATGGGAGTTGATGCTTCCAGCTCCTCCCCCTCTTCTCTCTCTCTCTCTCTCTCTCTCTCTCCTCTTTATCTCTCTGTCTCTCCCTCTCCTCTCTAAAAAAATGAATAAATAAAAAAAATTTTAAAAAAAACAAAACCATATGATGATAAACCTGATGATTTTCTTCTCCACTCTATATGCTGACTCGTTTTTTTGTTTGTTTGTTTTTTTCGAAGTGAGAAGCAGGGAGGCAGAGAGACAGCCTCCCACATGTGCCCAACTGGGATCCACCTGGCATGCCCACCAGGGGGTGATGCTCTGCCCATCTGGATACTGCTCCATTGTGCCCGGAGCCATTCTAGTGCCTGAGGTGGAGGCCATGGAGCTGTCCCCAGTGCCCAGGCCAACTTTGCTCCAGTGGAGCCTTGGCTGCGGGAGGGGAAGAGAGAGATAGAGAGAAAGGAGAGGGGGAGGGGTGGAGAAGCAGTTGGGTGCTTCTCCTGTGTGCCCTGGCCGGGAATCGAACCCGGGACTCCTGCACACCAGGCCGACGCTCTACCACTGAGCAAACCAGCCAAGGTTATACCCTGACTCTTGGATCAGCTGTCAATAATCATTTCTCTCTAGAGCAGTGGTTCTCAACCTATGGGTCGCGACCCCCGCGGGGGTTGAACAACCAAAACACAGGGGTCGCCTAAAGCCATCAGAAAATACATATTTATTATACAATACATTTTTAAATAAAATATGTATTTATTATACAATACATTTTAAAATAAAATATGTATTTCCGATGGCTTTAGGCGACCCATGTGTTTTGGTCTTTCAACCCCGCCGGGGTCTCGACCCACAGGTTGAGAACTGCTGCTCTAGAGATATGTTTAGCTTTGATCTATTCCTAGAAGTTTGAGGTAGGCTGTGGTAAGCTCAAAAGTGGAAAATACAAAGCAGTCTTTCCCCTTCATTCTATTCCTACTAGACATACATCTATACTTGCACCAGAAGCACCAATGGAGGTAAGACCTGCTTCCCAGGATTTACTACTGACTATGTAAAGCCCCAACTTCCTCAAAAGGGGCTTCTGAAAACTTTAGGAAAGCTGAGTGTAGGCTATGACCCAGTGTCACTATAGGGTTCTGTTTTTGCTTCATCTAACACTGGCAATGTTGTCTTTTCCGTACACAGCTAGGCCTGTGCTTGCTACTCAGTTTTTCTAAATTAAACCATTATTATTGAAGGATATGTACACAGGTAATAAAGCTGTAAAGAGAAGCACCACCGTGAACACAGAACTAGTACAGCAGTTCCTCTAGAAGGGTCAAAGGAGGGTACACTCACAGGGGGACATAGCCATTGCTAAAGTGTTGGTAATGTTTTGATATAGTTGGTGTATTTACAACTTTTCATTGTATAATTGCTCTTTAAAATGTACATATACATTATTTTATACTATCTTCTATGTGTGTAATATACTTCCTAATGGCAACAATAAAGATAGCAACATAGTAATTTTCATAATTGGAAAAGTGGGCCATAGAAATGAATGCATGCTATGATACAACCAGGTGCGTTACATTAGCAGGCAGGAGGGTGGGGTGTATGTGTCAGTTATACCCAAATGAGAACAGTAAATCACAGTTAAGATATTATGCATGGTTTTCTCACAAACCCAACAGTTTTTAAATGACTTCAAGTGTACTATCTCATTTAGTATCCACCATTATGTGCAGCAAAGAGTTTCACAAACCTCATATTGTAGATGGAGAGACAAAGGCTTAGAGTAATTTAACAAAGCTTGCCCATCATTTCATAGTCAAGAGACAGTGAACCAGGGACTCACACCTCCACGCCATACCTCTCTGTGCCACCCTTTTCTTTTACCTCAGGCAAGTGCCAGTCTCGCTAAGCCTCAGTTTCTTCATCTGTAACATAACAGTGATGATGGGGCACTGCTTAAAATTACCAGGATTGACCCTTTCAGTAGTATGAACGTCCATGTACGTCCTCATGCCTTCTGACCATCTACCGTATGATCGTACAACAATTATTTTTAAAACGCATAAGGCAACATTAAAAAAAGGCAAATGTATGTTCTTCTTATTTCCATAAATTGGTTACCAAACAAACATGATTTTAAGTTAATATAACTGAAACTGAAACTAATTTCATTTTTTGAAAAAAAAGAAAACTCACTCCCAGGGGTCAGCAAGCATGAAAAAAAACTCACTACTCAAAGGGTTAAGTGAAATAAAACATGGAAAGCAATTTACTATATAACCTAGTTCCTAGGGAATAATACCTGTCATGTATCAATAATAGCAATGTTAATAGTAAGGATTAATTAGGTAGTTGAGTGCAATATTTTTTATCTAGGTATTACACATACAAGAATGAGTAAGAGCTCACTGTCCAGCAGGAACAATTAACTTTAGGAACCTATGGAAATGGTGGAGGTATATGTTTACATGTGATGCTATGAGAACAGAAAGGAAGAACACTTGGATTGGGCCTGGCAAGGCAGCTGGGGCAGGCTTGCTTAAGGAGGCATTCCTCAGAGATATATATTTGGCTTGCAAAAGAGTCTATGAGATTATGTCCAGCCCATGTCCTTGACCTCACCCGAGAAAAGGAAAAATGATGATATTGAAGTTAAGGCAAGGATATCTCCATACTTTGAGTTTAATACTACTCTGCTAAAAAGTTCAACAGTGACTGTTAAAACAAATCAAAAGATTAAAGACAAAAGTCATTAATTTCGGTAATTAAAAGATAAAGAGTATTATGCCGAGCTTGCGAGTTCGATTTCCAGTCAGGACACATATAAAAATCAACCAATGAGTGCATAAATAAGTGGGATGACAAATCAATGTTCTCTCTCTCTCTTTCTCTCTCTCCCTTCCTTTCTCTCTCTAAAAGTTAGTTCAAAAGTTTAGAAGATAACTAGAATATGTACTGAGAATTAGATGATATCAAGGAATTGTTAAGTTTGTTAGGTATGATATGGTGGAGATATATATATATATGGTCTATTGGCAAGTTCTGTCCATCTTTGGAATAAAACAAAATACAAATTTTTCTTACCATCAACAAACTTTATTAAATAATATAATTGCTATTATTATTAATGATTTCTTGCCAGCGTGAGGGCAATTTGTATATCCCATTTTTGAAAAATGTTTTAGCTTTTGATGTGAAAAATTGAACCAGTGCTTGTTTGATATCTTCTTCATTTTTGAATTTTTTGCCCTTCAAAAAATTTTGTAAGGACAAAAACAAGTGATAGTCGGAGGGTGCTATAGTCCGGGGAATATGGTGGATGCAACAGAATTTCCCAGCCTAGTTCTGCAATTTTTTGATGAGTCCCCAAAGCAGCATGTGGCCTGGCATTATCATGATGCAGTATGATGTTCTTCCTATTGAACATCACTGGCCTCTTTTCTTGGACTGCTGTCTTTAAATTATCCAGTTGCTGACAATACTTCTCCAAATTGAGCTTTTCGTTCAGTTTTAAAAGCTCATAATGTATTGGTCCTCGAATGTCCCACCATATACACAACATTCTCTTATTCAGAGTCAAATCTGGTTTAGAGGTGGAAGGGCTAGGTTTTCTGGGTTCACAATTTGCCCTTTTCCTCACAATGTTTTCATAGGTAATCCACTTTTCATCCCCAGTTATCATCCAGTTCAAGAAGGGCTCAATTTTGTTCTGAGCAAGCAGAGATATGCATATGACGACTCGATCATCCAAATTCTTCTGACTTAATTCATGTGGCACCCATCTTGAATATTTCCACACCAACCCTATCTTCCGAATATGGTCCAAAATGGTTTGCTGAGCTGAATTAAGCCTTTCTGTGATCTCTGATTTGTCAGAAAAGGATCTTGCTCCAACATGGTCTTAACAACATTGTCATCGATCAAAGATGGTCGCCCAGAACGTGGCTTATCAGAAAGGTCGAAATCACCCGTTTCGAAGTTTTTGAACCATCTTCTGCATGTCCTATCAGAAACTGTACCTTCACCCAATACTTTCAATGAATTTCTACATGCTTCTGTAGCATTTCTTCCTTGTTGAAATTCATAAAAATTACAATGGCGTAAATGAACTTTATCAGTAGCCATGGGTACACTATCGCTTCACACATAAGACTAACGTGAATCAACTTTGTTTTAGTTAATTTGCTACATCAGTATATATACATTAAGTGATAAAAATAGAGAGGCACACATGCGCCAAATAAACATGTGCTTAACGTGTCGAAACTTGTTGTGATAGAAACGGACAGAACTTTCCGGTAGACCTGATATATATATATAGTGTCCTTCTTCTCTGGTAAGATATATAGAGTTAAATTGCCATAGTTACCTTAACTTACACAAGTGGCCTACAATGGGAACGGGATGGGGGTGATGGTGTGATAATTATAAGAGAAAGTGTCATAAGAAAGAAATCACCAGGAATTCAATAAGAGTAATCTCATCTCTACTTTTATGTATGTTTGACATTTTCCATAACTCATGAACATGGACAACAGTGAGGTGATGGCCAGGTTGGCAGAGAGGCGGAGGAGGGTATAGGAGGAATAAATGGTGATGAATAAAGACTTGACTTGGGGGAGAGGGGTGAACACACAACACGATCTACAGAAATATGTTGTAGAATTGGGCACCTGGCCTTGTATGATTATGTTAGCCAGCATCACCCCAATAAATTTAACTTTTTCAAATGTCACTAGTGATTTGAAGAAAGCTGTTTCAGATAAATGTCATGGGGAGAAGACAGATTGGAAAGGGTCAAAGCATAGATGGGTGATGAAATATGAAGGCAAGGAGTATAGCTCGACTCGAGAATTTTGGTCAAGCTCAGTGGAGTATCAGGTAGAGATAACTACATAGATATATACAGAAATAAATGTGATTTGGCTAATTATAAGGGAAATCTAAATACATTTTGGGGTCTAAATGAAGAAGCCAGTGGAGAGAGCAAGATGAAAAAGTAAAAGAGAAGAGATGATAGATTGAAATTCCAGATGGCAGGCAGGGGTCTGAGGAGGAAAGGCGATTTAGTCATCAACAAGAGAGAAAGAAACTACTTTCAAAGCCACGTCAGATGGAGCAAAACCCACAGCTCTCCCACAGGGCCAGGCTCCCACTGGTGTCAGGAAGACAGCAGGTACCACCTTCAAAGCTGGGATGGAGCTATTTGGATGGAAAGCCCGACACTGGAGGGCACACAGGCTACCACCAAAAAGGAAGCAAAGGCCGGTGAGAAACAGGTGCAAAGAACAAGCAGGAGAGCTACTCAGAGTGAAAAACCCAATGTTGAAAAGAACCTAAGCCAGTCAGAGAAAGACAGATACTATATGGTCTCACTTATATCATACGTGGAATTGAAATGTAGAAACACCATAGCTCTGACCATACGACGAGTTTGGCAAGATTTGCAGATGAGTAAATGAAAAGAGTTCTGTAAAGGCCATAAATGTTCACTAACGTCTAGATTCCGGAAAGCCCTCAGGGTGCTGCCTTAACAACCTCAGTAAAAGGCCAGGATGACCGAGCACATTCTTTTGCTATTTGTAAAATGCTTTGCTGAGCACTCTCTCCCTAAATTGTCCCACCGATAACCAGAAGCCTGTTTCACTTCTGTACAACTGCTCTGGCTAGGTGCTCACCCCCTCCCCTCTCTTCTTTAGGCCTGTAAAAGCAAACCCTTAAGTTTGTTCGGGGTCGCGAGTTCTTTAGGATGTGAATCTACTTGTGGTAGCTGGCATTAATTTGGCTACTTAATTTTGTGTGGCAAAACGTTTGTTTCCTCACTGTTCAGATATAACATTTGGGGGCTCATCCGGGTCGTGTCCGCTGGACACCTTTGGTCTTGCCACACACGGGCAACTGGCCTCCTGGGCCTGACTGCCGGAAGGAAACCCAGCAGGGGAGGCGCCACCTGAGACGTTCCAGGGCCCTGCCAGTCTTTTTTGTCTGGCCAACCGTAAGCTGTAGACAATCAGCATGTCCATCCACCCATTTGGAGTCATCTAGAAAGCCTCCAGAGGTGAATAGAGCAAATTTGCAACTTGCTCAAATTCACAACTTGCTTGTGGCTAGCCGTCTTGCAGCTGTTGTGATCGAGGATCAGACGCGATCGCACTCACACAATGGGCTCTCCAGGGCCAAGACCTTGGCGGAGAGTAAGTGTGCGCTCAGGGAAGACATTGCAGGGACTAAGTTAAGTCCCACCTCGGGCTTCCCAGGACACATCTATTTGTGCTGTCTGTTCTTGCCGACATCTCGTTCTTTGCTCTTGCTTTATTATTTTTGCACTGAAAACCCCTGAGTGAATGGTGTGTGAATGGGGATCTTTGGTGCCGGCGCCTGAGTTTACGCCATCAGGCGAGCACCTGAGCAGCTCCTGACGGGTACTCCCGTTTCTTGTTCATTAAACTGTGTTGAAAAGTCAAGTGTAAATGTAAATAGTGAATTGTCTGTTTTGTAGGTTCCCTTTGTTTGTCAGGAAAATCTCTAGTGTAATTTTAATTGGAAATTTCTGGCTTAAAACCAGAGGGCAAAAATGAAGGGAAATTCATAAACTCCATATAGTTTAGTGGCTGTCCACCAGAAGCTGAGGGAAACCTCTTCCACCTCTGGGTCTGACCTAGTCAGGGGTGTATACTGACTGGCCTATACTAAGAAGAGCGAATATCCCAAGGTGAACTCAGCAGATGGTTGTCACTTTTAAAAGGCAACTCTGAGAAAACCATTTTAAAGCCCACAAATGATTTTAAAAATAGCAAAATTGCAAAGCAAAAAATCATAGAAATATTATATTGCTTAAAGCTAAAACTAACTAGAGACCTAAGAGAGTGCTAGAGGAATTCGGGGCTGCCACCCCTTGCTATGGCCCCCCACCCCCACCTCCTCTGCTTTGGCTCCGGGGAATTATCGCCTCATACCTAGAGCCAGACCTGAGGAGAAGAGTTAGGAAATACTGCCCCTTCTAAACCCATTTTGCCCCTGAGGGAAGCCACTTTTCATAGTTTAAATCCCTTTCTCTTCTAGTGACTTGTGCAATTAGAAGGCTCAGAACCTCCTTTCTCAGGGAAGCCTCAGGCCCTAACAGGACTGTTAGAATCTGTACTGTATACACATCGCCCCACTTGGGATGATTGTCAACAACTCCTAGTCACCTTATTTACTGCTGAGGAGAGAAAAAGGATAACATCAGAGGCGAGAAAAGCTGCTATGTTAGGAATAAATAGGTCTGAGGAGGATAACGGAGACCACCTCAAGAGGTGTTTCCGGCTGTCTGGCCTGAATGGCACCCTAACACCACAGCCGGACGGGAAATGCTGAACACTTTTTGCCAGTTTATGTTAGCCAGGATTAGGGGGGCTACTAAGGAACACGTGAATTTGTCTAAGGTGTCAGAAGTTATTGGAGATCCTCAGGAGATTCCCGTGGCTTTCTTGGAAAGACTGCAGGAAGCCTAGAGGTCTATACGCCTCTAGACCCAGAGGCATCAGAAAATGCTAGGGCAGTTAATTTAGCTTTCATGTCCCAGGCAGCTCCAGATGGTAGGAGGAAGCTACAAAAATTAGAAGGCTTCCTGGGGATAGTAATTTCCCAACTGTTAGAGATAGCTCAGAAACTTTACAATAATAGAGACACCTTAGAGAAGAAACAAACTGAGAAAATGACTAAGGTAGTTGTAGCTGTTCTAGAACACCAGAATAAAAAGAAAGGGAAGTTAAAAGGGGATTAACTCCCCATATTAAGAGATTTCTAGAAGCTGGTATTCTTGTTCTTTGTCAATCCCCATGGAATACCTCTTTTCTGCCTGTTCAGAAGCCAGGCACTGGAGACTAGTAAAGAATGCTTTCTTCAGTATTTCCCTGGCACCTGTAACTCAGTCCATCTTTGCCTTTGAGTAAAGTGACCCAAAAGCAGGCATCTTAGGACAACTAACCTGGACCAGATTACCACAGGGTTTCAGAATTCACCGACCCTCTTTGATGAGGCAGTACATCAGGACCTGCTTGCCTTCCACCAGGAACATCCAGAGTGCACGCTGCTGCAGTATGTAGATGATTTGCTTCCAGCTGTGGAAACAGAGGTAAGCTGCCGGATGGCCACTGAGGGCCTTTTACAGACACTGCAGACTCTGGGGTACCAAGTGTCAGCTAAAAAGCCACAACTCTGCACCTCCAAGGTGACCTGTCTAGGCTACCACATTGAGGTGGGGAAGCGTACTCTCTCCTCTAGCCATACAGAGGCAATCCTTCAGGTCCCAACCCCCACCACCAAGAGACAATTCCAAGAATTTCTAGAAGCAGTTGGATACTGCAGGTTGTGAATCCCTAGGTTTGCAGAGATAGCCAAGCCTTTGTACTCCTGCATAGCACAAAACCAAGAATTAATTTGGACAGATAAGAAAGAAGAGGCTTTCGAAATCCTCAAAAAAAGCCCTCACTAAGGTTCCTGCCCTGGCTCTGATATTACACAGCCTTTCCAGCTCTTTGTTCATGAGAGTAAAGGAATCGCAAAAGGGGTCTTGACCCAGATGCTAAGGCCATGGCACAGGCCTATTGCTTACCTTTCCAAGTGGCTAGACTCATTGATGGTCACCCAAGTGGCTGCTCATTGATCAGCCTCGCATCAAGTTTGTTCAGAATAAGGCCATCAACTCTGCTAGCCTGATGCCTGACAAGGATCCTAGCATCCCCTTGCATGACTGCTCTGAGGTACTAGGCTCTGTTCAAACTGCAAGGCCGGACCTCACTGATAAACCCCTAGCTGAGGTAAAAGAACAGTGTTGGGCAGATAAAATATATTATGCTCACTTTGTTAAAGATGGCACTGCCCATGGGGAAGCCCATCACCCAGGTGATATTATTTGCCCTTCTTCTTGGGATGGGCATGATTATATTAATGTGTGTTGGGGGTGAGCTGTGGGCAGGCAGGATCCTTGTATCCTAGGGCTTGGTTTTAGGACTAAGCCTTTCCCACCTTTTTTGATGTGGGTTGGTGCAATCTCAGGAGGAATCCCATTATGCCTCAGATAAGTAACTTTGTATCAGAGACTTCCTCATTTGTATATTGGATCAAAGGTTTTGATTTCTATACTATAAAATAGGGCTGACCCGGAGCTTGCTCTCTCTTGGTTCCTGAGATTAGCATTAGAGGAAAGAAGAAGAGAAGGCCACGTGGAGGAGGCCAGGAGAAGCAGCCAAGATGGTGGAGTGCTGAGGAAGAAGCCAGTTTATGCAGAGTTTGTGCAGGGAGAAGGAAGGAGATGGGGAACAGAGGTGAATAAGTCTGGTGACCTAGAAACCTTTGATTCTAGGAAACTCAGATAAGTCAGTGGCTTTGGGAGCCCTAAATGGAAAGGGAAGTGTCTTCCTAGGATAAGTCAGTAGCTTTGTGAGCACTGAATGAGTAGGTATAAAGCCAGTAGCCGCAGCCACCATCACAGTTGCCTGGCCATGCAGCTTTGCATTGGATTCGAACAGTCGGTAAAGAAACAGTGGAGCCAAAAACTGGTGGGCCACTACTTTTAATCCTAGCTTGCACCCGGTAGACAAGTAAAAACACACACTGGGCTCCAAAACCCACTCATTCAGTGCTCACAAAGCTACTGACTTATTCGAGTTTCCTAGAATCAAAGGTTTCTAGCTCACCAGCCTTATTCATCTCTGTCCTCCATCTCCTTCATTCTCCCTGCACAAACTTTGCACAAACTAGCCTCTCATTCAGCACTCCACCATCTTGGCTGCTTCTCCTGGATTCCTCCACGTGGCCTTCCTCTGCTCTCCTCTCTAATGCTAATCTCAGGAACCGAGAGAGAGCAAGCTCCCGGTCAGCCCCACTTTATAGTATAGAAATCCAATATAGAAATAGGGAAGTCTCTAATACAAAGTCACTTATCTGAGGCATGATGGGATTCCTCATGAGAGTGCACCACCCCACATCAAAAAGGGTGGGACAGGCTTAGTCCTAAAACCAAGCCCCAGGATACAAGGATCCTGCCTGCCCACAGCCTGCCCTCAACACACATTAATACAATCACGCCCATCCCAAGCAAAAAGGGCAACCAACATCATCACCTGAGCGATGGGCTTCCACATGGGCAGCGCCATCTTTAACAAAGTGAGCATAATATATTTTATCTGCCCAACAGTAGGTTTTGGAGCCCAGTGTGTGTTTTTACTTGCCCACTGGGTGCAAACTAGGATAAAGACAATGGCCCACCAGTTCTTTTTTTTTTTTTTTTTTTTGTATTTTTCTGAAGCTGGAAACGAGGAGAGACAATCAGACAGACTCCCGCATGCACCCAACCGGGATCCACCCGGCACGCCCACCAGGGGCAACGCTCTGCCCACCAGGGGGCGATGCTCTGCCCCTCCAGGGGTCACTCTGCCGAGACCAGAGCCACTCTAGCGCCTGGGGCAGAGGCCAAGGAGCCATCCCCAGCCCCAGGCCATCCTTGCTCCAATGGAGCCTTGGCTGCAGGAGGGGAAGAGAGAGACAGAGAGGAAGGATGGGGGGGGGGGGGGTGGAGAAGCAGATGGGCACTTCTCCTATGTGCCCTGGCCGGGAATCGAACCCGGGTCCCCTGCACACCAGGCCGATGCTCTACCGCTGAGCCAACCGGCCAGGGCCTGGCCCACCAGTTCTTGGCTCCGTTGTTTCATTACCATCTGTCCGAATCAAATGCGAACCTGCATGTGAATGGCCACGATGGTGGCTCCTGGCCTTACAAACAACTATTCACAGATGATAGCAGTTTTGTCTTGGACAGGAACGACATGCAGGTGCAGCTATAGTGACTCTTGATAAGGTCATCTGGGCCCAAGCCTTGCCCCATGGGACCTCGGCTCAGCGAGCAGAACTTACCGCTCTCACCTAGGTGTTAAGTTGGGCCAAGGGAAAGAAGGTCAACATTTATACTGACAGTAGGTATGCTTTTGCTACTGCTCATGTTCATGCAGCAATCTATAAGGAGAGAAGATTTCTGCCATCTGCTAGTAAGGACATTAAAAATAAAGAAGATATTTTAGCCTTACTAGAAGCCATTTGCTTACCAGTCTGTAGCTCTCATTCATTGCCCGGGGCACAAGAAAGGAAACTCACTAGAGGTGAGAGGAAATCGGGCAGCTGATGAGAAGGAGCCCTGAAACCAGTAGGGCCTAAACCTTGTTGCCAGAGGCTCCTTTTTATAACCAACTAGAAGAAGATTTTGCTAACAAGAAAGGAATGTCTAAAATTAAGGGAGAATAGCTAGAACTACCAGATAAAAGGACTTTCTTATCTGAAGCCTCTAGGACAGTGGTCGGCAAACTCATTAGTCAACAGAGCCAAATATCAACAGTACAACGATTGAAATTCCTTTTGAGAGCCAAATCTTTTAAACTTAAACTATATAGGTAGGTATATTCCTTATTGAGGTAGCGCGCGCACGTGGTATTTTGTGGAAGAGCCACACTCAAAAGGCCGAAGAGCCTCATGGGGCTCGCAAGCCGCGGTTAGCCGACCAGTGCTTTAGGATTATCAGCCAGCAACTAATCTAGGCCAAACTAAGCTAATAGAATTATTTAAGAAAAATTACTATTTGCCAGGCTTAGACTCTATTATAGAAACATAGTATTCAAGTGTTTAGTCTGTACTCAAGTAAATGCTAAGCAAAGTAGAGACGTAAAAAGAAATGGGGAAAGAGGAGTTTTCCCAGGAGAACATTAGTACAGAGATGTAAGTACCTATTAGTTTTTATTGACACCTTTTCAGGATCGGTAGAAGCTTTTCCTACTAGAAATGAGACTGCAGTAACTATTGTTAAGAAATTGATGTATGAAATTATTCCCAGATTTAGCCTGACCTGTGGTGGTTCAGTGGGTAAAGCGTGGACCTGGAATGCTGAGGTTGCTGGCTTGAAACTCTGGACTTGCCTGGTCAAGGCACATATGGGAGTTGATGCTTCCTGCTCCTCCCCGCTTCTCTCTCTCTCTCTCTCTCTCTCTCTCTCCCCTCTCTAAAATGAATAAATAAAATCTTTAAAAGAAATTGTTCCTAGATTTAGCTGGCCCATTAATATTGGGTCTGATAATGGGCCTGCACTTGTATCCAAGATCTCACAGGTAGTAGGAAAGGCACTCAATATTAATTGGAAATTACATTGTGTTTACAGGCCTCACAGTTTGGTTCATTCTTTCAACCTGTCCTGAGCTCTGAAGTCCTAACTAAATTCATTTTAGAAACTGGTGAGAGCTGGACTAACTCCCCCTAGTTTTGCTAGAGGCTAAATATACCCCCTACTGGGAAAAAAATTCACCCCACATAGAATTGTATTAGGGAGGGCAACGCCCCTTCTCCCTAGCCTGAGAGAGCCATGAACGCCACATATTTTAAAATGTAATTCCGTAAGAGCCATACAATGACCCGTGTACATTATGCCTTATCCAATAAAAATTTGGTGTTGTCCCAGAGGACAGCTGTGATTGGCTCCAGCCACCCGCAACCATGAACATGAGCGGTAGGAAATGAATGGATTGTAATACATGAGAATGTTTTATATTT
Organism: Saccopteryx bilineata; assembly: GCF_036850765.1. Classification (NCBI taxonomy): domain Eukaryota; kingdom Metazoa; phylum Chordata; class Mammalia; order Chiroptera; family Emballonuridae; genus Saccopteryx; species Saccopteryx bilineata. The sequence goes on along the minus strand of NC_089491.1, from coordinate 108,834,042 downwards.
TTAACGTTATTATTTTTTTTATTAAAGATTTGTCTGCAAGCCAGATGCAGCCATCAAAAGAGCCACATCTGGCTCGCGAGCCATAGGTTCCTGACCCCTGCCCTAGGCTCACTTGAAGACCCCCTCAGAGACAGAGATGATGTAAACGGATCCCACCAACCCCTGTAAATTGACCCTGAGAAGGATGACATGCCCTGCTCCAGCCACAATCCAGAAGCTTGCTGGTCTATGCACAGCAGAAACTTGAGCACCCTCACCGCATGGGACTCCTTTATAATTAAAATTTGGGAAGGGGGGAGAGCTTGGGTCGAGGGAAAGCCAGAGCGAGTCATCTTAAGATTTAATGTATGTGCTGCTATAAGTCATAAAGAAGGGGGATATAAATCCCTTGCTAAGAAAGAGGTATATTTTAAAAGAAAAATGCTTATTACTAACTTAAGTTGTCACTGAAGGTTAAGATCTTTAAAATTAAGAGGTCTAATTAGAAATGAATTCTATAGTTTTAATAATGAAAGGTATAGGTACAGAGATACCTATGAAAAAAAAAGGGAGAAAGTAGGTTGTTAAAGTTGAAGGTTTATGTAAGTTGCAGAAGGTTTGTGCAGGTTATAGGAGGTTTGTACAAAGAAAAAAAAAAGGTTTAGAGAACAAAATAAGCCTCTATTGCATATTCTAGTATATGTTATAACTCAAATTTATTTGTATAGAAGAAATAGTTTTACAAAATAGAAAAGGTTCAGATCTACTGTTCCTCCAACAGGGTGGTCTATGTACAGACCTAGGAGAGACTTCTTGCTTTTATGCTAATAACTCTAGAATTATTAAAAGTTTATCTTTAGTCAGGGAAAATATAAAAAAGAGAAAAAAGAATTTGAACAGTCAGAAAACTGGTTTCAAAGAATGTTTAATTAGTCACTCTGGCTAAAAATCCTGTTGTCCGTGGCAATTAGTCTTCTTACTTTAATATTGTCTTGTACCATGTTTAATCAATTTTATAGCAAGGTTTGTTCAAGAAAAGGTAAACTTTATTAAATTAATAACAATCAGAGGCTAACATACGATTATCTAAGACAATAGCGATGAAACTGAATCAAAGATTTGATTAAAAATTAAGTAAAGGCCCTGGCCGGTTGGCTCAGCGGTGGAGCGTCGGCCTGGCGTGTGGGAGTCCCGGGTTCGATTCCCAGCCAGGGCACACAGGAGAGGTGCCCATTTGCTTCTCCACCCCTCCCCCTCTCCTTCCTCTCTGTCTCTCTCTTCCCCTCCAGCAGCCAAGGCTCCATTGGAGCAAGGATGGCCCGGGCGCTGGGGATGGCTCTGTGGCCTCTGCCTCGGGCACTAGAATGGCTTTGGACGCAACAGAGTGACGCCGCAGAGGAGCAGAGCATCGCCCCCTAGTGGGCATGCCAGGTGGATCCCAATCGGGCACATGCGGGAGTCCGTCTGACTGCCTCCCTGTTTCCAGCTTCGGAAAAATGAAAAAAAAAAAAAATTAAGTAAAACCAGTAGAGAATGAAATGTAGAAACACCATATCTCTGACCTACAATGAGTTTGGCAAAATGCAGATGAGTAAATGAAGAGTTCTGTAAAGGCCATAAATGTTCACTAATGTCTAGATTCTGGAAAGCCCTCAGGATGCTGCCTTAACAACCTCAGTAAAAGGCCAAGATGACCGAGCACGTTCTTTTGCTTTTTGTTAAATGTTTTGCTGAGCACTCTCCCTAGATTGTCCCAACAATAACCGAAAGCCTGTTTCACTTCTGTAAAATTGCTTTGGCTAGGTGCTCACCCCCTCCCCTCTTCTTTAGGCCTGTAAAAGCAAACCACTAAGTTCATCTGGGGCCATGAGTTCTTTAGGATGTGAATCCACTCGTGGTTGCCGGCATTAAATTAAAGACTCCTTAATTTGGCTATTTAATTTTGTGTGGCAAGCCTGACCAGGCGATGGCTCAGTGGATAGAGCATCGGACTGGGATGTGGAAGATATAGGTTCAAGACCCCGAGGTCGCCAGCTTGAGCGTGGGCTCATCTGGATTTAGCAAAGCTCACCAGCTTGGACCCAAGGTCGCTGGCTCGAGCAAGGGGTTACTTGGTCTGCTGAAGGCCCGCGGTCAAGGCACATATGAGAAAGCAATCAATGCCCAAAAAGATGTCGTAACAAAAAACTAATGATTGATGCTTCTCATCTCTCTTTCTTCCTGTCTGTCTGTCCCTAACTATCCCTCTCTCTGACTCTCTGTCTCTGTAATAAATAAATAAATAAATAAATAAGAATTGTAAAAAAAAAAAAATTGTGTGTGGCAAAACGTTTGTTGCCTCGCTGTCCAGATATAACAGAATCAAATGAACTCAATAAACTGATGAACAAAATAGATACAGAGCAAGGACACCTGGAACAGATGGACAGCTGTTAGAGGGCAGGGTGGTGAGGAGATTGAATGAAAGGTGAAGGGATTAGCCAAATATGTATATATACATAACACATAGATACAGAGTGGCAACAGCCCAGGGAAAGGGGCCGGGGATGGGTGCAGGACGGCAGAGGGAGGGAGAAGGGGCTGGAAAGGGACTTTGCTTGGGTTGGAGGGTGCACAATGCAGTGTGCAGATGGTGTTATATTGAGTTGTATGCGTAAAACCAGTATGGTTTTGCGAACCAATGTCAGCCCAATAAATTCATATTTTTTAAAAAAAGAGTCTGGCATGGAGTGGATTATACCATTCACTCTCAGCTCTCCTGCTCCACCACAAACTCCAATCAGATTCCAGCAAAATTTATTCACAGTCTCAGGTCTCCAGTTTAGGAAAGGCAGGTGATCTGGACCAAGTTGAAGTTAGTAACCTGAGGGGTTAATATGTGCTCAGCCTGAAGTAAAGGTGGGGGAGGGAGGAGAGATGCGCAGGAGCTGTGTTTATTTTAGAGAAGTTACAAGACCTAGATTCAATAGGTCCCCTATTGAACCGAATCTCCAGTGTCAGTTCAAACCTGAGCCAACCATTTTGGTTTGAACAGCAGCAGGCTGCTTAAATGGCTACTCACTATCAGAACCCATGCTATAATATTATCCAATACTACATTTAATGATGAGGAATCTCAACTCACCACTTCTCTGAAGTTCAATTTCTACAGTTACTCTTAAGTTGGCCGTGCTGCGAGAAAACTATTCCAAGATAATTATCATTTAAAAAAAATTTAAATGGGAGGAATAAAATTAGTTCTCTCTTTCATGCAAACCAATAAAACATTTCCTACCTTTTCCCCTGCACCCATCCAGAGAGGCACCTGAATCAGTGGTCCTCTGAGAACCAGCCATAACGGCCAATTGTTAAAGAACTGGAATTCCACCAGAACAAGTCATTTTCTCAACAATGCCAGCTCAGGAACTGTGAACTGTTTGTTACACTGTTTAGTTGCCTTAATGGGGCATCATTAAAATTCCCTCTTCCATTCACTACTTGAGATGCAAAGCCAGGAAATGGTCCACTAAGTGCAAGTACAGACATTCTAATTAGTGACACTGTAACCAGGGTTTCTGCCCACCAATATGCTAAATTATGTGAATCGCATGAATAGGGAAACAGAGTGGTAAGTCTTTCAGATCTGCCTTCCGAGCTGAATCCATATTCTGCTTCTAATTAGAGCTACAAAGACTTCCTCTATAAAAGCTCACATTTCTAACTCTCGCGTGTTATTGACTCTTCTTTGGAGCCACCTCACCCACCATCCTCGCAACAGTACTTACTCCTGTGTGTTTTTTTCCTCCCTGGGACACCATCCATTTCCCCTCACCAGGAATTCTCACTGACAATACCAGGAGACCAGAGTTATTCTCAGAGAACAGCTTGCCTAGTGCCAGGCTTCATTTGTCTTTCCCCATGGGTCATTTGTCACAGGGAGGTGGCCTGTTGCAGTAAATCCTAATTGAAAGCCTGTGTGTTCTCCTGTGTGCAACCTGGATGCCAGCATCAAGCAAAATGAATTGCTTTGCACCCTGCAGAGAGGTGCGCCAGTATAGAACCGGGCAAAGCCCTGCAAGCCAGCAATAATATGCCCTAGCACTGTCTTTGGAAGAGTCTTCTAATTCTTAGAGAAGAGTAATTATATAGTATTGCAATTTACATATATAGGGTCAATATTGGACATGGCCCTTCCCCCACCCTCGCCACATGGCACCATGGTCACAGATCCTGATAGTGGGCCATGAGATAAAGAGTAATAAAACTGTAACTAAGGTTTTAGTAAGAACAATGGAACTGAATCACCAGATATGTATCAATGAGGGACAACACAGAATGATGTGTACCCTTCCACCTACCCCCTACTCACCAGCTTGCCTACACACAGGCAATGAGCTTAACTGACCAGGGGTTAGTTATTTAAACTGTGACCCCACCCATCAGAACACAGAACTTTACCAACTGGCTGCCATTGGTGCTGCTCCTGTATGTACAATAAAGGCTATGTCCACTCCATCTGGTTCTCTTTGTGGTTTCTTTGGGATCTTGCAACAACACTAGATTCATTTTTCAGGTCTGGGCCTCCTGCATTACAATATGCAATCTGAGATTTCTCTCATGCCAAGGACTTTGTTTCCATTGTATCTTTAACTACCTTAATATCAGAACCCAACAGGAAAAGGTTGGTTCTAAATATGGGTGTGTTCCCATATTGCAGGAATCAGAGGAGGACAAAAACGCCCAGACAACTTGATGAAGAAAGTAGAATTTATTTAGCCAGCAGAGCAGCATGACTCCAAAAGAGGCAAGCCAAACACGTGCTCGCCAAAGTTATATTTCTTACATCTTATATACCCTTTACAGAACACAGGTTTACATGCAAGGGGCTCGTGATTCCTTTGTCTAGAGGTACACATCAGTCACACAAATGGGTGGAAGGGTGAGCTTAGGTGAGGTCAGAGAATAAGCATTGGAATTTGTTTAAGAAAATAGAAGAGGAAGGGGTTTTTAGATAAGTTCATCTTCCTTTCTCTCTTCAAAACTTTCTTGGTGTGAAAACCTCTCCATTAGCAAAAGAATGTCCCTTCTCAAGCAGGAATGTAATTTGCAATTTCACAGATGACATTTAACTGGTGCTGTTCAGCCCCCATTGCAAACTATAAGCGAGCAAACATAAACATCATATTTTACAAACTTACTTGGCCAACATTCTACCCCTTTTGCTTGGTTTGCAATTCACACCACAGGCATTCCTGTGCAGAGAATGAGGTACATTAAAATGTCCTTGAAGCTTCTCTCCAACAGGAAGAAGAGCTTCCTGGTTCAGGAGGGCTTCCTTCCTTACCCACATCCATTTCCTCACTCTGCCCCCACCCTCTCTCCACCCTGTTAGACTTGACATTACATGTAGAATCCATTTATAAGAACATGAGGCACATTCATTCCTTGAGCAAACACAAGTGCCTGTTGCTCAACAGGCACCATGGTAGGCATATTCAAATCACTGGAGGAAGACAGAATTTTCATTTTGAAAACGAATTATACCCCACTGTTGGGCAAATGAGTTTGTAAAATTTGTATTTTTTGTTTGCTCACTTTTATTGTTAGAAAATGGTACTGGGCAGCCACATGTGTGCTTTCCCTCAGAGCAGGGCAGTTGATTACAAATTATGGATTGCATTCCTGCTTGGGAGGGACCATTGTTTTTGCTAACTGTATGGCCAGTACCCGCCACCATCGTGGCCATTCACATGCAGGTTCTCACTGGATTCGGGCAGACAGTAAAGAAACAGTGGAGCCAAAAAATGGTGGGCCATTCCTTTGTTCTACTCTTGTACCGACCAACAAGCAAACACACAGGGCTCCAAAACCCTGACACATTCTTCAGTTCTACAACCAGGAGAATCTTCTTTGGTTTTTCCTAGAATCAAAGGACCCCACCAGTCTTAGTCACCTCTGGTTCCCCAGCTGCACACCTTCTCCTTTCTCCTCTCTGCACAAACTGGCTTCTTCTTCAACACCCTGCCATCTTGGCTTCTCTCCTCCTTCCTCACTCTGCAAAAACTGGCTTCTTTCCTTCCTCCTTTTAAAATTTCTTTGGTGCCAAAAACCCCTCCTCCAGCAACATTAGCATAACAGTGGCCCTTCCCAAGCAGGAAGGTAATTAGCAATTTCACAGACCAGCACCATTTTTTTTTTTTTTTTATAATTTTATTTTTTTAATGGGGTGACATCAATAAATCAGGATACATATATTCAAAGATAACAAGTCCAGGTTATCTTGTCTTTCAATTATGTTGCATACCCACCACCCAAAGTCAGATTGTCCTCTGTCACCTTCTATCTTGTTTTCTTTGTGCCCCTCCCACCCCCTATCCCTCTCCCATTCCCCCCTCCCCCCCGTAACCACCACACTCTTATCAATGTCTCTTAGTTTCAGTATTATGTCCCACCTACGTATGGAATAATACAGTTCCTGTTTTTTTCTGATTTACTTATTTCGCTTCGTATCATGTTATCAAGATCCCACCATTTTGCTGTAAATGTTCCGATGTCATCATTTCTTATGGCTGAGTAGTATTCCATAGTGTATATGTGCCACATCTTCTTTATCCAGTCATCTATTGATGGGCTTTTTGGTTGTTTCCATGTCCTGGCCACTGTGAACAATGCTGCAATAAACATGGGGCTGCATGTGTCTTTACGTATCAATGTTTCTGAGTTTTGGGGATATATACCCAGTAGAGGGATTGCTGGGTCATAAGGTAGTTCTATTTTCAGTTTTTTGAGGAACCACCATACTTTCTTCCATAATGGTTGTACTACTTTACATTCCCACCAACAGTGTATGAGGGTTCCTTTTTCTTCACAGCCTCTCCAACATTTGCTATTACCTGACTTGCTAATAACAGCTAATCGAACAGGTGTGAGGTGGTATCTCATTGCCGTTTTGATTTGCATTTCTCTAATAGCTAAAGAAGATGAGCATCTTTTCATATATCTGTTGGCCATTTGTATTTCTTCCTGGGAGAAGTGTCTATTCATATCCTCTTCCCATTTTTTTTATTGGATTGTTTGTTTGTTTGTTGTTGAGTTTTATGAGTTCTTTGTATATTTTGGATATTAGGCCCTTATCTGAGCTGTTGTTTGAAAATATCATTTCCCATTTAGTTGGCTTTCTGTTTATTTTGTTATCAGTTTCCCTTGCTGAGCAAAAACTTCTTAGTCTGATGTAGTCCCATTCATTAATTTTTGCCTTCACTTCTCTTGCCATTGGAGTCAAATTCATAAAATGCTCTTTAAAACCCAGGTCCATGAGTTGAGTACCTATGTCTTCTTCTATGTACTTAATTGTTTCAGGTCTTATGTTTAGATCTTTGATCCATTTTGAGTTAATTTTTGTACAGGGGGAGAGACTGTAGTCCAGTTTCATTCTTTTGCATGTGGCTTTCCAGTTTTCCCAGCACCATTTATTGAAGAGGCTTTCTTTTCTCCATTGTGTGTTGTTGGCCCCTTTATCAAAAATTATTTGACTATATATATGTGGTTTTATTTCTGGACTTTCTATTCTGTTCCATTGGTCTGAGTGTCTATTTTTCTGCCAATACCATGCTGTTTTGATTGTCGTGGCCCTATAATAGAGTTTGAAGTCAGGTATTGTTATGCCCCCAGCTTCATTCTTTTTCTTTAGGATTGCTTTGGCTATTCGGGGTTTTTTATAGTTCCATATAAATCTGATGATTTTTTGCTCTATTTCTTTAAAAAATGTCATTGGAATTTTGATGGGAATTGCATTAAATTTGTATATTGCTTTGGGTAATATAGCCATCTTGATTATATTTATTCTTCCTAGCCAAGAACAAGGTATATTCTTCCATCTCATTATATCTTTTTTGATTTCCCTTAACAATGGTTTATAGTTTTCATTATATAAGTCCTTTACATTCTTTGTTATGTTTATTCCTAAGTATTTTATTTTTTTTGTTGCAATCGTGAAGGGGATTATTCTTTTGAGTTCCTTCTCAGTTGTTTCATTGTTGGCATATAGAAAGGCTATTGACTTCTGTATGTTAATTTTGTATCCTGCGACCTTACTGTATTGGCTTATTGTTTCTAGTAGTCTTTTTGTGGATTCTTTGGGGTTTTCGATGTATAGGATCATATCATCTGCAAAAAGTGATACCTTTACTTCTTCTTTTCCGATATGGATGCCTTTTATTTCTTTGTCTTGTCTGATTGCTCTGGCTAGAACCTCTAGTACCACATTAAATAACAAGGATAAAAACAAATTCAAAGTGAAAGGCTGGAAAACAATACTCCAAGCAAATAACATCCAAAAAAAAGCAGGTGTAGCAATACTCATATCGGATAATGCTGACTACAAGACAGGAAAAGTACTTAGAGACAAAAATGGCCATTTCATAATGGCTAAGGGGACACTGAATCAAGAAGACATAACAATTCTTAATATATATGCACCAAACCAAGGAGCACCAAAATATATAAGACAGCTACTTATTGATCTTAAAACAAAAACTGACAAAAATACAATCATACTTGGAGACCTCAATACACCGCTGACGGCTCTAGATCTGTCATCCAAACAGAGAATCAACAAAGACATAGTGGCCTTAAACAAAACACTAGAGCACCTGGATATGATAGACATCTACAGGACATTTCATCCCAAAGTGACTGAGTATACATTTTTCTCCAGTGTACATGGATCATTCTCAAGAATTGACCATATGTTGGGCCACAAAAACAATATCAGCAAATTCAGAAATATTGAAGTTGTACCAAGCATATTTTCTGATCATAAAGCCTTGAAACTAGAATTCAACTGCAAAAAAGAGGAAAAAAATCCCACAAAAATGTGGAAACTAAACAACATACTTTTAAAAAATGAATGGGTCAAAGAAGAAATAAGTGCAGAGATCAAAAGATATATACAGACTAATGAAAATGACAATACGACATATCAGAATCTATGGGATGCAGCAAAAGCAGTGATAAGAGGGAAGTTCATATCTCTTCAGGCATATATGAACAAACAAGAGAGAGCCCAAGTGAACCACTTAACTTCACACCTTAAGGAACTAGAAAAAGAAGAACAAAGACAACCCAAAACCAGCCGAAGAAAGGAGATAATAAAAATCAGAGCAGAAATAAATGAATTAGAGAACAGAAAAACTATAGAAAAAATTAATAGAACAAGGAGCTGGTTCTTTGAAAAGATCAACAAAATTGACAAACCCTTGGCAAGACTTACCAAGGAAAAAAGAGAAAGAACTCATATAAACAAAATCCAAAATGAAAGAGGAGAAATCACCACGGACACCGTAGATATACAAAGAATTATTGTAGAATACTATGAAAAACTTTATGCCACTAAATTCAACAACCTAGAAGAAATGGATAAATTCCTAGAACAATACAACCTTCCTAGACTGAGTCAAGAAGAAGCAGAAAGCCTAAACAGATCTATCAGTAGAGAAGAAATAGAAAAAACCATTAAAAACCTCCCCAAAAATAAAAGTCCAGGCCCTGACGGCTATACCAGCGAATTTTATCAAACATTCAAAGAAGACTTGGTTCCTATTCTACTCAAAGTCTTCAAAAAAATTGAAGAAGAAGCAATACTTCCAAACACATTTTATGAGGCCAACATAACCCTCATACCAAAACCAGGCAAGGATGGCACAAAAAAAGAAAACTACAGACCAATATCTCTAATGAATACAGATGCTAAAATACTAAACAAAATACTAGCAAATCGAATACAACAACATATTAAAAAAATAATACATCATGATCAAGTGGGATTCATCCCAGATTCTCAAGGATGGTTCAACATACGTAAAACGGTTAATGTAATACACCATATCAACAAAACAAAGAACAAAAACCACATGATCTTATCAATAGACGCAGAAAAGGCTTTCGATAAAATACAACACAATTTTATGTTTAAGACTCTCAACAAAATGGGTATAGAAGGAAAATATCTCAACATGATAAAGGCCATATATGATAAACCATCAGCTAACATCATATTAAATGGCACTAAACTGAAGGCTTTCCCCCTTAAATCAGGAACAAGACAGGGTTGTCCACTCTCTCCAGCACCATTTTTAACAATAAAAGTGAGCAAACTCAAAAATCATATTTTACAAACTCATTTGCCCAACACCATTGTTAGCTAGAGGAGGGGTCTTTGTGGCCCCAGACAGTTTTACAGAGAGAGTGGAAAGAATGCAGAATGCTGAAGAAGAAGACAGTTTTGCAGAGAGAAAGAAGGTATGCAGATGGGGAACCAGAGCTGAGGGGCTTTGCAAGCTCCTCTGAGACTGGTGGGGCCTTTGATTCTGGGAGGAACCAGAGAAGATTCTCCAGGTTGTAGAACCAGAGAATGTGTTAGGGCTTTGGGAGTCCTGAATGAAAGGGAAATGTTTTCCCTGCCTGTTTGCTCATCGGCCAGTGCAAGACTTTAATAAAGAAATGGCCCATCATTTTTTGTCTCCACTGTTTCTTTACCATCTGTCCGACTTCACTGTGAACCTGCATGGCCATGACAGTGGCGGCCACTGACCATATACCCACAAAATATAAACACTGACTGTTGATGAACAGAGCAGAATGTGAATGGAGGACAAAGAGATGATGTAAAAGCACAGATGACAAATATTGGGCAATGAAAGGGAAGGAAGATTGCTGAGGGGAAGAATTGAGGACTCAAGAAATAATAGAGTCTGTAGAAGACTTTAAAAAGTATAAATAAACTAAAGCTACCGAGTTATTATAGTGAACATCCCTGGGGTCTCACCTGCAGCCACCTCCCCTAACCTCCCCGCCCCCCTGCTTTTACTTGTTAGCAGAGCCCAGATTATATTTCCTTGTCCACATTATTCTTTGGAACCATGTGCTCAGGAACGATCAAGGGTAAATCACGATTAATCTAAATTGTGGTAACTACACCCCCTGTCAGTCATTAGTAGTAGGTTTGTGGCTGGTTTTAGCCAAGGAGGCATGGGGAGAGGTCTGCACTGGACTCCAGGGAGAGATATAAAGGAAGAACAGCCTCCCACATTATTTTAGACATTATCTGAATTAATTAACCTTATAGCTGATCTATCTTAGGACATCTTATTGTGGGAAAATACATTTTTCTTACTGCTCAAATATTTGGAATTGATTTTCTCCTACTAGAAGTAAAAACAACCTAATGTGCAATTACCCATTAAGGAATTTTGTGTGTGTGTGACAGAGACACAGAGAGAGGCAGATAGGGACAGACAGACAGGAAGGGAGAGAGATGAGAAGCATCAATTCTTCATTGTGGCACCTTAGTTGTTCATTGATTGCTTTCTCATATGTACCTCGACCGGGGGGCAATAGCAGACCGAGTGACTCCTTGCTCAAGCCAAGGACCTTGGATCCAAGCTGGTGAGCCTTGCTCAAACCAGATGAGCCTGTGCTCAAGCCGGTGACCTCGGAGCTTTGAACCTGGGTCTTCTGCATCCCAGTCCGATGCTCTATCCACTGCACCACTGCCTGGTCAGGCCACCCACTAAGGAATTTAAAATGATGATTTAACTGTTCTGGATGGAAGGAAAAAGGAAGGGAGGAGGAAATATAAGTGAAATAGTTCTCACATATAATAGCAGGTCAATAGATTATATATATGTATAAAATTAATTTTTTTAAAGCAGAAAGGAAGTAGCAACATAAGAATTCTCTTTAGACAGCTGGAGGTAATCATCAGAAGAAACAAGTTAAAAATGGGAACTGAGGCCCTGGCCAGTTGGCTCAGTGGTAGAATGTTGGCTCAGTGTGTGGATGTTCCAGATTCAATTTCTGGCCAGGGCACACAGGAGAAGTACCCATCTGCTTCTCCATCCCTACCTCTTCTCTCTCTCTCTCTCTCTCTCTCTCTCTCTCTCTTTCTCTTTCTCTTTTCCCCTTTTGCATCCGTGGCTTGATTGAAGGGAGTTAGTCCCCAGCACTGAGGATGGCTCCATGGCCTCTACCTCAGGTACTAAAATAGCTCTGTTGCTGGGCAACAGAGCAACTCCCCAGATGGGCAGAGCATCCCTCCTAATGGGCATACTGGGTTGATCCCAGCGGGGCACATGTGGGAGTCTGTCCTGCCTCCCCTCCTCTCACTAAAAAAAAAAAAAAAAAAAGGAACTGAGCTGAGGAGGAAAGAGGTAGGTAAATACTACTTTTCATTATACATCCATGTGCATTATTTTTAAACTATATGCATGTGTTATTTTTTATTAAAAGTTTAAAAATTTACATAAAAGAGAAAATGAATTCAAAATCAAAACTAGAAATTAATTTCTTCTTTTGGAGGCACTGAAGAAAAAATAAGATTTTTTCTTGGAGACAAATCAGCAAGTTAATAGCACACTTTCCGCCCAGGGAGGGTTCCCAAGGCCCTAGTGTTCTCCGTGTGCTGTCTGCGAGGGGTGTTCTCTTTCTGCAGGTGTGGATTAGGCTTTTGGCAGCAAAAGTGTTTGAAATAGGAGACAATAAGATTGCCTGGAGGGTGAAGAAAGGGACAAATCCTCCAGCCACAGGGCAGCCAGCTCTCCTCTGCCTCCAAACAATGCAAATGACGATGACAGAACAACGTAGATGCCCCCATGCCATCTTGTTAAACCTAGGAGCAGCTATATGACTTGGATCACTCAGCATGCTGAATTCCTCCCACAATAGTTAAGACAAGTTTTCTCCATGCTGATTCTACTCTTAAAAGTCCCCAAGAAAATTGCCTTGGTTATCCTGACAGCCTCCTCACGGATATGAACAAGGGTCACGCGCTTCAAACTGCCGTCTCCCACACTTCTTGGACGCTGTTGACTAAAAGGGCCCAATGACACAACTTGAACCACATGGCTTTAACAGCTACGGACATTCCTTTCCAACAAATCACAAAACTTCAAAGCTACAATTTTATTCCAGGGGATAAGAGTTAAATTTTAGGAAGACTACAATCTTATCATTTCCAGAGTCCGAGAGAAATAAACATTTGTTTTTAATCTTATTCACCTAATGTCTCACTGAACTGGTGGTCAATAGGCCACTTTTTTAAAAAGCTGTTTCTTAGGAATATAAGCCATACATATTATTTTGAAATTGATTAAAATAGATTCTAACCTGAGTCTAGTAGTCTTTTTAAAACTAACCTATTGCAATATTAAATATGCATTGACCTGGCCATGCATATTTCTAGGACTATATCCTACAGAAATAAAACACAGAAGGTTGTGTACTGCAGCACTGTTTGTAACAGAAAAAAAAATCTAAAAGTCAAACAGCAGGATGGAATAATCATGCCATATCCATTCTGTGGAATATCATATAGCTATTATAACAAAAATAGCAATTAAATAGAACTCTGTGAATTTTCATAGGGAGATGTCCATGATGCACTGTTATATAAAAAAGCACGTTGCAGAAATATAGGCACAATATAATGCCATATTTATCCCCCAAAAAAGGTGTGTGTATATATTTATAGGTATGCATTTGTTTTTTTCCATGTAACGGGAAGAATAGGAAAGGGTATACATCAAACTCTTCATGGGGATCCTCCAGGTCTTGGAATTAGAGAAGAGAGTTTTACTTTATATACTAGTAAATATTTTGAATTGTCCTATCAGCCATGCATTCTTTTGTATTGAGGGAAAAACAACATAAAATTTCTTCCTTGGGAATGGGGAGGGTTAGTTATCAAACTCCCTTTTCCAGGACCACACCTGATATAACACTTTAATGACAATCTTTCCAGCTTGTCAATACCTTCAGGAACAGAGATTTTGTAACCTTCTTCTACAACTTTGACATAACAGTAGTTCCCACTTATTGAAAGACATACCTGATATGGTAGCAAGTTCACAAGATACGTACTTACCTAATCTTTCAGTAACAAGATGAGCTTTGTTAGGCCCATTCTACAGGTGAGAAAACAAAATAACTAAACAAGATCATGCAAATGCAATAAGCAGCCTCCTTAGGATCCCAGAGCAGATCCAACTGGAGAGTTTGTTTTCTTCCTACTACTGCACCATATTTATTAAGCACGTGCATCTTAGTTAAATTACCTTACTTCAAATTCAGCTACTTTCGTAAATGGACAAAGTACCCAGTAGTCCTCCTTTATCTGCGGTTTCAGCTACCTGCAGTTAACCATGGTCTAAAAATATTTAATCAAAAATTCCGGAAATGAACAACTGATAAGTTTTAAACTACACAGCGTTCTGATTAGCGTGATGAGTGAGTCCTGCTCTGACCCAGCCAGGCTGTAAATCATCCCTTCGCCCAGCTCTGTGTTGTGTACGTTACCCACCCCTTAGCTGTCTTGATTATCGGGTCTACTGTTGCAATACTGCAGGGTTTGTGTGCAGATAACCCTTCTTTTACTTAACAGCCCCGAAGTGCAGGAGCAGTGATGCTGGCAACTCAGGCATGCCACGGAGAAGCCATAAAGTGCTTCCTTTAAATGAAAAGGTGAAAGTTCTCAATAAGGCAAGAAAAAAAAAATCATATACTGAGGTTGCTAAGGTCTACAATAAAAACAAATCTATGCATGGACTTGCCTAATATACAAATTAAACTTTACCAAAGTTTGTATGTATAGGAGAAAACATAGTACACTGGCTGTGCAAAAGCAGGTTTACAGTTATGAGTACATGAAACAGCTTATTTGTGTATTATTGTCTATTCATTTTGTCTTTTCCATAGAAACGACTGTAAATCTACTTTTGCCTCATCCTGTATATAGGGTTTGGTATTCTCCGCAGTTGAGGGCATCTACTGGGGGTCTTGAAACATATTCCCCAAGGATAAGGGGGACTACTGATACTATGGGAGTTTAAAAACCTACCTCTTAGAGTTGTTCCAAAAGAATCAAAGGAGAGAGGCCCAACAATTCCCTCCTAAAAAAAAACTGTGGTTCGCAAGCCACTATGTCTACTGGTACTCAAAACCCCTCCTAGCTCTATCTTCTACTGTTAGCCGATTTTGCAAATTAATTCTCAGTGAGAGCTCTCCAAATTCTCTAATTTTCTCTAGAACTGAAATCTGAACAAGATATCTTCAATGCTGAAGATTATCTCACAGCTTCTAAAAGCTAAGATTTTACTCATAAATCCCCATAACGTGCAGGCCTGGTCTTATGTTTTCTACATTAACAAAAACAAAGATACTGCAGACTCACAATCACTTGACTCATATACCTTTTTCAGCTCTACTTGCACATGGGTTGCTGTTCCTGGCCTTGAATTTGGACTATTTGTTAGCTCTGTGGGAGGGATGGTGGTCAACAACTTTTAGAGGGAAATGTTCATTAGAGCCAGAGAGGAAAGCTCGGTGGGGTTTAGATAACGCAAGGCATAGTAAATAGAAAATGGGCAAATACAATAGACATTGGAGAGCAGTGGCTCTGTCTCCTGTTGTGTACCCCAACACACAGCTGGGTTTATCTCTGATTACATATTCTCACCCAGTCTCAGTGACCTGAAAGTTCTTTCTTCCCATCTCCGGCTGGCCCAAAGATCATACTCCCCAGGGACCTCGCACTTCATAATAATGACTCATTATTTATTCTAGCCCCAGGATATCTCAAACGAGTGTTTCAATCCACTGCTGGTTAGTATATTGGATTTAACTCTCCTGATGCACAGGCACCCCCGTAATGCAGTGGTCTCCGTAGCTCTTTGAAAATTGCATCTCTATTTGTTTTTTCCATGAATCCTAAAATCTAGCATAGTCTTTCTTACCATAATTAACCAAAAGAAATGTATCTGCTGAATAAATTAATAAATACATTTTTAAATAAACTAGCAAAGTAAAAAGCTAATGATTTTAAGGTTTTAAGAAATTAATTTGTGTTTTGTTTTATTTAGAAAATTAAGTTTAATGGGGTGACATTGATTAATAAGAGGACATAAGCTTCAGGTAAACATTTCTATAGCATTTGAACTGTTGATAGCACAACTAACTTTTCCCAAGCCTGTGCCAAAAATAACCATGAGGGGAGGAGCCGTATCTGGCATTGCCTGGCATATAGCACTCCTATAAAATCTGCTGAGGAAATGAATGTCAAGCTGGATTACCATAATGAGTTATTCTCATTCACTTTCTTGGTATCTCATTCTTTTTCCTGATGGTATTATATAAGTTCCATGGAATACAAGTTGCAAACTTATACCTGCTCTCTTTATTAACTTTTTAATTTATCTGCCTGGACCCACTACTACCTGAGTCATAGTGTTTATACAGCCTACAAATAGAAGGATACATAACCCATTGGAGAGAAAATTCAGTGGGCTGCTTCTAAGATATTTCCAAAAAAGAACAAAAATATAACAAACAAACAAACAAACAAAACAAAACAAAAACCAAGAGGTGCACCCCAAAGTATAGATACAGTTAATTTAGAAAGAATTTTTTAAACCATGGGAGAAATCTCACTTGAATTCTATTACAAGTCTTCACAGTTGCAATGGTAATAACCCTTTGAGTAGTGAGTTTTCTTCATGCTCACTGACCCCTGGGAGTGAGTTTTTTTTTTTCAAAAAATAAAATTAGTTCCAGTTACAGTTTTATTAACTTAAAATCATGTTTGTTTGATAACCAAGTTATGGAAACAAAAAGAACACACATTTGCCTTTTTTTAATGTTGCCTTACACATTTTAAAAAATAATTTTATTTATTCATTTTTTTTTTTTAGAGAAGAGAGAGAGAGAGAGAGAGAGAGAGAAGGGGGGAGGAGCAGGAAACATCAACTCCTATACGTGCCTTGACCAGGGAAGCCAGGGTTTCAAACCAGCAACCTCAGAGTTCCAGGTTCACGCTTTATCCACTGCGCCACCACAGGTCAGGCTGCCTTACACATTTTTAAAATAAATCAATCATACTCTGGATGGTCAGGAGGCACAAAGATGTACATGAATGTTTGTACTACTTAGAGGGATAAGCCCTCCCTAGCTTACCTCATTTGCTTGACTTCATAAGAAAGGGTTTAGAGGAATGAAAAGAAGAGGCTGGCTGGTGAGGTGAAAGGTCAGCCATGTACTTCGTTGGAATGTCCTTGAATTGGAAAACAACATAGTGATCACATATAGTAAAGCAAGTACATTACGATGAGATTAAAAACCTACTAGGATTAACTGGTTTTGTATTTTTCCTACTGTGGTCTAGAAGTATTTGCTTATGAAATTTCAAGAAGGCACATATTTTGAATCTATTTTTTTTTAAGAAGCACTGAATACATCAGTGGTGGCTTAGTAACAAGCCTATGTGTACGGAGGGGCCTGGGAGGGAAGGCAGAGGTCTGGGGGACAGGTGAAGGGTACTCCTGTTTATTTACATTTCATTTCCAGGCTGTTGCTTTCTAATATGCAAAGCTAGCCGAAGGCACTCCCACATATAACATTCATCAATGGCTCCCCATTGCCCTCAAGAGATCTCCCTTCACATGACATACACAGCCTTTCAGGACCCGGCACAGATTATTCATCTAGGACCTAATCAAACTAAACTTGTGGCTATTACTCATTTTAACTATAAAAAATGGTTAACATTAATTGCCAATAAATAAAAAGTCTTTGTATCTATCTACACAGTCTAAGATAATGCTTAGACTATAGTAGATGCTTGTTGACTAATGGATGAATTAATGAATAAAAGAAGAAACAAATGAACAAATTAGATATAATTCTTATAAGATTCTGTCCAGATGTTTTGATCCAAAATTGTGAATGTTCCTGCCTTCAATATTAAAGGTTGCAGATGGCGGGGGTAGAGAAATTATTTTTTCTGTGAATATTGGCACAAAAAGAAAGATCTCTCTCATTCTACATACACACACACATGTATACACATGCATGCATGTTTATATGTACATGTGTGTGTACAAACATGCCACTACATTTTTGTCCTGAGCAATGAGTGAAGTGTTGGTGTTTTTTGTACATGTGTATATATAAATATACATGCATACATATCCATATATCCATATATATTTGATAGCCCAACAAAATTAGGCATTTTAGGTGAAGTATGGTTGCACTCTTCAGTGGGGGTTGTTGAGCCCAACAAAGGGAGGGATTTACTTATGTTCCTTCACTTCTTTATCTTCAAAGCTAATTTTTATCACTCCCTTAACATTCCAAAAGCCCATGAAGCTAATAAGCAAACCATCTGATTGAAAATAAAATTATAACCTGGTTCTCTATTGCCTGGAGCTTTAATTAGACTCCCAACTCACTTCCTCAGTACCCTGTTAGTCTGGAGGAAAACCTAACTAAAGAAATCACAGGTTACTGGGATTACTGCTTCACCCAGGACACAAATCACAGGCCACTGCATATTGGGAAGCACACTGTCACCTAAGAACGTTCCCTGTGGACATCACTAGCTAGAAGTGTTACTGCAGCTTCCATAATACACCCAGAGAGCAGTGTGGCACAGAATGCCTGATTCCTTCATACCAATCTGAATGGTCCCCTCTCGGAACCTAATTTTTTCCATCCAATCCCCCCTCCCAACGCCAGAGGCCCTAGTCAGCAGCACCAATCCTTACTCATTGCTCAGGATGAGAACATGGTAGCCACCCCTGATGCGCCTCTCTCATATTCCACACCCAGTCCGACCACAGCCCTGATAGCTCTGAGGACAGTAAATAGCTCTAAACTGACCACCTATCCCTTCACTGCTACCCCCTAGTGTGAGCGCACTTACAGGTGTCCATCGCCACCGCACGCGCCCCATCTGTCCATTCTCTCCACAGCAGCCAAGTTCACCTTTCTAGTTCCATCAGCCCTCATCCCTTCCCAGCATGAAACTCTCTCCGTGGCCTCTCACTACAACACGAGTAAACTCCAAACTCCCAACGAAGGCCCACAAAGCTTCCAGGGACCCAGCCTCTGCCTCCTCTGCCTCCTCTGCCTCCCCATCTCCCTCGCCAATCTCCAACCTTCGCATTTCTTTCATGGTTAGACTTTTATTATCGGTGTCCTTCCGCTAAAGCGGAAGCTCCTTAGGACAGAGACCCTCCTGCTTTGCTCTCTGCTGTATCCTCGAGGACAGATCTCCCTTGAACAGTTCCTGCCTCACAGTATGCATTAATAAATATGAGTCACACACACACACACACACACACACACACACACACACACACACACACAGGATAATCTTGTCCACATACCAGATGCTGGTGTTCTGCCAGAATTAGCACACCTGGAAAGCACTACAGTTTGAAAAAACAAACAACATTGAAAGGAATATTTCAGACCACTATGCGATGAGATTCATATCTTGGAGTAAAGGAATAACTTGTCAGGAGCAGACACTAGAGGTAAGTTCATCTTTCATTCTCATTGGATTAAGATCTAAAAGTCTGATTTCAACAGCCTGAGATCTTTCAATGAAACCTGATGAGTTATTTCCCCTCGCCTGTCAATTGCTAAACAGAAACTTCTGGTCATTCTCCCTGTCATGTACTCAATCTCTGTCTGATCTTTGGGATGCTGTGTGCTTCCTCTCTGTGCAGTCACAGCTCCACTCTGTGGAAAAACAGGGAAGACAAGCCATCAACACAGGTACGTTACCCTCCAGGACCACCGAGGAAGTCTGGGGAGCTATGCTACAGCATGTAAAAGCATGCACAAAATATCAGAATGATAAAGTGTATTTTATTCTTATTTTAGATTGGATATGGCAATCTCTAGAAATTGAATAGGAATCATGACCTATTGATATTCGATGATTGACTTGCTCTCTTCCCCATCTTCCAACCTTTGATTTCCAGATCGGGCTTGAAACTGCTCCTAACTTTCTCTTCAAGGTGATGCGTCTCTGTCAGTAGACTCTGTGACATGTAGAAAAACACAGGTCCACAACACAAAGTTTATTCTGGTCAGAAGGAGAAATGAGAGAATTAAAAGCAAATGATTTCCTTTATCCGGATGTCCAGAGATGGAGCCATGGAAACTAGCAAACGCAGCACTGCTTGTTGTTAAAATGAAAATGTTATTCACTAACTAGCATCCCTTGACCCTTGTGTAGGAAAAAGGTCTTTTATGAAGCTGCCAGTACTTATAAGCAACATAGAAGCAAGACCAAATCCACATCCAACTGGCTCAGCTTTTAGACCAGATGCAGAAATGAGTTAATGATCTCTCCTAGAAAAAAAATCAGAAATATTTTTAATATTTCTTAGCATTTAAGACATTGCAACTTGAACTGTCCAAGGCATCAAAGCAGTCTGATTTTTAGTGACACAGCAACACTCAAACAGGAGCCACACCCATCCCACCACTTTACTCTCTAAAAATTTAAAACCATTTCAGACCCATTTTCCATATATGATAGATGTCTACAGCATTAATCTCCCCTTCTCTGCCTTCAATGAGTTGAATTCGAGCTTTGCTACACACTGGGCTTTTTTCATTGGGCTAACTCATTAGGAGGCTTCAAGCTTCACTGAAATTAGAAACTGGGCACAGTTTCTCTTTAGTGACTCAAGATACACACTTCATCTCCACTCTCCCCATCCTCCTGTCTCTCCTTAGTTCTTTCCTTATCAGAGGTTGTCCTCTAAGGAAACCACTGCTAGAAGCTTCAAGGATAACCTTTATCAAGGAACTAAGGGAAGAAACAGGAATCAAAGCTTTGAATTACACTGTTTTCATGACCTGTTCCAGGGAACAGGTAGGGAGGCTACGGAGCTCTTTCTGAATTCATGAAATTGGACCACACAGCAGCTGCCCACTTTGCCTATATCGATTTTAGTTAAAAATGTCAAAAATAGACCCTTCCTTCCATTAGTTCATAGCTAACAAATATGCAAATAATTCATTTTCATTCATGAAATAATTACAAGAATACCTGAAGGATAGGATTATACATAAAATGGAAAGTTCCATCAAGGACCATTTCACAGTTGCAAAGTTGCACAGTGACTGAGTTTGGTTCTCAAGGATGAGTAAGAATTTGTCAGCAGTTGAAGTCAAAGGACACTGTAAGCAATGAGCGAGTTAAAGCACTAGAGGAGTAGTGTAGTTTCTAAACACCTCTCTCACCTCCAGAAGACCTAACTTTAGGGATTATGAACTCTATTCACAATTATCGGCACTCAGTCTTAAAAAAAAGATAGGTACTGAGATTATTATTGATGGATATTCCCTATGTGGAATATAATGATGAGAGAGACACTGACCAATTACCAACCAATTTACAATATCATGGGTTTAGATAGAAATGTATGCATGTAACATAAGACAATAAAGACTGACCAGGAGGAAGAGAGAATGTAGCATGAACTGGATATAAAGTTTATCATTCAGTAGCTTCCAAATCAGGAATAATGGTGCATAGATGCATAGATCATTTAAAATCCTATTGAGCCTGACCAGGTGGTGGCGCAGTGGATAGAGCGTTAGACTGGGATGCGGAGGACCCAGGTTCGAGACCCCGAGGTCGCCAGCTTGAGCATGGGTTCATCTGGTTTGAGCAAAGCTCACCAGCTTGGACCCAAGGTCGCTGGCTCAAGCAAGGGGTTACTCGGTCTGCTGAAGGCCCGCGGTCAAGGCACATATGAGAAAGCAATCAATGAACAACTGTGTTGCAACGAAAAACTGATGATTGATGCTTCTCATCTCTCTTCGTTCCTGTCTGTCTGTCCCTATCTATCCCTTTCCCTCTCTCTCTGTCTCTGTAAAAAAAAATAAAAAATAAAATAAAATCCTATCAAGTGGTGAAGTGAATGTTACAAAGCCAGCCTGAGTTGGAGAGACGGGGTAGGTGGAAATGGTTGCTTTCTGCTCCACTGCCTTGTTTTTCCAGTTTGTTGGATAAACCTGACTTCCAAAGATCAAGTTATCTCAGCTAAGGACAGAGACTGAAGAGTTTGCATTTTCCATATCTAGTAACTTATCGTGGAAGAACTCTTGATCGTGGGAGAATTCACCGATGGCACATATCATGCGCGAGTGTTCTCAGTGAACTCAGTGAAGAGGGCAACCACTTCCTTGCTTGCTTTAACCACAAAACCCATTTACTTGAAGAAAGAGATGAAACCTCAACATCCTGCTGATACTTCAAAACCTTGCCTCCGCTGCTAAGGGCTGCATGTCCCTGTCACCTGGCTGCCTTGGACGCATCACCTCCCTGCCTCGTCTCCGTGGTGTGGAACTGCATCTAGAGATCACTCAGAATGAAATTCCGGAAACCCCAGTCTCAAGCACAGCTCTCTGTACAGCTGCCAGACGCCATCTCTGCCGAGGCCAGCCTTCACGTGGCCCACAGTCCACAGGCCACCTGGGGCAAAGAGAGGCTGCTGACGGCGCAGGCTCTGACTCAGCTCTCCCCGTGACTAGGTCAGCCTGCCCTGTCCTCTGTGCCGAGCGTGAGGTCACTAGGAGGCCTCTGATCCCTGTGGCCAGACATCCAGCTGATTGTTTTTAGACAGTTATGAATTGGGTAAATATTTTCTTAAGGCTGAACATTTTGAACAGTTTAAGTGGATGCTCTCCAAAGTTTCAGGTGCTGGGCCAGCAGCACTCTTGCTTTGAAGAAAATGTCTCATCCCTTTTCTTTGTACTTGAATGGGCTTTTTTTTTTCTGGAGTGAGTATGGAAGGCCCATGCTAAGAGGGTCTTGCCCCTTGAGAAAGCATCTCAAGTCCAAACACACGCCTTCAGATTCCCACCTAATGACATGAGCCCTCAAGGTACAAGGAATGCACGGATGGGATATGAAAGCAACCTCAGTAAGCACTGAGAGCCTTATTATACAGATAAAGAAATGAATGAGGTTTCTGGCAGTTTAGAGGCATAGAAGCGTAGACTCAAGAAGACGTCAGTGCCCGTCTCATCTCCTCTCTCATTTTATGATTCGGTGAATTCATTCTCATTTACTCGTTCATTCAGAACTGCAGAGGATTGATCCCAAGCCAGCATTAATTCCCATGATCTTCTAAGTGTGGTCTCAGGACCAACAACAACAGCCTCACCAGGGATCTTCTAAATAGGAAACTCTTGAGTCCCATCACAAACCTACAGCATCAGGAACTTTCTGAGGCAGATCCCAGCAATCTGTATTTTAACAAGCCTTCCAGGTTGTTCTAATGCATGCAAAAGCTTGAAAATCATATTTCTACAGCCGATAAGTGGAATGTATGAGTTAGGGCTATTTATTTTAACTAAATTAAACACAAAAGGGGATCTGTGGGTCCTTGCAACTGAAAAGTCCAGGGAGTGATACTTTCTCCAGAATAATCTGTGAAAACACGTTTTGCTTTTCTCTAATGGCTACAAATTTCCATCTCTGCTAACCACATACAACTCTGTTAGGGTTATCCATACGGTGTCTCAAACCACCTGTCTGTCTAACTTCCCTTTCTACTGCTCAATAGGCAGCTCAGCTAGTCTTTGTGGCCGCCTCTGTGTGCCGTGCCCCTACCATGCCCAGCCCCCATTCTCATTACACCCATCAAGTTCCCCTTGATTAAACACTTTTATTCCCTCAGCCCATCAAAAATACTGCCTAGACTTTAAGATCAAGCTCAAGTTTTACCAATTCTGTGAAAACTCCGTTGTCTCCAACAAACCTCTTACAAACTTTTCTGCGATCCTACAGCATCCAGTGCCTGACTCATACAACACAGCCCTTCATTTCATTTCTGAGTCAGAGACCCTTCAGTTGTAAGACAAACCATCAGCGTCCATTTAAACAAATGGAGAGCTGTAAGGATTCAGAGGCATCTCCTATAACATAGCTGCAGCATGACTAGCTAACCTCAACAGGTGTGAAAGGTCACAAGTCCATTAGAAATAAACACCCATTTTGCATGTTTCAATATGGATGGACATAGCCTGGCCTCACCTTCTAGGCCTCAGTTAATTTTGATCAGGAATATTAGTGAGCTTGGAAGAAGATTATGCACCAGTTTCCTTCTGTGGAAGCATTAAAGGGCAGTGCCCATGGCAGGGAAAGACAGGGGTGGGAGGGGCAGCTGCAGTTTCCAATTCTGCCCTCCCTGGGCGGGTAAGTTCCTTTCAGGACTGAAGTTAGTGAGTCCCTTGTTATGCAGGGTTGAAGTTTCCCCCTCTCCCCCCAACAGATGAAGCAGCAATCAGGTTGACACTTTGATCTCCGTCTGCCTGACTTATTTCTCTGTCCCGCAGTTCGTTCCAACTCAGGAGAGAAAGAAGGGGTATTATCATTAGTCACCCTAAAATTTAAATAATTGGCAGCTCATCTCTCTCTTTGTCTGAGGCTGCATATTTATCATCCATGCTAGAAATCCACTCCAAGTCTTCTCACTCTGAAAACTTCTTTTTAATTTGGGCTCTGCCTCCTCATTAATGTGGGCATTTATGTGGAACTGGCTTTTACCGTTAGTTACAGAGACTGCTAATTTTTCCCCAAGTGTACTCCACACACAACCCCCCTTTCTTTTTTTTTTCTTTTTTTTTTTAGCAAAAGAAGACCCAAATCTTAGTTGGGTAAAGGGAGCCCAGAAGAAAAAATATATTTCCCAAATAGATGTGGTCATGTGATTAAGTTCTATGTCCAGTGGAGTTTAAGTCGCTATGCACAACTTCTAGAAGATATCCGAAAAGGGGAGGAGTTTGCAGTTCTCTTTCACTCTCCTCCTTCCTAGTAGCTGAAATACAGTTCGAATGTCTGGAGCTGCGGCAGCCATTTTGGACCATGACGCAGAAGCAGGGTATGCTAGACGGAGCCGGCTCCTAAAGGCTCAGGGCAGCAGATTGTTAAATGTTCAGGAATTTTGCAAGCTGGTTATTCAACCACTGGTAGCTTGAAATTGGCCCTAGTGGGAATATTTTCACTGTAGGAATCAGGCAAATCCCACCCGACCCCCACCCCCACCACAGACAGTCAGTTTACCAGCACACTACTAGATGGAAGTACATGTTGAAAATGGCAGAGCAGGCCTGACCTGTGGTGGCGCAGTGGATAAAGCATTGACCTGGAAATGCTGAGGTCACCGGTTCGAAACCCGGGGCTTGCCTGGTCAAGGCACATATGGGAGTTGATGCTTCCTGCTCCTCTCCCCCTTCTCTCTCTGTCTCTCTCTCCTCTCCCCCCCCCCCCCCCGTAAAAAGAAAAAAAAGAAAAGAAAATGGCAGAGCAACAGTACATTGGGTCTGTATCCCCAGTGGCCGTAAAACAGCCTGCCATGCAAACCCTGCACTGCCCAAGTTTATAGGAGAGAAAATGAGTTTCCATTTTGTTTTGGCATCCTAATTTTTACTTTACACCTCTCAAAGCCAAACCTAATCCTAACTAACATCCATCTGGGGCACTGGGCCTAACTCAACATCACATGGCCGTTGTTTTGGGGTCATTAGGAGCTAAGAAAGAGAATATATTTTAGCTGAGATCAGGTTTCCATATCCGCAGCACAATCTGTGAGGACAGGGTTGCATATATGGGTCCCATGGTTTAAGCCTGGCCACCTAGACCCAGCCTTTTAGCAGGGACTGTAGGGTTCCCTCTGAAAAGAGAAATACAGGCAGAGCAGGAGCCCCAAGCTAGTTCACCGTATGCCCATTTAATGTATCAGCACACAGATGCCTTTTCACACATCATTCCATGGAGCATCTACTCCCTTTTAGAGTATTTCTCCGAATAATTTGCTGAAAGCATCTTATGATTGCCTATGTGTGTTTTCCCCATAACTAATGGGCATCTATTTTCCCCTCGGCCCTGAGTGCAGCCGTGTGCACCACACATTCAGCCACTGAGAGCTCGGCCACGCTGCCCTGAGTGAAGTGTCTTGTTTATTCCAATGTGGTCTCTCTCCATTTATCTTGTGATCTGTAAACAGTTCTGATCAATGATGCCTGACAAAAGCTGTTCAAATGGTGGTGCTGTACCTGCCAGAGGAACAAGGAAGAGGGCCGCAGGAAACCTGCAAATGTCTGTTTTATTGCAGCTCTAGGCACCTTCTAGGAAACAAAATAAAGTCCCTTAGAAGCAGTAGGAGACTCATAGAAATCCTTTGACTCTATAAAAAGCCTCATAAGCATTACTGCATCTAGAGCAGATTGATCAACAATAAAAGACACAGCTGGACTTCAAGGGGTCTAAAGGGACCAAAAAAAGTTATTGATAATCTACTAAGTAGAATTGCATTTCCAGGGGACTTTCCTATAACAGCCTTTTATAATGCTGATTCAGTGAGAGCACCCAAATTCAAGAACACAATGATATCACTAAGTGCAGTATGCATCCCTTTTTATTTTTTATTTTTCTTTAAGTGAGAGGCTGGGAGGCAGAGACAGACTCCTTCATGTGTCTGAGGGAGCGGACAAACCCCCTACCAGGCAATGTTCTTCCCATCTGCTCTATTGCTTTGCAATCAAGCTATTTTAGTGCCAGCATCAGGGGCCAACTTGCTCAAACCTTTCAATCCATGGCTGTGGTAGGGGAGATGGGGTGGGGGAGAGAGAGAAGGGAAGGGGGAGGAGTGGAGAAGCAGATGGTAGCTTCTCTTGTGTGCCCTGAATTGAACCTGGGACTTCCACATGCCAGTCCAGTGCTCTACTGCTGAGCCAACCAGCCAGGGCCATGGTATACATCTTAAAATATGTATGTGTGTATATGTTTCATTTGTGGGGTAATATCATATCTCTAACCAGATTATAAACTTCTGGAGGACATAGAAAGAAAAGATGAATGAGACAAGCTCCTTGTCCTGGCTGGGTAGCAAAGTGGATGTAGAACCAGTAGCCATGGCCATCGTCACAGCCGCCTGGCCCGTGCAGGTTCGCATTTGATTCGGACAGACGGTAATGAAACAACAGAGCCAAGAACTGGTGGGCCATTATCTTTAATCCTAGCTTGCACCCGGTGGGCAAGAAATACACAAAGGGAAAATACTTCCCTTTCCATTCAAGGCTCCCAAAGCCACTGACTTATCCGAGTTTTCCTAGAATTAAAGGTTTGTACCTCACCAGCTTTATTCACCTCTGTTTTTCATCTCCTTCTCTCTGCACAAACTGGCTTCTCCTTCAGCATTCCGCCATCTTGGCTGCTTCTCCTCTCCTCCACATGGCTTTTCTCTGCTCTCCTACAGCATGGGCTCCTCTGCCCCATTTTATAGTGTAGAAATCAAAACCTTTAATCCAATATACAAACAAGGAAGTCTCTGATACAAAGTCACTTATCTGAGGCATAATGGGATCCCTCATGAGAGTGCACCACCCACATCATGCAACAGTCAAGGATGTAGGGAAAAGTTTAGTCTTAAACCTAAGCCTTAGGCTATAACCACCCTGCCTGCTTACAGCCTGTCCCCCACACCCAATGCAAACTATAAGCAAGCAAACAGATATATCATATTTACAAACTTATTTGACAACAATGGATAAAGCCTCACCCCAGAGCACCGAGATCATAGGTTCGATCCCTGGTCAGGGCACACACAAGAAGCAATCAATAAGTGCACAACTAAGTGGAACAACAAGTTGATGCTTCTCTCTCTCTCTCTCTCTCTCTCTCTCTGTCTTTCCCTTCCCCTGTCTCTCACTTTCACCCTCTTACCTCCTTACCTCTCCCTCTTGCTCACTCCCTCCCTCCTTCCCTACCTCTTTCTCTCTCAAATCAATGGGAAAATTTTTTTTTTAAGGTTAAAAGAAGAGCCTGACCTGTGGTGGTGCAGTGGGTAAAGCGTCAACCTGGAAATGCTGAGGTTCCGGTTCAAAACCCCGGGCTTGCTTGGTCATAGGGCACACACAGGAGTTGATGCTTCCTGCTCCTCCCCCCTTCTCTCTCTCTGTCTCTGTCTCTCTGTCTCTACTCTCTAAAATGAATAAATAAAATCTAAAAAACAAAACAAAAAAATAAAAGAAGACAAGCTTCTGGCCCCTTAGAGAAAACAGCCAGGTGAAGGGAACACTGAGAAGAGCGAGAGCAGTCCTAGGAGAGGAACAAGCAGCGTGCAGGCCCTGGGTGGCCGACTCTCTGATATTGATTCTACTCCGTTAAATAATCTCATCCACCCATGAGAATCCCAATGACCTCACTGGTCATTGGTTTTAAAATAGACATGAGATCAATCTTAGTCACCGAGCCACAGAAAGAAGTGAAAAGTTTTCTCACTCTTAAAAAAGAAACAGAAAAAGAGATGCTCCTTTTCCTCCTCTGGGCGTTGGGGGGTCAACCCTCTACCCAGTGGGCTTACCTTCAGGCACTAGGCACTATGTTAACAGGTGAAAAGAAGGCTGGAAAGAAAAAAAAAGCTAGATATCTGAGTAGAGAGACTTAAGTACTCGGGCATTGTTCCTCACAGCCAAGAGCTAAGCCTCTTAAACCAGTCAGCTGCTTTGCATGATAACTATTTGTGGAGAGCTCATCCTACCCCTCTGGTCTCTACGAGGTTCTGGGACAAGGACTACATCTTAAACAAGGGCTCGGGCACAGTGCCCATGTGTAGCCCAACAAGCAGTGTAAAGAAAAACTCCAAACCCTAGCCATGTGGTGGTTCAGTTGGTTAGAGCATCGTCCCAAAGTGCAAAGGGTTGCAGGTTCAATCCCCGGTTGGGGTCCACACAGGAACAGACCAATATTTCTGTCTCTTTTTTTTTTTCTCTCCCTTTCTTTCTCTCTCTAACGTCAGTTTTAAAAAAAAAATTATTTTTAGTCCAAGAGCAAAAATCCCAGTAAATCTATCTCAAGGAGATTGGGTATTTGATGGTGAGAAAAATAAAATGATTACAAAGGAAAGTTGGGTTGGGGGCCTAGAACTATTCCAGGGTCCCCTACACCAAGTCTTCATTCCTCAGACCGTCCACGCAGCATTGGCTGGCTGCGTGCCAGGGGCCACAGTTCTCTTGTACTAACTTGCCGCTCACCGCAGAATTCCTTCTAACAGCTGTCCCTTCAGGGCTACATTCAGCCCTCCACTAGTCATGTAAACTTATTAACCCCGGCTGTGTACCAAAACCACTAGATGTTTTTTTAGCTACCAAGGCCCAGGCCTCACTTCTAGACTGGACCTAACATGAAGCCAGGGCCGAGGACCATGACATCACTAAATAATAGGAATCCACTGGGTGCCAAATGTCAAGGATTGTTGACCATGACATCACTAAATAATAGGAATCCGCTGGGTGCTAAATGTCAAGGATTGTTGAGGAAGGCCAAGGCTGAGAACGAAGCTCCACATTCCACATCTGGACAAGGTACAGGTGCAGGAGACAGGCACCTTCATGCAGGACTCGGAGAGGGTCCATGTGTCAGCGGGCTCACTCCTCTCAGGAGAGGCAGGATGGAAGGGCTGTCTCACCTCGTGGCGGGGAGCCTTCTGCAGAGTGGGAACTCTCCCTGGCACTGGCCCTCACTGTGTAGGTGAGAATCCGAGCAGGGCCCCCTACACAGGAAGACTGAGACTACAATGTTGTTCCCAGCAGCAGCCCCGTGGAGGATTAGAGAGGAACTCTGGCTGGATGGCAGCCCCTCCCAGGTCCGGCACAGCCCCGAGGGCCATGGGAGCAGAGCTGCAGAACTGGTAGAAGTGCTAGAAGGCAGGTCACATCGGCACTCTTTGGAGTAGCAAGAACACAGGCTGTCACAGGGCTCTGCAAGGAAGGTGCTGGGCAGCAGCCACCGTGCCTCCCGCGGAGCAGTGAGTGCCACAGCATAAGGGGAATGCAGCACTGAGAGAGCGCCACCTGGAGCCCGGCCAGGAGCCCCCCGGAGAGCCCCCTGAAGACCCAGCGTGTGTGCCCCCACAACGGCATCCAGGTTCCTTCCACAGAGAAGTAAGCAAAGGATAGTGTTGGCCAGATAAGCAGCCACAGAAAAAAAGAGTTGAGTATAAGACCCTCATTAGAAGCAGGCAAGTAACAGAAGTCAGTGCTGGCTTCATCCCCTACATCAGAGGGTAAGCATGGAGAGAGGGGGTGGGATGAGAGGGAATACATCAAGACCCCCCATCCCATCTGACGAGGCATTGGCACAGTGGATAGCCTGGGGAGCTAAGGGCCCAGGTTCAAAAACCTGAGGTCGCCTGCTTGAGTGCGGGTTCAGCAGCTTGAGCGTGGGGTCACTGTCTTAAGCAAGGGGTCACTGGCTCAGCTGTAGCCCCCCAGTCAAGGCACATATGAGAAAGGAATCCATGAACAACTAAGATGCCACAATGAAGAATTGATGCTTCTCATCTCTCTCCCTTCTTGTCTGTCTGCCCCCACACACACCCGCTTTAAAAAAAGACCCCCATCCCACCCTCCAGCACCTACAACTGCTCGTTTTTCTGGGGGTGCACAAGAGAAGGAAGAAGACCTTTGAATAGAAA
The DNA here is from genome assembly GCF_036850765.1 of Saccopteryx bilineata. NCBI lineage: Eukaryota > Metazoa > Chordata > Mammalia > Chiroptera > Emballonuridae > Saccopteryx > Saccopteryx bilineata. Next base: position 108,803,743 of record NC_089491.1, on the reverse strand, counting down.
ATAGTTTTTAAACTAAAGCAAACACTACCGTGGGCAAAAAAAAAGGGGGGGGGGCATATACTGAACCTGACAAAGGTCCTGACTGGGTAGCTCAGCTGGCTAGAATATCATCCCGATACGCCAAGGTTGCGGGTTCCATCCCTGGTCAGGGCACATACAAGAATCAACCAGTGAATGCATAAATACGTGAAACAACAGATCGATGTTTCTCTCTCTCTCTCTCTCCATTCCTCTCTCTCTAAAATCAATTGATAAATTTAAAAAATATATTTTTTAAAATAAAAAATGCACATGACAAGCCCAGGGGAAGCCTGCATGGTAGGTCTTACAAACTCAGAGACCAAAAATAACAACATAGGATCTGAACATAAAAATTTGGACCTAAAAACGAGTCATGGCAGTCACGTCCTAGGTCAGCAGCTTTCTTGACAAAGCTCAATCTTTTTTTTTTTTTTTTTTTTTTTTACAGAGACAGAGAGTCAGCCAGAGGGACAGACAGGGACAGAGAAAGATGAGAAGCATCAATCATCAGTTTTTTGTTGCAACACCTTAGTTGTTCATTGATTGCTTTCTCATATGTGCCTTGACCGCGGGCCTTCAGCAGACCGAGTAACCCCTTGCTCAAGCCAGCGACCTTGGGTTCAAGCTGGTGAGCTTTGCTCAAACCAGATGAGCCTGCGCTCAAGCTGGCGACCTCGGGGTCTCAAACCTGGGTCCTCCGCATCCCAGTCTAACGCTCTATCCACTGCACCACTGCCTGGTCAGGCAAAGGTCAATCTTTAAGTGAACTTGTCTATTGTCTTTTTGCATCTAAGATAGTGTACCTTTGGAATGAACGTCAGAGTAATCTCCTTTTTCCAGACTTCTCAGGGCACACTCTCCCACTGGAGCAGCTGAATCAATATGAAATCAGTACTGGAGAGAGCGCAGAACCCATCCTTGTTAGCGTGTCCCCTGTGTACCACCTCTAGGAGCTGTATCTGGGCACGCTCCTGCACCCACCCATGTGAAAGAGGGTGTGGCTGTCTCACCTTAATTCAATCCAGAGATCTCCCCGTGTTGCTCTCCCACCTCCCTGACCTGCCACCAGTGGGTTTCATGTAACCCCCTTACGTCTTCTCCTCTGCGTCTGGTTTATAAAAGAAGCTATAAGACTGTCCTTCTCCAGGGCATTTTCTCAATCTATTGAGATTCTGCTTCCCAGAATTTGACAATTCTGGCTCAAATAAACTCTAAGACTTTTTCTTAGGCTGGACGTTCCTTTGGTGACATTACTGAGTCTTAAGACTCTGCAAGTCTTTACAGCATATTTCTACATAGACGTGCTTCAGGTAACAGATAAATGATCCAAAACAGGAGCCTCACATTAACTGAACCAATTAAATAATGTTCCCCATGTGAGATTATTCTAAATGTCACCATGTGAGATTCCCCTAAATGTCACAAGGGTTATATGTGTGTGTGTGGGGGGGGGGGGGTTCAGTGGTCACCCTTATAATCATGTGAGTGAAATGCAAAAATTAAAAAATAACCAAATGAAAAAGTTAATGTGGACAAAGCCAGAGGGACTCGGGTGACAGTCCTGAGTCAAATCCTTGCCATTTCCCCTTGTTTCCTGCAGTGACATAAGACTCCAGAAGCTCCAGGATACAGCAAACCCAGGAACTGATGTCCAATTCAACCCTGAAAGGACTGATACGGCTACAAAATTGCCTTACTTTGTTTGCCAGTTATGTTGAATACAACTAAACAAATGACTCACATTCTGCACATCTGTAGTTTGCTACACAACAACTACCTTTCCCAGAGGCCTCTGTACCCAGGTCAGGGGCAAGGAAGGACTGCCAGATGAGACTCTGGCTCCAGGGCCAGCTCCTTAGCCTGAGGGAACCCTGATCTGAGGCATTTTAAAGGTCCACCCCCCCCCAACCCCCCACCCCCGCTAAAACTTTCTTTCCCTTGGTCTGCAAAGTAGCGCCTGGAATTCTCAGCATTCCTGTCATTCCCTAAGGGCTGAGGCAGCTCTCTAAACATTCTTGCCCACAAACACCTGAGGAATTAGGCCCAGCGTTCTTAGCAGGAAGGCAGGGGGAAGTAAAGTGCAAAGGGCAGCAACACTGTTTGAAAAAATAACAACAAGGCCTCTTGGGAACACAAAAAACGTGGAGGTGCAAGAAAAACTTGCAACACATGGTTCCCCCACTCAGCACCGTCAGTGACTTACCTCAAAAAGGACTGTGGGCCAGGGGAAGCTGGTACAGAGCTTTGTACAAGTGCTCAATGGAGCCTTGTAGCTAGCATCACTCGCCGGAATCCTGGGATGGTGGTGTGTGTGGGGGGGCTTTTCACTGAGGCCCTAACTGGATCTCAGGGACCCTGTCTAGAAAGCCTCATCACTATTGTCTGAGTCTGAGATGAGCTACGTCGGTCAGCAAGAATCCTCTTTCTTTTTCCTCTCTCCCTCTCTCCCTCCATCCTTCTCCATTTCTCCTTCCCACACACAATCTGGGAATTTTATCCAAGTGTTTAGGAGAACTGGGACACCTGCAATTAATTGATTTAAGCCTCAGACTAACCACTAGAGGGCAGCGTCATCACTAATCATGTAAACTGATTTCTGCTGGCTTTGTGTTCAGGCAGGCCCATCTGCACGTTCAGTGGCAGGATGTCTCATAATTTCCCCTTCAGTTCTCATTGTCAATAAACAAACCCAAGGTGGGTACAGCCAGATGCACATCACAGAGCAGCATGAATTGCCCAGGCCAAGTTTCTGGTATAACAATCTTGCTCAGTTTTGTAGCACAGTTCAGAATCCAGAGTTTTTAAACCTGCATTTTTGTCTTTCTGCCTGAATTTTGGAAATTCTCTCATATGCTATCCTCAAAAGCTAAAGGATCTTTTCCAGGAGGTAAATAATCCAGTATAGCCTGTTTGTACAGATTCTGTTTTGTTTTGTTTCCATGTTCAACTTACAAATGTTTGGCTTGCTCAAATGCAGGGTGAACCGACTGGTCAAAAGCTATCAGTAGATGAGTTATGTGTGCAAACACGGGGACCCAAAGCCCCATATTTCTGTCCACTGGAGGACTGGGAGTGTAAACTTGGTCCTCGTTAGTATGCCAAAGAAAGCAAAGTTACTAGAAGCTTTGGGCACATTTTGGCTTAAGTCCTCTTCCTGTGAGTTCAACTAGCGTTCCTAGGCAGAGATCTTGCCCCTTGTCCAGAGGCAGGCTGGTACGCGATTTCTCAAAGATTGGTATTTTAAGAAGCCATGCAAACTCACCTACTGACTCAAGGCCTGGGTGAAATTATACATCAGGGAGTATTAAAGAAATCAGGTCAAGGACAGAACACAGGCATGGATATTGCTGCCCCCACAACTCTGGTGCTGGCCTTCTTCAAACCGCTGACACCTGCTGATAGCAAGCTCATCCTCTGTTTATCAGCAGAGGCAGATAAGGCGAGGGAAACATTTGCAGCCAGAGATTTCTGGAATTTTCCTACAGTGCCACACTATCCTGAGTTCAAGTGGGCCGTATTTGGACAAAGACTGCTACGTTATTTTTCCTATCTTTTGCATTTTCACTGGTATATAACATTAGATATAACATTAGAGCTCTTTACACAAGGTCCGTATTATTTACCTAAGGCTTTCCCACAGGCCTCTCCTCCTTTCCTATCTACTCCCCTCAAGAATCAGGAGTACACACTATGCTTTTATTTTTTTAAAAAATATTTTATTTATAGATTTTTAGAGAGAGGGGCGAGAGATAGGGAGAAGGGGGGGGGGAGAAACAGGAAGCATCAACTGGTAGCAGCTGCTTCCCACATGTGCCTCAACTGGGCAAGCCCAGGGCCTTGAACCAGTGACCTCAGCATTCCAGGTTGAATACTTTACCCACTGTGCCACCACAGGTCAGGCAGGAGGACACACTATCCTTTTAAGGGGAAAGATAAAAGAGCGGAAGAGCTCACTGAAATGAGTCTGTGGTAGCTCAGCAAACCCACCTTCACTGAGGCTACGACGGACGGAAAATGAGTTCCGAGGCCTAACGATTCCGTTTCAACAGGAGGCTCCCAGGGCTGGGCCAACAGTGTGTTTCACAGCAGGTGAAGAGAGAAAAAAGTACAGAAACACAAAGACAGATTATACTCCTGCCGGAGCAGACTCTGACTAGGGGGAGTGTTGACAAAGGGCGGAGATGGACAGGAGCTCAGCAGATGGCGCTCATGACATCCACCCACCTCCCAGCCCCAGGAGGGCGTCACGCCCAGAGGCGTCGCGGCCTCTCCTTGTATGGGCACCTCCTTTACTGGACTCGGTGCCCAGGAAATCGGGAAAGAAGCACCTCTTCCCATCCAGTTCACCTTCACAAAGACAAGCTCTAGGCACAGCGGGGCAGATAAAAACAGAGAGCCAGGAAAGGAGAGAGAGCAGATGAGACAGAGCCCAGCTAGAACTTGGCTAAACAGAGTTGTTTCAGAACATGACAACTTGGCTTCCATCCGTATTATTCCGAATGAATAATCTATGTGGCCCGTCTGTTTCCAGCAAAGGAACTTGTTGTTTTGCTTTTTTTTCTTCCCCACTTTCACTCAGAATGAATGGCTTTCTCATTAGGCAATGTTCACATGCCCTGAGAAAATGTGTTTAGAATAGAAAGACTCCCTGGAATCGCAGATTAAAATGCCAGCCGAGATGAGCCCAGTCTTCCCTGTTCTGAGCAAGCTAAGTGAGAACGCATGCCGGTGTCCGTGCAGGAAACTTCTCAGGTGAGACTATTAAAGCCACGGGGCCATCCACTTAGTGTGGTTATTAAAATCCTGCGGCACGCTGCAGAGCAGTGTGGACTGGCCGCCAGAACACCTTCCCACACTCCAGCCCCTGTTATCTCCTGGATTTACAGAAGCAAAGGTAATAAGAAAGGTGAGGCATTGTTTTTTGGTTTTTGTTTGTTTTTTGCAGATGTTAATTGAGCACCTACTCAATGTACATGGCGCTGGAGTAAAATAATCAACAAGATCTAGCAAAGTCTTTGCCTTCGCCGAGTTTAGTGTCATGAGGGCCAGTTGTAAGACAATTACAACTTCACATCCACTAGGATGGTTATCATAAAAATGAAACTTTCAGAAAGTAGTAAGTGTTGGCAAGATGCGGAGCATTTAGAACCCTCAGACACTATTGGTGAGAATGTAAAATGGTGAGGCTGCTGTGGAAAACAGTTGCCATATGACCCAGCAATTCTGTTCTTACATCCATATCCAAGAGCACTGAAAACACATAATCATTCAGAAACTTGTCCACAAATGTTCATAGAAGCATTACTCGTAGTAGCAAAAACCAACAGCAACTAACAACTCAAATGTCCATCATCTGATGCATGGATAAACAAAATGTGGTATATACATTCAATGGAATATCAGTCAGTCATGAAAAGAAATAGGGTGCTGATACATGCTAAACCGTGGATAAACCTTGAAAACATTATGCTTAAAGAAGTCAAACACAAAAGGACAAAAACTGTGAGTCCACTTATAGTAAACGCCCAGAATAGGGAGATCCATGGAGGTAGTAATTAAATTAGCAGTTGCCAGTGGATGGGGGTATAGGGGCGTGGGCTATTAATGGGCGTGTGGTTTTTGGGGGGCAATGAAAATGTGCTGAAATTATCTAGTGACAATGGCTGCATAGCTTTGTGAGTCTACTGAAAACCACTGGATGATGCACTTTAAAGGGGTGAATTTAATGGCATGTGATGTGTACCTCAATAAAATGAGGTCATTATAAGTCAGTGGAATAAGTGCCAGTTTAGAACAGAGAGCTGTTTGACACATTGGGAGCTGGATGAAGAAGGGGTTCAGAAAGGCCTTCTGAAAGAAGTGACCTTTAAGCAGATCCCATAAAATAAAAGAGTAAGAAGAACAAATGGGGGAGAATGCCCAGTGCTAAAAGCAGGTGCTGAGAGGAGTGGGCACCGGTACACTGGGACACCCACCCGGAGGACTCCTGCTGAGAGGAGTGGACACCGGTACACTGGGGCACCGGAGGAGTCCTGCTGAGAGGAGTGGACACCGGTACACTGGGGCACCGGAGGAGTCCTGCTGAGAGGAGTGGACATCGGTACACTGGGGCACCTGGAGGGGTCCTGCTGAGAGGAGTGGACACCGGTACACTGGGGCACCGGAGGGGTCCTGCTGAGAGGAGTGGACACCGGTACACTGGGGCACCGGAGGGGTCCTGCTGAGAGGAGTGGACACCGGTACACTGGGGCACCGGAGGGGTCCTGCTGAGAGGAGTGGACACCGGTACACTGGGGCACCGGAGGAGTCCTGCTGAGAGGAGTGGACATCGGTACACTGGGGCACCGGAGGGGTCCTGCTGAGAGGAGTGGACATCGGTACACTGGGGCACCTGGAGGGGTCCTGCTGAGAGGAGTGGACATCGGTACACTGGGGCACCGGGAGGAGTCCTGCTGAGAGGAGTGGACACCGGGACACTGGGGCACTGGGAGGGGTCCTGCTGAGAGGAGTGGACACCGGGACACTGGGGCACCGGGAGGGGTCCTGCTGAGAGGAGTGGACATTGGTACACTGGGGCACCGGAGGAGTCCTGCTGAGAGGAGTGGACACCGGGACACTGGGGCACCCACCCGGAGGAGTCCTGCTGAGAGGAGTGGACATCGGTACACTGGGGCACCGGAGGAGTCCTGCTGAGAGGAGTGGACACCGGGACACTGGGGCACCCACCCGGAGGAGTCCTGCAGAGAGGAGTGGACATCGGTACACTGGGGCACCGGAGGAGTCCTGCTGAGAGGAATGGACATCGGTACACTGGGGCACCGGAGGAGTCCTGCTGAGAGGAGTGGACATCGGTACACTGGGGCACCGGAGGAGTCCTGCTGAGAGGAGTGCACACTGGGACACTGGGGCACCCACCTGGAGGAGTCCTGCTGAGAGGAGTGGACATCGGTACACTGGGGCACCGGAGGAGTCCTGCTGAGAGGAGTGGACACCGGGACACTGGGGCACCGGAGGAGTCCTGCTGAGAGGAGAGGACACCGGTACACTGGGGCACCGGAGGGGTCCTGCTGAGAGGAGTGGACACCGGGACACTGGGGCACCCACCTGGAGGAGTCCTGCTGAGAGGAGAGGACACCGGGACACTGGGGCACCGGGAGGGGTCCTGCTGAGAGGAGTGGACACCGGGACACTGGGGCACCGGGAGGGGTCCTGCTGAGAGGAGTGGACACCGGGACACTGGGGCACCGGGAGGGGTCCTGCTGAGAGGAGTGGACACCGGGACACTGGGGCACCGGGAGGGGTCCTGCTGAGAGGAGTGGACACCGGGACACTGGGGCACTGGGAGGGGTCCTGCTGAGAGGAGTGGACACCGGGACACTGGGGCACCCACCCAGAGGAGTCCTGCTGAGAGGAGTGGACATCGGTACACTGGGGCACCGGAGGAGTCCTGCTGAGAGGAGTGGACACCGGTACACTGGGGCACCGGAGGAGTCCTGCTGAGAGGAGTGGACACCGGGACACTGGGGCACCCACCCGGAGGAGTCCTGCTGAGAGGAGTGGACACCGGTACACTGGGGCACCGGAGGAGTCCTGCTGAGAGGAGTGGACATCGGTACACTGGGGCACCTGGAGGGGTCCTGCTGAGAGGAGTGGACATCGGTACACTGGGGCACCGGAGGAGTCCTGCTGAGAGGAGTGGACACCGGTACACTGGGCACCGGAAGAGTCCTGCTGAGAGGAGTGGACATCGGTACACTGGGGCACCGGAGGAGTCCTGCTGAGAGGAGTGGACATCGGTACACTGGGGCACCGGAGGAGTCCTGCTGAGAGGAGTGGACACCGGGACACTGGGGCACCCACCTGGAGGGGTCCTGCTGAGAGGAGTGGACACCGGTACACTGGGGCACCGGAGGAGTCCTGCTGAGAGGAGTGGACATCGGTACACTGGGGCACCGGAGGAGTCCTGCTGAGAGGAGTGGACATCGGTACACTGGGGCACCGGAGGAGTCCTGCTGAGAGGAGTGGACACCGGGACACTGGGGCACCCACCCGGAGGAGTCCTGCTGAGAGGAGTGGACACCGGGACACTGGGGCACCGGAGGAGTCCTGCTGAGAGGAGTGGACATCGGTACACTGGGGCACCGGAGGAGTCCTGCTGAGAGGAGTGGACATCGGTACACTGGGGCACCGGAGGAGTCCTGCTGAGAGGAGTGGACATCGGTACACTGGGGCACCGGAGGAGTCCTGCTGAGAGGAGTGGACACCGGGACACTGGGGCACCCACCCGGAGGAGTCCTGCTGAGAGGAGTGGACACCGGGACACTGGGGCACCGGAGGAGTCCTGCTGAGCTAACGCAGTGTCTGCTGTGGGCATGTCAGAGGCTAATCAGCTAGGCGAAATAATTTGGACTTTATCCCAATAATAACAGGAAACCCTTGAAAGGGTTAACACTCAGGAGCAACAAAACCTGACTTGTTCTTCACAAAGGTTGTTCCAAATGCAGTGTGAAGAACGGACTGGAAGTGGATCAAAAATAGAAGTCTGGAGATTAATTAGGAGTTTACTTCACTCATTCAAGTCAGAACTGCTCAAACAGGGAGGATGGGCCGGCACAGGGAAGTGCCTCCCGGCTCCGTGTGCGCTCTGCCAGCCCTCACAGCGCCCACCCAGCACCACCGGAAACCAGGCACAGCTAGTGAGGAGGTGGTCCCAGTGCTGAGGGGCCAGCACACCGTCCCGCAGGCCCTCCTCCTGCCTTTTGTCTGAACTTTATTATCAGTTCCCTCTAGAATCGGCTTCCCTTTTCAGAGCTCAGGAGTTCAAATTTCTCCTCTGCCATTTCCAAGATATGTGACCTTGCTTGGGTGAGCCATTTAATCTCTGATCTCAGTTTTCTCAGAGATGAAATAAGGCAGAAAGTACGGATCTCAGTTTTTACTGAGGGGCTACATGTGACTATGGATGTTTAAAAAAAAGAAAAAAAAGGCCCTGGCCAGTTGGCTTGGTGCATGGCATGTCACCTGTATGGATGTCCCCCGTTAAGATTCCCAGTCAGGGCACACAAGAGAAGGGCCCATCTTCTTCTCTCCCCTTCCTCTCCCCTCCTTCTTCCTGTCCCACAGCCAGAGGCTTGGCTGGTCCAGGCATCTCCATTCCCGGGACCTGAGGATGACTCGGCTGATTAAAGCACCGGCCCCAGATGGGGTTGCCAGGTGGATCCCAGTCAGGGTGCATGTGGGGGATCTTCCCTCACTATCTTCCCTCCTCTCACTTGGAAAAAAAAAAAAAAGCCTTGTAACAGGCCTGCCCTGTAGTGGGTACTCCATAAATGTGGTTTCTGTACTATTCAAGCCCTCCAAGGTTGTAAGTCTGTAGTTAAAAGTCACAGTCACAATTCTTCAGGGCATGCCAAAGGACAGGTAAGTATGCCTCTGGCCCGGGCTGTCAACATTTCAGCAAGCTGGGGAAGAGCTTCCACTACCAGCCTGGAAACAGGCATTTGCCCAGATGACAAACAAGGCTCCCCAAATACCACTTCGAAGTCAAATGTATTTAAATTAATTCCTAAAGAGAAAGACCCGAGGAGCTGCTCAGACAAGTCATCAAATGAAGCCTATGTACGCTCAAGCGGGAGGGGAAGGCCGAAGTCCCAGGTAAAAACCCTCCTTTCCGGAGCTCACATAACTCCCAGGCAGCAGACCGGAGAAATAGTTCGAGGCACTGAACAATCGGAATGTTGTCTGGAATGATAATGTGGAAAGAGAAAAACAGTTCCTGTAAACACAGCAGGCAATTTAATTTAAAGAAACACATTTAACAAGCCCCCTACAGCCTTCTAGGCACAAGGATCTGGTCGAGGATTTTAATGCAGAAAAGAACACATTTAAAGCACAGGCAAGGATAGACAGTATCAAGGGGTTTTAAAATTTTACCTCAGGAGCCTATTGCTACCAGCACTAAAACCAAGGTCTTTCTCTCTCCCAATGATAAAGCGTCATTTTAATTCTGATGTAATCTAGTCAACATGTCAGCCCCAAACCTTTGGAAAAGTTCTCTTCCTCTTCTCCCTCTCTCCCTCTCTCCCTCTCTCTCTCTCTCTCTCTCTCTCTCTCTCTCTCTCACACACACACACACACACACACGTATCTTCCATGCATCTGAAATGTGTCTCCCTCTCACCCTGCTCCTACACGATGAGAATTTCTCTCCAAAAGAAAAACCACCTTCCTACAGGCTGTTCTTCGCTGGTCTCTGTAATGGGTTTCAGAAAGCACACGGTGGCAGAAGCATGCTAGAAATGAAACTGAAATAAGCTAGTGGCCAGTGTGGAAACTGCAGGGACAATCTATTTTTTTTTTCTTAAATAAGAATAAGAGAGACTTTTCCATGATAAGAACAGATATGCTTAATGAAGTTAAGAAAATAGAACAGTAGAAACAGGAAAGAGAATTCTATTCCCCATAGATTTGGGGAAATGTTGCTCATTTTCTTCCATGATTAGTGGTTGTGATTATACTAGATTGCAACTTTATATCCTCCTTTTTAAACTTTAATAAGCTGAGCCCCGGCCAGGTAGCTCAATTGCTTAGAACATTGTCTTGATACAGCAATGAATGTATAAATAAGTGAAACAGCAAATCTCCCTTCCTTTCTCTCTAAAATCAATTAAAGAAAAATTTAAACTTTAGCAAATTGGGAGCACCTTCAAAGTACTGTCCCCACTCCCAAAATTTACATTGTTTATACATACATCTTCTTGTTTCAAAACACATTTCAGGCATTTACAGGTGTCCATAGTTTTATAAAACCTTTAAAAAGATCATTTATTGGAATATGGCTTATTTAATCTAGAGATTTTTCTTTTAGCAACACTTACATTAGGTGAAACATTATCAATAGTGTCTAAAGCAGTAAATTTATGTTTTTAAGATGCCACTTCCAAAAATAGAAACAAAAAAGCCATTTATCAAAGAGAATCAGAACTGAACAATGAAATGGTAACCATTTTCCCCTTTTTTCTAATACAGAACAAAATGAAGACGTCCTTTCTGTTCAAAGAGCATTCACTCTAAGCCTTTTGCAACTCAAATAAAATTTAAAAAACAGAATATATTCCTTGAGCATATACTTGGGATCTTCATTTTCTCATTTTCCAAACCTGTACCTATACTATATGTATGATGTATATAATACATGTGTATGTATTATAGTATATATTTCGTTTGTGTATAATTGTATACATATATATATATCATTTTATATAATACATAGAAAACATTACAGCCTGACCATGCGGTGGCGCAGTGGATAGAGCGTCGGACTGGAATGCGGAAGACCCAGGTTCAAGACCCCCAGGTCACCAGCTTGAGCGCAGGCTCATCTGGTTTGAGCAAAAGCCCACCAGCTTGGACCCAAGGTCGCTGGCTCCAGCAAGGGGTTACTCAGTCTGCTGAAGGCCTATAGTCAAGGCCCATATGAGAAAGTAATCAATGAACAACTAAGGTGTTGTACCACACAATGAAAAACTAATAATTGATGCTTCTCATCTCTCTCCATTCCCGTCTGTCTGTCCCTGTCTATCCCTCTCTCTGACTCACTCTCTGTCTCTGTAAAAAATAAATAAATAAAAAGACATGTCATTCTTTAAAAAAAAAAAAGAAAACATTACATGACAAATTATTTTTTAAATACTTAAGTATTGCTAAAGCAGGCAAAAGTCATTTATATTTTTAGAAAATCACCACTAACTAGATTTGCTTCTGGAAAATTAACCAAAGCCAAAATTCATTTGCTGTTTTGGAATCATTAATCTGAATGCTAAAAAGAACTGAACAAAATCATTTGGTCCAAACAAACATTACTGTTCCCCTCTGTTCCGGCAGGTGAAGCCTGCACCAACACCAGGGGAGAGATCGCGTGGAAGACAGGACACTTCGATTCCTGCAGCAAGCAGTGGGAAACTCCAGATTGTCCCATGATTCAGTACCGTAATTTATACCTTATATCCACAGGTCAAATATGAGAAATTAGAAATATGAAGACTCTTCCTGTTTAAAAAAGTTTTTAATGTATTAATTTTAGAGAGAGGGGGATGAGGAGAGACAGAAACATGGATCTGCTCCTGTATGTGCCCTGACTGGGGATCAAACAGGCAACCTCTGCACCTCATGACAATGCTCTAACCCAGTGGTCCCCAACCTTTTTTGGGCCACGGACCGGTTTAATGTCAGAAAATATTTTCATGGACTGGCCTTTAGGGTGGGATGGATAAATGTATCACGTGACCGAGACGAGCGTCAAGAGTGAGTCTTAGACGGATGTAACAGAGGGAATCTGGTCATTTCTTAAAAATAAAACATCGTTCAGACTCAAATATAAATAAAACGGAAATAATGTAAGTTATTTATTCTTTCTCTGCGGACCGGTACCAAATGGCCCACGAACCGGTACCGGTCCGCGGCCCAGGGGATGGGGACCACTGCTCTAACCAACTGAGCTATTCAGCTTAATCTGCTCAATTAAATGAGCAGAGTACTCTCCCATGGGAGGATTTGTCAGGAATAAACATTATTACATTCCATAAACTCCAGAATGGTAAGTCTTGGTTGGTTCTCTTCTTTGTAAGAACGTAGTAGGTAATTGCACGAAATTCTCTTCAAGAAACAATCCCATTCACAATGCCCCAGGTCCCAGTCAAAACTCCGAATAGAAGGGCTCACTCTGATGGCTTCACTTGCTCCTTCCTTCTAGCTTTGCAGAAACTCCCCATTTTATTCAAATGCTCTCAGACAGCTCAAAAAGGGGATTTCCTGAACTCTGAGCACCAAGGTTAAGTCTTCGGTGGTCAATACATTGCATATTGGAATTGAAGAGGGGAAAATATCAGCTTAAAGAAATTAACTGACCTTCAGCATTTCTCCTCCACAGGACTTCATAAGAAACTGAAAACTAGATGACTTGCCTATAAACTCAGTGTCAGAAACTTGTTTTGTCTCCCTAGTAGCTGAGGCTTCTCAAAGATTGGGTTTAGCCATTTCCAGAGCCCTGGAGAAGATGACAACACATAACCTTCATTAAGTAACACGACTTGTTTGTGAAGCACCCACAGTTTAAAAGCTGACAGAGTCTGCCTTGGGAAAGCTGGAAAAGTAAACAGCAACTGTGATGAGTGGGGAAGTTAATTTTTCCTTGAGTCTTGTCCCCAAATTCTTATAAAAATAATTTTAAAAAATAATTTAGGTTTTGGCCCTTAGAACTATTTTTTACAGAAACTGTTTATCATCATACAAGAATAGTTTCCCCTATTTCTTGTTTATTTGTTTTTCTTCTATTTCTATTTTTTCCCACATAGATTAAACCAAAATAAGATTAACCAGACCTAATTTGATTTGAATCCAAGCCACCCACCCTATGTATTCCATTCCAAATCAAGTTTAATTTACTGACTTCCTTGGGTCCCAACTGAATGACCTACTGGAATTCATGAAAGAGGTCACAGAATAATACAGCAGGTCAAAAAAAGAATGTGAAAAACACAAACAAGCTTGGAAACAGATTGGCTCAAAGACATGACTTGGTTAAAATGTTTCTTGTGGAATTCAAGTGATAAAAGATCAAGTCTTCCCACTGGAAAAGCAGCTAGCAGAGAAGCAGATGCATTTGTGTTTGCTCATCATTCATTCGTTCAACAAACAGCTACTGACCACCTATTTTACAATCAGACCTGGCGCATTCAGACACCAGAAAAGTAGGATGGACTTCGGGAGAGGATTTGCTTTTCCGGTCCCCAGTTCTGCACAAAAGCCTGTCTCCCCTTGGCCTCCGGGATTTTTTGTGTATTGTGCAATCTGTGCCCATAAACTTTACTTTTTATCTACTTTTATCTTTTGATAATTTAGAAGCTGAAATAACCTCCCCCCTCCCCTTTTGATTCTGACCACCAACAGTTTTGGGATTCTTTTAATCCAAAAAAATTTTGGCCCTTGATTTTAAACCTTCTTTTAAAGTCAAAATTTACCTCTAAAGGATAAAATCAATTTCATTTGCTAACAGTATAAGAGGTAATCCTATAATAGCTATATATAGGGTTTTATACTAGTGACAGGGTACTAAATATTGTCATAGTTAATGTTGCAAACTTCCACAATATCTTCGTTCCTCAAAATCACCTTGATGTTATAGGAAGAGAGATATTATCACTATCTGATTAGTGTTCTTTTGTACTTTCCCTCAATTTAAATTTTGCGTCCAGTGTAAAGCTTCCATCTCCTTTACGTCAGGGAGTGGTACTCCGTTTGGTTACAAACACACTGAAAATTTCTCCTCATTATTCAAAGCATTCCTGCCTCATTCCTAAAGCTTCAGTTTTGCTTGGATAATATAACATTTGTCCACATTGTTTAAAAACAAAACTTAAACACATGATAATAGCCGACTATAGATATATCAGACTTCCATCAATAAAACAAAAATGTTCACTTCTTAGAGCAGGTCATTTTGGTGAATAGAAAAACCAGAAAAACTATTTTCGTACCCATTTTAGCATTATTTACCTAGTTAACCGTGGGCAAGTACCTCACACTCTGGCCACAGTTATGTACACTACTGTGTACATAAATATTCTACTACTGTCTAAAATATTTTGTACATTACTCAATGCTACCGGTATACAAATTCCGAAAAGAGAAAAAAAAGTCATTTCCATTTTCATCTCATGCAGCCCCTTAAAGAGAAAAAGATCCCTTCTTCTGAGGTTTCTTGTTTAGTATCTAGAATATTGTTTTCACATTCAGTGAATTCTTTAAATTCCTTCTACTGATATCCCTTTGGACCATGAATATAAAGTTATGTAGGCATTCTCTTGATTGCAGGAATAGACAGACTGGTTTGTATAAGTACATATTATACTAGTGATCAAGGGTCAAAAATCTCTGGTCGATGCCCTAGCCATGCCAAGATCATTAGGTTATACCTCCGCTAACCAGATAGAATTGTAACCCTCTCTCAGTATCATCCGAATTCTCGAAACCAAGACTGACTTTGGCCATCGGTTCCTTTCAATTCCCATCCTAAGTCTTTTTACCAGACTTTCTCTTTCTCTACTTATGCCTAAAAAGCAAAGAAACGGCTATAAAGAAAGCTGTAAGTGTAGAGCAAAGAACCTGAATAACCCACAAACCAGAAAAACCTGAGAGTTAATCAAATGGGTTTTCCTACAGTTTAGAAAGTAAATTTTCTTAAATCATATAATGAGTCTCAGGGTATACAGAAAAAGGTACAATATGAGTTTGAAATAAAATTTTATTTTCATAAAAATTTTTTCATGGAGTCACAAAATGGAAATGAGAAAATGCATAAATTTATTTAAATAAAAGGAAAGAAGAAGCACCTGCTGGAAGCCTGTTATCAGAAAAGATAGTCAAAGAAAAAAAAATTTTTTTTATTAAGTGAGAGGCAGGGAGGCAGAGAGACAGACTCCTGCGTGAGCCCTGACTGGGATCCACCTGGCAAACCTCCTATGAGAGATCTGCCAGTCTGGACCACTGCTGTTGCTCGGCAACTGAGCTATTTTAGCACCTGAGGTGAGGCCATAGCCATCCTCAGCACCCGGGGCCAATCTGTTCCAACCATTTGAGCCATGGCTGTGGGAAGAGGAGAGGGAAAAGGAGAGGGAGGAGGGGGGGGGAGAGAGAGAGAAAGAAAGAGAGAGAGAGAGAGAGAGAGAGAGAGAGAGAGAGAAAGATGGGGATGGGGAGGGGTGGAGAAGCAGACGGTCACTTCTCCTTTGTGCCTTGACCAGGAATTGAACCCAGGACTTCCACATGCTGGGCAGATTCTCTATCCCTGAGTCAACTGGCCAGGACTGACCCAAAGAATTTTCTAAATTGGCTGGAGATCTCTGAAAAATATAGACACAGTCCTTACAGATTAGGAAGAAATGTATGGAGTGGGCAAAGAATATGTGGAAATAACAAGGCCAACAGTTCTGCATTTACCATGTAACACATATTGATCTGAGTATTTAAAAAATCTTAATTCTTACAAATGCTAGATCCTTCAGAATTTCACCAGTCCTTTAAGGGCATTAATCTCTCCTTTCTCTGTGCCCATTTACATTATGTCTATCCTTCAAAGGTTATTATTACTGCCTTCGGCCCTGCCCAATAAATAGTAGAGTTTAAATGAGTGTTTTTCAAACTTTGGGTTAAGAGTCAAAAGGGCAAATCCCCAGACCCTAGAAAATTTGACTCATTCTATTTGATTTAAATTTAGTGATTAATTCAGATATTCAACAAACATGTATTAAGTACTTTATGTGATAGGTGTTATTAAATCCACTTTACAAAGAAACAGAGCCGAGGTAGCCCGCTAAAGGTCACAATAATAAATAAGAGTTTATGTATATATACACACACACACTAATAAATAAGAGAGAGAGAGAGTGTGTGTGTGTGTGTGTGTGTGTGTGTGTGTATGGAGTAAGTTATAGTAAGTAAGAGTCAGGGTTAGGCCAAAGTAGCAACCAGTGTCTTCCATTCACTCATTCATTCTTATATTCAACAGGTATTTGAAAACCTCCTATGGGCTTTCAAAAGGAAACGCACAAGACACCAAATGCCAATTATTCTGCATGGAAAAGCTTCCTCCAATCAATGTAGTCCTGAAATAGCCATCATAAAGGGTGCCTATCTAGAAAGGGGTTGCTCTAGTTTTATTTCTAGAGATAGTATTTATTTTAGAAATAGCTCTTTTCTCTGTACACTAAATATTTTTAAGTGACAGGAGTGAGACAAACTCCTACATGTGCTACAACTGGGATCCACCTGGCAACCCCGTCTGGGGCTGAGGTCCATGCTCGAACCAAACACCCTCTTTTTAGCACATGAGACTCAAGTGCTCAGACCAACAGAGCTATCCTCAGCACCGAGGCCATGCTCGAACCAATTGAGCCACTGGCTGCAGAAGGAGAAGAGAGAAAGAGGCAGATGGTTGTTTCACCTGTTTGCCCTGACTGGGAATCAAACCTGGGACATCCATACGCCAGGCCAATGCTCTATCCACTTAGCCAACCAGCCAGGGCCAGAGGAATATATTTTAAAAGGTATCATTTCATCTCTTCTTCTCTATTCAGTGGCTCAACTTACCATCTTTTAGATGTTAAGAAAATACATATATCTCCTTAAGTCTATATTACTATTGGTATCCCCCCACCAATTTAAATTGAGGCCCCAAATATTTTTAGTTGAAGAGTCTATTATCTACTTTAACCTTTCTCATCAATCTCACTCATGGGAGAAAAGGATGCTACTATTGCTAACCTTATTTAAAAGAGAAATTAAACGTTCTTTCTTATATTCTACAAATTCTATATAGTTACAAGTAAATCCCACATTCAAGCTGATATGTAAGGTCTAGGAATGAACTAATATATGATTCAGTATGCTATCTGAGACAATACAACAAAAAGAGTTAGACTGTGTGTGCAATTTCAACTAATACATGTAATTGGACAAATAAAAGTCCACATTCTAGTTAATATTCTTTTTCTCGGTCAAAAAACAAACATTACTTTAAAACTTGCGCAATTCAAGAGTAAAAATGTTTTGTTCTAGCCTTTGAAGTACTACTGTGGCATTCTGTCCCAGTAATAGAAAAATCATCCCCTGCTACCAACACCTACAATTGCCATCCTCTGTTTTGCTGCCTTATAGTATCTGAATCAACAAGAACTGCTTCTTGTTACACAGGAACAGGTCAGTAGACAAACAACCTCTTGCTTTGATACGCTTCCTGTTCTCTGCTATCAGGACATACGGGTCACTAGAAATCAGGTACACTGAAAAAACAAATGGAGAAGTAGAGAAAGAAATTGACTGGCTGCCAACCTTCATGAATTCAAGCTGATTCACCGTGTTTGTTTAGCTCCCGTATCACCTTGGTTAATGATACTGCCATGGAATATATTTGCTCAGGAGTTCAGGCACAGACATTTCTTGGTTGGAAAACAGGCCCAGGTTGAGCCCAGTGATTTGAGAGGAAGAGAGACCTCACAGGGAAGTATTTTGAGCTTCTCAAGTAAACTAACTCAAGAAGCTCTTTCTTTGTAAAAGATGTTTTCCTTTACCCAAAGCTTTGTTCAATGTTTCTTTTTAAAATTTTTTTACTTATTGATTGGGGGAGGGTAAGAGCGTGAGGAGACTGATGTTGTTGTTCCGCTTACTTAGGCTTTCATTGGTTGATTCCTGTATGTGCCCTAACCAGGGATTGAACCCAAAACCTTGGCATATCAGGATCCTGCTCTTACTGAGCTACCTGGCCACGGCTGTTCAATGTTTCTTGAATAGCCACAATTTAGCAGGGGCTACAGCCATAACATGGCATTTGTACAGACACTGCGTTATTTTTAAGCCAGAGCTCTGACTTGCTGCAGCCAGACTTCGAAGGACAGAGCCTCACCAGAAAAGTGGGAATATAAGACAGGATGGTGGTTTTATGATGTATACAGAGCTTCCTGATAACTTTCTTTTTAATTTCAGGGAAGAAAAGAAAACCATTATAATTTTCTCAAGTTCTTCGTTGGTACAAATCACAGTATAAAAGGTCCATCTTTTCAATTCTCCTCCCATCACAGCTAAAAACCGACACTGTGTCACACATTTTACATGCGTTATCTCATTTATTCTCCACAATAATCCAACACAGTTAGGCACTGGTTTGTCCTTGATGCAGATGAGGAAAGTATAAAGCAACTTGTCCAGGGTCAGAGAGCTTATAGTGAGTGGTACAGCCAGGATCTGAACTCACATTGGTCTAGCTTGGGACTCGAGGCTCAGGTGAGTCTAACCTGGAAGCCACCACACCATCAGGCTGTGATGTGTAGAAGAGCCTGTAGCCCTCAGGCGAAATACCATAGTTCATCAGACATTGAATAGATTTTCCTAAATATTTCTGACTATGACGGATACCAACCCTTCTTCCGCAATTCCTTCAAAGCTTGCCTTAAAAGATAGGTCCTAGAGACTTCCTCCGTCCTTTAAGGAATTAATCTCTCTCCTCTTTGCACATTCTGTCTATTCTTTAACCATATGTAAGCTGTTTGGGAGCAGAAACAGCCTGGCTCACCTGAGTGCTGCTCTGGATCTGGGTGGTTCTGACTTAGGGGTAGAAGGGCTCACACCCTTAAAGAAACACTGCCCCAACTGCAACACTGAACTGAAACCATGTTCTAGAAAGGCAAGAATAAAAGTGAAAATTTCCATGCTCCATTCAAAAAATAATTTTTTGTGTGTACATAAGAGAGACAGAAAGAAAAACAGATAGGGACAGACAGGAAGGGAGAGAGATGAGAAGCATCAATTCTTCGCTGCAGCTCCTTAGTTGTTCATTGCTTGCTTTCTCATATGTGCCTTGACTGGGGGGCTACAGCAGACCGAGTGACCCCTTTCTCAAGCCAGTGACCTTGGGCTCAAGCTGGTGAGCCTTGCTCAAACCAGATGAGCCCGCGCTCAAGCTGGCAACCTTGGGTTCAAACCTGGGTCCTCCATGTCCCAGTCTGATGTTCTATCCACTGCGCCACCACCTGCTCAGGCTCAAAAAATAATTTTATAACATCCTACATCTTATGGTTTCATGGAATTTGGTAATCCGTAACCTTCCCTCTAATCAAACCTATTACAGACCAATGTCATTAGTGGTTGAACACTTCAATTTTCAGGTACTGGCAAGAGATCAGATTCCATTTATATTGCCATGAGACCTCTGAGTAAATAAGACACCCTCCCATTCTTATTTCCCCATCTAAATAGAGACAGGCAACTTTTTAAAAGTTAGAAAGATGTTATAAACCCATCTGAGGCCAAGAGAACCTTCTCAAGTATCCTGGGGAGGGGAGACAGCTTTTACCAACTTAAGAGTGTCTTTCAACTAAGTATAAAAGGCTAAATGCTACTCTTAAGTTTATAAGGGGTAAAGCCTCAAAACTGGATCGAATTCTTCCACATATATCCTTCCCAAACAAAATAAATCTTTAGGCAAGAATCACAAGAAAAGAAAGAAGTGTTCTGATGACTCAATTACACAGAAAAAGAAAAGTGAATGGACGACACTCTCCCCACAGGGGAGTGTCTCTCAAGTAAGTCACACCAGGAGCTTGTACAGCACGCTGTGCCTAGTTCCACCTCAACTGCAGAGACAGAGCAAAGAAAAACACAGGAATAGTTTTATTTAACCATGGAAGACTGAGAATTTTATGAGCTATAGAAATACAGATATTTGGAGATCCATTTTACAAATAAGCATTGATACTGTGAATAATCACAAATGCTTCTAATTATCAGAAACTACTAAGCATCTGAGGCCCTGACCCCTATTGAGGATATAGTAGCACTGCCCAGAAGAATATATTTTGGGGCAAAAAAAAAAAAATCATGTTACAAACTAATGAAAATAATTTATGCTCTAAATCGCCAATTCCTCCCAATTTCTCAAGATTAGAAAAATAGGCCCTGGCCGGTTGGCTCAGCAGTAGAGCGTCAGCCTGGCGTGCAGGAGTCCCGGGTTCGATTTCCGGCCAGGGCACACAGGAGAAGCGCCCATCTGCTTCTCCACCCCCCTCTCCTTCCTCTCTCTCTCTTCCCCTCCCGCAGCCAAGGCTCCATTGGAGCAAAGATGGCCCGGGCGCTAGGAATGGCTCTGTGGCCTCTGCCTCAGGTGCTAGAATGGCTCTGGATGCAACAGAGTGACGCCCCAGAGGGGCAGAGCATCACCCCCTGGTGGGCATGCCAGGTGGATCCCAGTCAGGCGCATGCGGGAGTCTGTCTGACTGCCTCCCCGTTTCCAGCTTTGAAAAAATGAAAAAAAGAAAAAAGAAAAAAAAAAAGAAAAATAGACCTGGTCCTGGCCAGGTAGCTCAGAGGTAGTGTTGGCCTGGCCTGTGGATGTCCCGGGTTCGATTCCTGATCAGGGCACACAGAAGTGACCATCTGCTTCTCTCCACCCCTCTCCCTTCTCTCTCTCTTCCTCTGTCACAGCCATGGCTTGACTAGTTTAAGCAAGTTGGCCTCACGCTGACAATGGCTCCATGGCCTCACATCAGGCGCTAAAATGGCTCCATTGCTGAGCAATGAAGCAACAGCCCCAGGTAGGCAGAGCATCGCCCTCTAGTGGGTTTTCCCGGTAGATCCCGGTTGGGGCACATGTGGGAGTCTCTCTGCCTCCCTTCCTTTCACTAAAAGAAAAAAAAGAGTAAGAAAAATAGACTTTTTTCAAACACTAGACCTATCAGCATGACTTTTATAACACAAACTATAGCCTATGATATGTATTGAGGTTACTATCTCTGTCAAAAGCTAAGTGAATTTCACTTTTCATCTTTTGGATAGGTCCAAAGGGCAGTGTGAACAGCTACCACGCCTCAACTCTATGTCAACACTCTTTTATGGGGCAACAAAGAATAAAAGGGGTGTATTATAGAATTGTCTTTTCATTCCCTATGTCCCCAGTACCTAGAACAAAGCCCAGCACAAAATAATATATAACAAGTATTTGTAAACCAATACAAGACACAAAACACAAGAATTCTAAGCTAAAGCTGGTTTTTATATTCTAGGAGAAAAGGGCTGGTATTCCTTCCACATGGAGGTATTGGCAGGAGTAGAGGAACAGTTGTTGCCAATATTAATCATCAGGTGGTCCCCTACCATTGGTCGGCAAACTGTGGCTCGTGAGCCACATGCGGCTCTTTGGCCCCTTGAGTGTAGCTCTTCCACAAAATACCACATGCGGGTGCTACCTCGATAAGGAATGCACCTACCTGTATAAGTTTAAAAACTTTGGCTTTCAAAAGAAATTTCAATCCTAGTACTGTTGATATTTGGCTCCGTTGACTAATGAGTTTGCCGACCACTGACCTAAGTAAAGGCTACCAGCAATTGGGCTTTATACTAACCACCGCAAGAACTCTTGGTGGTTTAGTCACAGGGCAACTTCACAATGTGCTGTCACTGAGCACTCCTCCTCCTCCTCACACCCAGGTCTGCGTGCAGTCCTGGACTGCCTCGCAAGCAGCTGTGAAAACTTACCAGTGGCTGGTGCCTCTGCATCGACCCTCATTCAGGTGTGACTGGAAGTGGAAGTGTCTCATCTCTATTAAAATCCATACTGTGAGTTTGGGTCAAATTTTAATGGGTAGGGGCAGAGATAATTTGGGAACCTCTTTTTATTTTTTGTATTATGAATTTAGCTTAATTACCTTATTACATGAGCTCTGATATCTGTTCACATCCAACCCAGGAATGCCTACACATTTCCCATAGTTCAAGTGGCTGCGTTCTAATTTGAACACCGCGTTAAAGCGATTTAATCCCTCAAAAGAAAAATCTTGACTTGTATAACCAACCTCCTGAGTTTCTCAATTAGCATACATAGTTAAAATTCCCCCTCCCCCCAAAATATGTGGATACATCTAAGCTCTGTCTACCATTTGCACAGAAAACGAGTCAGAAAATAAACGAGAAGTAGCAAAGAAACAAGCAGATTTCTGTCATCTCCTTAAAAACTTCTGGTAAAGCTACTAGCTGGAAAATGTTATTAGCTTTCACAGTTAAAGAGAACTCTATAACCGCCGTCTGGTTTTTATGGCATCTGATCATTTAGATGGCTGTCAAAGCTTTAACTTTCTACAAAGGAAGGTAACTCTTGATTCCGGGTCCTGAAAAGGAAATACACGAGATGAGGCTGAAACACCTGATGCCAGAAAACAAGGATGCTATCTATGAATGGAAGGACACAAGAGCCAACTTGGAGGGTGCTTCCACTGGCCAAAACCTGTGACAATTTGTGCATAAAAAAATAGTGACTGCAAAGAGAAACAAATTAAATACATAAAACAAATGTATGACTTACATTTGGAGGCTGCTTGGGCTCTGGTTCATTATTGCAAAATTGGTAAATAAAGGGAAAGAATCAGCATGATCTTATGATTCCTTGTATCTTAAGGAAACCAAGTAATCGATGAAGGAAAGTTTCTCTTGAAAGAATTCCAACTACCAGTGTAAAGAGAATGATAGAATTAGAAAACTATCACTTTCAATACCTAATGATGTATTGAATCTGGGCAATAATTATCAATGTTTGCTAACACCATTACAATGGCTGAAGGGAAACTTTAGAATAGAGCAATCAAGCTAATAGCACCGAATCTGTTAATCAATCGTATCATTAGACAACCAGACATTATGTACCTTCTGATGTGATTCAACTGAAAGTACATACAAACCAACTACGAAATATTGAATCTAATAGCCTTTATATGAAATGAACAACTTACACAAAATATTGGGGGGGGGGGCTGTAGAGGGATAAGTTAAACCATAAAGATGCAATCAGTCACATGCAAAATATAGGAAATTCTACAGAGCAAATAATCTAATTTCTTCAATTTGAAAAATGGCATTAAAACTAGGGTGCCTGACACTTATAGCAATGTTCCCGGCAGCTGGAAAACACTGACTTATAGGCTTAATAAAAGACTTAAGGGGCATGTTAACCAAATGTAATAAATGACTCTTATTTGGATGTTTACTCAAGTAAACTTACAGTAAAAGGGCATCTTTGAGGTATGCAAGAGAATTCGAATACAAAGGATTACATGATGTGGCAGTCATAAAAATGAGCCCCTCTATTCTCTGTCGTTCAGCCGACAGTGCGGCTGCTGGGGTCTGAATCCACCACCAGTGTCCAGCGGAGGCGCTACTACCCACTGGCTGCTCCTGCCAACCAAGGAGAGAGCAGGAATACAAAGACGCCCACTTCTGCAAGATGTGGGTGTCTCTTGGGAACTGGCACTTTTGGTGTGAGGACTTTGACAGCCTTGCTAAAACCTTCTTTGAACTGTTCTGTGAATGCAGACTGCTGTGCAACCTCCCCTCCCCTGTCTTTCCAATCACCAGACCTGTATTGAGGTCTCCCACCTCCCCCAGCTCCTGCCTCATTTTTCCTCACAGGTGCTCTCTCCCAATAAATCTCAGGCACGCCTGCCTCTCAGGAGAAACTGAACTAAACAGATATTAAGAAATTGGCATTAGTTTGTTAGGTATGATAATATTGTGGTTATTTTTAAGTCTTTATTAGAGATACATAAACAAGTATTTACAAATTAAATGGTAGAATAGTTGGAATTTAACTTTAAAATATTCCAGCCCAAAAAAGGGGGGGAGAGGATTTGAAAAAAAGAAAGAAAAAGGAGGGATAAAATAAGATTAGCAAGATAAGGATATTTTTTTCTAATTTTTGCACATCTGAAAATGTTCATGAGTGGAAAATACCTGACAAGTAATCTTCAAAACTGTCAAGGTCTTTGATGATCTTGACATAGGTCATCACTAGGAGGAGATATCCCTTCTAAATGTAATGTGGTACCTTTGATTGAATCATGGAACAGAGAAAGGACAGTAGGAAAACAATGAGGAAATGTGAATCAAGTATGGTTTTCAGTAGATAATAGTGTATCTATATTGGTTAATTATGACAAATGCACGACTGTAATGTAAGATGCTAATAATAGTAAACTGGTTGTGGGGTTATTCAAGTACTCTGTGTTATGTCCATAATAATTATATAATCTAAAACTGTTCTAAAGTTTTTAAAGACTAAAAATCACCTTATTTTTTCATTTTATTACAAAAGTGACAAAAAGACTTAAATTTTTTCTTTACTCATTGGGATGCATTACTGTGGATTTCTCCTCACTGATTAATTAGCTAGAAAAGGTTATTGATTTTCTGAGTTCACAGAGAGTAAACTATGAAGATTCAATCTATCCATGGACCACCCAGTGTCCATACATGCAAATACAAACAAATAAACAAAACTATAACTCCGATGAAACATATTTATTTGTTTTAATAGTTTTAAATTTTAACAAAATGCATTCTTGTTAGCAAAAGCCTTCAGACAATAACAGAGATCGACCTCAACAGAAAAACAAAGATTTCATTTCATAGCCTCTTGGACTTAAGAATTCATTTGCGTTCCAGAGATAATACTAAACTAATGGGTTTATGTCAAATTGCCAGTATCCATGCTGAGGATTTTCCTGATACAATCTTTTGCAATGTAAGCAACAATAAAAAGATCACTTATCTTTTTTTTTTTACAAGTTCATGTTATATTATTCATATGATGTCCAAAAAGAAAAACCAAAATCTTTGCTTAAAAAAAATAAAAATGCATAATGCAAATCTGCAGGCTTGGTCCTGCATCAGGATCAATTACAAGCTTGTTCAAACGGTGATAGCTGGGCCTCACTTCCTTCAGGTGTTGGGTTGTTCACAGGAATTTGTATTTCTAACAGGTTTGTAAGAGAAGCCAAAGTTACTAGTATGGGGACCACACTTTGAGAACCATTGGCAAAGTATTTATTAGGACAATGACTATGTCACAGAAGTATGTCATAGCGTAACAAATTACTGAGCAAATTACCCTTCCCAATCTGTACCTCGCATAAGTTCTAAAGAATCAAATAAAAACCGTATTTAAAGCACTTAACAGTGCTGGCACTATTGAATGTTTTGATGCTATGCCAAAGTAGGGTTAGAGTTATTATACTCAAATAGTTAACCAAACGAGTCGCTATGCTTAGCTCTACCTCTTAAGATATATTGGTCTTTAAAGTGTTACAAGAAATAAGAGGCACTTATCAGCCTCCTATGATCATCAATGAGCATTTCTGAAATCTCCCATTTACTCATCCCATTACAATTTTTGTTGATCCTCTAGTTTACTTAAAACAGTAAATAACACAGCTAATATAAAAATTACTGGCATAATTTTACTATAGATTTAGTGATGTTGTTCACTGTCCTGAATCATTTGTACATGAAACTTTCAATCTGCTATGGAAAGCCAATAATTGGCCAATTTTTTTAGCACATTATCAAATGAAAGTATCCTTATCAAAAAGTGATTTTAAATTTGCTTCCATAAAACTAAAATGTCTGTTGATGATAACCACAGTGATAGTTCACACTTTAAAGGAATACAAATATTTCTCTGGATAAGTCTGCAACATTATATAAAGATTGTGAATTTCATGGCCAATGATATATCTAAACAAGGATAGCAACCAATGATATATGAATTATTACCGTAACTTATACTGAATAATATTGCATACTTTAATGTGAAAAAAAATATATAGTAGGCAAAAGTCTTTTTTATTCTTTTACATATATAAAGTCAAAGTCCAATCTACCTTTCCAGATGGCTCATCTTAATTTTCTTCAATTGCTCAACTATCTGACACCAAATCAAGAGCTTTTTTCCTTTTAAAAGCATCTTTTTTCAGTTACAAATGTTTTTTGAAAGGTAAAATTGTACCTTTGGCCCAGTGTTAAGAGGAAAGTGTCGGTCTCTGGCTTCCTTTTTAACTTTATCAGGTTAGACATCAAAATAAAATGAATGGATTGTAAAACATATCTTTTTATCTCTTTACATGAAGGTCCAACATTACATAAATTCTTTCCAAGAAACTCACCAGAAATAAAACCTCTTGTAGAGGAAAAGACAGAAACTTGAAGCATGAGATTAAGAAAATATGTGGGTATCTTACAGCCTATGATAGGATTGTGTGTACACACAGAGTAAATCTAGAATTAATAAAAGTTATTTGATGAAGTCTAAGACAAATGGCTCCAGTGTCAATTAAGACTAAGAGACCTTGCAAATTTTTTAGTAAGTTTGCTCCAGTAATGGAGTATGTTCTTATGAAAGGACTTGAGACATTATCTAAACATTCTGACTGAAGGACGCTTGTTCACTTGTTAGACATGTATGAAATTACTGAAAAGATTAATTTAGAGTTCTACAAGTAGACCAATTAGCTTGTACAGGTGTATGAGGAACAGCACACTAGCAAAAAGTTATGTCAACCATTTACTAAAAAAACAAAGACTGGATTTTAACATTCTCAGACCTCTCCTTATCTTTTTCAGATTATAAAAGGCCTGAAATTCTTTGAACACATCAGATTAAGTTGATAACAGTTCTAATTTTGAATTAAGAAATTACTGTGTAGTTTAAAAAATAATAATTAAAAATTTCAGTCAGGTTAAATATGTGTATACTTCCTCACTTATTCAAGAAGCCTTACCATTAATCTATTCAAATTTTATGCCCACTATATTTCTGTTTTTTAAACATTATTCCTTCTACAGTAATATACTAAATATTATAATGTACTATATACTGTTTCAGTAAGAAGCATGTAAGTTAATTAAAATATTAGCTTTTAATTTCAAAAGTAAAATTCATGGTCAAGGTTTTTACTGACAGTACAGAAAAAAAATAATTAACCAGTGTATAATAAATGAAAATTTACTTTTTTATTGAGTATTTATTTTACATGCAAAGCATATTAAAGTGAATTAAGTTGACTACTCCACAATGAAAATTTATGGAATGGAAATTGTGAAAGTTGTCTATACAATACTAATGTGATCAATAAATTATCCAGATGTTTTCCTACAAATATTTGGATTACCTAAATTAGCTGATTTTTCAACAGTAAATTTTAGCGTTCACATGGTCTTTGCTGGTAGCAGCAGATATCTGACACTTAAATTTAGAAAAAAAATAATAAAATAACTAAATAGCATAGCTAAATCTTTCAAGAAAAAAGTTCACCCAAAAGAAGTACTAAACACATATTTGGGATCCAGAGTCAGGAAGGAAACAAAACACATACAGTAAAAGTCCATCAGTTGATCATCACTAACATTTTATTATTACCACAGTTGACTGCCCATACGACAACTGTTTCTTAGACTTAAATACCTAAAATAAACCAGTAATCAATAATATCATAAAAGAAAAACTAACTTAAAATTATGTTTGAATACATCAACAGTTTGATGTATCTGACATACATGGAAGTCTTTTACTTCATTATTGCTATAAGTTCCTTTAAAATGTTCTTTTCACAATATGTAATTATCTGAAAGAAATATGGTAAGATCCTTCTCAATATGCAGCAGGCCTTCTGCTCCAACATTCAGCAAATGCTGCACACATTAAACCATACCTATTAACTAGACCTAAAAGACAATGACTGAGTAAGAAGTACAAAAAATACTTCTGAATGACCTATTCAGGTAAGACTAGTTATAGCTACTTAAGACTGCACTTTGTGCTGACCCACACTGCATAGCTTGTACACTGCTGGATGAAAGGGCTGGTCCATGACCATTTTTTAAAAAACTTTTGTAGTATCTCTAACTGTAAATCCAGTTGACTAACAAACAGTTGCTGAAAAAATGGGTATGACGATTTAATGCAACCCTCTTATCAATATTCTTCTCACACATTCACTACTCATAAGCATTTTGGGGATGAGGATATGACCTTAACATGATATGAGATTCTACCTAAAAAAAAAAACCAAAAAGAAAAAAACAAAACTATGGGCTAAGGTTTTCTTGGGTAATCATTTAAGTCCTTTTAAATTTTTTCTATTGATTTGAGAGAGAAAATAAGAGGGGGAGAAGTAGTAGGGCGAGAGAAAGAGAAGCATCAACTCATTTCACTTCATTGTTCCACTCAGTTGGGTACTGACTCATTGACTGCTCTCCTATGTGCCCTGACTAGGGTCAAACCTGCAACCTCTGGTGTACCAGGTCGGCGCTTTATCCACTGGACCACCCAGCTAAGGCCTTAATAAAACCACCAAACAACCAACTTAGAAACATCACTGAGAAAGTTATTGGCATGGTGGAAGTGCCTTTGTTGATGATGAGCAAAATGTTCAGTTTATTAGTATTATGCTTTCACTTTAATGGAACAACAAAAGAAAAAGTGTCACTAAGTTCTAAGTAATTTAAATCACAATCTTAGTTGATGGGATGTCCTTTATTTGAGACCAAGCATAATTCCAATACAGAAGAAGTTTACTGTTACATATTAGGAATGGTTTAGATACAATAACAGAATGTTTAGAACTGACGCTAAAAATGTTTTTAGTTCAGACTCCTGAATGCTAGTTCTTTCTCACTTCACATACTCCCCCCAATGAAATCCTGGTATATTTGGTGTCTAATATTACAAAATAAAAATATCTGCCTGAATCTTGTAACAGATTATTAACAAAAACATGTGAGTGCCAACATTGCATGAAACTTACTGGACACAGACTCAAGACCATAAATCTACAAACAGGATGAAAGACTATCACTGTATATGTGAGTATTGTCAAGAACATCAGATCAATTATCAAATGCAAGGTCCTTCCAATTTTGACTCATGGTGTTGAACATATATATGGACATGGCTAATACACTGACTTGTATTATATTTAACAAAATATTAGTGGATGCAAAGTCTTGCTTTTTAAAATCTAATTATAAAAATCCAGATTAATCCAGAAAACATAAAACACATATAATTGAGGTAGGTTTTACCTTAAGAATGCATTGTTTCTACCACAATTAGTTATTTTAAAAAAGAATACATTGTTTCATGTATCTGCCCCTGAAACTTAAATTTTCTATGTTTTAAACTACTTGATCAAGTGTGACAATGCTAACCTACTATATTTAGTAAATTCCCTTAGAAATAAACACCCTAACACCTTCCTTTTCCTCTCTAAAGGTAACTGTAGTGCAATAAAATTAATAACAAGTCTAGAAAAATGAAAAAGATTACTTCATTAATTCTACATGTCATTAATTCATTAATACATGTCAAAAATCAGGGAGTTAAGTCATGTTCGTTTTAAAGTTCATAACCTATTGTTTTGAAAATAATATCATATACACATAACAAATTTGGATGTGTTTTATTATGCCACAAATTCTCAGGAACAATAAGAAATATTACTTCTGAGGAGAACTAATACTTTCACAAATACTAGGACTTTATTGACAATAGCCAGGTTTTCTAAGGTGGGATACATATATTTAAGCTATTTTTTCAAAAATACTGGGGTTTTTTTTACAAATTTTAAAGGGATGTTGGAGATCCTACTTTATATTTAATATTCAGTGTAAAAATCTATATGTGATATAAATTTGTATTTTAAAGAACTGCATGTGAAGGCTTTGCCAAGTTCTCAGGCGCTGCATTTGCTCTAGGTACTATTATATAAAATATCATTGTTAGAAATGTTCTGATAAACTAAACAAAAGAAAGCAATTTAAAACAGCTGAATCTTTAAAAGTATTAAAAACTGGTATAATTTTAAAAAGGGAAATGGAATATTCCTTTACTTACATTCAGATTAAATAGAAAATTCAAAATACCTTTTTACTGAAAAACCAATACAATCATACATTTTAAATCTAGATACCTATGACAGCTTTTTCATAACATCCAAAGTGTGAATGGGAAACAAGGCAATACTGATTTTTTTGCCACATACCTAAGGGTAACTAAAGGGAGATGCATACCTCCCAGCCAAAGGCAGAAACTGAACCCAGCAAATCACCCACCGTGTGGGTAGTGGATCACTGTTCTCATGCTGGGAATAGTCTCCAAAAAAGGATGCCCTTATGCAGTCTTTACGCAACTGAATCAATTTTGGTAACCTAACACTGAACTTGTTGGTAGGTATATATGGACATATGAAAACTTTCCCGGAGACCAGAGTATTAAATAGACTAAGAGGGGGGAAATGCTATTAGCTAAATTATGTTAAGTCCAGAGTCTCCAATGGAAGATGTAGAAGGAAAAGAGGCAACAGCAGCTGTTTCCAAACTTACGTTATGATCAGAAACATCGATGGAGAGCTTTAAAAATTCTGTCCAGGGTCTCAATAGAAACCCCTCTAGAATCTATAGCCATGGAATTCTTTTTAAGCAACCCAAGTGATTCTGATGATCAACTAAGGTTGAAACTTCTGAAGCACAAAGTGGTGGGTGGAGAGGGGCAATCTAAGTCATACAGATAGTTTTAGAATTCAGCATCTGATTTTTATCATTTAGTCTACATTTTTTCCAACTGTCCCACCCTTCCTATTTTTTCTAACAGTGAATAATGAAGGGGCTTGGCAAGTGAAGAAAAAAGAACGAGCGGGGTACCCAAAATACATTTTACAATGTTCAAACCACTTAGTATATTAACCAGATAAATGGGTATCAGTATACTGTTGGGATTCAGCTATCAAGTAGACATTTCTTAGTATTATTTTAAAGAAAGGGGTTTCCTATTCAACACACAAATGTAATATAAAACAACCCTAAACACTAATAATGTTTGTCACTAATAATGACAAAATGAAATTTGTATAATTCTTCAAAATAATTCTATTTTAAAAATCCAATGTTAGGAGGAAAATCCCTTAAATTTGAGGTAGGGCAGTAATTCTCTCTAGTGAAATAACTGTGTCAGTGTTATTCTCCAAGTTAGAAAATAAGCAAAGCATTTCAGTACTAGCTCTATTTATGTATGCTTTTGTAATGTAAGTAATAAATGTTTTAAGTGTGGATAAATATTTTGATTTTCATTTTAATGTATATGATAATTAAAAATATGAATTTTTTTTTTCTTACACACTATATCGTACACTGTCTCCAGGCTTAATGAATAAGCAACTTTTTAAATATCCCATGTTCACTTATAAACCTTAAAAGGTAGTACCTACATAAGAAATTTTATATTAAAATTACAAATGTATGCTCTTCAGAAGCTAAAGTGATTTTAAATGCTTTTCAATATTCAAATACAAAATAGTACATTTTAATTTATTATAGCACAGTTCAAGTATTCTCTTAAATTCTGTAATTAGCCAACTAGAACATGATATTAAGTGACTTTATGACTTTATATAATAGCTTTCCTTTTTAAAGAAGACTTATACAAAATAGTGTGACTCTGTATTACTCTGAATTGCTTAGATTAAGTTGAAAGAACAAGTGACAGCAGACAAAGACCTTTAAGATTAAATCATCTACACATGAAGGCTGCACACCTCAGTAACAAGGCATTTGCAGGTAACTCCCCAAAAGTATCTGAATTCATGTAAACAAAGCATATGTATATTCCTTTAGGGAGAAAATACACTACCATAGATAAAATATATTCAAACGGTTATGACTTTAAACCATATATTATTTGAATACCACACAAAACCAAAGAGACATATCCTATCTTTTTAATAACTGAAAAATGTTACTTATTTGTGAAATAAAAAGTAGATACTTTTAGAAACCAATAATGAAAAAGAAATGTTTTTAAAATAAACATCCACTGTTTCCTAGAAATAAATATACATACTTAATGTATTGCAGCATAGGAATATTGTCCTAGCATTAACCGTAACATTCAATCAGTAGTTTTAAAGTATTTTTCCAACTGAGCCTTGAATCTTCTACCTTGTTAGCTGCCCAACAACTTTCAAAAGAGTTTTATTCTCCTGCTTTAGTTGTTCATTTTCATCTTCTATGTCATCTAGGTCCTTAAGAAAACAAAAAGGAAAATAATGTGTGAGTTTTTAAAATACTTTAAGTTATTCTAATTTATACATACAAGCAATTAGTTCATACAAGCAATTAATTTGGAAATAAGAGCAAGTTTTGAAACCAGCTTTACATAGAATATGTCCTTCCTGAATGGAGCTCCACTTCTCAGCTCCTTCTCATTGTTAACACAATAATCTGAGTCAACTCTTGCCAGATCTTTCTGTTTTTACAGAGATTACATTATTTTAGCAAGCAAGACAGACAGGAATGGAGAGAGAAGGGAAGCATCAACTCACAATTGCAGCACTTTAGCTGTTCATAGATTGCTTTCTCATACGTGCTTAGAACAAGGAGACTCCAGCCAAGCCAGTGACCCCTTGCTCAAGCCAGAGACCTTGGGGTCATGTCAATGATCCCAGACTCAAGCTGATGGGCCTGTGCTCAAGCCGGATGAGCCCGCCCTCAAGCCAGCAGCTTCGGGATTTCAAACATCTCTATCCATTCTGGCACTACTGGTCAGGATAACTTAATTTTTTATTTAAAAACAAATCCCTCTTTCCCCCAAAACAATACACCTGGGGGCAATATGCGGTTCAGGGGTTCAGATTAAAACCTGTGTAAAATTAGGCATCAATAGATCCAGGTCCAGTTCCAGACAGACTCCTACGACCATGTGATCTTTGCCAGTGTGCATGTAGTGGAGTGGCAATCTGAGGGGCTGACAGACAGAGGCTTACAGAAGAGTGGATCTGGGGCAATTTATACGTTAGGCTTCTTTGTGACATTTTGTTTGAGTGAAAGACTTCACAGCTTAAAAGTAAAAAATGAAAGTCACTAAACTAGGTAATCAGCATCCAACTTTCAAGTTATGTGATTCTGGCTCTATGTTCCCTACATTAACCCTAGTGCCTTACATACAACCATTCCGTAAATATGAAGACCATCTACTCTAAATTTTAGTTAGAAGAAATACTATTTCAAGGCAGACTATTTACTAGTGGTTGGAAAGCAAATATTTACAGGTTTATCCTTGAAATTCAAAATACTTAAAATTTGGAGCAGTCAATATATATATTATGTGTGCTATTGGATAGCAGCATTTGGATAAATTCAATATACTGTACTGTGTATCTGGACAATTAGGTACATGATTTAAAAATCTACAAAAACAAAATTTATATTTACTCACAAACTGAATGATGTTAAAAAACTAATCTGTTGAGAACAATAAATAAATATACATGATTCCTAAATTACTGTAACTGAGACTTACCTAAGATTTAGAAGTAAATGATTTATATATTATATATCATCACTAGATTATGAACTCTGT
This sequence comes from Saccopteryx bilineata, assembly GCF_036850765.1. Classification (NCBI taxonomy): domain Eukaryota; kingdom Metazoa; phylum Chordata; class Mammalia; order Chiroptera; family Emballonuridae; genus Saccopteryx; species Saccopteryx bilineata. Next base: position 108,769,941 of record NC_089491.1, on the reverse strand, counting down.
AAGTGCAAGTGTCTTATTCTCTTTAATGCTCACAGTGCCTAAGAAAATGCTAATACATCATCAACACCAAAAATGTGCCCTGGCTGGTTTGCTCAGTGGTAAAGCGTCGGCCTGGTGTGCAGAAGTCCCGGGTTCAATTCCCGGCCAGGGCACATAGGAGAAGCGCCCATCTGCTTCTCCACCCCTCCCCCTCTCTTTCCTCTCTGTCTCTCTCTTCCCCTCCCGCAGCCAAGGCTCCATTGGAGCAAAGATGGCCCGGGCGCTGGGGATGGCTCCTTGGCCTCTGCCCCAGGCGCTAGAGTGGCTCTGGTCATGACAAAGCGACACCCCGGAGGGGCAGAGCATCGCCCCTGGTGGGCGTGCCGGGTGGATCCTGGTCGGGCTCATGTGGGAGTCTGACTGTCTCTCCCCGTTTCTAGCTTCAGAGAAGAGAAAGAAAAAAAAACACCAAAAATGTTGGCAGATTTTATTAAAGCATAGTCCAGATTCAATAGATAATGCTTGTTTCTAAACAAAGATGAAAGACAGTTTACAGGAATGAAAGAACTTACTTAGAATTAGGATTCTCGAATACCTGAGGTCAAATACTGGCTCAGGGGGTTACTATGTGATTACTAATATGACCTTGAACAAGATAAACTCTGAGTTTCAGAGTCCACATCTGTAACCTGTAGTTATGCCCTACCGTTTTAGTATTCTGCACAAAATCAAGACTCCATTTTCTCTTCTTTCTTAAGAGTTAAGATTGTTTAGAAATCTGTTCCATTTGTCCCCGAGGCAAACATTTCCTTCCTCTGTCTTTTATCTAAAGTCATCTAAAAAGCAAAACTATGGAATCTCTGCTCATCACCATTACCTAAGTATGGTCTAGCATTAAGACCTGTTTCTTAAGCAGGAAGTAAATTCAAGGACTAAACACACAGGGGGTAAAAAGTTGCTACAAATAATTTCTTGGGATAAGGTTAAATCTAAAGTGGAGGATACATATATACAATTGAAGAAAAAGAAGGAGTGAAAATACAAAGAAATTTGGAATTTCCTATGGCAAGAAAGCAGCAACTGTTGGTCTTCACTGAGGAAATTACGTTCCTTTTTTATGTAGAGGTGATTAAGTTGCTTCTCACCTCTGGACTAACAAAACACAAGCAAACCCATTCCTCAGTCTATTTCCAAAAGAATAATATTAAGTGAATACAACTGATAACTGGGCAGAGGAAATCAATTTACAGAATGAAATGATAGTTCTTACTACCACAAATTACTATCCCATTAACAAAAAAATGAACTAAAGAATCAAATTAAATAATTTCTGCATATTTATATATTTCATCCAATTGCCAGAAAAAAGGAAACCATAAAACTGAACTATATAAATACTCACTCTATTTAACAAATCAATTTCTTCTTTGAGTTTTCCAATCATTTCCTCTTTATCTTGCATTAGTCTCACAAGTCGTAAGTTTTCTTGCCTTTCTCTTAATACTTCCTGGTAAACAGAATTACAAAGTTTATTAATTGGAAAATAATTGGTGGCTTATAAACTTTAGTGGCATATATCTACCAAATTTGTTGAAGAACCTTAGATATATAAAGCTTTCCAATTAATTTTCTTATGCCACTTTTCTGGGATGGGTTTTTTCCCATCCCAGAAAAGAACCAGAGAATCAGAAGAATACAGGAGTTACAAGGTATGTACCTGATTAACTCTAAATTTATACAAATCTTTGACAAATACTAATATTCAATGCAATGAAGTCCCTCTTTAGCTTATCACCAGTTAGTAATAAAATACTTTTAATGGTAATATCTGTTTGAGGAAATTCAAATTTATTAAAAATACAAAGTTTAAGAAATTTACTTTGTTGTGTACCTGAAATTAATATAATGTTGTACGTCAACTGTAACTGAAAAATAAATTGATTTTTAAATAATATTTTTTAGGCCCTGGCCGTTGGCTCAGCGGTAGAGCGTTGGCCTGGCATGCGGGGGACCCGGGTTCAATTCCCGGCCAGGGCACATAGGAGAGGCACCCATTTGCTTCTCCACTCCCCCCCTCCTTCCTCTCTGTCTCTCTCTTCCCCTCCCGCAGCTGAGGCTCCATTAGAGCAGGGATGGCCCAGGCGCTGGGGATGGCTCCTTGGCCTCTGCCCCAGGCGCTAGAGTGGCTCTGGTCACGGCAGAGCGACGCCCTGGAGGGGCAGAGCATCACCCCCTGGTGAGCAGAGCATCACCCCTGGTGGGCGTGCCAGGTGGATCCCGGTCGGGCGCATGAAGGAGTCTGACTGTCTCTCCCTGTTTCCAGCTTCAGAAAAATACAAAAGAAAAAAAAAGAAAAATTAAAAAAATAATATTTTTTAATAAAAAAGGAAAGGAAATAATTCTATGAAAATGTATAAACAGAAAAATAAAGACCAGCCCTCTCAGTTTTACTTCTGGCTCTGTTAGTTGACTGACAATGGATAAAATAAAAGAACTAAAATAGATTATTGGTTTTTAAGCTTTAAAAAACAAACAAACAAAAAACCAGCCCTGGCCACTTGGCTTAGTGGTAGAGAGTCAACTCAGTGTGTGGATGTCCTAGGTTTGATTCCTAGTCAGGGCACACAGGAGAAGCGCCCATCTGCTTCTCCATCCCTCCCCTTCTTCCTTCTCTCTCTATCTTTTCCTCTTGCAGCCATGGCTTGATTGGAACAAGTTGGCCCCAGGCACTGAGGATGTCTCCATGGCCTATGCCTCAGGTGCTAAGAGGAGTTTGGTTGCCAAGCAATGGAGCAACACTCCAGATGGGCCGAGCATCGCCTCCTAATGGGCTTGCTAGGGGATCCCAATAGGCCGCATGCAGGAGTCTGTCTGCCTCCTCTCACTGAATAAAAAACAAACAAACAAAACACATACACACACAAAAAATGATGCAACACCTTTTTCAAAGAAAACATTTAAAATCAAGGGACCCAGTAGCAAAAAGAGAAGCAGAATGGAAAGGTCTTACTCAGAATGAGGCTTCTTCCCTCCTAACCTCAGTATCATTAACCAGCTGCTGTCAGCCAGCAAGCCAATCTAGACTCTTATGGTACTCCAAAAGCCTTTCGGAAGATCCCCATTTAAACCTACAGAAGTATGTGTATATATATATATAAGGTCTACCGGAAAGTTCTGTCCGTTTTTGGAATAAAACAAAATACAAATTTTTCTTACCATCAATAAACTTTATTATTAAGTAATATATTTCCACACCAATCCTATCTTCCGAATATAGTCCAAAATGGTTTGCTGAGCTGAATTAAGCCTTTCTGCGATCTCCGATGTTGTCAGAAAAGAATCTTACTCCAACATGGTCTTAACAACATCGTCATCGATCAAAGATGGTTGCCCAGAACGTGGCTTATCAGAAAGGTCGAAATCATCTGTTTCGAATTTTTCGAAACATCTTCTGCATGTCCTATCAGAAACTGTACCTTCACCAAACACTTTTGATAAATTTCTACATGCTTCTGTAGCATTTCTTCCTTGTTGAAATTCGTATACAATACAGTGGCGTAAATGAACTTTATCAGTAGCCATGGGTACACTATGGCTTCACACATAAGACTAACGTGAATCAACTTTGTTTTAGTTAATTTGCTATGTCAGTATGTATACATTAAGTGATAAAAATAGAGAGGCACACATGCATCAAATAAACGTGCTTACGTGTCGAAACTTGTTGTGATAGAAACGGAGAGAACTTTCTGGTAGACTATATATATATATATATATATATTCCTTCAAGTTTTTAATTTAGAACTACAGAAACAAGTGTGAAAACTCAGATGTAAACTAAAAGTCATGATAATGTTATAAACACATTTAAAAAGTAAATCTTTACTAAAAGCACTTTATATCAGGGGTAATAATTTCAGTTCAGCAAAACAAAACATTTTTGCAACAATAAGATAGTAATTTAGTACCATAATCAATTTTAGAGGTTGAATGTCTACAGAACAAACCTGAAACCCTATAGTTCAGGGGTAGTCAACCTTTTTATACCTACCGCCCACTTTTGTATCTCTGTTAGTAGTAAAATTTTCTAACCACCCACCGGTTCCACAGTAATGGTGATTTATAAAGTAGGGAAGTAACTTTACTTTATAAAATTTATAAAGCAGCAAGTTAAAGCATATAATAATAATTACTTACTAAGTGCTTTATGTCAGATTTTTGCTAAGTTTGGCAGAATAAATCTTTATGAGACAACTTACTATAGTTAAATCTATCTTTTTATTTATACTTTGGTTGTTCCACTACTGCCCACCATGAAAGCTGGAACGCTCACTTGTGGGTGGTAGGGACCAGGTTGACTACCACTGCTATAGTTAATAATTTATGCCAATATCCTCTGAGTTGTTCTCAAAGATACTACTAAATAGATTTACAGTATTCTTAAAATTATTTCAAGCATCATCTGTGTATTGCATTGTACTTATTAACCAATGTCACCTCAATAAATATAATTTAAAGAATTTTAGAAAGTTGTTTCAAACAGCAAGGATGGCTCTGGGCTCTAACTCAGAACCCAGAAGAAAGTCTACAAGTGACAATCTGTATAAGTGATATGATAAACACCGAATAGTACACACTTCTAACTATTTCAAAGGCAAGGACTATTTTCAATATATTAAAGCACTTGGCAGAATGGGAGAATATTAAATATTAAGAAATACAATTCTGAGGATGTTTTATCTAAATCTATGTACTCTAGCTGACCAATGTCAGCTAGACATTAAAATTAACTGTCTAAATAAAATTTAAAAAAGAAAAACACAAGAATTGGCTCTACTTCTAAAAGTTTTAACATCAATAGAACTGGATACAGAAAGTATTAAGAAAATCAGAAAATGCCTAGCCACTATACAGCTAGACAATATACTTAAGACAGTGCTTCAAAGCTGCTATTTGACTCCATATGGAAATAGCAATTAACACTAATGATATCTTCCATTTAGTGCCTCATTCTTTTCCCTTTTTTGGCACCGTCTCTCTCTATAAATTTCAGTTTATTTTCTCTCAGCTGCTATGCAAGTAAAAAGGAAATTTTATCAATCTTAAATAATTTGTAATTCATACCTTTTCAAGTTCTTCAATTTTCTTTTCCAATGTGCTACTTGAGGCCAAATTACCTGAAGCATTTGCATCCCTAGTATATCTGCTGAACCCACTTCGATCTGTTCGGGGATATCTACTTGAGATATCTTCTTCAGAGGCAGTGGTTGTGCTGTGGAAATAAAAAAAAATGCATTTTTTAAAATACCTGATATATTCAGCAAGAATTCCAAAAATAATTTCTATTCACCATAAACAATTACCATTCCCCTGAGGACACATGGTCATAGTAATGAACTTATTCATAACTCAAGAAGGTAACCATTATTCCAACATAATAAAAAACTTTTCATTCAACACAATGAGAAACACTAGTTAATTCCTTTGACTAATATATAAAGGGTAGCTGCTAAGCACCAGACACTGTTCTGGGTACTGAAAAATGTAACAGCAAATACAGATATGGCCTCTGCCCTTCGACTGAAAAGAAAGTATAAGTAATCATAACCAAGCAAGACAATCATTACAGTAAGGTAAGTATAGGGTACTGTGACAGGGACCAAATATAGACTATCAATGCTGAAGAATCACCTCCCCCCCCTTTATATATTTAAAAAAAAAATCTAATTCATCTTAGATGATTTTTTTTTTTTTTTTTACAGAGACAGAGAGAGTTAGAGAGAGGGATAAACAGGGACAGACAGACAGGAACGGAGAGATGAGAAGCATCAATCATTAGCTTTTTGTTGCGCATTGCAACACCTTAGTTGTTCATTGATTGCTTTCTCATATGTGCCTTGACCATGGGCCTTCAGCAGACTGAGTAACCCCTTGCTCGAGCCAGTGACCTTGGGTCCAAGCCAGTGAGCTTTTGCTCAAACCAGCTGAGCCCACGCTCAAGCTGACGACCTCGGGGTCTCAAACCTGGGTCCTGGGCATCCCAGTCTGATGCTCTATCCACTGTGCCACCGCCTGCCTGGTCAGGCTTAGATGAATATTTTATAATATAAATAACTATTAGAAAAATAAAAATAAAAAGGCCATAAAAATCCAAATCCAAATGTTTTATTAGATTCAGACTCATAAAATTATATTTCAATAATATAATTAGAACAAAAAGGAAAGAATTATATAAAATCCCATGTTTTTCATTGGAAGCATGCACATAGGCAATAATAGGCCATCGCATTAGTGAGTCACCTGAAGGCTTGACTGGACTGGACACCTTGCCTCTAAGCTCACTCACATGTCTGCTGGCCAGAAGCCTCAGCTCCTCAGTATGTGGGCCTCTCCACTGGGCTGTTCACCATATGGTAGCTGTCTTCCAGAGAGAAAGTGACATAGCAACCAAGGAGCTGTTCTGCCCCAATCTCAGAAATGACGTACTATCACACCAACCTGGGTTGCAATGGGGAAGGGGATTACATAGGTGTGAATACCAGGAGGTAGAGCTTCCTGAAGGCTCTCTTGGAGGCTGGCTCCCTTAAATGTTAATTTACCTATACTAGGTTGGACTGATGATTAAGCTGCTCACAAGAGATAAGGGATCTCTAAACTACATGTATGTTTTGTTTAAATAGTACTCATAACAGAGAAACTTAGTTTCATAGAAGTATGCTGACAGGAACAGAAGATATTTTAAAGCAATTCCAGCAAGCTCGGGATATTCATTTTAGAGAGGAGAGTGAGTGAGTGAGTGAGTGAGTGAGTGAGAGAGAGGAAGGAGGAGCAGGAAGCATCAACTCCCACAGGTGCCTTAACCAGGTAAGCCCAGGGTTCTGAACCGGCGACCTCAGTGTTCCAGGTCCACGCTTTATCCGCTGTGCCACCACAGATCAGGCCAGAGAACGATGCTTTTCAAAAGGTCTTCAGATCCTTCATTAGTAGTCAGTTCCAATCATTTATTCATCAAAATTACAGTTTAATCTGAAGTAGTTTTTGATGGAAAAAAAAAAGAAAAAGGATTCCTGATCTAGTAATTTCTTACACATGGGTTTTCTTCTGATAGAAAATAAAACTTAAAGCGTGTCTTAGCAAATGGTATTCGATTACATTATGCAAATGTACAATACTAAAATCACTAACTTTGTGGATAATTATTACTTATACGGTGGAACTCATAATTTGTAGAACTTTCCCCCAGAATTTCTACATTCATTTTTGTCCTTTGGTCTCATATAACAGTGAAACCATTTTACATTCCTCCCCTGCATGGAAGACTGAGATCTCACACATATACAAATCTATCAAAGAAATAAGTCTAATTTACATATATATATATATATATATTAATTTTACAAAGAGAAGAAGAGGGGAAGGTAGGGAGGGAAGGAGGGAAGGGAGAGAGAAAATAAGAGGAACATTAATCTGTTCCTGTATATGCCCATACCAAGGATCGAACCAGCAACCTCGGCGTTTTGGGATGACACTCTAACTAACCGAGCTATCTGGCCAGGGCATAATTCACATATACAGTGTGTCCTTAAAGTCATGGTGCACTTTTGACCAGTCACAGGAAAGCAACAAAAGACGATAGAAATGTGAAATCTGCACCAAATAAAAAGAAAACCCTCCCAGTTTCTGTAGGATGATGTGGCAGCATGTGCGCATGCGCAGATGATGACATAACACTGTGTATACAGTGGAGCAGCCCACAGCCATGCCAGTCGAGATGTGGACTATACAGAGGCAAGTTCAGTGTGTTCTGGGCTCGCTAAATTCGAATCCGTCGGGTGCATGCGGGAGTCTGTCTGACTGTCTCTCCCCGTTTCCAGCTTCAGAAAAATACAAAAATACAAAAAAATAAAAATAAAAATAAATAAATAAATTCGAATCCGTGACCAAAGTGCAACATAAATATCAGCGCGTTTATAACAAAGCGCCACCACATAGGAATAACATTACTTGGTGGGATAAGCAATTGAAGGAAACTGGCAGTTTGGTGAAGAAACCCCGTTCTGGTAGGCCATCAGTCAGTGACGAGTCTGTAGAGGCTATACGGGATAGCTACCTAAGGAGCCCTAAAAAATCTGTGCATGAGCCCACATCAAACTGCACTGAATAGGTATGAAACTGGGAGAGTTTTCCTTTTATTTGGTGCAGATTTCACATTTCTATCGTCTTTTGTTGCTTTCCTGTGACCGGTCAAAAGTGCACCATGACTTTACGGACACACTATATAAAAAACGGTGACCCACCTGACCTGTGGTCGTGCAGTAGATGGAGCATCGACCTGGAATGCTGAGGTCATGGTTCAAAACCCTGGGTTTGCTAGGTCAAGACATACAACAAGCAACCAATGAACAATTAAAGTGAACCAACTATGAGTTAATACTTCCCACTTCCCCCAACCCCTGTAAAATCTAAAAAACAAAACCTGAGGACCAACCTGGTTGCAAAAACACCGAGTTCATCTCAAAGTTCAAATATTTTTGTCTAAAAATTTCCCTTTGAAAATTATTGTTTACCTAACCATATGATTAACAGTTGATTGGTTCAGCTTTCCAATTATCATTTGCTGTTTTTTAATCTCAAAATTTTTTTTTTGTATTTTTTTTTTCCGAAGCTGGAAAAGGGGAGAGACAGTCAGACAGACTCCCGCATGCGCCCCACCAGGATCCACCTGGCACGCCCACCAGGGGGCGATGCTCTGCCCACCAGGGGGCGATGCTTTGCCCCTCCGGGGCATCGCTCTGTCGCAACCAGAGCCTAGACTCTAGCGCCTGGGGCAGAGGCCAAGGAGCCATCCCCAGCACCCCGGCCATCTTTGCTCCAAGGGAGCCTCGCTGCGGGAGGGGAAGAGAGAGACAGAGAGGAAGGAGAGGGGGAGGGGTGGTGAAGCAGATGGGCGCTTCTCCTGTGTGCCCTGGCCGGGAATCGAACCCGGGGCCCCTTGCACGCCAGGCCAACGCTCTACCACTGAGCCAACCGGCCAGGGCCTTAATCTCAAATTTAATGCATTAGTGTTTAAGTAATTCACACTTTTAGTGACCCACTGTTAATTTAGCTGATATAACAAATATACTATTTAATTCAGCTGAGGTAGCAAGATTTTTTCAAAGAAAGAAGCTGGACATTAATTTCTATTCTGATACAAGTTCCAGCATGTTTCCCCTGTCACTGTGTCATATAATTAGAATATACTCCTACAAAATAAAAGCTAAACTCCAAACTACATTTGGTTTGTTAACCCTTTAAAGTTTTATATACTTCAGAGCAAGTTGTTAAGTCAGCAAGGAAGGTAAAAAATAAATTATTCTTTCATATCACTGTCATGTTAGGAAAAGTACATGTGTCCATCAAATATTAACAAAAATTCCTTTGCTATCTTATTTGTTGAAGAATTAGTTTTCTATAGCACTACACTATTCCTAAATATACCAAGTTCGGTGTTGCTGGGAAGTATTACATAAACTACCTTATTTGCTACAGATTCATCTAACATCTCCAAGCAAATATCTTTTGTCTTGTCATTTGTGTGTAGTTTTTAAATATTAGCCACCTGGAGTGAGACTTTAAAAGAAATTAACAAAGCATTAATGACTACATATGAAATCCTGAAGATCTGCCTCTGTCAGCTTCTTAAATGTAATAGTCTTTCAAAAAATGCATTTGTCTCCCCTCTCTCTCCCTGTTCCCTTCCTGCAGCCAGTGGCTGAGATAGCTCAGTTTGTCCAAGCATCAGCCTCAGGCACTAAAAATACATAGTTCAGTTTATTCAAACATCCACCCCAGATGGGGTTGCTGGATGGATCCCGGTTGGGGCGCATGTGGGAGTCTGTCTCACTATCTCCCCTCATCTCACTTAAAATTAATAATAATAATCCATTTGTGGTTGTGAGTTAGATTATGCCTATTATAAATGCCACTGAAATTTTGATGGTTTTATTGTTTTAGTAGACAGGACATCACTGCAAAAATCCACTGTGGTTTTAGCACTTCTCTGTCAATTACAAACTAAAAACTGAACTCAGTATAGGAAAAGTAATACTTCCCAACAAAACCAGCACAAAGTTTTTTGTTCTGTATCTCTTTGAAATGACTTCCATCATCATTACTTGGTTTACTAGTCCTGTCACATTCAAAAAAAGTATATCTTTTCTTATCAAAAAAACTTTATTAGCCCTGGCTGGATAACTCAGTTGGTTAGAACATCATCCCAAAATATGAAGGTTGACTGTTCAATTCCTGATCAGGGCACATACATATAGGAAGAGATCAATGTTTCTGTCTGTGTGTGTGTTATATGTGTGTGTGTCTCCTTTTCTTTCTCTAAAATCAATCAATAAAAAAAAATTTTAAGTCCATTAATGCTTGGTGGTTTTTTTTGTTTTTTGTTTTTGTTTTTGTTTTACAGAGACAGAGAGAGAGTCAGAGAAAGAGATAGATAGGGACAGACAGATGGGAACGGAGAGAAATGAGAAGCATCAATCCTCAGTTTTTCGTTGTGACACCTTAATTGTTCACTGATTGCTTTCTCATATGTGCCTTGACCGCAGGCCTTCAGCAGACTGAGTAACCCCTTGCTCAAGCCAGCGACCTTGGGTCCAAGCTGGTGAGCTTTTGCTCCAACCAGATGAGCCCATACTCAAGCTGGTGACCTCGGGGTCTCGAACCTGGGTCTTCCACATCACAGTCCGATGCTCTATCCACTGCACCACCGCCTGGTCAGGCAATGCTTGTTTTATCTTAAATAAATTAAGGTTAAAATAAAAAACATAAAATTTACTCCCTGAGTTTAGATAATACTAACAAAAGCAAAAATTGAAAACAGGTGTGGTTTTTTTTTTTAAACTTTTTGTTTTATTTAATTATATATTTGTTTTTAAATTATTTTACTCATGAAACAAGACTAAATCTCATTAAATCTGACACAATATTTTTAAAGTAAATAAATTTTTACACTTTCTTCAGTTCTTAAACATTTTGGGTTACAAATGACTAATATAAAAGTAACACATGCACACCAGAATGTGAACTCTTCTCAAGCCCAGGTGGTACAATCACCAACAGAGAGCAAATTCTTGGCCATAAAACACATCTTCACAATTTAAAAGAAAAATCATTCAATGCCTACTCTCAGACCACAACAGGATTAAACTGGAAATCAGTAACAGGATAATTGGAAAATCTTAAAATACATAGAGATTAAACAACACACTTCTAAATTACTTGTGGATCACAGAAGAAATCTCAAGAGAAATTTTTAAATATTTTGAACTAAATGAAAATGAATCCACAACTTAAAATTTGTGGGATGCAGTGAAAGCAGTGATTAGAGGGAAATTTATAGCACAGAATGTATGTATCAGAAAAGACAAAAGATCTAAAGTCAATATTCTAAGTTTCAACCTTTTAAAATTAAAAAAGGAAAAGCAAATTAAATCCAAAGCAAGAAAACAAAAAAGAAAAAGAATGAGAACAGAAATCAATGAAATTGGAAATAGGAAACATATACATAAATACATTTATATATAAAAGTTTTTGGTTTCATTGATTTAAGTATGTAGTTGATAAACTTTATATTTATATATCTAAATCAGTAAAACCAAAAGCTATTTCTTTGGAAAGAAGAATAAAATCAACAGGCCCCTACCCAGGCTAACTAAGAAAAAAAAAGGACACAGATTTCAACAGCAAGACATGGTAGAAAAAGAACTATGGAGAGAATAAAAAGATCAGTAGTTGCCAGGGGTTAGAGTGTGAGATAATGGGGGGAGGAATAAATAGGTGGAGCAAAGAGGATGTCTAGGGCAGTGAAACTACTCTGTATGATACTATAGAGATAGATGCACACCGTTATACATTCATCTAAACCCATAGAATGTACCACAGTAAGAGTAAACCAGGCCCTGGCCAGTTGGCTCAGTGGTAGAGCATTGGCCTGGTGTGCAGGAGTCCTGGGCTCGATTCCAGGCCAGGGCACACAGGAGAAGTGCCCATCTGTTTCTCCACCCTTCCCTCTCTGCTTCCTCTCTGTCTCTCTCTTCCCCTCCCGCAGCCAAGGCTCCACTGGAGCAAAGTTGGCTTGGGCGCTGAGGATGGCTCTGTGGCCTCTGCCTCAGGTGCTAGAATGGCTCTGGTTGCAACAGAGCAACGCCCCAGATGGGCAGAGCATCACCCCCTGGTGGGCATGCCGGGTGGATCCCGGTCGGGTGCATGCGGGAGTCTGTCTGACTGCCTCCCGGTTTCCAACTTCAGAAAAATACAAAAATACAAAAAAAAGAGTAAACCATAGTGAACACTATGGACTTTTGGGTGATAATGTGTCAGTGTAAGTTCATCAACTGTAACAAACATGCCTCTCTGTCGGGGAATGTTAATAATGGGGGAGGCTATGCATGAATGGGAACAAGGGATATGTGAAAATTCTTTATACCTTTCCCCTCAATTTTGCTATGAACTTTAAACTGCTCTAAAAATTAAACTTATAAAAATTTGCACATGTACCATGTACTTGGTCTAGTAAATACTGTGTTCAGAAAAGAATCCACTGGTCATGCAGCTGGATGTGGTGATGACAATATCAAAATGCAATTCAACCATCTAAATATTTACTCTCTAGTTTTTATCCAGTTATGGATTGGTAATAACCAACAACAGTTCAAGGACCATTTGAACAGCAGTTCTGCTAGAGAACATTTATACTCAGAAGAGAAATACGAATGTGCAAACATCTAACAAAGAGCATGTGGCGTATTTGAGAAACAGAAGTGATATGACATGAAACTGGAAAAGCAAGCGAGAAACTTGAAAGTTCTGTTATAAAAGAATTTAAATAGTCTTCAAATTTTATGCATACATTCCCATATTGAATGCATGTTTATTTATCCACTATTATTATGACTTACAATATAACCATATGTATATTATACACCATATTATATGACTATATATTATATACACATTATTATACAAATATATGTAATATATATTTCATACATATAAATCAATTTTATAATATAATAATCATATTAGTAAAGTAATAAATATCTGTATCACAAAAATAGAATATAAAGGGATACAAAGAACTTAAAGCTTATGTTTTAATTATTTATGGTAAAAAAATTTTGTTTTCACAAAAAATTGACTAGACATTTTTTTTTTTTTACAGTGACAGAGAGTCAGAGAGAGGGACAGATAGGAACAGACAGACAGGAACAGAGAGAGATGAGAAGCATCTATCATTAGTTTTTCGTTGCGACACCTTAGTTGCTCATTGATTGCTTTCTCATATGTGCCTTGACCGTGGGGCTACAGCAGACTGAGTAACCCCTTGCTTGAGCCAGCGACCTTGGGTCCAAACTGGTGAGCTTTTCTCAAACCAGATGAACCCGCGCTCAAGCTGGAGACCTCAGGGTCTCGAACCTGGGTCCTCCACATCCCAGTCTGACTCTATCCACTGCACCACCGCACGGTCAGGCTTTTCTGCTAATTTTTAAGAAGAGATCTAATTTTGTATATCTTGTCAGCTAACAACCATGTGATCATCTCTGTCTTTATATACTTGGTTGATATTCTCCTTAAATTCCCCTCATACTTACCAATTTTCCGCTATTAGTTAAACGAAAGAATTCACAAATCCATTTAACTTTCGAATTACAGTACGGTGCAACATTCAGAAAGTGAACAAAGCATGCTTCCCTTAGGATACCTCCAGGACCAAATGACCATCTTACATACAGAGCAAGGGTAATGAATAAATAACTAGTACACAGTACACTAGTGCACAGTACTAGCTATTAATGTCTTAAGAGTTTTTTTAGATTAAATGGTAAATACAAATAGAAGTTTTATACATTATCTTGTGTATCACCGTACTTTGGAGAGCAGTGGAGACATGCTTTGGAGACATGAAATCTTTTAAAGGTCATGAGAGCCATTAAAGCAAGAAAAGTGACAATCATTTAACAAAATGCACTGGGGATGAGCAATCTGGAGGCAGAGAGGACAGTTTGGAGGCTATGGTATCATCTATGTAAAAGATGATGGTGTCCTAGATACAGGTGAAGTAGTGAAAAAAGGGGTCATAATGAACATCCAGGTTTCTGGCTTGAGCAAGAGTGGATTTTCATGCCAACTACTGATATCCATCAAATTTCACAAACTTATTTTTTAGAACATGCTGAGTTTAATATAATTAAGAAAGTTGTTGGTTATACAGAGCTAATAATTTCAAACCATTAGAGTATTTATAGATAATCAATGACGTCATTGGAGTAAATGACACTTCTGGCAGAAATACAGAACAAAAAGGGAAGTCATTTTGCTTGTTTCCAACTATGAAACTGGCCAATGTTGAACTTATTCTAAAGAAATAATCAATACTCTTGTTGACCAATGTCACCCTGTTAAATTTAATTTTCTAAATTAGAAAAAAAAAGAAATAATCAAGACTGTACAATTACTTACCTACAAAGATTATGATCCAGCATTTTTAAATCAAAAACTGGGGAAAATCTACATGTGTAATACAAGTTAAGACTGCTCAATTAATTTTGGTACATACTTTGTTGCTATTAAATATAATACAGTAAAAGACTAAAGAAAATAAAATGTACAAAGCTATATAGAAAAAGAGAGAATAACCTCCAAGAGAGCTTATACCAACACAGAAAGAACAAGTACAGGAAAGGAAGAAGCACAAACGAGACTGGGAAATGCCAACCAAATGGCAGGAAAAAAACCAAGAGAGCTGAGTACTACATGTAAGAGTATTAGAATCATTTTAAAGGATCTCTTTTCACTTAAAAAAAAAAAAGCCCAATTATATGCATCAACCACAAGATCAGTCAACTAAAAACCACAATGTTGACAATGCAAACAAAGATATAGAAATATGGATATCCTTAACAGTGTTGTATTTGCTTCACGTTCCAGCTGAAAACAGTATCTTTTAAAATTTAGAATATTAATTTAAAATTTTTTCATATTAAGTTTGCTGATACATAAATGATACTATATACAAACTAAAAAATAAAGAATAATCATTATTGGAAAACCAAATTAGTGCTCTACCCCCTTCCAGATTAGGTTTGTAGAGAATACTGTCAGAATTGTGAATAATTGTGTTACTTAATTTTATTTGCTAAATTTAGCTTTGTTTATTCTAGAAACAGAAATGTTTTTAACCTATTTTGAGGGCCAGTTCATTACAAAATATTTAGAATAAATGATTGTTTCATTATTCCAAAAAGTTTATAACATTCTATTCAGGAACGTTAACAAAAAAGTATAATACTATCCCAAAAAAGAACCACCACCCTGCCCGTGGCTACAAAATATTAACTATAATGTCAGGGAAAAGAAAAAGAATAAACAGTATCATTAACGATAAATACTACCATTTACTGAAAGTTTTCCCTCCCTGGGAATTTTCACATCTTCTGTGGAAAGAGGAGGTGTTGTGTGTGGGAATAAAACACTGTTCTTCTAAAGCTATCATAAGAACAAGATTGGCAGCATTATGAGATTACAGCTAGAGGAATTTTCCACTAAAATAGATATTTTAAAGCTTAGCAATTAGAAGAAATACAAGACTCATGAGTAAAGTCCTACTTTTAGAATAAATATCAAATATTTAGGAGTGCTGGATGAATCATGAAATTCCTAAGTAACCGACAAGTACATAATGGTCAGTCATAATTTTAATGTTTTATTACCTTGTTTGCCACAACCACTCCCACTCCTCAAAACGGTCCCTAACTCAGCATAAGCCTTCTTTCTCTTCTTCCTTTAAATGCACACACAATCCCCCCCCCACAAAGAGCAAGAACTAAAGATTAAAATCAGCTGAGTCTTTATTAAAATTGCAATTCTTGTTTAAGAAACAAAAAATATGAATCAATATCATCATTAATCCCACCAACCCAGAGATAACTGCCAATACATTTTACTGTAAAATTTTAGCAGTTCTTCACCTTTTTGGATTGCAGACCTTTTTAAAAATGAAAAATACAGCTCTTTTCCAAGATAATTATATTCCTTTAAATAGAATTTTCACAGGTCATCAATAGATTTCAAGTTAAGAACACTTTAGGATATTAAGTTAGACCTTGTTTCAATATTATATTTTTTGTAATATGCTTTCCTTCATCCCCACTTAACATAAATAGGTAACAATTTTCCTATATAATTAATGATTTTCTACTGTAAAAATTATAGTTTAATGTCTGCACCAGAACAGTTTATATTAATGTTATAGTTTACAGCTTATCTCATTAAGAATTTAAGTTTTTCCAGTTAGGGGCTATCGTATATGGTCATTTCTGGTATAATGAATACAGTATAGTAAATTATCCTAAAGAGATCAAATACCATAGTTATCTCTTCAAATACAGTGTGTCCATAAAGTCCTGGTTCACTTTTGACTAGTCACAGGAAAGCAACAAAAGATGATAGAAATGTGAAATCTGCACCAAATAAAAGGAAAACCTTCCCAGTTTCTGTAGGATGATGTGGCAGCATGTGCGCATGCGCAGATGATGACATGACACCGTGTATACAGCGGAGCAGCCCACGGCCATGCCAGTGGAGATATGAACGGTACAGAGGAAAGTTCAGCGTGTTCTGTGGCTCGCTAAATTCGAATCCGTGACCAAAGTGCAACGTGAATATCGGCACGTTTATAACGAAGCGCCACCACATAGGAATAACATTACTCGGTGGGATAAGCAGTTGAAGGAAACTGGCAGTTTGGTGGAGAAACCCCGTTCTGGTAGGCCATCAGTCAGTGACGAGTGTGTAGAGGCTTTATGGGATAGCTACCTAAGGAGCCCTAAAAAATCTGTGCATGAGCCCACATCAAACTGCACTGAATAGGTATGAAACTGGGAGAGTTTTCCTTTTATTTGGTGCAGATTTCACATTTCTATCGTCTTTTGTTGCTTTCCTGTGGCCGGTCAAAAGTGCACCATGACTTTACAAACACACTGTATATCCAGTTCTTCAAATTTCACTACCTGAAACCTAGACAAAACAAATGCAGAAAACAAAACATTCTTCCAGATTTAGGTCACTGTATTTGGTAAAAAGAGCCAAAATTATACACACCTCATTATTGTCTTAACATGCATCTCTTAGACAGTCAAACATAGTACCCTGCGCCTCAGAACTATTCAATAAATATTTAACATAAAACATCCATTTTCTTTTTTCAGAAAGACCTTCACCTAAGCAATATAAAAATAGGAATCACATAAAAATTTACACATGCATATTCATAGCATATTATGTTCTGTATTCTAATATAATAATTCATATTAGCCAAAAGGTGGAAACAACCCAATGTCCATCAACTGGTGAATGACTGAACACAATGTGGTATATCCAGGAATGGTAAAACATGGATGTTGGGCAAACCAATGTGTTTCAAGTATAAAACATGTATGTTAGGGTTGCTCGCTTATATTTTGCCTAATTGTTGCTTTGGCACGGGGCAGCGCCACATGTGTACAGTCTATGGCTGTGGGTGCTTGCCCTCAGGGCGGCAGATTGCAAATTGTGGATTGCCTTCCTGCTGGGAGGGGCCGTTGTTTGCTATTGTTTGCTGGAGAAGGGTTTTTCTCTCCAGCCTGTTTTTGCTGGAGCGTGCAGAGAGAGTCAAGTCAGTCCTGAGAGTGAGTAGGTAAATGAGTCCAGGTTGTGGAACCGGAGAATGAGGCAGGGTTTTGGAAGCCTTGAGTGAAAGGGAAGTGGTCTTCCCTGCCTGTTTGCTCATCTGCCATTAAGAGACTTTAATAAATGGAATGGCCCGCCATTTTCTGGCTCCACTGTTCTTCACCATCTGCCCGAATCCAATGAGAGCCTGCATGGCCACGGCAGCAGCCTCTGGCCTTACAATGGATAAACCTTGAAAACATTACGCTACATGAAACAAGCCAGATCAAAAGGCCACAAATTGTATGACTCCATTTATATGAATTATCCAACACAGGCAAATCCATAAAGACAGGTTGCTCAAGGGCTGGGGGCAGGGGTAGTTCTGGATCTAGACAGTGGTGACGGTTGCATAACACTGTCAATGTACTATAAACTGGTGAATTATACATTTTCAAAGGATTAATTTTATGATATCTGTATTACATCTCAATAATGTTCTTTAAAAAAGAATATACAATTGCATGTTCAGATCAGTGGTTAATTTCCAAGAAAATACATAAAATGTACTTAAAAATAATTATACCAAATATTAATATAAATTCTTTTTTCATAATTATGAAGATACTTTAATCTGTTGGACCTCAAGATCACAAAAACAAAAGTTATTTTCTGATACTGTACTGTAGCTAAAGCAAAGGAAAGACAGATGAGTAGACTCTATGGCCACATATTAGTTTTTGTGGTTGGTTCCCCCCCCCAAAAAACCAACAAAAAACAAAAAAACAAAAAACTCCATTTTAAACAAACAAATCCAGTTACTGGTACTTTCCAAGATACGTGAAGTCAAAATAAGCTGAATTAAACTGTAAATCAAACATTCTACATCCTACCCATACCAGGCAAATTACTATTACTTTGAGTAAAGAAAGATGCTGACAAAATCAGCCAATTAGTATCTGTCAATCTCACATAAGTTGTTAAACTTCACTGTGCTTCAGTTTCCTCAACTGTAAAATGGAGATAATAAGACACCACCCTCATGAAGTTCTTATAGGAGAATTTGACTGAATTAACATATATGGCAAGTAGTTTGAATAGTGTCTGGTTCATAATAAGTACCATATAAATCTTAGCTAATATTTACAACACAGAAAAAAATTCACAAAGCCACCAAAGAAGAATTCAGTCCACATATGTACCAGGATAATTTTTAAATTATCCTTTTGTGACTTTCATGTCAATCTGCAAAATCCATTAACCGGAAGAGCCACAGCTATTGCATGCATTATAGCATTTGATAATACAGAGTATGCTAATATATACATAAAATATCTTGAGAAGAAATAGACCTTTTTAGAAAAGTCACAGCCCAAAAAACTGGAAGATACATTGGTCTTTAGTTTGACATTTCTTGCCTTTCAAGAATTTGGATGATTTTTTCTGTTTGACCCCTGACCTACAAGTCAAGGAAGCTTCTTGTGACTAAGCGGTTCCCTAAACACATGTGCAAATAAAATAAGAATGACTGTTTTTAAAACTGTAGTTATAAAGAAACGTCAATTTCGAAAAAAAGCTAATAGTCATGTTACAACATCTTAAATGTAGGTATGATTATGCTTCTAAATAAAATATTCACTTCCCAAACTTAAATAGAGTCTACTCAATTACCTAAGAAAGAGCTTAAGAAACAAGTGACAATTAAAGGTCTAAACTTCTCTGTATATTAAAAACAATAATCTGGCCCTGGCCGGTTGGCTCAGCGGTAGAGCGTCGGCCTAGCGTGCGGAGGACCCGGGTTCGATTCCCGGCCAGGGCACACAGGAGAAGCGCCCATTTGCTTCTCCACCCCTCCGCCGCGCCTTCCTCTCTGTCTCTCTCTTCCCCTCCCGCAGCCAAGGCTCCATTGGAGCAAAGATGGCCCGGGCGCTGGGGATGGCTCTGTGGCCTCCGCCCCAGGCGCTAGAGTGGCTCTGGTCGCAACATGGCGACGCCCAGGATGGGCAGAGCATCGCCCCCTGGTGGGCAGAGCGTCGCCCCATGGTGGGCGTGCCGGGTGGATCCCGGTCGGGCGCATGCGGGAGTCTGTCTGACTGTCTCTCCCTGTTTCCAGCTTCAGAAAAAAAAAAAAAAAAAAACAATAATCTGACATAATTCAAGATATACAGTATCTTTTAAAAGACTCTTGTCTTTTTCTTACATACTCAGTTAAGCATAAAAAGGAAGGTTATCTGATATTGGACAGGAATTTCTTTTAGTACCACATGTAGACAGCTGTGGTTCACACTGAGGTAAGGTGGCGGAAAGTATACAAAATGCACGCCTCAAACATCTGTGCGGCTTGGCTGAGCTAGGTGCAGCTTTCCAGGTGTACCAACTCTCTCTCATGAACATAACTGCATTAGCAAACTCAAAATTTGTGTTATGGTCACATTATTCAATTGGGACAAATTCCTAATATAGCAATTGGGACAAATTCAAGTTATCAAAATAAACATTTTAGCAGAATTGACTTTGAAAGGGAATGCTGACCCTTAAGGAAAAGATTCATCATCACATTATATCAAAATAAAGAAATTATGGAAAAACAAAATCAGACCAAAAAAAAAAAAAAGTACAGGTCCCCCAAAGAGTTACAGTGAGGGTCTCTGGTAGATTTTTGCTACTCTTCATTTGAAAAGGAGAGAAGCAGAGACTCCTCAGTTGATAACAGTCACTCTATATACAATTTAAAATGAAAATTGAAGATACCTGTCTTATATTAACTAAGGAGCAAAACAGAATGCAAAATTGTCCATTATGTCCAGTTGTACAAAGAAAAAGCCTATGAAATAAATTAAAAGTAAAAAATAAAAATGTTAATAGTGATTAATTTGGGTAGTAGGGTTTTGAGTGGATTTTTCTAATCCAGATATTCAATAGTGAGAGTTGCTTTTAAAATAAACAATTTTTAAGTTGTATAAAAATTCTAGCCCTGATCATTTTCAATAATTGCAAAAAAGTTATAAGGGAACAAAAGTCCTGAAAAAGCTACATGAATTATTGCTATAGAAACACAGTAATAATATGAAACATTACAGATATAAAACAGAATTTTGCACCTAAATTTTAGTTAAGATGTTAATTTTTCCTAACATTATAGCCTGATGTGTCCAATGCTCTTTATACAAACAAAAATTTCCCTTTTTTATAGCTTAAAAAAATTTCCTCTCTTGTAACTTAACTAATTTCTGCTCAGAGGGAATGCTGCATAATAAAGAATTCATGGAACACCTTTTTCCTCATTTTAGAAAGAAGATGCCTATCCCGGCTCCTTGATGAGGTTATTGTTGCATAAGGTACATGAAGGTGCTCTACATGTCATTAAAAGCTACATAAATGTTACCTATTAATGTAACTGGAGGGGAGGATGACTTAGTTTTTTTTTTGTTTTTTTTTTTTTCATTTTTCTGAAGCTGGAAACAGGGAGAGACAGTCAGACAGACTCCCGCATGCGCCCGACCGGGATCCACCCGGCACGCCCACCATGGGGCGACACTCTGCCCACCAGGGGGCAATGCTCTGCCCATCCTGGGCGTCGCCATGTTGCGACCAGAGTCACTCTAGCGCCTGGGGCAGAGGCCACAGAGCCATCCCCAGCGCCCGGGCCATCTTTGCTCCAATGGAGCCTTGGCTGCGGGAGGGGAAGAGAGAGACAGAGAGGAAGGTGCGGCGGAGGGGTGGAGAAGCAAATGGGCGCTTCTCCTGTGTGCCCTGGCCGGGAATCGAACCCGGGTCCTCCGCACGCTAGGCCGACGCTCTACCGCTGAGCCAACCGGCCAGGGCGGAAGATGACTTAGAAGCACACTTACGACTTTGCAAACATGTTACTTAATAAAATAATTAATACTGCATTAAAAATATTTGTGAAAACAAAAGGGCCCGTAATTACTATGTGAGAACGATAAAACTCAGTATCTGTCATAACTTGCTCCCCCTGTGTTTTAATCAGTGCCATTCCTAACGGTTAAATTACATACTTAAATGAGAACTGTAAATTATACACCCTGGCTAATTCTACCCTTTTGCAAGTCATTCAGACGGTCTTGCCTTTTTTTTTTTTTATAAATGTATGAAGGTTTTACTTAGGTACTACATCAAGCAGGATATCCATAGCCACACATTTAACAATCTGTGTTGGCCTTTAAATATTTTTTTTAAAATTTAACCAACCAATGCATTATAAACTTAAGCAAGTAAACAATCTATTAAGAAAATTACACATTGGAAAAAAATACTACAATTATATAACATTAATCCATCTTTCCTAAGCCTTGAAGCTTCAGAAATTTCACAACACCCCCACCCCCACCCCCACCCCCGCTGCCACCACCACCACCACACTTCAAAATACAGAGGGGCCTTCCACATCCAAGGGTTCCACATCCGCAAATTCAACCAACCATGGGTAGAAAATATTCAGGAAAAACATGTTATGCTGTTGCTGATGTGTACTAGGTACCATAGTTAGATCCATGCTGGTTTTATCTATACTAAATATGTATAGACTTCTTGTCAATATTCCCTAAATGATACAGGATAACAACTACTTACATAGCATTTACATTGTATATTAGCCATTATAAATAATCTAAAGATGATTTAATGTATTCAGCAAAATGTACACAGGTTTGTATAAGGGAGTTGAGCATTCCAAATATTGGTATTTGAGTAGGGTCCTGGCATCAATCCACTGAGTATACCGAGAGATGACTGTAGTTCCTCAAAGTTATTTAAACATATTTTAAAAAGTGAATGTGAGAGATGCTCTGGAGAAAAGTAGATTCAATAAAATACAGGATTTTACCTCTAACATTTCACTTCCAGTTTCAGTTACCCACAGTCAACCGTGTTCTGAAAATATTAAATGGAAAACTCTAGAAATAAACAGTTCATAAGTTTTAAATTTCAAGCCATTCCTAGTACTGTGATGAAATCTTGCGCCCTCCAGGATGTGACTCATCCCTTTGTCCTGTGTATTCACACTACCTGCCCTGTCACTTAGTAGTCATCTCAGTTATCAGATTGACTACTGAGGTATCACAGCACTTGTGTTCTAGTAACTCTTGTTTTACCTAATAATGGCCCCAAAGTGCAAGAGAAGTGAGAATGACAATTCAGATGTACCAAAGAGAAGCTCTAGAGTAATTGTTACCAATCGTCAGAAGGTCAATAGCAGCCTAATATTATGTCATAATACCTACATCATTCACCCATCTCAACATGTAATATAAACAATGTAATCTCACATTATCACAGAAGGATAAGTATAAAACTGTAAGATATTTTGAGAGACTATATTCACATAACTTTTATTATAGTACATTAGTTGTTCCAGTTTATTACTGTTAGTCTCTTATTGTGCCTAATTTACAAGTTAAACTGTATCACAGGTATGTAAGTATAGGAGGAACACAGTACATATAAGATTCAGTACCCATGGTTTCAGGCATCCACTGGGGGCCCTGGAATATAACCCCTGCAGCCAGAGAGGCGGGGAATGAGCGACTGAACAGCATAACTAGAGTGAGTGCTTAACAGACTCAATGCTCAAAAAGTACATTCTTAGTATTTGTAAGAAATATTAAATATTTAATTCATAACAGCACACACACAAACTAGTCTTTGGATGTTTGTACCCTTCTAATGAGTTTTTAACTTAGTTTAGTTGTATATATGCTATTTGGTTTAATGATAATATTTTCTAACATAAAATGCCAAATTTCTAATTCTTTAGCCCATTTCTCCATTTTTTGATCCTCATTACTCAGTATACACCTCACCAAAAAATATCCATGTGTTAGTCATTGCTACAACTTGCTGAGGGATTAATAAAAATAATAAGCTACTGGATATACGATATAACAAATTCTTCGGATAAGGAATTGATCATTTCAGATCTAGATTCTAGGTTTTATCTTTTTTTCAGCGTCCTTTTTTTCTTTTTAGACAGTATTCCAACTATGAGTTGCTGTGAATCATATGAACACTGACTAGAAACTTTAAAAATTCTTTTGTTTTTTTAACAGTATTAAATAGGGCTAAACCTTTGAAAGCTGAAAAGTAACCATATACTCTAAGCTACAAAAATATAAAGCAAAAGTATACAAACAGGGCCTGACCTGTGGTGGCACAGTGGATAAAGCACCAACCTGGCATGCTGAGGTTGCCGGTTTGAATTCTGGGCTTGCCTGGTCAAGGCACATATGGGAGTTGATGCTTCCTGCTCCTCCCCCTCCCTTCTCTCCCCTCTCTAAAATAAATAAATAAAATCTTTAAAAAAAGGGTATACAAACAGGTCACAAGTAAAATGATGGTCTTTAAAAAAAAAAAAAAAAAAAAAGCTTAAAAACAAAAACATACACCACTGGAAACCAATTTTCTTCCTGATTTGATACCTTAATATATAAATAAAGATTCTGATGAGATTTATAAGAAAATTATTCCCGTACTGATTCCAACTAACAAACACAAATCTGATGTTTAGTGTCAGATCACTCTGTTAGGTAGACAAATGTCTAATCACTGTAGTATACACTGAAACTAATATATTATATGACAACTTAATTGAAAAATAAATTTTTCAATTAAAAATATACTATATATTGGTCCTGGCCGGTTGGCTCAGTGGTAGAGTGTCGGCCTGGCATGCAGAAGTCCTGGGTTCGATTCCCGGCCAGGGCACACAGGAGAAGCGCCCATCTGCTTCTCCACCCCTCCCCCTCTCCTTCCTCTCCGTCTCTCTCTTCCCCTCCGGCCGAGGCTCCACTGGAGCAAAGATGGCCGGGGCGCTGGGGATGGCTCCTTGGCCTCTGCCCCAGGAGCTAGAGTGGCTCTGGTCGCGGCAGAGCGTCGCCCCCTGGTGGGCGTGACGGGTGGATCCCAGTCGGGCGCATGCGGGAATCTGTCTCTCCCCATTTCCGGCTTCAGAAAAATACAGAAGGGGGGGAAATATATATATATATATTATATACACACACTATATATTAATATGTCAACTTAATTGAAAAATAAATTTTTTATAAAGAGAATACAAATCTGAAGAGTGCCAATCACAACTTAAAATTTATTATTTGATAAGAACTAAATATGTATACAATTCATATAACAAACTCGGTAAGTTACTGAAATTTATTCTTTCTTCCTCAAAACAAAACTGATAAAAATTTCTGAGAGAATATGACTGCAAAAAGGACAAATCAAAGCTATTTGATTGGCAATAATACCTTGCAAAAGGAAAGAGATTCTTTCCAATTTAAAACTATTCATGTTATGTAAAAATTACCAAGCAATGTATCAAATCAATGTGAGAAGCTTAAAAGTGCCCCAGGTTTAGTTATACCTAAATCAAAATTACTCAGAAATGAAAATAAAAAGTGGTAGCAGAAACAAGCATATTAAGTGTTCAATGGCAATGGTTTCAGACCTAGTTATTTAGTTACCTTGGTCTTCTTATATCTTTCTACCACTAATAGATATTATGTATGGTCCATGGTAAAAATTCAAAATTATATTTTACTTATATATAACTTAGTATTAAAATTAGAGTTCCTTTTAACCATTGTTTCAATTTTAGATGGAGTATAATAATTAAAACTTTTACCAAACATTTTAAAAAATGTTAACATGCAAATAGAGGAAAACCAAGGTGTCACGTGTATAAATCTAGAGAGATGGTGTAAAGCATGAGGGTTTGGAGTCAGGTTGCCTGAGTTCAAATCTATATTCTCCTGCTGACTAGCTTTGTAATCCCAGGAAAATTATTCTACCTCTTTAACCCCTCATCCGTGAAAGTAAATATTGCACCTTATAAGATAATCATGAGAATTGAATGAGATCTCTATCTAAATTACTTTGGGCATTATAAGTACTTGATAAGATTTACGATTATTCTGTAATTATTAGCACAAATATGATCACATGGTTCTACAACCTTTACAGCTTCAGCAGGGCAAAAGGAAGCTAATATCCTAGGCATCACCATTAAACTTCACATACCTAATTCTGATTTTCTTCCTATACATGTGCACATGCACTCAAACATATTTTCTGGTAAAAGCATTACTCATTGTGCAGAGGTGGGGCTATGAATTTGTATGGTCTGAATATGTGTTCCCATCCTCCGCCCAAAATTCGTATGTCAAAATCCTAATACCCAGTGTGATGGTGTTAGGAGGTAGGGTCTTTGGGAGGTATTTAGGTCATGAAGGTGGAGTCCTCATGAATGGGAATTAGTGCTCTTATAAAAGAGACCATACAGAGCTCTTCAAGCCCTTTCCACCATGTGTAGACAGAGCAAGAAGTTGTCAGTCAGCAACCCAGAAAAGGGCCTTGACCAGAACCTGACCAAAATAGCACTCCGATCTCTAACTTCCTGCCTCCAAACTACAAGAAATAAATTTGTTGTCTGTAAGCTAACCAGTCTGTGGTACTTCTGTTAGAGGGGCGTGAACAAACTAACTGAGCTTTGCAACCCCAAAGTTTATATGCTGAGGCCATAACCCTCGATGTAATGGTGTATTTGAAAGCAAAGCCTTTGGGAGGTAATTAAGTTTAGGTAAGGTCTTTAGGGTGGGGCCCTCACAATGGATTAGTGCCCTTATCAAAAGAGAGTCAGGAGAACCCCCCCAACCCCTCTGTAACAGGACACAGAAAGAAGGCAGCTATCTGAAAGTCAGGAAGAAAACCCTCATCAGAACCTGACCATGCTGGCATTCTGATCTTGGGACACTACAGCCCTCCACAACTGTAAGAAAATAAATTTCTGGTTAAGTCATCTGGTCTGTAGTATTTTATTATGGCAGCCCAAGCTGCTGGTATTTTCAACGTTTAAATATATAAAGGAAAAAGAGTCTAAATTTTTATTTTGCTATGTTCATCAGGCCCCTACAAATTCACGGTGTGCATGTGCAGTTTCAAAAACTGAAAGGTACGTCAGACTATGTCACGGATAGAAAGACATTACACTCCTGCCTACAGTGTAATTTCTTTTTAAGAACACAATATAAAGGTTTCTTATTTTTCAAAAAGCTGCTGGAAACAGTTCTAGTTAGTTAAGCCATGGAGACAGACATTACATTCATATCTACAATATAAGTCATAACTTAAGGATTCTTACCTTTTGTATCTGCCTGAAACTGTTCTAGATGGCTCCTGTGAAGTAAAGATAATGACATATCAGCTTGGGAGTGTGTGCAAGTACATAATTCCAGATTATATAAAACAGTTCATACAGAATATCTAATTTTGAAAGAAATAATTTGGAATAATTACCACTACACTTTTACAATTTCGCTCTGCTGGTCAAACAAAACAAACCTACATCTAATATTTCAGACAAAACCAATCACTTTTTAAAAACTGTATTTTTAAAAGTATATTTAAAGCTAAGAAAATGGACAAAGGAAGCACTGTTAATCAACCATCAGCCTTATATATTTTTGATAGTCAATGAACATTAAAATACACAACAAGTATAATCCCTTCCAGTCCTTTTAATGCCCTCAATTTAAAAAACTCCCAACAATTTAGCACATATACAAAAATAAACATTGTTTATTGTTCAGGATAGCTGTAAAGCCAGGAGGCACGGCCAGGGCCACTATCACAGCAGCCACCCGGCCCATGCAGGTTCGCATTGGATTCGGACAGTCGGTAAAGAAAAAAGCGGAGCCAAAAACTGGTGGGCCATAGTCTTTAATTCTAGCTTGCACTCGGCGGGCAAGTAAAAATACACACTGGGCTCCAAACCCAATCACATTCAGTGCTCACAAAGCCACTGACTTATCCGAGTTTCCTAGAATCAAAGGTTTCTAGCTCACAAGCCTTATTCTCCTCAGTTCCCCATCTCCTTCCTTATCCCAGATACAAACTCTACACAAACTAGCATCTCACTCAGCACTCCACCATCTTGGCTGCCTCTCCTGGCCTACTCCACGTGGCCTCCTTCTGCTGCTGGCTCTACTTTCTCTGCTCTCTCATGCTAATCTCAGGAACCAAGAGCCCAAACTCCCGTTTTGCCCCCACTTTATACTGTAGCTTCACAACCTCTAATCCAATATACAAAATAGGGAAGTCTCTAATACAAAGTCACTTCTCTGAGGCATGATTGGATTGTACCGCCCCACATCAAAAAGGGTGGGAAAGGCTTAATCCCAAAACCAAGCCCCAGGCTACAACAATCCTGCCTGCCCCCAACACACATTAATATCACCTGGGCGACGGCCTCCCTGTGTCATCTTTAACAAAGTGAGCATAATACATTTTATCTGCCCAACAGACAGAGAGAGAGTCAGATAGAGGGATAGATAGATAGGGACAGACAGACAGGAACGGAGAGAGATGAGAAGCATCAACCATCAGTTTTTCATTGCAACACCTTAGTTGTTCATTGATTGCTTTCTCATATGTGCCATAACCACGGGCCTTCAGCAGACTGAGTAACCCCTTGCTCAAGCCAGTGACCTTGGGTCCAAGCTGGCGAGCTTTTTGCTCAAGCCAGATGAGCCCGCGCTCAAGCTGGCAACCCTGGGGTCTAGAACCTGGGTCCTTCCACATCCCAGTCCAACGCTCTATCCACTGTGCCACCGCCTGGTCAGGCCAGTGAGTCCTTTTAAACACTAATAACTTTTCTTCCTAGTTTATCATTAGACGCCTGCAAGAGAGACCCTACAATTAAAGAATTTCTGATATGATTAAAGTCAGAGAATAATCTACCTTTATAAAATCATCAGGTTACAGACTGTCACAGAAAATAATGACTCCCTGGGGCAATAAAAGACATACCAATGTGGGGAAACAGTACAGCAAACCTTGTGGCTAAGAGTAAGACTCAGCCCCAAGTTCCAGTACTACGGGTAAGTTATCTGATTCCTATCAGTCTCAGTTTCCTCATTTTCAAAAATGAGTAACAGCCGTGTCTATTTTACTGTATTGTTATGAAAATTAAATTACCTAAGTAAAACAATTAGCACAACTCCTTTGTAATGAACCAATTATGGGAAGTAGCCAGGTGACCAGATATTTCATAGCTTCATATTCATTTTGAAATATCCCTTAATTTTTGTGAGCAGTATATTTAGTCAAGGGCACTGATCGCCTTTCCCTTAGATTGTCAAATAAAAATATGACAAAGCCAACACAACAATAGCTGTCCAGTGTGAATCAATCAAAACTACACCTATCTGTTTTTGTTAGATCGGCAAAAGATATTTACATATTTTTTGGTGTGCCACAGAATCACAGTAATTAGATTATATGTGCCATGAGATGAACAAGGTTGAAAATTGCTGTGTCAGAGTTGCTTTCTCTGCCCGTCATTGATGTGGCAGCCCCTAAAGGTAAGGCAGATGAATCCTGGAGCTTTGTATACCAAACATGTAAAGTAGATCTCCTATTTCTGAAAATATAAAATCTCTAGTGAATACCAACAAAGAATATACTTTATAAAATTTAATTTTCAAATTATTTTGAAACCATAGTAACTAGATTAAAATGTTTAACCACTGGTTATTCAGATAAAGCAGAAAGAAATACTGAGCTGAGCTTAAGTGTATCCACTCAAAATTTCACAGAACACTGATGACAATGATTTCATGTGGAACTTACTTCCCTAAAGTTTCACAAACAGTAGTTCAACTAACATTTTATAAAAATTTTCTTTGATAAAACTCCCTAATCTTCTTCTGTATAAACTAAAACAAGGGCATATACCTTAACTGATACTTGTCTAAATAAGCATTAGAAAAAAATGCTACTAATGCCCTAAATTCCAAAACACTGTATATATCTCGTTTTAATTACAACTGAAATATTTCAAAGCACGGTATCACCCTGACTACCCTGATCACATCTTACTGAAATGTAGGAAGCAGAGCTGCTGATGAAAATAGCCTTCTTGGACGTACTGACTTGTGGGTTACTGAAGTATAGGTATTGTCCCTAATGTGGTAAAACTTGGACGGATACAGTTTTAGAGTAGAATTTTAACAAATATAGAAATGTGAAATGGAGGGCATTTTCAGCAACATTTAAACTATAGTGGCATTGTACTAATGTTATACTTTGGCACAATTGTGAATGAAAGTCTTTATCAGACAGATTTCCAGTTAAGTATACCAATAGAAAGTTAGATATATCAGTTTTCTACATTTCCTACAGCTTAAAAAACAAAAACAAACAAAAAACTGGTCACTTACAACATATTTCAATTAAATTTTATACTGTATTTTCTATAGACCTACAAGTTAGAACTCTAACACGCTTAATCAAGTCACTCCATGCCCATGTCCAAGATGTGAAAACAATTAGAATTTAAGCTTATTTCTATATAACTAATACTTCAATAGTTAAAATTTTGATGCAAGCAGACAACAGAGTTTCTTCTTTATTGGCAGATTTGAATATAATCTTCCATTAAATTATCCATTTTACAGTTCAATGTTACTTCAGTGATTCTTATAATTAAATTACATTAACAATGAAATGTTCACTAAATTGTATAGACTATATTAGTATTAATATAAGTATTTATTAATATTAGTAGAGATTGAAAGGGGTAGTAGTTTGTTTATCATGTGTTTTCAAAATCAACAATTACAGCTGAAGTTTAAAATGATCTCTATACCCTTTCTAAAAAGAGAAAGCTGGGCACATCTTGAATAAGAAATGTTAAATAAAAACAAAATCAATCTCTAAGTGCAGCAAAAAAGTCCTTATTTATAATTTTAAGAAGGAAAATGCATGGTTTCTACACAATTCTATAGAAATATAACACTATATTTTAAAACTAGAAGCCTCTATATTTCTGTGGCCACAAAGATTTCCAAGCAAAGAGTGACAACTTATAATTACTATTCAAGTTAATCTGATTCTAAATGGGAGTGGGGGTGGTGGTGCCAGAATTGCTGAAACTCTTTGTAAAAAATACAATTGCTAAGACTGATATTGGTCTTAAAATTTTGTTTCAAAGACTATTAGACCTTCAAATAACCCCAAAGCCTGTTATACAATTGATTTAAAATATACTTTTCCTGAAACAATCTTCCTTGCAGTAGAATGGTTTATATTACTAACAGGAGAGGGAAAAGACATATGTAGGGCTTAGAAGATGTTGGCGAAGTACAGGCTGTTTTGTGTAAGTTGAAACAAAACATTCCATTATATTCAAGCTGAGAATGGTCAGTAAGAAAATCCCATAAACACTGTCTTTACAGGTGCAGTGGCTGATCAGAACAAGTCAAGTATAAACAAATACAAAAGCACATGTGACATAACATCAGACAAATAAAGGCTCAACAGAATGTAACCAAATAGTACTTAAGTTATTAAAATGAACTAATCAGCAACAAAGCCAGAGCCCTTAGCAAAATTATAGGGTAACATGCTAACTGGCCCTCCAGACGAATTTAAAATACATATACTGTTATACAAAGGTAGCAAGACAGATTTTTGAAGAGAAATACAGAACAAATATCTGTGAGGTACGTAACTGATAAAATAACTAAGAAAATGAAAAGTAGTAAGTATGTAAATCTCATAATGTTGGCATCAGCACTTGGAGGACACTCATTAATTGGGTAGCTCCTTCAGCCTCCAAGTGGTGTGTACAGAATGCCTCAAAGAGCCTGCCCTGCCCTGGCCGGGAGTTCATTTGGTTACAGCTTTGTCCCTATATGCCAAGGTTGCAGGTTAGATCCCTGGTCAGGGCACATAGAGGAATCAACCAATAAATGTGTAGATAAGTGGAACAACATATCAATGTTTCTCTCTCTCCCTTTCTTTATTTCTAAAATAAATTTTAAAAATAACAAAAACAAAGAGCCTGCCTTTTCCTGAATATGACAGATTAGAAAGTCAAATGAAAAATACTACACAAAGTACAGTCTGAGACATGTAGAAAAAAGAGCTTTGGTGGTTGAGCCCAGACATAAAGAAGTGGGGGTCTGAGATCAGAATCATAGAATCCCAGGCCATCACAGATAAAGACTGAGGGATACAGATAATGGCAGTTAAAAGCAGAAAATGTTTCTTAAAACTTACTCTGCATGGGTGTTGGGACAGATACTTTGTCTGTATTATCTCATTTAATCCTCATAGAAGCCCCATGGGGGAGTGGAGGGTTATCCCTATTTTGTAGAGGAGACAAAGGTGAAAACTTGCAAGGACATAAAGGTCAGGAGCCAGGACTCCTGAGGCCAAAGTCAATGCTCTAGGCCAGGGGTCCCCAAACTTTTTACACAGGGGGCCAGTTCACTATCCCTCAGACCGTTGGAGGGCCAGACTATAAAAAAAACTATGAACAAATCCCTGTGCACACTGCACATATCTTATTTTAAAGTAAAAAAAACAAAACGGAAACAAATACAATATTTAAAATAAAGAACAAGTAAATTTAAATCAACAAACTGACCCGTATTTCAATGGGAACTATGCTCCTCTCACTGACCACCAATGAAAGAGGTGCCCCCTCTGGAAGTGCGGCGGGGGCCGGATAAATGGCCTCAGGGGGCCGCATGCAGCCCGTGGGGCCGTAGTTTGGGGACCCCTGTTCTAGGCTCTTAATTACACCGTCGAGTTGCTCTAGTCTAATCTGAAGAGTTGCTCTAGTCTAATCTAACACAGTAACTTTACAGAGAGGCTCAGGGAGGGGATGTGTCTCCCCCAAAGTTTTACAAAAAGGAATTATTATTTGAGTGCCCCTTCACAGTAACATCTGGTCAAGAAGTCTGCAGAGAAATTCAGATTAAGGAACATTTATTGCCTGACCTGTAGTGGTGCAGCACATGGAATGTTGACTGGAATGCTGGGGTCACTGGTTCAAAACCCCGGGCCTGCCTGGTTGAGGCACAACTGAAAAGCAACTACTACAAATGGATGTTTCCCACTCCTCCGCCCACCCTGTCTCTCTCTTCTCTCTCTAAAATCAATAAATAAAATCTTTAAAAAAAAGAAAATGAAAAGTAAAACAATAACTTTATTATCAAATTAACAAGGATTAAATAGGAAAAAACGTTTAATTCCCCTTCCTTTCCTGAACAATTCAGAGTTAAAGCCATGAGGAGGGGCCGAGCAAGGTGGGGAGGAAGCACAGTGACCCCAACCTAGGCATCGGCGTGCTGAAATCCTTTGTGAGGAAGAGTGCCTGGCAGAGTCGGGTCCGAGCTCACTGAGGGGTGTCGCACAGCAGGGTACACGTGCCTGGCCTGAGAAATCATAGGCTGATCAAAAAGGAGGGTGTCTACAAAGCCGGAAAGGGAAGGCAGGTTTTCAGCCTGAGAGGGAGTCACATGAAGGGACATCAAGAACCCCAAGCAGAGTGTGATGGTCACCCATTTAGGAAGGTGGCCCAGAATAGAGTGCTAGAGCCCGAGAAGGGCATACCCTCTAAGAGGCAGCCTGGTGTGGGGAATTCACAGCCCCTGCTGGGTGCAGAGAACATCTCTGCAGAGGGAGGACCACAGTGACGTGCCAGAACCCGACCAAGGTAAAGAGTGCCCACAGAGTGGCACCCTGGCCTAGGGGGTATCAAAACCCAATCAGGCTGACAAGAAGTCACCATGGAACCCAGCATGAGGTCTGAGTCTGAGAAGAAACAAAGAAAAAGACCCTAGGGAAGAGCAGCCTGTCTGTCACAGGGAAACAGAAGCTAAGCAGGGTACAGGAATCCCCACAGCAGGGTGACTTGATGTGAGGAGTCATACTCCAAGCAGGGTAAGGAGAGAATACTGCAGGCTCTCATGGGCTGTCCACGCCTGAGGACAGGGAGGAAAGTGTTCACAGGGAGAGTGAACGGGGGTGTCAGACCCAGTTGGGGTGAGGAGGGCATAAGTGTGGGGAAAGACTGGCAATGAGAGAGCTTACATACAGGGGGATTAAATAATAAAACATACTAAGAATAATGGAAACAGGTTTCTCAGTGCCATAAAAGGGAGTTACAAATGCTAGAATTAGAATTGGAAGTATCAGTATAAATTAGTTTCAATATCTATGCATAGTGGATGTAGCTGGGTATAGATGTAGACAGGGAGTCAGACAGATAGATATATATGTATGTCTATATGTAGTCTGCAAATAGAGAGGAAGTGACATCTCAATAACAAGATGTATGTGTTACCTACAGCCCTGATCTTGGCTTCAAATATCACTTTCCAGTAAAAGGAATCAAGTCTCCTTAGAGAAACAGCTGTAAGTAAGAAAGTTAAAGATGAGCCTGTAACATCTTATTATACCAGAATATAAAGAATTATTACAAGAATAATGGAAATGTACCAAAGTATACAAAAGTTTAAAGGGGTTTCCACTGGCCAAATCTCAGATAATTTGAATATCAGAGTAAATAATGATAGTGTGGTAGTAGGCAAAATAACCTTCAAAGATTGTCCACATCCTAATCCCTAAAACCTTCAACCACGTTAGGTTACATGGCAAAGGGAAGTTAAGGTTGTAAACAACAACTAAATACGGAGATTATCTTGGATTATTTGATAGGTCCAATGAAACCAAAATGGTTATTAAAAGTGGGAGAGAGCTCAGCAGTAGAGCGTCGGCCTGGCGTGCGGGGGACCCGGGTTCGATTCCCGGCCAGGGCACATAGGAGAAGCGCACATTTGCTTCTCCACCACCCCCCCTTCCTCTCTGTCTCTCTCTTCCCCTCCAGCAGCCAAGGCTCCATTGGAGCGAAGATGGCCCGGGCGCTGGGGATGGCTCCTTGGCCTCTGCCCCAGGCGCTAGAGTGGCTCTGGTCGCAGCAGAGTGACGCCCTGGAGGGGCAGAGCATCGCCCCCTGGTGGGCAGAGCATCGCCCCTGGTGGGCGTGCCGGGTGAATCCCGGTCGGGCGCATGCGGAGTCTGTCTGACTGTCTCTCCCCGTCTCCAGCTTCAGAAAAAAAAAACTGGGAGAGAGACACAGGTAGATATGATGAAGAAGAAAGGTCAGAATGACATGATGTAAAAACTCAGCACTGCTGACCAAGAGGACAACTGCCCAGAGAATACGGGGTAGCCAGCCACTAAGAGCTGGAAAGCAAATAGATTCTCCCCTAGAGCCTCCAAAAATGAATTCAGCCTTGACATTAGACTATGATTTCATTACTTGATTTTAGCCCAATGAGACCCTCATAGTACTTACAACTTATACAACCAAAAGATGATAAATGTGTTGTTTTAGGAAACCAAGTTTGTGGTAATTTGTTACAGTAGCAATAAAAACTAATACAGATGGTAACAGGGTATGACCCATCAGATAAACTAGGCAACAGTGACTTGATCAAGATATATAGATATCAATAGACATATAATAGATAAATGAAAACTTTGATGGGGGTAATTCTTAATCCCTTCACCTCTTTCACACAGTCCCCCAATCTCCTTCCCCTCTGGCAACCACCAGTCCATTTTCTGTATTTATGAAATCTGCTTTAATTTTGTTTGTTCATTTACTTTGTTCTGTAGATTCTAGATATATGTGAAATCATATGGAATTTGTCATTCTCTGACTGCTATTTCACTGAGCATAATGCTCTCTAGGTCCATCCGTGCTGTCACAGGAGGTAAGATCTCATTCTCCCTCCCCCCGAATTTGAGAGAGACAGAAAGAGAAGCATCAACTTATCGTTTCACTTAGTTGTTCCATTTAATTGGTGCACTGGGTCAATGCTCTATCTATTGAGTCTCCAGCCAGGGCCAGATCTTTCTCTTTTACGGCCAACTAATATTCCATTGTGTAAATGTACCATGACATTTTTATCACTGAAGGGCACTTGGGGTGCTGCCATAGCTTGGCTATTGTAAACACTGTAATGAACACAGGGGTACATATATTCTTTCATATTAATGTTTTGGGTTTCTTCAGATAAATCTCCAAAAGATAGCTAGGTCATTGGCAGATCCATTTTTAATTTCACAAAATGCTTATTAAGAGGAAGTGAAGCCAGCCCTGGATGGTTGGCGCAGTGGTAGAGTGTCAGCCTGGCGTGCAGGATTCCAGGCCAGGGCACACAGGAGAAGCGCCCATCTGCTTCTCCACCCCTCCCCCTCTCCTTCCTCTCTGTCTCTCTCTTCCCCTCCCGCAGCCAAGGCTCCATTGGAGCAAAGATGGCCCGGGCGCTGAGGATGGCTCTGTGGCCTCTACCTCAGGCACTACAATGGCTCTGGATGCAACAGAGCGATGCCCCAGAGGGGCAGAGCATCACCTCCTGGTGGGCATGCCGGGTGGATCCCGGTCGGGCGCATGCGGGAGTCTGTCTGCCTGCCTCCCCGTTTCTAGCTTCAGAAAAATGGAAGAAAAAAAAAAAAAAAAAAAAGAGGAAGTGAAGCCTGATAAATACCACCTTAATCACATGACCAGGATGACCATCATCAGCAATGGGGCAAATTAAAATCAAGTGCTGCCTTATAGGACAAGCAATGAGAAGAACATAGCATCTATTCCTTGACATTCCTGACAAATATTATAACCTTAATCTAATATAAGTAAACCCTAGATAACCCAAATAGAAGGACAAATCACAAATAACTGACCTGTAATCTTTGAAAGTGTTAAGATTAAGAAAGTTAAGGAAAAACTGTGGAGCTGTTTCATATTGAAGAAACCAAAGAGATATGGCAACAAAATGCAATTCACATTTCTGAATTAGATCCTCTTGCTATAATTAGGACATGATTGGGAAAATTGGCAAAACTCAAATAACAACTTGAATATTAGATGGTAAAAATGTGTCAATTTTAATTTCCCATTTTTAAAAGAAATTTTTTTAGATCATGTTTGGAGAAAACACACAGTAAAAGTATGGGGGTTACCAGGACATCAGATAAGCACTTATTCTCAAGGTTCTGGGGAGGAAAGTTCTCTGTGCAGTACTTGCCACTTTTCAGTAAGCTTGAGACTGTTTCAGAGAAGGAACATAAAACTCATAAATGCCCTCTCACAAAATGACATTGATTATATAAACTGACAAACATTTTTCATAAGTAATTTAGATAATACATATCAGAAACTTTTAAAAATCCTTACAATGCTTTGTTTTTTGGCCCAATAAATTTACTTCTGAAAGTATGACCAAAAAAAATAATTCAAACACAAAATGTTTACTCTATACAGATGTTAATTTCAGTATTATTTACAATTAATAAAAAACTTTAACCACCCAGAATTTTTATTAATGGGAAATTTGTTAGCTATTATACATATTAAAAAAGAAACTTCTATACCTCTGAAAATAGTACAAAGCGTTTTTAAATAACATGAAAAAAAGTTCATGTGGCAACATCTACAAAGAATATCTTGGAAATATCAAAATTGCAAATGTACCTTTCCTTTGCACCCAGAATATTAAGTGCTTGGATTTTCTTTTGTAAGCAAAACAACGTACTGAAAGTTTTTCACTACCACAGTTTATAATAGCAAAGATTTTACGACCATCAACAGAAATTAGAAAAATCAGAAAAATTGTGGTACACATATAAAGTAGAATATTCTGCATTTGCTAAATATGACAGGGCAGCTCTTTATTACATCCTATTATGGAGGTCTCTCCACAGTAGTAAGTGAAAAGGGCAAGATGCAGAACAGTGTGCTTAAAGTCAGAAGCACGTGTACACATATACACATATGGATACCTCTGGAAGAATAGACAAGAAAAGAATGCACTAGTTGCCTCCAAGGAAGGTAACCAGGTAGCTAAGGGAGATTTTTTCCATATACCCTTCTATATTTTTTTACCCTGTACCGTATTTTTAAAATAAATAGAGCTTAAAGTTTAAAATTTAATAAACAAGTTCATAAAAACATGCCGAGTAACGAAACAAACCAATTAAGTAATTTTTCCTTTCTTTACATTTTTATTACTTTTCAAATTTTCCATTGATCATGTATTATTTAATCAAATAATTATATTACTTTAAAAACTGGCCTAATCTGTGGTGGCACAGTGGATAAAACCTCAACCTGGAATGCTGAGGTCGCTAGTTCAAAACCCCAGCTTGCCCCAGTCAAGGCACATACAGAAGCAACTACTACGAGTCGATGCTTCCTGTTCCTCCCCTACTCCTTTTCTCTCTCTCTTTCCTCTCTCTAATAAATAAAATCTTTTTTTAAAAAAACACAAAAACTGGTATGATTATAGAAGTCAATATGGTTAAGTATGTGTAAAATCATAACTAAAACTATTAAAATTATTTTTATTACCACTACTACACATTATCTGAAAAGTGTCAAATAGAAAATTAAAATACTCTAAACTTTTCCAAAGCATATTAATAAGCCACATTGCTGGCCCTATTTTATTCTTCATGTTTGAAGATTTGTTTCACTGAATAGCTCAGACTCACAGAAAAAAGCTAAGAAACAAAGTCTCTCTGTCCCATCAAAAGAACCTTAAATCAACCAATGATGCCAACCAATCAAAACATTTGTTTTGTTTTTTCAAGTTGGAGTTGCAAATAAATATCTTCTATAAGTAGCAAAACATGTGACTTTAGGTAGTAACTCAGAGAGAAGTCAACCATGTGGTCGTCAGAAGTCCTGTCCCCCTCCAGCTTCACGGAGGCAATCTGGGCTTCATGAAAGAGAGACCCGCCTTCTTTCATCCTCAGCACCCAGACTGGCAAAACAGACACTTGGAACCAAGGTAAAAAGCGAGTCACATCCTAACTGCTAATGAAATACGCAAAGAAAAATGAAAAAAATAAAGAGTGGGCCTGAGAAGAGATTAGAATAGCTACAGGAAAAAAAGACAAACTGTGTGAGGTGGAAAGCTGAGACCGTTCCATATGAGGTTATATAGCTGGGAACAAGCTCTGTGTTCTAACACAAGGCACCCCAGCTTTGATGGGCTAAGGGCTTCATTCTGCAGAAAGACATCAACTCTCTTTCTATAAGCTGCTGCCTGATGTTATCTGAATATGCCAGAGTAAGTGGCATAACCAAGAAATCAAACTGGGTCTTAAAATGCTATATTGTCTCTATCCCAACAAATGAAGCTTTTTTGTTCCCAGATTAGTGTTCTCATCCTCACCTCATGTTTCATGTATTTTTTCATCACTGCTCCATTCTAAAAACTGGGTGTTTACCATTTAAGTCAAGTCTGACTCCATTACCATTTATTCCCGCTTTACCCATCTACCTCCCCCAACTCCCTTCCCTGTGGTAATCTCCACACTATTGGCTGTATCTACACGTTTTTTCTTTTATTTTTCCTTAATCCCTTCACTTTTTTCATCCAACTCCCACCCCACCCCCTGACAACTGTCAATCTGTTCTCTGCATCTATGAGTCTGTTTCTATTTTGTTTGTTTGTTAATTTGGTTCATTAGATTCCACATATAAGTGAGAGCATATGGTACATGTCTTTCTCTGACTGGCTTATTTCACTTAGCATAATACTCTCCAGGTGGAACAGGCCCAGATTTAATTTTATTAGACAAAGGATACAAAGATATTTTAGATTACCAACAGTCACAGAGATGCAGAAACACTGCTGTTTGTTTACACCATTTTATTTATAATGAGTGCTATTTGTCTAGTAGCAGCAATTTGGGTGCAGGGGAACAGAAAAACCAGTGTCACTCTACAATTCTTCATGTCAATATACTTGCCTCAAAGAGCAGAGGAGAAAGAAGTTTTGTAACAGCATTCCACCACTTCAAAATTTGGCCTCTCTCTGCCAAATGCCTTTATAGCATAACCTTGTAAATTAATACACAAGTTATATTTCATTTTTTCCATTAATAAAATGGGGAGCTGTGTAGTACTGCTTGGAAACTCCTTTTAAAGCGGTATCGTTAAAAAATTCATTTAAAAACTTAAAACTGAAACTTTGAAAATACAACTCAGTAGCTTAAGATCTCAAAATGTTATCAAATTAATTTAAGATTAGATTATATCAAGGTCATTCCCAAATTACAGCTTATATTAAATGATTCTGCGAAGTGATCTGCTTTATACTGAGGCATCCCAATATAATCAACTCAATTTTCGGTATCATAAGAATTAAAAATAACAATTTAAAACTGAGT
Organism: Saccopteryx bilineata; assembly: GCF_036850765.1. Lineage (NCBI taxonomy): Eukaryota > Metazoa > Chordata > Mammalia > Chiroptera > Emballonuridae > Saccopteryx > Saccopteryx bilineata. The sequence goes on along the minus strand of NC_089491.1, from coordinate 108,730,212 downwards.
TAAATTTTATTTTAAAAAGTATTTATAATTACACAGAAATACAGATGTTTCTAGTAATTCATAACTTTTCTATTATTTTAGTAATAAAATGTTGAAGCATTTGACTTCATAGAAACTTGTTCAACTCTTTATTTGCTATAGGAATTCTAAAACAAGTATCAACATAAAACTGAACTCTACACTTAAGCTTCTTACTTTTTAAAAGCAAATAGGTAATTATCGTTCTTTGTTGTCTTTACACTTGATACTTCTTACACCTGATTAGTCAGTCAGGAAATAGTCATCAATCAGGAAATAAAGACCAAACACTGCTAAGTCAAAAACATTTAGGTATAAGGAAAATCAGTGGTAAAATCCATTGAAAATATTTCAGTGCAGCTGATGGAGCCAAAGTGATACTAAAAAAAATGATTAAGAGTAACTTACAAATTATCATTAAAATAGCTAGTGACAGCCAAGCACTTGTAAACACTCACTTGCTGCAGATAGGAGCCGCCTGGCTCGGGCACGCTGGCGGCCTCGTTCTGCATGGTGTTCTGCTGGGTCACTGCATCCTCGCGCTGGCGCTCCTTCTGCCCCGCTTCATCGTCCTCGTACTCATCTAAGCACTGGAGAAAGGACAGTCTGCATTTTATCTCATGTAATATGACAATGTTTTGATAGTATATGAAGATATATTTGATATTAAGTATACATTTGTTCATTCAGAAACTAATTTACACAATAAGGGTGTTCTTTTCAGGAACAAACATATTCAATTCCTATAAATTAAATCACCTGCATAAATAAAACCCAAATGCCCACATTCACACCCCTGCCAGTATCTTCCCTCAAGGTGTCCTTAAAGATAGGGTTTACTCATTCTCATTCATTCAAGTGACAACTGTGTCTGCCTTAAACAAGGCACCTTTTATAGGGTAACAAAAGACGCAGCATATAAAACTATGATAAAGGCCATTTTTCTAGCTTATTAGTACCTGTGAGTATATACAAGAAGAGTTTTTTCCTCTTTGGAGTAACTCTTCTACAAAGACTCCGTAGAAGAGATTATAACTTAAAGGAAAGATAGAATTTGGAACTGCAGATACAGTAAAGAGAGAATTTCAGATGGCGGAAAAAGCACATGGAAAAACTTACAGGAAAGGGTGTTGCAAAAAGCTGAATCAACACCAGCATTATCTATCTCCAGACTTTTTACATTAAAAACACAACAAAACAAACCATCCATACCCAGAAACAAAACTCTATCCATTACACCCACTGTAAAAACGGGTTATCTGTTCCTTGAAGCTGATCGCATTCCCAACCAATACACGACCCTAAAGGGTTCTGTGAGACAAAAAATAAATTTAAAATGTCCCTGCAGGCACTCTGCAAACACTAAAACACTGACCAAAGCAAAGAATGGCAGGAAAGACAGCAGACCTTACAAATTCTCCAAAGAGAGAGAGAGAGCGAGTGAGAGAGAGAGAGAGAGGCACTGAGGCCACTGTGCAAACCAAGAAGAATCACTGGAGTGTCTGGAATAGGAGAAACCTAGTACACACGCAGTACATTCAAAGACACAAGGTCCACGATGAGGGGTATAGAAGCTTAGATAGAGTCTTAAATAGGGATGATTGGGGGGGGGGGGGAGGAGTCAGGAAATAACAGGAAGGGCAAATTAAAGAAACAAGAAGGCTGAGATTCCAGAGAATGTTCAGGGTCCTCTGCTGTAATGAAGCTGTGTGTACTGGTGTCACCTGGCCCTAGTCGTGTAACCTTGTGGGAACTGGGGCTAGGGTAACCAGTTCAAGAAAAATGACACTGTGGCTACTGCAATTGCTATGAGTAATGTCCTTGACTGACGCAGGCAACTCACATCTTCTGCCAAGATCCATAAAACTGTAGAGCAGGCTAACTTGTTCGCCTGCAGAAGGGTAAGATCTCAGATCCTTCACAGTTTTTGACAAAGGTGAAGACTGGAAAGGCATGTGCTCTGAGCCCAAAAGCATAAATAATAGGATAAGTAGTCTGAGAAGTCTGGACTTTTCACTACCTAATATGGAAAGATGTAATAGGGCTACAATTTCCTGGAATACAAGTAAAACATGATCAAACTGACTTTGAAAATACAACCTGTATACAGCAACTCACAATCCAGATTAACAGAGACAAGGACCAAAGGTGGAGAGACCAGTCAAACAACATAGTAGTTAATTTGATCCTATGAAAGTGGTATTTCCCAGGTGGAGAACAGAATCAATAAAAGACAGTTTAGGAAATCAGTCCTGATTAGTCAAAGAAACTCTCTTGGGACTTCTTTAAAAACCTTTTCAAACCAATCAAGTATCATGTTTAATGGTAAAGTACCAACAAAATTTAAAAACCAAATCAGATTTAAGACACAAATGTCACACAATCAATAGTTGTTAAACTAGTTAAGAAAAATAAAAGATTTCCATATTATCAATAGAAAGAATGCAAAACTCCATCTCTTCAGATAACATGATTTTGTCAATAATATAACCCAAAACTATTTTAGAAATCAAGAGTTCCTTAAGATGGTTTTTCAATAAGAAAAAAAAATAGCTTCCCAAAGGAACATCAATAGCCAATTTGATTATATAATTTTAAAACTAAGCATTTAAAATAAACTTTCAGCCAAAACAATCCTAAGGAAAAAGAATGAAGCTGGGGGCATTACAATACCTGACTTTAAACTATATTATAGGGCCACGATAATCAAAACAGCATGGTATTGGCAGAAAAATAGACACTCAGACCAATGGAACAGAATAGAAAGCCCAGAAATAAAACCACATATATATGGTCAAATAATCTTTGATAAAGGGGCCAACAACACACAATGGAGAAAAGAAAGCCTCTTCAACAAATGGTGTTGGGAAAACTGGAAAGCCACATGCAAAAGAATGAAACTCGACTACAGCCTGTCCCCGTGTACTAAAATTAATTCAAAATGGATCAAAGACCTAAATATAAGACCTGAAACAATAAAGTACATAGAAGAAGACATAGGTACTAAAATCATGGACCTGGGTTTTAAAGAACATTTTATGAACTTGACTCCAATGGCAAGAGAAGTGAAGGCAAAGATAAATGAATGGGACTACATCAGAATTAAAAGTTTTTGCTCAGCAAGAGAAACTGATATCAAAATAAACAGACAGCCAACTATATGGGAACTGATATTTTCAAACGACAGCTCAGATAAGGGCCTAATATCCAAAATTTACAAAGAACTCATAAAACTCAACAACAAACAAACAAACAATCCAATAAAAAAATGGGAAGAGGACATGAACAGACACTTCTCCCAGGAAGAGATACAAATGGCCAACAGATATATGAAAAGATGCTCAGCTTCATTAGTTATTAGAGAAATGCAAATCAAAACTACAATGAGATACCACCTCACCCCTGTTAGATTAGCTATTATCAACAAGACGGGTAATAGCAAATGTTGGAGAGGCTGTGGAGAAAAAGGAACCCTCATTCACTGTTGGTGGGACTGTAAAGTAGTACAACCATTATGGAGGAAAGTATGGTGGTTCCTCAAAAAACTGCAAATAGAACTACCTTATGACCCAGCAATCCCTCTACTGGGTATATACACCAAAACCTCAGAAACATTGATACGTGAAGACACATGTAGCCCCATGTTCATTGCAGCACTGTTCACAGTGGCCAAGACATGGAAACAACCAAAAAGCCCTTCGATAGAAGACTGGATAAAGAAGATGTGGCACATATACACTATGGAATACTACTCAGCCATAAGAAATGATGACATCAGATCATTTACAGCAAAATGGTGGGATCTTGATAACATTATAAGGAGTGAAATAAGTAAATCAGAAAAAAACAAGAACTACATGATTCCATACATTGGTGGAACATAAAAATGAGACTAAGAGACATGGACAAGAGTGTGGTGGTTACCAAGGGTGGGGGGGGAGGGAGGACATGGGAGGGAGGGAGGGAGGGAGGGAGAGAGTTAGGGAGAGGGGGAGGGGCACAGAGAACTAGATAGAGGGTGACGGAGGACAATCTGACTTTGGGCGAGGGGTTTGCAACATAATTTGATGACAAAATAACCTAGACATGTTTTCTTTGAATATATGTACCCTGATTTATTAATGTCATCCCATTACCATTAATAAAAATTTATTAAAAAATAAATAAATAAAATAAAATAAACTTTCATAAAACACTTTATGAAAAGAACTATAAAACCTTACTGAAAAATAGAAATTAAAACCTATTCTTATATTGAGAACTTAATATTGTGAAGGTGTCAGTAATCTGTAAATCAATTTATAAATTAAATTAAAATGTCAATCAAAATCTTAAGGAAACTTATTTGGAAGGCAGGATGGATTAACTGAATGCACAAATGCATAAGACATTCAAAAAAATCACTTAAAAAAAAGGAGTTGTGGCAGAACACTCACTGGTTAACATTAAAATGTATAAAACCACAATAATGAATATGGTAGGACAGAGGTCCTAGAATAGAAAACAAAATTAAGTAACAAAGTTCTTAAGTACATTGTATGAAGATGAGAGCCATTCAATGTACAGTAGGGGCTGAGGTGCAAGAGTACAAAACCTAGAAAAAGTAAAGAGTGGTCTCAGCTCCAGTCTTCTACTCTATGAAAGCAATCATCCCTCTTCCTTCAACACCAGGACTGCCGAAATCTCTGACTGCAGGATCGCATGTCAGTAGCATAAAGCCAGAATTCTTAAATCATGGAATAGTATTGATAAAAAGAAAAGTTCACAGTGGCCAAGACATGGAAATAATCAAAATGTCCTTCAATAGAAGACTGGATAAAGAAGATGTGGTACATTTATACAATGGAATACTACTCAGCCCTAAGAAATGATGACATATCACCACTTAAAACAACATGGATGGATCTTGAGAACATTATATTGAGGGAAATAAGTAAATCAGAAAAAGCTAAGAACTATATGATTTCACACATAGGTAGGATATAAAACCGAGACTCATGGACATAGCTAAAAATGAAGTGGTTACCAGGGAGAGGAGGTTGTGGGCAAGGGGGAGTAAAGAGAGACAAATATACGGTGACGGAAAATGATTTGACTTTGGGTACTGGGTATGCAACACAATCAACAGTTCAAATGCTATAGAGATGTTCACCTGAAACTATGTACCCTTATTGATCAATGTCACCCCATTCAATTAAATTTTCTAAATTAAATTTTTTAAAAATAAGTTGAGGCAGGTAGCCATGAACTCCCAGAGAATTGGGATGTTGTTTATCTTTGTTTTCATCTCCTCAGAAATTAATTTCCAGCCCTTCAAAAGTAACCTTCCCTCTTCACACCTTCAGTAAATGCAGACTCCCTTACCAGCACATTTAAAGAAAGAAAAAAACTCTTCAGTAAATGTTTGATAAATGAATGAATAAGTGACTAAGATGAGAGAAATCAAGGGAGATGGATTGTGGCACCCCAAGTTAAAATTCTGAATGTCCTTTTCCATGGCAACACCACTACCCACTGACCTGGAAGCTATTCATCATACACACTATCTCTGCAGAGAGGGTGCATCTTACGTTCCAGGCAGCCTTCCGAGTAGGAATTACTTGATAAGTCACAACTTCCCTCTGAAGATTCTCCAGCAACCAGTACAGTTCTTTTCACCAACAAGCATTCTAAAACTCTTTAAAGCTATAAATACACCTCGATAAATGATTTGGTAGAAAAAGTGAGAAATAAGAAAAGAATGAAAGCAAAAAGAAATTGAATTAATGGACAAAGGTGAGCAGACATTTTCTACTTCTGTTTCTGTCAAAGGTTAATAATTCTCTATGCACATAGCTGATAGGTATCCTTAAGGAAGAGAGAATTGTTTTTAAATAAGTACTAGCAATAAAGAAATCTAAATATTTTCTAAAATTTCTTTTAATGAATTGAAAACTTTTTTATATCTAAGGGGAAAAAATGAAAACAGATACTGATTTTATATTATACTGATATCAATGACGTGAGAATGAATTTCTTCTCTTCCCTGCTCTCATTTCTAAATAAATGTAAACATCTAAAAGTTTTTCTCTCCTTTCACATGGATTAGAAAATTGCATGAGAACTAGGTTAACATGTATTTGAAAAAGAAATGCAGTCAGAAGTTATGAAGTAACATCTTTTAGACAGAGATGGTAATAAGCATCAGAATTTCACTAAGCTCTGCTTTGCCCAAAATTGTATTCTAGAGCATTAATATTCTAAGAAGTAAAACCCCTGACCCAAGAAAAAGATTTTGATTGCTAATAACTAATGTTGGAGAAAATAGATACGCTACAAAAATTATTCAGATCACTGCTATAGATCTGAGAAAGTAACCAAATAAAAAGGAAATTAGGATATTGTTAAGGTCCTATCAGTTAGGACTGAAAAAACTATTAATTCATAGGAATAGGATAAAAATTTTAGAAATATATCCAAATACACAGACAAACTGAGTTTACAGTAAAAGTGGAAACTCACATCAGTGGGAAAAGATGGACTTTTTTAATATGTGGTTTGGGGATAACTGGATAGCTGTATTAAAAAAATGACATTGGATTTATTCCACACACCACTTACCAGAAAAAATGTCAGTGTGTCATTAAAAATAACCAGAAGTTTGAAGACATTCCACCAAAGAAAATATAGGAATGGCAAAAATATACCAGAAAAGAGGCTCATTATCATTAGTTATTAGGGAAATGCAAATTAAAATCATAATGAGCTATCACTACACAGGTACTGGAATACTAAGTGGGAACGAAGATTAGAATCGACTGCTGGTGGGAAGTAAAAATGGCACAACCGTGTAGGAGAAGAGTTTGGCACTTTCTTATACTTTTAAATATGTATACACTTAGCACATGGCCCAGCATTCTACTCCTATTATTACAAGAGAAATGAAATATGTTCACTGAAAACTTGTACCAAAAAAAAAAAAATTCTGCTTTTTCCTAATAGTCAAAAACTAGAAATAGTCCAAATGTCCATCATTTGGTAAACAGATTAACAAATATTAGTATAGCCATGTAGTGGAGTACTACTACTCAGTAACAAAATGAATGAATCTTGAAAGTGTTATGCTACAAGAAAAACACCAGAAAATGAAGTCTATCTACTATATAAGCCCACTTATATAAAATTCTAAAGCAAGTGAAATCCCAATGCCAGAAAGCAGACCACTGGTTCTCAGGAGCTGGGTGTGAGGGGGGAACCGACTGGAAACGGATGGAAGGAGCGATGGAAATTTAATCCTGATTCTCACAGTTTCCCCAGTTGTGCACATTTGTCAAAATTTATCAAACTGTATTCTTCAAACAGTAGCATGTTCTATATGTAAATAACATCACAATAAATATGAAAAAAATATAATGGAGATACTGAACAAATGAAATGAGTTAAAAAAAAGAAAAAAGACAACTAACTCTAAAACGGATTAGGCCTCTAGCTGCAACTACTGATCATAGGAAACAGAGGGCAGGGAAGAAGGTCTGAGACAACACCATGGCGTGTAAGCACGGAGACCCAGACTGAGAAACTATAAGCCTGGCTCAAAAAACTGTAAAAGACCATGGAGCAAATATTTAGTCTTCTGAAGCTACGTAGGACTGCCTTTTAAGATATAAGAACAGTTTTTAGTTCTCCTTCATATAGAACCAAGCTTCTGCTATAAAAGACAAACAGCTAGCTTATACAACTAACAAATCTGAAACTTAAGAGGACAAGGGTACTAATACCGACATACTGACCTCATTTGTGTCCTTAGTCAATGAAACTACTTTAAAACTTTTTTTAAAATTTAAGAGACAGTTTGAACAATGAATATATGATGAAATTAAGCCCTTAAGAGTTTCATGAGATTAAGAAATTACTTTTAACTTTTTTAGGTGTGACAGTTATACTGTCCTTTAGTTAAAAAAAAAAAGGTTCCTCCTCTTTCAGAGATATATACTGAAATATTTAAGAATGAATAGTATGTCATCTGAGATTTGCTTCAAAATGACACAGAATGGGCAGCGTTTGCTGCCACGGACAAAACTGGATAGTTGTCGTCAGCTGTTGGACATAATGGATGGGCCCCATGGGGAACTTCAGCACACTCTTCTCCTTTGTACATGACTGAAATTCCCGTCATAAAGTTTTTAAAATAGCAATAAAATTTAACTGTGTATTGACTAAATCTAGAACTAGATATGTATCTTATTCTAAGTAGCCTGACACTTCTAACTCTAGAGAACAAAGTGTTGGAATATTATTTGAAAACTGTTTTCAAAGAAATAGGAAATGTTTGTAATTTCATGTAAAGTGAAAAAAAAAACTATGTATGAATGACAGAAAATGCAAATTAAATATCTCTAGACTGATTTCTTTTTTTCTTCATACCTGTGTGCATTATATTAGAAAATTAAAAGCTAAAAACTCAGACTTTGGAATCAAAGAGTCAAACCCCAGTTCTGTCACTTAAAATAGTAATAGCAACTACGATTAATTGTTTTCTAGGAGGGTAGGGCACTGCTAAGCACTAACACCTAGTACTCCATATAATTCTCATAAAAACCTTAAGCGCTACCTACTTCATAGAGAGGGATTTGAGGATTAGATTTAAGTAACAGGCTTAATTTAAGGATACAAAGTTGTTGAGGGGCAAAGTCAGCACTACAACCTAAGGAGTGTAACGACAAATCCTAAATTCAATTTCCCAACTGCCAGGTACAACACAGTCATCAGTCATGAGATCCGTGTGCAACAATTTTTTTTTCTCAACCACACTTTACATTCAATACCACTCTGCACCAGCTTCCTGTGCACCCGCAAACTGGCTGGAAGACCAAGCACCCCTCTGGCCCCATACACTGTTATCTTGACACTATGGACTATGTTTTCTATGTTGCGATACACATCTCTGTAGCTATTCTGCAACTACCAATTTGTATTGCTTAATCCCATCACCTTTTTCACCCAGACCTCCAAGCCCTTCCCCTGACAGCTGTCAGTCTGTTCTCTGTATCTGAGAGTCTGTTTCTATTTTGTTCATTAGATTCCACACATAAGTAAAATCATATGGTACTGTCTTTCTCTGACTTGCTTATTTCACTTAGCATAATGCTCTCCAGGTCCACCCATGCTGTGGCAAAGGGTGAAATTTCCTTCTCTTTTACAGCTAAGTAGTATTCCACCATTGTGTAAAAGTACACAGCTATTTTAGCTACTCATCTACTGATGGGCTCTTGGGTGGCTTTCAAATCTTGGCTATTGTAAATAACACTGCAATGAAGATGGAGGTGCATATAGTCTTCTGAATTAGTTTTGGGTTTCCTCAGATACATTACCAGAAGTAGAATCACTGGGTCTTAAGACAATTCCATTTTCAATTTTCTGAGGAAGCTCCATTCTGCACCAGTCTGCATTCCCACCAACAAAAAGTACACAAGGGTTCTCTTTTCTACACATCCTTGCCAACACTTGTTGATTTATTGTTGATAGCCATTCTGACAGGTGAGAGGTGTTCTCTCAATGTGGTTTTGATTTGCATTTCTCTGAGAATTAGAAATGTTGAGCAACTTTTCTTGTCTATTGACCATCTGTATGTCTTGGAGAAGTGCCTATTCAGATCTTCTACCCTCTTTTTAATTGGGTTGTGTTTTCTGGTGTTAAAGTTGTTTGAATTCTTTAGTACACTAAATTTTTATAAAAAACAAACAAACAAAAAAAAAAAACAACTCTGGCCAGGTAGGTCAGTTGGTTAGAGCATCATCCCAATACCCCAAGGTTGTGGGTTCAATCACTGGTCAGGGAACACACACAAGAATCAATCAATGAATGTATAAGAAAGTGGAACAACAAATCGATGTCTGTTTCTCTCTCTCTCTCTCTCTCTCTCTCTCTCTCTCACACACACACACACACATCAATAAATTAAAAAAGAAAAAAGAAAAGAAACAAAAGAAAATACCAGTGAGCACTTTTGTTTCACATTATGTTGAGTGTACTGAGTCACTTTGTCGGACACAGAATTACTGGAAGTTGCAGGAAGAGAAGAGTGACCATGAGGTGATGACTTGTGGCTAGAGAACAGTTATGTAAGGGTTCATCTGCACTGTAGTTCTGTGTATGTTAACATTTTTACTTCTTTCTTTTTTAAAGAGATTTTCCACAGGGATTCTATCAGGTCTTATTTCCATGTTTTCTGTCTCTGACAGCAGACCACGATTTCCCAGTCTCAGCCATCACTGTGCACACCCTCACTTCCATATAGCTCTGTACATTTCCTAGTGTGACCCAATCCTGCACACTTTCTCTCTCCCTTCCTAATCATTCCATGCTGCCCCCTGGAATTCCTTGCTGATTAACATTTTTGTTCTCCTCAGCGACAAAATGAAACCTAGCTAGCACCTAGAAAAAGCTTTTTCCCCTGTAGTCCCCTCAACAGGAAGTTGTTTTTAAATTTCTCCCAAACCTTAGAGCCTGGTGGTAAGGTTAATGTCTTCTCTGGCTACCTACTTTCTCTTCTGGCCACTATGCTCCAGCCCAATGACTCCCATTCAGTCAAATGCCACTCTCTACAAGGCGTGGGATTTCTGGACGCACTTTTGGTAACACCGCTGACTAAAGGATGCTACTGGTTTATGGATCAAAAGCATGAATGGATATCTTGCAACATGAAAAATTAATCCCCTTAAGAAAGAACTTACTCACACCCTATTCAAATATAAATTGTAACACTAAATAGTCATGCAGATGAAAAATCTATACTTATCTGAGCCTAAACACATATTACAGTTAACGAACATAAGGGGAGGGCTGGTTCCAGGGTTTTTAAATATACACAGATTTTTCTAAGAAGACAACTATCCTGTAATTCCAGGAAATACTACAATATTTTGGTTGTTAGTAATTGCATAAAATGTTGCTCAACATTTTGAAGAATGTGTCACTAATAGCAAAACTATTCATGTTATTTGAGCGCACTTTTATCAATCCAAATAAAGTTTGAAAGTCACTGTACTCTGTTTCATAGTCTAAGACCTTGCTTGAAGCAACAGGCTGCACAACACAACAGTAGCATTACCACAGTACACCATACTTTTATTACAAAACATGGCCTCCACAGTACACAGTCAATAAATGGATGCTGAACTAAATACTGGGATGTACAACGGAGAGACTAGACTGACTGGACCAGACTCCAAAGAACACTGAGGCTAAGAAGGAATTGGGACTGGATGTCCTACATACAAAGAAAAAAATCCAACCATTTAATTTTTTGAAAAAAATGAGAGACATAACATACTGCTTCTGAAAGACTAGGCTTAGGGTGATATGCATGTAAGATATAAAAATAGCCATGGCCGTATAGCTAAGATGGTTAGAGCACTGTTTCCAAATACAAAAGTTACCGGTTTGATCCCCAATCCTGGTCAGGACACATGCAGAAACAGATTAATGCCCCCCACGCTCAAATCAATAAAATATATATTAAAATATATATATGCAAATAAACATGGCTTGGAAATCATATAGTAGTAGTTTCCTACTACTAAAATTTCTATTACTACAGTTCAAAGGTTTCTAATATATCAACAATTAACAAGTTTACTGATATCATTAAAAAGGATCCATTTAATGATTGCTTTTCCCTATTAATTTTATAAAGAATTACACTTAGTTCAGTAAAAGCAATCAACATACCATTTGCCAATTTAAACACAATTTGTACTGACAAGTTTTTTGGGGTTCTTTTTTAACAGAGACAGAGTCAGAGAGAGGGATAGACAGAGAGGAATGGAGAGAGATGAGAAGGATCAATCATTAGTTTTTCCGTTGCTACACCTTAGTTGTTCATTGATTGTTTTTTCATATGTGCCTTGACTGTGGGCCTTCAGCAGACTGAGTAACCCCTTGCTCGAGCCATCGACCTTGGGTCCAAGCTGGTGAGCTTTGCTCAAACCAGATGAGCCCACGCTCAAGCTGGCGACTTCGGGATCTTGAACCTGAGTCCTTCTACATCCCAGTCCAACGCTCTATCCACTGCACCTCCGCTTGGTCTGGCTATCATACTGAATAAATTGCACCTCCGCTTGGTCTGGCTATCATACTGAATAAATTACACCTACTAACAACTTGGTAACGTACTAGTGTAAGTACTCTGATTTCATGGTTTCAAAAGCTGAGTCTGCAATAAAATTAGCATTTTAGATCGCAAAAAGTATCTTATTTTTAAAGAATCTGAAAAGATAACCCTCCAAAGACAGGAAATAAAAACAGAATTTCATTTTTTCCCCACAATTTTATAGCACCTTCCCACCATTAAAATTCTACACCAATACAATAAGAAATAGCTCAATCATGGTCAGGTCCAACCATACAACCTTGTGTAAGGATCCCATCAGATTTGAGAGCTAAGTGGTGTCAAATTCTCAAGCAAAAGTCAAGCACTCTTATTTCAGCCATTTCAAACAATATAATAATTTACAAACTAGTCTGGAATTTTTTTTTAAGTGAGAGCAGGGAAAATAGAGACAGACTCCTGCATGTGCCTGACCAAGATCCACCCAGCACCCCCCGTCTGAGGCTGATGTGGACCTGATGCTCTGGCCATCTGGGGCCACCACAACCACTTGCAACTGAGCTCTTTTTCTTTTTAGCACCTGAGGCAGAAGTTTGAGGGAGCCATCCTCAGCTCTAGGGGCCAACATGCTCAAATAAATCGAGCCATGGCTGCAGGAGAGGAAGAGAAATAGAAAAGGGGATGAGAGAAAGAAGGGGATGAGAGAGAGAGAGAGAGAGAGAGAGAGAGAGAGAGAGAGAAGTAGAAGAGAGAGAGAGAAGTAGAAGAGAGAAGAGAGAGAGAGGAGAAGCATATAGTCACCTCTCCTGTGTGCCCTGACTGGGAATAGAACCCACAACTTCCACACACCGGGTTGATGCTCTATAGCTGAGCCAACTGTCCAGGGACAGAATTTTTTATTTAAACAGAAAATGGTATTTTTCCCTAATTACAAAATTAATGTACATGAAAAAAAACTTTTAAAATAGAGAAAGAAAAATAAGAAAGCCTCCTAATCTTAAACAACTGTTACCAGTTTGGTACAAAAACCTTCTGCTAGAACTTTAATTCAGGTAATTGCAGGCATCCTGTTTTGAGTTTCAACTTGTATCATCTCTTTGTTTTCAACAAAACTTTTAGTGGCTGTACAGTATGGTATCAGCTTAATAAAGCATAATTTATTTAATTGGATCTTTGTGGGGGACATATACATATTATAAGCTAAATAAAATAGTCTTTCATATACTATAAATTTTTGTATACACCTCTATTTTTAATGCTCTTTAAAAACACTGCCACGTTTTCCTCCAAAAAGGTTGTTCTACCCTTATTAATTACTTTCTAGCTCTCCTTAACCATATTAGACAAATATGATTTCACTGAATCCTAGCATCAGAATAAACTTGTGTTACTTTTTTATTGGGGGTAGGGTTTCTTTCTATCTTCATTTTCTTCACTGATGTCCTCTCTCAATTTTTATAATGGTTTCCTTAGTATTTCTAAAAGCTCTTTATAAAGTAAGATGGTAACTTTTGTTATCATATATTGCCATTTTTTTCTTTTAATTCTATTTAAAAATGTCTTCTTTTTGAGATTTTTCTCCCTGTGGTTTTATGTTAAGAAAATATCTTTTCTACTCTAAGATCTAATAAACATATAGACTTTCTAATTTTTACTATCTCATTGATAACTTTGTAACTCATTTCATATTTAATTTATTGTATATTAAGGTTCGAATCTGATGATTTCTTTAAAAAATAGCCACATGTTCTAGCAACATACAAGGAAAAAATTCAGAACTGCAACCCCGGCACTGGGTTGTGGGAGGGTCGGCTCCCGGGAGGTCAGCACCCTTTTCTAGGAGCAGTATCCAGGGGTCTGAGCAAAGCTTCCCACCACCAATCCAAAATGCTCTTTATTATAGTATATGGCTACATTTTTAGCTTTATGTTCTACTCATCTATCCATATAATGCCCAAATCATATTATTTTCATCATTATAAGTTAACAGTAGATTCAGTAATATCCACAGTTCCCTTCAATATTATTCATTTTTAAAGCTCTCTTGGCCATTCCCAGTCAAGACTAATTATTTCAGAAAATTTAAATTAATGTATAAATTTTTTGGAGAAAAACTACTGACATTTATTAGCTGTATGGCTTTGCAACATGGGGACAACAGCAGTACCCACATAAAAGAACTGTTGATATACAGGTTAGCAATGAGGCAGAACTAAGAAAAGGAAAGTTGGCATGGACTGTGAATAGACAGCAAACAGAGGTGGAATCTAATTGGATTGGGGAGAGCCAACTATATAGTAAGGCAACAGCAGTTACAACGATTCCTAGTTTTCTAGCTCATGGTATAATTCACATACACAGACAGTTTAAAAAGAATAAAAATAATGAGGAATTTCGTGTTAAGCATTTAAATTACTTGCGAGAATACAAGAGGAAAGAAAGGACCTACATACAGATCAAAGGCTAAATCTCTTTTCCTAACACTGTAGGGAGGTTCTGAGGATGGCTCAAAATACAGGTAAGTTTGGGGAGGAACAAAAGTAGGTTTACAGTTGTTCATATGAAAAAATATAGTAGTAAATAAATAATACAAGAGTAAACTATGTTTCACTTACTCACTGTAAACCTACTGTTGCCCCACCCTCAGTCTACAGGCAAACAGAAATTGAGAGTTCTAAGGGTTTTAGTTTTTCTGAGAAATAATTGTGCTCTTCTACTGCCAATTCTGAGTAGAAATTTAGGACGAGCTAATGGGTGTAAGGCAGATTAAAAGTTTCAATTACATATTTCAGGAAATATAAAAGTGAGTGAAAATGTAAAGGATTTCCAGACAAGTGCTAAGGATCTCGCTAAGAATTAAGACCCTAACTTCAAAATGATGCCAATCTGAAATAACAGCTGTTACTAATTTAGAGTTCATTATTGCGTGAGTCCAATTCTACTATGAAAACTAATTCATTAATATTTCCATCAAGCTGCCTATTTTTGGAATGAGTGTGGAGGAGGGTTTTCCCATACACCTTACTTAATTGTTCAAACAGGTAACTCAGAAGCAAGTCCTGACCAGCAGGATTTTAATTGTGCAATTATACTTGATCATAATAACTATGTTAAAATTATTCTCCTTCTGGAATTTTTAAATTACTAAAAACTTCCTAAGAAAGGTTCCAGGATCATACTAGTTTTAGATGAACATTCTTTCCACAGTTTTATATATTATACTTTATTAAGTACAAGCCAGGTTCCAACTAATTAGACTTGTTTTTACACTTAAGCATTTGGTAGTAGTAGGCCGGGGTATTTATAACATAAAAATTCCTCAACATGAATCACAAAATTAGTGCTAGGGAAACAAACTAAGCATCAGTATAAGGGTAAAGACTATCTTCAGAAAGAACTATCAAAATAGACAAATATATTCTATCTTCAATGTTATCAATGATGACTCTTAAGCATAAGGTATTGAAGTTATAAATATAAACATCACCCCCCCTTCAGCTCAATACTTCACAAATTATTTATTATATACTCCTAGAAATGCAATGATATAAATAATCAATGCAAACCACCCGAACTATCTACATTTAGTAGCTTTCAACTGCTATCAGATTTAAACAATCCAGTATTTAAAGCCTTTCTTTAGCTACACCCATGATACAATCAATTTGATGATAATTATTCTTCAACTAGATGCTTGGGCAATAAATATATTTAACCACTCACCTGACCTGCGGTGGCACAGTGGATAAAACATTGACCTGGAACACTAGATAACCGGTTTGAAATCCTGGGCTTGCCTGGTCACAGCACATGTGGGATCTGATGCTTCTAGCTCCTCCCCCCCTCCCCCTCTCTAAAAAATGAATAAAATAAAATTTATTTATTTATTTAACCACTCTATACTTCACTTTTCTCATCTGTAAAATGAGGATAATAGTTATGGCTCCATAAAATTCTAAGAAGCATATGCAAAAATAACACTGGTGCACACAGCACTTAGTAAATGGTGTATTATCATTATTACATCAAAGAACATTCACATGCACATATAGGCATGCTAATAACAGCTAACTTCTACTACATGCTATGTACTAGGCATTATTCTAATACCTTATTTGGATTATTTCATTTAATCCACACATAGGTACGTCTATAGATAATTTGGTCAATGTTTCAAGTGGAATAATTTTTTCCTTACTTCTCTATATAAATCCAAACACAAGTATCCAATTCTTCCACATAGTAGCTACTCTGAATTTATTGACTATTTATTGAATGAAACCTTATTTGATTATTTCAAATATAAAACTCAGACTATAAATTCTCAATTTTTTAATCTTTAATTCATTCTCATTTTTACACAGTACATAGCATTGCCTCCCTCTTTTATGTCTGCAAATCTCACCTACTTAATTAGATTTTATGGTTCCCAAAGGCAGAAACCTCATCCACCAGTGCTCATGTATCCTTCCATTTTTTATCAGTAATACCTACACAAAGCAAACTTAATAAATACAAATGAATGCTCCCTAATTTAACATTTCCTAAAGCTGTAAAATTTTAAACAATTTCTTTTTTTTATTTTTTATTTTATTTTTATTTTATTTTATTTATTCACTTTAGAGAGGAGAGAGAGAGGGAGAGAAGGAGAGAGAGAGACAGAGAGAGAGGAGAGAGAGACAGGGGGTGAGGAGCTGGAAGCATCAACTCCCATATGTGCCTTGACCAGGCAAGCCCAGGGTTTCGAACCGGCGACCTCAGCATTTCCAGGTCGACGCTTTATCTACTGCGCCACCACAGGTCAGTTAAACAATTTCAAAACCAAATTTATTCACTTAATCAAAAACATTCCTTCTGCTTAAAAATACAACTTGAAATATAATCAGGACTTCCGGTCAAGATGGCAGCGTGGCTAAACGCAGTCCTCACCTCCTCCCACAACATCAAAATTACAGCTACAGGACAACTGTCATTCAGTCTCCTGAAATCTGGCTGAACGAATGTCCTACAACTAGGGAATTAAAGAAGAAGCCACATCAGGACTGGTAAAAGGAGCAGAGATGGGGACAAGCTGGTCTACACCCAAGTTTGGTGGGTAAAAATCGGGAGGACAATCTTGGCTGCAGAGGTCCCCCCTGAGGAGTGAGGGGTCCCAGGCCCACACCAGGCCCCCAGCTCAGGGTTCCAGTGCCAGGAAGAGAAGTCACCATAACTTTCAGCTGTAAAACAAGCAGGTACTGAGGCTGAGTGAGACACAGGAATGCTAGAGTCGCAAGCAGTTCCTCTTGAAAAGTCGATGCACAGATTTATTCGGGCCCATTCTCTAGTCTAAGTTACTGCACTGGGGCAGCAGCTCAAAAGGCACCCAAGACATATGGGGAGGAACTGGACTGTAGAGCATCGGCACAAGAACTTGGAGGGGCAGCTTTCTCCCAGAGGGCTGGCAGAGGCCACTGTTCCACTGACGAGGCCTCCCCACCCCAGAGTCAGCGGACAGGCGCCACACCTGAGACTACATCAACCTGGTTCACACTGTTTGTCCCACCCTGGTGATTCCGAGGCCCGGCTCCAATCACCTTGTGGCCCCACCCAAGCTGTTTCAAGTGGCTTTTCCACACGAATGGTCTGCCTTGGCTCATGTTTCAGATTTTCCTAAAATCTCTCAAACAAGCAGCACCTGGCCTCAGCGCGCCCTGTACGTCTCACTAAGTGTGCTCAAACCCAGCACTAGCAGCAGCCATTTGCAGATTACTTTGTAACTCATGCGAACTGGCCCCAGGTAAAAACGCAGGTGGCAGCTGACCTTGGCCTACACCTCGCAGAAGGCCCCAGAGCCAGCATACCCAGTGGACAGCTTCAGACCATGTCAAAGCACCACAACTCAACCACCTTCACAAACGACACACTCAGGTGTCGGAGCAGGGTGGATGGAGCAGGAACCAGAGCCTTGCTGAAGTGAACCCTCTACTGTGGGGTGGGCCCTGCACAGCTGATCTTCCACATTGCTCAGAGGTCGATGGTCAGTGGTCAGTGTTCCAAGCCAGTCCTTGCAGCTGATCAGCCTGAGGGTAAACCCCTTCCACTGACATGCCAACAGCAATCAAAGAAGCTCCCATAAGACTGTCAGCTGATTTCTCAACAGAAACTCTGCAGGCCACAAGAAACTGGCAAGAAATATTCAAACTGGTAAAAAGCTTAAGATTACTCTACCCAGCAAAGCTATCATTCAGAATTGAAGGACATATAAAGAGCTTCCCAGTCAAGGAAAACCTGAAAGAATTCTTCAAAACCAAACCAGTATTATGTAAAATGTTAAAGGATGAAGAAAAAAGAAGAAGGAAGGAAAAAGAAAAAAGAAGAAAAAAATGAACAATAAAATGGCAATAAATATATAGCCATCAACAATGAATCTAAAAAAACAAAATAAGCAAGCAGAACAGAAATAGACTCATACATAGGATGTTTTGATGGTTCTGCGGAACATGGCTGGGTGAAAAAGAAGGGATTAAGGAGCACAAATTGGTCATTACAGAACAGTCATAGGGATGTAAAGTACAGCATAGGGAATATAGTCAATAATCCTTTAATAACTATAACTATGTCAGATGGGTGCAAGAATTATCAGGATGATCACTTAGTAAGTTATGTAATGTCTAATCACTGGGGTATATAGCTGAAACTAACAGAATAATGTATGTCAACTATAATTGAAATAAAAAGTGATAATTGATAATTAAAGTTTGAGAAGCACTGGTCTAGCCTACACACTGCAAATATTTTTGAGTGAGCTTATCCCAGTACAAAAGCACAGGAGCAAACACAATTCTCAGTCTTTTATGGGATGCATTTGAGTAATAATAAAAATAAGAAATTAAAAATAAAATAAATGTAATAAAAAGAATGTAAACATCCTTTTACAAAGCATAATTACTACTTGACTTTCAGAGAGCTTCTCCCTCATCTATTTTTTTTAAGCACGAGAGAGACAGAGACAGAGACAGAAAGACAGGAAGAGAGAGATGAGAAGCATCAGTTCTTCATTGCAGCACCTTAGTTGTTTTGAGCCCATGCTTTAGTCAGCAACCTCAGGGTTTTGAACCTGGGTTCTCAGCATCCCGAGCTGACATGCTATCCACTTCCCCACTGCCTGGTCAGGCTCATCTGCTCTTTCTTAAATATAACCACCCTAAAATAATCAATATCCCCAAAGAAGCAAATTTCTGGAGTGGCAAACTCTGTTGCCCACCATTTGAAAGACAGTTATTGATGATAAAACAGAACAAAAAGACACCTCTGGGAATTATGCTAAGTGAAATTTAAAGAGAAAAATAAATGAAGGAACAAACTGAAACCAACTCACAGATATAGAGAACAGACTGATGGTTGATAAAGAAAAGAAGTGTTGGGGGATTGGGTGGAAAAGGTGAAAGGATTAAGAAAACAAGATTGGTAGTTAGAAAATAGTCATGAAAATATAAAGTACAGCATAGGGAATATAGTCAATCATATTGTAATAACCAGGCATGGTGCTAAATGGGTACTGGGGATATCAAGAGAATAATCTGTAAAGTATCATATATGATTGTCTAACCACTACACAGTACACCTGAAACTAATACAAAATGATATTAAATATAAACTGTAATTGAAAAATACATTTCTTTTTAAAGATAGGAAAAACAAAAAGAAAATCAAATATTTAAGCAAAAAATTTGAAGCTGAAAAAAAATTCCTCTCATACATAGAAATAACTTCTGTTAACTCCTATTTCCTATTTTATCCCGATTTCACTATAGTTTCTAAATGAGAAATGTGGATTTTTAAAAATTGTTTTCAAGCCCTGGCCAGTTGGCTCAGTGGTAGAGCGTCAGCCTGGCGTGCAGAAGTCCCAGGTTCGATTCCCGGCCAGGGCACACAGGAGAAGTGCCCGTCTGCTTCTCCACCCCTCCCCCTCTCCTTCCTCTCTGTCTCTCTCTTCCCCTCCTGCAGCCAAGGCTCCACTGGAGCAAAGATGGCCCGGGCACTGGGGATGGCTCCTTGGCCTCTGCCCCAGGCGCTAGAGTGGCTCTGGTCACAACAGAACGACGCCCCGGAGGGGCAGAGCATCGCCCCCTGGTGGGCGTGCCGGGTGGGTCCCGGTCGGGCGCATGTGGGAGTCTGTCTGACTGTCTCTCCCCGTTTCCAGCTTCAGAAAAATACAGGAAAAAAAATTGGTTTCAAATAGGAGAGGAAGAGGGAAGGAGAGGGGGAGTGAGGGAGAGAGAGTGAGAGTGAGAGAGAGGGAGGAAGAGAGAGAAGGAGAGAGGGAGAGAGAGTGAGGGAGGGAGAGTGAGGGAGAGAGGGTGGGAGGGAGAGAGGGTGGGAGGGAGAGAGGTAGCAACATCCACCTGCTCCTGTATGTGCCCTGACTGGGGGACCAAACTGGCAACCACTGGCAAGCACTGAGCTTTAGCAAAGCTCTACCCAATTGAGCTATCTGGCCAGGGTGAGAAACAGAGGATTTTGAACTCGCACATGTAGCATGTTTTCAGAAACACTCTATAAATGCAGTAAGGTCTCGTTTCTTCAGTACTAAACAAATAAAACTTTTCTATGTCTTAAGTAATTGACGTAGATGACCCTCAATTCCAAAATCCCCCCCCCAAATAATGAAAAGCCATAATTAATAAATCCAGAAAATCTGAAATTAAGTCAAGACTACAAGGATTGCAGGCAAAAGCCCGGAAACTTTTTCTTTTTTTTTGGTATTTTCTGAAGTGAGAAGCAGGGAGGCACACTCCTGCATGTGCCCTACCAGAATCCACAGGGCAAGCCAACAAGGAGGCGACACTCTACCCATCTGGGGGGATATTCCATTGCAATCGGAGCCATTCTAGTGCCTGAGGCAGAGGCCATAGAGCCATCCTCAGTGCTCAGGCCAACTTTGCTCCAATGGAGCCTTGGCAGCAGGAGGGGAAGAGAGAGATAGAAAGGAGAGTGGGAGGGGTGGAGAAGCAGATGGACACTTCTCCTGTGTGCTCTGGCCGGGAATCGAACCTGGGACATCCACACGCCAAACTGACGCTCTACCACTGAGCCAACCAGCCAGGGCCTCCTTAAATAAGTTATGTCTTGCCATTTTTTTGTGGAAATACCTGTTTATAAAAACACAGACTTTCCTATATGTATTCAAACTACCTATTGAGATTAGAGGTGGCAGGGAGAGAGAAGACTCTAGAACAAACAGCAATCGACTGTACGTTTAAATTTCTCCAATGCAATATACTTTTTTTTGAGAATTCAGAAATATAGGGATAAACACAATGACAGAATGATTTATGTGCATACTTGAACAAAAGCTATGGTAGCAACGAATCCTTTGGAACTGAGAAGTTATTCTGGAATCTGTTTTATACTTGGAGAAACAAAACCACCAAACAGTTTCTGTGTCCTTTGGCCAGAATTTTCAATAGAGAGTATCACTCTCTATTGAAAATTCTGGCCAAAGGACATGGTCACCAGTACTACAAAGAAAGTACTAAATTAGGGAGGGTTACAGGAAATGGGATCCCAGAGAAGAGCAGTATGAGTCAGAGTTCCGCTAAGGTTTCCACCAGCACAGCCCAAAGGTCTGTAGAGGTTCAGCAGAGCACTACCTTTTTTGGTTTAGTGGCTGAAAAGTTCATCTTCATTGCTTTTCCCCCTTAGAAACATCCATCTAGCCCTTCTCAAAAAACTTTACATTCTGTTTTAAAGATTTATTTTTTATTTATTCATTTTAGAGAGGAGGAATAAAGGTGTGGGGGGGGGGAGAAGGGAGTAGGAGCAAGAAGCATCAAATCCCATATGTGCCTTGACCAGGCAAGTCCACGGTTTCGAATTGGCAACCTCAGCGTTCCAGGTCAACGCTTTATCCACTGTGCCACCATAGTCAGGCTACATTTCTGTTTAAACTTCCTTGTCCTCATGCACATCTTTTCCCCTACACCTCATACAGTCATTCCAAAAATAATTTATTTTGAACTTATCATAAAAGTTCGTATTAGGCTCTGGTCAGTTAGCTCAGTCAGTTAAGAGCATCTTCCCGAAACAACAAGGTTGCAGTTCAATTCCCGATCGCTGCACACATGGGAAGCAGCCAACGAGTACACGACTCGTTGAGTGGAACAACAGATGAATGCTTCCCCTTCTCTATCCCTTCCCCTCTCTCAAAAAAAATAAAATAAAATAAAATAAGCCCTGGCCAGATAGCTCAGTCGGCTGGAGCGTCATCCCAGAGCATGGAGGCTACCAGTTCAATCTCCTGGTCAGGGCCCTCCATGTTCCTGTCTCTCTCTCTCTCTCTCTCTCAAAAAAAAAAAAAAAATCATTCATATTAATACAGACTTTCATTTTTAAGAATAGTTCCTCTCACAAAAAATAAAAATTTTTTAGTTACATAAAACAAACTAAACCCGCTTTCGAATATAAGCTAGCATTTAGCACAGAGGCTGGCACACTAAAGGTACCTAAATATTAAGGAAATGAATGAATAATTTAACAAGTAAACTACTTAATCTACTTTAGCCTAGCATGTTCCCACCCACCAAGGATCTTTCCTTAGCACTCCCTTAGTCCTAAATCCTCCACTTCTCAGTTCCAAAATTCCGTGACGCGTTCCTATATGCTGTACCTTCTTCGTCTATCTGGACATGCTTCACAGTGTGACCCAAGTAGGCAATTCAATCTGGATGACCAAGAGACAGTCTGCTTCTCAAGCTAATAATCTGGATACGCACATCTTGGGTATGAAAGAGAAAGAACCTAGAAGAAAATGGATTAGTTCAGAGCACAGGAATGCAGCTTAAAGGAACTCAACGGCAGAATAGTCTGAAGGGAAGGGATTTTGGTAAGATCTTAATGGCATGTACATGGGTATCCGAGAGTCTGAGGTTAAAGGGAATAAGCAACTGTACTGGTGGTGGCTAGACAGTATAGAAAGTAAAGATAACTAAATTTAATCTCCATTTTATCTACTATGTAATACCTATCTAAATGGTAGATTCATTTTACTTTAACTTTTATTAGATAACATTAAAATATATGTGTGCCCCTAATTCTCAGGGGTTTTTTTGATTACACAAAGATAGTTAACTGGTATTTAAAAGAAAAATTTAGAGCGAACACTACTCATGTTAACGCAAATATAGTAACAACAGCAGCTAACAATATATAATAGCATTTATGTGCCAGACACTGTTCTATGTGCTTTTTAGAGCATAATTCTTTTAACCTTCACAATAACCCTACTTATAGGTACTATTATTATCCCTACTTTACAAACTTAAAAATAAGCAACCTGCCTAATGTCATACAGCTAACAAGTGATGGGACTATAAGTTGAATTCTGACAATCTGGTTACACAGCCCATGGTTAAGAGGCCACGTTTACTACTCTGCGGTGATTAGTCTGTCCTCTGCTTTTGTTGATATAAGAAGGGTCTTAAATAGTGTGGATGTTTTATGCAATATTTATTAACAGGATTAAGAAAGTCTAATGACTTACCAAGGGAAAAGGCATATTAAACTCCTTTCCTAAGCATTTTGAAGAATCATAAATACCCAAGATGCCAAACAGCATAGGGGAGGGCATAGTAATAATGAGAAAAGATATCTCATTGAATCTAAGATGCCACGGATTGAAAACATAATTATTTCATGTGCTACTGATAAAGAAAATACTGTCTCATTTTAAAACAGAACTGAAGTAAAATAATAAACAAAAGTAAAACTAAGTCAATGAACTATAGTCACTTATCAAGGATCCCTTCAATATATGGCTGCTTAATAGATGAGACCAAGTAAAAGAAAATTAGCCTTTCTTGAAATCTGCTATACAATTCTGGAAATCTGTGTATTCGGAAAAAAGTAAACACTTGAGAACCTAAGACTGGGGTTTAAAAATCTTGGTTGTAGAGAACTTCAATACAACACTAGAAATTGGTTTACCAAACACACACCTAGCTTAGGGCACGTGCATTAGTTTGCTGGGGCTGCCATAACAAACACCACAGACTGGGCAACTTAAACTACAGAAATTTATTTTCTCACAGTTCTAAAGGTTAGAAGTCGACAACCACGGTGACAGCAGGTTTAGTTTCTACTGAGGCCTCTGTCCTTGCTTTGCAGGCAGCTGCCTTCGCACTGTGCCCTCACAGACCTTTTCTCCAGGTGTGCACATCCCTGGTGTCTCTTTCTTCTTATAACCATGATGGCGAGCCTATGACACTGACATGCGTAGCCATTTTCAATGACACACGGCCGCATACCAGAGAGGTATGGGGCTGCATGCCGAGAAGTACGTTTCATCCTCGGCTCCTGCATGGCCAGGTGCAGTAGCCGAGGATAAAACATTTGCTGTAGTGTAGACACTGTGCCAGAGGTCTATAGGCCAAAACAACAGAACTCCAGCACAGAACGTCTAGTTCTGGGATTTCCGGCTAGGCCGTTAGGGGATCTTTGACCTCACTTCCAGCTGGCGGAGCAGGGAGTAGTGGAATGCTGTGGGGGATGCATCTCTGAGGGCCCTGTGATCACCATTACCAGCAACCACATAACCACAGCAACCATCATCCAATCTACTGTTCTGGGTGTCATGGATTTCTAATTGAGCATCATTACTAAGATAAGTGAGGGGGAGGCTGGGAGAGGCGAGGGCCTGTGCTATGGGTGCCATTTCCCACCATTAGAAATAGTGGCAGCCATCTTAATTTACATTAGATGCAACTTGCAGAATTTCAAGAAAGCATCTGGGCTCAGGTGTTTGTCGACTTGAGGTCAAAGCTTGAGAATCCGGAAAGGTGGAAAGGTGCCGCTTGGAGAATCCAGAGGAGTGCCACTACAAACAGGAAATTTGGAGTGCCTGGAACCGATTACCAGACACTTTTAGCACCCTGAAAAATATAGCAATGGCTTTACTCACAATTTTTCCCTCTACGTACTTTTGTGAGACCTTATTCTCAGTGCTAAATAATATCAAAACCAACAAAAGAAACAGATGGACAGATGAAGTTAGTAGCGCTTGCTTGGGCTTGAAGTGTACAAAATACCAACCTTCCATTGAAGAATTTAGCCAGTGAAATTCAGCAACAAAAAAGTCACTAATAGGCAGGTTAGTTAAAGAATTCCCCCTCCCCCTCACTTATCTTAGTTCACGGCTCCCCACACAAGTTAAATAATATCAAGACCAACAAAAGAAACGGACTGACAGATGAACAAAGTCACTAAGCAGGTAAATTAAATAATTAGTTTTTGGTTTATTAAATACAGTTATATATTACAATTATTCATTTTTGTTATTTAAACTATAAATATTGCGAAATTATGGGTTTTTTTCTTGAAGTGACACACCACCCGAGTTATGCTCAGTTTTTTGGTGAATTCTGACACACCAAGCTCAAAAGATTGCCCATCACTGTTTTATAAGGACACCACGCATGTCGGATTAGTGTCCCACTCTTAGGATATCATTTAACTTTAATTATCTCCTTAAAGGTCCTATCTCCAAATACAATCATACACTAGCTGATCTTACTAGCACCAATTCCTAGAATACAAAAACATCATATCTTGTTACAGTAAGCTACTACTGAGTTAAAAGTATTCAATACAGTCATCTCTACATTAGGATCAACAACTCCAAAAAAAAGTCTTCACTTGAGACTAACATGAAATTACTCTATGGAATTTTTAAAAGTTGTTTAAGGCTCAAGAAAACCCTTATTTTTTAGCTCTTGCTATATTCTTTATTTTTTTAATTTTACTTATTCATTTTTAGGGAGAGAGGAGACAGAAAGAGAGAAAAGGGGAAGGAGCAAAGAGCATCAACTCCCACATGTGCCTATGAGTTTCGAACTGGCGACCCCAGTGTTCCAGGTCCATGCCCTTATCCACTGCGCCACCAAAGATCAGGCTCTTGCTATATTCTTATACTAGAATCAATACACATTTTATATTATAAAGGGAAGTTTTGTTTTCAGGCAATTTTTGCACATTATTCTCTGTATTACTTAAGAATAAGAACCACCACTGTTCACCTGACTCACCGGCACCTCACAGTATCTGGCATATAGTGGCTGCTCAACAAATATGAGAGGGAGACAGTGGAGGGAGAGAAGAAGGAAAGAGT
This sequence comes from Saccopteryx bilineata, assembly GCF_036850765.1. Lineage (NCBI taxonomy): Eukaryota > Metazoa > Chordata > Mammalia > Chiroptera > Emballonuridae > Saccopteryx > Saccopteryx bilineata. Next base: position 108,703,960 of record NC_089491.1, on the reverse strand, counting down.
AAGTTAGATATTTATTAGTTCAGGATATAGCACTCCAAACTCTTATCTGCTTTTAGTTTGATACCCTGCAGATTATTTGAACCAAAATACTTAACATTCAAAGAAGGTATAAAGATATACACAGCAAGTTTAAGAACTAACATAGAGTTTGCCTGGTTCTTAGCTTCATGTCACAGCTCATAAAAGTAGAAAGCAAGGATATCTTATAAACAAAATGTCTAGCTCCCCCTGAAGAAGCACTTAAATGGTCCTCGAAAGCAGAAAACCGACATAGTTTTAAAAACCTTTCAAAGCTTATGGGGCCTGTGTAATTGCCAGGAAGTCTAATAGTTCAAAAACAGGCTTTTGAAGCCAGCTGATTCTACTATTAAAACAAATTTTTATAAAATTCTATCTCCCTCCCCCAAAAAAGGCTTCATAAAAAACAGCATTTATATGAATACGTCTTCTAACCCCTACATATTCAAAAATCATCCAGGTGGTCAACTCATTCAGGGTTTATCATCTTTGTGGCTGCAATCTCCAGAGAGAAAAGTGGAAGCACTGAGTAAGCTAAATAGGCGTCTGCTTTTCTCAGCTGTCAAGGAGTGTCAGGACACAGCAAAAACTAGGCAAGGTCTAAATATCTGACTGCGGTCTCAAACACATGAAAAATATTTCAATGGCACTGTACTGATTAACAGTACATGAATAAAAGTGGGCAATTTTTGGCCTAATATTTGATTTGCGTCCATGCTTCTCTATACATTGAGACAATACAATATAAAAGCAAATGGTAGGATAAGTAACACTACTCTGATGTGACACATCTGAACCAATGAACGTTAATGCAAAATAGATACTTAGAAAGGAAAACATTCCTTCCGTACAAATGTGCTTATGATGTGGTTTCTTTTCTTTGTGATTGAAATTTAAGATTTGTTGAAATTTCCAAAATCCCTTATTAAGTTTTACTTTAACTGAAAAGGATCCAAAGTTCTTGATCTCATGTGTCAGAAGAACTGTACAAGACTTTCATAATGAAGGCAAAAATAAAATATCTACAGAAAATGGCAAGTTAATTGTGTCTTAATTCTGACATTTACTGAAAAATGCTCAATCGAGTAGCATACTTTTCACCGCCTTTTAAGGAATGATGATAATTGTACACTTAAAACCTGTATGGCTTTGCAAACCAATGTCACCGCAATAAATTCAATTAAAAAAAAATTTAAAGAATGATAATAATATGCCTTTCCCATTACATAGTTCAGATCAAATTATATGCCTAACAATTACAAGCATGAAACATTCATTTACATACCTTCCTTCCGTGTTTAGAACATGTTTACTGTTGACTAAATTGCTTACGTGAAAGATTTAAATAGGACACTAGGTAACAAAGATTCCACTTCTCCATACCTTAGTTGTTTTTCTATTCCCTTTATCAAATAACTGGCACTGAGACAATGCTTTTCTTCAGAGAGTTTAAAAAAACACTTTTATTTAAATCAATGATTCACTTTTTAGAAGTCTGTGAGCTCTATATACAAAGAAAGGAAGCTCGTATTTTTATTTTATTTGTAAAAATACTGTCACTTTAAAGATTAAAAACACAGGTGAAAAAACAACTTACTTGAAGTCTAAACTAAAACTAGGATTAAAATTCTCTTAGACTTCAAATAGATTTGAATTTATACATTCTATCCATAACACTTCTAAAATAAGGACAATAGTTCCCAAACAATGCACCCAGGTGCACTGACCTCAGGGCCACAAGTGACTTCTGACACCTGCAGACACTGCATAAGCCACTACAGCTCACGGTAGGTCAGTTTCAAATTTAGACTCTGCTGAATTCTTTTTTAGGCCATCATATCTTTGTAAAACTAAGTCTGTAATTTTTTAAAAGGTCAAAAAATCAGTGTGGAATACAAAATGACAGTAAGAAGTTCCCATCTGATTCCAAGATTAAAGAAGTTGTGCAGTACCCAAGAGATGCACATATTCCATTAGAAAAAAAAATGTAGTCACTTAAGGACAAAATATAATAGTTTTCAAGAAGAGAAGTCAAAGAATTCATATGCATTATTTATTCAAGTTGTTAGAACATAAATACTTAAATTGTCTGGCCCTAACTGCTAAGAAAAGGGAATTATTTAGTTTCTTTGGATCTAAGGCTGTCATGAAAAAATTAGTGGCACACTAAGAGTTTGGTGAATTGAGAAAGTTTGGGAACCTTTGGATATGAGTATAAACTAAAATACCAAAGGGGCTGTCACTAAACTTAGTAAAACATTAACTAACCACTTTGGTCACTTTGGCTTACATTATCATCAAAAGACCACATACACTCAAGTTACTGTGTAAGCTCCGACATACTCTGTACAGGGGGTCTTTGGGTTACGACACAGTCTCTACATACAATGTTTTGAGTTTATGATGCTCCCTCCCATAAAAACTTTAAAAAACTGAGACATGAATGTGTCAGCTTACGGCATTAGCGCTATACTTACTATGGACTACATGAGCCAACTAGTTTGGTTGTGCGTGGTGGAATACACAGTAACGCGACCTGTTTGTGTTTTTACATTCTAGATTATGATTTTACAACTGAGTTATGATTAGTAAGTGACTTAGGCTAGGGTGTTTTGACTTACACCAACACTCTGATTACGTCACTGTTGTAGAAACAGAACTGTGTCCTAGCCTGAGGACCCCCTGTAGAGAAACGTGTGAAGTCCTCACCTTTTCAGAGAACATTCTCCATCCCTCCTCCCTCTTGCAGGGGAAAACACTTCTCTGTCATTATTTGGGCTTGCACAAATTCATCTTCCTCTTTCGGTACTTAGGTAAAACAACCAGCATTCTTATGATACAGACCAAAATTCTTTTTTTTTTTAAAGAATATATCTTATTTTTATTTTATTTATTCATTTTAGAAAGGAGAGAGAGACAGAGAGAGAGAGAGAAGGGGGGAGGAGCAGGAAGCATCAATTCCCATATGTGCCTTGACCAGGCAAGCCCAGGGTTTCGAACCGGCGACCTCAGCATTTCCAGGTCGACGCTTTATCCACTGCGCCACCACAGGTCAGGCCAGACCAAAATTCTTCAACAAATGAACACAGGTATTGGTAACAACATATACAAGAATAGTGGTAACGTTAATATTAATTATACAGAACTTCTCCAAAATACTTTCAGAGCCGTATCCGAAAATATCACTATCCTCGTTATCCCACCTATAAAGTTTCTTTGTATGATTGGAAGGCCCACAGAACCAGCTCAATGTTGATTTTGTTATAGCAATTCAAAGAGGCAGCAGCTTTCAGAACCAAGCCCATGATCTCAGTAAAAACATGTGGGTTGCAGTCAAGTTCTGCTAAGTCTTAACATGAAGCTAGTGCTCTGACTCCCAGTATCCTAACCATAAAAAGGGTCATTTTTATATAACCACATTTAGTGATGTTCCAATGAAACTATGTTACTTGTTACACAACTTAATAGCTACATCATTCTTTCAAATATTTATATTTATCTGCCAAGCACTGCATGAGTAAATGGAGTTACACCCCAATAAACAAGACAGACATCATCTCTCCCCTCATGGTACTTCAATTCTAATTGGGGAAATAATTATTATATTTAATCTCAGTCCTCTTCCATTAAAATAAAAATGAAGAAATGTTAAAAAGAAACTAGCACATAATAACCCCCCCCCAAAAAAAACTGAAGTAACAGAATAGGAGATGGCAACAAAACTTTAGAATATAGAAAGCAGATGGACAATTGCTGATTTAGCAGACCAGAGAAAGTTGAAAGCTACATGTTAACCAGAAAAAAGAAAAAAGAAAAAAAAAGTATACCAAGGAATTGGAGGAAAGGCTTAGGAATTGAAAGTATCAGAAATCCCTAAAGGCAAGAACAAAGGAGGAATAATGAAGAGTATATAGAAAAGAAAGTTATTAACATCTGACTTCCTACCCTCCTCAGTCAGGCAACTATACTGCTCACAAAAATTAGGGGATATTTCAAAATGAATATAAAGTGATGGAATATCCCCTAATTTTTGTAAGCAGTATATTTTATACCCACAGACAAGATTTATTCTCTACAAATATTGAAACAAAAAGGTGCCTGAATATGAGGTAAGGAACAAGAAGTGAACGTCTACATATAAAATCACGGTATTCTTAGTCTCTTGACCCCACACAATCCCAAACATTAAAATGAAGAAACGTGTAACAAATAAGTATTCCCCATATTTTTGAAACATCAGATATGCTACATACAATAATGGTTCTTATTCATAAAAAAGCCATATTTCGCCGGGTGGATCCCGGTCGGGCGCATGCGGGAATCTGTCTCTCTCCCCATTTCCAGCTTCAGAAAAATACAAAAAAAACAACAACAACAAAAAAAGCCATATTTCACTATTAAAAAAAAGATTTTATTATGTTCAAGTTTACACAAAAAAGAGAAAAGGAGAAAAAAGGGGAATTATTTTTAGAGGTTAGATTATCATCCTCAGGGCTCCTTTAGGCAATAAGTAAAAAGGTAATTCAATGCAATTTTAAATGTATCTTATCCTGGCTGAGGACTTAATTACATTGCTGGCTCAGCCAATGAAGAGTCATAGCAAAAAGAATGCCCCAAACTTCTTTAAATAGTCACATTTCCACATAACAAAGTCAGAAGATATTAAGCAGCTCAATAAACAACAACAAAAAACTTGTCATATATTTTCTCCTTCAATGATTGTACCCTTAAAATGTCAAAGGATGTTTAGCAGTTAAACTTAAAATTCTCTAAGTTTCAGAAATCCTCCATATTCATATGATCATAAAAAGTAGTAATTTTGTGCAACTGAAGGAAGACTGCTATTCATCCTTTTAAAATGTGCTTTTAATTTCCCTGACTACTAAAGACTATAATAATGTCACTTGGAAAACAGAAGGCTGAGTAAGTATCTGAGGGTAAAAAGGAATGTTTTCACAGGCGCAGTTGGTAAATACCACTGGCTCTATGAACATTCTTCCTAACTAGAAGGCAATCACAATCTAACTTTAAAAATCCCCTTGTTACATAGAGCAATGAGAGACTGCTATCTCAGTTATCCTTTCACATACAACTCAAGGATTGAACTAATACTTTAAACATCACCATCAGCTCCTTTTTTACTGTTTCCAACTGAGTCCCTACTCAGAATTAAGATTTAGCTGAACTAGTAGTAGTCAACAGGCTTAGATGTTAGTTCTCTAGTGTGAGTACTACAAAAAGCTGTTTTCTATGCTGATGACAATTGAGACCCAATCCAAAACTTGAATGTCATATCAATCTTTCACTGGATTGCAGAACAGCAGTATGAATAAGGCCAGTGAGATGGGCAGGAGTAACTCTATACAAACCCCGTATGTAGTAATAAATAGATCTGCAATCAGTAAATCTACTTGGATGCTGGAATAAATAATCTAGAACAAAAGGAACTAGGTGTCTAGGAAATATATAAATACTACATTTCTGAAATTTAACATAATTTTTTTATTGATTGATTTAGAGAGAGGAAGAGAGAGAGAGAAACGATTTTTTTGTTCACTTGTTTATCCATTCGTTAGCTGATTCTTGTATGTGGCCTAACCAGGGATTGAACCCACAACATCGGCGTATGTGGACAATGCTCTAACAAACTGAGCTACCTAGCCAGTCCAATTTACTGTATTTTTTTCTTCACACTTAAATTTTTACTCTTAAGTGACTAAACAGAAGATACAACATAAACATGAACAGGTAATTCAAAAAAATAAAAATAAAACACCCAGTATAAATATGTACAATCTCTAAGAAAAGCAAATTATAACCAAAAGGGAGAACTGGCTACAGAAATTGTGGCACATAATTTGCTTTTGAAGCTTTCCCTTACGAACTTGAAACCTGGATCCCAGATTACAGTCTTCCATAACTTGGCTCAGTCTGTCAATATAGCTGCCTCATGTGGTATCTCAGGTTAGAACTGACCAGAGGATCAGGCTAGTCTCAGAGCCTAGTGGTCTAACGAAGACTTAAATAACAACGAGGAAAATCAAGAAATAGTCCTAAGGCTCAAGTCCCTTAGTACCTTCTACTACAGTGGATTTCTGAACCATTTGTAAAACACTAGAAGATACTAATAAAATCAGTATTTAAAATGTATGCCATTAAAAAAAAGCAACTCAGTGTCATTTGATCAATAAATGGTTAAACAAGTCGGTTGTGTGTGTGCACACACTATGTATCAGCCCTAAAAATAAAATTCTCTGACACACACTACTGACATAGATAAACCTCTGAATACATTATGCTAAATGAAATAAGCCAATAACAAGAGGACAAATACACAGTAGTATGATTCCACTTCTATGAAGTACCTACTTGTCTAATTCAGAGAGAGAGAAACTAGAATGGTGGTAGCTGGCGGGGAAGGAGGCAGGGAATTACTGTTTAATGGCATTTTAGTTTGGTAAAATGAAAAAGTGGTTTCTCAACAATGTAAATGTACTTAATGCCAATGAACTGTACACTTTAAGGTAATTAAAATGGTAAATTTTACATTATGTACATTTTACCACAATTAAAAAAAAAGGGATAGGAAAAGATGAAAAACAATTAAGTTCACAATTGCAAAGACCCTAAAAGACTTTCAACAGCATTCATGGAATTGAAATATTTAACTTACTGAAGTAATACAAAGATACTCATTAGCTAAATATATCTCAACCACAACCTGGTGAATGTGAGGATTTCAGCTGATTAAAGAAAGGCTTTCAATACAAGTCACTTTCAATCTTTCACATGACAAAGCTTCAGATTTGTGATGCTGGAGAGAACATCTTTTCAAAAGCTCTTTGGAAAAAGTTCAATTATAAAATAAGATAAAAAAAATGGACTACCATGCACTTCAGTTTCCAAACTCTCTATTAACCTGTTCCTAATGTGTATTTACAAAGAATGCATATTCTGCTGGAAATCTTTTCATCAATCACCGTGTGAAAACCTTTGGCAGGGACACTGTGCATTCTTGAGAGGATTTAAATTAGTGAGAGAGAGTGTGAAACCTGGCTTTAAAGCAAAGCACTGGATTTAGCACTTGACAAAGAGTTTCTTTTCTGAAGAAGTTAAAATGTTCTGTTGTGAGTTTTCCCATTTATGTTCTCCATCACTAATAAAGAAATAAAATATAAAATTTTAATTAAAATTATATTTTATAGTTTTCTCCACATTAGTGTACTAGCTTTTTCTGTCTACAATACTGCAGTATTTAAAACCATATTTTTATTATAAGCAAAAACAAAAAAACAAAACACACACACACACACACACACACAAAAACAAAACACCGAAATTAAATATTCCAACTGCAGGAAATCCTGTGTCAATCGCATAATTTAAAAACTCTAAACTGATCTATTTTTGAAGTAGAGAGAACAGATATTCTCTACTAGAAAGCAGGATAACTTTTTTCATTGATGAAATGTTCAATCTCCTTAAACTCTTTCCATTGGAATATATCAATGCTCATTAAAAATAAATTCACCCTCGAAATTTCAAATTCTTATTTGTTAAAAAAGTTAGTTTAACAAATTATGTTTGTAGACAATAGCCACCCATTTAATTCTGCAACTTTTAGTTTAGGCCTAAAGAATTTAAACTGCTCTAAATGATCATTATTTGTAGTGCTGTAAATTATAGAAAATCAAGTAGTAGAACTATCTGAAGGATCTGACATCTTCCTTTAAAAGCCAAATTGACAGATCAGCTTAATTTAAGCAGCCAAACATGTTACAACAACTGCTGTAAACCTGACTAAACGAGATAAAACGATTAACAAAAATGAACCAACAGTTCTTACAGGACAAGGGAAAAACCGAAACGTCCTTGTGACAACACTGGAAAAACATTCCAGGTCCTTGACTCAAGAATGTAGCATCCTTACTGGCACGACAAAATTGATTAGAATTGGATGAAAGTCTACTCACAGTAACAGCACACTTCATTTGTATAAATAACATAGTTGGTTAAAAATGACTGTAATCTTAATTACAAATACTGTTCCACTAAAGCACCAGCAAAATGTGTGTGCATAGGGGAAGAGACATGAACTAGTCAACTCCATAGTACAACCAATAATATTATAATGTTGCATCTGTGATCAATATATTGAAAGGAGGGGATATGTTACCATGTAATTAAGTTTTGCATCAATTCTAAGACAATAGCTCAAAAAATAAACCTCTGTGCAACATCATTGTGTTTGTGTTTCTCCTTCCCATAAATCAACCAACAAAGGAAGGGAGGCTCTGGGAGAGTTTGCTTCTCCTCTTAACTTGGAAAGCTACTGCAGAAGCCTAGCTCGGGTGGTCTTTCCCACCTCTCAGGAGGAGCAGTTACCGCTGGGGTACTGGGAATGGCTGGCACTTAAATGCCCTTTCTTCCGTTCAATAACAATCAAGGAATCTTTCAGTTTGTAAAGTCCTGCTACTATATCCTGACGGAAATCCTAAGGAAGTAGAAGTATGAGTTTGTTCCTTTTTTTTTTTTTTTTAATTTTTTGATTTACTGATTTTAGAGAGAGGACAGATGGGGAGGAGGAGCATCAACTAACTCTTAAGTCGTTGCTTCTCATATGTGCCTTGACTGAACAAAGCCCAGGTTTTGAAGAGATTGTTCTTATTAAAGTTACTTAACATCTCTATTAGTTTTCTAATGCATTTCATCTTGCTAAAAATGCAGAATCTCAGGCCTCATCCCAGATTCTTTCAACAAAAATCTGCATCTTACAAAAGCCTCAGGGGATTGGCATGCATATTAAAGTCTTTGGTAGACAGGTCAACCACATCTGCCAACCTTACAGCCCTGATTAGCTCTAGGCCTAATTACCTATCACTAGTCTCCAAACTTTTTTTAAAAAATTTTCCAATGATTGAGTGAGTGAGAGAGAGAGAGAGAGAGAGAGAGAAAGAGGAAGGGGAAGGGAGAGGCAGGGGAAGAGAGAGAGAGGCAGGGGAGAGGGATGGAGAAGCAGGGAGAGTTTCCTCTCTGTGAACTCAGAAAAATCAGTAACATTTTCTAGCTAACTGATCAGTGAGAAGAAATCCACAATAATGCACCCCAATGAGTAAAGAAAATAATTTAAACCCTTTAATCATTTTTAATATGAGATAGTTAAATAACCTACATTTAATCTTTAGAAACTTTACAGCAGTTTTGGATTACAGAATTAGGAAGACAATAGAGTACTTGAATCACCCCACAACCAGTTTACTCTTCTTCATGTCTTACATTAGAATCGTGCAATTGTCACAGTTAATGAACCAGTAGAGACGCACTACTGTCTACTAAAGTCCATACCTGATTCAGATTTCCTCAGTGTTTTCCTACTTTCCTTTCTTTGTTCCAGGACATAATTACACGTTTTTTAAGCTTTAAATTAAAATTTTGAAAGCAGCTCAAAACCTAAATGTGAACTGACACTTTTTCCTGTATTAAACCAAAATAAGAGAGGACATGAACTGAAAGTGTAAGTTGTTTTCCTGGCTCTCCTTAGGATCTCTAGGTGGTGTGACAAAATACCTATGCCTAGCACCCACGTCACATGATTAAACACTGAGCATCAGAGTTCCCTATGTCATTCTAACATATGCTGAAAAAGATCATCAATAAACTAGAGCTTGACTTCTCACAGGTTAATGCGCCCATGTACATCACCTGTGGGTATGTGAAAACGCAGAGTCTCAGTAAGTCTGAACTGAGGCCTAAAACACTGCATTTCTGTCCGCCTGATCTAAAAACAGAGGAACAGGTTGTCAGAAACAGAGTTTGAGTATTTTGCTCTTGACTTTTTCTCAATAGTCAAATGTGAATATGGTCTCCAATTCAGAATATTCACACAGATCAGATGTTTTCTGAGAAAAAGCCAATCCAAATATTAACAAAATACATAAAACTCCCACCCCATGGAACATACCATCTAATATATGAAGGAGACCAGTAATTAAAATAGAATGCTAATGGAACTACCTAACCTAGACCTGAGACAGAGGAAGTTTTCTTAAGTAACATATAAAAGAGGTGAGCACATTTGGGATGGAATTCCTTCAGAAGCGGAAGGCAATATGTGAAGGTCTGAAGGTGGACAGCATTCCACAGTTGAGGAACCCAGTATTCACTAGAGATGCTCCTCAACTTGTGCAATTCCATCCCGAAAAATCCACCCTAAATTGACAAAGCATTTAATACATCTAACCTACCAAACACCATAGCTTAGCCTAGCCTACTTTAAACATGCTCAGAACACAATACCCAGAAAACACTTGGCAACACAGTGCAGAGAATGTGACGGGGGGCTGACGGGGAGCTGCCACGGGCTGCAGCAGCCTGGCATCACGAGAGCGTCGGACAGCTCACTGCTGGCCCGGGGAAAGAGCAGAATTAAAAATCTGAAGTACAGTTTCTACTTAATGAATATCCTTTGCACCACTGTAAAGTTGAAAAATCCTAAGTTGAAAAACCATCATCAGTCAGGGGCCCAGTGTGAAGGACAGTGGATCTGAGAGATGAGCCTGAGGGGGCAAGTGAGCAAAGGCCAAAATATAAAGAATCTTGTAACTAACTGCCTTAAGGAGTTTGGACTTTTCCAACTCCTTTCCAACAGGAAAATTGTATGAATAGGTATGTTTTGATATCCAGCTCTGACTACAAGATGGAGAGCATACTGGAAGCAGGTAAATTAATGAGGAGCTACTACAGTGATCCAAGAAAGTAATATTGGGAGTCTGAACTAGTGAAGTAATAATAAGGATGGGAAAGAAGTACATAGATGAATCTAAGCAATATCTAGGAACTAAAGTTGGTAACGTGTGAATGAATGGATGTAATATGGAGACAGAACTGAAGCATGGAAAATACTTCAATTCAGAACATTTAGCCTGACCTGTGGTGGCGCAGTGGATAAAGTGTCGACCTGGAAATGCTGAGGTTGCCAGTTCGAAACCCTGGGCTTGCCTGGTCAAGGCACATATGGGAGTTGATGCTTCCAGCTCCTCCCCCTTCTCTCTCTCTGTCTCTCTCTCCTCTCTCTCCCTCTCTGTCTCTCTCCTCTCTAAAAATGAATAAATAAATAAAAAAATTTAAAAAAAACCAAAAACATTTATATCAATAACTTGGAAAAACTAGGCTGCACTAGTCACAAGTTAGCGAATACAAGAACAATGAAGTTTAGCATGAAAAAATTATGATTTTTAGAAAAAAACATGTTCAGTAGGCAGTCTGGCACACAAGTCTCAAGCTCAAGAGGAAAGCAGACACTAGAAACAGAGACTCATAAATAACAATAATGACATCCCACTTCAGGCCAATTAGAGTAATAGGGACCAGATTTACCTTAGTGCCTGAAACAACAGAATAGATCAAACATATGAAATAATGGTTTTCAGACAATGAACAGAAGGCAGCACACAATAACGACCCGAGAGACAGAAAACAAGGTGAGCTCTACAACTACTGCCAACAGTCATTCCCAAATGCAGAACGTTGGCAGGGCCCAGAAATCTCCCTGAATTGATCAAATTGATGTGGAAGTCCAGGAAGGCCAGCGGAGCTAGAGTCTGCAGGGCAGAATTCTGAACAGAACACCGCACAGAGCTCTCCCCAGATGTGAAAGGGTCCCCTCCCTAGATTTAAACTAAGCATTGCCCACTGCATGCATATAAGGAAGCACCTCAAAGCTGGGGTGTGAACCATTTGAAAGGGTTACGCGAAACAAATCTATATAAAGGTGATACAGGCAACACAATGTGCTGAAAGAAGCCAGATTTTAAAGAGTCCGTACTGTATGATTACATTTATGTAAAATTCTAGAAAATGCCAAATAATCTATTGTCACAGAGAACAGATCAGGGGTTGCCCTGATTGGGGGTGAAATTACAAAGGAGTATAGGTGAACCTTTGAGGGTAAGAGGTTCAATATCCTGAGTGCTGTGACAGTTTTGTGGGTGTATACATGTCAAATTGTACTCTTCAAACTTATGCAGTTTATTGTACGTCAGTTATATCTCAGTAAAATAGACTACTGGCATACACACAGAAAGGGAAGCTATGGGAGTGGTAGAGATTGCTGAGCAATCACACAGAGGTCCAGAAGGTGGCCTAGGATAGGACCATAAAGAGTACTAACACTTAAAGAAGTTATAAAGCAGAGAGATTCTGAAGGAGTGTCCAGAGAATCAAAGGATAAAAACTGGAAAGCGTGTCATTATTAATGCGAAGGAAAGAGTGTTTGCTTTCATAGACTCTTTCAAGGAAAGAAGCAGTCTACATTTTCAAATCTAAAATAAGGCCTGAAAAACGTGCAGTGTACAAAAGAGGAAGATTATGAGGCAGGAAATAAGTATGTTGTAGCAGAAAGGGTACCATGACAGTCACTCTTTATCCAATAATTTGTATTATTTTTAACCAGAAAGATTAAAATACATACAGTGAAATTTTTACTTAACATTTGTCAGTGGAGAAAAACCATGACTCCTACACCTACATGCCAACAGATTCTTGCATCTGACATTGGCACCCTTTTAACTAAAAAGCTATATTCAACATAATGACAATAATGTCCTTAACTGAGTCTTTAAAGGAAACTAAATCAGAATCAAGCTAAGAACTATGAATACACATACTCATTAAGCATGAGGAAAACTCCAATTTGGAGGTCTATCTTCTAATCTAAATTTAATAGGAAACTAAATACTTGAAATTCTTCCAGTTTTTCTTTTTTAATGAGTACTAGAGTTATTTATGTTCTTTCTACCAGCCAGCCAAATGATAAATTGTTTTTGCCTCATCTTAGAAAATTTGTTTACATACAGATACACATCATCAGTACTCATAAGAATTTAATTCAGCAAATTTAGTGAATATTCAAAACAAATGCAGATTTATCTGTTATATAACACTAAAATTCCAAAAGAATAAACTAGCTATCCTTCAACGTAAATACCAAAAAGCAGTTATGTTTAAATGCCTCTTCTAAATATTTACACATTCAATTAACTAAATATTCCAATTTTTTTAAGAAGTTATGAAATAGTTTCTATTTGTTAAGTCTCTTGACTCGACACACATTTTAAAATATATATCTAAACCTAAAATCTTACAATATTTTTTAGTAGGGGCATTTTAGATATAGTAGATAAAGTAAGCCAAATACAGGCATGTATATTCACAAATATGGACAGGCTTTATTTGTTCTTGTGATTAAAAACACTTCCTTCCTCTTAGAAATCTCATCTCCATTACATCTCCATACCACAGTAATAATTCATAACTGGAGAAAGCCCATCAGTTCACGTACTGTCCAGACCAACCAACCCCAAAATAAGACTAAAGTAAATTCCATCTTACAATCATGAGTACTTTCTGTCTGCAATCACTCACAATATTCGTTACAGAGGAAAATAAGGTATCATAGCTTGAGGCTAGACATTGATTTAAAACTTGTCAATGATAAAGACAAATATCGAAACTTTTTAAAACTCGTTTTTTGTAATACTTAGAAAGGATTACTTCTGTGGCCCAGCCTGTTTCCATTTTCCTTTCTGACATTTATCAAATAAAAATATTTGTGTTTAAAAAACTGCATACTCCCAAAAGCAGTTTTACAAATTATTCAAAAGAAACATTCAAGTGGGGGATGGGGAGGGTCAGGATAAGACATGGAAATTTCAAACAGATCCACTCTTCTTTACCAACTAACTTATTAGACAAAGCTGCAAGAAATAAGTTTTTTTAAAATGCTGAAAACAAGCTATTCCTCCTTATGTTTAGTGCTAAACCCAGGTTAACAGTTTGGCAGACATAAGTGGGCATTAAAAGTAAGTCTATCACAGACACAGTGGATTATAAATACAAGTGCTTGCAGCTTTACAATCAGCTCCAGTTTAGCAGCCCAAAGTCTCCAATGAATTCACCCTGATCAGAAGCAGCCAGCAGCCAGGGGAAATGAAATGAGGCAAATAGGAAACAACACAGATAAAATGTTTATTCCTAGGGTAAACTTAAAAGTGTCTTTGACAGGAACGTGGTCCTTTACTGATCAACTGAACATGTTATGAGACAGAGAATACAAGCAGTTATTAAATACCACAGGACAACTCAAGATCAGAAGTGCTAGGAGGATGCCTTGAGAAAAGGAGGAAAGAGAAAGAATAAGCTTTAAAAACATTTCCTGGGGATAACCTTCACATACACACACCACAACCACCACCATCACCACTTCACAAGACAAAAATACTTGTCTCTGTTACATACTTTCATTGTAGCCTATACCAAAACTCCTCAAGCTCTAGCATTCATTCAACATTACCTGGAGAACTTGATAAAACAGTAGGTCAGGGGTGAAGACCAAGATTTTGCACTTCTAATAAAGTACTAGGACTAGGTGATAATACTGCTAAACTCAAAGCCACACTTTAAGAAGCAATGCTCAGTACTTATCCCTTTTATAACACTCATCACACTCATGACCACTTACATGATATCTGTTGTCTAGGAGGGGAAAGACGCTGTTAGATCCATCACTATTTGTGTAAGGTGGTCAGCAATGGGGGAAGGTCACGTGAGGAACCCAGACCCAGGAACTTTGGCTGGAGCCGCCCACATCCATGAGTGCCAAAAGAAACTTCCCAGGAGTCCTTTGGAAAAGAGCAATTATTTGCCAGCCAGTGAGATTTCACCACGTCATATTAGCTCAACCACCCTAGAGACCCTTTAAATACCCCCACGCGGATCACCCCATGCGACTTCCCTGGCCCGTGTCCTCCGGACCAGGGAACATCGTCCAGGAAGCGTTCTGTACTCAATAAAGCTTTTGCTTATCCACATTTCGTGGCTACGCCCCTTCCTTCTTCCTCAGCGGGGAAAATACCTGTATGCCTATCACCTAGCAAGCACACTGCCTGATACATCATAGTCTCTGAACAGTTACTGAATAAAGACCTGTGAAAAACATGGAATATACACAGAGCAGCAGTGAATGTGGTGAGGGAGGGGAGGGGCACTAAAAAAAGAAACAAAAGTACAGAGACATAAAAGAGAAGCACAATATAAATTTATAAGTATTTACAGGAACTGCCTGGATCTTAATTAGAATGACAGTAACCGGATATAATATAATTTCACAAGGAGGTCATAAACCAGGGAAATGTGTGTACAAAACCCAGGAACAATGAGGTACCAAAAACAAAAAAAGTTAGAAATAAATGAAAAAAAAAAAAAAATGGGCCCTGGCTGGTTGGCTCAGTGGTAGAGCGTCAGCCTGGTAGAGCGTTGGCCTGGCGTGCGGAGGTCTGGGTTCGATTCCCGGCCAGGGCACACAGGAGAGGCGTCCATCTGCTTCTCCACCCCTCCCCATCTCCTTCCTCTCTGTCTCTCTCTTCCTCTCCCGCAGCTGAGGCTCCTTTGGAGCAAGAGATGGCCCGGGCACTGAGGATGGCTCTATGGCCTCTGCCCCAGGCGCTGGAATGGCTCTGGATGCGACAGAGCGACACCCCGGATGGACAGAGCATCGCCCCCTGGTGGGCATGCCGGGTGGATCCCGGTCGGGCACATGCGGGAGTCTGTCTGCCTCCCCGTTTCCAGCTTCAGGAAAAAAAAAAAAAGAGTATTTTATATCATTAAAAGGATATTTTAAAAATAGCATAGTAAATTCAAGTGGAGAAGAGAATTTGTTATGAATATACTACCATCTATCATACTTATCATCATCATCACTAAAATTCATGAAATAAATATCTATGAGTTAGATGTTACATTAAGCAGTTACATTTAGTCAACCACCCCAGATAGCTATTCTCTACATTTTACAAATAAGTAAACTGGGCTATAAGTGTTGCAATCATTTGCCTTTGAAGTATGATGGAGCTAGCTAGGCTTGAATCCTAGTTTTTCCTACCTCATCTTGTAGTAGAATGACCTTAAGCAAATATTTCAGCTTTTTAATCTCTTGCTTAACTATTATTACTCTTTCCAGTAAGTCAGCCTTTTGTTATAGTTGTTTTGTTTTGTGTTTATTTTTAACCTACAATTTAATGAGTACCCTGTGTGCTAAGTAACATAGTAGTCAAGGGCATTCAGGCTAGCAATAAAACCTAGCTTCTATTCATTACCATCATTACTCCTACTAACCCATATACCAAACACAGAGATGAATATTATTACCATTTGACCAGTGAGGAAATTGAAGCTAAAATAGATTAGGGCCTGATATCTGTAATTAACTAATCTATTGAGTTTAAATATTTATTGAATTTGGTTATTTTATCTATACTCAAAGTTTTGTTAATTAAAATTTTGTTTATGACAGTGGCAATTTATATATAAACCTTACAGTATTGAGTCTTCTCATTTATAAGAAAAGACTGTGTATATGTGATGGAGGGCAAGGGGAGAGACATCAACAGAATTAACCTCCGCAGAATTACAGTTAGATAGGCAGTGTAAAGGAGAAAAGAAAGCAAAGGGCAATGGCTCCTATGTTATGTCCAGAACTCATAAAATAGGCCCTCAAGATATACTTGATCTGATCTCATTTGTTTCTTTTGTTTCCCTTGCCTGAGGAGATGTATCATAAAACATACTGCTATGAGAAATGTCCAAGATTTTACTACCTATGTTACCTTCCAGAATTTTTATGCTCCAAGTCTTATATTTAAGTCTTTATAATCCATTTTGAGTTTATTCTTGTGTACGGTGTAAGAAAGTAGTTTAGAGATCACTTCTTGGCCTTTTGGCTAAGATCAAGTGTAGAAGGTTTCTTTTTTTCGCATGTATCTGTTGAATTGTACCAACATCATTTATTGAGCAGACAGACTGTCTTTACCCTACTGCATATTCTTGTCTCCTTTGCCAAATATTAATTGATCATAAAGGTGAGGGTTTAACAAACCAAATACTTATTGCAAAGCAAAGGAAACCATCAACAAAATAAAAGGACAATTCCCTGAATGGAAGAATATATTTGCCAATGATACATCTGATAAGGAGTTTAATATCTAAAACTTATAAAGAACTTATATAACTGAACACCAAAATAACAAAAATCCAATTTAAAAATTGGCAAAGGTCCTGAATAGACACTTCTCCAAAGAGGTCAAACAGATGGCCAGTAGATATATGAAAGGATGTTCAATGTCACCAATCATCAAAGAACTGCAAATTAAAACCACAATGAGATATCACCTCACACCTGTCGAAAGGACTATAATCAATAAATCAACAAACAACAAGTGCTGACAAGGATGTGGAGAAAAGTGAACCCTCCTGCACTGCTGGTAGGAATGCAGACTGGTGCAGCCTCTGTACGAAACAGTACGGAGACTCCTCAAAAAATTAAAAATGGAACTGCCTTATGGCCCAGCGATTTCACTTCTAGGAATATATCCAAAGAAACCTTAAGTACTAATTCAAAAGAATGTATGAACCCCAACATTCATAGCAGCATTATTTACAATAGTCAAGATTTGGGACCCTGGCCGGTTGGCTCAGTGGTAGAGCATCGGCCTGGCGTGCGAGAGTCCGGGTTCGATTCCCAACCAGGGCACACAGGAGAAGCGCCCATCTGCTTCTCCACCCCTCCCCCTCTCCTTCCTCTCTGTCTCTCTCTTCCCCTCCCGCAGCCAAGGCTCCATTGGAGCCAAGTTGGTCCGGGCACTGAGGATGGCTCTGTGGCCTCTTCCTCAGGCACTAGAGTGGCTCTGATTGCAGCAGAGTGACGCCCCAGATGGGCAGAGCATCGCCCCCTGGTGGGCATGCCGGGTGGATCCCGGTCAGGCGCATGCGGGAGTTTGTCTGCCTCCCCGTTTCCAGCTTCAGAAAAATACAAAAAAAAAAAAAAAAGATTTGGGAGCAGTCCAAGTGCTCATGAGTAGGTAAGTGGATAAAAAAAAAAAAGCTGTGATACATTTACACAATGGAATACTACTCAGCCATAAAAAGAAAACCTTACCTTTCCCAACAGCATGGATAGACCTGAAGAGTATTAGGAATCCTAAGTGAAATAAGCCAGTCAAAGACAGACAAGTCCCATGATATCACTGATTGTGGAATCTAACCAACAAAATAAACAAACAAAACAGAAACTGACTCATAGATACAGAGATCAGTGACAGCTGTCAGAGGGAAGAGGAATGGGGGGGCTGGGTGGAAAAGGTTAAGGGATTAAGGGAAAAAAAGAAAACAATTCAAAGACACAGACAACAGTATGGTGATTACAGGAGGGAAGGGGGTGAGGGGAAAGGAGATAGAGAGTAAAGGGGGGATAAAGTGATGAAAGGAGATTTGACTGCAGGTGGCAAACACACAATAAAATATTATACAGATGGTGTATTATAGAATCGTACACCTAAAACCTATGTAATTTTATTAGTCAATGTTACCCCAATAAATTCAATAGTATTTTTTTAAAAAAAACAAAAAATATATATATTTGATCTGATAAGTTTCCACTTTCTTAAAAGCTGTACTTCTCATTTCAGCATACATATACCCTTCCTGAAAATACAGACTATACTGCAGCAGGCGGGTGCCCAGTACAGACACGCCTACTCTTAGAGCACACAATGTACTCAGAGACGGGCAGGAGAGCAGTGCTGAAGACAGAACAGGAGACTTCAAAGAAAGAAGGGGTTACACCGGAGCCTGTCCCTTTCCAGGCAGGCCGGGGAGGTCTGTGTGGTCTCCAATGCAACCCCTTCCTTCCTGCCCTAAAGGCATGCACACAGAACTTTTCTTTAAAATACATCATCCTTTTTCTCAGTAATTTCTTAAAGCTTTTATCATGTTTGTGTAGATTCTGAAACTTCCAAGAAAAAGACATAAAATGAAAAGTTTTCCAAATCATTTTATCTGACTATATGAACTTTTCTCCTCCTGGCAAGGGCCTCACCCTACCTAACTAACCCTTTGCCTCCATTAGCTAAACGTGCTCAATCCTCCGACCTCTGCTCTTTTACAGCTAAGCTACCTCCCCAGGTGATATAACTACTTTCACATGGTTTTAGAAAAGCACAGCCCATTAGTTCACAAAATGTGGTCCCCAGAATAGCATCAGCATCACTTGGGAACATTATTAGAAATGCAAATTCTTAGACACTAACCCAGACCTACTGAATCAAAAACCGGGTGAACCCCAGCAATGTGTGTCATAACAAGCCCTTCAAGTGATGGTGATGTGTGCTCAAGTTTGAGAACCATTACCATAGACTGACTTGTAAACTGTTGTCTCTAGACCAGAACTCTTTGCTAAAATCCAGACTCAGCCTCTCTAACAGGACAACCAAAAAGCATTTTATTGTACATGAAAAAAAGGGATAAAATCAAACAATAAAAGAATGTAAATAGTAAATATATACTTATACTTAATGAAAAAATCTTCCCTTTAAGGCCATGGTCAGGTGCTCAGTGGATTAAGCATCGTCCCAATGCACCAAAGTCACGGGTTTGATCCCCAGTCAGGGCTCAAGAAGCAATCAATGAGTGTACAACTAAATGGTACAACTAAGTGGAACAAGTTGATGCTTCCTTCTCCCCTTCTCCTTCCATCAATGGAAAAAATATTTTTATCAGCACTTAATGAACTTTTTAAAAAAGATTTTTTATTTCATTTTGAGAGAGAGAGAGAAAGTGGAGGAGCAGGAAGCATCAACTCCCATATGTGCTTTGACCAGGCAAGCCCAGGGTTTTGAACTGGCAACCTCAGCATTCCAGGTTGATGCTTTATCCACTGCACCACCACAGGTCAGGCTATATTTTAAACTCTCAACCATAATACATTTTGAACTAGGAAACTTATTAACAAAAGATATCAAATTCATTAGTGTTCATTGACAGCCTTAAAAGGATCTGGAGGGATAGCCATAAGTATCTGCTGGTAAAAGCAGAGAATACCTGTAGAAGGTACACAAGAAAATATCAGCCTGACCAGGCGGTGGCGCACTGGATAAGAGCATCGATCTGGGATGCAGAGGACCCAGGTTCGAGACCCCAAGATCGCCAGCTTGAGCACAGGCTCATCTGGCTTAAGCAAAAAGCTCACCAGCTTAGATCCAAGGTCGCTGGCTTGAGCAAGGGGTTACTCGGTCTGCTGAAGGCCCACGATCAAGGCACATATGAGAAAGCAATCAATGAACAACTAAGGTGTTACAACAAAAAACTGATAATTGATGCTTCTCATCTCTCTCCGTTCCTGTCTGTCTGTCCCTATCTACCCCTCTCTCTGACTCTCTCTCTGTCCCTGAAAGAAAAAAAAAGAAAATATCAGAGGTCATCTCTACCATCTGAAATTTTATCATAGGCATATAACTTATAAAAGTTAATGTATTACAGTTAATGTAATATTACATACTATTTCACTTCTAGTTATAAAAACACAGTTTTCTTATTTACTGCCTAAAATCTTTTTATTTTAGTAATATTAATTTCAAGTCCTATTAAAATTGTAAAAGTTGTCAACTCCAAAGCTTGATCCTGCCTTTGCATAATCATGTAGGTTAAACCAAAGCCTCCTCCCCATGACCATGTTCCCCTCACCCTTATAAACACTCTTTTCATAAGTATCTATGAAAAGCCCATCTGTCATCAGTAAAAATTAGTATGATCAGGTAGTGCCATACCTTAAGCAGGGCTCAAAGACTATGAGACTCTGGGAATTATAATAGAGAATTACAACCTGTTTAATCATATTCAGAAAGTAAAATAGAAAAAAGCAATTTAAGTAAAAAAAATAAAATAAAATAAAAGCACCTCAAACAACATTTCAAAGTTGACACTTGAAAAGAAAAAGCAAAAAAAGATTCACAGAAAAACCCTATTGTAATGCAGGAAATGTTACGTGAATTACAGAAAAATCTCAATAAGTATAGTAAAGTTTAAAAGATCCAGACATTCAGGAAAGGAATAGTGATAAAAAATCATTTATAGGGATAATACTTTTCATTGACAAAACAGTTTTAAAAGATAAGCTTACATTTGATTCTCACATCCTATAAATAGGGTGTGATATCAGAACAACTGGACTATGACATATTCTAACAAATAAATTAAAGATTAGAATGTTAAATAAAACTTAGCCTCTGACTTTCTACTGTAGCTCTGTATGGAGAAATACAGAGAGCCTGTACAAGATTTTGTATCTCCATATGCGGAAACCTAGATAGCCTATTAAAGATTTTGCTTACATTAATTCTGTTATCAGTTCAATGGAGACTCTGGCCAAGAAGAAAAGGCTGAGACTCCGAAGGGCATCAGTGGAAGAATGAGGAAAGATTATCAAGAGCAAAGATGTGTCGTTAGGGACCAAGGCTAAGATCATCCACACCCTTGTAGTCCCAAATACTATGCACAAAAAGTTGGACAGTAAAGAAGGTTAAAAGGAAAAAAAAAGATTCGTTTGCAACACAGTGTTGGGGAGGTACTCTACGTATACCCCAGAGACCACCAGAAAGATAGGTCCTAGAGAAAATTAAGACCCAAAACATCATTGAAGGCAAAAATGACAAAACTAAAGCTATCCTACTTCATCATATCCTACATCATGAGAAGGCAGGGTTCCTTGGAAAAACAACTGTGAGAAAAATAGAAGGCAGGAACAGAGGAAGACCAAGTGAAACAGATTAACCCCATAAAAGAAGTAGAGGCTTGAGTCTACAGCATATGAGCAGAGCTGCTGAGGACAAGACAGGACATTGTGGACATCACTCATTTACAGGATTGCTAGGAGTCAGAGCCAGTTCAGTGGGCATGTAACACACACAGACAGCCTTAGATTACATCTCTCTCATTTCCATTCACATCCTTTTTCTGCCACTCACTAATGGACCACGCTGCCAAGTTGGAAGTAAAATTTAGGTCAGCTTGCTTCCCTTTATCCCTTCTGCAAGGTAAAAGTATCATTCACACATAAAGACCAAAGGAAGTTCCCAGCTCTTATGGATTCCAGACTATGAAACCCACAAAGGTTTAAACCAAATCACATAAAGTACATTAACACATCTGCCAACTCTTAAGTCATAAAATGGCACCCATACTCATCAGTCTATTCCTACAGGGGAGAGAAGAAAAGATACAGAAATAGTTCTAAAATGAGTGAATCAACACTTAAAAACATAAGAGAGTTAAGAAAAATAGTCCAAGAGTCTCAGAAGATCTCTATATTCCACGTGAAAAAAACAGTAAATACAGAGTGACTGGGGTCCTGGCAACACCAGGAGGCAAGCCTCACATTACTAAACACCTATCCACTCCTCATGTGCCCATTACACAAATTACTGTTAATTTAATGTCATTAAGAATTATTCATTCTCATTTTATCCTTTACATTATTAATTATTATTAAATATTCTTAATTACTCATGATCTGAATTATTAAGAAGGATGGGCTTGGGAGTGCAATACACCGGGATCTCCCTCTCAGCATCATCAGTTATTAGGTGTGCAAATGGAACAGGTGCACAGGTTTCTCATTAGTAAAATGACACTCATGCACCTATCTTTAGATTCAGGATTAAATAAATTAAAAGGGCTTCTTCAAATTACCTGTCATTTCAGCAATCTAAGAAAAGTGGTAGCTATTTTTACTTAACAATGACAACACATTTTTATTTCATTACTTACTCATGATTAGTGATAAGCGTTTTTTAAATAGTATTTTCTCAATGCTTTCTCATTCCATCCATCACATGTCAAATACCAAAAGCTTAAAAACTCTAAGAGAAAATAGAATTTTTAAAATGAAAGTCAAGAGAAATAAGCCAGCCTTAATTTGAGTTATCTTTTTTTAGCTAAAACAAAGAAAGCTATTAATAAATTCTCTGAAATCAATGTTTCTGAAAGGTACTGTTGATGGTCCACTTTCATCAATCATCTACTGATCTCTTTAAAATACAAATTCATGGGTCCTATCCTAGACTTACTAAATCTCCATTTGTGATTCTTTGGCAATTAAAGTTTAATAACATTTGCTTTAAATAGACTGCTGTGAAGTTCTGATATAGCAACTTATTTACAAGAAATAAAAGTTATACTACATGTAGTGATTTACTAACATCCTAGTTAACTTAAGAATATTATGATTAACTAGGCTTTGTGTTTATAATGTAGTAATTGACAAAAATAAATCTAACGACAAAACATATGCAAAACACATCCCAGTTAAAGTACTAAGCATTGGCAAACATGAAATTGTCAACTGGAGTAACAGCTCATGTCTTAGTCCCATTGGTCTTCTTTAACAAAACACCACAGGCTACATGGCTTATAAGCAACAGGAATTTATTTCTCACAGTTCTGGAGTCTAGAAGTCCAAGATCAATGAGAGACTGGGAATCTGGTGAGAGCCCACTTCCTGGTTCACTGATGGAAGTCTTGCTCTGCTCACTGAGACCCACTTATAAGGGCATTAATCTCATTCCTTAGGCTTCTCCCTCATGACCTAATTACCTCCCAAAGACCCCCTACCTCCAAATACCAACACACTGGGGATCGGGTTTCAACATTTACTTTACAGCAGCTTTTAATAAAGTAGTTCATTTTATGTTCTAAACAAAAAATTGCTCATTAAAAATACCACACCTGTCTGACCAGCAGTGGCACAGTGGATAGAGCTTCAGCTTTGGACGCTGGCTCAAAACCCGAAAGTTGCTATCTTGAGCTCAGGGTCACTAACTTGAGCATGGGATCATAGACATGACCCCAAGGTTGCAGGCCTGAGCAAGGAGTCACTTGTTCAGCTGAGCCCCCCTTCCATCAAGGCACATATGAAAAGCAATCAATGAACAACTAAGGTGCAACTATGAGTTGATGCTTCTCATCTCCCTACGTGTCTGTCAGTCTCTCTCTTCTCTCTCTCTCGCTAAAAAAGTTAAATGAAAAATAAAACACTTTATCTTCAATTGTTCCCAAGTTTAAAAATAAATAAAATAACCAGACTTAGTGGAAAAGTTAGAACTATTTACCTACTTTTCATAAATTATTTTCTAAAGAGCTATATAAAGCCAGTCTCCTTAAAACAGTTCCAGAGACCCCCCCATTTCAAGAGTTGGGGGCTGCCACTAGCAACATCCCTCCTTTTTTGGTTTTCATTGCTAAAAAAAATTGAAAGATTAAAAAAAGGACGGGAAGATCAGAATGCTCTTTTCTTTCACTACACCTCTGCAAAACCCTTCCTCAATTAAAAAAAAATTATGTAATAAATTAAGCAATCCAAAAAAAGATTTCTCTATTGTGTTCTCTAAATTTTGGCTGTTTAGACAGACTCCCGCCATGTGTCTGATCGGGATCCACCCGGCATGCCCACCAGGGGGCAATGCCCCACCCATCTGGGGCATCGCTCTGCTGCAACCAGAGCCATTCTAGCGCCTGAGGCAGAGGCCATAGAGCCATCCCCAGCGTCCGGGTCAACTTTGCTCCAATGGAGCCTTGGCTGCAGGAGGGGAAGAGAGAGACTGAGAGGAAGGAGAGGGGGAGGGGTGGAAAAGCAGATGGGCGCTTCTCCTGTGTGCCCTGGCCAGGAATCGAACCCAGGACTCCTGCACACCAGGCTGACGTTCTACCACTGAGCTAACTGGCCAGGGCTAGAATCATATCATGCTTTTATATTAATTACCATAAACGACAATAACCAAGTTTAACACTAAACCATATGTACTAGAACATGCCCTGGGAGTATTTTTTTTTTTTATGTTTTTAAGTCAATGGCATTAGCCTGGTCATATATTATTTTCTGGAAAGTCAACATTTTTTTATTTATTTACTTTTTTTACAGAGACAGAGAGTCAGAGAGAGGGACAGATAGGGACAGACAGACAGGAACGGAGAGAGATGAGAAGCATCAATCATCAGTTTTTCATTGCGACACTTTAGTTGTTCATTGATTGCTTTCTCATATGTGCCTTGACTGCGGGGCCTTCAGCAGACTGAGTAACCCCTTGCTCAAGCCAGTGACCTTGGGTCCAAGCTGGTGAGCTTTGCTCAAACCAGATGAGCCCACGCACAAGCTGGCGACCTCGGGGTCTCGAACCTGGGTCCTCCACATCCCAGTCTGACGCTCTATCCACTGTGCCACCGCCTGCCTGGTCAGGCAAAAGTCAACATTTTTAAATGAAACATTAAAAAGGAGTCCTAAATGTGATACCAAATTATTTCAAGACATTTTTATCTGAAAGCTTGCTGATAACTATGTAAGCATAGTTAATATGTAGCCGTTATTACTTAAATAAACCAATTTTTAACTCTGTAGTGAACTTTCAGTCACTACATTCATCATTTACAAGTAGACAGATTCTCTTCAATTTAACCCTCTATGAGCCTGTATAACTTTCAAGTCACATACTAATATATCAATATTTTATTATTTTTTTTTAATTAAGTGAGAGGCAGGGAGGCAGACAGACTACCACATGCGCCCTGACCAGGATCTACCCGGCAAGCCCCCTACAGCGTGATGCTCTACCTACCTATAGCCACTGCTCTGTTGCTCAGCAACCGAGCTATTTCAACACCTGAAGCAAGGCCATGGAGCCATCCTCAGCCCCCGGGCCAACTTGCTCGAACTTTTTGAGCCATGGCTGCAGGAGGGGAAAAGAAAAACAAAGAGAGAGAAAGGAGGGTGGAGAAGCAGGTGATCCCTTCTCCTGTACTTGCCCTGACTGGGAATCAAACCCGGGACAACCACACGCAGGGCTGATGCTCTAGCACTGAGCCAACCAGCCAGGGCCTTATTAATTTATTTATTTTTTACCACAAGATGGTGTATACACCTTGTAATATAATGTCTTCTTAGTAACTAATAATACTTTGGTATTTTTCAACTACCAAAAGGCATCAAAGTGAGTGCTTTTGCAAGCTGTCTGTAGATAGAGGCCACAGGAACCATCTTGTGCAATTGTCATTATTTTTTCTTCTATTGGTATTTGGTAAACAAGAAAAAGCCTACATAATAGCTCTTGGTTTATATATCAATAATCTCTTTTTTATTGCATTTCAATGGTCATTTTGTTATTATTTTCATTCAATATAGCTTTGTGACTTTGAAGTCACAATGAGCTATAATGGTAGGGGTCAGTGTATTTGCGTTAACATTAACGCTTATGTTTTCTTTGCTCTTTAGTTTTACATACAGAGTCCTACGATATGAAAACAAAAGCCTACAAAAATAAAAGAGCAGTAAGAATAAAAAGCATTAGCGGTAACAGATCCAAAGATTCTTCATTAGAATCTGACTTGGACAAAGATCATCCAATAGTATCTACCCGACGATACATTAATATTATTGACAGCGATAATGAATCTAATGGTAAATCATCATCAGGTTGGGAAAATTCAGGACCACAAAAAAATTTCTTGGCCATTAATATCCCGCATGAAAAAAATAGTTTTTTTCATCAACCTCAGAAAAGAGATGTTTACCTCCAAGTACAAACTGTTTTATGGAATTTTACCCTTTAGCTTTTATACACACAAGTCCAAATGTTGTAAGCTGTTCAAAGTTACAAAACATATTCGTCATAATAAATCGTTGAAACTGCTGAATTCACTAATTTGTATTTATAGGTTGATATTTGTTGATATCATGTTATATAAATTTTTTTATAGTCATGGGGAAAAAAATCAGCTCATAGAGGGTTAAGGAAGAAGAGGTAGTTCACTAAATTTTCCAAAAATCGACAATACTTATATTTTAAGCTTCAACTGTAAAGGGTTGATATATACCCCTAAATAAATCTGAAAAAAAATAAAAAGAAAGAATGATGGTGGTTACTCATAAAATTCTCAAAAAATAACGATATTTTTAAAAGACTTTATTGACTGATATTGAGAAAGACAAGGAGGGAGAGTGAGAAGGTGAGAAGCATCAATTCTTAACTGCTTCACTTTAGTTCTTAATTGATTGTTTCTCATATGTGCCTTGACTGGGCAAGCCCAGGGCTTCAAAGAAGCGACCTCAGCGTTCCAAGTGAATGCTCTACCCACTGCGCCCCCACAGGTCAGGCAAAAATATATTTTTAAAAGAAATTTTATAAAGGCAGTAATTATTTAAATTTTTTGTTGTTCTTATAGTCTACAAATACAACACTAAAACAGATACTGTCAAACTATAACTATGCTATTAAATTCTAATCTCCAAAATAATTTTCATCAGGTCCAAAAACAATAAGAGATTAAGTCTAACTGGAAAAGATTTATTTTGCTGACAGATTATTCTATCTGGTTCAGCTTCCTTCCATCTTTCAACTCATATCCTTCTCACTTCTAACTCACATTAAATAACTATTTAAACTGTCAAATAGTTTAAGATCTATAGATAGTTGGCTCAATAAACTCATCTCAACATATTTCTATTGTATCATAAAAATTCCAAAAGTCATTTAAAATAAAAACTGTTAAGAACAGGAATATTGATTCAACATTTCATCTCAAGTATACACAAGTAAGGAATTATTTCGACCTCCTCGTTCTGTTGGTGTTTAGGAACAAGACTTAAATTTTTATTATGCCTAATTAATCTATTGCTTACACTACTCTGACACACATCTCCTCTCTCCAGACTTCATTCCATTCCAAGTTTAAGTCTCTGGGTTTTATCATTTATGACAGCTTACAACTTCCAGTCTTGCTTCAAGAATATTCAAATTTGGAAGCAATTCTGGAAGTAGATTAGACAGTTGTTTTCTAAAATCAAACGCAGCAAAACTTAACAACCCACAACAGAGCCAGAGTTTTCTTTCTATGGAGTAAACAAAAATGTATCTCACAACATAAAAGAGCTTGAAACTACCAGCAGACATTATCTTGTTAATCTTCACAAAATTTCTATGAGGAAGTAGACAGGTAAAAGCATCTGATAACCAAGAAGCTTCCAATCCTTTTTACGCTCCTCAACAGTTTCTTAAAGAGATTGCAATGTTATTTGATATACTACTAAAATAAGCAACCTGTAAGATACAAACTGCATCTTAATAATTTAAGAAGGCAACTCAAGCATATTAGCAGAGAGCTTCCTTTTCTTTGTAGCAGTCTCTAACAGGAAGTGGTTTCAATTAGTACAAAGGGGCTTCCCCCCCTTCCCCTGTCCTCTCTTCTATCTCCCTAAAGGGAAAGAATCAAGTGTTTAGCCTACCTTGTTGGTACAAACCATATCTCAGAGTAACTAAATAGTTGATAAAAGAAAAGTTGTCTTTATAAAACACACTGGCTAATAAATTACAAGAGAATGACAGAATTAGAATATCATCATTATGTAACCCCTAATAAAATGCATCAAGACTACCAGTTCCCAAAGCATGGTCCAGGCACCCCTGAGTCCCCAAAAACCCTTTAGAGAATTTGCAAAGTCAAAACTATTTTACAAAAAGCATTTTGCTTTTTATTTCCCTCTCATGTTTTCATGAGAGTCCATGAAGTTTCCAGAGGCTACATGACATACAACATTTTAACAAACTAAATGATAAAGCAGACAGATAATCCAGCTGTCCTCCTTTAAGCTGGACAATAAAAAGATTTACAAAGACATAAAACCATGCAATCTTATATCTAAGTTTTTCTTTTGAAAAACAGTTTTCACCCTGGTCAGCTAACTTGGTGGATAGAGCGTAGGCCCAGCGTGTGGAGTCAGGGTTCAATCCCAGTCAAGGGACACATGAGAAGTGACCATCTGCTTCTCTTCCCCTTCTCTCCTCCTCCTCTCACAGCCAGTGGCTCAACTGGTTAGAGCATTGGCCCTGGGCTCTGAGGACAGCTTGGCTGATTTGAGCACCAGCCCCAGACAGAGTTGCTGGGTGGATCCCAGTTAGGGTGCATGCGGGACTTTGTCTCACTATCTCCCCTCTTCTCAGTTAAAAATAAATAAATAAAATAAAAAATAGTTTTCACAAAAATGTCATTTATATAAACATGCAATGGGTTTATCACTATTTTAAAATAAATATTTCTAAAATTTCTTAGTTTTATTTTCTCATAAGGTAAACACCAATAGATATACTAAAAAATTTGAGGATAGCTAATCTAGGCAATTATCAATAACTGCTAAAACCGTAGAAAAAGCTGTCCAGACATTTCTTTCTCCTAGTGGAAGTATTTCTCCATATGAAGTATTCTTACTCTCCCCCCAAATGGAACATTAATCTGATGAAACTTCTAGATTAAAGCAAATTCTATCAAGTTACAGGAAATACAGAAATCAGAGGACTATATTAAACACCACCACTGGGATCCAATCAGCAAAAGCCAGACTATAGGAAAGTAGACAACAAGCAGTCAGCTTTATTTAACAAACAAATTACAAATAAAAAAGAGAGAAAAAGATTAATGTAAAGGTTAAAGAGACAGAGCAACCAAATACAGTGAACAGAATTTATTTGGGTTAAATAGAAAAAACACGTATGAGACAATCAAGGAAACCCAAACACTGGATATTTGATATTAAGGAATTATGATTTACATGTAATAGTGGTATGGTTATCATTAAAAGCTCCCTTATTTTTTATAAATTTATACTATTTACAAACAAACCTATATAATTCTAGGATTACCTCAAATAATAGGGATTGGGGGAACTAGATGAAATAAGATTGGCCACAATTGATGATGACTGAACACTGGTAATACAGGATTCATTATACTATTTCACCTTTGTTCTTTTGATTTTTCTGTAATTAAAGTTTTTTAAATGTTTATTTATATATTACAGAGAGAGGAAGAGAGAAAAAAAGGGACACTGATTTGCTGTTTCACTTATTTATGCATTTATTGGTTGATTCTTGTATGTGCCCTGACAGGGGATCAAACCCATAACCTTGGTGTATCAGGAGGACGCTCTAACCAATTAAGCTGCCCAGCCAGTTCATATAATGCCAAAGGGCATTATTACCATGTTTCCTTCGATTAAGCTAACTCACGATGTGTTATTTCTGCTTCACAAGGCAGGCCTGAGCAATATGTCTTTGGTTATTCCAGCATCTTACTTCTAAACTCTTCGCCTCCAAGAATGTTAAAAAAAAAGGGGGGGGGGGGGCAGAAAAACCAGTAACAAAGGAAGGTTATAGAAAGGTCAAACATAAGGAGAGAAATCATGACAAGTTGGGGACTTCACACTAGAAGGAAATATAGTCTCATTCCAATAGAGCAAACAGCATGCTTCCACACATGCACTTTTGAGTGTGTGATCTGGCCCAGACCCTGAAATGAAGGAAAAGTTCAAAACAAGTTGAGAGAAGGAAGGAATGACTGCATCTTAAAATAATTTCGCTCCTGGCTCTGGCTGGGTAGCTCATTTGGTTAGAGTGTCATCCCAATATGCCACGGTTGTGGGTTCACTATCCAGTCAGTGTACACACAAGAATCAATCAATGAAGAAATAAATAAATGAAACAAGTCAATCTTTCTTTTTCTCTCTCGTCTCTCCCCTTCCTCTCCCTTAAAATTCAATCAATAAATTAAAAAACTAAAATAATTTCACTCCTGTCTTGTCCTATTTCAGATACATCAAAGACTTTGGTCCTCACATTTCAGTTTGATGTTGAAAGACTAGCCCTAAAATTTATGTCCTGAGCTTATACAGGATTCCCCATCAAATAAAGGCTATGAAAAGATTAAGGATATAAAACCTATAAACTTAAATTGAAAATTTCTTGCAAAATGATCTTAATAGAATTTTTAAGTAACTTGCATAACAGATTTATGAATCACAGAGGTCTCAGAATTATCCCTGCATGGCAGGAAAGGGTAAGCTATACACTACAGTGGGGCCATGTCTATTCTCCCAGGATCATCTATTAGCCAAATATCTATTGGTTTGGGAAATATAGTTATCATATGCATAAAATTGAAGCAACTAAGAAACTTTTTTTTTTTTTTTTTTACAGAGACTGAGAGTCAGACAGAGGGACAGACAGGGACAGAGAAAGATGAGAAGCATCAATCATCAGTTTTTCATTGCGACACTTTAGTTGTTCATTGATTGCTTTCTCATATGTGCCTTGACCATGGGCCTTCAGCAGACCAAGTAACCCCTTGCTCAAGCCAGTGACCTGTGGTCCAATCTGGTGAGCTTTGCTCAAACCAGATGAGCCCGCGCTCAAGCTGGCGACCTCGGGGTCTCGAACCTGGGTCCTCTGCATCCCAGTCTGACGCTCTATCCACTGCGCCACCGCCTGGTCAGGCCTAAGAAACATATTTAAGTATAATAATATCTTCCCACCTAATATTCATCTTAAATTATACTTCAAGTATACATTATTCAAGTCCTCAAAATGGAACAACTCTAACAAATAAAAACCTTGATAATCTATACTTAGTTAAGTAAATCTCATGTTCTTTTAAAAATAATAATAAATGGAAATATACTGATGCTATTAAATGTTATTCTATATTGTTAGCAGTTATTCTTTGTTTTTAATAGATTACTTCTCTAAGGAAAAAAGTTAATTATTTTTAACTTACAGGTACACAGAGAAACTATGGATGGGTATTTGTTCAAATAGGAAAGAAATAAGGTTGTTAATCACATTGTTTCATTCCCTGCACCAGAGCAAATTATAATTTTTCCCCATTTTAATAATGTAAACTGCCCTGGCCGGTTGGCTCAGCGGTAGAGCGTCGGCCTAGCGTGCGGAGGACCCGGGTTCGATTCCCGGCCAGGGCACACAGGAGAAGCGCCCATTTGCTTCTCCATCCCTCCGCCGCGCTTTCCTCTCTGTCTCTCTCTTCCCCTCCCGCAGCCAAGGCTCCATTGGAGCAAAGATGGCCCGGGCGCTGGGGATGGCTCTGTGGCCTCTGCCTCAGGCGCTAGAGTGGCTCTGGTCGCAACATGGCGACGCCCAGGAGGGTCGCAACATGGCGACGCCCAGGATGGGCAGAGCATCGCCCCCTGGTGGGTAGAGCATCGCCCCTGGTGGGCGTGCCGGGTGGATCCCGGTCGGGCGCATGCGGGAGTCTGTCTGACTGTCTCTCCCTGTTTCCAGCTTCAGAAAAATGGAAAAGAAAAAAAAAAATAATAATAATGTAAACTGTTTTAACAGCAACAAAATGTTTTAAAGAATTAAGTAAGAACTAAAAGAAAAATATAGGTAAGGTTCCTAAATTATAAAGTAGATAGTTTTTTGGGGGGTTTTTTTGTTTGTTTTTTTACAGAGACAGAGAGAGGGATAGACAGGGACAGACAGACAGGAACGGAGAGAGATGAGAAGCATCAATCATCAGTTTTTCCTTGCGACACCATAGTTGTTCATTGATTGCTTTCTCATATGTGCCATGACCACGGGCCTTCAGCAGACCGAGTAACCCCCCGCTCGAGCCAGTGACCTTGGGTCTAAGCTGGTGAGCTTTTTTGCTCAAGCCAGATGAGCCCGCGCTCAAGCTGGCAACCTTGGGGTCTCGAACCTGGGTGCTTCCGTATCCCAGTCCGACGCTCTATCCACTGCGCCACCACCTGGTCAGGCTACATGATTAATTTTTAAAAATCAATCGTTTTCCTATCTATAATACAAGAATAAACAAGTGGAATTTAAAATTAAAAACAAAATATATTTACATTACCACCCTCCAAAAATGAAACACTTGGTTTTAAATCTAACAAAATATGTAAAACATTTATGTGAGGGAATATATAAAACTTTGAAGATAACACAGAAGAACTAAAAAATAAACATTACCTGTTCATGGCTAGGAAGACTGTCAAGATGTCAATAGTTCCCAATTTTAGGATTCAATGAAAACCCAACCAAAATCCCAGCAAGTTATTTGGTGGATATTGACAAACTGATTCTAAAATCTACATGGAGAGGCAAGAGACCCAGAAGAGCCCACATAATACTGAAGGAAAACAATGCTGGAAGATACTATCCAACTTCAGGACTTTAAAGCTACAGTAATCAAGACAATGTGGTACTAGTTTCCCAATGTGAAGTTAGAAGCATAAGGGGAAAATATCAAGAAGCAAGAGCAAAATTGATAGCTAATTGCTCAGATCAGATATTCAATATGGCTTATCCTCTCTGTGCCTCACTCTTCTCATCTGTGAAGGAAGTAGGAAGAGCACTGGCCTCCTTAAGAGTTTTTCTAAAATGTAATGTGTTAATACCCGTAAAGATATTAGGAGAGTGCCAGGCCAAGTAAGCATGCAGATGTTATCTATTTATGAATATGGCTTGCTTATCCTGAAAGACAACCCTTTTTCACCCATAATCAAAATAATAAAATATTCTAAAAGCCAGCTTATAGTATAAGTGATTTCTGGTCTTTGAAATTATGTCATTCAGATAAGATCCCCAAAGCATTGCAAGTGAGGACACAAAGTCAATTAAACAAGACAGAAAACCAAAAACATGCTAATGAACTATATTCTACCATGGTGTTCTAATGACTTTATATGTCTCCCTAACTAGTGTGTGACAACCTCCCAACTCATCTCTGCCTCTGTTCTCTCCTTCCTCTATCCTATTCTGCACACCACTGCCAAAATGCTGATCTCGCTAAAATTATGATTTCACAAATATTCTGCTCAAGTCCTCCTAAAGGCTGTCACATCAAGCCTACAATCTCAACCTAGTTTTTAAGGTCCTTCACAATTCTGCTCCCCAAGTCTACCTATTACGATTATTTCCTAATATAAACCCTCTATCCCAATCAGGTTGCTCTCACATTTGTGTCACTGACCACTCTGCTCTCTCAGTCTGCAATATGAGTCTCTTATTCATCTGTCCATTTATCAGTCTTTCATGATCAGCTCAAACCTCACAATCTCTCCACAAAATTTCCTGGACTATTCAGTAGTCCAAGGATCTCTCACTGTACTCACAGTATGGCATAACATTTAACACATTATTATACATTTATTAAATTTTTAAAATTGTCTTACTTCCCCAAATTAGGTTATAAATTGCTCAAAGACAAAAATATGAGTTTGTCCAAATCCTGACAGTGCTGGTACCAGAACAGATATAGCAACTCCAATGCCTAAAAGGCCCAGTTCAGTGTCTAACATCCAACATGTACTAATAAGAAGCTAGTAAATGTATTGTAATATTACTGGAATATCCAAATTATGAATATTCTGTAGTCATTAAAAATTACAACACAACTATATTTACTGATATATAAAGATGTTCATAAGATATTAACAACAAAAAGGTTATAATATTTGTAAGACAATTAAATTTCTGGATGTAAATATACTTATTGTATATCTATGTGTCAAGAAATATCCTTAAGAATTCTATGCCGAGGCCCTGGCCGGATGGCTCAATGGTATAGTATTGGCCTGGGATGTGGAAGTCCCAAGTTTGATTCCCAATCAGAGCACACAGGAGAAGTGGCCACCTGCTTCTCCACCCCTCCCACTTCTCTCTCACTCTCTCTATTCCTCTCCCACAGCCATGGCTCCAATGGTTTGAGCATGTTGGCCTTGAGCACGAAGGGTAGCTCCATGGCCTCACCTCAGGAGCTAAAACAGCTCAGTTGCTGAGCAAGCCCCAGATTGGCAGAGCATGCCCCATAGAAGGCTTGCTGGGTGGGTCCCAGTCAGGGCACTAGCGGTAGTCTATCTGCCTCCTGCCTCCCACTTAGAAAAAACAAAAAGAGTTGCATATTGAAACTACAATAGTTATATCACTGAATAATGAGAATTATGTTAATGAAACAAAAATATGCAGCAATTAACAGCTCTACTTTCAAAAAAGGTTTAAAAGGAAATAATATTTATCATAACATCAAGTTAAAAGGGAGATTTTAAAAATGCAGAGAATATAATCCCCATGCATAAAAATTGGCCCTGGCAGATTGGTTCAGTGGCTGGAACATCGGCCCAGTATGTAGACATCCCAGGTTCGATCCCCGGTCAGGGCACACATGAGAGGTGATCAAATGCTCTCTTCCCCTGCCTCTCCCCCATCTCTCTCTCTTTCCCTCTGGCAGCTCAGTTGGTCTGAGCACTGGCTTCAGGTGCTGAAGATAGCTTGGTTGATTCAAGCATCAGCCCCAGACGAGGGTTGCCAGATGGATCCTGGTCGGGGCTCAGGGTGTATGCAGGAATCTCTCTATTTACCCTCTTCCCACTTTAAATAAATAAATAAAAAGTTTAAAAAATGGAAGCATGTATTTCAATTGATAAAATCTATAGCTGATCTTTGTACAACCCTTTTTTTTTTTTTTGCACAATCCTATTTTTGGTATTTGTTTTAAATTTTCTACAGTAAGAAGCATTACCTTTATATGATCAAACATAAACAAATGCCATTTCTAAAACATGCTTTGGAGAAGCACTTGACTTTCTCTAAGATAATAGAGAGCAGAAAGAAGGGAGGGGTGGAACCTGTGGGGAAGTTAAACAAGTATGTGGAAAAAGGTTCAAAGGCAATGCCAATCTTTCAGCACCTGTATTCCAAGATGAACTGAGAGAATCTGGAAATGGAATAAACACTTGCTTTTATATCAAGTACAGGGCAAAATCTAAACCCAGGGATAACATTGAGCTACAGATTTCTCCATGGTTACTCCCAGAACAGAATCTGGCAAGTTAATATCACCATCTCTACACGCTCCTGCTCCTCCAAAAAAGTCATTTCCAAACTGATCTTCAATACAGAATTACGTTTGTAATAAAAAGAATCACTTGATACAACTTTGTTTAAAGGCTAATTCTCTCGATCCATTTTAACTCAGGTGGAATTTCAGATTTATTTATTCTATGTATTTTATTTTTACAGGATTTTGTATTATTTACTATTCTTGAAGAGATACCTGATTCTGAATAAGAAAATCCTCTTAATGATTTCAAGTTAGGCAGGCAAAACTGTTTCTATTCCAGAAGCTGTCAAAGTTACTGTATAAACAGGTATGGACAGAAGGAAATGCCCAGCCAACAACACTAACAAAGAACAGTAGAACAAAGTCTGAATTCTTTGGCATAACATTTAGATCCATCACAGCTGGTTTGTATCATTCCTCTTTAGCTGTTCTCCATTCATTTCCACTATAAAGTCTCTGCACATCAAAGTTTCCTGTTACAATATCCCTCCCTCTTTCCAACGATGATAACCAATGTCGGGGCACCAACTGGCAGCCACACAAATCTGTAGTCAAATCGAAGTTCTGCCAGTATGGCTTTTGGGCAAGTTACAACTTCTTTGAGGCTCAACTTCCTCATGCTGTAAAATGAAGAATAAAAAAATCTACCTTGTGAGTTAATGAGAATAGAAATAAGGCATGGAAAGCCTACAGCTGGCATGCAATAGAATCTATTATCTCCTGGCTCTGTGCCCTCACACATGCTTTCTGTTCTATCTAGGATGTTACTGTGCCCCCTCTCCACTAGGGAAATACTTATTAGTCAAGATGCAGGGCTTAGTACTTTCTCTTATATAAACCTTCCTTGACTCCCTTATGTTACTGGTAGCTTCCTTTTCTGAGTTAGTTCAGCATGTTGTTCTTTTCTCCACCATAGTACTTATTACACTAAATTCTATTTGTTACCCATTATGGCCTGAATATTTGTGCCTCCCACACATTCCTGTGTGACAGTATTAGAGAAGGTTGGGCCTTTGGGAGAAGGTTAGGACACAAGGGTGGTGTCCTCATGAATGGGATACTGCCCTGATAAACAAGAGCCCAGAGATCTTCACACCTTCCACCACGGAAGGACACACAGTGAACTAGGAAGCAAACCCTCACTGGACAGCAATTCTGCTGCTGCCTTCATCTTCAACTTCCCATTCTCCAGAACACTAAGAAATAAACTGCTGCTGTTGATGAACACCCAGTCTATGGGATTCTGTTATAGTAGCCTGAACTAGAAAGATTATCTTCTCTGAATGTAGACTGGAAGTTCCTTAAAGACTGGCGAGTTTGTAATTCATTTTTTTTTTTTTTTTCCATTTTTCTGAAGCTGGAAACAGGGAGAGACAGTCAGACAGACTCCCGCATGCGCCCGACCGGGATGCACCCGGCACGCCCACCATGGGGCGATGCTCTGCCCATCCTGGGCGTCGCCATGTTGCGACCAGAGCCACTCTAGCGCCTGAGGCAGCGGCCACAGAGCCATCCCCAGCGCCTGGGCCATCTTTGCTCCAATGGAGCCTTGGCTTTGGGAGGGGAAGAGAGAGACAGAGAGGAAAGCACGGCGGAGGGGTGGAGAAGCAAATGGGCGCTTCTCCTGTGTGCCCTGGCCGGGAATCGAACCCGGGTCCTCCGCACGCTAGGCCGACGCTCTACCGCTGAGCCAACCGGCCAGGGCCTGTAATTCATTTTTGTATTATCATCTAGCACTAAGATTAGAGCACTCAAATGTTTCTGAATAAACCAATCACAATAAAAAAAAACTAACAAAACTGTTATCATGTCCAAGAGAGAGAAGAGCAAATGGCACAGGAAAGTCAACTAGGATGAAAATACAAAAGATGCTGTCACATTTGGCATTTAAGTCAAAAGCAGCCCTGGAGAAATCAATTTCAATAAGTAGCAGGAACTGAGCAGTGACATGGGAGTTAGCAGGTGAAAACAGTGCCTCTAAATTGAGCAATTAAGGAAAAGAGTAAGTTGAAAGTGAGGCAGAATTAAGGGAACATTTATTTATGCAAGATGAACCAAAAAGGAAAGGACAAATATTTTTAAAAGAAGGAATAAAATAACAAAGATTCCTGGTAGGACTCAGGCAAGTTGGCTAGGGTTGGGAGTCGCGGGGGGTATACTACACTTAGCTAAAGGTAAGAAGGTTGAAGAGATACAACTTAAATTTTGAGATAGACGTAGTCTGAGAAAACCAAGTTAATACTTTTTTATAATGAACTAAATGATTTCTAAAGATCTTTCCAGCTCAAAACATGCAGTTACATAACCTTCTATTACCAATGAAATACCTCTCAAATCTACCTATTCCTTCCCTTTCCAACTGCCACTGCCCAAGCCATCAGGATTAATACACTCTTAAATAAACAGTATTGTCATCTCTAATCACTGTCTGCTCCCTAGCCCTTTTACCATTTCATTACCTGAACTGACCTCTCCCAAGCCACTGTTTCATGTATTTCAGATAAATGAATATAGATGTGCATATGAGATGTATATATGTGGGTATATATTTGTAATACTTTAACTTGTTTAGAAAACTGGGTTTGTTTCAAGGCAACTAATATATTAGGAAGCATGCTGAGCCTAAGACATATTTCTTATTTGCTCATGCACAAGTGCAAGAAATAGTAAGTAAGCACAGAAAATGCAATCCAGCCACACAGAAAGATACAAAATGCACATGCCTCAAGTATCTGCCAGGTAGCACAGTTCACTGCATGTGTTGTGAGCCACACCCATCCATATCCGGTGCTCCACTTTCCATCCAATTTCAGATAACCCTTTCTCAACCACATCACAAGTTGAAACTCTTTTGACACACACTTCTACAAGCAAATTTTATGTCTTTTTTGAGGTCGTCATATTTATTACAGTATTTACATATTTCTTCACAATTTAATGTGTAAAATTGTATTGGTCTTTGTTAGGTATCTATCCTTTTTACATGTCAAAGTTTTTCCAGTGTTATGCACCTAAGCCCTATTTTTCCATAGGTCCTATGGTTTTTGTGTTTGTTTGTTTGCTTTGTTTGTTTTTGAGAGACACATAGAGCTGCTCCTGTATGTGCCCTGACCGGGGAATCAAACCGGCAACCTCTGTACTCCAAGATGACACTCCAACCAACCAAGCTATCCAGCCAGGGCTTAGATTTTATTAATTATTAGAGAGATAAAGAGAGGAAGGGAGGGGGGGGAGGAAGGGAGAGAGAGGGGAGGAAGGAAGAGAAAGGGGAGGAGGAAGGGAAGGGAAGCATTTGTTGTTTCACTCAGTTGTGCATTTTTTGGTTGCTTCCCTTGTGTGATCTGACTGGAGATCAGACTTGCAATCTTTTTGTTTTGGGATCATGCTCTTAATCCACTTAGCTAACTGGCCAGGGTACCCTACGGTTTTTACTGTGTGATTCTGCATGCCACAGTGAGTTTTAGAAACTTGATGTTGAGTTATAGCTTACCTATACTTTTATTTATTGAAACTCTGATGACCAATTTTCTACCAAAATCAAAGGTATAAAGGACAGCCTGCCCAGGCGGTGGTGCAGTGGAAAGAGCATCTACCTGGGACACTGAGGACCCAGGTTCGAAACCCCAAGGCCTCTGGCTTGAGTGCAGGGTTGCCAGCTTGAGCATGGGGTCAGTGGCTTGAGCGCAGGGTCACCAGCTTGAGCATGGGGTCAGTGGCTTGAGCGCAGGGTCACCAGCTTGAGCATGGGGTCAGTGGCTTGAGCGCAGGGTCATTGGCTTGAGCGCAGGGTCATTGGCTCAGCTGGAGCCCCCTAGTCAAGGCACATATGAGAAAGCAATCAATGAACAACTAAGGTGCCACAACGAAGAACTGATGCCTCTCATTTCTCTCCTTCCTGTCTGTCCTGCCCCATCTCTCTCTCATGTTAAAAAAAGGGTGGGGAGAGGTAATAAAAGGACCAAAAATAACCTCTGGGAGTTTTTCACAATTATCTGAAGGACCTAATACCTGTGAGATATTATGAATGACCCAAATAATTTTCTTGAAGAATCCTTCAAGATACACTGCTGGTGGGACTGCAGACTCATGCAGTAACTGTGAAAAACAGTATGGAGAGTCCTCAAAAAACTAAAAATGGAACTGCCTATGGCCCAGTGATTCCACTTCTGGGTGTATGTCCAAAGAAACCCAAAACAGAAATTCAAAAGAATACCGGTATATGCACCCCTAGGTTCACTTAAGCATTATTTACAATAGCCAAGATAGGGAAGCAATCTAAGTATCTATTGATAAACAAATGAATAAAGAAATGCTGCATATATACAAAAAAATATTAGTGATAAAAAAAAAGTATGAAATCTTGCCATTGGTAACAACAGTGATGAACCTAGAAGGAAGTATGCTAAGTGAAATAAATCAGAGAAAAATAAATACCATATGATTTCACATGTATGTGGAATCCAAAACAAAAACAAAACAAACAAGCAAACAAAACAGAAACAAGCTCACAGGTACTAAGAACATTTTTATGGCTGCCAGATAGAGAGAGGGGTAAAAAGTAAGAAGATTTAAGGTATACAAATTGCCAGTTATAAAAATAGTCACACGGATATAAAGAGCAGCATAGGGAACATCGTCAATAACACTGTAGTAAGTATGTATGGTGTAGGATAGGTTCTAGACTTATTGGGGTGATCACTTCATAAGTTACATAAATGTCTAATCACTACGTTGTACATCGGAAACTAATACAAAACTGTATGACAATAATTAAAATTTTTTTGAAAATATTTTTAAAAAGCATACATCGTGACCAATAAAAATTTGTTAAAGAAAATTTCTAAAGACTATCACAAAATAAATATCAGCCAATCACAAGCTAAGTTTTGATCTTATTGGAGCTATCTCTACCTTGGAAGAAAATACTCTTACTGCTTTTAGAAATTACATATTCTTACAATTTCATTACATTTCATGGTGCTTAGTGAATTAAGTAACCTAAGGAGAATTGGGCTGAGGTTTGACTCTATACCAGCAGGTATGACTATAAACACAAATGTCTAGGATTCAAACTGAAAGTTGCCTCAGCAGAAATCAAACATGTTAAGAATCAATTGGCTAGTCAATCCTGACCAGGCAGTGGCACAGTGGATAGAGCGTCTTCCTGGGACTCAGAAAACCCAGGTTCAAAACTCCAAGATCACGGGTTTGAGCATGGGCTCATCTGGCTTGAGTGCAGGCTCACCAGCTTGAGTGAGGGATCATAGACATGAGGCTGCATTGCTGGCTTGAGCCCAAAGGTCACTGGCTTAAAGCCCAAGGTCACTGCGCCTGAGCCCAAGATCACTGGTTTGAGCGAGGGTCACTCGGTCTGCTATAGCCCCTGGTCAAGGCACATAGGAGGAAGCAATCCATGAACAATTAAGGTGCTGCAACAAAGAGCTGGTGCTTCTCATCTCTCTCCCTTCCTGTCTACCTGTCCCTATCTGTCCCTCTCACTGTCTCTCTCTAAAAAAAAAAAAAAAAAAAATCAATTGGCTTGTCAAGGACAGCTGTAGATCTAATATGTGACAGTAAACAAAAGGAAAAAAACTCTTGCACTTAAGCATGACCTGTGGTAGCGCGCAGTAGATAGAACACTGACTTGGAACCCTGAGGCCACTAGTTCAAAATCCTGGGCTTGCCTGGTCAAGGCACGTAGGACAAGCAATCAATGAACAACTAAAGTAAAGCAACTATAAGTTGATACTTCCCGTCCCCCCCACCATCTCTCTCTTCTCTATGTAAAGTCAATAAGTAAAATCTTAAAAAAAAAAAAAAATACAGAAAAACTCTTGCACTTAAAAATACATATTCTGATAAGATGAACAAAACTTGTCTTAAGATTTTGAACTTCTAATTAGTAAATGCTGTAGGGCCAGGGGCCACCACCATGGCCGTGCAGGTGCACATTGGATTCAGGCAGACAGTAAAGGAACTGTGGAACCAGAAAATGGTGAGCCATTCCGTTTATTAGTCTCCTAATGGCGGACAAACAGGCAGGGAAGACCACTTCTCTTTCTCTTAGGGCTCCCAAGCTCCTCAGCACTCTGGACTTAGCCAGACTCAGATGGACTCACAGGTCCTCTGCAGGGTTCCCAAGCCCCTAAGCTCTCTTTCCTTCTCTCTCTGCTCTCCCAGCAAAACCGGCTGGGGTACAAAACCCTTTCTCCAGCAAATAACCGCCCCTCCCAAGCAGGAAGGCAATCCACAATTTGCAATCTGCCGCCCTGAGGGCAAGCACCCACACATTTCCATAGACTAGTTAGTATATACACAAGGCACTGCCCCAATAGAGTGAGCAAATTTAAAAAACATTTGTTTACCCAACAAATAATTTTATAAATATAATTATACACTTTCTCTTAAAGATATATAAAAGTGAAAATAAAGTTCAAATTACACATTAAGTGTTAGAGGCTTTTTTCAGTAGTCAAAGCTTCTAACAAATTCTAGACAAGAAACAAGGTAAACTTAACATTTTACACGAAATATATGACATTATATAAATGCTTATAAGGGAGTTGGAATTTCCAAGTAGATCAAGTTGCCTGTTTAAATATCTATATTTTAAAATATTATAAAATATCTATATAAAACTGAGACACATGGGCATAGATAAAAGTGAAGTGGTCGAGGGAAGTAAAGAGGAACAAGTATATGGTGATGGAAAATGATCTGACTTTGGGGATGGGCACACAATGCGATCAACAGTTCACATGCCATAGAAATGTTTACTAAAACATATGTACTGTCCTCTTATTGATCAATGTCACCCCATTAAATTTACTTTATAAATTAAAAAATATATATCTATAAAGGTTTAATTAGAAGGAAAAATATGAGAATGCTTAATATCCCAATAAGAAATTTCCATTAATCAAGAACCAGCTATCAATGTAACCTATACAGTAACTATACTTTATCATTTGGTCATTTAGAACATTTTACAAATATTATTTTATTTGATTCATATGACAATCCTGTTAGAGAATCAGTATCAATTTCATTTGAGATATCAGTAAACGAGTATAGAGCATTTAAGTCAGTTCTTCCCAAAACTTAGTGTGTACAAGAATTACTTGAGAATATGTTAAAATGCAGTCTCAAGTAAACACTACCCATCACTAGACTGAGACGAATCTCAGAAATCAGCATTTTAAGTAAACAGCCAATATTTAAATACTGGTACAGGTGGTTTCCTCCCCACCCAGACACAGCTTTTAGGACAATGAGCTAAGTAACACACTAACGCTGTAAGTGGTCTGAAACGCCATTTGTACACTGAATTACAGTTCCCAAACGTTTAGATCAGCAATTTTCAACCAGTGTGCCATAAGAATTTTTTAAACACGCAATACCTGACTATTTGGTCAGGGGCACTGACCTCTTTTCTCTTTGATTATCAAGTAAAAAAATGGTAACAGCCAACACAACAACAGCCTTCCCATGTGACAGCCCTGTCTTGAATCATGTGTGTGATTGATATATATATATATATATATATCAATATATATATAGAGTTTCACCGTATTGGTCACATCACAGGATAAGATTGTGTCTGATTGGTTAAATCTTGGTACCAGTAGTACAAGTACAGGTACCTGATTTCTTAAAAAGTCACTTTGGAATAGGCCCTGGCCAGTTGGCTCAGTGGTAGAGCA
Organism: Saccopteryx bilineata; assembly: GCF_036850765.1. Taxonomy (NCBI): domain Eukaryota; kingdom Metazoa; phylum Chordata; class Mammalia; order Chiroptera; family Emballonuridae; genus Saccopteryx; species Saccopteryx bilineata. The sequence goes on along the minus strand of NC_089491.1, from coordinate 108,660,680 downwards.
CTGGCCTGGCGTGTGGGGGGACCCGGGTTCGATTCCCGGCCAGGGCACATAGGAGAAGCGCCCATTTGCTTCTCCACCCCCACCCCCTCCTTCCTCTCTGTCTCTCTCTTCCCCTCCCGCAGCCAAGGCTCCATTGGAGCAAAGATGGCCCGGGCACTGGGGATGGCTCCTTGGCCTCTGCCCCAGGCGCTGGAGTGGCTCTGGTCGGGGGCAGAGCGACGCCCTGGAGGGGCAGAGCATCGCCCCTGGTGGGCGTGCCGGGTGGATCCCGGTCTGGCGCATGCGGGAGTCTGTCTGATTGTCTCTTCCCCGTTTCCAGCTTCAGAAAAATACAAAAATTTTAATAAAAAAAAAAAAAAAGTCACTTTGGAATAAAAAATAAAAATAAAAAGGAGGAAATTACTATTAGTATTATTTTTTGTAACTCAGATCAAATTATATCTATTTTTTTTGGTCATATCAGCAAAAAATATATTTTTGTCATGCCACAGAATTTTATTAATTAATATGTGCCATGAGATGAAAAAGGTTGAAAATCGCTGGTTTAGACAACAGAGCTTTGCAAATCTCCATGAAAGATGTATAAAATTTTAAATAAAATATTACACTCAGTTGAATTAAATACCTTACACTAAACTACAGTACAAACAAATGATAGTAGGTGACCAAGTTATGAATAACTTAAAACTAAGTAGATTCTACCATTAATTTCATTTTCTCTGTAAAATGCTGATTTTCTCTGTGAAAATCTAATTAAATTATTTTAATAGCTTTTCATAGTTTGAAAACTGTTGCTCTTTACTGAGTGGGGAGCAATAACTTAAGTACCTTAGGTTCTAGGAACGTAATAAAAAATTAAGATGAAAGTACAAAAGCACTTAGAGAACAAATCTGTGACTATACTAAAAACCATCAAACACTTTAAAAGCCTGGCCTGTGGTGGCACAGTGAATGAAGCGTCAACCTGGAGGGCTGAGATCCCCAGTCCAAAACCCCAGGCTTGCCTGGTCAGGGCACATACAAGGAGTGACTACTGCTTCCTGCTCCTTCCCCACCCCCCTTCTCTCTCTCTCTCTCTCTCTCTCTCTCTCTCTCTCTCTTTCTCTAAAAAACCAATAAGTAAAATATTTAAAATAAAATATTTAAAATGGTATGTTAATTAAATATCTTACTTTTAAAAAGGAAAATAAGCACTTAGGAAATTTCAAACTCTAGTTAATTTCCCCCAAATTTTATACTTTTAAACTTCTAAGACATTCCATCAGCATTACTATTTTTTAAAGTATTTTTTTGTTTATTTTATTAATTTTAGAGACAGGAAGGGAGAAAGAGGGAGAGATACAGGGACACCAACCTGCTCCTCTATGTGCCCTCACTGAGGATCGAACCAGCAATCTCTGCATTTCGGAACCAAACTCCAACCATCCAAGCTATCCGGCCAGGGCATCAGCATTACTATTAGGTAACGTAATTACTTTCCAGCCTATTTCACAGATGGTAAAAACAATGTAGAAATAATTTTAAAAAGCACAAATAAGGCCACTAGCTTACTAATAATTTTAAATAAGAATTTTAATGCCAATGTTTTTATGTTTATTTGCTCAAATCTTTCTAATGGAGTCTCACTTCATCTGCCTTTTACAACAGGCTATTTTCATATTCTACAGCAATGTATTAGTATCCTATATTTTACCTGTATCACTGCATTTCTTAAATTGGGTATATATTATGTAATACACTAAAATATAGTAAGATAGGTATTAAGCACCAGGCTGTGAAGGCCAACTATCTCTACTCTGCTACCTACCATAGGCATACATAACCTCAGACAAGTAAGTAACTGACCCTCCCTGACCCATTTTCCCATAGGGATACTGCACCAACTTATGTGAAGTGCTTAGAATAGTGGCCTGCCACCTACTAAGCATGCCATATATGTCATCTACTTTAATTATATAATCATTATTTTTATGGAAAAAAGCATCTCACCTTAGACAACTCATCACAAATCATGATAATATTAAAGTTTTTATTTACTTTATCAATGAACTCAAACATTTAGGAAATTCTGACTTAATACCTTATTAAGCAGCTTCAGAGCTGAGCTTAGGCTTATCACCCTATCCACACATCCAATTTTTCCAACTCTTGAGTCACTACTTGTTTGTTCCTTCCCTGAGTCATCACACAGAAAGGTAGACAGTCTGGAATATAATGGGCATACCAAAAGGCATTTCTTAATCTACCTGGATTTACAAGGTTTACTAAGTGGAACTTGTCCTATATCATGTCCAACAAGTATGCTGAATAATTATGACTTAAATTTTGTTCACTTAAAAATGCTTTCTATGTATCACGTGTTCCTTCAAACTATGGAGTAGGTCTTAAAACCCCATCTTGACAGAAAAACAAGACATCACTAAATTAAAATCAAAGACTCACATTTCCTGACTAATAGCCAAAAGTAGATTTACCTTTTTGCTGATGGCCTAGTATTCAAAATTTTGTTAAGCAAAATCTAGATTAGAGAGTCAGAAGCAATCTCTAAACCTACCAACATGACTTTAAATTCCATTCAGTTTCATACTTCCACTATTTTCCCCATTTAGATGTAAATTATTGAAGATACCCTGTAGTAAAAAGTTATTTTAAACATCTAGGGCAGCGAGCTGTTCTCAACCTGTGGGTCGCGACTCGTCGCGACCCATAGGTTGAGAACCCCTGATCTAGGGAAATAAGCTAAATAACGCCAAGTATGTTACTCCTTTAAAACTCCCCTTCCCTAGACACACACACACACACACACACACACACACACACACAAAGACACACACACAAAAACATTTAAAATATTGTTCTATCACCGATTCACTGTCCGTGTGATCTTGAGTCATTTTAAACTCTCTAAACCTCCATTTTCTCCTCTGGAAATGGGGATTAAAAAAAAAAGCAGGACAGCTCAGTTCCTTAGAGGAATGGTTCTCAAACTTTTTTTTTTTTGTATTTTTCTGAAGTTGGAAACGAGGAGGCAGTCAGACAGACTCCTACATGCGCCCGACCGGGATCCACCTGGCACGCCCACCAAGGGGTGATGCTCTGCCCATCTGAGGCATTGCTCTGCTACAACCAGAGCCATTCTAGCGCCTGAGGCAGAGGCCATAGAGCCATCCTCAGCGCCCAGGCCAACTTTGCTCCAATGGAGCCTTGGCTGCAGGAGGGGAAGAGAGAGACAGAGAGGAAGGAGAGGGGGAGGGGTGGAGAAGCAGATGGGCGCCTCTCCTGTGTGTCCTGGCCGGGAATCGAACCCGAAACTCCCGCACGCCAGGCCGATGCTCTACCACTGAGCCAACCGGCCAGGGCCGTTCTCAAACTTTTTGAAGTTGGGGCACATTTAAAATCCTACAAATAATTGTAGGCGCACTATATACAAATTTCTGAGAAATATGTTATAATAATTAAGTCAAATAGTAAAGAAAAAAATATCAAGTCCAAGCGTGCTTTTATGGTAAACAAAATAAATATGACAAAATTAAATTTATTCTGACATTAAAAAACATTTTTGTTACATTTTTTGAATTATGCTTTTTAGAATTTGTAAAAAAGAGGGATTAAAAAATAAAAAAATGACAAAAAAGTTATCTTTTTATATATATAGACGCATTCTTAGTAAGATTTAGTAAATTCGGCAGGTTCCAGCATGAATGTGTTAAGTTTTTTTTATTCTTGTGTTTATGAGAAACATGAGCCTGATGTGTCCTAGTGATTTCTTCAATGTTTGGGCATATATGTATTTGAAAGGCAAATTCTCATTTCCTCATCAATACATTGAAAAATTCTTCTCTTTTTACTCTTAATTGTGTTGAGGGGTAGAAAATCCTAACTCACATAAATAGGATGTCGAAAATTGTAGTAAAATGTTCAAAGCTTTTTTAGATATTGCCACATATTCTTCTTTTATAGAAATCCAAAAGGCTTCAAGAGGCAATTCCTTATGTTTAATCATCAATCCAAAACCCCCACCATACATATCATCATAACTTTACATCAAACAAAGGATAGAAGAAACTTGCCTCCAGTCTTTCCGGGGAACATGGGGGGTAGTGTAAACAATCCAGCACCACAGCTTAACAGCCTTTTGCAACCTAATCAGGCAAGTGAGGTGGGGGGTTGGGCAGACTGTCAGCTTACAGCCAATTCCCCACATCTCTGTCCCTCAAAAATCTAAACTCCAAAAACCCTGTTGGTTTTTTGGTCCCTAACAGGCACATATTTCTCTGGAATACCACAGGGTGCACCTGGAAATCTTCTAGGGCACACCAGTGCACCCTGGCACACACTTTGAGAACTACTGGCTTAGAGCGTTATCCCAAAGCACAGAAGCTGCCAGTTCAATACCTGGTCAGGGCAAACATAGTAATAGATCAATGCTCCTATCTCTCTGTCTCTCTCTCTTCCTCTCTAAAATCAATAAATAACAATTATTTTAAAAAATACCCAAGCATTATATATATGTAAAAAAAGAGTAAACATAACTACCACATGGGTTTGCTGTAAGCAACTAATTAAGACAACACGTCAAGTACTTGAGCCAACCACTATAAAATCAGTAAGTTTAATAATCAGTGAATTAACTTTTCTATTTAAATTAAAACCACAGTGTCATTTGAGTTCTACCTATTGAAAGAGGTTATTTTCCATCTGTTTATTAACCATTTCTGTTAACCCATTCATGCAAACCTACTAAATAGCAGTGACTTTACAAGCACTCTGAAAACAGGAGTATATAACTAGAGTATCTACAAGCCTCCTCAACTATCCCCTCCTCCTTGAGTTAGGTATCCTGTTGGTGGGCAGAGGATAGGCTGTATTTCAACACTCTACTTAGCATAATTGCCTATATTACCTGAGAGCCCACTGTGGGCAAGGCCTGTGTCCTATTCACTTCTGTACCCCAGACTGCAGCTCAATAATTCTTAACCCTGACTCACATTAGAATCACATGAGGAGCTTGTCAAAATATTATTGCCTGGGAGCCATCCCAAACCCACTAAATCATAAGGGGGTCAGGGAGGAAGACAACAAGTATAAAAATACTTCAGCATGGGGAAGTATTTTTTTAAGATCCTCACATGAGCCCTGGCCAGTTGGCTCAGCGGTAGAGCACCGGCCTGGCGTGCAGGAGTCCCGGGTTCAATTCCCGGCCAGGGCACACAGGAGAAGCGCCCATCTGCTTCTCCACCCCTCCCCCTCTCCTTCCTCTCTGTCTCTCTCTTCCCCTCCCGCAGCGAGGCTCCATTGGAGCAAAGATGGCCTGGGCGCTGGGGATGGCTCTGTGGCCTCTGCCTCAGGCGCTACAATGGCTCTGGATGCAACAGAGCGACGCCCCAGAGGGGCAGAACATCACCCCCTGGTGGGCATGCCGGGTGGAACCCACTGGGGCGCATGCGGGAGTCTGTCTGACTGCCTCCCCATTTCCAGCTTCGGAAAAATGGAAGAAAAAAAAAAAAAGATCCTCACATGATAATAATGTGCCACCACAGTTAAAACCACTATACTCTGACATTTAAAATACTATACAGCCGCCTGACCAGGCGGTGGCGCAGTGGATACAGCGTCAGACTGGGATGCGGAAGGACCCAGGTTTGAGACCCCGAGGTCGCCAGTTTGAGCGCGGACTCATCTGGCTTGAGCAAAAAAAAAAAAAAGGCTCGCCAGCTTGGACCCAAGGTCACTGGCTCCAGCAAGGGGTTATTCAGTCTGCTGAAGGCCCACGGTCAAGGCACATATGAGAAAGCAATCAATGAACAACTAAGGTGTCGCAATGCGCAACGAAAAACTAATGATTGATGCTTCTCATCTCTCTGTCCCTGTCTATCCCTCACTCTGACTCTCTCTGTCTCTGTCTCTGTCTCTGTAAAAAATAATAATAATAATAATAATAATAAAATACTATACAGCCTTGACTGATTGGCTCAGCAGTAAAGCGTCAGCCCCATGTGTGGAAGTCCAGGGTTGGATTCCTGGCCAGGGCACACAGGAGAAGTGTCCCTGCTTCTCCACCCTTCCCCCTTTCTATCTCTCTCTTCCCCTCCTGCAGCCAAGGCTCCACTGGAGCAAAGGTGGTTGGCCCGGGAGCTGAGGATGGCTCCATGGCCTCCGCCTCTGGTGCTAGAATGGCTCCAGCCTTAATAGAACCGGCCACAATGGAACAATGCCCCAGAAGGGCAGAGCATCGCCCCCTGGTGGGCATGCCATGTGGATCCCGGTCAGGGCACATGCGGGAGTCTGACTGCTTCCTCGCTTCTAACTTCGGAAAAAGGGAAAAAGAAAAAAAGAAAAAAATACTATACAAATAGGTATGTATACATGTATGTGTGAATATATAGGTATAGAAAGATAAGCCTTAGCTCAAGACCCTAATCTTCAACAATCTCTCTCAGCCCAATCATCTGCCCCCTTTAAATACAACAATATTCCTAGTAAACAATTAATTACAAGCTGTTAGGATGGCTTTTAAACTGTTAACTTAAGTTTTTTCATGTATCAATAATTATGTCTTAGCTTTCTTCCTAGATTCCAGTCTTGCTCCTATTCTTCTTGTTTTCTTCACAGCACTTACCATAGTACCTTCAATTCAAACACACAGTAAATATTTAACTCAACTAATAAACACACAGTAATTACTGGCAGAAAGTATGTTTTATCCAATATCCAATTTGAGCTATTTCCCCCAAAAAAATGTAAAAAAATAAACATTTAGAAAAAAAGCTTTAAAAAAGACTAACTTTGTAAATGAGAATTAAAGTTTATCTCACTAATAAGCATCTGTATATTTGCATCTGTATCCACAAAGTATTTTACCCTCTTCCACCACTTTTAGTTTTTGACCTGCTTCCTTCCTAAAACTACCTTCTAGCTACTTTTGATATCTTAGCTGCTGTCAGGTACCGTTATAACAATTTTATAATACTTGGTAATTAGTATAATAAGTTAATGAAAAGTCACAATGCATGTATCATACATATGAATAATTCTTCAAGGAACTTACTGTTTATCAACCACTAAAACAGGCTCTTTGCATACAAATTACATGCTAATCTAATATAAATCTGGTTGGGAATAGGGTCTGAAAATAAGCCTTATTCAACAAGAAATACAACACAAGTCAACTTTTTAATATTGACAGGTTGGTGATTTTCTGCTTTCATAATATTTTCTACCTGAAAAGTCTGTAAAATATTACATGACTTTTTAAAACAGGAATGCTAAATAGTATTACCAGTAGTATTACACAAGAAGCCCCACAGCAACTGCCATTCTCAATGTCGAACTACTAATAGCAATGAATGACACGCAATCCTATAAAAGCAACAACCAAAAGATATGAAAATGGTTCACCTTCAAAGTTCTGAGTCATATATTTTACCACTACTAAAATAATCCGAGCCTGAACAGGCAGTGGCACAGTGAAGAGAGTATCAAATTGGGACGTGGAGGACCCAAGTTTGAAATCCCGAGGTCACCAGCTTCGGCACGGGCTCATCTGGTCTGATCAAGGTTCACCAGCTTGAGCCCAAGGTCGCTGGCTTGAGCAAGGGGTTACTCAGTCTGCTGTAGCGCCCCCAGCCCCCCGCACCGGGGTCAAGGCACATATGAGAAAGCAATCAATGAACAGATATGGTGCCGCAACGAAGAATTGATGTTTCTCATCTCTCTCCCTTCCTGTCTGTCTATCCCAATCTGTCCCTCTCTCTGTCTCTGTCACCCAAAATAAATAAATAATAAATAAATGAAATAAAATAATCTAAGATGTAAATTGTTTTTTAAAAAACAAAACATTGGGAGGAGGCACGCAAGAAGCATGACTGCTAATTAGATACTATGGTAAAACATTACCATGTTTTGTTGGGTCCTACAGCATGAAACAGAGCCATTGTAACCACAAAAAGAAAGCAGTTCTCAATTCCCTATTCAATAAAAAGGGTTCAAATTCCACAGACAAAAATGGTACCCTGGGTTGTTTGTTTTTGAGGAAGATTAAATTTAGGAGTTGCCAACACCCAAATGAAAAACATTCCAGAGTATTAAACTCAATTGTAGTGGGGAGTCATCTACATTCTCAGCACTATGTTCCTTACCCAGAGCAGAAGGATTAACAAAGGATGTTTCTTAGGCTCTCACAAGATACACCCTACTTATTTCCCCCAGTAAACATTACCCTTACTAAAAAATAAAAACAAAAAGGTATTTTAGAAATAACAACTTCAGCACAAGCAGCCAAATAATGAAGCTTAACATCTGCCAAAATACCTCCCAAAATAAGAGCCCTGTCAGATGAATAATGAGGAAAAGACTGAAAAATGACAAATTCTTTTATTTGGACCACTAGCAACATTTAAAAATTAAGTTGAGAAATGTAGTTTTTACAAAGCCTTGTTTTCCCTTAATCTTCATATTTTTTAACCAAACAACAACAACAAAAAAAAACCTAGAAATTCGATTACCACTCTTAAGAATCCCTTCTAAAGCAGTTTAATGAATAACAGATCTTTTGTGCAAGTAGCAAACCACAGCAGACAGTTTTGCTGGCTGATAAAAATCTCTCTGAAACACTCATAAAAATACATCCTTCAAAGACAAACTGATTTCCCAGGTACGGAAATCATGTTAATACTTAAAATTTTGGGAATGTTTGACATACACACTAACTTATTGCCAATGCTTTTACTTGACCCACAATTAACATTAGCAAATTCTTATCATTTTCTTGGTGTCAAAGTTGAATAAACTAAAGACCAGGAGGCAGAAAAAAAAAGGGCAAACATAAAGAGCCAATGAAAAAAAGATGCAACTACTTTGGGTGAAACAAGGTTGTTGAATCACTTCCCAAAACCGGTGAGCTACTATTAAAGTAACCAAAGCTTGTTTAGGATTGTTTTGTTCTGTTGTGGGTAAAGTGGTTGCAGTTATACACTAAGCAAATATGTTTCACGGATCACTCTAACAAGAAGGTACTACTGGCTGCAGAAATGTTTTGAAACTACTAAAACAAACAAACAAACAAACAAAAAACCCTACCACAAATGTTTTTCCAGAATACACAGAACCAAATATTTATATATGAGGAAAAGTTGTCTTGGCAAAAATTGTGAGCTGCCACAGCGTTCCTATTGTCCTAAATATGACTCAGAAAAAAGCGTGCGTGCGTGTGTGTGTGTGTGTGTGTGTGTGTGTTGGGGAGCGTTATTTCCAAAAGTTGGTTCATATATGAAATAGGACACACATTCATTTGGATATATTTATCTTGGGTTCACTGAAAGATAAAACTGCCCTGGACAGTGCTCTAACCACGTTTCCTTTGCAGGTGCTATTAAACACTGTTAAGAGAGAAGAGGAGATAAACAATCTGATAACTTGAAATGGACACGTGGGAAACTAAATAGAGTATGTCGTCATCACCATTAATCAATTTTCCTAACTGATCAAGCATAGAAAAACAAGTCAGTGAGCAAGTTCTGGAGCCAGGAGCTGCCTTTCCACCACTGCAAATATGTATCCTGGATCTGAAACCTTAGCCAGGAAGCCTGAAAAGCACGTGTCCGGCTTTGGGTTTGGGGAACTTCCCAGAAAGCATTTGTTAGGAGTAAAACTCCATCACGCTCCGCCTGCCTGAAAGGATAAGGAGTACGAGGCTACTGTGGGCAAACTCTGGGCTCGAGAGCGGCCGGGAGGCAGACACGGGAAGGAGGCAGACACCGGAGGCAGCAGCCCCACCCCCAGGTCCCGCCGCCGCCCGCCCAGCTCACCTCTGCCGCGGGGATGTTGACCACGCCGGTGGAGCGCCGCTTCTCCCGCAGCTTCCTCTTCTCGATCTGTCCCTTGCCCTTCCTGGCACTGGGGCCCGAGCTCTTGCCCTTCTCCGGAGCGCCGTCCGGCTCCTCCTCGTCGCCCCGGGCCGGCGGTGGCCCCGAGGCGCCGGCGGCGGCGCCGGCGGGGGGCTCTTCCTCCGACCGCCGCGGGCCGGGGGCCGCCCGGGTCAGCGCCGCGGGGCCCGCCGCGCAGTTCACGCCCCCGGGGGCGGCAGGTGCGGCCGCGACGCCCGGGAGGTTGTTGTTGAGCTCGTTGGCCGCGGCGGTCGCCGAGGTGCCCAGAGCCCCGGGCGGGGGCTTTCCGGCCGCGTCGCTCCCGCCCGCGCTCGGGGCGGCCGAGCCCGGGGGGTTCTGCTTGGCGCGCAGCTTCTCGCGCTTCGCCTTCCACTCCTCCAGGAAGTCGGTGGTGCTGCCGCCGCCGCCGCCGCCGGTCCGGTAGCCACCGGTCGCCATATTCCCAGCGGGCCGGTCGGGCTCTCACCTCAGGCCGTCCACCGGCTCCTCCTTCTCCGGCCCCGAGGAGACGGGCGCACGGCGGCTGCCCAGCCGCCCGCGGTCTGCGGGGAAACACAAAAGGGGGCGGGGAAGGGAAGCGTGAGGTCCTCGCCCGGCCTGGAGGTCTGCCCCGCGGCCGCGCCCCGCGGAGCCCCGCACCCGGAGTGCGACCACCGTCCCGGCCGGCGAGTAGCTGCCGAGTCCCCAACCTGCAAAGTTTCTCCGGCGCACCTACACAGCGGCCGGACGATCGCCGCCCCTCGAGGGGAGGAGAGAGGGACTGTCCCCACCCCCGGCCCCCGCCCATCCACACCGGGGTCGCGCCTGCGGCGGTCGGGGGATCGGCCGGACCCCGCCACCTGTCGGCCCGCCGCATCTCCTGCCCCTCGCTCCGGCCACTGCCGGTCCCTGGTCCCCGCCACCGACACTCCCATTCCCGGGCTCGCCGCGGGGCCCCAGCCGCTCGCGGAGGAGGGGGACGCGCAGACCCCAACGGTCCGGTCGATGCGGGGAGGGACCGGGGTGCGGACGGCCCCTTACCTGGGAGAAGCCTGGGGGACGCGGCGCGGCGCGGGGCTGGGCCGAGCGCACAGGTAAACCCGAGCGGCCGCACCAAAGGAGCCGCTGCCAGCTCCCCGGCCGGAGCTCAACTCTACCCGGCCCGGAGGGAGGAAAGCGGGAAAAGAGGGAGGGAGCGCGGGGCGGGAGGGGAGCCGAGCGACGCCGAAGCGGGGCGGAAAGGGCCGAGAAGGCGCGGAGGGGCGCGGCGGTGTTGGGAGGGGGGGTCGCGCCCGTCGCTGCCCCGCCCCCGGCGCTCAGGTGCGCGGCGCCGCGGCCAGCCCGCCGGTCGGACGGCGCATTCCTGGGCTCGCGGCCGCGCGGCGTCGGGCCTCGGCGCCTCAGTCCCGGGGCGGGACCGGCCCTCCACGCCCTTAGCCCGCTCCTCTTCTCCGCCTCTCCCTTCTCCCACCACTCTTCCTTTTAAGTACAAGACAGAGTCTTCGAGGGAAAGTTTCGAATGCAGCTGGCTGACGGAAAAGTGCAATCAAGTGAGGATGATTCAGGGCCTGCCTAGCCAAGACGGGAAAACATCCGCGTCACTGTGCCTCCTGGCTGCCCCTTTGCCAGATGCATTGGGATGGCAGGTAGAGAACAGAAGGAACTGAAACAAACCTGGCCTCCTCCTTGCAAGAAACGTTTGTGGTCTCCTGGTGAAAGGGTCACCTAAAAGGAGGGGCTTACGTTGACGGTGAATTATCAAGAGTTTACTATTATCTTCGGCTTACAGGAGAAAATTAAAAACATTTCGACAATGTGTATTGGCTATCTCAGTCGTATTTGGAGATTTCCTCTTAAGCTTTTGTCTTTACACCTCTTTGCAGATAGTGAATTTAGCAACAAAAGCTCCCTACCGAAGTACGTACGAGAGCGGCATTGATACTTTTTGATAGGAGCTGGGCAGTGATCGGCTCTATTTTTCTATCGGGTTTTTTTTTTTTATTATTGGTTTGAGAGAGAGAGAAATATAGGGTTTTGTTCCACCCACATACCCGCAACTCTGGTGCAGCCGATGACACTACAACGAACTTAACTACCCAGCCAGGGCCTTCAATTTTTACCCTTACGGCGCCGTAGGGTAAATCTTATCTTCAGATGCAAGTCGTCTAAGATTTCTAGGTCAGGACTGGGTGGGCTGCCGCTGACAGGGACCTGAGGAGACTGAACTCACCTTATCCAAGTAATGCCAGGACACACCACCTTCATAAGGTATAAATGTCAGGTCAGCATTTTGCAAAAAGTAAGCGAGCCCTGATTCACATTCTCACCTAACATCAATCTTTCTACTAATGCCTATTTTGCCCAGGTGACGCATGGTTGGTAGGCAGTCAGTGTGTACCTGTGACAGGAATGAGAACAGGAGAAAGTGATTCACTTGTTTTTTATTTCTCAAAGGGAAAGTCACACAGTTCTGGTCCATGGTCTGGCTGTGGGGGTGACCATATGGGTAACCAGAAGGGAACTCTGGAAAAATTCTTAGAAAATTAATGTCCATCCTAGGGAATGGGTTTGAAAGTCTGAGTCTGGCTGGTACCAACCTGGGTGCAACCACTGAAATTCCTCATTACAGATTCATTAGTTCGCTTTCTGAGTTTTAGAAAAAGAAAGGGAGGTTTTGGCCTTAAACGGATTCACACTGATGAGCTTGGAGGGGCTGCAGGATACAGTGGAAAGAGGATCTAGTCTGCCTGGATACAGACATCAGTGGCGAGAGGTCTCAGGCATGTGTTTAAATTCTCCTTTACTATAAAAATCAGCAATAACAATGTACTTTTTAATTTTTTTATTAATTTTAGAAAGAGAGAGGAACTTTGATTCACTGCTCCACTTATTCATGCCCTCCTTGGTTGCTCCCTGGGAGCTCATTGGTATGTGCCCTGATGGGAGATCAAACCTATAACCCCAGCATGCCAGAGACAACTTTGTAACCAACTTAGCTACCTGGCCAGGGCAACAGCATATACAGTGTGTCCGTAAAGTCATGGTGTACTTTTGACCGGTCACAGGAAAGCAACAAAAGATGATAGAAATGTAAAATCTGCACCAAATAAAAAGAAAACCCTCCTAGTTTCTGTAGGATGATGTGGCAGCATGTGCACATGTGCAGATGATGACGTAACACCGTGTATACAGTGGAGCAGCCCACAGCCATGCCAGTCGAGATGTGGACGGTACAGACAAAAGTTCAGTGTGTTCTGTGGCTTGCTAAATTCGAATCCGTGACCGAAGTGCAATGTGAATATTGGCGCGTTTATAACGAAGCACCACCACATAGGAATAACATTACTTGGTGGGATAAGCAGTTGAAGGAAACTGGCAGTTTGGTGGAGAAACCCGTTCTGGTGGGCCATCAGTCAGTGACAAGTCTGTAGAGGCTATACGGGATAGCTTCCTAAGGAGCCCTAAAAATCTGTGCGTGAGCCTACATCGAACTGCACTGACTAGGTATGAAACTGGGAGAGTTTTCCTTTTATTTGGTGCAGATTTCACATTTCTATCGTCTTTTGTTGCTTTCCTGTGACCGGTCAAAAGTGCACCTTGACTTTATAGACACACTGTATTTTTTAAGCTGTTACAAGAATTGACACAGTGTGTTAAGTGTGCTTGGTTCAAGGAAGGCACTCAGTAAATAGTCTCTTTTATTAATAAGATATAAAGCAGTCCTTCTAGTCCTTTCTGGGTTTCCAATGTGTTGGGTGTTGGTGGAAGTTAGGCAAAAACAGATGAGGTACTAAATACTAAATTGAACTTGAAACAATAGGCTGAATGAACTAGCATAATGCTTATGTCACAAATGTGTCACTGCATCTCTTAGAACAGTTCTCTTAATAGGCTCTGCATCAGGAATGTTGGCTATTACTGACTTGTGTGGCTTTGACTCAGTTGCTTAACCTTTGTACCTGTTTACTTACATATAAAGTGGGGATAATAATACTTCCTACATTGTGAGAGTGTTGTGAGAGTGCCTGAGATCCTTGGATAAAAGGTAATATGTGAGGACCAAAGTGGTTATTACTAGTCTATAAAGTGCCCTTAGGAACTGTGGATGAAAGAAATTATTGAGGTACAAAGCACTATATGTTATTATTGTTATCATTTATTATACCTTTGTCTTTACCTTACCATTCTCAATATACCCATATTTCACAGCCAGACTGCTTCCAATATTGCACCGAAATATTTAGCTGAGTCAGTCCTAAGTTGCAAAATGTTTTGCATCTCATCAATCTTTATGTAGAGCATTCTGATGAAATAACCTTGGAGCTTGGTTTCACAACCACATCATTATTGACATTTGGGACTAGAGAATTCTTTGTTTGGGGACTTGTCCTGTCAATTGTAGAATGTTTAGCAGTATCCTTGGCTTCTACCTATCAGATGCCAGTGTCTGCCTCCGAGCCCCAGTTGTGATTTTGTCAAACGTTCCCAAGGGTGGGGCAAAATCTCCCCCAGTTGACAAGCTCTGTGCTAGCCTAAAATAATTTAATTTTGATGACTCACTTGCATTTAATAATAAAAAGAAATATGATGATGCTAACAAAACAGATTTGTTTTAATATGTCACAGTGAGATTTATTCTAAATGTTTAAATCTTACTTAATATTTTCCAGTCGGTGGACTAACTAGGATGTGAAATAGCCTATTTGTATATGTTGAAATAATTAATAGGATATTAGGAAATAGCCATTTTGTCTTCTATGCAGATATTTCTGGAGCACATGCATTCATCCTCTAAAATAAAAATAATACATGTATACAGTTTTAAAACTTATATGTTCAAGTCCTGCAAGGATTATAGCAAAAGACAGCAACCTACCCTACCCACTCCCAAAACTATGCCCAGAAGGTTGAACTCTTTTAACTGTTTCTGCTGAGATTTTTATATTTAATTTTTTTGTGTGTGTGTATTTTTCCAAAGTGAGAAGCCGGATAGAGGCAGACAGACAGACCCCCACATGTGCCCAACTAGGATCCACCCGGCATGCCCACCAGGGGGCAATGCTCTGCCCATCTGGGGTGTTGCTTCGCTGCAATGGGAGCCATTTTAGTGCCTGAGACAGAGGCCATGGAGCCATCTTCAGCGCCTGGGCCAACTTTGCTCCAGTGGAGCCTTAGCTGCAGGAGGGGAAGAGAGAGACAGAGAGGAAGGAGAGGGGGAGGGGTGGAGAAGCAGATGGGTGCTTCTCCTGTGTGCCCTGGCCAGAAATCAAACCCAGGACTTCCACACACCGGGCCAATGCCCTACCGCCCAACCAGCCAGGGCTATATTTAATTTTTTTTTCTTTTTTTTTTCTTTTCTTTCTGAAGCTGGAAACGGGGAGAGACAGTCAGACAGACTCCCGCATGCGCCCAACCGGGATCCACCTGGCATGCCCACCAGGGGCGACGCTCTGCCCACCAGGGGGCGATGCTCTGCCCCTCCGGGGCGTCACTATGCCTTGACCAGAGCCACTCTAGCACCTGGGGCAGAGGCCAAGGAGCCATCCCGAGCGCCCAGGCCATCTTTGCTCCAATGGAGCCTTGGCTGTGGGAGGGGAAGAGAGAGACAGAGAGGAAGGGGGGGGGGGGTGGAGAAGCAAATGGGCGCTTCTCCTATGTGCCCTGGCCGGGAATCGAACCCCGGTCCCCCGTACACCAGGCCGACGCTCTACCGCTGAGCCAACCGGCCAGGGCCTATATTTAATTTTTAATGTCCTTACTTGCTATTCAACTTCTTGATTTTTCTTTTTTAGACATTCTTCATTGAGTTCTTAATAGAGAAGAAAATTTAGCTCTCTTACACTAACTGCACATACACATTTCTTACCCCTAAACTCCCACTATATTTAATGATTTTTATTGAATAAACATTAAATTATTATAGTGTAATGAGTATTCAAATGTTACTTACAGTGAGCCATGAAATGTACTATGATTGTATTTCTTTAGTTTTTTTAACAACTTTTTTCCTGTTGCATAAACTACCTGTTTTTTCCTCAGCTAAAACTTGTCATTTCTTTCCTTACCATTGGCTTATTTTCTATATCCTAGTCACAAATTTACACTCAAACTTTCCTCATCTCAACATTAATCATATCAGGTATTCTATCGTATTTCTCTTTTTCTTGGAGACATCTCTCCCAGAGCCCTTCTTCATTCCCTGCTGTAGTCTGGATGGATGTTAAGGTTTATTGCTCTGTGCTCATCCTGGAACTATGCTTCCCTAACATTCTTGGAATAATTTTCTATTTGCTGACCCTTTGTTTCCTGAATTCCACATTGTCCCTGTTCTTGTTTGATTTTACCCCCTCAGTTTAGTGGACTACATCCTCAGTAGATTCTGGAAATAGGATTATACAGTTTTGCAGGTCCTGCAGTTGGAAAACATTTTTAATGTATCTCTGCACTTGATTAATAGTTTGATGGTATAGATCTCTAGATTGGATGTCATTTTCCTTCATAATTCTGAACATATCATCTGTCTTTCCAGATTTGCTTTTAAGAAAATCGATGGCATTTTGATTCCTTTGTATTTTCTCTCCTAGAAGTTTTTGGATCTTCTTACCCAGATCTTCTGAAATACAGTATCTTGAAGTTTTGTCCTGATTTGGTCTTTTTCCATTTATTAGGTACTTGTGGGCCCTTTCAATCTACTATCTGCCCTTCAGTTGGGCAATTTCCTTAGCCTATAGCTTTGATAATTCTTCCTTTCTATGTTCTCTGTTCTCTATTTCTGGAACTCCTATTAAATAGGTGTTAGACTTTTAAGCGTGTCCTAATACATTTTTAATCTTCTCTTCTTGTTTCCATCTCTTTGGAATTTCACTGAACTTTCCTCCAGCTTATATGCCAATCTATCTATTGAATTTTCTATTGCTGCCACCATTGTTTTCTAACATGTTTCTTATTCTCTAAATTTATTTTTCATAGTATCCTATTCTTGTGTCACAGAACCATCATCTTTTCTGTCCCTAGGGAAATTTAACATTTCTTCTGCTGATCCTACACTGTGCTTCTAATCTATATGTTTCTTTTTTACTTTATGATTGCTTTATTTTTCATCTTTCACGTTAGAGGATTTGCTCATCAGTCTGCTATTTGTTTATTTTTGAGGTGTAAGCACTTGAAAGTTGATTGGATGCTCTTCTGTGAAAAGGCAGCACTTGTTGACTGATGGTCCTTTAGGGGGCTGGTGTTTGGACCTAGGCATTCTGTGGAAGCATGTGTCAAATATCAGCATCTATGTAGTTTTTCTCTTGGCCATATCAATTTCCCTGAAAGAAACTGTGCTTTCTGCCTGTGTTGCTACTTGTCAACTGTTTCAGGAGCCAAGTAAAGAAAAGGCACTGAGGGAGCCTCACTACTCAACATGCCGGTGCCTGGTGTGCTCAAGTTCATTACATTTGAGGTTTAATATCAGAGCATGAACTTCCAGTCCTCTGCTAGGGTCAGGAGAAATAGCCTCCTTGCTACTGAGCCTTGAAGAGCTGGTTTAAGAATATAACTTTTTCTGATGTTGATTTTTAACCAGTACTTACGTTTTCACCCTCCAACTTTTGCTCTTTCAAAAGTATATGCTGCTGCCTCCAATTTCAGGGCTCTTTTTAAAGGGCTCTTCAAAGTAAAAGAATTATTCCTTAGTTGCTTTGTCTCCTGCAGGGGGTTAGAATTTACCTTTCTCTGCTCTGCTCAAGTCTGTCTTTTTTGTTTTTCATCTTCCAAAATTTTCTTGTCATCTCCTGTCCTCTTTGTTTTTAGTTGGTTTATCACTTTACTCTTATTTTATGAAGTTACTTGAGGAAGTTGAGATAAAATATGTATTCAGTCTGTTATGTTTAACAAAAAGTCCAATCCATTAATTTTGAAGATTTCCAGATACTTTGAAATCTAATCCATAATGAAGCCAGATCAGTGGAGACTACTGCATCATATTTTTCTCCTCATTAAATAAAATCATAGCCCCTACTGATTAATATTATTAGAAAGAGCACGATGATTGCCTGGTCTGTGGTGGCGCAATGAAAAGATCATTGACCTGTAGGCCCTGGCTAGTTGGCTCAGCGGTAGTGCATTGGCCCTGTGTGTGGAAGTCCCAGGTTCGATTCCCGGCCAGGGCACACAGGAGAAGTACCCATCTGCTTCTCCACCCTTCCCCTGCTCTTTCCTCTCTGTCTCTCTCTTCCCCTCCCGAAGCCAAGACTCCACTGGAGCAAAATTGGCCCAACCACTGAAGACAGCTCCACAGCCTCCACCGCAGTCCCTAGAATGGCTCTGGCCGTAATGGAGCAACACCCCAGATGGGCAGAGCATCGCCCCTTGGTGAGCATGCCAGGTGAATCCAGGTCAGCCGCATGCAGGAGTCTGTCTGACTGCCTCCCTGCTTCTAACTCGGGGGGCGGGAAAAAGATCATCAATCTGGAATGCTGAGGTTGCTGGTTTGAAACCCTGAGCTTGCCTGGTCAAGGCACATACAACAAGCAACCAATGAACAGCTAGAATGAAGCAACTAGCCTGACCAGGTGGTGGCGCAGGGGATAGAGCGTCGGACTGGGATGCAGAAGGACCCAGGTTCGAGACCCCGAGATCGCCAGCTTGAGCACGGGCTCATCTGGCTTGAGCAAAGAGCTCACCAGCTTGGACCCAAGGTCGCTGGCTCTAGCAGGCGGTTACTCGGTCTGCTGAAGGCCCGCGGTCAAGGCACATGTGAGAAAGCAATCAATGAACAACTAGGAAGTCGCAACGTGCAACGAGAAACTGATGATTGATGCTTCTCATCTCTCTCCGTTCCTGTCTGTCTGTCCCTGTCTATCTCTGCCTCTGTAAAAAAAA
Source organism: Saccopteryx bilineata (assembly GCF_036850765.1). NCBI lineage: Eukaryota > Metazoa > Chordata > Mammalia > Chiroptera > Emballonuridae > Saccopteryx > Saccopteryx bilineata. The sequence goes on along the minus strand of NC_089491.1, from coordinate 108,641,949 downwards.
AAAAAAAAAAAAATGAAGCAACTATTTCTCATGTCTCTGTAAGATCAATAAATAAAATCTTTAAAAATAAAAAAGAAAGAGTGCGATGAAATGTGTTGTATTGTAGGCTGTTTTGAAGATGTGGCTCATTATATTATATAATGTTCCTATTATTAAAAACCTAGGAAAATCAGAATGGCTGTCATCAATAAGTCAACAAGTGCTGACGAAGATGTAGAGAAAAGGGAACCCTCTTGCATTGTTGGTGGGATTGCAGACTGGTGCAGCCACTGTGGAAAACAGTATGGAGGGTCCTCAAAAAATAAGAAATGGAGCTGCCTTATTTCCCAGATACTCCACTTCTGTGTACATATCTGAAGATACCCAAACACTAATTCTAAAAAATATGTGCACTCCTACGGTCATTGCAGTGTGATTTTACAATAGCCAAGATATGGAAGCAACCCAAGTGCCCATCATTAGAGAAGTGGAGCCCTGGCCAGATAGTTCAGTTGGTTAGAGTATCATCCCAAAGCACAGAGGTTGCCAGTTCAGTCCCCAGTCAGGGCATGTGCAGGACCAGATTGATGTTCCTGTCTCTCTCTTCCTCTCTATATAATTAATAAACATTTTTAAAAAGCTGTGGTACAGCCTGACCAGGGGTGGCACAGTGGATAGAGTGTCGGACTGGGATGCGGAGGACCCAGGTTCGAGACCCTGAGGTCGCCAGGTTGAGCGTGGGCTCATCTGGTTTGAGCAAGGCTCACCAGCTTGGACCCAATGTTGCTGGCTCAAGCAAGGGTTACTCAGTCTGCTGAAGCCCCACAGTCAAGGCACATATGAGAAAGCAATCAATGAACAGCTAAGGTGTTGCAATGAAAAAGTGATGACTGATGCTTCTCATCTCTCTCCGTTCCTGTCTGTCTGTCCCTATCTATCCCTCTCTCTGACTCTCTCTCTCTGTCTCTGTAAAAAAAAAAAAAAAAAAAAAAAAAAAAAAGCTGTGGTACATATATACAATGGAATATTAGTCATAAAATGAATGAAATCTTATCATTTGTAGCAGCATGGATGGACCTAGAGTATATGATGCGAAGTAAAGTAGTTAGAGAAAGACAAATACCATACTATTTCACTTATATGTGATATTTAAAGAACAAAATAAACAAAACAGACTCACAGACACAGAATAGACTGATGGCTGCTAGAGGAGAGAGGGTTGGGAGCTAGATGATAAAGGTTAAGGGCTTAAGAAATGCAAATCGGCCTTGGCTAGTTAGTTCAATCAGTTGGAGCATCATCCTGAAACAACAAGATTGCAGGCTCGATCCCCAGTCAGGGCACACACAGAAAGCAACCAATGAATGAACAACAAATGAATGCTTCCTTTCTACTTCCCTTCTCTCCCCTTTCCTCTCTCTAAGAACCAGTCAATTTTTTAAAAAGTACAGATTTTTAGTTACACCAAATAATCGCAGGGATGTAAAATACAGCATGTGAAATATAGTCAATAATACAGATGGGTACAAAAGTAGGTTTATAGTTGTATGTATGGAAAATAACACAATAATTTAAAAATAATGCAAGAATAAACTCTGTCCTTTGCATACTCACAGCTGTAAACCTTTTTTTGCCCCACTCTGTATTGCAATAATTATGTATGGGGCCAGGTCGGTACTGAAAATATCAGGTGGGAACACTTTGTAATTGCATCCGATTGTCTAACCTCTATGCTGTACACCTGAAATGAATAGGAAATAACACTGAATTTAATCTATAATTGAAAAATAAAAGTAAAAAAAAAAATTTTTAAGCCTTGCCCATGTGAAAAACAAAAACACAGCATGACATGCTCCCTAACCCTACTTTAAATGCATGATCAGCCTGCCCTGACAGTGGCGCAGTGGATAGAACGTTGGACTGGGACGTGGAGGACCCAGGTTCGAGAGCGCAGGTTCATCTAGTTTGAGCAAAGATCACCAGCTTGGACCCAATGTCGCTGGCTTGAGCAAGGGGCCACTTGGTCTGTTGTAGCCGCACGGTCAAGGCACATATGAGAAAGCAATCAATGAACAACTAAAGTCCTGCAACGAAAAATTGATGCTTCTCATCTCTCTCCCTTCCTGTCTGTCTGTCCCTATCTATCCCTCTCTCTGACTTTCTGTCTCTGTCAATAATAATAATAATAATAATATAATAATAATAATAAATGCATGATCATTGTTTTAACTAGGCAGTTCCTGCTGTTTGGCTATCCTGTAATCCTAATGAGCTTGCTCTCCTGAGCTCCAAAATAACTAGTTCACATCAATTCTTTAAATCTCCATCCCTCTTCATCCTAACCTCACTGTCTGTTGATGAACTTGCCTTCATCCTTCATTGACTAAGTAGAACCCATCAGAGTAGGGCACCTTATCTTGCCAAGACAATTCTACCCACTTTCCTCTATCTGCATCTACTCTCTGCCTTCTTATTATATATTTAAGGTTTTCTACTCCTCTCAAAGGCAGTTCTGCCATTTGTATCTTTCCTCTTTAAAGGGTTTTGTTCCTACAATTATGCTCTCTTCTTGTTCATAATAAATTCCTTCCTCTCTATGAAATCATTCCCTTCAACACACAAAAGAACTGGTAATGTCCTCTGTGTTAGTCTTCTATTTACTACTGTAATAAATATACAGACTTAGCATCTTAAACAATACCACATTATCATCTTACAGTTCTGTAGCTAGAAGTCCTACACGCATGGCTCTGGGCTAAAATCAAGGGGCCAGCAGGGCTGCCTTCCTTTCTGGACGCTCTCAGGCAGAACCCAATTCTGTACCCTTTTCAGCCTCTAGAAGCCACCCACATTTCTCAGCTCATGGTCCTGTTTCCCATCTTCAAAGTAAGCAATGTCCTCCTGTGCCTTTTTTCCAGTCACACATCCTTGATTACCTCTTCTGCCTCTCTTTTCCACTTGTATGTATCCCTGGGATTACTGTTATAAAAAATTCAAGTGAACACATTTGAATTGGCTTTACTAAGCAATTCATAAATCAGGCAGCATAACTTCTTGCTTACTAGAAAGGTGTTTGGAGGGATTTTACAAAATTTAAGGTTTTTATAGAAAAGAAGGATGAAGCAAGGAAGCTATAAGGAAAAGAAAAGAAAGGATTATTTTAAGCCAGGATATATTTTTTTTTTTTTGTACCAGAGAAGAAGGAGGATTTTATTATACAAATTGCCTCTTCTTTGGGGGAATGCAGATGGCCCTTGTGACAAGTAACATCATTGGGAATGATCAGAAAATTTCAGACTGGTTAAGATTACATTTCTGGAAAAGGTCAAAACTGCAATTAGGGTGTTAAATTCAGGTTTGGTATCGTGGGCTTTTAGTACAAGTGATGCAATTTTGGGCCTGTGGTTTTCCCTAACATTACACTGGGTCAACCTGAATAATCTAGGATAATCTGTTTTATTTCATTATTTTTTAATTGCAGGAGATTAAGTAGTGATTGAATTCTTTTTTTAACTTTTATTGATTTTTAGAGAGAGAGGAAGAGAGAAAGAGAGAGAAATATTGACTTGTTGCTCCACTTATGCCACATTGGTTGAGTCTTGTGTGTGCCCTGACCCAGGATTGAACCCACAAACTTGGTGTGTCAGGAGGATGCTTTAGCCAACTGACCAACTCAGCCAGGGCCTTTATTTTGAAAATCAACTGATTAGCAATCTTAATTCCATCATAAATCTTAATTCTCCTTTGTCATGTAACAATATATTCATTATTTCCAGGAATTGGGGCCGGAACTCTTTTGGAAGCTATTATTCTGACTACCACACCCTCTTAGAAAAAACAAAAACAAAAAACACCTATCCTTGACTCTAGAATCTAATCTAGTCAATGTCCTATATCTCCAGTGATTAGACATTTATATAACTTACGAAGTGATCACCCCATAAGTCTAGTTCCTATCTGACACCATATATAGTTATTATAATATTATTCACTATACTCCCTGTGCTGTACTTTACATCCCCATGACTATTCTGTAACTACCAATTTGTACTTCTTAATCCCTTCACCTTTTTCCTCACCCCTCCCCATCTGGCAACTATCAAAATGTTTTCTGTATCTATAAAGTCTCTTTTTGTTCTGCTTGTTCATTTATTTTGTATTTTAGATTCTATATAGAAGTGAAATCATACGGCATTTGTGCTTCTCTGTCTGACTTATTTCACTCAACACAATACCCTCTAAATCCATCCATGCAGCATTGATTTTAATAGTGAAATAATGGGAAAACTACCTGTCGTTAGCAGCAGAGTGGCTATATCAATTATAGCTTATTAGTACAACATTTATAGTATCTCAGAAACATCATAAAAAACATTTCAAATAGATATGTAAAATATGAGACTTCATAGAAATTTCTAAAATGTACAATAATATGTAGAAATCGTCCCATAAGAAAAGGTTTCATTTTAAAAGGCTGCAACTTTAACAAAATTGGACTTTCCCAACATGTCTTCGGGCAACCTTAAAATGTTGTTCTTTTTCTTTTTCTTTTTTTGTCAAGCAAAAAAAAAAGACATAAAATTTTAGAAAGCTTAATGAATCCCTATATCTTGTAAATACCTGAATTCGTTGATGGTTTGCAGCAAAGGAAAAAAACTGAAGCCATGTCAATTTCAAAAGGTACCTTCCCCTTTTGTATCACTAATCTATCTTTGTAATGTCTGGAAACAGGTCCCTAAACTTGCTGCTAAACCACTTTCCTTCAACAGGCAAAGCACTGGATGAAACAGGTGATGCCTCTCATTATAACTAGCTCTTCATTATCATTGTTTATTTGCACCCTGGTGCCATTGAACAAGTATTCCAATTTTTCTGATCTCCTTTTAGAAACTCAACAAGCCACTGTCACCTTCCAAATAATGAAGGAAAACTTGATGTGGACAGAATGTTTTGGTTCTCTGGGCACCTTGAGATGGAGCACCTTGAGAGCTCAGTAACACACCTGGTTGGGCTGCTTTCTTTCTTTCTTTTAATTTTTTTAGCTTTTTTTTTTTGATTAATTTTTATTTTTATTTTATTTATTCATTTTTAGAGAGGAGAGAGAGAGAGACAGAGAGAGAGAGAGAGAGAGAGAGAGAGAGAGAGAGAGAGAAGGAGGGAGGAGCTGGAAGCATTAACTCCCATATGTGCCTTAACCAGGCAAGCCCAGGATTTCGAACCGGCGACCTCAGCATTCCAGGTCGACGCTTTATCCACTGCGCCACCACAGGTCAGGCCTTTAGCTTTTTTTTTTTTTTTTAATTTTATTTATTCATTTTGGGGAGAGAGAGACAGAGAGAGAAAGGAGGGAGGAGCAGAAAGCATCAACTCCCATATGTGCCTTGACCAGGGAAGCCCGGGGCTTTGAACCAGCAACCTCAGTGTTCCAGGTCGATGCTTTTACTCACTGCGCCACCACAGGTCAGGCTGGGCTGCTTTCTTGATGATGCTCTGCACATTGCCATGACTCAGGCTCTCAGCATCAACAGGAATTGGTCTGTGCCAGAAATAGTGAAAGGAGTCTTGTCTACCACTGTGAGAGTCATTGACTTTATCAGAGCTTAGTCCTGACCTCAACCTTTTCAAGAAATTTTGACTAGAAAAGAGATCAGAGTAGAAAGGTCTTGTCTCTTACACACAGTCCACTGACTTTCCAAAGAGCAAATCTTTTTAAAAATTAGGTTTTCTTTTTAATTACAATTGACATTCAATATTATATTTGCTTCAGGTGTATAGTGTAGTGGTTAGATGTTTATATAACTGACAAAGTCATCCCCCAATAAATCTTGTATCCACCTGACACCAAGTATGGTTATTGCAATATTATTGACTCTATTCCCTGTGCTGTACTTTACCTCCCCCTGGCTATTTTGTAACTACTAGCATTGTATTTCTTAATCCCATCATCTTTTCCACCCAACTCCCCAACACCCCTATCATCTAGCTAGTTTGTTCCCTATATCTATGACTTTCTTTGTTTTGTTTATTTTGTTCTTTAGATTCCACATAAAAGTGAAATAATATGTTTTTGCCTTTCTCTGACTTATTTCACTTAGCATAATACCCTCTAGGTCTATCCTTGTTGTTACAAATGGTAATACTTCATTTTTCATGACTGAGTAGTATTCCATTGTATATATGTACCACAGTTTCTTTATCCATTCCTCTTTTGATTGGATTTTTTTTTTTTTCATTTTTCTGAAGCTGGAAACAGGGAGAGACAGTCAGACAGACTCCCGCATGCGCCCGACCGGGATCCACCCGGCACACCCACCAGGGGCGGTGCTCTGCCCCCCAGGGGGCGATGCTCTGCCCATCCTGGGCGTCGCCATATTGCGACCAGAGCCACTCTAGCGCCTGAGGCAGAGGCCACAGAGCCATGCCCAGCGCCCGGGCCATCTTTGCTCCAATGGAGCCTTGGCTGCGGGAGGGGAAGAGAGAGACAGAGAGGAAAGCGCGGCGGAGGGGTGGAGAAGCAAATGGGCGCTTCTCCTATGTGCCCTGGCCGGGAATCGAACCCGGGTCCTCCGCACGCTAGGCCGACGCTCTACCGCTGAGCCAACCGGCCAGGGCTTGATTGGAATATTTAATCCATTTACATTTAAAGTAATTGTTGGTAGATATGTAGTTATTGCCATTTTATTGTTTCCTGACTGTTTCTGTAGTTCTCGGTTCCTTTTATTGTTCACTTGCTCTCTTCTCTTATAGGTTGAGGATTTTCTGTTGTGTTGTGTTTGGATCCCTTTCTCTTTATTTCTTGTGTATCTCTTGTAGATTTTTGGTTTATAGTTATATATGTTTCACACATACAAAGCTATGTTAGAGCAGTCTATTTTAAGTTTATGTATCTTAAGTTTGAACATGTTCTAAAACTTTTTGGTATTTTTCTGAAGTTGGAAACGGGGAGGCAGTCAGACAGACTCCTGCATGCGCCTGACCGGGATCCACCCGGCATACCCACCAAGGGCGATGATGCTCTGCCCAGCTGGGGCACTGCTCTGTTGCAACCAGAGTTATTTTAGTGCCTGAGGCAGAGACCATAGAGCCATTCTCAGCACCCGAGCCAACTTTGCTCCAATGGAGCTTTGGCTGCGGGAGGGGAAGAGAGAGACAGAGAGGAAGGAGAGGGGGAGGGGTGGAGAAGCAGATGGGCACTTCTCCTGTGTGCCCTGGCCGGGAATCGAACCTGAGACTTCTGCACGCCAGGCCAACGCTCTACCACTGAGCCAACTGGCCAGGGCCTTTGCCATTATTTTAAACTTCTTTCATGTATGTACGTGTATGTGTATCCCTTGACTTACTGTTGTTATTACACATGATCTTTCTACTTTTGCCTCTTTTTTTATTCAGTGAGAGGAGGGGATACAGAGACCAATTCCTGAATGTGCCCCAAATGGGGTCCACCTGGCAAGCCCACTAGGGGGTGATGCTCTGCCCATCTGGTGCATTGCTCCATTGCTCAAGAACTGAGCTCTTCATAGCACCTGAGGCGGAGGCCATGGAGCCATCCTAGTGCCTGGGACCAACTCAATGGAATATAAAGCCATGGCTTCAGGAGAGGAAGAGAGAGAGAGAAGTGAGAGGGGCTGGGGTGGAAAGCAGATGGTCTCTTCTCCTGTGTGCCCTGACTGGGAATCAAACCCAGGACATCCATGCTGCGGGCTGGCACTCTACCACTAAACCAATGGACCAGGGCCTACTTTTGACTTTTATACTAGCTTTAGTGTTAGTTGGTCCACTGCTTTTATTATATGTTTGCCTTTGTCAGGGAGAATTCTTTTCATTGCAATATTTTTTAATTTATATATTTTATTTTCTTCTTCTTAAAGAAGAAAATTTCTTGTAACACTGGCTTGGTGGTGATGAACTCCTTCAGCTTTTTCTTGTCTAAAAACCAAAGAACAAATCTTAATGTAATTGAACTTCATGAATAAGTTGTATGTGTGCTCAAAAGGGAGAGAGATAGAGAGAGAAAGAGAGAAACAGAGAGAGAAAAGCTTTCTCAGAACATTTAACTACAAGGCCTTCATTTACAGTTTTGTTACATTGTAGGTATCTTTTACCATGAGACTAAGGTTAATCTTTTGATTCAAGGCCCTACATCAGGGGTCCCCAAACTTTTTACACAGGGGGCCAGTTCACTGTCCCTCAGACCATTGGAGGGCCGGACTATAAAAAAAACTATAAAAAAATCTCTATGCACACTGCACATATCTTATTTTAAAGTAAAAAAACCAAAATGGTAACAAATACAATATTTAAAATAAAGAACAAGTAAATTTAAATCAACAAACTGACCAGTATTTCAATGGGAACTATGGGCCTGCTTTTGGCTAATGAGATGGTCAATATGCTCCTCTCACTGACCACCAGTGAAAGAGTTGCCCCTTCCGGAAGTGCAGCGGGGGCCGGATGAATGGCCTCAGGGGGCCGCATGTGGACCGCGGGCCGTAGTTTGGGGACCCCTGCCCTACATAGAGCATTATGGATGCTGCTAAAGGAAACCTCACCAACTCTTATAGTTCAGCCACCATTTCAGGAAGTGAAGATGGATTTCAAGCAACATTGTAACCTTTCCAATGAGGAGAAACTTTCTGTGGACTAAAGTCCATTGATAACGTCTTGTTAGTTTTTCTGCAAGCACAAATCATCAATACCACTGAACAGCATCATAGTCTTTTGACTGTTACTTCCACTCAAATAGCTTTAAAATTAAAACATGAACTCATCATCCTTTTTTGGCTCACAAAAAGCTTCAATAACGTATACCTCACCTAATATGATTCCATTGATTTACAATAATAAGGCATGAATTCAACTCAGTTTTGGAGTCTGTTCTTTGACCTATGTAAACTAATGTTTGTTGCACTTTTTGCCATTTAAAATAAATCAAATGGATGATATAAACCAGTATCTTATTTAACTCAAAGGCAGCCTTGCCCTGGTCGGTTGGCTCAGTGGTAGAGCGTTGGTCCAGCGTAAGTCCAGGGTTCAATTCCCGGCCAGGACTCACAGGAGACGTGCCCATCTGCTTCTCAACCCTTTCTCCTCTCCTTTCTCTCTATCTCTCTCTTCCTTTCCCACAGCCAAGGCTCCAATGGAGCCAAGTTGGCCCAGGCTCTGGGGATGGCTCCATGGCCTCCACCTCAGGTGCTAGAATGGCTCCAGTTGCAACGGAGCAACGCCCCAAATGTGCAGAGCTTTGCTCCGTAGTGGGCATGCCGGGTGGATTCCAGTCGGGCGCATGCAAGAGTCTGTCCCTGTGCCTCCCTGCTTCTCGCTTCAGAAAAAATTTAACAAAATAAAAAAGACAGCCTTCCCTTGGCTAAATAGTTCAGTTAGAGTTTTGTCCCAGTATGCAAAGGTTGCAGGTTTGATGTTTGTGTCTCTCTCCCCTCTCTCTAAAATCAATAAAAAATTTTTTTTAAATTTAAGGTAGCCTTTCACTGGAATTTACTGTTGAGAAAGGTTATGGTTGCCTTTTATTTTATTGACATTTGGATTTAATTCACATGAATGAAGATAATATTTTGCATAATTATATTTATAGCAGTAATTTATTGCTTTTAAAAGAAGGTAATACTGTGTTATCACTTCATATATTAATACAACTTTACAGAGTCTGATAAGGATAGCACTTTTATTACTTTCCTTTCAGACATAAAACTGAGGCACTGAGAGAGATTAAGTAACTTGTCCAGTGTTACACAGTACCTGATACAGCCGATAGTTATGTCAAAGGAATTGTCAATGTAATAAAATAAATGGAATGTAATCAACTCAGTTTCTGTGCATTTCTGAAAAAAGTTTGTTTGGATTTCATTAGAATTTTGGAGCTTCCTAATCAGTGATCCTAGGGCTAAGAACAACTGGATGAGACAAGCCACGTACCATGGGCCCCTATGGGGCCCCTTCCCTCTCTTTGTGTTATAGTGCCTGGCATACAGCAGGTGCTCTATGTACAAATATTTGTCAGATGGCACACAGGCAGGATGGCTGTCCTCAGGTGGCCCAGGAAGTAGACTGCCTCCCAGGGCTCTACTTGGGAGGTGGGGGCAGTTCAGGGTTTGGAAGTGTTCCTTGGTGTTTGTACCCTAGCCAGCCTTTGATCCTCAGCTTTGCAGATTCAGAACTCTGATTCTATCAGCAATTAAAGAGCGTATTAATATCTGAGGGACACAGTCACATTAATGTAGCCTGCTTGCCTAATATTTAAGAGCCAAAACTCACTGATTTATAATGAAAAATAGCAAGGCCAGAAACACAGGAATGTTGAAATTGTGAATAACAGGGTATTCTCCAAGAAGGCAGACCTACATAGCAGAGAAGGCATAACTGGAAACTTACCTGGTAAATATGGATGAACAAGAGGCGTTAAATAGAGGAATTCAGTCTTTATCGGCCTCTGCTGAGAGAGACTGAGACATTCATCTCCACAAATAAGGACAGTCCTGCCAAGCTTAGCAGAATGGAATGGCTCTCCTCAGGACCTTTGCGTTCCGACGCTTGTTGGCCGAGGTGGCTGCTCACTCTGCCGCTGACGGCAGTTGTTTCTTTGTCTGCGCCGATGATTTTAATCTGGTTATGGTCATGCTTTATTGGTGAGACCTCTTTCTGATGAATTTGCATCTCCCAATACAATTCATTCATTGACTTTAAAAATTTTTTTTATTTTTTGTTGATTTTAGAGAAAGGAGAGAGAGAAAGGTGGGGGGAGGAGCAGGAAGCATTAGCTCATAATAGTTGCTTCTTATATGTGCCCTCATTGGGCAAGCCCAGGTTTCAAACCAGAGACCTCAGCATGCCAGGTTGATGCTTTATCTACTGCATCACCACAGGTCAGGCCACTGACTTTTTAAATAATTCTCCAGGGCAATTTTATTAGTGGGCATTCTACTATAACTTCAGAGTAATAATGATTACCATTTTCTTTCTTTCTTTTTCTTTTTCTTAGTGAGAGAGAGGCAGACAGATAGGGACAGACAGGAAGGGAGAGAGATGAGAAGCACAGTTCTATCTGCAGCACTTTAGTTGTTCATTGATTGTTCATATGTGTCTTGACCGGGCTGGGGGGGCTCCAGCTGAACCAGTGACCCCTTGCTCAAGCCAGCGACTTTGGGCTCAAACCAGTGACCTTGGGCTTCAAGCCAGTGACCATGGGGTCATGTCTATGATCCCATGCTCAAGCTGGTGAGCCCGCGTTCAAGCCAGTGAATCCACACTCAAGCTGGTGACCTTGGGGTTTCAAACCTGGGTCCTCTCCATACCAGGTTAATACTCTATCCACTGTGCCACTGCCTGGTCAGGCGTAATGACTACCATTTTCCAAGGCCACTCAAAAAGGTCTAGTCCCTTGATCTTCCAATAGAAAATTGCTTCTAATTTTAAAGTCAATACATAATTTTCATGAAGAAAAGGATTCTAGCATTCTCTCAATGAACATTTGGACACGCACCTACTGTGTGCCAGACTTCTTCCACGCATGTTCCTGTTAAGCAATGGAGTACAAAGATCAGTGACAGCTCCTGCCCTTAAGGAGCATGTAGGTGTGTAAACATATCTGTTAGGAAAAATAAACAGCATAAAAGAATATCTATACAAAAAGACTTGTAAACACAATGATGGTATTTAGTTCTAAATAGACATGAGAACAAATGACTGTGGAAGCAATATTCACCAAGAATGAATAAGAAATTTTTTAGGTAGACAAGAGAGAAAAGTGTGTTTCAGTAGATGAAACAACATATGCTAAGGCACAGAAATGTAAAAGGAATGGAGAAGGTAGAGCCCCTGGTGCTGGGAGGAGACGGAGGTGATTGGTGGGGATACAGACAGAGGGATGAGGCTCTCGAGTTCTCCGGGGTCAAAGGTGCAGGACAGCTTTCTCACCACCCAGAAGCCCCTTCTCTCCTACCCGTGGGCCACTTGACTCTTCGTGTGTGCCTACTGAGCCTCTGGCTGTTATTTCTGTCTCTTTCAGAAGCTTCTGCTTTTCTTGGGTCATTCTTTCCTTTTTTTTTTTTTTTTTTTTTTTTTTCCTGAAGCTGGAAACAGGGAGAGACAGTCAGACAGACTCCCGCATGCTCCCGACCGGGATCCACCCGGCACACCCACCAGGGGCAACGCTCTGCCCACCAGGGGGCGATGCTCTTCCCATCCTGAGCATCACCATGGTGCGACCAGAGCCACTCTAGCGCCTGAGGCAGAAGCCACACAGCCATCCCCAATGCCTGGGCCATCTTTGCTCCAATGGAGCATTGGCTGCATGAGGGTAAGAGAGAAACAGAGAGGAAAGCATGGCACAGGAGTGGAGAAGTAAATGGGTGCTTCTCTGGTGTGCCCTGGCCGGAAATTGAACCCAGGTCCTCCGCACGCTAGGCCAATGCTCTACAGCTGAGGCAACCGGCCAGGGCCTCTTGGGTCATTCTTTAAATCAGTGATTTAAGAAAAAATAGTTTTTGAGTACTTAATGCGTATTTACGGAACAATATTTAAAAGCTCTAGGGGCAAAGTGTGAAAAATCAGGTTTCCCTCCCCTCTGTGGTGGCCAGCTGCACAGTTCTGCTCTCCTAGTCTCAGGGACAACCACTTGTGCCATTTTCTGCATAGCTTTCCAGAAAGTCTCTGGATAGACAAGTGTATATGCTCATGCATGCACAGGTGTGTGTGTTGTGTGTGTGTGTGTGTATGTGTTTGTACATAAGTACATAATTATTTACACAAAGAATAATATACTATTATGTCTTACTTTCCTCACTTAAAAACAATTTTTGGCCTGACCAGGCGGTGGCGCAGTAGATAGAGCATCAGACTGGGATGCAGAAGAACCCAGGTTCGAGACCCCGAGGTCGCCAGCTTGAATGTGGGCTCATCTGGTTTGAGCAAAGCTCACCAGCTTGGACCCAGGGTCACTGGCTTGAGCAAGGGGTTACTTGGTCTGCTGAAGGCCCGTGGTCAAGGCACATATGAGAAAGCAATCAATGAACAACTAAGGTGTCGCAACTGATGATTGTCGCAACTAAAGTGAAAAACCGATGATTGATGCTTCTCATTTCTCTCCATTCCTGTCTGTCTGTCCCTATCTTTGACTCTTTCTCTGTCCCTATAAAAAAAGAAAAGAAAATAAAAGAAAAAAAATTTTTGGTGCCTGACCTGTGGAGGCACAGTAGATAAAGCATCAACCTGGAATGCTGACGTTGCTGGTTTGAAACCCTGACTTCCCTGGTCAAGGCACATATGGGAGTTGGTGCTTTCTGCCCCTCCCCTACTTCTCTCTCTCTCTCTCTCTCTCTCTTTCTCTCTCTCTTTCTCTCCTTCTCTCCTCTCTAAAATGAATAAATTAAATCTTTAAAAAAAAGACTTTGGGCCCTGACCGGTTTGTTCAGTGGTAAAGCATCAGCCCAGCGTGTGGATATCCCGGTTCAATTCCTAGTCAGGGCTCACAGAAGCAATGATCTGCTTCTCCATCCCTCCCTCTGCCCTCTCTCTCTCTCTCTTCTGCTCCCACAGCCATGGCTCAGTTGGTTTGAGAACATCATCCCAGGTGCTGGAGCCATCCACTTCAGGTGCTAAAGATAGCTCAGTTGTAGCATGACCCCGGATGGGCAGAGCATCGGCCCCAGACAGGGGTCTCCAGTGGATCCCAGCCAGGGTGCATGCAGGAGTCTGTCTCTCTTTCTCCTCTCCTCTCACTTGGAAAAGAAGGGGGAAACAGATTTTGGAGATATTTTCATATTTATTCATTCTTTTATTTATTCATTTGACAAGTGCTTATTTAGTGTCTACCTGTACCAGGTACTCTTAGGTGGTAAAGATACAGCACTGGACAAAATAGGCAAAATCTCTGCCTTCGTAGTACTTATATTCTAGTTGAAGAGGACATGAAAGACAGAGAAAAACCAAATAACCCTGGCCTGTGCTGGCGCAGTGGATAAGTGTTGACCTGGAATGCTGAAGTTGCCGGTTTGAAACCCCTGGCTTGCCTGGTCAGGGCACATACAAGAGGAGGCTACTGTGAGTTGAGTTTCTACTCTTCCCCCAATCTCTCTCCCTCTCTTCTCTCTCTAAAAATCAATAAATAAAATATTTTTAAAATGGGGGCCACATCATCAGCATGGAGTGTTGTCAAAGTTCGTGATATTTCCCTATCTAATGAGTAAACTATGTGTTTAAGGGCCATTTTTTCTATCTACTTTGCCAAATTTTCTGTTATATATGTCTGTGTGCATGGGGGTGGTATTGGTATTTCATTTTGCTTTGTTTCTGACTTGTAGAAATTCTTCTTAATAGAGCATTTACTTAGCAAAGAACTTATATCTCCTCTGGGATGTAGGGTAACAAATATTTTACCCAATTTGTCAGTTCTCTTTTGACTGTGCTTATAATTAATGACTTTGTGATGCAGAAAATTTTTATTTTTATATAGTCCTATTAAATCATCATTTTTATGGTTTCAGAAATTATTTTTTTAATTCCCTGCTGTTTCTTCTAATACATGTGTTTAAAACATTTAAATATTTAAATACTTTACTTATTTGGAATTCATTCTGTGTAATACGTAAGGCATCACTCCAATTATTTTTTTCCAGCTGGTTACCCAATTATCCCAATGCCATTTACTGAATAATTTCTCACTTCTCCATGATTTTTTTTCTGTATTTTTCTGAAGCCGGAAACGGGGAGAGACAGTCAGACTCCCGCATGCGCCCGACCGGGATCCACCCGGCACGCCCACCAGGGGTGACGCTCTGCCCACCAGGAGGCAATGCTCTGCTCCTTCGGGGCATCGCTCTGTTGCAACCAGAGCCACTCCAGCGCCTGGGGCAGAGGCCGAGGAGCCATCCCCAGCGCCCGGGCCATCTTTGATCCAGTGGATCCTCGGCTGCGGGAGGGGAAGAGAGAGACAGAGAGGAAGGAGAGGGGGAGGGATGGAGAAGCAGATGGGCAATTCTCCTGTGTGCCCTGGCTGGGAATCGAACCTGGGACTTCTGCACGCCAGGCTGATGTTCTACCACTGAGCCAACCAGCCAGGGCCTCCATGATTTTTAAATCCCGCTTTTTCACATGCCAAATTAATTAGGCATGTGTATGCAATTTGATTTCCTATCAAATTCATTGGCAAATGTGCTTTATATGTGTCAAGCATCATTATATACAGTGGTACCTTGAGATACGAGCAGACCAACATACTTTTTTTAAGATACAAGCTGCAACTCAGTCCGTATTTTTGTTCAAGATCTGAGCTAAATTTCAAGATACAAGTCATGATTTGGGAAGCTGCCACTAGTTGGCGCGTTGGCGCACGGGTCCAGTGTCGGCAGCACAACACCAGCATCTCGTTCTTTCTCACTTGTTACCCACAGAGTCAAGTGGAATCTAGTGTGCTGTACTCGTTCTTGCACCATTTTTGCATTTTTTAATAACTTTTTGTGTGTGCTATCATGGGGCTGAAGAAAGTGAGTATAAAGGACAGTGGTGAGAAGAAGAAGTCGAAGAAGTAAAGCAAGAAATAATAGAAAAACATGAGCATGGTGTATGAGTGATTGAACTGGCAAGGCTGTACGACTGCAATACATCTACAATTTGTACCATCCTTAAACAAAAGGATGCCATCAAAAGCACAAATCCAGCGAAAGGAACTACAATTCTGTCCCAGTTAAGGACAAATTATCCGTGAAGAAATGGAGAAGCTTCTGCTGATGTGGGTGAGAGAAGGAGCTGGCAGGAGATACAGTGGCGGAGACTGTAATATGTGAAAAGGCACGTATTATTTACGGCGACTTGAAGAACCATCCACCTCAAAAGAGGCAGCAAAAGATACGTTTAAGGCAGGTCACAGCTGGTTTGAAAATTTCAAGAAGATATCTAGCATCCACTTGGTGGTGAGGCATGGTGAAGCTGCAAGTGAGGACATTAAGACAGCTGAGAAGTACATCACACGTTTTGCTGCACTTATCGCAAAGGAAGGCTACATCCCCCAACAAGTGTTCAACTATTATGAAACAGGATTGTTTTGGAAAAAAATGCCCCAGAGGACTTTCATCACTGCAGAGGAGAAGAAGCTACCAGGCCATACACCCATGAAGGGACGTCTGACCCTTGCATTGTGTGCAAATGCTAGCGGTGACTGTAAAGTAAAGCCACTGCTAGTATATCATTCCAAAAATCCACAAGCCTTTAAGACTCACAAGATTCTTAAAGAAAAACTGTAGGTTATGTGGCACGCCAATGCTAGGGCATGGGTTATGCAGCAGTTTTTTATTGAATGGGTAAGTCTCGTCTTTGGTCCTGCAGTGAAGAAATATCTTCAAGAAAATAAACTCCCGATGAAAGCATTACTAATCCTTGATAATGCTCCAGCCCACCCACCTGGTCTTGAAGATGACATTCTTGATGAGTTCAAATTTGTGAAAGTCCTCTACCTCCCATCCAACATAACTTCAATCTTGCAAACTATGGATCAGCAGGTCATTTCCAACTGTAAAAGGATTTACACAAAGTACTTGTTCCGCCGCTGGTTTGAGATGACTGAGAATACAAATCTAACCCTTCGAGAGTTTTGTAAAGATCACTACAACATCGTGATATGTTTATGCATTATTTTTTTAATCCTATTTTTTGTGTTTTTTTCATTTTTATTTTATTTATTCATTTTAGAGAGGAGAGAGAGAGGGAGAGAGAGAGACAGAGAGAGAGGGAGAGAGAAAGAGAGAGAAGAGAGAGAGACGGGGGGAGGAGCTGGAAGCATCAACTCCCATATGTGCCTTGACCAGGCAAGCCCAGGGTTTCAAACCAGCGACCTCAGCATTTCCAGGTCGACGCTTTGTTTATGCATTATTGACTTGGCATGGCATGAGGTTACAAGAAGAACCTTGAACTCAGCACGGTAAAAGTTATGGCCTGATGTTGTTGCAGACAGGGACTTCAAAGGATTCGAACCAGAGACCGAGACCGAGACCGAGGTAGAAGCATTGGAGGAGACTGTGTCCCTCAGAAAGTCGATGGGTCTGGAGGTAGATGCGGGTGATGTAAATGAGCTCATTGAGGAACATGAGGAAGAACTCTCAACTGAGGAGTTGAAGGAGCTACAGATGATGCAACATACAGAGCTTCTGCAAGAGATTAGTAGTGAGGAGGAGGTAGAGTCAGGTAGAGTTGGAGGAAGTGATTTCTACAAGTGAAATTAAAGACATGCTGGCAATGTGGGAGAAGCTCTCAAGTTTCATTGAAAAGAAACACCCAGAAAAAGTTTCAACTGGCCGTGCTTCGGCAATTTTTTTTTTTTTTTGTATTTTTCTGAAGCTGGAAACGGGGAGAGACAGACAGACTCCAGCATGTGCCCTACCAGGATCCACCGGCACGCCCACCAGGGGGCGACGCTCTGCCCACCAGGGGGCGATGCTCTGCCCCTCTGGGGCGTCGCTTTGCTGCGACCAGAGCCACTCTAGCGCCTGGGGCAGAGGCCAAGGAGCCATCCCCAGCGCCCCGGCCATCCTCGCTCCGATGGAGCCTCGGCTGCGGGAGGGGAAGAGAGAGACAGAGAGGAAGGAGAGGGGGAGGGGTGGAGAAGCAGATGGGCGCTTCTCCTGTGTGCCCTGGCCGGGAATCGAACCCGGGACCTCTGCATGCCAGGCCGACGCTCTACCACTGAGCCAACCGGCCAGGGCCGTCAGCACTTTTTAATAACACTTATTTGTCACATTTCTGTAACATTTTAAAAGGCAGGCAAAAGCAAACCTCTTTGGATAGATTTCTATCCAAAAGTTTTGCAAGTGAAAGTGCCAAAAGTGCAGCCAAAAAGGCAAAAACAGGTGATGATTAAATGAAAAATATGTAATGTTAAGCTTAGGTTAAATTTGAAGTTAAGAAAGTGCATTTTTTTACAATTAAGTTTTTGTAGTTTCATTTTGAGTAAAGAAAGCAGTTTCAGTTTTGTTTAAAGTAAAGAAAATGCAGTTTTAGTTTACATTTAGTGTTAAGAAAGTGCAGTTTTAGCCCTGGTTGGTTGGCTCAGTGGTAGAGCGTCGGCCTGGCATGCAAAGTCCAGGGTTCGATTCCCGGCCAGGTCCCACAGGAGAAGCGCCCATCTGCTTCTCCAACCCTCCCCCTCTCCTTCCTCTCTGTCTCTCTCTTCCCCTCCCGCAGCCAAGGCTCCATTGGAGCAAAGATGGCCCGGGCGCTGGGGATGGCTCCTTGGCCTCTGCCCCAGGCGCTAGAGTGGCTCTGGTCGCAGCAAAGCGACGCCCCAGAGGGGCAGAGCATCGCCCCCTGGTGGGCAGAGCGTCGCCCCCTGGTGGGCGTGCCGGGTGGATCCCGGTCGTGCGCATGCGGGAGTCTGTCTGACTGTCTCTCTCCGTTTCTAGCTTCAGAAAAATACAAAATAAATAAATAAATAAATAAATAAGAAAGTGCAGTTTTAGTTTACGTGTCTACAGTGCCTGCATCTCTTCCTCCTTCCCTCCTCCTCCGCCATTCACCTCCATTATTAGCCACACTCGTCTATCTCCAAGGTAAGTACTAAATAACACTTTTTTTTAATTTCATATATTTTTTTATGCATTGGTAAAGTATACATGTGTGTTTCTTAATTAAAAACATGTCTTTTTTCATAATTTAGGATGGTTTGGGGATGTTTCACAGGACTGGAATGGACTAAATCTATTTCAGTTATTTTAAATGGGAGAAATTTGTTTGATATACGAGTTGACTGACTTACAAGCTCATTACAGAACGAATTAAACTCATATCTCAAGGTACCACTGTATATGCATGAGTGCCACATTTTAAAATATTTTAGCTTATAAAATATGTTTTACTATCTGAAGGAAAAATGCATCCTTTTGAAAAAGATTTTATTTATTGATTTTAGAAAGGAAAGGAGATAGAGAGCGAGAAGTATCTACTTGTAGTTGTTTCACTTTAGTTGTTCATTAATTGTTTCTCATATGTACTCTGACTGGGTAAGTACCAGCGACCTCAGTATTCCAGGTCAACACTCTATCCACTGTGCCACTACAGGTCAGGCAGAAAATGCATCTTATTTTTTAAAAGACTTTCTCTGGCTCTTTTTATTTGGTCATTTTCCATTTGAACTTTAGAATCTGTTTGTCTAGTCCCAAAATAAATCATCTTGGAGCCCTAGCTGGGTAGTTCAGTTGGTTAGAGGGTTGTCCAGATACGCCAAGGGTTGTGGGTTTGATCTCTGGTCAGGACACATATAAGAATCAAGCAAGGCATGCATAAATAAGTAGAACAACAAATCAATGTCTCTCTCTCTCTCTCTCTTCCTTCCTCTCTCTTTCTAAAATCAATATAATAAAAGTAAATAAATAAATAATATTGGTGTTTTTATTAGGATTACATGAAATTTATAAATTCATTTAGGGAGAATCGATTTCTTTGTCATGCTGAAATTTCCTAAACAAGAATGTGATATCATTTAGTACAAGGGTCCCCAAACTTTTTACACAGGGGGCCAGTTCACTGTCCCTCAGACCGTTGGAGGGCCGGACTGTAAAAAAAACTATGAACAAATCCCCATGCACACTGCACATATCTTATTTTAAAGTAAAAAACAAAATGGGAACAAATACAATATTTAAAATAAAGAACAAGTAAATTTAAATCAACAAACTGACCAGTATTTCAATGGGAACTATGCTCCTCTCACTGACCACCAGTGAAAGAGATGCCCCTTCCAGAAGTACTGCGAGGGCCAGATAAATGGCCTCAGGGGGCTGCATGTGGCCCGCGGGCCGTAGTTTGGGGACCCCTGATTTAGTATGTTGTTTTTGTATCTCTCAGTAGTGCTTTAGTTTTTTTCATATAAACTTTTCACACATTCTATGTCTTACTTTCTTTTTCAGTTTTTTTCTTATTAAGTGGTCATATAAAAGCCCTTAGTTTCCATATATAAATTTTGAATTCTCTTTTTATAATTATTTTTCATTTGCTTCTCTTGAATTTTCTGGCTAAAAAATCATATCATCAGCAAATAATTATCACTTTGCTTTACTTTTTAAATTTTTATTTGTTTCTATTATTTAAATATTTTGGTTAAATAACAGTGGTTATAAAGAAGACCCTATTCCTAATATTAACAGGAATGCTACTCTAATACAAACTTCTTTGTCATAGCTAGAAGCAGAAGTTTTTAATAAACATTTGGGGTGCTCACCAGACATCAAACTATTTAAAAGTAAAGAGTTTTATAAAGCAGAGGTTCTTTCTAGTGATGGGGACTTATCATAAGGATATTTGGAAAAGTGAGAGAAACAAGGACGGCAGTGGGGTTGCTAATTACTCTTTGTCTCATTTCCTCCCCTATACTACTGCTATGCTAACATTTTTATATATAGTATGGGGCAAGAGGTAACAGTTGTTCTTATGGAAAGTAATACAATAATTAATAAATAATAATACAAGAATACACTGTGTTTCATGTACTCACAACTGTAAACCTACTTTCACCTCACCCTGCATATGAGGTTGTCTGAAACCAGTCTCTTCAAGAGTTACAATGTGGAGGCAAAATACCCCCAAAGGAAACTTAATTGCAGGGTCTTGCTCTGAAATTTCTCATTCTTTAATGAATGTACCAGAGGAGAATAAAATTGCCAAACAAATTTAAAAAAGAGAGAGAGAAAGGGAGTATGAGATCCAAATAACCTAGTTAGTACGCCTATAATTAGCCAAAACTTGGCCTAAAAGAGACTATTTCTTTTTCATCTCAAACACAAAAAAATTTGGCCCCTCCTTGCCTAGTCTGTCAATGCCCAACTTTTCCTGTCTAGAAAAACTGCTCTGAGATTGTGCAAAGGCTTACATCTTTATCCTGCACAATGCCTTCAATATAGCAGGTATTTTAAAAAATTGTTGAATGAATGAGTGTTAGGTAATTAGTGTGCCCTGTGTGGTTTTATATTAGCGATGTGTTGCAATGTTTGTTGGACAAAAGGAAAAGCTTTAGTTACTCTGACTTTTGCATCCGCTTTTGAAAAGATGATGAATGTAGATGGTTTCAAAGTGTCATATTACTATAAAGATATGTTTATGGATTGCTAGTAATTGGATTTGTACTGAGACTTTATCAATCATTGTTGTTAAAACTTACTCTATCTTTTGCTGTTTTACTTTTAATTTTCCTGTTAAAATGCCCAGAAGGCACTTGTAACTCTCTAAATCTGTAACTAATTAACAGCTTGTATGTTGAGGTAAGGACATTTCCAAAGTTCCAAGTTGTTGACTTTTAAAGGTTTTAGTGTCTGATATTTTTCAAGTTGTAATAGTAGAAGTAAAGACTTGAATAATTTATGTAATACTCTACATGTGATAGAGACAAAACTAGGAAAATTTTAATGGTCTGGAAAAGGCTTTTTAAAACAACCTCTTTGGTTTAATTCTCTAAATCAGGGGTCGGGAACCTTTTTGGCTGAGAGAGCCATGAATGCCACATATTTTAAAATGTAATTCCATGAGAGCCATACCACGACCCGTGTACGTTACGCATTATCCAATATAAATTTGGTGTTGTCCCGGAGGGCAGCTGTGATTGGCTCCAGCCACCCGCAACCATGAACATGAGCAGTAGGAAATGAATGGATTGTAATACATAAGAATGTTTTATATTTTTAACGTTATAATTTTTTTTATTAAAGATTTGTCTGCGAGCCAGATGCAGCCATCAAAAGAGCCACATCTGCCTTGCGAGCCATAGATTCCCGACTCCTGCTCTAAACGCTATTTAGAAGATCTGATTGATTGAACTGTCACAATCTGAGCTTATGCATGCATGCAATTTCTTAAAACTGAAGCCACCTACATGTTTTATACCGGATGTTTTGTTCTTAATCTATCCAAACTTATTTCATTCTGCTCTCTTCATTTAACCAATTACTAGTTGTGACTTGCTAAATTGATTCATAAGTCTGCAATTAGGAAAAGGATACTGCCCTGGCTGGCTGGCTCAGTGGATAGAGTGTTGGCCCAGTATATGGATGTCCCAGGTTTGATTCCCGGGCAGGGCATGCATGAGAAGTGACCATCTGCTTTTCTTCCCTTCCCTCTCCCCCTTCTCTCCCTCTTCCCCTCTTGCAGCCAGTGACTCAATCGGTTTGAGCGTCAGTCGCAGGCACTAAGTATAGCTTGGTTGGTCCAAGCATTGGCCCCAGATGGGGTGGGGGGGTTGCCAGGTGGATCCCAGTCAAAGCAAATGCAGGAGTTTATCTCCCCTCCTCTCACTCAAAAAAATAATAATAAAATTAAAAAAAAAAAAAGAATGTAGTTCCATGCTTCTCAAATGTTAATGCTCTTGCAGACCACCTAGGGATCTTGTTAAAATGCAAATTCTGATCCTTTTGGTCTGAGATCTTACATTTCTGACAATCTAGTAGGTGATGTTGATGCTGTTGATCTGTGGACCACACTTTGGAGAAGCAAGCCTGATATTTGCTTTTGGTTCTTGCAGCCCAATTTCCAGTTTAATCAGCTGAGATAAAGGTGTTAGAATCTTAATATAAGTATAAAGCATGGCAATCTATGCACAAAGATTTTTCGTCACTTTTTTGGGAAAGCGTTGTGGTCAGGGTCAGCATTGAGAGCAGCACAGCGTCTGATCTGGCGCAGCTCCGTTTAGTCCAGATAGTGAAGACCCAAAGCGTCCAGTTAATGAAAATATATTTGTTTTACACTTGCTATATGCGAGGCCCAATTCCAGGAATAAAAAAAATGCTTTTCTTTTTGTATTTTATATACTATTGGGGTGAAGAAGCAAATCTATCCTTCCAGGTGGCAGTACGTACGCGCAGCGAAGGGGCGCCGTGCAGGCGGGGCTGGCGCACGGGCACTGCCGGCCTCAGGTTAGGTTGTCGGCAGCATCTACCTGGGCCAGCGACATCTGCCAGGACCCGGACAGAGGGAGAAAACTATGGAAAGATCCAGAAGAAGGACAGTTCCGGCAGAGAGAACAAGGACACAGGTCCCGAGGTTGGGAAACCATGGAAGTGGTCGGGTTTGGCATGAAGACAGGTCCGACCGGAGGGTGTAAGGAAGAGAGAAAACATCAGGTCAGCTCTCATCATGGAGGACCGTGGAGGCTGAGGAAGTTTGGGTTTTATTCTAAGGGAGAGGGGAACCACCGGAGAGTTCTGAGCAGGGAAATGATATAAGAGGTCAGTTTCAAATGACCACACTGGTGGCCATGAGGTGAATGTGCCATAGAAGGACACGAGGAGAAATATAAAGGCTGCTTAGGGCATGCCAGCGGTAGACCTTACTGACGTTTCCACTGATAGGATTGTGCCCACATCTTTTTAGAACAGGGGAGAAGTGAAAACATTCAGTGCTGCTCAAGTACTATAAGGTTGAAAATATGGAGATACTCATTATTATGAAGAGCTTTGGCTGATAACTGACGTCTAACGATGTAGGATGCCCAGTTTAACAATAGGTAAGTCAGTGACAAGATGTAACAGCCTGCCTCACCCTTCCATGAACCCAGCCTCCAGGGTGGGCTCTCCAGCAGCAGCCTGACCTCCACCCCCAGGCCCGGTTCCGGAGTTGAACACTTCATCTGCCTGGGATAACCAGGCACTCCCTGGGCAGCAGGCCAGGTGGCAGGACTGTGCTTTTTGTCTCAAATCATAAAGTAACTGCAATGGTTCAAAGCACCATCCCCTCGCTTCTCAAGGAAGGGAAAAGAATTATGATATGTTGAAAACATCAAGTATGCCTGACCAGGTGGTGGTGCAGTAGATAGACTGGGATGCGGAGGACCCAGCTTCAAAACCCCGAGGTTGCTGGTTTGAGCGGAGGCTCACCAACTTGAATGAGAGGGTACTGGCTTGAGTGTGGGATCATTGACATGACCCTGTGGTCGCTGGCTTGAAGCTCAAGGTCGCTGGCTTGAAGCTCAAGGTTGCTGGCTTGAGCAAGGGGTCACTTGCTCTGCTGTAGCCCCCCGTCAAGACACATGAGAGAGCAATCATTGAACAACTAAGGAGCTGCAACAAAGAATTGATGCTTCTCATCTCTCTCCCTTCCTGTCTGTCTATCCCTATCTGTCCCTCTCTCTGACTCTCTGTCTCTGTCAAAAAAAAATCAAGTATATATATATTTTTAAAATGTTTATATAAAATTGCCATTTTGTAAATGGTTGAATATCATCAATTTCATATGGTTCAACCTAATAGCAAAAGGAAGGGAAACTGGAGGAAAATTATTTTTAAAAATAAAAGATATGGTCAATACTTGTTAATGCTTTGAAGGCCTCTATAAAAATGGAGGCACCCTTCAGTATCAGAATCAGCCAGTGGCTGTAGCATATTGGTTAGGATATGAATTTCAAGTCAGACCTCCTTTAATTGAATCCTGCGTATAGAACTTACTGTATGATCTTAGTAAAGTTCTTTATTTATTCTGCCTCAGTTTCTTCACCTGTAAAAGGGAAAAATAAAGAGATCAGTCTTTGGAATCAAACAGATCTAGGTTATCTTTGGGGGCATTTATTTACCTTTTCTAAGCATCATCTTTTTCATCTGGAAAGTAGACAAAAGGTTATACCTAATTCATATGGTTGTTGTGAAAATGTAAGTAAAATCCTCAACAGATAAGTCATTAAATGCTTAATAAATTATAGCTATTACCATTAATAATAAAAATAACTACATTGACTGAATGTCACAAATATATCTTCTTACAGTTTTCTAAAATTAACCAACTCAAAAAGAGATTCAAGTGTTTACAAATCTATGCTTGAATATTCTTTTTTTTTTGTATTTTTCTGAAGTTGGAAACGGGGAGGCAGTCAGACTCCCGCATGCGCCCGACCGGGATCCACCCGGCATGCCCACCAGGGGGGGATGCTCTGCCCATCTGGGGTGTCGCTCTGCCACAATCAGAGCCATTCTAGTGCCTGAGGCAGAGGCCACAGAGCCATCCTCAGTGCCCAGGCCAACTTTGCTCCAATGGAGCCTTGGCTGAGGGAGGGGAAGAGAGAGACAAAGAGGAAGGAGAGGGGGAGGGGTGGAGAAGCAGATGGGCACTTCTCCTGTGTGCCCTGGCCAGGAATCGAACCCGGGACTCCTGCATGCCAGGCCGATGCTCTACCACTGAGCCAACCAGCCAGGGCCTATGCTTGAATATTCTATAATAGCCATTACCCTATTCAGTTCTTTAAAAAATTAATTAGAATTTTAAAAAAAATCCATACATGCACTCAATTTATATAATTTAGATCTATGAACAATGTTGTAATTTCAAAATGAATACTATAGGAAAACAGTAAAAACATTATTTAATGCAGCATAAAATCACAGTTATGAAGTTTTATGTAGCAAAACAGTAAAAAAAAAATACTGTTTGGTCTTTTGGTAAAGAAAGCATATTTTATTGTTCTCTACAATGAAGAAAGGCAATAAAGGGTTGACAGAAGTCTGGGAAAGAGGCAGCCATACATCTGAGAGATAGCTATACATCCAAGAGGCAGCTATACATCTGAGAGGCAGCTATACATCCGAGAGGCAGCTCATGCTCATTTCCCTTACATCTCTGTACGGTTCTGACACAGTGCTGTCATGATTCACGGGCTTCAACTCCAAGGAGATAGTCTTTCAACTAGAATGCTCTTATAAGTGATATAATTTAAAAGGCAAGGAAGAAAGAACAAGGACATCCCAAGAACATATATTAAGACAGGCTCAGAAAATCGAGAAGGTAAGCAGATAGAAAATGAACAAGAAAAGATCAGCTCGGATTGAGTCTTCAAATAATTATGAGAGATGTTTGTTTAGGAAGACACGCCTATAGGGATCTACATGTTCAAAGAGAAAAAGAATGAATTCAAAGATGATATCATTGCCATGAATTTGATTAATGAAGAGGACGACATTAATGGTTATAGGAAAAGTGCTTTTATATAACTGAAAAAGGTAGAATTACTACACAACCGCATCATACTTCATTGACCAAGAATGTATTTTCCCCTGAGGCTCAAGAGCTCTAAAGCCACATAAAATATTTCATTGCCTTGTGACTCATAATGCTGGCACATCTTACATCACGTTCAATTAAAGAACAGTGCTTGTTTCCCTGCACCATCTTCCTACAGAGAAACTGAGGAATGCAAAGGCGAGTGACATTGTCAGAAATACAGTCTTCACCTCTACATTAAATATTCATGTTCACAAATATATATATATAAATATATATATAAATATATATATATTTATATATATATCCATATATATATATCCATGTTCGCTTCCTGTTTGGAATTTCCACACCTCACTTTAAAATGTCTGCTCTCAATATTACAGGGTGCTTATATAGTTTTCGATATTTATTAGTCTGCAACTGTTTAGTTTGGGTTTGGACTAGGCAGACTGTGCCTGGAGGTCCTTTCTCTATGCATTTGTTTTGCTTTGAAAGGAATGAGTCACTATGGCGAGGTAGTTAAGTTTAGTATTTAGTTTCACATAACACCAGTTCAAACACAAGACCTATCTTATTTAGTTCAAGTTTCTACGTCTCACTTTACTCAATAGAGAGTTGTGGCAATGCTTACTGCATTTGGTTGTTAAGAGCACTAATTGTGTGTAAGACAATCAACACAGTGTCTGGCGCATGGTAGAAAGCTAAAGGTACAATAATTACATTTGAACTATTTATTAGATAAAGTTTGAAGGACTTTAGGACTTATATGATGGCATTTATTTATTAGGATAGGAACTTAAGTCAAGTCCTTGCTTCATGAAGTGTTCCTAAGCTATAACAATCTCTTCTGCATGTGACACTAATTGCATGCTTTAAGATATCTTTATTATCATTTTTATGATGGGGTAGAGATTATTGCCTCATGGCATGAGTTGCAAAGATCATAAATGAGAGTTCTACTTCTGGGAAGAGGGAGTAAATATACCTCTTCCTACATCTTCCATTAAATATAACTTAAAACCATGCCCATCATCCATAAAACAAATATAAATATACTCTGAAAGGTGGAGAGAAGGCAGACCACCTGGGGACCTCAGGATCCAAGAAATGACATAGTGGTGAATTCCCTGGGTTCTCCTTCTTTTTCTTAAAAATTTTTAAAATTGATTTTATAGAAAGAGGAAAGGAGAGAGAGAGCGAAACATTGATTTGTTTATTCCACTTGTTTATGCATTCATTGGTCGATTCTTCTATGTGCTCTGACTGGGAATGGAACCCCCAACCTTGGCATATGAGGGTGAGAAGCCTTCTGCCTAGGAACACCAACAGGCACATACAAAAATAAACAAAAACCCATGCTTTATCTAACCCAGTGCTGGTCAACCTGGTCCCTACCGCCCACTAGTGGGTGTTCCAGCTTTCATGGTGGGCAGTAGTGGAGCAACCAAAGTATAAATAAAAAGATAGATTTAACTATAGTAAGTTGTTTAATAAAGATTTATTCTGCCAAACTTAGTGAAAATCCGACATAAAGTACTTGGTAAGTAATTATTATTATATGCTTTAACTTGCTGTAACTCTGCTTTATAAATTTTATAAAGTAAAGTTACTTTCCTACTTTATAAATCACCATTACTGTGGAACCAGTGGATGGTTAGAAAATTTTACTACTAACAGAGATACAAAAGTGGACGGGAGGTATAAAAAGGTTGACTACCCCCTGACCAAACTATCAAGAAAAGGCAGTCTAGCATGATAGAAAACTTTGAGACAATAACTAGTCTATTCCAGCCCAAAACCACAGACAAAAGTCTCCTCACCTTTACCCACATCAGGCAAGGCTAGATGGGGAGCCCAGACACCCATCCTCTCCAGGTTGAAATGACGCATAGTCAACCGGCCCAATAGCGTGGGGTCGGAGAAGGCGAGGCAGGGAAGTGGGAACTTTTACCTCATGAAGCAGTGATGAGCCCTCACCCCCCATACCCCACAAAGACAGGATGAACCATTGAGGGGCCTGGACTTCCACTCCCGCCTGGCGGTGACGCAGACTTCTTCTTCCTCCTCACTGTGGTGGTGTCGCGCAGGCATTGCGGAAAGACAGGACTGCCACCACTGCCCAGTGATAATGGTTACAAGGCCATTCTCCCTTCCCTACCTCGGTGTGAATGTAGTCCCGTGGAAAGTAGTGCGGAGGCACTCCTATCTCTCCCAGCCAAGGAGGTATCAATGGAGGTCAGGTGGGAAGGGAGAGCCCTCACCCCACCCCCACCCCCACCCAGCAGTAACAAGGAGCCCCCACCTGTGCTGCCAATAGAGGCTGAGTACTAGACTCCCACTTCACCTGGAACTAACAGGGAGCACTCCCACTCACCTCTTCCGCTGCTAGAGTGCTATCAGAGGAAGCGAGCTAAAACGGGCTTAAATACGATTCAGAGTGTCATAACACAATGTCTAAAATGTCCCCACTTTGCCTCACCTGTGGTGGCGCAGTGGGTAAAGCGTCACCTGGAACGCTGAGGTTGCCGGTTCAAAACCCTGGGCTTGTCTGGTTAAGGCACATATGGGAGTTGATGCTTCCTGCTCCTTCCCCCTTTCTCTCTCTCTTTCTTTCTCTGTCTCTCTCTCTCTCCTCTAAAATGAATAAATAAATAAAAATAATTTTAATAAAATAAAATGTTCCCACTTCAAGTGAAATTCAGTCACCATACCAAGAACCAGGAAGATCAAACTGAATGAAAACAAAATAGGTACTATTAGAAGAACTAGCACCCAACACATAAGCTCTAGTTTCTTCCAGAAAATAGAAGGAATGCTTCCTAATTCATTTTGTGAAGCTATTATTATCTTGATGCCCAAACCAGACAAAGACAGTACAAAACAACAACAACAAAAATACACACAACAAGCCTGACCTGTGGTGGCACAGTGGACGAAGCGTCGACCTGGAACGCTGAGGTTGCTGGTTCAAAACCCTGGGCTTACCCGGTCAAGGCACATATGAGAGTTGATGCTTCCTGCTCCTTCATCTCTCCTCTCTCTCTCTCTCTAAAAATGAATAAATAAAATCTAAAGCAAGCAAACAAAAAAAAAAACAACAAAAACACACACACAGAAAAACAAAGAACTGAAAACCAGTATCCTTCATGAATATAGATGCAAAGATCCTTAACAAAATGTTACCAAATAAAATTCAAACATCCAAATCCATTCATATATATATATATATATATTAAGTAATATATATATTACTTAAACACATAAAGAATTATACATGGTAACAGTGAAGTTTATTCCAGCGATGTATGCTTGATGTGATATTTGAAAATAAATGTAACTTGCCATCAATAGGCTAAAAATTTAAAAATTACATGTTTTTTTAAAAATTATTTTTATTTATTTATTCATTTTAGAGAAGAGAGACACACAGAGAGAGAGAGAGAGAGAGAGAGAGAGAGAGAGAGAAGAGAGAGAAGGAAGCTCAGGAGCAGCAAGCATCAACTCCCATATGTGCCTTTACTGGGCAAGCCCAGGGTTTTGAACCAGCGACCACAGTGTTCCAGGTCGACGCTTTATCCACTGCGCCACCACAGGTCAAGCCAAAAAATTACATGTTTATATCAGTTTATGCACAAAAAGCATTTGACAAAATTCAACACACGATAAAAATGTTCAGAAAAATAGAAATAGAGGACTTCCTCAATATGATCATGAGCCTTTATAAAAAACCTACAGATAACATTATATTTAATGATGAATGAGAATGCTTTTCCTCTAATATCAAGAACAAATAAAGAATGTCTACTCCTGGCACTGTTACTCACCATAGAGCTAAAAGTTCTAGCCAGGGCAATAAAGCAAGAAGAAGTAGAAAGGCATATGGATCAAGAAGAAAGAAGAAAAAAAAGCTGTTCTTATTTACAGGTGACATAATTGTCTACATAGAAAATCCCAAGGGATCTACCCAAAATTCCTACAACTAATAAGTGAATTCATCAAAGCCACAGGATTCAAAATAAGCATAATAAAACCAATTATGTTTTATATACTAGTAATTAATATGTTATTACACAGTTGATTAATTAAAGACACAATACCATTTACAATCACTCAAAACGTTGAAATACTTAGATATAAATATTACAAAAACAGGTACAGGATTTCTACACTGAAAATGACAAAACATTGGTAAAAGAAACAAAAGGATGTTTAAATAAATGGAGAGACATACCATGCTCATTGATTGGAAAACTCAATATAATAAATGTCCATCTCCCTGGATTTGATATATAAGTTTAATGCAATTCCTATCTAAATTCTGGTATGATTTTTATAGATATAAGCAAGATCATTCTAAAATGTATATGAAAAATCAAAGAAAGTAGAATAGTTAGAACAATTTTGAAAAAGAAGAAGTGGGAGAAATCAGTTTACACAATTGCAAGATTTTTTTATACACTTCATTGATAAAGACAGTGTCTATCCACAGATAAACAATGAGATAGAAAAAACAGCCCAGAAATAAGTCCACATAAATGTCTGACTTTTTAAATTTTTATTTATTGATTGGTTTGAGAGAGAGAGGAAGGTAGAGAGAGAGAGAGAAAGAGAGAGAAACATCAATTTGATGTTCCAGTTATTTATGCACTCATTGGTTGATTCTTGTATGTTCCCTGACCAGGAATTGAACCCATGACCTTGATATATTATGATGATGCTCTAACTAACTGAGCTTTCCGGCAAGGGCACTTATGTGATTTTTGACAAAGTTACAAGCACAATTTAGTAAAAGAAATATCACTTTAAAAAAATGGCGTTGGAGCAATTGGAGCAAATTCATTTTAAAAAGCAGAATTTCAACCTAAACCGAAAAGCTTATCTAAAAATTGACTCAAAATAGATCAACTACACAAGTGTAATAAAGAAATGATAGCCTGACCAGGCAGTGGCGCAGTGGATAGAGCGTTGGACTGGGATGTGGAAGGACACAGGTTCAAGACCCCGAGGTCACCAGCTTGAGCGCGGGCACATCTGGCTTGAGCAAAAAGCTCACCATTTGGACCCAGGGTCACTGGCTCCAGCAAGGGGTTACTCAGTCTGCTGAAGGCCCGCAGTCAAGGCACATATGAGAAAGCAATCAATGAACAACTAAGAAGTTGCAACGTGCAACGAAAAAACTAATGATTGATGCCTCTCATCTCTCTGTCCCTGTCTATCCCTCTCTCTGACTCTCTCTCTGTCTCTGTAAAAAAAAAAAGAAGACTGGTTTCTTTGCATTAAAAAAAAAAAGACATGATAAAAATTTTTAGAAAAACACACAATAAAAAAAATCTTTGAAATCTAGAGACAAAGAGTTCTTAGACTTGACACCAAAAACATGATCCATAGGAAAAAAATTGATAAATTTGAGTTCATTAAAATTAAAAGTTTCTGCTTTGTGAAAGTTCCTGTTAAAAGAATGAAGAGACAAATACTAGTGTTTAAATACATAAATAAGTCTCAAAACTAACAGTTCAAAAAAAATCCAGTCAGAAAACGAACAAAGACACGAAGAAGCATTTCACTGAGAACATATAATATATATATATATATATATATATATATATATATATATATAGCAAATGAGCACCTAAAAAGATGTTTAACATAATTAGCCACGAGGCAAATGCACATTAAAACCACAATGATGTATCACTACAAACCTATCAGAATGGCTAAAATAAAAAAAGTAGTGAAAACAGCAAGTTCTGTATCATTCCTACATTGCTGGGGGGGGATGTAAAATAGTATAAACTGTTCTGGAAAATAGTGTAGCAGTTTCTTAAAAAAACTAAACACGCAACTACATAATGACTCAACAAAACACTCCTGGGCATTTATCCTGGAGAAACGAAACCTTACGTTCACATGAAAACCTGTAAACAAATGTTATAGCAGCTTTACTCCGAAGAGCCAAAACCTGAAAAAGACCCAGATACCCTTCAGTGGGTGAGTGGTTAAAAATCTCTGGTACATCCATGTCAGCCATAAAGTAGAACGAATGTGTGATACACGGGACAAGCTGGATACATCGACAGAGAATTATGATGAGTGAGAATGTAAATCCTAAAAAGTTACATACGATTCCACATACATCATATTATTGAAATAAAAAAAATGAAAGAACTGGACAACAGAGACACGGTTCCTGGGTGGGGCTGTGAAGGAGGGGGAGGGGAGGAGGAAGTCTGTGCCATTGGACAAGCACAACACAGGGACGCCTGTGCGGGTGCCACTGCTCTCTACTGTCCGAATGCCAATATCCTGGGAGTGACACGGTACTACATTTTGCAAATATCACCATTGGGGGAAACTGGGTAAATGGTACTTGGCATTTCTCTATGTTACTTTTTACAACTGCATGCAAACTTATACTTTTCTCAAAACAAAAAGTTTAATTACAAAAACACAAAAAACCAACAACAACCCAGTTCTGGATTCCAATCCCATGTGCAGGTAATTTTAGAAAGACAGCCACTTACTCAGCCTCAGGTTACTCATTTGTCTAATGGAGGAAATAACATGTGTATGTACTATATCCTGGAATTGGGCAAATAAAGAGAGAGTGTTTAAGAATTTGCACACAGTTACATACTTGGCACCAGGCTTCTGGAACAGAAGGAACCATGGTAATTTTCTATTTTGTTGGTCTCCAGATTATTATTATTATTTTGGACCCTGGAGACCAGGAGCTGGACAGTGTGGAGCGGGATGGGAAGGTAGAGCAGAAAGTGCCCCGTACATGCTGCGCCTAACGTCCCACCCATGTGCCCCACCCCCACAGCCCTGCTCTCCTTTGCTTTCCATACTAGAATTCTGAGGGGCTGTTTCTTTGTTTCGGGAGGCGCGGGGGTGGGGGGTGGGTCGTCCCATTTCCTTGACTAGGAGACTGATAACCAGAAAGGTTTAATGACTTACTCAAGATACGAAGATTGTTGGTAGTGGAGCTGAAGACAACACAAGGACTACTGACCCCAGTCCAGCGTTTTTTCACTGATGCCCTTGTATTTTGCTTGAATTCTCAATACAGTATTTTTGTCAAGAATGCAAATAGCTTCTTAAACAGCTAGTAACTTGCTAAAGTAATAACATTTATCACTGTCTAGAACCATAACTTTATACAGTGTTCCTTAAACAAATGGATTGAATCTGTAGACCGGGGGTCCCCAAACTTTTTATACAGGGGGCCAGTTCACTGTCTGTCAGACCGTTGGAGGGCTGGACTATAAAAAAACTATGAAAAAATCCCTATGCACACTGCACATATCTTATTTTAAAGTAAAAAAACAAAATGGGAACAAATACAGTATTTAAAATAAAGAACAAGTAAATTTAAATCAACAAACTGACCAATATTTCAATGGGAACTATGCTCCTCTTACTGACCACCAATGAAAGAGGTGCCCCTTCCAGAAGTGCGGCAGGGGCCAGATAAATGGCCTCAGGGGGCCACATGCAGCCGTGGGCCATAGTTTGGGGACCCCTGCTGTAGACAAATTTGTAGTGGTGGTATTGTTTATAGGTGGATAGAATTCTAGCAGTTGTCAGCACATATTTGAAAAAAAGCTTGTTAGTGCCACCTAGTGGTCCAAGTGATAGACAACAGAGCAGTAATTCAAAAGATATTTTATTAATAGATTCCCCCTTTTAAGGCTATTTCAATTAATATACTAATATACAAAAAGTCATTGCCAACTACTTCAGCCACTTTATTTCCATGTTTTAGGTGAAAATGCTTTTGAGAATGCAATGGAAATGTCTCATTCTTGGTTTAACTATAAAGTTAATCTCTGCTAATGAAAAGCGTTCGTCTTTGACAGCAAATTACTTAGAGGAACTATTTTTAAGGCCAAATTACTTGATAGTTCCAACTAATTTTTAAATCAGAATAGTGAATGCTGACTTAATCCAGATCCTTAAGATTCTTGTAAAACTAGTAGGTAGGTTACACTAGGAACTTAAAAGTCCTAACACAGTCTTTTTCTAAAAAGAATCCGCAATCTACACTTTTAAGTCTTACTCTGTGTAAAAGAAAATCTCTCAATCGTGTTGAAAACTCATGTCATAGTGTACAATTATAAATAAGTGTACAATTTAACCATTAAAAGTGTTTTAACTGAAGTTTTCTAATGAACATATATTTCTTTCAATGAAAACCTATACTTAATAGATATAATCCTCCTCCTAACATCAAAGCAATTATTTGAGCACACCAAACCCATCTTAACAACTATTGAATCCTTACAACACTTAATTACATCTATATTCTCACCATATAACAATTTTCTTTCTTTTATGAGGGGTCATGAAAGGAGTGAATCATAAAATAATTTGTTTGCCCAAGGTGTTATTAACTTTAGAAATTGCTGGTCTTCTGGGATGGCCCACTTATCAGAGCTCTTCTCAGAACAATTATGCCAATGATGACTAAATCGTTCAGTACATAAAGAAATATCTGGTAGCCAAGGATAAGGGAAGTTGTTAACAAGTCTGTGGAGGGAACTTGAATAAACCCAAGAACATGGGTTTCAGAAACAGCCACTGAAAGGAATGAGACCAGTGACAGAAAGAGAAGAGAGAAAGGTGTTTGGAACAGAGGCGAGGCACCAGCCTGGCAGAGGCAGAGAGGTCTGAGACAATGCTTGGGAGGGCTTACAGAGCTCAACAGGAGACGTTTGGAAAACAGTTTTATGTGCCCATTTAAAAGTTTCAACGCATGCAAATTATTTTTTCCGTTGTTCCAGATTTATTTTAATAGCTGATTTTTTTAAAGTTTATTTATAGATTTGAAAGAGAGAGAGGAAGAAAGAAAGAGATAAACATCAACCTACCATTCTACTTATCTGCGCATTCATTGGCTGACTCCGGTATGTGCCCTGATGGAGGATTGAACCTAAAACATTGGTATATCGGGGCAATGCTCCAAACAACTGAGCACCCGGCCAGGACTTAATAATTTAAAAATTTTAAACCATTGACTAGATGTTTATTTCCACACTGCCAATTAAAAGAAATTACTTAGCGTGCGGAGGACCCGGGTTCGATTTCCAGCCAGGGCACACAGGAGAAGCGCCCATCTGCTTCTCCATCCCTCCCCCTCTCCTTCCTCTCTGTCTCTCTCTTCCCCTCCCGCAGCCAAGGCTCCATTGGAGCAAAGATGGCCCAGGCGCTGGGGATGGCTCTGTGGCCTCTGCCTCAGGCGCTAGAGTGGCTCTGGTCACAACATGGCGACGCCCAGGATGGGCAGAGCATCGCCCCCTGGTGGGCAGAGCGTCGCCCCATGGTGGGCTTGCCGGGTGGATCCCGGTTGGGCGCATGCGGAAGTCTGTCTGACTGTCTCTCCCTGTTTCCAGCTTCAGAAAAATGAAAAAAAAAATAAATTAAAAGAAATTACTAAGAAAGTATGAAGCAGGCCTGACCTGTGGTGGCGCAGCGGATAGTGCATTGACTTGGAATGCTGAGGTCGCCAGTTCGAAACCCTGGACTTGCCTGGTCAGGGCACATAGAGGAGTTGATGCTTCCTCTTCCTCCCCCCTTCTCTCTCTCTCTTTCCTCTCTCTCTCTCTAAAAATGAATAAATAAATATTTTTAAAAAATATGAAGCAAATGTAGCCCATTTCCAAATGTTAAAGTCAGCGATGAAGTTTACAGGTAGCACTCATTAGTTATGTCAGGCAGTAGTAAGTTCTTATTGTACATTACCAACTGACCAATTAAAGTTATTTCCTGCTTTAAAAAACATATCTGAACACTCTTGGAATATCTTCATATTTTTCCAGTTAAATAGTTCAGATAGAATATTGGAGACAGGTAGGAACAAAAGTAGGTCTCAAAAGGAAAGTACGTGAAGCCTTTCAGGTTGACTTTTTGAAGTTACAAGAAGTGGAATGGGTGTGAGTCAGATAGTGAACGTTTAGATGCTGGCTTCATGGTTTTTGTATGCCCTGAGCTCATGACTCCAGCTTTTCCCTCTGTAAACTGGGAATTATTCTTCCTCTTATGGTCATTGTGAGGATTAAGTGATATAAATATATTGTGTGCAAGGTGACTCTGAATGCTTGGCACTCAGTAGGTGATCAAGAAATGTTCACGTCTTTCCTCTTTGAGACTAAACATACCAGGCAATATATAAAAGCAATCAGCAAAGCATTCGCAGCTCTTTCCTGTGGTCCTCTGCTTTCACTGGCAGCACAGACCTGCACTGGCAGAGAAGTCACGAGCTGTTTTTAGTAAGTGCCACATAAAACTCATAATGCCCTAAGAATCCATTATTGCACATAATTATAACAACTAGATTTTGTGTCTAGGGATCTATATTTTTAAATACAATAATTATAAGAGAGCAAAACTCGCTTGTTCTATTTTAACTTGAGGTCGCTACTGTCTTAGTTTTAGAGCCCACATGGAACTTCTTAAAGAATAAGGAACGGTAAGTACGTAGGCTACAAAAAGAGCACTTTTAGTTTTAGAATCGGTATCAACCAAATGTGAAATGCTGCGAGTGTTTAACAAGATTTTTGTACTGAGATTTGAGAAAACACTCTTGCTTCCATGAACACGTACAAAGATGTGTAAATTAAGACAGATTATGCTTATTAAGGATTTTATTTGACTCACTAACCCTTCTGATGTTATTACCATCCAAATTCCAGAACATAAACGTGCTATCACTGAATAAATGTCACTATTGAGATGTAATGTCTACATTAGGGATCCTCAACAACTGTTTAATACTCACCCACTCTCATATTAATAAGTTGTGCTTATAGACATATCCATTCTTAACTCAGTGGTTTACTGATGAATTTAGCAAAAGAAAAAAAAAAGGTTGTCATATTGAGAAAGGGCAAATTCAGCCCTTTTAAAAACAATCTGGCAATATTTAAAGTAAAACTATAATGGAAATTTAAAACTTTTAAAACTTTGAGTAATAATTATCTATAAGAAATAGTCCTTGCCTGACCAGGTGGTGGCACAGTGGATAGAGCGTCGGACTGGGATGCGGTGGACCCAGGTTCGAGACCTCGAGGTCACCAGCTTGAGCGCGGGCTCATCTGGCTTGAACAAGGCTCACCAGCTTGGACCCAAGGTCGCTGGCTCGAGCAAGGGGTTACTCAGTCTGCTGAAGGCCCACGGTCAAGGCACATATGAGAAAGCAATCAGTGAATGACTAAGGTGTTGCAACAAAAAACTAATGATTGATGTTTCTCATCTCTCTCTGTTCCTGTCTGTCTGTCCCTATCTATCCTTCTCTCTCTGCCTCTGTTAAAAAAAAAAAAGAAAAAAAGAAATGAAATAGTCCTTAAGTATACCTATTTATATAGTTTGGCATTTGAAATTTTGCTTAACATTTTCCTTCTTAAGCCACGCAATGTATTTTGTCTCTTTATGTTTTTTCAAGTAGATCGTTTAAAAAATTAAAACCCCTCGGGCCCTGGCCGGTTGGCTCAGCGGTAGAGCGTCGGCCTAGCGTGCGGAGGACCCGGGTTCGATTCCCGGCCAGGGCACATAGGAGAAGCGCCCATTTGCTTCTCCACCCCTCCGCCGCGCCTTCCTCTCTGTCTCTCTCTTCCCCTCCCGCAGCCAAGGCTCCATTGGAGCAAAAATGGCCCGGGCGCTGGGGTTGGCTCTGTGGCCTCTGCCTCAGACGCTAGAGTGGCTCTGGTCGCAACATGGCGATGCCCAGGATGGGCAGAGCATCGCCCCCTGGTGGGCAGAGCGTCGCCCCCTGGTGGGCGTGCCGGGTGGATCCCGGTCGGGCGCATGCGGGAGTCTGTCTGACTGTCTCTCCCTGTTTCCAGCTTCAGAAAAATGCAAAAAAAAAAAAAAAAAAAAAAAAAATTAAAACCCCTCAATGTTGTTCTTTGCTTTTAAAAAAAATTTATATTATTCTTGTTATTTACATCTAATATTATTCTACTTATTCAATCATTTATTCATTCACTCCATTTTGGGTGTGTCTCACAAGTTTGGATTATGCATAATTCTAGCCATGACAGCTGGAGAAACATGTGCATTTCTTTAACTATTCTGAGCACTCGTCAGAACTTGCCTTTAGCTAGTTTTACAGTCCTCTTTCTCTTCTTGTCTCAGGAAGAGAAGTACGGAAGTGAGTAAAAAAGCTTTCGAATGTCGCTCTGATACCCTAGATCCAAATGTAAAAAAAAAAAAAGGACATGTGTAGGGGTGAGCTGCACAGTCACAACTGGGAAGTGCAAGGAAGCTCTGAAGGTGTGAGAATGGAGGGGGCCTTTTGACACCTCGACTGTAGGTTAGCAGCACTCACTCCTCCCCCATCTTTGCTCTTCCCTCTTCATTCACACCTCTGCCACACTCCAGCCCACCTGCTCCAG
Source organism: Saccopteryx bilineata (assembly GCF_036850765.1). Classification (NCBI taxonomy): domain Eukaryota; kingdom Metazoa; phylum Chordata; class Mammalia; order Chiroptera; family Emballonuridae; genus Saccopteryx; species Saccopteryx bilineata. Next base: position 108,603,610 of record NC_089491.1, on the reverse strand, counting down.
TCCTCTGGCCTGAGGAAGAGATGCCAATGCAGGCTACAAGAGTAATCCCAACTCTGCAATTTTATGGTGCTAACTAGAACTTTTTATTAATTTTTGATAAATGACAACTTCATTAAACATAGCTATTATTATAATATTATTTTGTTAGATTCAATGAGTATCTTTTGTTTCCATTACTGAACTAGTTTTACCTCTTAGTGTATCATACATTTTGTTTATTTTTATGCTTAAAATAGCCTCTAAAATGGATTCAACTTGGATTAAGCATAAAGGGAAGAAATGACTCATTTCAGGGCGTTCGACAAAAATAAGACGTGCTGCTGACACGGCCTCACAGGAGGAACTGATGAAGCTCATGGCCTACTATAACTCCTGGGGCAGAAGCAAAAAGTAGTGCGGTGGGGGCCCAAAGAGAACCAGACTTCCGCCCTGGCCAGTTGGCTCAGTGGTAGAGCATAGGCCCTGCATGTGGATGTCCCAGGTTTGATTCCTGGTCAAGGCACAAAAGAGAAGCACCCATCTGCTTCTCCACCCCTCCCCCCCCCTCCCTCCTCCATGGAGCCTCCACCTCAGGCACTAAAAATATCTTGGCTGCCAGCATGGCCCAAGATGGGCAGAGCAACAGCTGCCCAGTGGATCCCGGTTGGGGAGTGTGCGGGAGTCTGTCTCTCTATCTCCCCTCTTCTCACTTGGAAAACAAAACAAAACAAAAACAGGCTTTACAAAAGGAGGCCCATTTTAGCCGAGCCTTGCCGGCCATGCAGGAAACAGCGCAGATCATGAGAAAAGCATAGGAAGTCTGAGACCTGTTCTGAGAGGGCACCGATGTTAGTGTGAATGGAGCGCAGAGGGGCTTTAATCATTAAGCCCTCAGGACAATGAGGTTCTGGTCAGCATCAACCAGTATTAAGAACAAAGCCTCCAGGCTGTTGACCACAGAAATAGAGTTGAAGTCAAACTAAAGATAACATCGAGGGCCCCGTTGTGTTTCAGCTGCAGAACCAGAAAAGTGGAATGACCCCACTGTCCGTATCCCTGCAAAGCCAGACAGAACAATGCTATGGCTGACATTGGGACCAGAGGCATTGGTCACCCACCCCTGCCCTGGCCTCAACCATTCAGTTGAGACCATGACCCTCTCTCCTTTAGTCATCATGATTAATGATTTCCCCCCTATATAACCCTTTCCTAAAAGCCAGCAGGAATTTGAGATCTACTGCTTTAAAAACATCCCCAATTTTCACCTCTCAACAAATAAATTGTTTTCCTTTATCCATATCCCTTTCTGATTTGCACCCAAAGGCATCTATTAGTTAGATATGTATTTTTATTCATTATTTTGTATAATATTAAGTTGGAAACTTAGAATAAAATATTTAAGGTTTTCTATGGCAGTATTCTTCTCCGATGTAAGGTAATTCAGCAGGTTTTAAATGCTGGCAGTAGGTGATAAGTTGACAATAATTACCTTGTGTAAGGTAGGGTTTCCTAGTTCCTTCACATTTCCCTTCCCCGCCCCTGCAAAACCGCCGCCCAACTCCCGCCTAACAGCTGACCCAAAGATGACTCAGGCTGTTCACACAAACACACCTTTAACTTAAAGTTATATACTTCCTACCTCTGAGATGCCTCTTAGTCCATTGCAACTCTATTAAAAAAAATGTTTAATCTAAAAAAATAAATGCCAGATCACAGACCATCTTATACATGTCCTACTGGGATGCCTGTCACTCCATGTAAATGCTATCCATTAAACAAAGTGTAACTTAAAACAATAATAATGAAAATTTGGAAAATAGAAGAAAAAACTACTACCTGTATAGCTACTCCAAGTACTGTATTTTGGTCTATTTGGCAGAGCCATTTATTTATTTATTTATTTATTTTTAGAGAGGAGAGAGACAGAGAGGGAGAGAGAGGAGAGAGAGACAGAGAGAGAGAAGGGGGGAGGAGCTGGAAGCATCAACTCTCATATGTGCCTTGACCAGGCAAGCCCAGGGTTTCGAACCGGCGACCGCAGCATTTCCAGGTCAACGCTTTAGCCACTGCGCCACCACAGGTCAGGCGGCAGAGCCTTTTTTAAAGCTAGTTTTTTAAATTGTAGAAGTGATACAGAGGTTTTGTTTCCAGTAATGACAGAGCACTTACCCTGGACTAAGCCTCCCACAAATAACAATTATGAACTCTGGACAAAACATAAAAAATAACTAGAGAGTGACCAAAAGCAGGCACAAACTGGGGAGACCTCAACCCTGGAAAAAAGGGAACTACACTTGGTGAGACCCATGGTTAAACAGATTTACTCTACTCCTGAGTGCAGCAGAGCATAGCTAGAGCTTAAGCTGAACTTGAAGCCTGAGAGTCAAAGGACAGAGTTTGGCACTGCCAGAACAACTGAAAACCGAGGGGTGTTTCTGGAAATAAGAGCCATTGAAAAGACAGTCCCAAAATCTGTGTATAAACTTCCTTCAAATTCTTGGATGACCTCTTCGTTGCACATGCATGGTCTCAAAAAAGCCCAGGATAGCAACGACTAGAAAAGGCTAAGGAGGAATTTTGGTTGCTGCCTACCAGAAAAGAGACGGAGTCTGGATTTTTTTATCGTATCTACATTTTTAGTCCATTTGGGCTGTTATAACAGCTATCACAGACTGGCTTAAAACTAATAATAACTTATTACTCACAGTTGCGGAGGCTGAAAGTCCAAGATCAGGAAGCATGGTCAGGTGAGGGCCCTCTTCCAGGTCACAGACTTCTCATGGAATCCTCATGTGGTGGACAGCTCTAGGGAGCTCTGCAGGATTTCTTCTATAAAAGCATTGATCCCATTTATGAGAGCTCTACCCCTATGACCTAATCACCTCCCAAAGACCCCATTTCCTAACACTATCACATTGGATGTTAGAATTAAATCGTGTGAATTTTAGGGGGACACAAACATTCAGACCACAAGTACCAACCAAGTCAGAGGGCTTAGTAAACACTTCAAGCTCTCAATCAAAATAAGAGTGGGACCACATCTTTGGAGGAAAAACCATTCCCCAGGACTAAAGTTTTGTTCTAAAACTAAGAATAAATTAAAATAGTTTTGTTTTGTTTTTAAGTGAGAGGAGGGGAGATAGAGAGATAGGCTCCTGCATGCGCCCCTACAGGGATTCACCCAGCAACCCCCTCCCTGTCTGGAGCCAATGCTTGAATCAGCTGAGCTATCCTCAGTACCTGAGGCTGATGCTCAGACCAATCAAGCCACTGGCTGCTGGAGGGGAAGAGGGAGAGAAGGGGGAGACAAAGGGGAAGAGAAGCCGACGGTTGCTTTTCATGTGTGCTCTGACGGGGGATCAAACCTGAGATGTCCGCACACTGGGCCAATGCTCTATCCTCTGAGTCAATTGGCCAGGACCTAGATACATCTTAAAAATATAAAAAGTCGCCTGACCAGGCGGTGGTGCAATGGATAGAGTGTTGGACTGGGATGCAGAAGGACCCAGGTTCGAGACCCTGAGGTCGCCAGCTTGAGTGCAGGCTCATCTGGCTTGAGCAAAAAAAAAAAGCTCACCAGCTTGGATCCAAGGTCACTGGCTCAAGCAAGGGGTTACTCGGTCTGCTGAAGGCCCGTGATCAAGGCACATATGAGAAAGCAATCAATGAACAACTAAAGTGTCGCAAGGAAAAACTGATGATTGATGCTTCTCATCTCTCTCCATTCCTGTCTATCTATCTGTCCCTATCTATCACTCTCTTTGACTCTCTCTCTGTTCCTGTAAAAAAAAAAAAAAAAAAAAAAAAATATATATATATATATATATATATATATATATAAAGTAAACTTACAGAAGTTCAAAGTCATCAGCCAATATCTTAGCTGCCTGCTAGAATGGAAATCAGATCTCTTAGAGGAAGACGAATTAATTCATGTTCATGGACACTATCGACAATGTCTTGGATAAAAAATATTAAAGAGGTAAAGAAATAGGATAATATGACTCAAGATCAAGAGAAAAAGTAGTCAATAGTAAGAGACCCTGAGATGACTCATACATTAGAATTAGCAAACAAGGACTTTCAAGCAGTTATAATTATTTTCAAAGACTTACAGGAAAAAATATTTATAATGAGTGAACAGATGGAGGAATTTCCGAAGAAAAATTAAAGCCATTAAAAAAAGTATTAAATAAAATTCTAGAACTGAAAAGTGCAGTATCTGAAATGAAAAATTCTTTGGATAGGCCTAATACCAGACTGGAGATGGCAAAAGGGTCAGTGAATTAAAACATCAACAGAAAAAGTCCAATTTGAATAACAAAAAGGAAAAGGATATAGAAAAATTAGCAAAGCCTTAGTAAGTTGTTAAACAACATCAAGCAGCCGAACATGCATGCAATTGGAATCTATAAGAAGGCAGAAATAATGTAATGGGAATAAGAAATATTTGGAAAAAGGATGAAAATTTCTCAAATTTAGTGAAAATATCAATTTACAGTTTCAAAAACTTCAGTGCTCTCCTAGCAGCCAAAATACAAAAATAAGTAAATAAATAAAATTAAACCAATGCACTACCAAACTGCTGAAAACAAAAAGTACAGAGAAAAGTCTTAAAACAACCAAAGGAAAAAATATGTATTATATATAGGGGAAAAGTAAACAAATTATAGCTGTTTTCTCATCAGAAAAAAAACAAAGACTAGAAGACAATAATATAACAATTACAAGTGGCTGAAAAAAAGAAAAGAAGTAAGTCAATTAAGAATTCTATACCCAGAGAAAATAATCTCCAATAATGAAAGGTAAAGTCATAAAGATAAATGAAAGCTAAGAGGATTTAACATTATGGGTCCAGCATGCTTCTGCTGCACAACTCTGCTAGCGGTGAGGATTTAACATTAGAGGCCTCCACTACAAAGAATACAAAAAGATTTTCTTCAAGTTTAAACTAAAAGGCATGATATGAGAATTTGCATCTACAGGAATACCAGTTCTGAAAAAGCAAATATGAAAGGCTATATTTGTTTCCTTTTGCTGCTGTAATACATTACCACGAAGTTGTCTTCACACAAGTATATATATATATATAGTTATCAAGTGAAAGGCAGGGAGGCAAAGAGACTCCCGCATGTGCCCTAACTGGGATCTGCCTGGCAACCCCCGTCAGGGGCTGATGCTCTGTCTACCTGAGGCTCCTGCTCCATTACTCCGCAATCAGGCTATTTTAGTGACTGAGGCGAGGCCATAGAGTCATCCTCAGCGCCTGGGGCCATGGCTGCAGGAGGAATAGAGAGAAGGGGAGAGGGGGTGGAGAAGTAGATGGCTGCTTCTTCTGTGTGCCCTAACTGGCAATTGAACCCAGGACTTCCACGCACTGGGCTGACGCTCTACCGCTTAGCTAACTGGCCAGGGCCAAGACAAATATATTTTTAAGATATAACTCTGGAGGTCAAAAGTCTGAAGTGGGTATCAGTAGGTGGGCTAAAATTAAGGTGTCAGGAGGGCTATGTTCCTTCTGGAAGCTTAGAGTTGAATCTGCTTCCTTGCTTTCTCCAGCTTGTCGAGGCCCCATTTCTCCACCTTCAAAGCCAGTAATGTCAACTTGTGTTCTTCTCATGCTGCCATTTCTGCTTCGCCTCCGTTTCTCCATTTTAGGGATTCCTGGAATTGCATTGGGCCCAGTTGGAAAATCCAAGATAACATCCCTGTCCTGAAGTCAACTGATTAACATTCTTAATTCTGTCTGCCATAATTCCCCTTTGCCATATAACCTATTCACAAATTCTGGGAATTAGGACATGGAAATGCTTTGGAAGTCATCATTTTGCCTTCCACACTTTTATTACTTCTTAATTTATTTAAAGGATAACTGATTATTATTGTAAAAATTCCAACATAGTCTGTGGTATTTATAGACAATTAGATATAGAGTGTAGGATAGCAAAAGCAGAAGGACTGAAGGGTGGTAAATGGAATAAAGTGTTGCAAGAGGCTTCCATTTTATATGAAATGCTATAATATTATTAGTGCTGGACTAGGATGGTTAAAGATACATACCGCAATCCTAGATCAGATTCTCTCAACTGGGGTTCCATGGAACCTCTGTCTCTGCAAGGTGTTGCTAGTTTTGTTTGAGGTCATGATTTCATGAGATGCCTGAAACAAACAAAAGACAAGCTACATTACATTTTTGTCTTCCTGTCTGAAACAAAAGATCTGTCTTAAAGGGACTCTGTTGGCATCTGGAGTGATGATGCGCTACCAATGGTTGGCTGCAGCCTCTTGTTAAAAAAGAGAAAAGAAAAGCCAGGTGTTGATGTTGTCACAATATGCACTTTTCTCTACAGAGAGGTGCATGCCATTCAAAACTGTTAAAGATGTAATGCAGAACTGTGGAATGATGTTACAAAAAAATGGTTGTGTTTATTAAACAAAGACCAATTTATTCAAGGAAACCTGGGCTAAGAGTGCATGTATTTCTTGCCATATGCAGTAACCCTGAGGCTTATCAGAGGAAGAGTTCTTGATAGGGTGTCGGAGCTTAAGAGAATTGCAGGAGTACTTTTAAGAAAATAGTGTTTTATTTATCTGTCTTAAAGGGACTCTGTTGGCATCTGGAGTTGCTCAGTGCTTTGAAAGGAAGAAGAGTTTCAGAAATAGGCCTACTGTGCAGACCTGAAAAAAAATTTACATAACCAGTTGAACAAATCTCTGCAAGACCCTGTTGAAAACGTTTTGATATCAAGTGACAAGATTCCTGGATTTGAAAGGGAATCTTTGGAAAAATCATGTTGCAAAAGGAAATTTTGAAATGTTTCTACTCCTCGAGTTTGAAAGTGAGGAGGGGTATCACCAAGTGTCAATTTTCTTGAATCCACCTGGATGAATTGCAGCAATAACTAAACAGTATTTTTCTTCTCTTCCAGAACAGGGTAATTCAGGAGGGTCCCTTACTCTAAATCTGTTCAGCTTGAGAACTTCCGAGTTGTACACTCTGTACATCTGGGTGGGTGAGATTTACTGATCTGCCCCGGGACAAGTTCTGGATTTCTTTAAAAACAAAAACAAAACAAAAAACAAATCCTGTAATTCATAGAAAAATAATGAACATCTCACTGCAGTTTTCAACTGCTTTCACATGTGAACAAGCTTATTTATTTCAGGTAAAAATGAAATTTGTACTTATCCCAAGTTCAACTCAGAATTAAAAGTATAGTAAAGCGTATATAGTCTAAGAATTTTACATTGATGTGCTCTGAATTCTTCCCTTCCATCTTTTGTGCTATTGTTGTAACACATTTTACTTTTACATGTTATAAACTCTCAATATATTGTTGTTATTTTTGAGTCAGTTATTTTAAGAGCTATTACATATAAGAAAAGATGTCCTTTAGATTTATAGTCTAAGCACTTCCTCAAATCTTCATTTCTTTGTGGAGATCCACATTACTGTATAACGTAGTATTTCTTCTGCCTCAAGAACTTCCTTTAAACTTTTTGTAATGCAGATCTGCTATTGAATTTCCCCAGCTACTGTCTGAAAAAGCGTTTTTCCAAGATAGTTTTGCTGTGCATAGTAATTAGAAATCAGTTTTTTTCTTTCAGCACTTTAAAGATGTCACTCTGCTGTTATTTGTCAGTTTCAGAGGAGTCTATTAGTCTCATCTTTGCTCTGTAGATAATGGATCTTTTCCCCCCTTTTGATTGCTTACAAGATTTTCTCTTTCTCTTTGGTTGTCAGCAATTTAATATAATGTATCTAGTTTTATTTTTAAATCCATCTTGGCATTCTCTTGAGCTTTTTGCACCTGTGGTTTGATATGTTTCATTATTTTTGGAAAAATCTCAGCCACTGGTGCTTCAAATATTTCTTCTGCTTCATTTTAACTCTCTTCTCCTTCAGGGATTCAAATTATGCATATATTAGACCATATAATATGGTCTAATTTTTTTTTTTTTTTTGCACTTCCCTGAAGCTGGAAACGGGGAGAGACAGCCAGACAGACTCCTGCATGCGCCCGACCGGGATCCACCCGGCACGCCCACCAGGGGCGATGCTCTGCCCACCAGGGGGCGACGCTCTGCCCCTCCGGGGCGTTGCTCTGCCGCAACCAGAGCCACTCCAGCGCCCGGGGCAGAGGCCAAGGAGCCATCCCCAGCTCCCGGGCCATCCCCGCTCCAATGGAGCCCCGGCTGCGGGAGGGGAAGAGAGAGACAGAGAGGAAGGAGGGGGCGGGGGTGGAGAAGCAAATGGGCGCCACTCCTATGTGCCCTGGCTGGGAATCGAACCCGGGTCCCCCGCACGCCAGGCCGAGGCTCCACCGCTGAGCCAACCGGCCAGGGCCTAATATGGTCTAATTTTTAAATCTTTTTTTAATTTTATTTTTGAGTTTTAGTTTGGATAATCTCTATCTTCAACCTTACTTTCTTTCGCTGTGCCAAATCTGATGTCTTTAGAAGGCATTCTCTGTATGTTACCATGATTTTTTATTCTACCCTTTCAACCCATCGCTTCTATACCTGCTGTGTTTCCTTGTCTGTTCATTCATATTGCCCACTTTTTCTACTGTGTTAGTCATAATGATTTCATATTATTATGATAAATAAAGGTTTTCTTGGTTATTGTTTTAAAAACGGGATATTAATCTCATAATGATTTTAGATTTCCTATTGCATGGTTCTTATATGCCACCTCTAAATCTGGTTCTGTTGATTTCTTTGTCTTTTGACAATGGATCTGAAATTTTTTAAATATTGGCCCTGGCCAGATAGCTTGTTTGATTAGAGCATCGTCCCAAAGAGCAGAGGTTGCCGGTTCCATTCTCTGTCAGGATGCATGCAGGAACAGATTGTTGTTCCTATCTCTCTCTCTCTCTCTCTCTCTCTCTCTCTCACTTTCTCCCTACCTCTCTCTTTAAAATAAAAATTTTTTTTTTCTTATTTCTTGATGCATATATGTAGAACAGTAGAGAATAAGGTAAATGTATGTATTACTGTTAGGCCTGGGAAGTGCTGAGTCAATATAGTTAGGCACTTAAAAAATATAAATATAGTTAGGCACTGAACTGGATTTGTCTTTTATGGTTGCTGTTTACCTTCCATAGATCACTTATTTTACATTTCATTGGATTTACTTCCATTAGGGTGGGAATTGGTTTATCAGACTTTCTCAATGTTCCGCTTCTCCCTTGTCTTCTTTTTAATTTATGCATGTATGTATGTATGTATTCATTTATATTTTAGAGAGAGGGAAAGGGGAAGAGAGAGGGACAGAAACATCAATCAGTTTCTGCATGTGCCCTGATCAGGGATCGAATAGGCAATCTTTGCTGGGATGACGCCCTAACCAACTGAGCAATCTGGCCAGGGCTTTTAAAACTTCTCTTTTAGTTAGTGCTTCAGAGGGGGTCTCCATTCTCTTGACCCTTCCCCAACCATACACTTTTGCTGCTTCTTACTTGGACATTATTTGGTGCTTGCTGGGGTGTGGGATGGGCAGAGAGAGACCAGAAGAGCTTTATGTGGTTCTCCTTTTGCCTCAGATTTCACTAGACCCTGTATCCCTGGTTTTAGGCACTAAGTTTTCTCAGTGATCCAGTATCTCACTCAGAGGCAAGACCCCCTAATGGATTGAAACTTCACTTGCATCTTGGTAAGCACTGAATAATAAACTCCATATTTTATAGTATAACCTTATCTCCCCCTGCCAAAAAAAAAAAATAATAAATCTTGTTGGGTTCCTTTTGTGAAGACTCATTGAAGGTGATGCTCCTATACTTTAAGGTGAATCTGCTCCACTTCAGCTTAATTCATCTGATTAGGAAACCTGCCCAATCCAATTCAGTTTCAAGAGTAATATCTTGCTTGGTATTTTCCAGATTGAGTGGAAACGGTAGCACATTCTTTTTTTTTTTTTTTTTTCATTTTTCTGAAGCTGGAAACAGGGAGAGACAGTCAGACTCCCGCATGCGCCCGACCGGGATCCACCCGGCACGCCCACCAGAGGTGATGCTCTGCCCACCAGGGGGCGATGCTCTGCCCATCCTGGGCGTCGCCATGTTGCGACTAGAGCCACTCTAGCGCCTGAGGCAGAGGCCACAGAGCCATCCCCAGCGCCCGGGCCATCTTTGCTCCAATGGAGCCTTGGCTGCGGGAGGGGAAGAGAGAGACAGAGAGGAAGGCGCGGCGGAGGGGTGGAGAAGCAAATGTGCGCTTCTCCTGTGTGCCCTGGCCGGGAATCGAACCTGGGTCCTCCGCACGCTAGGCCGACGCTCTACCGCTGAGCCAACCGGCCAGGGTGGTAGCACATTCTTGACATGGCTAGAGGTTTTTCACACACTCCACTAATAATTCTCTTGCCTCTCCACCAGTAAACGTAGTCTTTGAGGAAAAAAGTGTATGTTTATATATATAAATGTATATGTTCTATTTCAGCCCAGGTGATATAGAGTTAAAACATGCAGGACAGTAGTTCTTAAAATTCAACTTTGCATCATAATCCATTGTAAGGTTTACTGAAAAAGATTGCTGGGCTCAATTTTCAGCTTCTGATTTAGCAGGTCTGGGGTGTGTCTGTGGTGGGGCTCAAGAATTTGCATTTCTAACACATCCCAGGTGTTGATTGATATTGGTCCCAGAAGAACCTGAAAACTTGAATGAATGAACTGCTTAAATTCACCTTCCCTTAATCCAAGGGAGTTTAGCTATAGTAAGTAGCAGCCTTGCTACATCTAAATCAGGGGTCTCAAACTCGCGGCCCGCCGAACAATTTTGTGCGGCCCGCAGACTAATCCACGGAGTTCAAAATATTTTGGATATAATTAAGTAAGCCTAGGGGCCTACTTGTATTTTTCATTTCTCTAGCATCCTAGCTACATATTAGCTTAGTTAACAGCAGTTGTGATGCGAACTACAGTTTCTGGTCGTTTTGTGACACTGAGTAAACTGCATGTACGATTGTGCTTGTTGTACTGATTTTTTTTTGTTTTCAACTGCAGTGAGAAAAGTGTTGCGGAACAGTTGCCTTTTGTAAACCTAGTGCGGCCCGCCGAATGGCTGTGATCTTGCTCTGCGGCCCACATGCTGAGTTGAGTTTGAGACCCCTGATCTAAATGGATGCATTCAGATGAAGCAGCCCCCCCACAGCACACTGCGTGGTATTTGTAATGCACTACATGGAATGCAGGCAGCTTGAGTCTAACAGGTAAGAGGGCACTTTTGTTGGTTTTCTTGATCTAAGTTTGCAAGACACCTAGATTTTTAGGACATTTGCCTTTCCACCCGATAGTATTAGACTTACCTAAGAGGTAAGGGGATTGCTTCCCTCCCCACCACCCTGACCAAGTGTGTGGAACTGTTGTCAGGATGCTTGTCTCATACAAAAAAAGTCCTTTTGATTTCCTGGTAAACTGGATTCAGTATGTCTGCATTTGACAATCTTTCCCCAGCCAGGGTATACGTGCTATGATGAAACACGGGATCTTTTAAACTATCCTTGGTGTTACTTATTCAAGGTTTGATGTCTATATGATCTCTTAACTATTAACGGAGGATACTGTACCTACATTATAAGTTATCACAAGGGATTCTACTTCTGAATTCTCTTTCTATTCAGAAGATGAACAGTGGACATTAGAATGTTGTATGTCTTCAAAACATGGCCCTTGGACCAGCCATATCAGCATCCCCTGGGAACTTGAGAGACGTGAAAATTCACTGGTCCATCCCAGAACCTAAATACTGAATTAGACTATGTCTGCGACAAGCTTTCTAGGTGATTCAAGTCTGAGAGCCACTGCTGTAATGATTAAGCTGACCATCCCTGGGACACTGCTAGGACAAGAAAAAACCCTTGGATTATAATACTCTGACCCCTCCTGGAACTACATCATGACATTTTTGGAAGTACACCTTATATTTCAGATTTTTCTTTTGAAAACAAAATTAAGAAATCAGCCTCTGAACAGAAATACTACGCAAAAAAAAAGTAGAGACAAATGAAGACTATATTTATGTGTACAGACCACTGGTTAAATCAATGAGACAATTCTCATCTCTTATAAAAAATGATTTTAGTTTATGGGTAAGAATAGTAAAGTTCTTGAGGGAGTCTATCACTCCCAAGAGCCTAGCACACAGTATGAGGTCAATGAATGACTCAGCCAAGTCCCTTGCCCCACTCTGCTGCCCCTCTGACCTTCTCTCCTGCTCTTCTCGCTCACTTGCTATACCCACTGTGCTGCTGTTTGAGGACAGTATACACAAGGCCTTTGCTCTTGTCGCCGCCTCTGCCTGGCAGTCCTCTTTTCCAGGGACCCGCAGTTTTCCCTTCCCCTCTTCCAGTTTTGGCTCAATGTTGCTTTCTCAATGAGGCCTTCTCTGACTGGTTCTCTCCTCACTCCTGAATTCCTTTATCCCACTTCACGCCTAAAATAGTGGAATTGCTTTTCAATCTACCTTTGAATGCAACCTCCACAAAGCAGGGGTTTTATTTTTGCCTGTTTTGCTTCTGGGTGTATTCCTACCACAAAGGCAAGTACTTACTGAATCACAGAGACAAGTCTGCAGAAATCAGAATGTTTAGATTTAGAAGCTTAAAAAACTTTCTTAAAAATCTAGATGCCATACTCTGGCCAGATAGCTCAGTTGGTTAAAAAGTGTCACCCTGATACACTATAGTTGCGGGTTTGATCCTTGGTCAGGGCACATACAAGAATCAACCAATAAATGCATGAATAAGTGAAACAACTAATTGATGTCCCCCTACCCGAAGTTGAGGATTTAAAAAATTTAGATGCTAGCAAAGATTTGTTCCTCCACAAAATTTGTTCAGATTTACTCCTTCCTTTTAAAAAACATTCAGTAAACACCAAGTAGGTGCCAGGCAGTGTGCTAACTGCTAATAACAAAGATGGAAAAGACCTCCTATCAAGGAGCTCACAGTAGAGTAAAATAGCTTAAAAAAATTAAACCTAGAAAACCAAGCTGTGTATAGGGTCTGATATACAGAAAGTACTAAAATTCCACTCCCTTCCCTCATGGTTTTCCTAAAGTAAGTGCAGACACCAGAAGGTGCAATCTAGCATGGGGTATGGGCAAGACTCTAATTTCAGACCCAGTAGGTGAGATTATAAATATCTTATGCAGAAGATCATTATGTTAACAAGGTTAGTCTGTGAAGGCTGATAAATGGCCCAGATAACTTCAGGGTATTGTATGACAATTATTATGTAAACTTTAAAAGCATGCAAATTAGTGACAACCCTGACATTCCAACAACTGTAAGTTTTAATGGAAACAAGAAATATTGACCATCAATTAACTAATTATTCTCTACAGCAAATGCATTGTTGTACGTCACACCTGTAAGCTCCCTGCCGCTTCCCCATATTTCTCCTTCTCTGCTTATGGAAACTGGGGTCCATAAATGGGTTAGATTCACACAAGTGGAGTCAGTGTCCCTGGGGCCCCTTAGATTTGACATGGTTACAAAGGTGTACTTTCCTTTCTAATAATTGAAGGAAGTTCTTTGAAATCTACCTCCTTTTTCCCTAATTCAAGTTAAAAAAAATTAAGTATTTATGATAACTATAAATTATTCCAATATTTTCTTTTAATGTATTTTAAGAAATAATACTATTAATTTCATTTAACACCACAAAACTGTTGGGAATTACCTGTTACTAACATTTATCAAATGATCCTAGCAAAAATTATGTTTCAAAGTAAATTAGTACCTTGAAAAGTCATAATTAACATAATTTCTTCAAAGCACTAACATAATTCCATTTGTTCAGCATCTACCGACCAAACTCCAAGAACTACTCAAGGCACTTTATACAGGTATGTCATTCACCAGAAGTGATGCAATAATGATTAAGCAATCTGAGCAGGCAGTGTCACACCATTCTAGAGTGGTAAAGCTGAGATTTATGTCTAAATCTGACTGAATCCAAACCTCTTTCTACCTTGTGTTTAAAAATCAGTACCCCATTGATTTTACAAAGGTACTGTCTGGATCCCACAAAATACACTTAAGACACACACACAACTGTATAACACTGTAGAGCACTAATGGTTTATTTAGACTGCCTAGTTATCTCATTTTTGTGTGGAACTTTTCCTGTCCTGTAGTTTTTTTTTTTTTTTTTTAAAGAGGGAGGGAGGAAGGGCCTGACCAGGAAGTGGCACAGTGGATAGTGTCGGACTGGGAGGCAGAGGACCCAGGTTCAAAACCCTGAGTTTGGTGGCTTGAGCGTGGGATCATAGACATGACCCCATGGTTGCTAGCTTGCACCCAAAGGTCGCTGGCTTGAGCCCAAGGTTGCTGGCTTAAGCAAGAGGTCACTTGCTTTGCTGGAGTGCCCCGGTCAAGGCACATATGAGAAAGCAATCAGTGAACTAAAGTGCCGCAACAAATTGATGCTTCTCATCTCTCTCCCTTCTTGCCTGTTCCTGTTTAAAAAAAAAAAAAAAAAAAAAAAAAAAGGGAGGGAGAAGGCATCAACTTGTTCTGTTTTAGTTATAACACTAGTTGCTTCTCATACGTGCAGTGAACGGGACTTGAACCAGTGACTCTGTGACTGAGCAGGCAACCCTGGGCTCGAGCCAATGGCCTTGGAACTCCAGGGTGGCGCTTTATCCACTGTGCCACTGACCAGGGCTGATTTTGGTTTTCTTTAGGCCAGAACTTACTGACTCACATAAACCAGTATAGTACTAGAGCAGTTATTATAAAATCAAGTGAGGATAAGGTGCACCTGCTCAGCAATACACTGGTCCTAAAACCATACAGGAAGTAGTGAGGACATCATGCTCTTAAGAGAGACCTATTCTGAGTATTCTTTTGGGGTGTGGTCATATCTATGAGTGATGTAAATACACATTTTATCTGTTTTACACATTGGTACTGTATTCCACTTTTTCATTGGAGGAGAAAAATTTGCTCCTAATACCACAGCACTTTAATATTATCTATCTTACTTGGGAATAAAAAAGGTTCTTGGGAATTTAAAATCATGTTTTTGAAGAATGCTAAATAAGTTCTTTTGCATGTAGGTATGTAAAATCTTTTACAAACTTATGATGGTCTACCAGGTACAGTTAGACTTTCTACAGGGAACCAACTAGCTTCTTGGGCACTATAGCATTTATCCTTAAGTCCCATTATAGGGCAAATGTTTTAGTAATAGGATGTGAAGGTGAGGATGTGGGATTAGAGAAAAAATGTGGAAAGAAAAAAAATCCAAGAAACACATTTCTCAAAGATCACCAAGTTTTTAAGCCTAAAATATAGACTCATAGGTAACTTATGCAAGTTCACAATCAAATAAACAATCAAACTGACACAGTGGGAAAAGTCCCAGATAAAGAGTTGGCGATAATCACCATCACCACTAATAGGGTTAATTAAGAGCTCTACTCCGCATGACAGAATGCTGGATCAGTTAATTGTCTAGAAATCTTAGTTTTCTCACGTATAAAATGGAGGTAGACTTTATTTACCTGTTTTAAGGATCAAATGAGATATTCTACTGAAATGGACTTACTCTAAGAACTAAGCATGTGGATGAGAAAGAAAGCAAGTCTCGCCTCTTTCCCACTACCACTCTCTGACCTCCAAGGACAGATCCTACTCGCTGTGTATTCTTCAGGCCAGAGTCCATTGATATTGCTCATTTCTTCTAACTTGTCTTTTTCTCCCTTCTTTCTCTTCAGCCTTTTGAAATGAAAATCTAGTTAATTTGAAATAAAATTACAACCAGACAGAATTGTTACCTCATTAAAGAATCTTACATTTCTGGCCCTATGTTTTTATTTTGCATTTCTGACTTGGTAATCTGGTCATTCTGTAGGCAAGCAATGACTCTGTCTACCACTTGGCTAAGAGAAAGGGCATTTGGTTGCTCATACAGAACTTAACTTTAGACTCTTTCCATAACGAAAGTCAAGAAATGTATTGTTATTTATGTACATAAATAGAAAATAAATATACCCAATCCTTTTGGACAGCAGCTCTCATATGTACATTATCCCTGTTGAGCAGGCATACTTCAAGATACAGAGACCGAATACATACAGCGTAAAACACGAACCATCACAGAGAAGATTGCTTATCAGCCAGCTTTCATCTCTGCAACCAAAACTTTTCATTAGCAAGATGTGGCGAATGGATAGTTAATAACTGTAAATGGGGTGTGCTCTGTATTCTGCATATAATGACAAAGCAAAGGACAAGGTACAAGGCTATTATGTCCTATGGGAAACACAGGTCCAAGTTTGAAGAAAACCTGTCACTCTGGGTATTTTCTTCTTCTTTTTTTTTTTTTTTTTTCATTTTTCTGAAGCTGGAAACTGGGAGAGACAGTCAGACAGACTCCCGCATGCGCCCGACAGGGATCCACCCGGCACGCCCACCATGGGGCGACGCTCTGCCCACCAGGGGGCGATGCTCTGCCCATCCTGGGCGTCGCCATATTGCGACCAGAGCCACTCTAGCGCCTGAGGCAGAGGCCACAGAGCCATCCCCAGCGCCCGGGCCATCTTTGCTCCAATGGAGCCTCGGCTGCGGGAGGGGAAGAGAGAGACAGAGAGGAAAGCGCGGCGGAGGGGTGGAGAAGCAAATGGGCGCTTCTCCTGTGTGCCCTGGCCGGGAATCGAACCCGGGTCCTCCGCACGCTAGGCCGACGCTCTACTGCTGAGCCAACCGGCCAGGGCTTGGGTATTTTCTTCTTAAAACACACTGAGTGTTGACACTGGGAGTCATGACTGTTTCAGATTAGTCAGGAAAGACCAAGTGGTAATAAATCTTTAAGCAAGAGAATAAAGTAGCCTAATGGATTAATGAAGATCTACTTTTTAGTGAATACCCTTCTAGATAGTTCTATAGCTGCTTTTCATTTGGTTTTGAAGTATTTGCATGGGAAATTACCTTTTTATGGAGGACAAACAACAACAGTAAAATCTATCAATCTGTGGGCATGCATGGGAAAAATACTGGTAAGCAGAAAGGAGAGATCCCATTTGGTTTTAATTTAAACACAGGCTTACTACAAATCCTCTACCGAAGTTCCCAACTGAAAGCAACTCTTAATTTAGTTACACGTTAGTAGACTGGGGTTGAACAAATCTATCAATAGGTTGGAAAAT
This sequence comes from Saccopteryx bilineata, assembly GCF_036850765.1. Classification (NCBI taxonomy): domain Eukaryota; kingdom Metazoa; phylum Chordata; class Mammalia; order Chiroptera; family Emballonuridae; genus Saccopteryx; species Saccopteryx bilineata. The sequence goes on along the minus strand of NC_089491.1, from coordinate 108,586,480 downwards.
GATCTAATATTGTACATTTCAATGGAATATTATCTTTATATGTATTCTCAAGCCTATGTTTGCAGCTCAGAAGAAGTACAGGTCAAATTCAGAAACCACCAAATATTTGAGTAAATGAAGTCTTACGCTACAAAGCTACTATCTTGAAATTCACTGTTAGTATTTTTTACCCACTTATAAAAAACTAGTTCTCAGATTCTGCATACAGACAGCTTTATGTAAAATATATAAACATTTGTCCAAATTGGTACACAGATTGCATAAATATGGCAATTAAGATTGCATTTACAGATGTGCATGTACAATGTTATGCAAATTATCACAATATTACAATTTCAAAAATTATTCCAATTGGAATCAAAGTAAAGCAATTAGTAAAAAAATACCCATGCAGAATTTAAATATCTCAGAACAAAATTTAAAATGTCTCAGTAAAAGTTCACACATTTAAAATAGTTTTATTCATTTTATTTGTATATGTCAAAATACATTTTTATTTTCAAAATAGTGGGGTTTGCAACTAGTTTCATGCAGAAACAAGGTCTGCTCAATACTACCAATAAAATCAATATAGCACAGTAGCTGTTCAGTTTTAGATACAAAGAATAAATAACCTAAATACAAAACACTAAAATATTAGAAACACGTATTTAATCATCTTCACAGGCATCCAAACTTCACAAATATAACCTTAGCATGCCTCACCACTGTGCAAGCAGAACATGTTGCGGCCACTCAAGCTGATCAACTATCTGTATATGTGACGTCCACATAAGACCATGGAAATCCTCTCTATTCAGACCCACCACTCATACAGTTCAAATACAACCAAAAATAAAATTCCCACAACTATCCTTGTACCTTTAAAAATCAAGAATCCTGAGCTTGGTAGTAAGAGCATAACCTTATATCTTCATAAAACCAATCAAGAGAGAAAGGACTTGAAATCCTGCTTACCAAAACACCTTTTCCCAACCCCAAAGTAATCTAAAATAGGCAGTAGAACACAATGACCTTTTAAAATGAAGGGATACAAATTCACATTTAATATAGTATACAATCAATAATACAATTAGCTACTATAAGCTTTACAATGTACAATTTTTTCAAATGGCTGAACTGTTCAGTGGTTAAGGAGACAGTTATGTGCCAGAAAAGATGTAATATTTTTTGCATGGTTTAATGAAAATATAAAAGCTGTTTGTCCAAATAAAAGCCATCTCCACTATGTACTTGATTTTACTATTTTTTTTTAAAGGCCACTGAAATGTATAAAATGGTCTGAACATGATGGTGGTATCAAAGTCAATGCCTCTTCACATGGCAATACAGTGCATTTAACAGGAAAACTCACGGGGTTAAGTCTGCTAAGGACTTCATCGCATTACTTTGGCGAGCACAACAGTTCTAGACAGCACTCAGATAAATATCAGTATGTGAAATGTGAAGCAATTACCTTATGCAACTTTAATTATGGTTGAATGCTATCAATTAAAAACTGAAAATAAAAGTAAAAGCACTTTACAGTAGAAAACTTTTGTAAAGATAGGGCTCCACATAATGTGTTACTTCTAAAGTCTGTATATCACATTGTTAGCAAATTTTGTTTTCAACAATATGATGGAGTAGCCTACTTTGCATTAACAGACATCTGAAATAAGAAAACAGTCAAGCATGCCATGTGGCGGTCTAAAAATCAAAGCAATACACTTATTGATATATACAGCGTCACTCAGTACCTGCTAAAATGAATGTGAAGATTATAGAATCTAACATCTTGTACTACACTAGTAAAAAAACAAAAACAGTGACCAATGAACGCAGAAAAAAGGACTTAAAAATCTAATCTCAACTGACTTTAAAGCATTCATATAAGAAATAAATGCATATTGCACAAACAGTGAAAGCAAATGTTCCACCAAGCCATTCAGTTCCAGGTGGGAGACAACACAGCATCAGCGTAGTACATGACAATGACCTCAGAGGAGCAAGTGTTCTGTAAATGAAAACGCTGTGGGAACATAGAAGAGTCTGCCACATGAAGAGTTAGAAGGAAAAACATACAAACCCAAACTTAGATGTAAAGCAAAAAAAAAAAAAAAAATTAAATATTGAAAAACTGGAAACTGTGGCACATCAAAAAATGCTGAATAACTGTCTTCTGTGCGAGCTGAAAGTTTCTGTTGACACAAAAGTATTTATGTACAACTAAGGCTTACTGGTTAAATATCTGAGGCATATCTGGCCTTGAACACTTTCCTTGTATGCTGGAGCTGTAAACAAGTTTTCTCAGTCTTTAAAAAAAATCTTCTCAGCAGCTGCATTAACATGAAACAATGGTCTTGATACAAGAAAGAAAAAAAAAACAACAACCCCAGAATATTAAACAAAACAAAACAAAACTCCAAGATAAGAGGGCATTTGGCAGGATATCCAAAAATGACAGTCTCCAAGGACTCACTCCAGGCTTCCAGTGACTGTCAATTATGGTTCACTGGGTTACTAATATGTGCAATTTCATTTCGTGCTGCTTTTTTTTTTTTATTTGGAAAGTTTGCTTATAACTCTGATCAAGGCCCCATTTTCATCCTTTAGCCTCTGGTTATCTGCTTTTAGGTCTGGTAACATCTAGGAGGAAAAAAAACGAAGACAATGTTTTACTTCAATATAAAGATAAAATATTACTCTTAATAAATGTTATATTTTCACCACAAGACACATGAACAAGCTTTGTCAGTTATATATTTTTCTAGTGACTACAACATATATCAGGAAGAGAAAAAAACACAACCCCCAATGTATGAAGCTAATTAGTTTCATAAATGATGGAATGAAAGGTTTATTTTCTCAAAGTTATCAACTGAAATGTACTAAATCACTTGATATTATGACTCACAAGCACACCATATTAGAGCAGCCAAGAAAATGAAGCCTGTTTTTGGTTAGGAGAAAAGGGAGCTGGAAGGGAGAGCCTTTAAAAGTTCCCATCAGTACCTAAACCAAGGCCTTTAATTTAATTTACTTGAGACCTCAAACATAATACTTACACATTTCACAAGGAAACAAACCTATTTGGGAAAGTTTTGGGGGAGTCAACTTGTTCTAAACTATTAAAATTTTTAAATGAATTCACCTATGGTACTAAGTTTAAGTGCCTAGTACAATGTCTGATCCAAAAATAGGGTCATTAAATGGTAACAAAGCAATTATTATTATAATAAGGCTAGAATAAAATAATTTATAAGCCAATTTAGTAAGCCTGTATTTATGAAAATAATTCAAGCATAAAAAATAATCAGTTATTTGGAGCAAACAGAAAAACATACCCTCGCAGCTTCAAAATAAGGCAAATCAATTTTGTTTTACAGACAAACTGAAGGAGGGGGTGAAAATATTATAAATTACCTGGATTTTCTAAGAATGATTGAAACTACATGTGCTCTGCCAGATTTGCTAGGACATGGAACAGCTTATATTTTGGTCCCTACTTTTCAAGACATCTAGCAAAATATAAGCAACATCTATGTGAAGTTTAATTTTATGTGGACCCAATCAATTCCTATCTGTGTTTGAAATGTATGAATATAAGATACAGTAATCTGAAGTGTATGTACTAAGATACCTTTGTAACAGAGAACGAGGTGAAGATAACGATGCCTCTGACTGAAAGTGACATTTTAAAAAACAGATACTGCATAATCTTCAGCTTCAACATATGTGTAAAATACATGCCACATTATTTATGTTCCATTTTCTGTCTAGTTAAGAATTTTAAACATGATAGCCATATTTTTAAGCCTTAAAATATTTGTAGAGCCAAAATATGCACAAACTTTGCAAAAGTGCAGACAAGTCTTTTATTTAAATTCCAAAATCATTTCCTAAGTTTACTGTAGTTTATCAGTTTAAATATACAATTAGTGACACTTTCTAACGTTCTGAAAAGCCATGCATAATTAAAGTTATATGATAAGCTCCAGACAAAATGGCATTAATTTGTAAAAGTGAAGTCAAGACACGCTTACTAATACAGAAACACCTGCCTGGCTCTGCCAGGAAGAAATGATGAAACTATAAATTACAGGTGCACAGACTGCAGGTTCCTACAGAACCCTGAGCGCTTGGCTACCACTCTGGTCAAGGCCCTATTCTCAGTCAGCAGTCGTTCATTTAACTCTCTCAGAGTCTGAATTTGCTTTATTTGGTGCAGATTCTGCAGGAATCAGAACATAAAGAAATAGAAAATAAAAAATAAGAAAATGGAAAAGAGTACAATAAAAGTATCAAGACTCACAGACAATAAAGAAAGTTCATTAAAAATCCCATTAATTTATCCTAAAATTTAATCCTAAAATTCCGTATCAGACAAAATACATTAGCAAACAAATCAAACAAATCTTTCCCAAAGGCATTCAATAAAAATGTTCTAATAAGTAATCAAATGATTTAATAATCAAAACAAACATTTAAATTTTGAAATTCTAATTCTATGGGCACAATTTCCTATGCATTAGTTCCTTAATTCATAATGTGATACGGATATTTTATGCAAGACAACGGGATAAGAGTTAATGCATTATTAACTATGCTATTTTTTCCCCCCTGCAAGTGTGTTCTTTCCAATCTCCAAAAAAAAGAGCTGTTTTCCCAGGTAATGTAGTTTGATAAACTACAGCTCTGCTTGTCTACTACTCTAATGTCCTTTATTTTCAGAGCAGAATATTTTTATAGTGAAACCTCTCTACCACTTACTCTCCAAGAAAACAGAGCATGTGAATGTAAAGAATAATAAATCCCAAATCTTATAATCATTATTGCTTAATTTGTTCTATACCTGAACTTCAAAAGTACCATAAAAGTTGATTAACAAAAAGATGAGTTTCATATACTTTCCCAGTCCACTTAAGACCTGGATTTAGGAAGAAAGGGAAGCACAGCTATACGTAAATCACAAACAGCTCTGAGAACAATTATTGTAAACATAACATCTATAATAGTATTGTGAAATCTGAGTTCATAAACAGCACTATCTTTATAAGTAGCATGCTTTACTTACTTTGAGCTCTTCTTCCATTTCAGATATTCTTCTTTCTAGAGCTCTTCGTTCCTAGATCAATTTAAGGTACACACATTAATTATATAGTTATTATCTTCTTATATTATCTTCTAAATTGTGAAATAGTGCCGCTTTAGAATCAAAAACCAAATCAAGAGCAGTGTAGAAATAGATGTGATGCCAGTGATGTGTAAAGAGCTTTCCAAAATTTGATAGAAATAAATTGAAGGTCATTTGTTCCATTACTTTCCATAAGCTCTTTCTTTAAAGCTTTGACTTTCTGGTAAGATGCTACATAATATGTTCAAACAATTTTTTTAGCTCATGTAACTCAAGGATAGAGTAAACTAATACAACTGAAAATTGAGGATTGTATAAAAGGGAAAAAAGAAACCATGAAGATGCAATCATTCTACAGTGACAGGAGCAGAAAAGCAAGAAGCAAACGTGCCTAAGATATCTGTGCTTTAAAATTTCAACTTCTGAGAGAAGTTGATCTCTTCCACGCACATTATTAACTGGCCAGTATTTATCTAACAGACTTCAAAACTTTGTATTTAGGTTGATACTATGTAGCATTAATGCAGTGAATCTAATGAAGAAGCAACTGCAACATTTATTTTATTTCAAACTACCTTATTTCAAAGAGTGACAGGCAAAGGCAACACACATTATTGCAGTGTACTATTTTATTCTCCCTCAAATAAAAAGCATTTCAGGGTGTACGCAAAAAGCAAGCAGCAATAATTAATGTGCTGTAAAACTGTGGTTAGGTCATACCGCCCAGAAGATATTGACTCCTGCCGGTCACCTTTCAGATACAAACCATTTAAATTTAGTTTAATCACACTGAAACTATTTCCAAGACATTCTTTCCCAGATTAATAATTAATGTTAATATTTAGTGAAGCATTTACTGTATGTTAATGTTTTTACGGTAATTTTAAAAAACAAATGGAATCCTACTAACAGTCTTATAAGTACGTTATTCTTTATCAGCATGTTTAAGCATTATTACATAGACAAAAATGTTATTTTCTATAAACAGACTTTTTTCCTAGTTAATAAGTCACAACAAATTCATAAAAACCACTGCACTTCTCAAATGCTAGGGCATACAGTGTCATATTTAATTTCCCTAATTTTGTGAAGTATCAGAAATAGTGTATTTTCACCAACTGACAAATAACTGCCCTATTATCTTCAACTTTATTAGGTGTCTTCAAGGTTTTCCTACCCAGTGGTAAAGACAAGAACATCCAAACTGCTTTGTTGCCAAAATCACAACTGTAAAGTTATAGGCAATTTCTTATGTCTGACAAATAAACTAATTAACATTAAAGAATACGGTTATTGCCATGACTAGATAGCTCTGTTGGTTAGAGCATCGTCCTGGTACACAGAGGTTACTGGTTCAATCTCAGTCAGGGCACATACAGAAACAGATTGGTGTTTGTCTGTCTCTCCCTTCCTGTCTCTCTAAAATCAATAAATAAAAATGAAAAAAAATTAGCTTTATTAAAATATGTATATATGGTTACAAGTAAATGCATGTAAAGTTATGAACAATATTTTATGCATTACAAATAAACTTATTAATATTAAAAAATATGATTAAAAGAAACTGCATGTGAAGTGGTAGCCCAGAACCTGCCTAGCACATAAGAGTGCTGAGTAAATGTTAGCAGTTATTACTAATACTATGATTATCAATGTCTGTTAAACTGAGTGAATTAGTCACTTTGTAAATTTATCTGCATTTAACAGGCAGAAAAAAGTCAAGGTCCCTATAAGAATGTCAGAATCTGAAAACGTGCATCATGTGTCTAAGAGTAGATAAAACGGAGGATATCCATCGAAATATCAGTTCTCTCTCATCATAGAATTATGGATAATTTTATTTCTTTTGCTAAAATTTTTGTGATTAATATATAGTTTTCACAAGAAAAATTATTCTTTAAAAATGTGACTCAAAAATTATTTTTTGACTAAGTGTATTCTGTTACCTATGCCTTTTTATCTCAACCATTTGTATAACAGAAGTTAATGGTTTTTAAGATTTCTACATATTTTAGTAATAAAATTCAATAAGTTATATTATAAAAAAATATAATACTAAATTTAATAAAAGAAGTGATTCTAAACTTTTAGCAATTATTAGTTATATCAATATTTTTTAAAATAGCCTAGAAACAGCTGAAATCATAAAACAAGTAGTTATTTCATGGTATAATTTAGTAAACAGCATAGACTTTTTACATTTATATATTCTATATTTTTGTGTCATTTCTCTTTTTTGGTGAGAAGGGTTAATTGACTATTTTAAAAATGAAATGCAAAAAAACGTTTTAATATCACCTGCTCTTGACTGTTTCTTCTTTGATCTAGAGATTGCACATACCCAAGATGTCATTTCTTCTCTAGCTGAACCTTTACAAGTGCAGTTACTGCTCACTTGCATTACTGACACTCTCTGAGCACCTGTCCTTTACCTTTTTTAACTTATACATTCTCAACTGCTCAGACTAAACGTGTAGAATTATTCCTTAGGCCCTGAGCAATAATAATAATATATGGAAAGAAATACAAATGAATATATCATACCCAGATGACAAATTGCAGGAAAGTACAAAATGGCAAAAGAAATTTTCTTATAATAATTTCTTTGTTTAAAATAGTTTACTTAAGTTAAATATTTAAAGTAAAAATAAAACTATTATTAAATTAACTTTAAAAAGAATTTGAAAATTTGATATCACCCAAAGCTTTAAAAAATTTATTTCAAGAATGGAAGTATTTTAATTTTGCAAAGAATTAAACTAAATGTAGACAAGATTCCAGTGTTTTCAGTGTATTACCACAGATAATCAATGAGATAAACAGCATCTCAAAAAGAGCAGATTACTATAACAATGCGGACATTTTGGAATCAAGGCAAGATAGTTTTAATTCATTAAAGAATAATTTGGTAAATGAAGTGTTATTTAACAAGGCAATTTCACACCTAGAAGGACCCCATAGAATTCTTATCTAAAGAAGGTAAGCTAGAAAACATTCTAATTAAATTAATGAGTGTTATTGTAAACTCATTAAAACTACTAACCACAAACACTAAAGGAAAAAAATCCTATCATTGCTTACCCAAAATAATAAAGTGGAAAAATGATATTCAATAAAATGGACACTCACCCTTTTTTCCATTTCCAATAGTGATCTATCAGCAAATCTTTCTTGTCTCTGAAAGAAAAGTAAATACACAAAGGATGTAAGTGTAATGAAAATGAAGGGGGGGATCATTTCAATTACTAATTGTAATGAATCACTCAGAATTCTTATTATGATGAGACTGTTTCAGCTAATTCTGCTTTCCTTTGACATTTAAAAATTATATTTATATTTTAATTGCTAGAAATGTAAAACAAAGGCTAAATACCATTTTAGAACATGTAAATGAATCCTAAAAACATTTAAAAGATTGAAGAATTTAAAAATTACATTCAAAAGCACCTGAAAGAAATCAGAAATAGATGGAAAAATATAACCAAATAAAAGTAAAATAAATTTTAGATGGAAAATTAGTACTTTATTGGGGATTTTTTTTCATATAGGAATGTCTTAGCAATTTTATGATTCATTTGCCAATTTCTTAGGTAAAAAAATTAATTAAAAATTTTTTTTGGTAAACAGTCTAGTTAAGTGTTATATTAAAATCACAATCAGTGCCTGATCTGGCGGTGGCACAGTAGATAGAATGTCAGACTAGGATGCGGAAGATACAGATTCAAGACCCCGAGGTTGCCAGCTTGAGCACGGGCAAAAAGCTCACCAGCTTGGACCCAAGGTCGCTGGCTCGAGCAAGGGGTTACTCAGTCTGCTGAAGGCCTACGGTCAAGGCACATGTGAGAAAGCAATCAATGAACAACTAAGGTGCCACAATGAAAAGCTGATGATTGATGCTTCTCATCTCTCTCCATTCCTGTCTGTCTGTCCCTATTTATCCCTTTCTCTGATTCTTTTTCTGTCTCTGTTAAAAAAAAAAAAAATTGCCATTAGTAAATCTGGTGAATTGACATTGGACAAAATTCATCAAACCAGTGTCTTGTAAGTTAGCTCATTTCTCTCCCTTGAAGACTGTACATGAAGGAGGGTAGCTGAGCTGAGGCAGGATTCAAGGATTCTAGAGTCCACTGGCTGAATACTATTAAGTACATCCAAACTTCAAGATTTATTATTAGTAGAAGCATAGTTCCCTTGGAACAATCCCATACTACTATCAAAACTGCTACATAGTGTATATTCATGAATAGTTGTGGAAGTAATGCTTAGAGAGAAATCAGGTATTCACAGTAGACTTAAAACACTCAAGATAATCTAAAGTAGAAAAAATGTTTAATGCTATCAGTTTTTAATCCTACATATATTCTTAAATTTTAAAAATAATATTTATAGTTTTTCCAACTAAGATATTAACTTTGAATATTTACTCAATATGTTACACTTTGAAATACCCTTCCTATTATTAATTCAGCAGTGTACATGATACTCAATGCCTATGAAGGCAGAAACTGTCATATTTTCTTTTCTTTTTCTTTCTTTCTTTTTTTTTTTTTTGTATTTTCCTGAAGTTGGAAACCAGGAGGCAGTCAGACAGACTCCCGTATGTGCCCGACTGGGACCCACCCGGCATGCCCACCAGGGGGCGATGCTCTGCCCATCTGGGGCATTGCTCTATTGCAAGCAGGGCCATTCTAGCGCCTGAGACAGAGGCCATGGAGCCATCCTCAGTGCCCAGGCCAACTTTGCTCCAATGGAGCCTTGGCTGCGGGAGGGGAAGAGAGAGACAGAGAGGAAGGAGAGGGGGAGGGGTGGAGAAGCAGATGGGCGCTTCTCCTGTGTGCCCTGGCCGGGAATTGAACCCGGGACTCCTGCATGCCAGGCCGACGCTTTACCACTGAGCCAACCGTACAGGGCCCATATTTTCTAATACAGTGATTTGTTTCTCTGGCCAGTCGATATGACCAGAAATTGGTTTATGACTGAAAAACAGTTTGCTCTTAAGTTATCCAGTGTCCCATGAAATGGTCACTAAGAAGGCCATGAGTACTAACAGGATGGCTCCACACTGATAACTGGCTAATTCTAACAGTTCTCCTCTCTTACAGAGTTTAAATGAGACGCAGAGGAAGAAACAGTTGAGGACAGAGAGGCAAACCAAGAAGGCAGTAGCTGAACACAGAGTGACTGAGTCAGTATGATAGAACACTACACTATGGAGCAGTGAACTTTTTATTTTATTTACTGATTTTAGGGAGAGAGGAAGGGAGACTGAGAGACAGACAGAAACATCAATCTGTTCCTGTATGTGCCCTGAACAGGGACTCAACTGGCAACCTCTACATATTGGGATGATGCTACCAACCAAGCTATCCGGCTAGGACGCAGCGAACATTTTTATTTGGAAAACATTATTACCAAATTTCTATAAAGTTATTTTCAAAAAGCTAGTTATACTATATATTTTTATGTATGGAGGCTCATTAAGCTACCTTTCAACATGAGAAATGATGACATTCCAGTTTACCATGAAGCCTAAGTATTAGCCAGCAAGTTTTACCTTGTATAACATTACAAGTTTTTGACATTACTATGAAATGTGTTCTTGTTCTGCCTTACTTCTCTGCAGAGCTTTCTTTTTTCCCTTTTTAAAATTAAATTCATTAGGGTGACACTGGTTAATAACACTCTATGAGTTACAATTCTATAATACCTCATCTGTACATTGCATTGTGTGCTCACCACCCAAAATCTTGCCTCCTTTTGTTACCATATATTTGACCCCTTTACCTTCTTTATCCTCCTCCCACCCTCCATCCCTCTGGTAAGTACCACACTGACCTGTGTCTATGAGTTTGTATGCTCTGTTCTGTGTATCTTGCGAGCAAATCCTCAGTAACTAATGGGCTGTGGAGAGCCTTCAAAACCTCTAGGCTTAGCCTGAGCCCTGGAACTCTAGCACAACTTCCATTCGGCATTGATACTGCTCCACAACATAATAGTGAGTAATAACAACAATAAAAAGGGAAGCTGATAACAAGTATAAGTTCAACACAGAAAACTAATTTTAAAAATTATAAAAAAGATGAATGTAAAAAAATGTCCAAAGAAAGTATGCAGAATCATTTACAGAAGTGGAGATGGCATTTTAGGTCAGTGTGGTTAACTGGATTCCAAGAGTTGTACTGCAGATATGTTTATGCTAAAAAGTCCCATGTTAAATTTAAACATGATTGTTTTCTTAACAATTACAAGACCTCTTAGACCTTTTAACATATAAATAGACTCTGTAAAATCTCTGAGATGCAGACTATATAGTATTTCCCAAGTTTCTTGGATCATAAAGCTTTTTTGTTGTTGTTAAATGGAGGCAGGAGAAAAAGGAGGAGGGAATGTGCCTGTTACTGTCTTTCAGGACCAGTGTTACATGGAAAAAGAGCGTGGGAAACAGTTCCTAGATCATACACATCCTAGATCAAATAAACAAGGTTGTGGATTCTGCTTGGCTATCCCAATTTTCTGGTCTAAAATACTCTCCCTAGGCCACTGCACAGAAAGAAGGCAAAATGAGTTATAACTAAAATTATCTTTTTCCAGCATTACTACATCAAATCACCTTTTTTTTTGAATAGAAAATGCTCATAATGAATAAAAATTATTATGAGGAAACTATAACTTTAAGGAGATTCTGTATAGATGTGCTTAATGCCTTGCTACATCAAAAATGAGCCCTTCAGTTCTTCACATACCAAAACATAGGGATTAAAAGGCTTAACAATAGACTTTCCATTATGATGCTACACTTTTGTATTTTTAATTCACTTTAGAAAAAAGTAGATAAAATTATTAAACTATATTATTTTGTTTCCTTCTGATTAATTCATAAGCTATTATAAGTGATCAAACTTCTTTTTAGAACTCTATAAGAGAATACTTCAATGCAATCTTTTAGATCAGTGGTCCCTAACCCCCAGGCCGCGGACCTATACCGGTCCGTGGGCCATTTGGTACTGGTCCGCAGAGAAAGAATAAATAACTTACATTATTTCCATTTTATTTATAAAGTCTGAACGATGTTTTATTTTTAAAAAATGACCAGATTCCCTCTGTTACATCCGTCTAAGACTCACTCTTGACGCTTGTCTCGGTCACGTGATACATTTATCCATCCCACCCTAAAGGCCAGTCTGTGAAAATATTTTCTGACATTAAACCAGTTCATGGCCAAAAGTACCTTTAGAATAACAAAGAAAACAAGGTTCAAACCTGGGTAGCTTTCTCCAATTGCAATTTAAGATCGGTCAGTTCCATGTTTGTGTCATGTAGCTGTGCTTTCAGCTTTTCATTTTCAGCTAGAATTTGTTCATAAAGCTGTAAAAATAGGGAAAGAAACCAAATTACTTTTCTGCTTTCCTCATCTTTATTAAGATTTCCTATTGATTATTTTGTAATATTAAAAGTTGTACAGAAAGATTAATGTAACATGAGTGATTAAGAGATACATTAAAACATATTTTTTTTTTTTTTTTTTTAACAGAGAGAGAGTCAGAGAGAGGGATAGATAGGGACAGACAGACATGGAGAGAGATGAGAAGCATCAATCATTAGTTTTTCGTGGCGACACCTTAGTTGTTCATTGATTGCTTTCTCATATGTGCCTTGACCTCGGACCTTCAGCAGACCGAGTAGCCCCTTGCTCGAGCCAGCACTGGTGAGCTTTTGCTCAAACCAGATGAGCCCGTGCTCAAGTTAGCGACCTTGAGGTCTCGAACCTGGGTCCTTCCGCATCCCAGTTCGACACTCTATCCACTGCGCCACTGCCAGGTCAGGCCATTAAAACATATTTTAATGTTCTATAGTTATAATGCAGAAATTTTTGATTACATAGTTGTTTGTCCTACATCAACTCTTTTTTTTTTTGGTATCTTTCTGAAGCTGGAAATGGGGAGAGACAGTCAGACAGACTCCCGCATGCGCCCGACCGGGATCCACCCCGCACGCCCACCAGGGGCGACGCCCTGCCGCGACCAGAGCCACTCTAGCGCCTGGGGCAGAGGCCAAGGAGCCATCCCCAGCACCCGGGCCATCTTTGCTCCAATGGAGCCTTGGCTGCAGGAGGGGAAGAGAGAGACAGAGAGGAAGGGGGGTGGTGGAGAAGCAAATGGGTGCTTCTCCTATGTGCCCTGGCCAGGAATTGAACCTGGGTCCCCCGCACGCCAGGCCGACGCTCTACCGCCGAGCCAACCGGCCAGGGCCCTACATCAACTCTTAAAAACTAGTTTCAGTTATTTAAAATTTAAGACTTTGCTGAAAAATCTGACTTTTCAGTTTTCATGAAAAGAAATTCAGTTTTCTAATAAAGAGGGACCACAGTGGAAGCTAAGGAGACATTGTGATCTTTATTTGTGGTCTGTGAGCTTTTTGCCTATCATGCGATCTTAAATTTCTGACAGTGAAGAGGGAGTATCAGTTACTTTTATCATGACAGTTGTATTATTTTTCCTAAAGTTAAATGGCAAGTGAACTATTTCTCGAACACTTCCTTAACATCTAAACTTTTCCCCTCATCTCTACTACTACCAAGATAAATGAATATAATCAATCTCTTACCTAAATTATTCTAAAATGCTAGAATTATTCTTCAGATCTCCATCTAATCTGTTTTACACATAGCAGCAAAAGTTAACTTTTCAAAATGACAATCTCATTTTCATATAGCAAGCATTCCATGAGCACCTCCACCTCATGCACTGAAACCCCTGAGTAGCTACCCAATGTTCTCAGTATGAGGACATCCTTACAATAGCTTGTAAGGCACCCTATGGTCTTGGTCCCAAACTACATACCTAGTTATAATCTTATATCATCATCTCTTCCCATTACTAGCCATAATAAAAATTTAACTACTTCAATGCATTGTGTGTCCCTGGCCAGCTGGCTCAGCGGTAAAGCATTGGCCTGGAGTGTGGATGTCCAGGGTTCAATTCCCAGTCAGGGCAAACAGGAGAAGCGACCATCTGGTTCTCCACCCTTCCCCTCTTCCTTCTCATTCTTCTCTCCTCCCACAGCCATGACTCAAATGGTTTGAGCAAGTTGGCCCCAGGTGTTGAGAATGGCTCTGTGACCTCTACCTCAGGAGCTAAAAATAGCTCAGTTGCTGAGCAATGAAGCAACGATACAGATGGGCAGCGCATTGCACCATTCCAGTATGGGAGGACGCATGTGGGAGTCTCTCTGCCTCCCTTGCTCTCGCTTAATTAAAAAAAAAAAGTGTCATGTACTCCACCGTCATGTCTATGTGCTTGCAGTTCACACCATCTGAAACACTTTTTTTCTCCCATTTTTGCCAGTTAACTATTAATCACCTGTCTGTTCTTTGGTCAAAGCTTCACTTCCTTAGGACATCCATCTTCAGGCCCTGTCAGTTTCCTTTGTATATACATTTATAAAACTGTTTCCCTACTGTATATAACTTTATATAATTTCATTATATACTTTATAAAACTGTTTAAGAATTATTATAATTTTTAAAAAATATATATATTTTAGTATGATTGTATGAAAATGTCTGTCTCTCCCAATAGATGGAAGATGCTCATAAAAGCAGGGACATTTATCTCCATTTCCATTACCCACAAGTGGAAGTTCAATCTTGTAGCACAGTTCGGTGTTTACTTCTTTAATGAATAAAAGATTGAATCTTATCTATCATGTAAACTGATCTCCTACCTTCTCTTGCAGATTTGGTTTGTAAGAAAGTGGGTAATTCAAATAGATGCCATATACCTGGGAACATATACAAATTTCACAAGCCTTCTTTCTCACCAAAAAAATCATCAGGTTCATTCCAAGCTCATAATATGAAGAATCATGACAGTCAGAACCCTAGCTACTACAAGTTTTTCAGTTACGTAGGAAAACCATATATTCTCTTAGGAAAAACAGTACTCTTTGGCTGCTTCCTAGTAATAAGCAAAGTATATGTTGTGCATTTGTACACATGTGCATGTGTGCCCTGCCCCAATGCCTCTTTTCAGCTCAATCACAGCACTACAGCACTGGTCTGACTCTTACATGTGAAATAAAGTCCTGGTACTTTCCCCCTTCCTTTAAAATACAAACCAATGAATGAACGGCTATTTATATTCTACTTACCATTAATTGTTCTGAAATAAATATCAGAATATTTCAACATATAACTTAACAAACAGATTTTAAATTAAATTTAACTAAATAACCCAAGTACCTTTTTAAAGTCAGTTGAGTCATCCTTTTCTAGCCTGCTACTGTAAGGTTTTCTTTCTTCTAAGTAACTGTATGATCCAGAGCGACCCAGCAAGGAATCATACCGATCACTAGCTGATGTGGAACTGGTTTCATATCTTCAAAAGATGAGTTTAAGTGAAAAGTTTTATTATAGACTTTCACAACTTACATTAACATGCATCCTACTATATATTAACTTGCTTTCCCAATAGCAGGTGACATTCCCCCTCATATATTATCTAATCAACTTTTATCAAATATAATAAATGGGAAGTTATTTTTAATACTACAAATTTCCAATATTTGAGGAAGGGATTTAATATTTCTATATTAAAAGTCAAAACTGGTTTTCACATTATGATAAATTTCAAAAAAATTTTATTTGTACATTTTTTTCACATTTTAATATCTCTAAAACCAGAACATCATTTACAACTGATGGTGTATTGATTTATTTAGTAGTACTTTTCTTGTTTTTAAAAGTAGTACAAAATTGTGCTTTATAATTATAATATTTTTGATTTGATGAATGTAACTACAGTTTCTCTGAAGTGATGAACAGGTTTGTCCTAAACAAGAAAAACATTATCTTATTTGAAAATGAGAATTTTCTTATTGGGTTTTGAATTCAGGTTAAATTTTCTAATAAATGTTATTGCCTCTACATTTCAACTCAATACAATCATCAGTACACAAAATTTGTTCCTTGTTTTATAATATTTTAGATAACAATGATGGGTAAGAGAAATGAAATAGAGATTAGACTCAAGGAAGTTCTCTAAAAAGATCAACAATTTTGAGCTAGATGACACTTCTTTGTTTTCACTGGCTTTATCTTATATAAAGTAGAAAAGAAAGAGGATTCTGAATACTTAATGCAGTGGTTGGCAAACTCATTAGTCAACAGAGCCAAATATCAACAGTACAATGATTGAAATTTCTTCTGAGAGCCAAAGTTTTTAAACTTAAACTATATAGGCAGGTACATTCCTTATCGAGGTAGTGCCTGCACATGGTATTTTGTGGAAGAGCCACACTCAAGGGGCCAAAGAGCCGCATGTGGCTCGCGAGCTGCAGTTTGCCGACCAGGGACCTAATGAAATCAGTTTATGGCAGGTTTCATCAGCCTCTTATGTTAATAATGACATAGTCATTGTTGAACTAACTTAGGAAAACTTAAAAGTTATCACGCCTGTAAAGATTTAAGAAAAATTGTGACTATTGAACTAAAATTAAACTTTGACAAAGAAAGCTAATAACAGTTACTAGATCATCTAAATATCGATAGATGTTTATTACTCAAAATATTTCATCAACTTATAAAATCCATAAATATCTAGCCAATATTTTTAGAAAGAATAAAAAAGAGAAGGTAATAAAAAGGTAAGAGGTAAGACATACCTAGAAATGGAATCCGTCTAGAAAAAAAGAGAAAAGCAAACATAGGCATACTAAATTTTTATGCTTCTTAAAGTAACTTGTTGATTAATCAAATAAATTTAATGTAACATCAATATGGTTTTCACACTATTAAACTAACATCTATTTCCTATACACGTTTTAACTTTAACATGGTTGTTCTTAGAAGTTCTAGAACAAGAGTTACTGTGTGTTTACATGCACAATACCATATAGTTACATTTGACAATTTATAGTCATCTTTTATGAGTTCCTATAAATGCCACCAGACATTAAATTACAAAAAAATGAAAAATAAGACACATATGCATTATACCCACTCAGCAGGAAACGTAATATATTTATATTAAAAAATGTCAAGCCCTGGCCGGTTGGCTCAGCGGTAGAGCGTCGGCCTAGCGTGTGGAGGACCTGGGTTCGATTCCCGGCCAGGGCACACAGGAGAAGCGCACATTTGCTTCTCCACCCCTCCGCCGTGCTTTCCTCTCTGTCTCTCTCTTCCCCTCCCGCAGCCAAGGCTCCATTGGAGCAAAGGTGGCCCGGGCGCTGGGGATGGCTCTGTGGCCTCTGCCTCAGGCACTAGAGTGGCTCTGGTCGCAACATGGCGACGCCCAGGATGGGCAGAGCATCGCCCCCTGGTGGGCAGAGCATCGCCCCTGGTGGGCGTGCCGGGTGGATCCCGGTCGGGCGCATGCAGGAGTCTGTCTGACTGTCTCTCCCTGTTTCCAGCTTCAGAAAATTGAAAAAAAAAAAAAAAAAAAAAAATGTCAAGTTTACTATGTGCCAACTCAAGGCAACTACTTTTCTCATTTTTCTGTTTATGAGGTGACAACATGCAAGATAAACAAATGTCTAAGGTATTTGCTATATATAGTATATACATATTTTGTTTAAATCATAATAACCGAAGCAACAGTAGCCCCATTTTTGAAATAATAAATTATGTTAAAGTAATTCAAATTTTCTGTGATAAAATTAATTTTCTTTAAACTTATATTCTGAAGGCAAACGGCTTGAGCTTCATATGCAGTTTAGAATATTCAAGAACTTTCTGGCATCTGCCATAATACTTTTCTTTGAAGAAAAAAATGTACATGCCAGAAAACCATTTTTCAAAATGGTTAACTTAGATTCTTCTGTCAACTCAATAGCAGTTTTGTTATCAAACACACTTTAGAGGTGATGACACTATTTCAGAAAATGAACAGAACTTTGTTGCTCATAATTTTTCACAGAAATGAAAGGGCTAATTCTATAAGTTTTCAAAAAGAGAGTAGCACACTTATGGGGTAGAGTACTTTTCTAGTTTATCATAGAAGACACTGTAGTACGTCTTAACTTCCTTCCTCCTTTTCCTCATGGTGTAGCAGTCACTGGGTTTAGGTGAGATAATATGCAGCCACATTAGTAGAAGATGGCTGCAACACTGCACCAGTAGGCCTTGTCTGGCCTGCGTACTATCCCAGCCCTATGAGATGAACCAGCCTGATGATGGAGCTGACATAGAGTTGTGTAATATAACTGGAGTGCAATAAATTCTCTTTGTTTAATCCAGTTTGAGTAGTGTTTTCTGTTACTTGTAACTGAAAGAATGCTAGCACAAAGCAAGATCTAAACAATCCTAGATTTAAAATTAACAATTTAACTGTTTAAATTTTCTAGAACTAAGAAAACTTTTCCTTGAAACAATGGTCTGTTCAACTTTACTGTATTTCATGTATAATTTTAACAGTAAAACTTAATGCAACATGTAACAATATGTTTAAAAGTCACAACTCTGGAAGCCAGAATATCTTTCCTTTTACCCTAGTCTGGTGGGACATAGGACGTCCCATGTGTGATATGACAGTGAGAAGTGGCAGCTGGGGATGGTTTCCTAAGGAACTATCCATTGTTTTTCCTTAGAATATGGCAATTCATATGGTACTACTGGGAAAATGACTTGGAAGTTTATAGAATATATAATAAGGGGAGTGCTGACAATTGATATACAAAAGGTTTAAAAGTGACAAAGCTTTAGCCCTGTAAATAATTTACCTTTATAAGTAACTTATTTCTCAATGTGTCTGTCAGGCCACATAAAGAAAATAAAAGTGGCCTGACCTGTGGTAGTGCAGCAGATAAAGCATTGACCTGGAACGCTGAGGTCACCGGTTCAAAACCCCGGGCTTGCCTGGTCAAGACACATATGGGAGTTGATGCTTCCTGCTTCTCCCCCCTTCTCTCTCTCTTCTTTCTCTCTTTAAAAATGAATAAATAAAGTCCAAAAATATATATATAAAGAAGATAAAAGTATCCTTTGTGTCAAAACAGGCAAACTTGGCCCCAAAAGTAATATCCATAGTCACTACAAGTAACCTACTTCTGGTCACTTTAAATTATGATAGATCCTTGCTGACTAAAAGAAATTTTAACAGTTCTATTTAGGAACTCCAAGTCAAAACGAAGAAGATATGACCAGAATGACATTTCAGGCTAGACAGTGCTGAGTATATAAGATTAGAGCCAACTCATGTTGTATGATTCTACCCTTTGTGAATAGAATTCTTTAAAGTATGCCAGCTTTCTGCACAACCAAGCAATTGGGAACGGGGTGGGGCAGGGGATGAGTTGGAAGAAATCTGCACCATTTGTTAGTTATGAAACCTCCAGTCTTTCAAACTTGCCTTAGATTTTCCATCGGTAGTGAGAAAAAAACTGCCCTTTTCAGAAGACAGTTGGAAAGATCAGTTGCAATAATGAATGCCAAAGTCCCTTAGAGATACTAAATTTCTAAACAAATGTGAAGAAAATGACAGAGGTCTTCGCTAGAATATAATTCTGCCATTTAGAAAACTAAAATCTGGGTCTGGTAAGGTATGCACTACTTCTGGTATCCTCTACATACTTTTCTTTGGTCAATGGTATCGTTCTTTTTTTGTTTTCCTTTTCTACTTGATAGACTAATTTATAGATGAGAAACCATATTCACTTAAACACTTTAATGAGTTTTGACAGTTGTGTACATCCATAAATTTACCACTATAATAAAGATTGAGAACATTTTCATTAATGTTCACGAAAACATTCTTTGTGCCCCTTTCCAGTCCCTCCACCCTGACCCCAGCAAACCACTGATGAGTCCATTCCCGGCACGCATGTCCAGTGTGCAGTAACTGTCTTGCATGAATAAATGTGAACACAAGTAAAGATATCCTTAGAAAATATGAACAATTCTAAACACAAAAAGGATTTTACCTGTGTTTCTTTCTTATTGGATCCCTCTTCTGTATCTGACTGTTG
Organism: Saccopteryx bilineata; assembly: GCF_036850765.1. Taxonomy (NCBI): domain Eukaryota; kingdom Metazoa; phylum Chordata; class Mammalia; order Chiroptera; family Emballonuridae; genus Saccopteryx; species Saccopteryx bilineata. The sequence goes on along the minus strand of NC_089491.1, from coordinate 108,566,403 downwards.
TTCTTGTTCATTTTCATCGCTCTATAATAGATTTTCAATTTATTTTAGAAAAGTTAAGATACATTTCAAACAATTAATATTTAAATACTTTAGGGCTTTTCTAATTTAAAATGACCCTGGAGAAAAATCCACCAAGGAAATGGATCAAAAGGAATTTTCAAGTGGAAATTTTCCTACCCTATTTAGAGGAAGCCTATTTGTCTGCATGGTAGAATCTAAGTAGTTTAGCACATATGGGAAAAAAGACAACCTGGATTTAGGAAATACTCATAATGAAGAAGAGAAAGCTGGAGGCTAAGCATAAGGAGAAGATATTCCACTTCATATTGTAATAATAATGCATTTGTAATAGTCAATATAAGTACCATTTAGTTCTTAAACCATAACGAGGCAGCAGAAATAGAAATCCATCATCTTAAGGAAGAAAAGCTAGATTCTATAAGCTTAGGAAGGTGTATGTAACAGTCCTGTTATGTTTAGGTAGTTTATCCATCTGGAAATTCCTTGGGAGTTTACAGCATGCCAAACAGAAAACCAAAGTCTCAGCAGGTTAAAAGCCTAGAATTCCAGACTATGGATATGGGAATGTCCTATTATAAGGTCTTGAACATCTCAACAAACCTTAAAAGGATAAAAGAAAAGGGAAATGTGCATTCAAAAGTATCTGTCTTAGGCTCACTATAAAAACAGCACAGGCTTTAAAACTAGATCAGCCTAGTTTCACTTTGGCATAGCTATTTTCAGCTATGTGGCTTATGCAAATGTATTTTAAATTTCTTTGAGCAATAGCTACCTCATACATAGGTGTAAAGATGAAAACTTAACAGAATTGTTCTAAGGAGTCAAGAGAATCTGTACGAACTAACATTTTGGTACCTAGTAAAAATGATATGTGAATATCAGGCTGGAAACAGGAGAAATCAATGCTGCTGTTATTATTATTAATGTAATATGTTAATTCCATTAACATAAGCTATTTTTATGCACTGCAGTTTCATGGGAGAACAAAGGAATTGGAAATAAAAAAGGGAGAGGAGCTCAGAAGTCCTGAAAAGTAGCAAAAAAAAAAAAAAGGAATCTAATATAATACAATAGAACGAAAAGTTCACACCACCCTGTGATGACACAGACTATATTTTTGTATGTTGTATCATATAGGTGTGGTAATGCAGGGGAAAGGAGAGCTATGCTTTGATGTCTGATTAGTACACAATTCAATGCAGGCTCAAATTGAAAAGATGAGGATTGCCAACATGGATCTCAGAAAGGATCCTTATAGTGCCAGAATCCAGAGCTGAAGGGAGAGCTAGTCTGAATAATACAGGGGAAATACCTTGCCAAAAGAACCGTGAACCAGAATCTGCTCATTTCTCTACCGGCAACTACCAGGTAATAGGAAATAGAAAAAAATTACACTTCAGGAATATGTAAACCCTGTCCATTAGAAAATAATCATAAGAAAAAAAGATAATGAGATGGAGAAATTTAGCAATCAAAAGAGACTCAAAGGGATAACTAATTACCATATATGGTCCGTATTTGAATCCTAACCAAACCAGCGAAGTATAAAACTATAACAAACCATTTATGGCACATACAAATTAACTAGACATTAAAACTGACTGGATATTCAATATTAAGGCATTAATGTTAATTTATTTAACAATAAGCATGATCATAGTATTGTGATTACTATGTGATAACATTGTGGTTATTATTTTAATTTTAAAAAAGATGTCATTATCTCTTTTAAAAATACATACTGAAAATTTTATAAATGAAATGATATACCTAAGATTTTCTCAAAATAATATGAGAGTTGGGGAAGTGGTAGAAATTAGCTTAAATAATGTATACCTGGGGTGGGATCACTATACTTTTCTGTTACTTCTGTGTGGTTAAATTTTTCTATATTAAAAATTAAAAAAAGGCCCTGGCCAATTGGCTCAGTGGTAGAGTGTTGGCCTGGTGTGCGGAAGTCCCGGGTTTGATTCCTGGCCAGGGCACACAGGAGAAGTGCCCATCTGCTCTCCCTCTCCTTCCTCTCTCTCTCTTCCCCTCCCGCAGCTGAGGCTCCACTGGAGCAAAGATGGCGCAGGCATTGGGGATGGCTCCATGGCCTCTGCCTCAGGTGCTAGAGTGGCTCTGGTTGCAACAAAGCAACGCCCCAGATGGGCAGAGTATCGCCCCCTGGTGGGCATGCTGGGTGGATCCCGGTCGGGCGAATGCGGGAGTCTGTCTGACTGCCTCCCCATTTCCAGCTTCAGAAAAATACAAAAAAAAAAAAAAAAAAAAAATTGAAAGAAAAAAAAAATGCTTGATCAGGTGGTGACACAGTGGGTACACGAGAGCCCAGGATGCTGAGGACCCAGGTCTGAAACCCCGAGGTTGCCTGCTTGAGCATGGGCTCATCTGGCTTGAATGCGGGATCATATACACGACCCTATGTTTGCTGGTTTGAGCCCAAAGGTTTCTGGCTTGAGCAAGGGGTCACTGGCTCAGCTGGAAAGCCCTGCACCCTCCCTCATCAAGGCACATATGAGAAAGTAATCAATGAATAACTAAGGTGCCACAACAAAGCATTCTTCTCATCTCTCTCCCTTCCTGTCTGTCTCTCACTAAAAAATAAAATAAAGTAATATAAAATAAAATAAAATGGAAAGAATCAAGAGGTAAAAAAATTAAACAAGACAAATTCTGTTTGCCCTACTATAGTAGTATGCTGCACTGAAATAGTATAAATTTCTCGTTAATAGAGCTATCGTCTAGTTATTTTTCCTGCATGTGAATGGCAATGACAGGCATACAACCTGGGATCAGGAATCAAATTCAGTTCCACAGAATTCATTGTTATAATTTGGTAATTAAAGCACTGCTTCTATTCAGTATCACTGAAGATGGAAATAAATATTATACATATCTTATGGTCATATCCATGAGAATGTAATCAAATATAAAGCATCTTTTTTTTTTTTTAACAGAGACAGAGAGTCAGATAGGGACAGAAAGACAGGAACAGAGAGAGATGAGAAGCATCAATCATTAGTTTTTCGTTGTGACACCTTAGTTATTCATTGATTGCTTTCTCATATGTGCCTTGACTGTGGGGCTACAGCAGACCGAGTGACCCCTTGCTCGAGCCGGCAACCTTGGGTCCAAGCTGGTGAGCCTTGCTCAAATCAGATGAGCCCGCGCTCAAGCTGGCGACCTTGGGGTCTCGAACCTGGATCCTACGCATCCCAGTCTGAAGCTCTATCCACTGCACCACCACCTGGTCAGGCTCAAGAATCTTTAAGAGAGCAGTTTAGCCATTATAATTTTTATTCTAAAAGAGCTCCTGCTTTTAATAACAAAAATCTGAGTAGTTGTTAACTATCCTTTATAAAAGAACTTTTCCTAATTCATAATGTGGCTCAAAAACACATAGTGATGATCTAAAGAGTACAACCTGAGGCATGTAAAAAGTTACTAGAATGTACTTTTGAAAAGAAGCATACTATCAAGGAGTTCTATTTTAATAGGTTCTCACATCTTGTGTCCAGAATGAAACTCCAGTAGATCTTCTTTTCTCTCTCGGTCGCCGTCGTTCTCTGATTGATTTAGGCTGGGATTTATCTTCTCCTTCTTTCTCCTCTTCTCTCTTTTCTCCCTCTGTTAAGGATTACAATGCGAGACATGGTAGCAATGTACCTTGACAATATTTTCCAAGGCAAATGTAAAAATAATTCTAAGTCTACCTCCTTTGTGAGGCCTTCTAAAATTCTCTAATCTATCAAATTTTGCCCCTCACTGCTCCTATAACACTTGGTTTAAACATGTATTTGTATCTCATCAGGTACATTCATGAGGATCAAGACAAGAACAAAAGTTCTGCTCAAAAGACACACTTAATATTTGCTGAACAGAAAATAACTGAATCCTAAGAAGAGAATGGGGCTCCACTTATTAATGTCTGATAGGGAGATAGTTATTATACCCGAAGTTAATACTTCAAGAAAACAAGACAGTTCTTAATGATGGAACAGCTAGGATGTATCCTACAGCTTTATCAGTTTCTGCTTCTACTATTCCTAGACCCCTCGTTCAGTAGAATAAATACAGTAGCCATTTCATTTCTACTAGAAAGCACCTAAGAGCAAATCCTTTTCTTTTTGCAAAAAAATATTTATCTTTTATTAAAAAAATCAACATAGTAAAATATTAGTCTTAAAATCTGTTTCCTTCTTGAGACAGTTAAAATGGCTCCAGATATACACACTAGAAGAATTTTAGGGACTGTGAATATGATTTAAGAAGTACACATATATGGAACAAAGCAATGATTTTTAAAAGGTTCATTGTTTTATTAGCAAAGAGTCACAGCAAAAGATAACCCAAAAGTATGGTATTCAGAGGGGTTTTAAAAGTTATTTCTAGAATCAGTTTAGAGCAAAGATCTAAAACTCCAACACCTACAAGTGGCAATCAGGTAATAAAAATGTATAAAATGGGCCAAGGGGGTTGGGGCTGCTACTACTTGGCTTCAGCCAATTGACATGTGAGAGGAGTTCAGACCCACTGACGTTAAATCTTCACATTTTCAACAGAAGAAAAAATTTGAACCATTGTGTAAATATCTATAATTTTAAACATTGGCTCAAGATTTTTATAAACATTATGTGGCCCTTTCAACTTAGTGGATGAAAGAACTGAAATATTTTAATGACCAACAAAAAAAAAGCAGCTAAAAATTGAAACAAATTTAATTTTCTGAAGTCTATCCTACATGATTATTGCTATTATCATGACTAAAACTATGAGATTTTGCTTTTAAAACATAAAATGCCTATAATTAGAAATAATTTTATTAGTACCCATCTCTGATTTAAAGTAGACATTAGAGTTTAAATAGTTTATGTGAAATAGAAAATAATAGTGAGCATCATGCAAACCAATAAAGTTAGGAAAAAACCCCCCTCAAGAATAAGCATAAAAACAACTTTCCTTCAGCAAGGACATTGTATGTGTTAAATGATTTTAGTTTAAAACAATTTCACAAAAACATGTAAAAGGCAAGAAATAATTTAAAGCACTAATAAACTGCTCCACCAATTCTTCTACGTTGACTTTTATATATTGTAGACATAAAGATTTTTGTGACACCTTGGGTTACAAAGATAAACGTATCAATGTTAGTTCATACAATTTTCTTTTTACATTTTCTACTTTACTCATTCTCAACCATCTTATCATTTAGGTAAAATGAATCCCAGTTGAGAATGTTGTTTCCTTTCTGTTGAAATATTAATTAGGAAAAACAAAATCAAAGGATTCTTTGAAGGAAACAAAGTGTTTTCAAAATTTGTTCTTCTTACCTCTTTCATTTTCTTTTGTTAATCCTCTTGAGTAAGCAGAAGTTATACCTACAAGACTATTTGGCCTGTTTAGTTGACTTGAACCATACAGTGAACTGCTCATGGTAGAAAGTGAAGAGGATGGAGTGGTTGAACTTGAAGTTGATACTGATCTGTAACGCTGATAAGTCTGAAATATTAGATTCAAAATCCATTTGAAATATTTAACACACTTAAAAACAAAACACAAATTCATTTTAATGGAAAAGTAATGTTCTACTCATGCCAAAATAATTTAGATTTCTAATTAAAATACATTTGAGTATTTTGTATATGGCTTGTTGGAATAAAATCTCTTTTGGATTTTGAAAATCACCAGAATTATTGCCATCATTTGACCTAGCTGTGTTATTAGTATACTATTACCTCATCATATGTCCTGGAATACTTTTGCTTATATTCATCTTCTCTAGATGTTTCTGACTCCTTTTTTTCTTCTTGCTTCTCTTTATCCTGTTTTTCTTTTTCCTCTTTTTCTTTTTCTTCATTTTCTTGTTCTCTGGTTCGGATAGAACGACTTCTTCCTATTGTTTTTTCAGCTTCCTGAAGATCAGTCAATGTCACCCCCTGCACACAAAAAAGATAAATTTAATTATGAGAGGCAATAAAGCTCGTTTCAAAGGAATACTTTATAAGCAGATAAAGTAAATGTGAATGTATTAAAAGTCAAAAATGCATGTTTAGAATTGGTTTGCAAACAGAAACATTTCTATTTACCTAGTCATATTATTCTACAAAGAATCATTAGCAGCAAACACAATAACAGGTGTAAGAAATAAAATATGTGTAAGTAATGTCTCTATATTCAAGTAATTAATTCAATAGCATGGGATGACAAAAATACCATATGAATATAAATATTCCCAATAAGTTCAGCAAAAGAAGGAAAAGCCAAAAATGCATTTCTCTATATTAAATTTATATGTATACTGCTCACAAAAATTAGGGGATATTTTATTGCTTCATATTCATTTTGAAATATCCCCTAATTTTTGTGAGCAGTTTGTTTTTATACATGTATATGTACACAGAGATTTTAGTAAAGAAATAATTTTGAAGGTTAAGCTTGAAGAACAGATTGGATTTCAAGAAGTAAAGGTTTAAAGACAGAAACATTAATAACAATGTTGAGATTCTAGCTAATAGTTTAGCTTGATATGTAAATAATAAGGATCAAACAGCTGAACCTGAACTCAGGTGCTCTATTGGAGGAAAGGAAAGATACAAAGGGATATACGGAATATAATTACACTGGCAAGAAGGAGGTAATGAGATGATAGCTAACTAGTCTGAATGACACATTTTTTCTTATACTTGCACAATAACTATTTTATATACTGAATAGACCTACTTCCCCCCAACTCCAAATATTCATGGAATTCATTTAAAATTATTAGACATCAAATATGATTAAAGCATCTTAACACTTATCAAATACTGTCAGATACTATATTATGAATAAAAAAATACACCAAGGTAGACATCTGCTAATTAGATGAAATATTATCAGTGTAACCATATTATAAAAAGGAGTACTTAAGCTACTTTTAAAGATTTACTCACATTATATGCAGACATCAATATATTCACAAAAAAGTGAAAAAGATAAGGTAGTTTGTTTTTAAGTTTCATATATATAGTATCCACATTAAATATACCTGTGTTGATCTTCTAGACTGTCTTGCTTGTCTAGATCTTGCTTTTCTTTGGGATTCTGACTCTTCATCTCTAACAGGAGTGAGGTATGATCTACAGTAATATATAATAATTGTTAGTTGGAAATACAATACCTGTCAATGTTATTACATATGAATATGTGAGTGATACATACAAGTTTAGCATTTTAATAGATTTTAAGAGTCTTCAGAAAATGGTTACATCCATTCTGAAATTTAACAATGCAATATAATTTTTATATGAGAAAGAACTAATCTTATTAACATAACACATTTTTCAAATTCCTCCTAACTACAGTTTTTTAAAAATTATATGTCATTCCTCTTAGCACCTTTTAAAATTCCCCTTCCTAGACCATATGTGAAGTTATGTGGCTAAATGTCTTTATGGTACAATGATTAGGACTCAATGCAATATTTAGGCTATGGGATGATGAGTGACTAAGTAGTACTCCTTGCATTCATATTACTGTGCACTTATTAATGAAGTTTTTGGCAGACATCATATTCTTGTTCATACTATGAGTTCTCTAAAAACTCAAGTGGTTTTATATATGCATTGCTTTAAATCAGCATAACTCTTGCAAACTGATTTTCTGATGTAAAAAAGAGAACCTGGCATTTATTTCACTAAATTTTATCTTATAAATCTCAGCCTATCTTCTATCCTGTAATAGGACATGAATAATTTCAAAAGCATGAAATTTGTATCAAGAGTTAAGTAATTAAAGGATTGAACAGCAAAGATAACACAGAACCCTGCAATACTTGATAAGTTTTCTTTTTGTATTACAGACTGTTTTACTATTTTCATACTGTCTATACATCAACTCTACAGTTATATGGCTTTTTATTTTAGATATGACAGACCCTTCCTATTTTTATAATATGCTAATGACTTTTCTGGGACAAGTAATACAAAAGAAGAAGAAATAACCAAGAAACTTGTTGCCTGACCAGGTGGTAGCATAGTGGATAGTGTCAGCCTGGGATGCTGAGCACTGAGGTTTGAAACCCTGAGGTTGCTGGCTTCAGCGCCAGCTCACCAGCTTGAGCATGGGATCACAGACAAGATCCCATGGTCGCTGGCTTAAGCTCAAAAGTCGCTGGTTTGGAGCTCAAGGTCACTGGCTTGAGCAAGAGGTCAATGGCTGGGCTGGAGCCCCCTGGTCAAGGCACATATGAGTAAGCAATCAGTGAACAACTAAGATACTGCAACTATGAGTGATGCTTCTCATCTCTCTCCCTGTCCTGTCTCCCCCCCCCCCCAAACAAAACAAAACAAAACAAAACAAAACAAAACAAATAAACTTGTTATTAGTTTCAGAAAAATTAATTCTGGAATGTAATGAGGAGCTTGTTTGTTGATACTGGTGTTTTAATTTGGAAAATGCTATACATTCAAATATGTCTACAGGAAAATCACAACATATTAAAGGTCTGCAAACTACTGAGGGAAGAAACTGGATTTACTATATTTAAACCTGCATTTCCCAAAATCATTTAAGTAGGGGATACTTTTTTTCCCCTTTTGATGGTATACTTATTAAATGTGGAAAAGTGTTCCATGAGATATCAGCTTGGATAAATACGGTCCAATGGCCATTCTTTTCATCCTTTCATTTAACACTTTATGCAACAACTGGCCCTATGCAATTTATTGCTTTTTGAACTTCTATCATATAAGAAGAAAATAAAAAAAAGGAGATGAAACCTAAATGTGATAGCAAATACGGTTAAACAGAAGTTTATAGCAGCCCTTATGGCTACATAGCACTTCATCATTTCATAACTTCTATAAAAGTAAGCATGAAATTAACTAGTGCATTCTAACACTTACTATTTGTATGATCAAAGTTTTCATGTTTAATTTAGAACTGGGAAATTTGCATTGCCGCTTTGCCCTTTTATTCCCATTAAATTACTAATCAACCATCATACTCTCTTCAGAGGAGCCATGATTCTTTTTCAAGTTGCCATGAAAATTAATAAAGTTATTTCTTATATCTGGTTTAATATATGCAGGTTAAGGGGATAAAAATTAGTAGTTAGAAGACCTGTAAGATCTGTTCATTTACTTTTCTCAAAAGACATTTGCCTTAGATTAGCATAAAAATCTAGCCTATCAATTTCTAAAACACACATATACTGTATTTCATAGTCTCCATAAAATATTTAGTTCCTTTCTCCATCCTTGGGAGTGCCTATTTGAGCAAGATCTCTAAGAATAGGATGCAGAAAAGAAAAATGTTTCATTATTTATGTATTTTTAATTCCAAAGAGCTGATCATCAAAAAGACTATACCAGCCAAACTCCGTCACTGCATTAATCATTACTGTATACTATTGTCAGAATGGATCTCTTTCATATTATTACATAAGGTATATAAACTTTCTCCCTAGTAGTCTTACATTGTTTACAATTTTCTGAGCAATCCAAAGGTTATTTTTAAATTAAGAATTTTTCCAATAAATTCAAATATTCCATATGTATTTTTTAATTCACTGGCATTTATTGGCTGAAAGTTAATTTTTTTTTAAAGATTTTATTTTATTGCTTTAAAGAGAAGAGAAAGAGAGAAAGAGAAAGGCAGGGAGAAAGAGGAACGGGAAGCACCAACTCACAGTTGCTTCTCGTATGTGCCTTGACTGGGCAAGCCAAGGGTCTTGAACCGGCAACCTCAGCGTTCCAGGTTGACTCCTTACCCACTGGTCAGGCTATATTTCTTTATAATGTTTGTATTTTGGTTAGTCAACCAAATTACATCTTTAAAAACCTGAATACCAACCCTTGTTTGTCATTAGCTTCTTTCCTTCCAGAGGGAAGCTAAATGGACAAATGGGAGCTGGCTGAGCAAAGGGAAAATGGTGAAAGAGTTGCTATACTAAAGCAACAGTTCCATGTGACTCCATGCCACAAACATGAAGTTATTAAGTTATTAAGAAGGTGCAGTCTTGCAGTTGGAAAAGACTATGGAGAATTAGAAATACTTAGACAATGAAAGAATTTGCCATCGTGCTCGATCTGTTTAAAGCCAGCTTTTCCTCCTTACTCTACCCCCCGCCAAAATTAATCCAATGAAAATCCTATCTAACAAAAACAGGGCTCCTTATCCAATCCTGATCAATAAAAGCAGCAAAATTCTAAAATACAGTGGATATGAACAGTGTGCATGGTCATTTTACATGATATCCAAAAGTATATAATATCTAAAAGTACATTTTAGGTACGTAATGATATCCAAAATGGCATAAAGGTGTTGAAACTAATTTTTTTCAGGCCACAATATATTCTTAAATCATCTTATATACATTTTGGGGATACATTTTCAACCATATACATTTCTAAAAAATTAAATAAATTTATTTAAAAGACAAACAGAAGAGGCAAACAATGTATTCAAAATTGCAAACAAATACTTGACGTGAAACAAAACACAAACATTAATATTACTGCAAACATCACTGAAACAAGGTAAGACAAACAAATTATATGTAAGAAACCAGAAAACATATCAATAGGCACATTTTGTTTCTAATGCTGTTAGAATCTGCTCTGTCCTTACAAATCTCCAAATACTTAATACTCAATCTAGGATTATTACTAAAAAGTTGAAACTTAACTTTCTATAACATAAAAAAATTAAAAATTCTGAGATTAAGAATAATTTGTTCTGAAACAACATATGATTCTGGGGAGATAGATACTCATTAGACTTTGTTATTGGAAAAATTTTATAAAGCATAGAATGCTAGAGTTAAAAAAGGATTCTAGAAGTTAAGAATTATATAAATCAAACACCTCATTTTACAAAAAAAATTCTGATTAGAAAAGACTCCTAACTTTAGGATTAAGGCAGAGCAAGGAGTAAAAACACCAATGACTTCTGATACTTTTCCCTCTTTATGCTCCCTCCTACCTCATAAAAGTGAAATCCTCAAATGTATTTTCACTAGAAGAGAATGACAAATGACTATGCTCCTCTAATTTTTGTTGGCTGCATGATCTCATTAAGAATACTTCAGTCCTGGCTGGATAACTTGGTTGGTTAGGGCATTATCCAAAGTGCAGAGGCAGCTGGTTTGATCCCCAGCCAGGGCACAAATGGGACAGATCTATGTTCCTGTCTCTCTCTTTCCTGTTCTAAAATCCCCTCTTTAAAATCAATCAATTAAAAAAAAACCACTTCAAAAACCTAAAACTGACTTAAATTTATAAAAAAATAAGAAAAAGCCCTGGCCGGTTGGCTCAGTGGTAGAGCATTGGCCTGGCGTGCAAGGGGTCCCGGGTTCGATTCCCGGCCAGGGCACACAAGAGAAGCGCCCATCTGGTTCTCCACCCCTCCTCTTCTCCTTCCTCTCTGTCTCTCTCTTCCCCTCCCGCAGCGAGGCTCCATTGGAGCAAAGATGGCCCGGGCGCTGGGGATGGCTCCTCGGCCTCTGTCCCAGGTGCTAGAGTGGCTCTGGTCGCAACAGAGCGACTCCCCGGAGGGGCAGAGCATCATGCCGGGTGGATCCTGGTTGGGCGCATGTGGGAGTCTGTCTGACTGTCTCTCCCTGTTTCCAGCTTCGGAAAAATACCAAAAAAAAAAAAAAAAAGAAAAGAAAACATTTAACATTTAAAAATTCAACACTTTGTTACTTTTTATATATTCACCACAAATACTGCTGTAAGGATCTACATGTAAGGATGCACTGAGCGAGGCACCAGAGACCAAGGATGTGTAAGATTGTCTAGGAACACTATGTGCCAGAAATAAAACAGAGTTAATCTGGTCGGTATTTTACTAAGAAAATACCAGTTATGTAACTAATTTAACTTTGCAAGAATAAAATATAAAAAAGGTTACATTTAGCCTAAGATTTTCTTCTTTGTCAAGAGGAAAAGCAAAATTCAAAGCTAGGGACTATGAATGATATAGCAGAAAGGAGACCAGACGGCCTCTTCTGTAATCTCAGGTGTAGCCTTAGCTTTCACACTCTAGAAAAGTGGAAAATTCACATAGTATCTCTGAGTCTCAGTTTCCTTCTGTAAATTGAGGATATCACAGAATAGATAAGTTCCTTTCTACATCTCTGATTCCATACCCTGACAGCAGCATACAAAATAAATTTATAGACTCTTAAAAAGATTTAATTAATGAGTGCCTTTCATATACCAGAATTAAAGCTAAGTAAATGTATTCAACACAGTTAAAGTTATTTGGCTTATACATATCTACAAGAAGCCATTTTTCACCAAGAGAATCTTAAAATAAAACTCTCAAAAATAATAACATAACAGTTTAATATCCATCAGAATTCTTAATAATGAGGGGAATAAAAAACCCTGTTTTTGTTATTGTATTTGGTTTTCTAGGAGTGTGCCTGTGTGTTAGGATCTTCATTACAAAAATGTCTTAAATTAAAGCACCATTAAAAAAAGTAAGATGGCTAACTAAGTAAGAAGGCATCTGTCTGGCTCAATGCCTTTAAACAAAGACGTCACTTTTCTTCAAGGTGGGTTATTAAGCCTGAACACTAATAATGGCTAATTATACCAATTTACATAATTCTGATCTGATACAGGTTACTTCATTTATTAACTTACTGAAGAGATGGTAACCAACTTCACAAGATTAAAACAAAACAGAACAAAACAAAACAAACAACTTTCACACTGGGCAAGATATAGCAGCAGTCCTAGTAGGACCTTTACACACCTGCGTCTCTCCCTGACCTCTGATGTGGAGGAGACAGTGCCAGCAGTAGTTGTAGTCAGGGTTGTGGTAGAGGCTGCAGCATTTACAACAGTTGGAGCAACAGGAATGGTCACTGCCGTAGGAACACTGTCCTTTTCTTTTTCAGTACTATCCTCAGCCCACAAACGATTTGAGGTACTATAGCATCACAAGCAGCAACACAAAAAGAGAAAAGGAAAACAGCTAAACAATGAAAGCACTTTCTAGCAGCTGAAAACATGTGACTACAGGGATGGATTTTTTTAAAACACAAGGCAACACAGCTTTTAACTATGAACCAAAAAGCTCAACCAGAGCTGTCAAAGAAGGGGAATTTATATTTTAAGCAGCCTAATTCAAGGAATGTTTGTAATTCAGGAATCTAATTTATTTCCCCCAGACATGCATATCAGCCTCTTTTTGGAATAAGTTTTTGTTTGTAAATCATTTTAACAAGGTAAATGAAAAAATCCAGAGCCCCACAATCTTCTAAACAAAAATGCATGCACATACATAAGCACATAGTCGGCCTGAACACAAAATGTATCTGCGACTCACCTGCTTTGTGTGCCTGCTGAGGAAGAACCCGTGGTAATCTTTGTAGTAGTGCTTGTGCTGGAGAGCAGGCTTTTCTGAAGCCCAGCTGCAGAGGTAACTGTTGGTGTTGATGTGGTGCTTGGAACACTAGAACTAATCAAATCATCTTGTCTTCTACCAAAGGAGCAACTAAAGGAAAGAGTCATATCTATATAGGATGTGTTTGTATGTGTATTCTTTAGTTAATGTCTATACATTATACAGAGTCACAAGGCTAAGGAAAGTCCAAAAACTGTGTTCCTAAATACTCCACCAGCTCCAGCACCAAGAGTTGCACCTACGACCTGCTAGAGTTTAGATGATTTCACTCATTTGGTAGTGTATTATTTTACTGCCTCCCCACCTCCCCAACAAGGCTGGCTCAAAGATGAGCTGATCTGATGGTTTACATTTCTGGAACTGTTCCAGATCACATGGTCATGCCAGGCTGGCTCTGAGAAAAACACTTTGGTTTGGATTTATTTGGGAAAGCTAAGACAGACATTTTTGAAGAAAATTGTTGCAGCAATGGGTCACAACCTCAGGAGCGATCCATGCCTATATTATACTTGTCTTTTACTCTTCTTTTTGGTTGCTTTAAGCCATGAAATAATTTATAGACCTCCCCCCCCCCCAATGATATTACCAACATTCTAATTCAAGGCATTACCATAGTTCTGAGTTCTAAGACAAGTGAAAACATTCCAGGTCACAAAATGATGACCAGATCAATCAAGACAATGATCTACTTCAACTGCTCCAGTCAATTATATAAGGAGTTCTTTTTAATATGCTACTATATAAATAATACTTCATAATATATCAAATTTAATTAAATAGATATACAGCAGGTCCTTAAATAATGTCATTTCACTCAATATCTTTTCCTTGTAAGACTGATGAGATGCTATAGAAACTTAGCCTAAGGTAAAATTGGTTTTGTCAAACGTCATTTTGCTTAAAGTAGCAGAACCTGTTCATGTGAGGACTCACTGTAATATAATAGGAAGGTATTACTAGGAGCAGTTTCACTCATCTTTAAATATATATTCTGTGTCTTTAATGAAGTTTTATTTAAATAACAAATAATATATTTAAGAAAAGCACATATTTTTCTTATGATATTAAATTGAGGGTCCATTGGCTCATATTTTTATAAATACCTAAAAGTTACTTAAGATTTATATTACTACCTTTTATGATAAGTTGATCCTTCATTAATTGAGCTATTCTTTTTGAGATCGTCTTCCCATTTTCTTCTTGTATAGGAACTACTTGTTCGCAAACTTGAAGAGTCTCTGTAAAAAGAATATCCCCAGATTCTGGTAGATATTTTATAAATAGGGTTAACAAAGCTGTACATTAATAAACATTAGCAGAAGTAGAAACTAGAAAATCCTTTGGGAAAATACTTTGGATTATTTAGTAAGAAGTGAAATTAATTCCAGTTCTAAGATTTTATCCCTAAGATATAATCCTATTTATAGGGGAAAATTAAGATGTTTACACAAGTTTAATTTATGATCACAAGATATTAGATAATTTAAATGTTCAGTTTGAAGAGGGGAAATGGTTACTTTAACCTCAACACATCTACTCTATGGAACATTATGTACTGATGAAAACAATGTTAACTGAAAATACATATTAGCACAGGGGTCCCCAAACTTTTTACACAGGGGCCAGTGCACTGTCCCTCAAACCGTTGGAGGGCCGGACTATAAAAAAAACTATGAACAAATTCCCATGCACACTGCACATATCTTATTTTAAAGTAAAAAAACAAAATGGGAACAAATACAATATTTAAAATAAAGAACAAGTAAATTTAAATCAACAAATTGACCAATATTTCAATGGGAACTATGCTCCTCTCACTGACCACCAATGAAAGAGGTACCCTTCCAGAAGTGCGGCGGGGCCGGATAAATGGCCTAAGGGGGCTGCATGTGGCCCGCGGGCCATAGTTTGGGGACCCTTGTATTAGCATATAAGACTATGTATGAGATGTAAGATAAAGTCAAGATACAAAATTGGATGTATCATGATTATAACTACATATATTGAAAAGCAGACACACTCTATGTACAGAAACTAGGAAGAAACAAATTAAATTAACTATGGGCATTTTCCCACCCTTCTTCTTTCTCCTTCCATATGTTCCACAAAATTGGAGAGCATGTACTAGTTTGTGACATCATTTGCCACGATTACCCCTCACTCTGAGCCAACCACAATCCCTTTGTTGTTGTTGTTATCTCATGAACATACAACCCAGAACTTCTCAGTAGTCTTCGGTGTTATATTAGAAATACCCTCCATCTCTTCCCATAATCCATATCCCACATAATTACAATAATGGTCATGTTTTAATTCTCATGTTAGATCATAAAGATACCACAGTAAAAACATAAAGCAAATTATAATGAATCTACCTGTTTTCTTTCTCTTCAATGTCAGATGTACTGGCTAGTCGTCTTGGTATTGTAGGTGTAACATATGCAAGCCTAGTTCCTTTACTATCTTTCTCCTACACAGTAGAAAAGAAACCATGAATGAAAATAAAATCTGTGTGATAGTTAGAAGCAAGAGTACTTATTAAAGAAAGCATATTCAAAAATGTATAATTACACAGCCCTCAGTTTACTTTATATTTCCATAGTTCCTAGCTAAACTCTAAAACAAATGTCTATCAATAATTCAAGTACATTTCAAGTTCTAAACTTAGAAAAACTCCTAATAAATAAAATAAACTTGCTCCTTGATACATTTTATTATAAATTCTCAAGATAAAGGGTTCTTTTAAATGAGTATGTACTCAAATCTGATTCCATATATATATATGGAATCAAAAAATATATATTTGTTTAAGCTAGGTACATTTGTATTAACATGTAATTCATTAAGTTAGGTGAATTAGGTTGATACATAAATCTAATGATTGATACATAGTAGAAAATCCAACAAATCTGATGTTCCTGGAAAACAAATCATAGTTTTTCTAGAAACCAGATTGTGAAATAAAGTACCTTTTCTTTATTATCCAAAGCGGAGGAAAGTCTGGGACTTGAAGCTGAACGCATAACACCTGCAGTATCTTTTTCTTTCTGAGCCTCTTTAGCCGCTGTGATTTCTGCAAGGGCACCATAACTGCCAGTCTTTCTAAGTCCTAACCTCCAAGATGCAGGAGACTCATCTTTTCTCTCTTCTTCTTTGGAAGAAATTTTTGTAGTTGAGGCTGGAAACTGTTTTATATTTTAAAGGAAAAGAAAAAATAATTATCAAGACATCAGTCCTTAATAGAAATAAGTTTAGAGAAAAAATGTTTAAGATTACAGTTAATAGTTTCAGGAGAAACACTTTTACTAAGTAGATTAGTTAATGTCTTAGTCAAAAGTGTAAAAAATCTAAAACTGTAAAAAGGAATGAGTTACCTTTCCAGAAGTTAGATTTAAGAAAACACACTCCACACTTTATATCACACAGAAAAATTATGATGCAAATACAGAGAACAGAAATGACACACCGTAAGAACTTAAAACCATGCATCTTTGGAACCAATGTTCACATTAAACTTGTTATGGCGTAACCTAACATAAACCCTTGCACATAGAAATGCCTCACCATAGATTTTTCACCCTTAGTGGGCACAAGAGCAATGCCAGTTTTGCGCAAGCCCTGCCTCCATGATGCGGGATCTACTGATTCCACCACAGGCATGATAGGAGCAATGAAATCATACTAAAGCCAATTAAAATAAGACAGGTAAAGAGATAAAGGTTGAAAGCATGAACACAGAAAAGGAAGTTATGAACAAAACACACTTTTCTCTTTTATAAAAGAATTTTATAATAAATTAAAACCCAATAACTGGATAATAATAAAATCTTTAAAAGTTACTGGGAACAAATTCCATTTTCAGCATGAGATCATCAGAAAGAATCTAACAGAAAAACTTCTAAAGCAGTTAAAGACATATAGAGCAGAGAATATTATAGAATGTGGGTAAACATACTACTGCACTTGAATTTTATTTTTATTCATTTATATATTTGGGTTAAAAAATTTAAATCCAGCATAATCAACAAAAAAAGTAATGTGACATTTTCTAGTTATAATATTTTTTCAGTAATATTTTAAATATTATAACTTTATATTTACTGTTTGATTTTCCACTAAATATTAAACATTTTAACTGAAAACTATTTTGTACAAATATTTATTTCATTTCTAGGGCTTTCCTTCCAATAGCCCTAAAAATGAAACCCGTTATCTTTAAATAGTTCGTGTCAACAACTTCACTTACAGAATTTAAATATTCCATCAGAATTAAGTATAGATGGGTGAATACAGAAACTAAGCAGCTGCTACAAGCATAGGATATCTAACAGTTAAAAAAAAAATCCCTTTTTTTTTTCATATTTATTGCTGAAGTTTGCTATAATCAGCAGCTTAATAGAGCTTGTTAGAGCACCATGATGTTGGAAGGTTACTTCATAGACAAAAGTGTTATAAGATACCTCTGGTACTTGCGGTAGTTAATTCCTATCAATAGCAGTAGGCCTGGAAACAGACACGTGATATGCAGCATCCCCAGATTCCTAAGTGAGCACTGAGGCATTCCAGAGCGCCAGGACGAGACCTCAGGGGCGCTATGGGATGCTTTAAAGTTGTGAAAGAAGCACAGTGACATCTGTTGGGCATTGTACAACCTGTTATTATTAACTTATTTGCACTTAACTACTGAATAAATGAAACAAATTGTTATTTCTTTCAGCCAAGTAGCACTGTGAAACAAAATTAGTAAAATGATAAGGGCTCATGATTGAAAAAGTTCAGGAACCTCTGTAATGTTTTATGCCACAAGACAGGTGATTGGAACTGATTTCTGAGATTTAAAGCTGTAGTCCTCTAGAACAGAGGTGACAAACCCTTTTCTGTAAAGGGTCAAACTGTAAATTTTAGGCTTTGAGACTAGAGTCTTGGCTGTAGCTACTCATCTATGCTGTTGTAACATGAAGCAGCCAAAGGTGAAAAATGTGGCTGTGTTCCAATAAAACTTTATGTAGAGACATTGGAATTTAAATTTATGTCACAAAAGATTCATCTTTTGATTCCCTCCCCTACAACCATTAAAAAAATGTAAAACCATTCTGACTTGTAAGCTATACAAAAGCAGGTAGTGTGGGCCAGGTTTGGTCCACAGACCATGATTACCAATTCTTGCCCTATAACCTCCCCAAAACAGAAACAAATGTTATTTTCCATGATAAAATAGACAGCAGGTAACATTTACTGAGTGTTGTAACAGAAACTAACATTCAACAAGTGTTTACTGGTGTCAGTCCATAAGCTAAGTGCTTCACATGGGTTATCTCATTAAATTCTTATAACCACCCAGTGAAATACTACTATCACTACTATCTTAGAGTTGAGAAAACTGAGGCAGTATTATCAATTTTTAAACATTTGTCACCCTATAGTGACTGATATACTTCCGTTCTTCCTAACATGAGTTTGCATTTAAGTTCTAGTGTATGTATTCAAAAGCACCTTTCGATTTTATTTGGTGCATAAGTGAATCTCTTTGAAATACTCAACTGTACCCACTCCCTCAAACTTTTATTTTGGCTTTTATAATAGGTCACTATTTTACTTCCTACTGTTCTGATCACCCTCTTTTTTGGTCTTTTTGTTGTTAGCAACTTCCCTTGTCATAGCCCTGCAACGTAAGTACATACTCCAAAAGTATTCTCAGATCTCTTAAACTGTCTTTCTAGTTTCTTCCCCTGGAGGTTGGAAGTAGGGTGTTCTCTATTTCCTCAGGCTAAATATTAACTGTGTTCAGCTTATTCTCCAATATGTTACTCTCCAGCTCAGTCCTAACTCCTAAATTCTCATTCTTGAAATTTACCTTTAGCATGGCCTATCTAGAATGATAATTGGAACCTGAAACTCAGCATGTCTGAAATAAAACACCTTTATTTTTGTTAGATTTTTGTCATCTTCCTTCATTTAGAAATTAGGTGCCAAGCATCTAAATCTCTTCCTCTCCTTTATAGGCCACTGTCAGTTCTCTAGTTTGTATTCTTATCCTGGGCAACTTCACTGATTCTCTAATAGACCTTCACTCAACCAGCTTCTTACCTTCAAATGCACCTGTACAAAGTTTTCAAAATAATATTCTATAAAGAATAATTCTATCATGGCCTTGTTCAAACACCCATAATTCTCTACTCTCTGTCAAACTGTAAATGAATGTTACCAAAGAAATAAAAACATTTCACAATTTGGCTTTACATTTTCAGTTTTATTTTGCATATGTACCCTATAAATTAATCAAACTAGACAACTCATTTTTCATGCAAAATATTCTATCCTTATTTGGTTCAGATGATTTTCGTTTCTCTCTTTCAACAAACTGTACAAACCTTCCTTCTCTGTTTAGTTGAAATATTGCCTACTTATTCTTCAATATCTCACATATCCTAATTCCATTACCTCAAACATGATTTCTTCC
The DNA here is from genome assembly GCF_036850765.1 of Saccopteryx bilineata. Classification (NCBI taxonomy): domain Eukaryota; kingdom Metazoa; phylum Chordata; class Mammalia; order Chiroptera; family Emballonuridae; genus Saccopteryx; species Saccopteryx bilineata. Next base: position 108,546,518 of record NC_089491.1, on the reverse strand, counting down.
ACTTTTAAACTATAATTCTACATTTGTACACTTAAAAACAAACTTTACTTAGTTAATTTTGGAGAGAGAGAACATCAATCTGTTCCTATAGGTACCCTGACTGGGGATCAAACCTCTATGCTTTGGGATAAAGCTCTAAGCAACTGAGCTCCTTATCCAGGGCTACATTTGTATACTTTTATTGGCATACTTCATATACCTACAGTGCACAGTAGTCTTTTCTTAAATTACTATTACGCTAAATAATTAGATTCAATTAACTAAGACATTTTTAAATTTTATTATTTTATTTATTAATTTTGGAGAGGAAACAGAGGCTGTGGGGAGAGGAGCAGGAAGCATCAACTCTCGTAGGTGCCTTGACCAGGCAAGCCCAGGCTTTCCACACGGCAACCTCAGCGTTCCAGTCTACACTTTACCCACTGAGCCACCACAGGTCAGGCAACTAAAACATTTAATTCCAAGTAAATTCTGATTTTTATCACCTAGTAAAGAAAAAATAGTTTGCCTTATTGAAATCAAAAAGCATACAGCAAAGTAGGTAATCGTCTCCAGAGATCCCAGAAACATTTATTTGACTAGAGAGCTATATAAACTTATTGTTGGTTAAAATTTTAATCATAAAATCAAAGTGATGGTTTTATATCTAACATTTCCACAAATCATTGGCCTGACTACTACAGAAATAGTTCTTTATTTTTAACTGAAGAAGTTGAGAGCTTAAAGGAAGATCGTTCAAAATAAATACATTCATGTTTCTCTGTAGTTACTCTTATTATATAGAATAAAAATGATATTTAATACTGTTTTAGAGCTTCCTGGTTTGTGATCTATCCCTTACCATATGCGTGTATGTGAGGGCTCACGTGTAGTTTATGGACTGGTAGAGAAAACTCGAGAACTTAAGATAACTCTGTCTAAATATTAGAAGCAGAATAGTGAGTGGGAATCTAAAAATAGAACTCATTTGTAAAATCTTTAAAAATAATTTTACAAATTAACAACTCATATAAAGAAATTTGTATCCCTTAGGTTTCAAAGTTATGGGAAAAACCTTGCAACAAACTAAAAAATACTAAATTAAAAGTACAAAATATATTAATATTACTGAACATTAGTAAGATGCTTTAAGTATCATACAATACTGATAAAAAGATTGCTCTATCCATTAAAATAATACTTCACATTTTTTGTACACTGTGAATGTATTGCTTTATTTTAATTTTATTTTTTTAATGTTTATCTTATTATAGACTTTAGAGAGAGAAAGGGAGAGAACAGGAGAGAGACAGGAACATCTGTTCCTGTATATACCCTGAACTGGGATCAAACTGGCAACTTCTGTGCTTCAGGACAATGCTCTAACCAATTGAGCTTTCCAGTCAGGTGGGATGTATTGTTTTGAATAAAATTTAGCTACAAACTTTAAAAAACAAAGACTAAAACAATATAATCTTTAAATTAAGTTATGTTTGAAATCGAATATTGGAATTTCTAAATATTCAAATTATAGAAGCAAATATTGTCATTAGATCTATTCAATTACAAAATCATAAGTAATTCTGAATAAGAATTTTATAAACAGGTTTTTAGCTCACGAATCTAACAGAGTTATTAAGTATTTGCTTTCAATTAGGGTAACTGGTATAAATCAAGAAGTAAACTGCCATAAATCTGGAGTTATGCTTGAAAAAACTGTAATTAATCACAAGAAGTCTATTGTAATTATTTGACTGTGGTAAGAAAGACACAGCTTAGATAAATACGCAAAAGAATGACTGCCCGCCTGACTGGTTGTGGTATGGTGGATAGAGCGTTGACTTGGGAAGCTGAGGGCCCAGGTTTGAAACCCGGAGGCTGGCTTGATTGCAGGTTCATCAAGTTTGAATGAGGGCTCACCAGCTTGAGCATGGGATCATCAACAGGATTCCAAGGTTGCTGGCTTGAGCAGGGGTCACTGGCTCAGCTGGAGCCCACGGGTGAAGGCAATGAAAAAACAACTAAAGTGATGTAAGTATGAGTTGATGCTTCTTATTTACCTCTCTGTTTCTGTCTCTTTCTCTCTCTCTCTCTCTCAAAAAAAAAAAAAAAAAAAAAAAAAAAGAACGACAGCCAGTTTATTGGCCAACTTCTAAAGGAATGGAGCTATTGGGAGCTTTTTATAATCCCTGTTCCAACAGATAATAAATCAAAAGAGCTGAAGTTTAGTATTCATTAAGTATACAGAAGTGCTAGGATTAAATACAACTTTAAAGCAGTACATGGTGACACCACTTATGTATGGCACGATAACGATCTTAAAAATTCTGCAGACAGACAGTTTGCTTCTGGAGAATTCCATGTTCAAGCATAGAAAATTTTGATCATATGAACATGAGATCTGGCTGAATTCAAGAAGCCTTTAGGTTCTAGAAAAAGTTTAGACAACTACTCATTCGTATACTTTATGGATATTCAAACTGTCCCAGTGAAACCCATATATTTCTACCACTAAAAATTCACATTACTGCCTTCCTTAGGGAAAGTCTGAGAAGAGGATTATTACTAACAATAAAGATTTTAAAAAATACTTCTCTACTTTGTGATTTTAAAAGATGCATATTTTGACCACTTGAAGCCAAGTCCAAAGAATAGCAAGACTGACACTGTGATAGAAACACTATAGAGATTTAATATCAGACCTCAAACCCAAGCAACTCAAATAATGTCAGACAAGCAACAAAATAAAAATCCAAAGGCAGAGAATTATGACAATTATACAAGATGTACAATTTCTGAATGTATCCTTGATTTGAAAACAAACAGAAAGATATAACTGCAACTTGAAGGGAAACTGGGAAAATCTTGAGTGCAGTTTGTACATTAGTGAACATAGATAATAGTATCATATCAAAGTCATTTTTCCTGAGTATGACATTTTTAGTACGGGAGTAAAAGATAATGACTTTGTACCTAGGAGATACATACTCAAGTATTTAGAAGTCAAGGGTTACATTACTTGCAACCAATTCTTATATGGTTCTGCAAAAATAAGTATGTGTGTAAGTGTGTTAGTTTGTGTGCACATATACAGAGGGGCATGAGTGTGCTCATTAAAGGATAACTAAGGGGCTGGTAGAAAGAAGTCTTTAAAAAGAGATAAGCAGGTAAATAAACACACTCTCTCTCTCTCTCACATGCACACACACACCCGAATGCTTAATCTTTAAATCTTTAATTTGGGTTTAAAGAAGTACAGGTTCTAGACTAGCAGGGGAAAAAGAAAGTCTTTAAAAAGACTAATACATTAGTTAAAGAGCGGTTTGGTAGAGAAGAGGAAGCAAGAAGGACATAGAACAAATGGAAAACAGAGTAAGGGAGAAAAGGAAGATATGAAACATTTTAGAAACTTCAGTCACTAGCCAGGCTCTCTCAACCAAAGCTTATAATGTTAACTTTGTTTATTATCTTTTCTTGGGGGGACAGATTAAAAAAATAGTAACTTGGTCAAGGTATAAATTTACAACAGGTGGCGCCAGGTGCTAATCTCTGGTTTTTCATCAAAGATCATACCCTTACTGGTATGCCATACTTGCATGTTTGGTTGGTGCTTTGTATTGAGTTAGAGAATCTAGAATCTAGTTTTCCCATTGACTTGTCATGGTACTTTCTGTGCTTAACTTAATACTCACATGAAAAGTATCAAAATGTACCTTTCCTTAATAGATAAAAGATAAAAAGCCTGTGTTTCTCAAAGTTTCAACTGAAATAAAAACTACCATGATTAATTTTCATATGAATATTTTAATCTTTATACCATTTATTTCTAATAACTATCAACTATAATATCAACTGCAAAAAGCATTAAAAAAGAATATAGTATGCTTCATAGGAAAATCTCAGCCAAATTAAAGGAAGAAAAATATATTCTTCTAAAACCTGAAATGTTTTTGGAATAAACAATACAAACTTAGAACTGTCTCAATGCTTTAGTCCAAATGGAACTTAAACAGGATATATGTATCTGTAGCAAACATAATTTTGGCTTACCTTTTTTATAGGTGATGTAGGCGTTGCTTGACCAGACGACACAGTAGGTGTTGTAACAGCTACAGGAGCTGCTTGTGTACTGGAAGTATTGGCATTAGTTACAGAAGCCATGGGTTTTGTCTTATCTATTACAAAGAAAAAAAAAAAAAGAACATTATGAGTCAAGATTCTATATGAATTTGGTTTTAATGGCTGGGAAGCACTATTTTATATTCTATTTTTTGTTTAAGGTTTTGTTAGTCCAAAGTCTTCTCCCACTATTATTATTCATTTTAACAGGTGAATTTTTAAGGAGTTTCTAGAAATGTCTCAGTCTGTATGCTAATATAAACAAGATAATATAAAGAAATACAACAAAGCTTCAAAGAATTAAAAGAATAACTAGAATTTGACTTTTGTATTTCTAATACAGTGGAAATTTTAAAAACCCATCAAATTAATATTTAAAATTAAAAAAAAATTTTTTTTTTAGATTTTATTTATTCATTTTAGAGAGAAGGTACACAGGGAGAGAGAGAGAGAGAGGCAGAGAGAGAGAAGGGGGGAGGAGCAGGAAGCATCAACTCCCACATGTGCCTTGACCAGGCAAGCCAGGGGTTTCGAACCAGCGACCTCAGCATTCCAGGTCGATGCTTTACCCACTGCGCCACCACAGGTCAGGCTAATATTTAAAATTTGAATGCATAAATACACTATATTAACTTCAAAAAATTACAAGAGTTGTACAATTCTCTAATGGATAAACAACTTATATATCTAAAACTGATGGCTTCTCTTTATTCCAGGAAATCTAAAAGTGCTTTTGGTCAACAGACAGCTTAGATTCCTGACAAAAAGTATGCTTCAATGTCACAAAGAGCATGTTTTCACCTCTAAGAGTTAAATGAGCACATTATCAGGTTAAATCTCTTTTCACAATTGATTGAGGCAATTTCAAATGGTAATGAGTTAGAAAAAAATTTTTTGTAAACATTAGAAAAATCAATTTAACACTAGAAAAAAATTCAAAGGCTATTTTTGAACATACAAATCAGACTAACTTTTACCAAAGTGTTGCCATATAATTTAAGTCTTTAACTATAATTTATAAATGAACTAGAAAAGCTTACTTTCTAAATAGTCAAATGTCATTTTATCTAGTTTTAAGGTATTCCTTTGGTTTCAAAATGGGGTAGGATAGCTATCTTTTTATACTTTGTATGGAAGAAGTATAGTTAGTGCTTTAAAGCCCTATGAGATACTCATTTTCATTATACTACCTTCCTCCTCCTTTAGATCATCAGTTTTCCAAAGAAATATTTCATTTTAAGATATCATTATTATATGCTACTATACTTTACGAGTAGACAATATTTAAAAAGCCTTATCTTTAGGGCAAGAATAAACATACCACAATACTCTGAATTTACAATGATTAATTTAGTTCTATTTGTGACTACAGAAAACTTCCATAAGTTGTTAATAAGGTGAAAAATGTATCTCAAAATATACCAAGGGACAAGGCCAAACTATCACATTTAAAACCTCAGGTTTCCAAATAAACGGAATTAGCTAGACTCAGTCTAATAAATTTTATTGTCACTGTTAAATAATACCTTTATTCTTTCAACAGAAGCTAAGCCTATTAGCACAGTTAAATGCACATCATGTATAACCTAATTAATAAGATCATATTCCTGAAAATATTCCACTTAATGGAGAAAGTAATTCAACAAACATTTACTGTCTCCATACTTCAAGCACTGTCCTAAGTACAAGGAATGTATCAATCACTGAAAAGACAAACTATCTTAACTGTAGAGAGCTTACACTCTATTAGAAGAAATAAATAATAAAGATAAAATTCAATAGATTTTCTTCCAGTTTATTTTTTTCCTTTTCTCCTTTTGGTTTCAGAATTGGTTTCATATCAGTGAATCTACACCAAAGAATGTATATGCATGTAGGTAAACATTTATATTTGGTTTAAAAATAATAATGAAAAAAAAATAACGCAGGTGTCCACTATCAAACAAATAAACATTATTAATACTGCTGAAGTCTTTTTATTCATTTGATTTCAATAAAGAATGAAAATTTTCCCAGTCTGGAGGGAAAAAAAACGTAAAAGCAAAAATATGCTTCCATTTTCTTATTTCCTCAACTTTCACTCAAATTCATAAATTATTTAAAAGGATATTAAACTTTTCTTTAAATTCCTATTTTCATCTGATTTATTAAAAAACACCCATTAAAAACTGGTTTGATAAATAATTTATGAAATAAAATTCAGCAAACTAGTTATTCTATGTCCAAGAGTTTCCCAAGGAAATAACCATACAAAACTTAGAAAAAGAAAACAGTTTAGAAATTGTCAAATCAAGCTGTAGCTCTACAGGGAAATGGTTGCTTTCTTACCCTTGCCAAATAAAGTATGATAAAGCCTTGTTGATATTAAGAGTGAGAGAGAAGGAACCACACAGCATTTACATGGATTAATTCTTGAGATAGAGTCAAATTTTCCTGGCACAGCCCACTGTTAGCAACAGGAAGAACAAAATTAACATACTACAATGCTTTAGAGGAACATTTAAAGTTAGCTCAGTAAAAAACCAAGCAGAGCCCTGGCTGGATGGTTGGCTTGGCTGGAGCATTGTCCTGCAATGCAGAGGTGGCTGGTTCAGTCCTTGGCCGGGGCACATACAGAAACAGATTGATGCTTCTATCTCCTCCTAACCCCCTCCCTTCCTCTCTCTGGATTCAATAAAAATAAAAGATTAAAAAAATAGAAAAAACAAAAGCAAAAACAAAAACCACCAAGCAGAGAGTAGTATGCCTAAGCCCTAGACAGGGAACTAATACAATGCAATTTGATGGTAATTAGTTCTGTTTATATTTATACAACAGTAGAGTTTAAAGAACTATACAGATTATCTAGTCTAATGCTTCTTTTTTACCAGCAAGGAAATTTCAATCAAAACATTGCCAGTAGCAAAATGGGCCTAATCTGGTCTTTTGTTTGTTTTAAATTGTTCCCACTGCCTACCACTAAACAGTGAATATCATAGAAGAGCAAAAAAAAAAAAAAAAAAAAAAAAAAAAAACAAAATCTCAGAAAACTCTGTGAGATACTTGGACTTCCAGTTCTTGAATTTTTACTACATAGTAGTAAAAGATGTCACACATGGGATCCAGAAGCCTGCAACGGAGTAGGTGGATGTTACAACTCCCACCTCCCAGAACCAAAGTGGATTACAACTTAACTTTGGAACAATCATCTTGAAAAACCAACTTTGGACTAAACTAAGAGGAATCTATAACCCAACATCACCGAAGAAATCACACTGAGATTGGTAGGAAGGGCAGAGATGTGGAAAGGGTTGCCCCACTCCAAAGAGCGAGGGGCAGCCCAGAGGGTCTGTCATGGTGGGGTGGGTAGCTCAGAAAGTTGTGGGTCCTCAGCTCCAGGACTGGAGCCCCAGAAACTAGAAGAGGCATATGGACAGTATTTAGCTGAAAGAAGAGCCGGGTTACTGTTTGCGAGAGGGAGACAGAACTCTAAGTCCCAGGCTCCATCTTAAAGGGACTGTACAAAAAACCTCGTTCACAGCCACTTATCTGGGGCTCCGGGAGTGGGGAACACCAAGAGGACTGAAGATTTGAGAGAAGAGTGTAGTCTCAGAGGCACAGGGAAAGACTGTGGGTGACAGGCACCCTAAACCCTATACTGGGTCACTCCCCAAACCTAAAGTGGCCATTTTTCCTGGGAAAAGCAACACCAGTCAAGGGAAGCAATTACCCCACCCACCAGAGACTCTCCTACTGCAGTCAGAGCAAAGAGTCACTTAGAAGCAGGGGGTGCATCAGGGACATAGGTTTTAAGTACTGAGGTCTGTGCTACAACATCCCTACATGCTGCTGAGTACACTATAAACAGTGGGTGGGCCGGCTGCTTGTGGTGGCAGAGCATGGTGCCTGGCAAGGTGGTCCATGTGAAGGCCTAGGCTGTGCCCAGTGGTGCTGGAGCGCCCAAGGAGGCGGCAGCGGTGGTGGGCCGGATGACAGACCACACCTCAGGAGTAGAGAGGCCACACCCACTGGCCAAGAGTAAATAAAAGCCAGCCTAGGAGTGCAGCTGATATTTACAACGGCATCTTGACCCAACAGAAGCAGCCACAAATTGTGGATTGCTTGTAGCTCTAAGAAGGTTGCTAAGGGCCAGTCATAAGCAGTGACCCCCTACTAGTCAGCATCAAGTTCCGGCCAGGGAAGTCCAGGGCGGGCACATCCAGTGGCCAGATATGAAGAGCATCAGCTCAGGACCTAACAACCCTAGTTAGAGTGGTATCTTAAGGAAGGGCTGCTCAGACCTGACCCAACTAAGGCATAGAAAACGCCGACACATAGCAAAAAGAGTAGTAGCAACAGACAGGTAGACCACAGTGGATTATAAACAACAGCTGAGGCCAACCCAAAAAGATCTAGAAACAACACAACTGAAAGCTTGAGGCAGACAACACCAACCCTAGACTCAGCTAGCTACACAAACAGCACATCCAAAGGAGAAGTCTATAGACAGACAAAATGGGAAGACAGAGAAATGCAGTCCAAATGAATCAACAAGAGAAATCCCCAGAAAAAGAACTGAATGAGATGGAAATAACCAAGATACCTGAAGCAGAGTTTAAAATAATGTTTGCTAGGATGCTCAAGGATCTCAGAACAACAATGGACTGACATAATAAGCACCTAAATAGACAGCACACATCAAAAAGCATGCTGAAATCATAAAAAAGAATCAGACAGAAATGACAAATACAATATCAGAAATGAATATGCTAGAAGGAATTAAAGGCAGGCTGGATGAAGCAGAGGATTGAATCAGCGATTTAGAGGACAAGATAAATGAAAGCATGGAAGCAGAACAGCAAAAAGAAAAGAGGATCAAAAAGTCTGAGGAAACCCTAAGACAGCTGTGACAACATGAAGAGAAACAATATCCACATCATAGGGGTTCCTGAAGGAGAAGAGAAAGAACAAGGAATAGAGAACCTGATTGAAGAAATCATAGCTGAAAACTTCCCTAAATTAATGAAGAAAAAAGTCACACAAGTTCAAGACGTACAGAGTTCCATTAAAAAGGAGGCCCTGGCCGGTTGGTTCAGTGGTAGAGTGTTGGCCTGGCCTACAGAAGTCCCGGGTTTGATTCCTGGCCAGGGTACACAGGAGAAGTGCCCATCTGCTTCTCCACCCCTTCCCCTCTCCTTCCTCTCTGTCTCTCTCTTCCCCTCCCGCAGCAAGGCTCCATAGGAGCAGAGATGGCCCGTGCGCTGGGGATGGCTCCTTGGTCTCTGCCCCAGGCGATAGAGTGGCTCTGGTCGCAACAGAGCGACGCCCAGGAGGGGCAGAGCGTCGCCCCCTGGTGGGCGTGCCTGGTGGATCCCGGTTGGGCACATGCGGGAGTCTGTCTGACTGTCTCTCCCCGTTTCCAGCTTCAGAAAAAAAAAAAAGGAACCCAAGGAGACTTGCAGCAAGACACATCATAACTAAAGTGTCAAGGTTAAGAGACAAAGAAAGAATACTAAAAGCAGCAAGAAAAAAGCAGTTAATTACCAACAGAGGAGCCCCCATAAGGATGACATCTGACTTCTCAACAGAAACACTTGAGGCCAAAAAGGATTGGCACGAAGTATTCAAAGTGATGCAAAGCAAGAACCTACAACCAAGATTTCTTTATCCAGCAAGGCTATCATTTAAAATTGAAGGAGAAATAGAAAGCTTCCCAGACAAAAAAACAAATAAAACTCAAGGAATACATTACAACCAAACAAATGCTGCAAGAAATGTTAAGGGGACTGTTGTAAACAGAAAAATGGGGAAAAAAATCTAGAAAAAGAGGAATGTAGATTTAAAGAATAAAATGGCAATAAACAACTACATATCAATAATAACCTTAAATGTAAATGAATTAAATGCCCCAATCAAAAGACATAGGGTAGTTGCATGGATAAGAAAGGAGGGCCCGCCTCATCAGGCGGTGGCGCAGTAGATAGAGCATCGGACTAGGATGCAGAGGACCCAGGTTCGAGACCCTGAGGTCGCCAGCTTGAGTGCGGGCTCATCTAGTTTGAGCAAAGCTCACCAGCTTGGACCCAAGGTTGCTGGCTTGAGCAAGGGGTTACTCAGTCTGCTGCAGCCCCTGGTCAAGGCACATATGAGAAAGCAATCAATGAACAACTAAAGTGCCACAACGAAAAACTGATGATTGATGCTTCTCATCTCTCTCCGTTCCTGTCTGTCCCTATCTATCCCTCTCTCTGACTCTCTATCTCTGTAAAAAAAATAAAATAAAAAAAATAAAAAAGAATTTGAAGAAAAGAGGACTTGGCCCTGGCTGGTTGCCTCAGTGGTAGAGCATTGGCCCAGTTTGTGGAAGTCCAGGGGTCGATTCCCTGTCAGGGCACACGGGAGAAGTGCCCATCTGCTTCTTCACCCTTCGCCCCCTCCTTCAACTCTGTCTCTCTCTTCCCCTCCCACAGCCATGGCTCCATTGAAGCAAAGTTGGCCCAGGCACTGAGGATGGCTCCAAGGCCTCCATCTCAGGTGCTAGAATGACTCCGGCTGAAACGGAGCAATGCCCCACATGGGCAGAGCATTGCCCTCTGGTGAGCATGCTGGGTGGGTCTCAATCGGGCACATGCAGGAGTCTGTTTGACTGCCTCCCCTTCTAGCTTTGGAAAAAGAAGAAAAAAAAAAGAAAAAAAAAGAGGACTCATACATATGCTGTCTACAAGAGACCCACCTCAAAACAAAATATACACATAGACTGAAAGTGAAGGGGTGGAAAAAAATATTTCATGCAAATGTAAATGAAAAAAAGCTGGGGTAGCAATACTTATATCTGACAAAATAGACTTTAAAACAAAGGCTATAGTAAGAAATAAAGAAGGTCACTACATAATGATAAAGGGAGCAATCCAACAGGAAGATATAACCATTGTAAATATTTATGCGCCTACTATAGAAGCACCTAAATATATAAAGCAGATTTTGATGGACATAAAGGGCAAGATCAACAGCAATACTATAATACTAGGGGATTGCAACACCCCACTAAAATCAATAGATAGATCTTCAAGAAAGAAAATTAACAAAGAAACAGCCGCCTTAAAGGACACACTAGATCTACTGGATTTAATAGATATCTTCAGAACATTTCACCCTAAAGCAGCAGAATACACATTCTTTTCAAGTGCTCATGGTATATTCTCTAGGATAGACCACAATAGGACACAAAACCAGTTTCAATAAATTTAAGAAGACTGAAATCATATCAAGCATCTTCTCTGATCACAATGCCATGAAACTAGAAATCAACTACAATAGAAAAACTGAAAAGTATTTAAACACTTGGAGACTAAACAGCATGTTATTAAATAACAAATGGGTTAACAATGAGATCAAAGAAGAAGTAAAAAATTTCCTTGAAAAAAATGAAAATGAACATACAACAACTCAAAGTTTATGGGACACAGTCCTGAGAGGAAAGTTCATAACATTACTGGCATATCTTAACAAGCAAGAAAAAGCTCAAATAAACAACTTTAACCCTGTATCTAAAAAAACTAGGGAAAGAACAGCAAGTAAAGTCCAGAGGAAGTAGAAGGAAGGAAATAAAAAAGATCAGAGCAAAAATAAATGACATAGAGGCTAAAAATAAATACAGAAGATCAATGAAACCAAGAGCAGGTTCTTTGAAAAGGTAAACAAGATTGATGAACCTTCAACCTGACTCACCAAGAAAAACAGAGAGAGGACTCAAATAAAATTAGAAATGAGAGTGCAGAAGTAACAACTAACAGTGGAAATACAAAGGATTGTAAGAAAATACTATGAAGAACTATGCCAAAAAATTAGACAACCTAGATGAAATGGACAAATTCCTTCAAACATATAATCTTTCAAAAATCAATCTGGAAGAATTAGAAAACCTAAACAGACCGATAACAACAAATGAGATCGAAACAGTTATCAAAGAACTCCCAACAAACAAAAGCCCTGGGCCAGATGGCTTTGCAGGCAAATTCTACTAAATATTCAAAGAAGAACTAACACCTATCCTTCTCAAGCTATTTCAAAAAAAATCAAGGAGGGAAGACTTTCAAACTCTTTTTATGAGGCGAGCATTATTCTCATTCCAAAACCAGTCAAAGACAACTACAAAGAAAGAAAACTATAGGCTAATATTCCTGATTAACTTAGATGCTAAAATTCTCAACAAAATATTAGTAATCTGGTCCAGTAATACATGAAAAAAATTATACATCATGATCAAGTGGGATTTATTCTGGGGAGGCAAGCCTGATACAATATTTGCAAATTAATCTATGTGATTCATCACATAAACAAAAGGAAGGAGAAAAATCACATGATAACATCAACAGATGCAGAAAAAACATTTGACAAAATCCAGCACCCATTTATGATCACAACTCTTTAGCAAAGTGGGAATACAGGAAACACCTCAACATGATAAAGGTCATCTATGACAAACCTACAGTGAACATCATACTCAGTGGGCAAACATTAAAAGCAATCCCCTTAAGATCAGGAACAAGGCAGGGGTGCCCCCTTTTACCACTCTTATTCAACATAGTTTTGGAAGTCCTAGACACAGCAATAAGAAAAGAAATAAAAGGCATCCAAATTGGAAAAGAAGAAGTAAAACTATCATTATTTGCTAATGATAGGATACTGTACATAGAAAACCCTAAAGTCTCAATCAAAAAGTTACTGGACCTGTTAAATGAATTCAGCAAGATGGCAAGATATAAAATTAATATTCAGAAATCAAAGGCATTTTTGGTTGGCTCAGTGGTAGAGCGTCGGCCTGGCGTGCAGAAGTCCCAGGTTTGATTCCCGGCCAGGGCACACAGGAGAAGTGCCCATCTGCTTCTCCACCCCTCCTCCTCTCCTTCCTCTCTGTCTCTCTCTTCCCCTCCCGCAGCGAGGCTCCATTGGAGCAAAGATGGCCCGGGCACTGGAGATGGCTCCTTAGCCTCTGCCCCAGGCGCTAGAGTGGCTCTGGTCCCGACAGAGCGATGCCCTGGAGGGGCAGAGTATCGCCCCCTGGTGGGCGTGCCAGGTGGATCCCGGTCGGGCGCATGCGGGAGTCTGTCTGACTGTCTCTCCCCATTTCCAGCTTCGGAAAAATACAAAAAAAAAAAAAAAAAAAAGAAATCAAAGGCATTTTTATACAGCAACAATAAACTGTCTGAAAGAGAAATTAGAAAACAATCCCCTTCACTATTGCAACAAAAAAAATAAAGTACGTAGGAGTAAATTTAACAAAGGAGGTTAAAGACTTATACTTGGAAAATTATAAAACATTGATAAAAGAAATTAAGGAAGATACAAATAAGTGGAAGCATATACCGTTTTCATGGATAGGAAGAATAAACATCATTAAAATGCCTATATTACCCAAGCAATTTATAAATTCAATGCAATTCCTATTATAATACCAATGGCATACTTCAAAGATATAGAATAAATATTCCAAAAATTCATACGGAACCAAAAAAAACATGAATAGCCTCAGCAATCTTGAAAATGAAGACTAAAGTGGGTGGTATTATACTTCTGATATCAAGTTATACTATAAGGCCATTGTACTCAAAAGAGCTTGGTACTGGCATAAGAACAGGCATATAGATCAATGGAACAGAACAGGGAATCCAGAAATAAACCCACACGTATACAGACAATCGATATTTGACAAAGGAGATAAAAGCATACAATGGGGTAAAGACAGTCTCTTTTAAAAAATGGTGTTGGGAAAATTGGACAGGTACCTGCAAAAAAATGAAACTAGACCACCAACTTACACCATTCACAAAAATAAACTCAAAATGGATAAAAGCTTTAAATGTAAGTAGTGAAACCATAATCATGTTGGAAGAAAACATAGGCAGTAAGCTCTCCGACATCTCTTGCAGCAATATATTTGCTGATTTATCTCCATGGGCAAGTGAAATAAAGGACAGGATGAACAAATGGGACTATATCAAACTAAAAAGCTTTTGCACAGCAAAAGACATCATTAACAAAATAAAAAGACAAACCACACAATGGGAGAATATATTTGCCAATACGTCTGATAAGGGGTTAATAACCAAAATTTATAAAGAACTTGTAAAACTCAACACAAGGAAAGTAAACAATCCAATCAAAAAATGGGCAAAAGAAATGAATAGATACTTCTCCAAAGTGGACATACAGATGGCCAACAGGCATATGAAAAAATGTTCAACATTACTAATCATTAGAGAAATGCAAATTAAAACTACAATGAGATACCATCTCACATCTGTCAGAATGGCGCTCATTAACAAAACAACACAGAATAAGTACTGGCGAGGATGTGGAGAAAAGGGAACCCTCCTGCACTGTTGGTGGAAATGCAGACTGGTGCAGCCACTGTGGAAAACAGTATGGAGATTCCTCAAAAAATTAAAAAATGGAACTGCCTTTTGACCCAGCCATCCCACTTTTAGGAATATATCCTAAAAGTACCAAATCACTCATTCAAAAGAAGAAGTGCACCACCATGTTTATTGCAGCATTGTTTACTATAGGCAAGATCTGTAAACAACCCAAATGTCCGTCAGTGGATGAGTGGATTAAAAAGCTGTGGTACATATAAATGGAGTACTACATGGTCATGAAAGAGAAGGAAATCTTACTTTTTGAGACAATATGGATGGACCTGGAAACTATTATGCTAAGTGAAATAAGCCAGGCAGAGAAAGAAAAACATCACATGACCTCACTTATTTGAGGAATCTAATGAACAATGTGAACTGAGGAACAGAATAGAGGCAGAGGTGGGATCAAAGGAACCAGAGGAAAAACGAACAGAGGGAAAGGGGATGAGAGGATAAGATCAGAGAAGGGAAAGAGATTAGTGAAATTATATATACATAACACAGTGTTATAGAGAGCAGAAAAGCAAATCCTGGAGTGAAGGGGGGAAGACATTGGGAGGAGGTGGCAAGGGGGTGTTGAGGGGAACATGGGGTGGAGGGGAGATATATTCGGTGGAACACGAATCTATGTAAACACAATAAATTAAAATTAAAAAAAAAAAGATGTGACACATGAGTTAGGAGATCTGGGTGCTAGTCTTGGCTTTCTTGTGGACATGTCCATATAGTTCAATTCATAATTATGTATTTTACTGTAGATTAGGGGCCAAGCATGTCATACAAGGAGGAGATTACATAAAAAATAACTAAATACTAGCAAAAGTATCTGAGGTTATTTAAATTTCAATGCTATCATTTCATATCAAACATGGGAAATAGCATAAATTTAATTAAAGTGATACTAGGTTATGCATGTATATTGGTAATACTTAAATCAGCAGTGTAGAATTTTATACAATTATTATAAAAAAGCCAACACATACAGCAACTGATTGTTATGTAGTACCCATACAATGCAGGTATTATTACTGTGATTTTAAAGAGAAATCTGAGATTAAATAAATTACCCAGTCTACAATTACATGCATGAATAGTCTGTGTTCTTAAAAACTGTGCATGCTGATTTTCATATATCTTGCTTTTATAATTAGAAATACTTGAATTAGCACATTATAGAAATAAATTATAATATTCAATGCCTACCTGTTGCTTTAGCTTCATTTTACCCATATTACTGTCTTGCCAAGGCAAAAGATATATTGCCTCATCTGACCAGCAATGTGACAGCAATAAATAAATAAATTAAAGCCCTAAATAGAAACTAGTTATTTGTATATATTAAAAACTGTGTATGTATTACCAAAAAATAATTTACTTGTATGATTAGCCAACTTAAAAAAAAAAAAAGGAATCCAAACATTTTACCTGGCAACAAAGCCTGATTCTGTTTAGCAACATCTTGTTTTTAATGGAACCAGAGTTATCAATAGTATATGTCCCCTGACATATGTTTATTTGGTAAACTTTACATTCTCACCTTTTCTTAAATGAAATATATTGTTGAGTAAAAATAAAATGACTCGAAATTGTTACTGCTGTTTTTAGAAGACATATAGGTAGTCCAAAAAATTATAAGGCTCCATTTGTGTTCCCCATGACCACCAATCTGGTTTTGATAATGATATGTTTTTCATTAAACAAAAATCTTAATGGAAATGGTATATATTTTTTCTGATAGTTATGTTAAAACATCAGGTTATGCAACTCAAAGATGGCAAAATTAGATAGAATCTCATGCTGTTCAGAAGTTTGAGTGACTGATACAAAATAAGAAAATAAATATTAATTAATAAAAGGAACTTGGTAAAAATCTATGAAAACATGGAGAGGAAGAAATGCAGAAACAATATACTTGATAATAAAAAGGAAAAGAATGTAAATTGTTATAGTAGCTTTGTAAAGCAATTTGGTAGCATCGACGAAAACTGAAAATCTGACTGATAATTCAATTTTAAGGTACAACTAATAGAGAATCTCCTGCACACAAGGAAGCAATTACATAAATAATCAATGCAGTATTATTTGCAACAACAAAATACTTGGAATAAGGTATATATTTATCAGAACAGATATATTTAATGAACATTATAAGAAATTAAAGGGATGTTACATAGATAAAGCTATAGATATGAACAAATCTAAAAAATACAACTTTTGAGTGAAAAAAAGCAAGTTGCATAACAACTCCTAGGTTGAAAAAATAAAAACACAAAACCTTATAATTACTTTGTATTTATTTCTGAATGTACATGTAAGACAAGAGTATAAAAATGGACTGGAAGACTGCAGGAAAAAAACTCATGAGAGTGACTGCCTTGGGAAAAGGAAAAAGGAAGTAGACTAGGGTACAAATAGAAGACAACTGTAATGTTTTAATTCTATTAAAAGAAAAATTTAAAGCAAATATAGCCAAATGTCAACAGCTATTAAGTTTGGTAATTAGAATATGAATGTTCATTATATTGTACTTTTCTGTGTCTTTAAAATTTCTCAAAGTACATTTCCCTACACCCCCACAGGAAAGTATCTTTACTGATCTCCAACTTTCTAAAATTTTACTATTTCTTAGGTATATTTGGGATGCTGCTAGGACATGCTTCTAAACTGTTGGGCCTGAGAAAATGGCAGAAACATTCTTGAATTGCTACAAGTTCATTTATACCCTATCTATACCTTTCTGAGGGAGACTTAGAAGTCTCTTAGCCTTCAATCCTAAAATGGTCAGAAAAAAGAGTTCTGAACTAAAGCCTCCAGGTAATTAGAGAAAAATAAAATCACAACTAGAGTCCCTAAAAGGTAATTTACTGGCTTGGTACGTATCCAAAACAAGTAGAAAATCAGTCTGAAAGTGTCAAAACTAAAGCCTGATCTCATCTTACTGTACACTGAATCAAAAATCACTGAATGTCTTTTATTCCTTTAAATTTTACCTGTTTCAGCTTCTGATTCGGAATCATCTTCTTCATCTTCTTCACTAGAGCAGCTAGATTCATCTTTCTTTCCTTCTTCTTCATCATCAACCTTTTCTTGTTCCAGAGATTCAATACGGGATGCATTTTTCTCTGGCTCAATAATCAATGTCTCTTTGCTGTGAAAGAAAAATACTTTTAAAATCTAACAATCATGCCTGTGGCCATCATGCCAACTCATTCATTAAAATAAGAAAACCTGCCCTGGCCGGTTGGCTCAGCGGTAGAGCGTCGGCCTAGCGTGCGGAGGACCCGGGTTCGATTCCCGGCCAGGGCACATAGGAGAAGCGCCCATTTGCTTCTCCACCCCTCCGCCGCACCTTCCTCTCTGTCTCTCTCTTCCCCTCCCGCAGCCAAGGCTCCACTGGAGCAAAAATGGCCTGGGCGCTGGGGATGGCTCTGTGGCCTCTGCCCCAGGCGCTAGAGTGGCTCTGGTCGCAACATGGCGACACCCAGGAGGGTCGCAACATGGCGACGCCCAGGATGGGCAGAGCATCGCCCCCTGGTGGGCGTGCCAGGTGGATCCCGGTCGGGCGCATGCGGGAGTCTGTCTGACTGTCTCTCCCTGTTTCCAGCTTCAGAAAAATGCAAAAAAAAAAAAAAAAAAAAAAAAAGAAAACCTACTTTATTATTTTACTCACTTCTTAAAGGTCTTCTGTGATTGATTATTGTCCATATTGGCTGTTGATTCAATTAATGGAGATTTCTTCTCCCGTTTTTCACTATGGAGCTTCATAAAAGTTAAAGCAAAAGAAAATAAGAATACTATTTAAATATTAATTAGTAAAATACAAAATTTAAAATAATAACAAAGTGGTTTTCCAAACATTAAACAAAAACACAATAAAACAAAGAAAATATTTACGTTTTAACATAAAAAAAAGGGGGTGGGGGTTTGGATAAATAAAAAAAATTGTAGTTAAAAAACTCCATGAAGGACAAAGTTAGATTCTTTTAGATCCCTGTCAACTTTAGTTCACTAAAAAGTCAGCATCCAATCATCACTTAGTATGTCTGATGATATTTTACTTAAAAATCTGTTCCCGGCCCTGGCCGGTTGGCTCAGTGGTAGAGCATCGGCCTGGCATGCAGGAGTCCCGGGTTCAATTCCCAGCCAGGGCACACAGGAGAAGCTCCCATCTGCTTCTCCATCCCTCCCCCTCTCTTTCCTCTCTGTTTCTCTCTTCCCCTCCCGCAGCCGAGGCTCCATTGGAGCAAAGTTGGCCCAGGCGCTGAGGATGGCTCTGTGGCCTCTGCCTCAGGCGCTAGAATGGCTCTGGTTGCAACAGAGCAATGGCCCAGATGGGCGGGGCATCGCCCTCTGGTGGGCGTGCCGGGTGGATCCCGGTCGGGGCACATGCGGGAGTCTGTCTGACTGCTTCCCTGTTTCCAACTTCAGAAAAACACACACAAAAAAAGTTTCCTAATTAATTACTCCTTCCTTATCAAGGGCCTGCTATTTGACGAATCTGAGATTTTACAGCCTCCACGTTCTAAGTAAACTTTCTTATGAAATTAGAAGAACATGTTAAACTTCAGGAAATATACATTATAGAAACATTAATTTTGTGAAGGGCAAGTGAGAAAAATGGGGATAAGCAACACACAGGCAAAACCCACCACTCGTTCTCCATTCTCTCTCACTGTCATAGTTTGATGGCCAGAAAGTACAAAACATCACAAAAATACTCTTTTTAACTTGTCTGATATTCAAGCTATTAAGATAATTCACTAATGTTGACAATTTTTAGATAGTCATCAAACATACCAGATTTTGTTTCTTTTGCAACTCTTCTAAATATCCTAAAATGTCTTCATCTGCTACATCAAACGCTGTCTGGCCCTATATAGGAAACAAGAGGGCCAGTGGTGATGTTAAAAAGTCAATATACTATAAAATGCCTTTGGTGATTCTGTATGATTACAGAGAAAAAAGTTAAGATAACATTTTTATGGTAGCTATAAAACACAGTACACATGACTCTAAGGAGATGTATAAAAAATCCACACAAGAGAGAAGCAGCTGACACACGTTTCCTTACTTTTTTGGTAAAAGTTTATTAAGATAAAACTCACATACCATACAAATAATCCATTTAAAGTATACAATGCAATGGTTTTTTAGAATAGTCACACAGTTTTACAACTATCAACACCATCAACTTTAGGACATTCTGATTGCCCCAACAGGAAACAACATCCGCATTAGCAGTCACCTCTCTGCTTACCCATCCCCAGGAGCTCAAGCAAACTCTACTCTACTTTCTGTTACTATGGATTTGTCTATTATAGGCATTTCATATAAGTGGAAACATAATATGTGATCCTTTGACTGGCTTTTCTTCACTTTGCATAATGTTTCCAAGGTTCATCCATGTTGTAGCATGTGTCACTATTTCATTCCTTTTTATTGCTGAATAATATTCCATTACATGATACACATTTGCTAATAATCTATTCATGAGTTGATGAACATTTGTTTTGCTTTCCGCTTTTTGCCATATATAATGAATAATGCTGCTATGAACATTCATGTACCAGTTTTTGTTTGGATATCTGTTTTCATTTTCTTGGGTGTATAGCTTACAAGTAGGATTACTGGGTCATATGATAACTCCATATTCAGAGACCTTACTATTTTTTGATACCTCTATAAAAATTAACCAAATTCTTTAGAGTAATAAAATAAAAATATGCATTTCTAAACCACTTAAAGTTTAGCCTCCCACAGGTATGGGTTAGTTTCAAAAATGAATCCAGATAGAACACCTGTCAATCCATTTTTATTCACGATGAAAAAGAAAATTTAAAAGAGCTGCTGACCAAACGTAAGATTTTTCCTGCTGCCTGCATTAGACTTCAGAATAACCACACTGGTATGAGTTTCCAAAATGCCAAGAAGTTCATTATTTATAATACGTATATTCTAATCTAACCTATATGTTAGCCAGTGTATGATCCTTTCTTAGAAAACATTTAATTTTTTTCAACTAGAAATCACTCCAAAAGGAAATTTAAAATTTCTTTCCTAACAGGTGTTCCCTATCCACGACAAAGTCAGATGGGTAGACAATAATAACTGCTAAAATCACACAAACGCTTCATTTAAAAACAAACAAAACTACAACCTCAATTCTATAGCAATATCAAGATATTGACATTTACTTAGGAGTTACATTTCCCTACACTATGAAGCTAAATAGAAGCTACTCAATAGTTGAGCTAGTTTTTCCATTGCCTGCTATGACATATATAGTAAAAGTACATAAAATACTGCTTTATCAAGATTGGAGAATGTATTTAAAATAAACAAGGTTCAAAAACACTTTTATACCTGCCTTTTCTTGTTAGAAAGTGTTCCCAGTGGGGAATTAAGAAGCAGTCTATCTTTTCTTAAATAGACCAAAAGTTTTAGCTTTAATAAACATTTTCCCCATTTCCACCATGAGTATTAAATGCTAAGAATCAAATTCCTGAAGAATACTGATCTTTGAGACAAAAATAACTGGCTCAATATTAGAAAATGGCTTTTAGATTTCTAGTGTATGTTAATCCTAGTTTTGCAATATCATACTGTCTGTGTGATTAGTTCTATAATGTTACACATGCTGTACTTGTTAAGCAAACTGTGTTCAAGATTATGTTATGTGGAAATACCTCATTGGCTATTATTTGAAGCATTTATCAACCCTAGTATAAATGAAATACCACAGATTGAACATTTAAAAAAATTTTAATAAAATTTTAGCACTATTAAATGCAATGTGCTCATGTTAGTAACAAAAAAATTTTCCTAAGAATAAGAAACAGGCTTACTTTACTCTTTCTTGTACTTTCTCCCTTAATAAATGAGTATACTTTGCAAACAGCAGCTTATACAGACTAAAACCTGGAGTAAAAAGTAGGCTATAAACACAGAAAAGTTTCTAATTTCAAAAGAGCACATCAATTAACTCAATCACTTAACCATGCTGTTTAAACAATTGATAGGACAGTTATGAAGCTAACCACCATAACTACTATAAGGCTAATATGCTTCATTATTGGAGTACTAATAGAAGAAGGGCATATAAGCAGTCACTCAAAGCAACCAGGAAACCTAAGGCACAATGCTGAGGTATGAGGAAACAAAAACTCTATCAATCAAGAAAACTATCTTTAAAAAATTACTGCTTAAAAAATTAGTTCAATACATCTGTAAATTACTAGTTATCCTAGAGCCATTGTTTAACTGTGCCTCTTCATTCTTCCTTCCTTTTTACTCTAACTGAATCGCTTTTGCAGGTATGATCTCTTTTATCTTTACAACAACCAGTGAAGTAGTCAGGACAAGCATTACTAAGATTCCCATTGTACAGAAGAGGAAACCCAGATTTGCCCAAGGTCATGCAGGTAATGAAGGGAATAGAGTCTATGTTTCTATTGCTCCATTGTCTTTACAGAAAATAAGAATAAGCTTAGATAGAATCAGGAAAAAGAATCCTTGTGTCCATTAATAACAGCAACACTTCTGTTATTCATTTAAGTCTTTATGACAGCTATGAAGCTAAAAAGCGGTTTACTACTGATTGTAATACTGCAGTTAGAGAAAATTCCAATTACAAAGACACCTGAGTTAATATTTTAAAAGAGCCAATATTTGGGTATATTTTAGTAAAACAATTATTTTAATTAAAGAAACAAAAATATTTCTATTTAAAATCTGTATCACACAATTTAAAATAAGTTAAAATGACAGCAAATATGTTTTAGAGTCTGCCAGTAAGTTAAACAAGACAAAAATTTCTAAATATTGTAACTTTAGAACAATTTCCCCACTTTAATGTAGAAAAACTTTTAAGCTTTCATAATATAATATACTGCATTTTCTATATTATACATTTCCCAAAATCATGTTTTCTATTAGTAAAGAATTCATCCCAAACTGAAAGTACCTTAACTACATTTCTTGATATCATTAAAAAAAATTTAGTAAAAAATTTCAATTACATATACTGAAGAAAGTATCAAATGACAAGATAAATTCAAAGGCAGGCTTACACAATTAAGACTAATTTGCTTTGAACATGAAGTATGACATGTTAATTTAAAATTTACTCAGTGAAAACAGATACAGCCTAAGTCACATAGGCAAAACAACAAATTAAAAATTAAAAGTCTTATAAAAATATCTTCCATTACTATAAACTATAATTCTAAAAACAAAAACAAAAAACCCCACAAAACTTGTACCTGGGTATATTTATGCCACAAAAGCCTTCAGAATTCTTGTATATTATGTAGCCCCTTGCTCTGAAAAGAGGTCTTAAAAATCTTGACTTTTTTTTAGAGAGAGCCAGAGAGAGCAAGAGAGAGAGAGAGAGAGAGAGAGAGAGGCATTAACTCGTTTCTCCTAGTTGCTTCTTTTAGTGTGTACTTATTTGACTGCTTCTCTTACGTGCCCTGAATGGTGATGTCTGGCATGCTGGGATGATGCTTTATTCAGAGCCACCTGGCCAGGGCAAAAATCTTGGTATTTTAAAAGAAAAATCCTATTTTGATTAAAATTTTAAAATCATATTTTTTACAACTTATGAGTTAGTATCAGGAAAAATAAAACATGAGAGCTCAAAAACTAAGAAATGTTATTACAGAAGAACTTAGCAGACCAAAGGAAACAATTATTAGGGCTTTATAAAAATAACTCGACTTCTCTGATCATGTTCCTGAATCTGCAAAACTCAGGTAACAACTTTATACTGTTGTTAAAAGAATAGCATTGTCCTGAAACAAGCTGAAAACCAAAAAATTGTAAGGAATTACAAGGCATAATTTTTTTAAGATCATATTACGATGCACTAAAGTGATGAGGAAATGAGATATTAAATTATAGGGTGACTCAAAGAACTGCTAATATAGTAACATGGAAACGAAGATAAAGCAAAATGATTTTTTTTTTTTGACAGGGAGTCAGAGAGAGGGACAGATAGGGACAGACAGGAAGCAAGAGAAATGAGAAGCATCAATTCTTCCCTGTGGCATCTTAGTTGTCCATTGATTATTTGTTCACTGATTGCTTTCTCATATGTGCCTTGACCGAGGGGCTGCAGCAGAGTGAGTGGCTCCTTGCTGAAGCCAGCAACCTTGGGCTCAAGCCAGTGACCATGGGGTCATGTCTATGATCCCATGCTCAAGCCAGCAACCCTGTGCTCAAGCTGGATGAGCCTGCGCTAAAGCCAGTGACCTCGGGATTTCAAACCTGGGTCTTCTGAATCCCAGTCTGATGCTCTATTTACTGCACCACTGCCTGGTCAGGCAGCAAAATGATTTCATATGTAGTTTTCTTCCTAGGGCATAATCATGAATTGTCTGGCATAGGAGTTAGATAATAATAGAACAGATAAAAGATAAATTTTTTTTTCTCATACATATTACATATTGAGTAGGTTTCACTAGCAAAACAATGTGTTTAAAGTAAAAAGTGCTATAATCTTTTGGAAAACCATTTCAAATAACAAGCTTCTCTCTTCGGGTCTTTATTTGGAGACCACTATCACTAAATGAACCAGTATCGGCACTACCCATGTCAGTGGACAAGTGCTCTGTATGGGGCAAAATGTGGGAGGCAGGAATGCAGAACAGTGATCAGAAAGTAACAAGTATTCATTTGCTAATTTCTTCATTAAAATCTCAACTGCTGGGGAAAATTTCTACACAGAAGAATATAAATTGTCAAGCTAAAATTGCTGGCCTTTAACTGAAATAGTATCAGCATTTACCTGTCCTGTAACGCTGATTATAAAACAGGAAACTGTTATAATAAAAAAAAGACAAAGCAAATTATCAAAAGTTGGCTCAGTGGAGAGCATTGGCTTAGCTTATGGATGTCCTGGGTTCAGTTCCCGGCCAAAGCACACAGGAGAAGCGCCCATCTGCCTCTCCACTCTTTCTTGTCTCCTTTCTCTCTATCTCTTTCTCCCCCTCCCACAGTCAAAGCTCCATTGGAGCAAAGTTGGCCTGGGCACTGAGGATGGCTCCATGGCGTCCGCCTCATGTGCTAGAATGGCTCTGGTTGCGACAGAGCAACGCCCCAGTTGGGCAGAGCATCGCCCCCTGATGGGCTTGCTGAGTGGATCCTGGTTGGGCGCATGTGGGAGTCTGTCTCTCTGCCTTTCCACTTCTCACTTTGGAAAAATACAAAAAAAAAAAAAGTTTTGATAAAAATTTAGATTGAAGACAACTATTTGTAAAGGGCCAATCTATACTTAGATGAATCATTCTCAAACATTTTTTATCTTGACTTTCCTGAAGATTTTCACAACTTTCTATGATCTTCTTGCCTGTACATTTCTAATTTAAAATATATTTATAAATACATAATGAAATACTCTAGGAAGTACAAAGAAGTTCAGAGGGCTTCTTTATCTCTTTGTGTCAGCATCTAGGTCAGGGGTAGTCAACCTTTTTATACCTACCACCTACTTCTGTATCTGTTAGTAGTAAACTTTTCTAACTGCCCACCGGTTCCACAGTAATAGTGATTTATAAAGTAGGAAAGTAACTTTACTTTATAAAATTTATAAAGCAGAGTTACAGCAAGTTAAAGCATATAATAATAATTACTTACCAAGTACTTTATGTTGGATTTTTGCTAAGTTTGGCAGAATAAATCTTTATAAAACAACTTACTATAGTTAAATCTATCTTTTTTTAAATTATTTTATTTTATTTTATTTATTCATTTTAGAGAGGAGAGAGAAAGGAAGAGAGAGAGACAGAGAGAGAAGGTGGGGAGGAGCTGGAAGCATCAACTCCCATATGTGCCTTGACCAGGCAAGCCTAGGGTTTCGAACCGGCGACCTCAGCATTTCCAGGTCGACGCTTTATCCACTGCGCCACCACAGGTCAGGCCAATCTATCTTTTTATTTATACTTTGGTTGCTCCGCTACCGCCCACCATGAAAGCTGGAACGCCCACTAGTGGGCAGTAGGGACCAGGTTGACTACCACTGGTCTAGATCCTAAATCTGCACTAGTACCCTTAACCTCCAAATACTTATCTGTGACCCATGGGAGAATCTCAGACATGTGATATATATCTCTTCCCTTTGCAGATCCCCAACTAGAAACGACAGCACCACCACTCATAGTTAATGAACACAACAGAATGAGATGTCCCTATTTGAATAAAGATGAGATCATTTTAGGGACCTATGCTAAGTATAATTTACTACACTAGCCTATCAAATGCAATACATATGGAATATTCAATGGAAATTAAGGATAATTAAGCTCACTAAAAGAAATATGTTTTGAGTTCTGCAACTGTGCATGATCCTTAACATCTACTGACATGGCGTGGGAGGGAACTAGTAAGAATACTGGTGACACTGGTGACTAACCGATGGCACTTGAAAGGGAGCAGAGTCGAAATCTAATCTAATAAGGAATCTGATAGCTTGAATATGTTCATGCTTTTGTGACAAGCCCTTGTAATATGACATTTACTCCCTCGTAAATCATTAACCTCACTAAACTTTTCTCATCCACAAAACAAGGAGACTAGATGAGGTCTCTCAATGATCTTATTTAGCATAAAAATTTATGGTTTTTACCAATCTTACGTGATATAATACCCTACTATTCATGTCACTTAAAAAGCTACTATATGCAAGCTAATAAGACAATCAGGTGCAAAGAATTAGAAACTTACTTCTATATGTATTCCAACTCATAAATATAATAATGGAAGAAAAAATTCATTAGAGATGCAAAATTTTCTCAAGTTATGAATTCTTAATATAATTTCAATTGAAGTACCCAAATCTATTTTCTATGTATGGTAATATGAACACTGAAAAAGTAGTAATTCTTTCTTTGCAGAATAAGGCCAAAACCACCTCACAGGTAGCTGAAAAAGACTTCAACAATTAATTAATAATAAAAGTCAATAAGTAATTGACAATATATTGTTTTATATAGTTAATAAAACAATACAATTATATAACTTATATTCTTTTAATATTCTTAAGACTAAAATTATATTTCTAAATGTTTAGAATACATTTAAAAGGCCTACCACTTTGTTGACCATCTCCATATCACATAGATTGTCCACTAATATTCGACATGCTTCTTCTTTACCCCAGTGAGCTGCAGCATGAAGAGGTGTCCAGCCATCATAATCTTTAATATTAACATCATAGCCTGCCTGTATTAAAAGTCTAAAGAAATTATAGTAAGTTAGATCATTAAAATCTAGAAATGAACAAATGTAATCAATAGCTTTATACCATGCAAGTTAACAAGTATTTGCAATATATTTCTCTCTTCATCGTTCAAATCCCCCCTCTCATCAATGAAATACGGCAAATGAAAGTAATTCTCAGAAAACACTGGCAAAGAGCATCTTGAGTTACTGCCATAATAATGCATTCAGCTTTAATTCATTCCTAATGACTATAAGTCTTATGGTTTGGTATGACACTGATTAATGCTTGTTAATATAACCTGTAATTAAAACTTTCAGAGGAAAGCCTATAATTTTTCAATGTGAGATCAAAAACTACTGGATCAATTTGTATGTTGGATTTATTGCAGGGAAACCTTCAAGTATCCATACAATAAGTTATCTCAGGCTAAACGTATTCTAAAGTATATACCTGGTTCAAACAAGCTTACTCTATAGTGATTTTGTTTGCTGCTTTACAGTTGAGAAACTGGTTTGTGAAAGCTTTCACAACCTTCGTGATCAACCATGGGAAATTTTCCTAGGACAGTGACCTTCTGACTATTAGGAACAAAACAAAGCAGAATAAGTATTCCAAGGGGTCAAGTCTACTTTCCTACAGCCATAGAAAGCAGATATTCCAATCATCAAGAAAGCTAGAAAACAGGAATACATTTTAATACAACACAAAGAGTTGCACAAATTGTTAGTATGCCCTTCTAACTGTATACTGACATCAACCTTTATTTTACTTAGAAATTAAGCTCACAGAGAGCAAGAGAATGGGTCTATAAATTGCACATAGCACAGCCCAACACACACAGGCAAAACACTAAATACTTTACAACCCAGGAAATCTGGTGACCTTTACCTTACTTTCCAAGATGTTGAGCTTGAGAAGGGCTTCTTTTTACCTACAGAAGGTGGTAGTGATAGCTAATACATAACCCTTCATTTATTTATGGTTTAAGAACTGGTTCCCTAATTCCAAACAGTATCTACAGCAGCTGTTTCCAATTCTGGCTCTGTAGCAGAACCATCTGAAAATTTTGTTTAAAAAAAATATTCCCCAGTTCCACCCCAGACTTACTGGATCAAGCAGCATACTGCAAGATGGGCCCTGTGAATCCATATTTTTAAAGTCCCCCATATGATTCTCATACCACTACCTGTTGTCTGCCTGAAAACCAACTTTAAAGAGCCACCAATCTTGTAAAAAACAGGCTAAAACATATAAACTATCAGAAAGTTTATAATGATAGAATTAATACTGGGATACAAGATAAAATATATCCCCCATCAAAAAATGTGAACTATAATAATATTAAATATCCTGAACAATATAAAATTATAAGTACCTGGGAGCCTATGTGGACAAGAAAAGAGTCAGGAAAATAGATATAGCCCCCCCCCCCATATATGGTTCTTTGTATATGCTAGGCCAAACAAGGACACTAAAAAATATAAGACAGTACTCATTATATTCAAAGAGCTTCTAATGGAGGACAAAAGTCAAGTAAAACAACAATTAACCCTCACAGACAGGTTCTAAGATGGAGAGGCAATCGGGTTGTGTGTGTTTGGGGGAAAATGGTAAGTGGGGTATTTGAAAAAGATACCCTCTATTTATTTTTCATTTCACATATATTTTTATTAATGTATTATCATATGTAATACATTCACAAGGTTCAAAAATAAAAAAAAATAAATGGCTATATAGGGAAGTCACTCTTTCACTGCTGACCTTTAACCAGTTTCCCACTCAGTGCACACAGGAGAAGCTCCCATCTGTTTCTCCACCCCTTCCCCTCTTGCTTCTCTTTCTCTCTTCTCCTGCAGCTATGGCTCAATTGGAGTGAGTTGGCCCCAGGCCCTGAGGATGGCTCCTTAGCCTCCACCTCAGGTACTAAGACTAGCTCAGTTGCTGAGCAACCTACTAATGGGCTTGCTGGGTGGATCTGGTCCAGGCACATGTGGGGAGTCTGTCTCTGCCTCCCCTCCCCTCAGTGAATAAAAACAAAACTACAAACAAAACATCTTAATGCTCTTTCCATATCTTGTAGTGTTTTAATTGCTAGAGTATTTGATGCCAGGCATTTTGATCTTTGTTAGTATGACAGATAATAAAATTGCTTATTATAGCTTTATCTGCTCTTATTAAGAATGAGGTTGGGCATTTTACTTTTCATAGGCTTAAGGGTCTTGAACTAAGTCAAAGGATCAATAGAAATGTGACTCCAAATTAAAGAGATGGTGAATAAAGGTATCTAGACAGAAACAAGAATAGGCATTAAGACATCATGAAAGAACTTCAAGTGTATATAGACGGAGTAATGCATGCCTGAGGAGCAATGATAGCAGCTTAGTTTAAAAGAGGAGCCCATGACCAGATGACAAATGGTCTTATATGTTAAATTGAGGAGTTTAACATATATCCTGATCCTCACTGAGAATCTTAATGAAGAATTTTAAAAGCCTGGATAACCTAATTACAAAGACCATCTGAAAGCAGTTTAAAATCTATTTTACAGTGTAATCCATTACTCAAGTATATGTTTATAGAAAAAATTTTTAGCCTGACCAGGCGGTGGCACAGTGGATAGAGCGTCAGACTGGAATGCAGAGGACCCAGGTTCGAGACCCTGAGGTCACCAGCTTGAATGTGGGCTCATCTGGTTTGAGCAAAGCTCACCAGCTTGGACCCAAGGTTGCTGGCTTGAGCAAGGGGTTACTCAGTCTGCTGAAGGCCCCCGGTCAAGGCACATATGAGAAAGCAATCAATGAACAACTAAGTCAGTGGTAGTCAACCTGGCTCCTACTGCCCACTAGTGGGCATCAGCTTTCATGGTGGGTGGTAGTGGAGCAACCAAAGTATAAATAAAAGGATAGATTTAACTATAGTAAGTTTAATAAAGATTTATTCTGCCAAACTTAGCAAAAATCCAACATAAAGTACTTGGTAAGTAATTATTATTATATGCTTTAACTTGCTGTAACTCTACTTTATAAATTTTATAAAGTAAAGTTACTTCCCTACTTTATAAATCACCATTACTGTGGAACCGGTGGGCGGTTAGAAAATATTACTACTAACAGAGATACAAAAGTAGGTGGTATAAAAAGGTTGACTACCCCTGAACTAAGGTGTCACAATGAAAAACTGATGATTGATGCTTCTATTCTCTCTCTGTTCCTGTCTGTCTGTCCCTATCTATCCCTCTCTCTGACTCTCTCTCTGTCTCTAAAAAAAAAAAAGTTTTAAATCATATTTATGTTTATACGTAACACTCTTTAATATTCCTAATTCTTTCTTTTAAAAATGCTGTTGGGAAGTCACTAAGTTTATTTTATAACCTGCTAATGGGGTTTAAAAGTTTGAAAAGTTTTGGATTAGAGAAACCGATGGAGGACAAGGAAACTAATTGGAAGTTAACTGTACTACTTAGTATAGTGAAAGCTTAAATTACTTAAGTGGTAGAAATTGGAAAAAGGAAGAAATTTAGGGATAGTTGATACACTTAAACTGCTTCACTTTTTACTGAGAAGAGGGAATAAGAACATGACATTAGAAACGCAACAGGAATAAAAGCAGTATTAAAGGGTATAGTATAGTTTGCTAGGGCCAGTCTCATTTCCTCTCACATACACAGATAAAAGTTCTGCACTGAATTTTCATGTAGTTGTCAACACCTTTGCATTCCATAAGTAAAAAAAGAAAAAAATTTACTGTGTCATAAAAAATCTTTGCTCCAAGCAAATTTGTTGATCACTACATTGTCCTATATAGTCTAAATTGCTTCTGGCTTGATATTTAATATAGTATTATGCTAACAACACTTGAATCCCAGTGTTCATGTAGTAAAAAGAAACTGTATTTTAGATAAATTACATGTATATAAATATTCAATAGGAACCAAGCTCTCAGAGTTCTGAGAATTAAGCTCTCTGGATATATAAACAAAAATATGTTAATATATGATATTGATCTTAGTGTCAGAAATCAGAGTTTGCCAATCTGTGAACCTCAAAATTACTAATAATTTATTAGCCCAGGTGGTAACATACTATGGTTGTCTGACACTTAGTAACTTATTGGAAAATTGCAACTAAAGAAAACAACAGTAAAATAATAAAAATGTGAGAGTGAAAAAGCTTTAGAAACAAAGCAACAATATTCAAGGTAGTTTTTCTTTTTGTAAATGAATATTAAATGCCTTTCATAAGTTGTTTCAAAATGTTTGCAAGTATCTTAAGAAATGGAATACCGGAGTACCAGAGTAAAAACCAAAACAAAGTAGAACAATTGTGAAAAACAGTACTCACTTTAAAACTTCTGTATAGCCTTTAGCCGCCGCAACATGAAGTGCTGTACCTCCAGA
The DNA here is from genome assembly GCF_036850765.1 of Saccopteryx bilineata. Lineage (NCBI taxonomy): Eukaryota > Metazoa > Chordata > Mammalia > Chiroptera > Emballonuridae > Saccopteryx > Saccopteryx bilineata. The sequence goes on along the minus strand of NC_089491.1, from coordinate 108,515,407 downwards.
TTTAGCATGCCGAACATCATTTATATGACCACTATTGAGCCATTGTCTTGCATCTCTTAGCATAATCCGTTCTTCTTCCTTTCGAGCTGCTTCTATATCAACCCCTGATAAAATTAAAATTGTTTTTATTTTTCTTTATAGAAAATGTTCTTTCTATATTAGAAAACAAAATTACACAAAATATTCCAAGTTCAAATGAAAAGTCAAATTATATTTTTGAAAAATGGGCTGCTTATAATAAGTTGGTAAATAAAAAATATGGGAATATTATATTTTATTAGAATTTTCTACTGATATTTTAGTCTTTGCACCACAATATTATTTTGATCCTCTTTTTACCTTTTCTTTCTTTATTTTTTTTGCCTAGACTTGACCTTTTTTCTGTTCTCCAGACTCTGATATTCAACTGACAACTTGATACCTCCAATTAGATGTCTATTAGGTCATCTCAAACTTCACATTTTTCATATTAAAAACTTTGTTTTTCATATTGCTCAGGCTAAAAACCTTTAATTCATCTTTGACTTCTCTTTTTCTCCTATGTCCAAACTAACAGCAAATTCTGTTGGTGTCCCTCGAAGAACCCAGTATCTTACTTCTTTACCATCTTCACTGCTATCAGCCTGGTTTTAGTAACCATTATCTCTTCCCTTGATGATTGCAATAGCATTCAAATTAACATTTGTTTCTGCCTTAACTTTAGTTTAAGGGATCCTCTTAAACTAAGTCATATAGTGTCACCTTGCTCATGTAGATACCCTGGTTTTTCTCATCCAAAGATCTTTCCAGGCCCTGGCCAGTTGACTCAGTGGTAGAGCGTCAGCCCAGTGTGTGGAAGTTCCAAGTTCAATTCCCGGTCAGGGAACACAGTTCGAGAAGTGCCCATCTGCTTCTCCACGACTCCCCCTCTCACATGAAATAACACCTTTTCCTCGTACTTTATAAAAATAATCAAGCATATACACTATATATTCGATAATTTTAATGAATAAAACATACTATAATTTTTCAACCCATTTTATTTAAGATGCCTTCTAATGTTATTCAGAAAAAATTATAAAACTGCATCGTAATACATTAAAAATAACCTTTTCACTAAGTGATTTTTCTCAGACTGATTTTTTAAATGTTTTATTCTTTTACTATGTTTTTAAATCATAAACCTCTTTATTTTCTTTATCCCTTTTTTGCCTTTACCATCTTAATAAACATTCTGAGTTTTACTTTTACTATTCTAAATTTCCTCTGGACTTGAACTTAAAAAAGAAAACATATTTCTTACTTATTGATTTATCTAATTTCATAATGTGTTTATCTAATTATAAAAAAATGATCTTTTTATTTCCAAATCATGCTCATAACTTGAATTACATAAAAACAAAAAAACACGCAAGTTTACAATTAAAGTATATGTAAAGGGAAATCCCTTGTGCTTAAGAAACTTCAGTTAGAAAAAAACTCATGTTCTTAAAATTAATAAAAGAAATTACTGACGAGAGTTATAGACCCTATTTAGTTCATTAAAAAGGAAAAAACAACATACTCTCATTGTACTATATATTATAATACTTGTTTCTTATCCCAGTGCTTTAACTAGTCAGTGACCTTGAGAAAGCCTAAGTTCTTTGAATATTTGTATAATGTGTTAAGAACAAATACTAAAATTAGACTGCTGGGTTTCAACCCTGATCTGCGAATTGACACTTACTAGTTTTATCTTGAGCAAGACACTTAATCTATGTTAATATTCAGTTTCTTTATTTGTATTTAAGATAGGGGTAATGAAAGTACCTCACCCATTAGGGCTGTTGTGATGATTAAATTAATTGATGTATATGAAATGTTTAGATCAGAAGTAAGCACCAAGGTGTTAACTACTATTATCAGATCTAAAAGTCTGTGATCTTGCTTTATTGTCTAGTAGAATGTAAATCTTATAAGGCATCAACTGGTTTTTAATCTACCTACTATAACTGCAAGGTTTTTAAACAATGAAAAAAAGATACTACAACTAAATTGGGTATAATATAACAAAGTGATTAGACTATTTAACATCTGTCACTACTACTGAAAAACAAGTATTAGATTGATATGTAGCCAAATTTCTCAGTAAAAACAAACAAACTGAAATTTGGTCAGGTAAGATACAAAAACATGACTGTATCCCAAGTGAAAGAAATAGAATTGCATTAAAATGTAAAACAGAAATAGGTTTAGCTAGTGTTCAATCATTACTACTTTCAAAGGATATTTATTTAAACTTTAACTTATTATTGATAAAATATATTAGAATAAGAAATAAGAGCCAAAAAAATGATTAAAGAATTTAAAAATATTAAATAACTTTCATGCCAGGATAAACAATTTGAAAAGCCTTATCACTACTAAAGATATATTTAGGGTGCTCTTTTTCATAATTATTAAAATCTATTAGAGCTGCCTCTATCTCTTTGTTTCTTTGGAATAAGTGTATAGTTATGCTATATAAATTCATATATTCCTATTATATAAAAAATGAACATCAAGTTTTCTAGGAGACCTCCCTAATAAATGCAGTCTGAGACAGTGATGTAGAATGTGAGCTCAAGAAGTCTATCACACTGTTGGGACTGAACTACACACCATTTCCTACCCATATGACTGTGGGCAAATCACTAAGCCTCAATTTCTTATCTGAAAAATGAGGATAATAGTAGTATGAACCTCTTAAATTGTTATGAGCATAAAATGAAACGAGATAATGCATATGAAGCTCTCCTCTCCATACCTGGCATATAACCAACATTTAATAAGAGTCAGCTACTATTATTAGCAATAGTGGTTCACTTTTCAGTTCCAGTCATCTCATCTACTATTTTCTGGAATTCTTCCTCATGTATTAATCTCCCAGATTTACATTTTGTATCCTGACATCTCCTAAATTCCAACCAGCCACTGTTGTCTAGAAATGTTTACCCACCACAAACTTAATATATACCAAAACAAATGCACTTATTAAATCTTTTCCCCGCTTCATCTCACATTTTGCATATTAATTCATCCAATCGCTTCATACACTGGAAACTTCAGGAAGCAAATATTTATTTCCTTCATCTCCACATTCAGTTCCTCACCACACTTTTAATTTTACTTTAACATTTCCTCAAAACAGCCCTACTTTCCCACTTGAAATGTAAGTTTTGGTCCTTATCATCTTCTACTTGGATTTAATAGCCTTCTATTTTTTTTTTAATTTTTTTTATTTATTTATTCATTTTTAGAGAGGAGAGAGAGACAGAGAGAGAGAAGGGGGGAAGGGCTGGAAGCATCAACTCCCATATGTGCCTTGACCAGGCAAGCCCAGGGTTTTGAACCGGTGACCTCAGCATTTCCAGGTCAACGCTTTATCCACTGCACCACCACAGGTCAGGCTAATAGCCTTCTTAAAAGAAGGCATGTCACCATGCACCCCCACCCCCATTTAAATTCACCCTCCAAAACATCATCAGCTTTAATACTAAAAACCAAATCCAATTAACTTCCTGCTGAGATTCTTGGTGCATCTATCTAATGCCTGCAAAATACATGTCCTTTACCATCTGGCTCCAGCCTATACTTTTCAAGCCTCACCTCCAACTCCTAGTAATTCCATCCTGATTTCCTATCTCCATTACAATTCTAATGAATTCTTTACATATACTATATTTCCAATTCCTTTTCTTTACACGTTATTAGTCCCTCCTGACCTGCCTTTTCTGTCCACTGCCTCTCTTCGCTGCCAAGCAAACTCCTCAAATGTCATCACTTTGAAACTTTTCCTGACTACTGCAGTAAGTCATAGCCACTCCTGTTCTCCCACAACATTCTGTTCCTATCTGTATTTCAGCACATAACACACTGCATTGTGAAGTTGTTTATATATTTGCCACCGTAAAATTCTTGAGAACAAAAACTGCCTTACGTTTTTCCTTCAATACTCAACACTCAGAACATTTGCTGACACATTGATCAATACTGAATAAATCAGTACAATTAAAACCAGTATTGCTAACAGTTTCTTTTATATAAAAGGAAGCTAAAGGCAAGAAGTTTCCAGTACATCTCCATGCCTTTTAACCACTGTTTTACAGGAAACTTAACTATCTGAGCACTCATCAGGGCACGATGGCAAATGAGGTACTCCTCTTTCTAGCTCATGATGCTTTCTATCTGTCCCATTACTCCAAAATGCCTGCCTGAACCCTCTCTGTACTTACTCAAACTTCAGTTTAAGACAACAATTCTAATGTGTCCTGTAGCACCTGGACTCCAGGTATCTTCAACCACTTGTTATAATGCCTCAATTCTATTTTGGCATTTAACTATTTTCTTAAGTTTTAGTGCCTAAGATTTTTCTTTTTAAACAACTGAGTGGTCACTATGAATTTTCCTAATCCCAAGTAATAAAAACTCTATTCCAGGGACAACTGAATAGTCATTATAAATTTTCCTAATCCCAAGGAATAAAAAAACCTCTTTCCAAGGAACTAGCTTAACTTCTATTTCCTACTGAATGAAATACACTTCAGCAGGAGTCAATCCTCTAAACCAGTTGTTCTCAAAGTGTGCGCCAGGGCACACTGATACACCCTAGAAGATTTCCAGATGCACCTTATGGTATTCCAGAGAAATATGTGCCTGTTGGGGACCAGAAAACCAACAGGGTTTTTGGAGTTTAGATTTCTGGGGGACAGAGGTGTGGGGAATTGGCTGTAAGCAGACAGTCTGCCCAACCCCTCACCTCACTTGCCTGATTAGGTTGCAAAAGGCTGTTAAGCTGTGGTGCTGGATTGTTTATACTACCCCCCATGTTCCCCAGAAAGACTGGAGGCAAGTTTCTTCTATCCTTTGTTTGGTGTAAAGTTAAGATGATATGTATGGTGGGGGTTTTCTGCACTTGGTAAAATTCTTGGGTTGCCTTGGAAACATGATCAAAGATCTCATTGATTTGCTAATGGCCCACTTTGCCCTATAAATAAAGCAAGATATGGTTTTTGGGCACTCTTTGTTCCTGCCAACAGCAATTACAGGGCCCTACAAACCCCGTATTTTCTTAATTCCGCACCATTCCCACTCGGGACCTGGAATTACTAGCTCTGCTGGTTTGCGGCATGTGCCCAGATAAAAAAATAAATATAGTTACTCTAATATACCATTTCATTACGAAAATACTGCTCTTTTTGTTAATACATCCTTATATTTATTATTAACACATCATTATATTATTTAATACACCTAAATAAAATGGATAGATTTCTCAAAAAGAAGCATGATATTGAAGAATCCAATTCTGGAAGTGAGCAAAAGTTAAGTGTAAACAAAATAGGACTTGAAGGCTGATGGGCAGAATTTAATTTACAGCATTTTCCATCATTTAACAGTGAACAATATGATTGGATTAGAAACTATTCATGAAAGCTTCAAGTGATTTTGGTTTAACATTAACAGAAGAAGAACTGGCAACTATATCCACTGATTGTGGATTGATGATTAAACATAAGGAATTGTCTCTTGAAGCCTTTTGGATTTCTATAAAAGATGAATATGTGGCAATATCTAAAAAAGCTTTGAACACTTTACTACAATTTTCAACATCCTATTTATATGAATTAGGATTTTTTACCCTCAACACAATTAAGACTAAAAAGAGGAATTCTTCAATGTATTGACGAGGAAATGAGAGTTTGCCTTTCAAATATATGCCCAAACATTGAAGAAATCGCTAGGACACATCAGGCTCATGTTTCTCATAAACACAAGAATAAAAAAACTTAACACATTCATGCTGAGACCTGCCAAATTTACTAAATCTTACCAAGAATGTATCTATATATATAAAAAGATAACCTTTTTGTTGTTTTTTTTTAACTCTTTTTTACAAATTCTAAAAAGCATAACAAAAAATATAACATAAAAATGTTTTTTAATGTCAGAACAAATTTAATTTTGTCATATTTAATTTTGTTTAATTACCGTAAAAAACATGCTTGGACTTTATACATGTTTTTCTTTAACATTTGACTTAATTATTATAACATATTTCTCAGAAATTTGTATATAGTGCGCCTACAATTATTTGTAGGATTTTAAATGCGCCCTGACTTCAAAAAGTTTGAGAACCAATGCTCTAAACCAATATTCATACCTTTCCTTTATCCTTTAACCTTAGTAAAACACATTTCTCTTCTGGTAATACCCACTTAATCACTGCCATAATAAAATATAGTGAGAATCACACACAGTAGTTTTATACACACGCACACACACGTATATGTATATATATATATATACAATTTTAATAGTAAAATAACACAAAATGTGCCATCTTAATAACCATTTTTAGTTTAGTACTGTTAAGTACACTAATATTGTTGCGTAAACCAATCTCCAAACTACTTTTCATCTTGCAAAACTGAAATGCTATACTCATCAGACTCAATCCCATTTTCATCTCCTCCCAGCTCCTGACATTTACTATTCCACTTTCTCAATAAATTTGACTACTTGAGGTATATACACCTTATTAAGTGAAATAAACCATACAGTATTTGTCTTTCTGTGAGTGCTTATTTCACTTAATATGCCTTCAAGGTTCATCCATACTGTAGCATGTTTTGAAATTTCCTCCTTAAATGTATAGTATCCAATTGTATGTATATACTACATTTGGTTTATCCACTCATTTGCTGGACACTTTGTGTGCCTTCATATTTTGGTTATTGTAAATAATGTTGTTATAAATATGGGGGTATAAATAGCTCTTTGAAACCTTCCTTTTAATTCTTTGGGTATGAACCCAGAGGAGGAATTGTTGAATTATATATACAGTATAATATGTAATATTTAATATATATTATAATATATATAAATATATAAAGTTACTGCTTTATTGAGATATACTATTTAAAGTGTTCAATTCAGTGGTTTTTAGTAAATTATAGCAGAGTTGTGCTATGATTATTACAGTTTTGGAACACTCATCACTCTGTAAGTAATCAATTCTCATCTATAAATTGACACTTCTCAAATTCATATTTCAAATTGTACCTCTCTTTACTCACACATTAAATTGCTTGGATAACTAATAGGTAAAACAAAAATAGAAAAAACAGTAAAACAAACAAACAATGTTTTTTTTTGTGTGTGTGTATGACAGAAACAGAGAGAGAGAGACAGAGAGAGGGACAGACAGGCAGGCAGAGAGAAAGATGAGAAGCATCAATTCTTCATTGCGGCTCCTTAGTCTCCTTAGTTGTTCACTTATTACTTTCCAATATGTGCCTTGACTGGAGGACTATAGCAGAGCCAGTGTGACCCCTTGCTGAAACCAGCGACCTTGATCTTCAAGCTAGTGAATCCCCGCTCCAGCCGGATGAGCCTGTGCTCAAGCTGGCGACCTCAGGGTTTCAAACCTGGGTCCTCTGTGTCCCAGTCTGATGCTCTATCCACTGCGCAACTGCCCGGTCAGTCCAAACTTAACATTTCTTGAAAATGAACCTCTAAACCAGGGGTCTCAAACTCGCGGCCTGCGGGCCGCATGCGGCCTGCTGAACAATTTTGTGCGGCCCGCAGACTAATCCACGAAGTTCAAAATATTTTGGATAAAATTAAGTAAGCCTAGGGGCCTACTTGTATTTTTCATTTCTCTAGCATCCTAGCTAGATATTAGCTTAGTTAACAGCAGTTGTGATGCGAACTACAGTTTCTGTTCGTTTTGTGACACTGAGTAAACTGCATGTATGATTGTGCTTGTTGTACTGATTTTTTTTGTTTTCAACTGCAGTGAGAAAAGTGTTGCGTAACAGTTGCCTTTTTTTTTTATAAATAACTTACATTATTTCATTTTTATTTATATTTAAGTCTGAACGATGTTTTATTTTTATTATTTTATTTATTCATTTTAGAAAGGAGAGAGAGAGGAAAAGAGAGAGAAACAGAGAGAGAGAAGGGGGAGGAGCAGGAAGCATCAACTCCCATATGTGCCTTGACCAGGCAAGCCCAGGGTTTCGAACCGGCGACCTCAGCATTTCCAGGTCGACGCTTTATCCACTGCGCCACCACAGGTCAGGCCAACAGTTGCCTTTTGTAGACCTAGTGCGGCCCGCTGAACGGCTGTGATCTTGCTCTGCGGCCCACATGCTGAGTTGAGTTTGAGACCCCTGCTCTAAACCAACGGTTCTCAACCTGTGGGTCGCGACCCCGGTGGGGGTCGAATGACCAAAACACAGGGGTCGCCTAAAGCCATCGGAAATACATATTTAAATATTTTATTTAAAAATGTATTGTATAATAAATATGTATTTTCTGCTGAGAGGTTGAGAACCTCTGCTCTAAACTTTCACTACAAAATCTGCTTTTCCCACAATACTCACTTCTTAAATTGAAACAAAAATCTTGGAATCTTCCCTGCTTTCTTTTGCCTTACACACCTTACATAAATCACTCAATAATCCTCTTGGCCAAAACTTCCAAATAAAAATGTAACCTCTTCTCATCACTTTGTTTACCATCACTCTACTTCTGCCCTTGCTTTCCTACACTCTGTTCTCAACACAGCAGCCACAGAGATCCTGCCTGAGGTAAGTCAGATAATGTCACTTCTCTACCCAAACCCTGGGCTCCCAACTTCACTCAGATTAAAGGCCAAAGTCCTTCCAATGGGCCATAAGGCCTTACATAATGTGGTCCACTGCTACTTCTGTGACCTCATCACCTTCCGGTCTCTTCCTTGTTCTGCCTGTTCCAGTCACACAAGTCTACTTGCTGCTTCTTTGAATACATGAGATACGCTTTGATTTTTGCATAAGTTGGTCCCTGTCTGGCATGTTTTTTCCCCATACCAAGATGATTCATTCCCTCACCTCATTCAGATACCACTTGATCAGTGACAACTTTTTTTGGATGACATTAGTTAATAAAATTATACAGGTTTCAGGTGCACATCTAAAACCCATCATCTGTACACTTCACTGTGTGTTCACCACCCTAAGTCAGGTCTCTTTCCCTGACTACTTACCCTCCCTCTACCCTCTTCCACATCCCCTCACTTCTCTGTCCCTCTGGTAATCACCAGACTGCTGTCTGAGTCTATGAGCTTTTGTTTGTTTAATCCCTTCCCCTTTTTCACTCAGGCCCCATCTACCTCCCTCTGACAAGTGTCAGTATGTCCTCTGTATCTATGAGTCTATTTCTATTTTGTATACTAATTTATTTTGTTCATTAGACTCTTCAGTGAGAACTGCTTGACTGCTTTAAATTTACAATGTGTCACATTTATCCTACCCACATCTTACCCTTTTTGCCTATTTTATTTCTCTCCAAAGCTCTTATTATTCTATGCCCAATAATACTTCTTTCAACTTTAAAAATAATAAGATGTAGAGTTGATAAGCATATACTAAATTTTTCAAATAGAATGTTATTGCACACTGTTAGGTAAGCTGATTTTTTTCATTCAAATTATAATTATCTTTCGACGTCAACAAATATTTTACTGAAAAATTATCAGGGTCTTTCTAAAATAGTTGTAAACATTTTCCCATTCAGGCTGCTTTTATAGTACCTTGCCGATTAACTTCATTTTGAAGTAATTCTTCCATTGCCTCCTCCTCAGCAATATCTAAAGGTGTGTCTCCTTCACTGTTGACAGCTCCTACATGTGCTCCCTGACCAATCAAAAACCTGTAAAATCAAAGGGAAGATAGTTAAGTAATGATATCATTGAAACAAGACTAAATGCATAGCCAATGAGGAAAACTATGTAAGAGCAGCAATAAAAAAACAAGGAAAGCCCTGGCCAGTTGGCTCAGTGGTAGAGCGTCAGCCTGGCGTGCAGGAGTCCCGGGCTCGATTCCCGGCCAGGGCACACAGGAGAAGCGCCCATCTGCTTCTCCACCCCTCCCCCTCTCCTTCCTCTCTGTCTCTCTCTTCCCCTCCCGCAGCCAATGCTGCACTTGAGCAAAGTTGGCCCGGGCGCTGAGGATGGCTCCATGGCCTCTGCCTCAGGTGCTAGAATGGCTCTGGTTGCGACAGAACAATGCCCCAGATGGGCAGAGCATTGCCCCCTGGTGGGCATGCCGGGTGGATCCCTGTTGGGCGCATGCGGGAGTCCGTCTGCCTCCCCGTTTCCAACTTCAGAAAAATACCAAAAAAACCCCACAAAAAACCAAACAACCCCCCCCCCAAGGACAGGATATATATTATTTAAGTTTTAAAAAAGCCTGACCAGGCAGTGGCGCAGTGGATAGAGCATCGGATTGGGATGCGGAGGACCCAGGTTCAAGACCCCGAGGTTGCCAGCTTGAGTGCGGGCTCATCTGGCTTGAGCAAAAAAGCTCACCAGCTTGGAACCAAGGTAGCTGGCTCAAGCAAGGGGTTACTCGGTCTGCTGAAGGCCCACAGTTAAGGCACATATGAGAAAGCAATCAATGAACAACTAAGGTGTCACAATGAAAAACTAATGATTGATGCTTCACATCTCTCTCCGTTCCTATCTGTCTGTCCCTATCTATCCCTCTCTCTGACTGTCACTATAAAAAAAACCCCAAAAAACAAAAAACCCACAGAGAACATTTTATTTTTTTAAATTTATATTTCCTAATTTTTCTATAATGTATACATACATTGCCTTACTAATACAAAAAAAAAATGGTGATTTTAAATAATACTTAGAAAGTCCTTCACAGGATCATTTCAGATTGCCTCCACTAAGATTTTTTTTATTATCTCCATATTGACTGGTTTTCTAACTAATTTCCATGCTCCCTATCCTGTGTCATAACCAAGATTTAACTTGGAGTCCATGGACAGAATTCTGAAGACCATTCCACTGATGCAGATATCTTAAAATATTATTTATGCCTGCCACTATTTTGAAATTAAGGTAGTTATTAGACCAACCATTAAGGCTTTTCATTTAATATGTTAATAAAGAAGCACATATAGCTCTGGTGGGTTCATTTAGTGGACAGTGTCACCTGGTATATGGATGTCCTGGGTTCAATTCCTGGTCAGGGCACACAGGAGAAATGACCATCTGCTTCTCACCCCTCCCTCTTCTCTCCTTCTTCCCCTACCACAGCCAGTGGCTCAACTGGTTTGAGTGTTGGCCCTGGGCACTAAGAATAGCTCAGCTGGTTCTAGTGCATCAGCCTCAGGCACTAAAAATAGCTTGACTGATTTGAGCATCCACTCTAGACAGGGGTTGCCAGGTGGATTCCCGTCGGGGTGCAGGTGGGAGTCTGTCTCACTATCTCCACTCCCCTAACTTAAAAAAGAAAAAAATAGTACATATAAAACTATACCACAAATGTGTTTTTCTAATATTTTGAGAAATGAAATCCAATATAATTGATTTTCACTGTACTCTGTATTTTATGCATCCCAAATACAACCCTGTGGAAGTAATCACAGGCTTCATCAAACCTGCCAACGGGATTCAGACACAAAAGGTTTTCAGTCACTTTCATGTGTCTACTGCATATCGAGAATCATCTATTTAACATGACCTTTGTAAATTCCCAACTAAAAAATGTCTGAATGGTTGTACCATAGTAGGAGAAAACACACATGGCATCTCTGATTTTCCTTTTTTATATGTAAAGAATGGCTGCTTTTCTCTTTCCATAAACAATTTAACTCATTTGTATTTTTTTCCACAAACTACATAATATTCTCATAAAAACAGTAAAAATAAAAGCTTGCAAAGTGAGAAAGAAATAGGAAAGATATCCTTTAAACCTTTTCTACTATCATGATCACTTAGAAATAAACACTACCAACAGCATGGCAAAAATCTTCCCAGTACCTTTGTTATGAATTTATATGAGTATAAAAACATATATACATAGTCACTTTTTCAGGTTCTTTTTGTAAAACAAAAACTAATGAGACTATTTTAAATGCATGGGAATGTAATGCTTCTCTTGTAATAGCTGAAAATATTCCACAGTATGGCTGGCTGATACTTTTATTTAATAACATCCTCCTAATGGGCATGTTTTGAAACACTTAGTTAAGACTATACTTTCAGGGATCATTTCTATAGTTTGTGAAACACTTAGTTGGCATTATCAATCTTTAAAAATTCCCTCAACATGATGGGGATGAAATAATCACTGTTTTATTTCCTGATTACACATGAGGTTGAAATATGTTTACTGGCATTGGTATTCTCTCCTTTTGTGAACTTATTTATATTTTTTGCTTGTATTTCTAATGTGTTAATTAAAACAAATACTTACAGGCTGTTGTTATGAACTCAATGTTTTATTCCCCTAAAATTCGTGTTGAAATCCCAACCTTTAATGTGATGGTATTAGGAGGTTGGGTTTCTGGGAGGTAATTAGGTTTAGATGAGGTCATGAAGGTGGAGCAGACCTGATGGGACTGGCATTCTTATAGAAGAGGAAGAGACTAGAGCTCAGTACCTGTATGTTGGAGGACACATCAACATGGCAGCCATCTGTAAGACAGATAGAAAAGGGGTCCTCACCATATACAGAGCTGACCAGCACAGGGGACTCCCTATTTTCCAGAACTGTGAGAAACGATTGCCTATTGTTTAAGCCACCCAGTCTACGGTATTTTGTTATAGCAGATAAAGTTGACTAAAACAGGTGTCCAGTATGTATCTAGCATTATGTTACATGCCAAGCATACAATGGTAAGCAGACACAAACTTGGACCCTCCCCTTACAGAACTTATAGTTTAGTACAAGAGTCAGATGAATCACTCAAATGTAAAATTATGGTAAGTTTTACGACAGAGAATTTTGTCATATCTAAACCTGAATAATAGAATAACAATTTGGTGGTTAGGAAAGAATTCTAGGAAGAATATATAAGTATTAACAAAGATAACTAAAAGAGTGCTTTCCAAGGAAAACAAAAGGAACCCAAATCTTGGAACAAGAAATGTGTACAGCTAGACAGGGGCCAGTTTCATTTTCACAAAAACAACTGAAATGACTGACCAATCTCTATTTCTGTTGCTAATACACACACACACACACACACACACACACCCATCCATCAAAGTTAGTAATGTCTGTATTTGTAAGATGCTTACATGATGAGGTATGCGTTTCAAAAAAGATCACTTTGTGTGGTATGGAAAACACATTAGAATGAGAAAGAATGAAAGTACGCAAACCAGTTAAGTCGATATAGCAGTAGTACAGAACAATTATGGTGGAAGCTTGAACCTGATGGAGAAAATGGATCAATTCCAGAGATACCTAGGAGATACTGGGAGAGTAGCTGGATATATAAAGTGAGGATGAAAAAGGTATCTAAGATAAGAGTCATTAAAAAAAATTTTTTTAAATTTTATTTATTGATTGTAACAGTGAGAGGAGGGATGGGGCAATGAGAAGTATCAACTCATAGTGCTCACTGACTGCTTGTTGTACGTGACTAGAATAGGCAAGCCCAGGGTTTTAAACGGGCGACTTCAGTGTTCCAGGTCAATATTTTATCCACTGTGCCACCACAGGCCAGCCTAAAGTTCTTGACTTACATGATGTGATAGGTGGATAATGGAACTAACTAATGACACACAAAAACTTATTCTGTGCATTTGACTAATAGATGTGTTGCAAATATTTTTCATATTATCGCTGCATTTAAAAAAAAAAATCCCACCACTTTTTTTTATCATATTTTGTGGCCCTGGCTGGTGGCTCAGTGGATAAAATGTTAACCCTGCACATGGACGTCCTGGGTTCAATTCTCAGTCAGGGCACACAGGAGAAATGACCATCTGCTTCTCTCCCCCTCCTTCTCCCGTTTCTCTCTCTCTTCCCCTCCCATAGCCAGTGGCTCATCTGGTTCCAGTGTCGGCCCCAGGAGCTGAGGATGGCTTGGTTGGTCTGCACAAGCCAGCCTCAGTACTCAAGCATTGGTCCCACATGGGGTTGTCAGGTAGATCCTGGTCAGGGTGCATGTGGGAGTCTGCCTCACCATCTCCCCTCCTCTCACCTAAATAAAAAAGTATAGTATTTTGTGTTTTGTTAAATTCTGAAGGTTTTACAAAGTCATGTTTGTCAATCTTTTGCTTTAAGAATGCCTTTACTCATCTAGCTATATGTATTTATGTGGAGATGTAACTTTCATAGATACATATACATACACACAGAAAGACAAAGAAAAATAAGAGGATATACATTAAAGTTAACAGAGATCACCTATATGAGGTAGGAATTAGGAGGGATTTGTGTTAGCTGTGGGTTTTGGTGAGAAGAAATTTTTGTTATCCAAACTAAACAAGAGCATTTATATATAACAAATATTGATAAATGAATATGAAGCAAAATATATATACTCCAAGAAAATATGAAACTACTCTGCTAGGCAAAATCTTGATCAATAGGGCTATTTACACACACAAAAAAACACTTTTATTTTTCTTAGGTACAATATTAGAAATCGTTCACAGGCTATAAAGACCGAGAATAAAAGAAACACCTCAACCCCACCCGGTGGCTCAGTAGACAGAGCATCGTCTGGGTGCACTGAGGATGCAGGGCTGATCTCTAGTCAGCACACAGACAAGAAGCAACCAATGAGTGTACAACTAAATGGAACAGGTTGTTTCTCTCTTTCTTTCCCTTCTCCTCTTTCTCTCTCAAATCAATGGGGGAAAGAAAAGGAATATCTCAATGTTGCTGCTGTGCTTGCAGCAGACGGGAAGTAGAGTCTCAAGGAAATACCAGGTCAAAGCCAAATACAGACAATCCAAAATTTATATAAACAGGAAGGATGTTAAGAGAAAATAACAAGAGTAAAGTTCCAAAACTACAGGCAGGAAGCAGGGCCTGGAGCAAACCCTGAGCCAAAAATTTAGGTAGGTGTGGGTGTGTGTGTGTGTGTGTGTGTGTATGTATGCACGTATACAATTCACAAACCATTCCTATACTCCAGAACTAGTGTTTTCAAATGTAAATATACATTTAAAAAGGTATATTAAATTACATAAAATCCCATGGTATTAATTCCTATCTGCCATGAATAATCTCAAAAAGCATTCAAATGTTGGTTGTATGATAAAAAGCAAAAATGTTTTAAGTTCTACAGACTTTGGGTTAGACTCCCACCTCTGCCTGGACAGCTGTGTGACATTCACTAATTCAAAACATTCGAAGCCTCATTTATAGGTCACTTACAGGGCTGTGTGAAGTTTATATGAGTTAACACATGTAATGTCTAAAAGTAAAATAAACAATTTGTTACCACTATAGAGACAGATGAGTGTAGCAACAGCCAGCGGGAAAGGGGTGTGGGAGAGGTGGGGGTGGACAAGGAGGTGGGGAATGGGGACAAAAAAGAATTTGCTTGGAATGGAGGGTACATGGTGAAGTGTGTAGCTGATGTTTTATTGAGTTGCACACCTAAACCTATACCCCAATAAATTCAATTAAAATAAATATTAAAAAATTTAATCACGTCATACAAAATCATGGCAGTTAGAAAGTAGTGTTTAAGGTAATGTGAAACAAAACTTGCTACCTGGAATAACAGAAATTCACTTTGAGAGACCCTAGAGATACTAAAAACAGATGGCTAATTTCCTTTAGAAAAAATAATTTGGAATATTACAAGTAGCTCATGCAACTGCTAATTAGAAAAAAATATACTATTTACTTTAAGATTTCTTGGAAAGAAAACCCCCCCAAGATTTCTCATATGAGTTCCAAACTGAGCTGGATGATTGCGCTATTTCTCAGATGGAAAATTTTTTTGATACCTCAGGTAAATGATTAATAATTTATTCAAGTAATGGAAAGGAGGTGAAAATAGAAAATGTCACTTCGTAAATGATGACATTCTTTATGAGTTGTATAAGTGAAAAATGGCAAACTACCAGGTTATTGAGATTTATAATAATCTAGCAGCTTTGAGTCAATAAATAATTTTGGATAACAGATCTCAAAATGAAGACATGATCCAAATGGATTTTTACCAAATTATTTTAAAAACTAAAAAAAGGTATAAAGTTGTTAACCAAGTCACTGGTTATAATTTGAATATGGCATATTAAATAAGCAGGTAGAATTCTATCTGTGTTAGAATTACACAGTGATGGGAGGGGGGTGGAGGTAGGTGGAAAAGGTGAAAGGATTAAGTTAGAGAATAGTCCTGGGGATATGTACAGTACAGCATAGGGAATAGAGTCAATAATATTGTTAATAACTATGTATGGTGCCAGGTAGGTGTTAAACTTTATAAGTTATATAAATGTTAAAGTCTATAACCACTACGCTGTATACCTGAAGCTAATATAATAATGCCAACTGTAATTCAAAACAATTTTTTAAAAGAATCACTAGGTGTTAACTAAATTTATAAAACAAATTTTGAGTCTATTAATTATCTTGGATTCTGAGTTTTGTCAAAAATCAAACAACAGATGAAAGTGAGGGAAAATTTTTTTAAAAATTTTGATCTTTTAATTAAAATTCTTTAAATCGGAAGCTGAGAACACAATGATCAAAGAAACAAAGAGAGCCTGACCTGTGGTGGCGTAGTGGATAAAGCGTCAACCTGGAAATGCTGAGGTCACCGGTTTGAAACCCTGGGCTTGCCTGGTCAAGGCACATATGGGAATTGATGCTTCCAGCTCCTCCCCCCCTTCTCTCTCTGTCTCTCCTCTCTCTCTGTCTCTCCCTCTCCTCTCTAAAATGAATAAATAAAAAATAAATAAAAATTAAAAAAAAAGAAACAAAGAGAAAAGTAACTTTATCAGCAAGAGCTGAATACATTTAGTGTCCAAACTGAATGAATACTGAGTTTCTTATGTAGTGCAGGAAAACTTGTATCACCCAATAGCACAAATATCAGCTCTTTGTTATAGCTCCACAGGCTCATGATGCTCTGCTCATTTTATTTTAGTCTATTTTCTCTGCTGCTGAGATTTGTTAATTTCTATTGCTCTACTTTTCAGGTCACTAAACTCTTTCTTCCATCTCTTCCATTCTGCTGCTGGGGCTATCCACTAAATTTTTATTTATTTTGGTTATTAATTTTTACGTTCTAAAATTTCCATTTGGTTCTTCCTAATATCTTCCTTGTATTTCTTTTCAGACTTTCTATTTTCTATTTTTTGCTGAGACTTAATTTTTTCATGTTTTAAGCATGCTTGTAATTGCTTATTGGTATATTTCCACGGTATTTGCTCTATAATCATTGTCACAATTTTAAGATTAATATTGCTGTCATAGCAATGTTGGTTTTTATTGATTATCTTCTCTTGAGATTTTCCTTAGTATGACAACTGATTTTCAGTTGAAATATGAACACTTCAGGTAATGTGTTGTGACTCCAGACCTTGCTGAAATCTTCTATGTCAGCTGGCTTTGTCTGGCCCTGCTCTGTCAGAGGAAGACCGGAGTGTAAGTCCAGGCTCCCCACTCACCCTCCAGAGACACCAGAGATGGGGCAGCTCTTTATTACTTCTGGCTCCCTGTCAAACCTACACTGATACCTCCTGGCTGAGAAGGATATCAGTGTCTCACTACTATTCGCCATGTAGCCTCCAGTACAAGGGGAGAGAGGTAGGACTCTTTACTGCTTGGTGTTGGTGGTAATAAGTACACACCGTCCATTAGGCCACCACCCCGCCAGGAAAGAGCAGGAGCTCCTCATTATTTGCAGGTGGGGGTGGAAGTCATGCTTCCCACATGGTCTCTACTACACATGCGGGGGGGGGGGGGGAATTAATCATCATCAGATGGGGATAAAAGTCTTATCTGGCTCTGTATCTAGCCTAATCTGACATCACTACAGTGTGTGTGTTGGGGTGCCTTGTTACAGTCTGGTAAGTGTGGAAGTCTACACTCCCCAGCTGGTTTTTGCTGATGTGTGTAACTAAGATACTTTTTTCAAAGTATATTGTTGGAGTAGAGTGGTTATATTATTATTACTTTTAAGTTTTCTGCCTTGCAAGTGTGTCCCTCTCTACATATCTGGCTAAAGAGATCAAGCTTCTGTTGTTGTTTTTTTTGGTCTGCATCTTTAAGTGCTTTGGGTTACCAGCTTTTTCAACTCCATGTATAGGACACATGAGGCAAAAAGAAAAGCCAGAAAACTCATCCCTATCATTCTCTAGTTCTTGAGATGCCTAGATGCTCTGCCTTCTTCCCTCCACCTTTTAGTTTCCTTATGTTTATATATATATTAGGGTTTTTAGTTGTACTTAGCAGAAATAATAGGGGAAAATCAAACTATTCTAACTGCCCAGAGGCAGAAATTCTCTCTCCCATTTTTAACTGTCAAGAAATTGCAAAGTTTATAACGTTACCAATATTTAACTTTTTAAAAATTTCAATTTGCCGAAACACATAGGTCGAAGTACTATTTTTGTATATGTCATGTTATTAGTACATTTGTTAGTAGTCCTGACTGACACCTTGCCAAATCTTAATTTCTGACATCAGAATTCTACAATTACACTACAGATATAATTGATTATGCCAACAGAAAAGACCAGGTAAATACCTATGAGAGAAATGAATCTATTTGTGAAACTAGGCTCTATTTTCCAGTTGTTGAGGCAACTGGGTTGTAATTTGTAAACAAATTCAAAATGTGGGAAAGTATTTTAATTCCTCTTTTCTCTTTGCAAAACCACCTTTAAGTATAGAAAATCCTGGCCCTGGCCGGTTGGCTCAGCGGTGGAGCGTCGGCCTAGCGTGCGGAGGACCCGGGTTCGATTCCGGCCAGGGCACACAGGAGAAGCGCCCATTTGCTTCTCCACCCCTCCGCCGCGCTTTCCTCTCTGTCTCTCTCCTCCCCTCCCGCGGCCGAGGCTCCATTGGAGCAAAGATGGCCCGGGCGCTGGGGATGGCTCTGTGGCCTCTGCCCCAGTCGCTGGAGTGGCTCTGGTCGCAACATGGCGACGCCCAGGATGGGCAGAGCATCGCCCCCTGGTGGGCAGAGCGTCGCCCCTGGTGGGCGTGCCGGGTGGATCCCGGTCGGGCGCATGCGGGAGTCTGTCTGACTGTCTCTCCCTGTTTCCAGCTTCAGAAAGATGAAAAAAAAAAAAAAAAAAAAAAAAAGAAGCAATATGGAAATATTAAAAAAAAAAAAAAAAAAAAAAAAGAAAATCCTGAAGATTCTGTCTTTAGCATTTCCAATTTCTCTCAATTCTTCCGGAGAACAGTGCCTCTATATTTCTATGATCATGCACTAACTACTAGAAACATGTGTTTAAATAAATTAAGACTTTATTACTGTAGCTCCCAGTTCTCAGAGGCAAAAATCCTACAAATTGTATAATAACTCTAAGATGTACATTTCCCTTACATTTTAATATCACTGAAATCTTATATAATCAATAAATCTTAAAATAAATGATGTTGTAAAATGGATACTAGCCAGGCTGTAGACATGTGTTGTCCTCTCTGTCTTCATATGACCCTGGCTGGTCACTGCTATTCATATTATTTTTACTTCAACTGATTTATGTGCATTGTTATTTCTTATTTTTTGAGCTTGTCTGAAACTTAAAATGATCTCTTGGATGTTGTCGGAAACATTTTTTTTGATAACTTCTGGTAAGGTCAAGAAAGCACCAAAATCATATCTTGTAGAACGCTATCAGTGGCTTAGAAGAAAATCCCAAAGGTAACAACAGAACATTCCTACACAATATGACACCAGTAACACTAAATTGCCCAAAGAATAAAAATGTGTAGAAACAAACAAACCAACCTTAGGTGATTTAAATGTTAAAAGAACAACACTATCATAGTTTGTTTTTTTTAACCTTTTAAATTAATACATAAAATATTGGTACTGTGTTACAACAATAGCATCTTAGATTTGATAAAATCTAGTATATGCATTATAAACATATCCAAAATATTCTGGTTTCCTATGGCATCTTTACCATTGGGATCTCAGATTAGGCCAATATAAATCCACAGTCCACTACCCTCTCTCCTCTGCTTTCCCTATCTTGCTCTTTAGATCCTTTAATAAGTTTAATATCATATAATCATTTTCCCAACTACAAAGGCAAGATAGAAAGGCAGGATAGTATAGGGGATAAAAGTGCAGACATGAAAAGTCAGACTGTGTAGGTTCAAATCCTATTTCTGCCATGTACTGTATGATTTCCCTCTAAGATTCAGTTTCTTCATTTATAAAATAAGAATTATAATGTAGGTCTATCATCACTCATCCAAAACAATCACTCATCCAAAAATATAAAATTATTCATGTTAGAAAGATACTATAGATTAAGTAACAACTCCACTGAGTGTGAGACAGTACTCTATAACAAAAAACACAATATTGTTACAAAAAATAAATTACAGTAAGCAGAATAAACAAAGACTTCCAGTCTTATCTTCTACTTTCTCCACTAATGCTTTTCTCCATGAAAAACTATATCTACAAAGAAATCTTTTTATCCAATACAAGCAGGCCCAGTATTTAGTTAACCAGAAAAGCTGATTAAAATAAGAAATTGTAAAACATAATACATATATAAAATAACTAAATGTAAAGACAATTATTTCAATATAAAAGATATCGAAGAATGTCTCCAATGACTTAAATCCATGCTACTTTCCTTGCCATAAACCATACCCCTAATGTTCTAAGACAGGGGTCCCCAAACTACGGCCCGCGGGCCACATGCGGCCCCCTGAGGCCATTTATCCAGCCCCCGCCGCACTTCCGGAAGTGGCACCTCTTTCATTGGTGGTCAGTGAGAGGAGCATAGTTCCCATTGAAATATTGGTCAGTTTGTTGATTTAAATTTACTTATTCTTTATTTTAAATATTGTATTTGTTCCCGTTTTGTTTTTTTACTTTAAAATAAGATATGTGCAGTGTACATAGGAATTTGTTCATAGATTTTTTTATAGTCCGGCCTTCCAATGGTCTGAGGGACAGTGAACTGGCCCCCTGTGTAAAAAGTTTGGGGACCCTGTTCTAAGACTTTAACGTGTTTTTAAAGTGAAGGAAAAACTTGAAGTGAACAGAAAAACAATCTAGGTGTTTTTTCTTTTTGTCTTTCAGTTGACAGCACACATCTAACTAATTTAATTTAAGCAACTATAATTTTAGGGCCTTGCTTTTATTGACTCTGTCCAAATGTTCAATTCAGTTATAGCAACAGTTTTCTTTTTTGTATATGTTTCCTCAGTTTAGGGTTATCTGATAAAATTATATAATCACTAGCAAGTTCAACAGGTGTTAACAGGCTAAAACATACACAACTAACTTTTGGTAGTCTTGCATTTCTATTGGTGGGAATGAAAGTGAGTAAGCTTAGCAGAAAGAAATAGCCTATTAGCTGCAATGTTCAGTTTTTAAAACTTCATGGGAATCAGTAACTTTATGGGAATGTTTTAAAAGAAAAGGCAAATGTCAGTAAATACAGTAAGAAGACAGCTAAAAGCTTTACACATATTATTTCTCACTCAGGAGTAACATGACTTCCCTCAAACAGCTCTCAACTCTCAAAGGCAAAAACTACTCATTTTATTTATTTTTTTTTACTATTATTTTTTTCATTGGTTTTGAGAGAAAGAGAGGAAGAGGGGAGAAAGAGAGAGAGAGAAAGAGAAACATCAATTCCTTGTTCCACTTAGCTGTGCACTCACTGATTGCTTCCCGTTATAGGCCCTGACCGGGGATCGAACCCGTAACCTCGACACACTGTGATGATGTTCTAACCACTGAATAACCTGGCCAAGGCCTCTACTTATTGTTTCTTTAGAATCTTTCTCTTATTGGCCTAAATAGAATCAATCAATTCTTCCTCAATGTTCTTATTCATCACTTGATCCATTCATTCTATCTAGTTAATTGACTTCACATGTATCTGTAATTACGCACAAAGATTAGACTGTTGCAGTCACTTTTATATCTCCCAATGCATGACAGTAGGAAACAGTTGTGCTACAATGGAAAGAATATCAGAATTTGTATCTTGAGAATGAGGATCCAGGTCTGACTGTGAAATGGAAATATAATGAACATTCCCATAAAGTCGTTTAAAAAATGGAATAAGAATGCAGATGAGAGCATTATCTTTATAGTTTTAGACAAATATACCTCATTGTCATTACAGCAAGATGAGAGTACCTCTCAAATAAAATCTTACTATTTTCACAGGAGCCTAGATTTAGTTTCACCTTCTGAGACTTTTAATCAAAACACATGGTCTGGTTTACACTAACAAAGAATCATTTTTGACAAAAATATGTAAATAAAACCAAAACTCACAGATTAGCCCACTTGTGAGGCTCATAATATCCACATATCAAAATAATTATGATAAATGACTACATTTCTCCTCTGCTCTTCTTATCTAGTTAGGTTTGAACTGAAAATTATAATCCAGGAGAACTAGGGGCTTATCTTTTTGCACCAAAAGTAGTAAACAAAATGGCATTATCAATAAGAAGTAATTTAGCTAACATTTACTGAATACTAAATATGTACCATACATTGTGCCAATTGTCTTACACATATTATCTCATTCAATTTTCAAAACTATCTTATAAAAGTAGGGACAAATATTAAATTTCCATAGACAAGAAAAAGTGGTTCAGAGAAGCTGATAATTTGTTCAAAGTTAACAGCAAATAATTGGCAGAGTTAAAATTTAAACAGAGTTGTTTGATGCCTGAGCTTGAACTCAGGATATTATAATGTTTCTCATTAGTGTGGTGAAGTTTATACAGTTCTTAATTGATAAGAACTTCTGATCCTTTTATTAAAAATAACAATAGTATTTAATTACAGACAGAGAAATCAGCAGGTTCAGACTATGAAGTAAGATGTCTAGTTAGTTTAAACGCTAAGCAAGGAGACCAGACCAGTGTGACTAAATGAGAAAGCCTGGAGAAGAGTGAAGGAAATGAAGTCAGAAAGGTGAAAGAGACCAAACAATAGCTCTGTCAGCCACCAGAACTTCGGCTTCTATCTTGAATGCATTCTGAACCTACCGGAGAGCTCTGAGTAACAATGTGATGCCACGCCACTTACCATATTTTAAAAGGATCATTCTGGCTGCTATATGCCAAACACATGGGGAGAAGAGGATGTATGTTTAGAATTATTGCAAATGCAGTAATTCCAGTGAAAAAAACAGTATCCTGGATCAAGGAGAAATGAAAGAGGTGATGAAAAATAGTTACTGGGTATATTTTGAAGGTAAAGCCAAGAAAAATCTTGAGGATACTGTTGGATGTTTATGGAATAAAGGTTAAAAAAAAAAAAAGTCAAGCTATAAATAAGCCACCAAAAGTATTTAAAAAATTTAATATCCTTAAATTTTTAATAATCAGGTTACAAACCTAATGAAACTTTTTCCAAGCTGTAAAAGAAACCATGAAAATACCACTGAATATAATCTTATCATCATTTTATAATGATACAAAATCAACAGTAGTATCTTTAAAACTACTTCAAACAAAAGTACATTAAATATACTATTTAATCAATATTTTATTCTATATATTATGAAACTACATAATGTTAGCCTAATACAGGGCTGATTTTCTCTATTGTAAAATATTATAGCAAACATTAAAGCAACTCAAGATTAAAGTGTTCCTTAAGCATCTGTAATGAAGGCTTAAAAAAGAAATGGAGTGATGAAATTAAAATACAAAAGATTACATCAGAATAACAAACACATCAATGACCAAAACGTTAATAAAACAAGTCATTTAAGTTTTATTATTCAAATACAAAATATTTTTCACAAAAATATAAAAATTCCTATCATTAACAATAAAAAAAAGTACAAACAAAGAAAAACCAGTTACAAGGTTAAAACTGTAGCCATTCGAAAAACATTCATTCATTGGTCAACCAAGGACAGACTGAATAAACTACAATGACTTTTACTACTCAACGCAATATTAACCCTAAAAAGGACAATGAGAAATATGTCTATATTCCACTATATAGTATTCTCCATAATAAACTGTTGAGTGAAAAAAGCAAAGTGCAGAAATATGTGTACGATGTTCTACCATTTATCTACAAAGAATGAGTAATACTTATTTTAAAAAACACATTTAAAAAAACAGAGCTAAAATATAAAATTTAAAAATTATAGGATGTGGGAGGGTAGTGGGTGGTAGAACAGTGATAGCCATTAGAACCAGGTATTTTATATAAATTATAACAAAATTAAATGTTAAAAAAGCAAACTCTAAAAAACTAAATAAAACAATGAACCTAATGATACATTTAGTTGGTGGCATGACCAAACAAACAAGAACTATTTCCAATGACTTCAACACAGTAATTTCATGGTATATTTCAAGTGTGATACCTTAAGGACAAAAAGAAAATTCTTCCCACAAAACCCAGCCACCCACCCACCTACCCACCCACCCAACCATCCAACCAACCAACCTTCAAACTACTTTTAGTAATCATATTGTTGCTGTTGGTAGTATTGTTAAGTAGTATAATGTATGTGTTGTAATATATCATGAAACAAACTAATTATGTGTTATTTTAATCTTATACTTCCTGGCAATGAAATGAGGGAGAAAGGAAATATTGATACAAGATAGAAGAGATTAAAGGTAAACACCTGATGCTGAAGTTAAATTGGAAACAATTGTAGTACCCATTCCAAAGAAGGGGCTCCTTGGAAAAAGGGCAAGTCTAGACCCAGGGCAGGAAATGTAAAAGATGCCTGGAATATCTTGTAATACTAAAATACAAGGAAGCTTTTATTATTTTTATTAAAAACATGTTTTTTAGATTTCATTTATTCATTTTTCAGAGGGGGGGGGAGAGAGAGAGAGAGAGAAAGAAGGGGGAGGAGCAGGAAACATCAACTCCTATACATGCCTTGACCAGGCAAGTCCAGGGTTTCAAACCAGCAACCTCAGCATTCCAGGTCAACGCTTTATCCACTGCACCACCACAGGTCAGGCTAAAATACAAGGAAGCTTTAAAAGTTCACTTTATTTGGTTATGTCCCCAGGACTCAGAAGCTAATATGAAGATACTCTTAATGACCAAAGTTGATACAATTTACTAATCAATAAGGATAATATAACTGCAGTGGAGTGAAACATAAGTTATGTTTTAATGCAGGAACTTCTAAAGTTACTTAGATCGCAAAAGACCAATCAGTCTATTCTGAAGGTAACTAGAGAACCAACTCATTATCTTTGGGGGATATATATATATTTTGCTATATATATATAGATATATAATCTTTATATATAAATATATATAATTTTGCTATATATATATGTATATATGTGGATACACACACACACAAAGAAGAAAAGAATAAATAATATGCCCTGTGTTTCCTATAATACTTGTACTAGGGAGTAACCAAATAGTAGATATGAGGAAGTTTCTTTTAAAAAAATATTCTAGCTAATAAATAAAAAAATAACAATTAAAATGCTGCCATTGATAGGTCTTATGTTTTCACCTGATTATTTTCTCAGAGGACTTGGTTTTCAATGCTTTATACATAATGATTTGCATATATAATTTAGTTATCATTTATGGTTGGAGAGCTATAAACTAATTGACTGTTACAGATTCGAACAATAAATTCAATACATGTTTTCTTCAGCTCCACATTTACTTGCCTTTCCTAGTATGTTCAAAAGTCATACTATTTGGCCCTGGCCGGTTGGCTCAGCGGTAGAGCGTTGGCCTGGCGTGCAGGAGTCCCAGGTTCGATTCCCAGCCAGGGCACACAGGAGAAGTGCCCATCTGCTTCTCCACCCCTCCCCCTCTCCTTCCCCTCTGTCTCTCTCTTCCCCTCCCGAAGCTGAGGCTCCACTGGAGCAAAGATGGCCCCGGGCGCTGGGGATGGCTCTGTGGCCTCTGCCTCAGGAGCTAAAATGGCTCTGGATGCAACAGAGCGACGCCCCAGAGGAGCAGAACATCGCCCCCTGGTGGGCATGCTGGATGGATCCCAGTCAGGCACATGCGGGAGTCTGATTGCCTCCCCGTTTCCAGCTTCGGAAAAATGGGGGAAAAAAAAAAAGTCATACTATTCAATTTTACTTCTAAACTATAACCCAATGACATCAACACTACAATTATTATTATTATTATTATTTTTACAGAGACAGAGAGAGGGAAAGACAGGGACAGACAGACAAGAACAGAGAGATGAGAAGCATCAATCATTAGTTTCTCATTGTGCACTGAAACACCTTAGTTGTTCATTGATTGCTTTCTCATATGTGCCTTGACCGCGGGCCTTCAGCAGACAGAGTAACCCCTTGCTCGAGCCAGCGACCTTGGGTCCAAGCTGGTGAGCTTTTTTGCTCAAACCAGATGAGCCGGCGCTCAAGCTGGCAACCTCGGGGTCTCGAACCTGGGTCCTTCAGCGTCCCAGTCCAATGCTCTATCCACTGCGCCACCGCCTGGTCAGGCTACACTACAATTATTAGGGAAGAATACCTTGATATGACAGTGAGAATTTTGTACTGCCTATATTAGTTTGCTAGTGTCACCAAAACAAAATACCATAGATTAAATGCTTAAACAATAGAAATTAATTTTCTCATACTTCTAGAGGATGGAAGTCCAATAAGGTGTTAGCTAGTTTGGTTTCTCTTTGGCTTGCAGATGGCTGCCATCTGTGTGCACACCCCTGGAGTCTCTTTTTGTGTATATGTATCTTCTTAAAAAGGATACTAGTCAGACTGGATTAGGACCCACCCTGGAGGTCTTATTCAAAAATAATCATCTCTTCAAAAGCTTTATTTCTACAGTCACCTCTGGGGATTAAATTTTCAATATATAAATTTTGTTGGGACACAATTCCAACAGCAACACTGTCAATTTGGCACACCAAAGGAAGAGAATGATATTAATGCACACATTTCAATACCTGACCCACCAGTGTTTAGTAAAATAATCATATGCTGAAAATTAATATGATATTCCTAAACTCACCTCATTTATACTTTCTTTAGGCCACTCTGGAGAAGGGGCATTATTAAACAACCTCTATTTTTAGTTCCCTACAACTTCTACCTTATTCAAAGCATAGAGGTTGAGGGTAATTATCTTGGTGAAAGGTGAGATAATTGAGCCAGAATATGAAGAACTATCATTTATCTATTCTCTTGGCTTTTGCTAGGCTACAGACCAGATATGAAATTGTTAAATTTCTAAAAACTAAACTGTAACCTCATACTCTCTGCTCTACTCTCTCCAATAAAAGTAAAACATTTAGAACTCACTGTATGCTAATAAGCCTCAAGTTCTCACAGTAAACTATATCAATTTCACTGTTTCAACTTTCATTTCAATAGGGATGAGTTAGCACTATTCTGTGCATAATACAGTTGGTAAAGAAGCATATAAACAACTGGTAAGAGAGAGATGACGATGAGTAAGTCAGGAACATCAGAAAGGGTTTTGGAAGAAGTGACCCTTACACAAACTGCATCTAGAGAGTATGGTAAGAACTGATCAAGTAACGAAATGAGGCAAATGAACCACTATACACAAAAACACTCTGATGTGAATCATGATGTAACGGCAGGAACTGAAAATAGCCCAGTATTGACACAGAAAAAAATATGGAAAGCAGTATGAGAAATAAGAACTAGGAAGATGCCACATTGTTCCTAATAATCATATTATTTCATAAATAATATTAATCATAGAGGCTAAGTAGCTTGGCCAATGGCACAGAATTAGTGAATGCAGAAGCAGAATTTGCAACAAATTTAACACCAAATACTTCACTTAACATAGTGACTCAATTATCATATTTCTACTTTATAACTGTTGCCTCTACATTATTATTAACAGAGCCTTTTACCCTACAAATGCTCTGATTTGGGGGATATCTTTACCTTATCTCTTCTTAAGCCACTATGCTATATTTTTCTAAGCCCAAGAAAACTAGAGTTTCATTAACACCTCATACTCATTAGTGAAATTGTTTAAAGAGATAATGCAGATAGAAATAAATATGCATTTGGAAAAGCTGGAAGGTATTATCACCTTAATAAATAACTCAATATGTATTAGCAAAATTAATTTTTATAAACCACTGTCATTATTTAAAAATTCAGATGGCAGAAAGAGCAAAAAAGGCAAAGTCATCATTTTTTAATTTTAATTTGATTCAAAGAAACTATGTATTTAAATACTTCAGTTATACCACAGCCATAAACTCTAACTGCTTCAATGGAAGGGAGTTAGATCAGCGAAATTCCAGGCAACCTTGGTAAAAACACATGCCTCTCGTTTGCACAAGTCCTGTGAAGCACATATTCCATGTCCCACCTTCCAAAAAGCGAAAGCTGCAGTCAGTCTTTTGAAAACATTAATATTTGAGCAGACTGCTCACCCCCACATAACTTGTTTACTGGCATGTCAAAAACAGAGTATGCCTGAGGTCTTCTTGACATGCATAGAATATGGAGAAGATATTTCCCACTTACTACTCAATTTGTATTTTGCTCTTGGGATGTGCATATGGAAACACACAATTTAGGAGTTGTGACAATCACTTTGTGACCAGGAGGGAACGGGGGTAAAAATAAGGTCTATATTTGGAAAAGTCAGAAGAAAAACACTAAAAGACCCCAGGCTCTTGATGACATCAGTGAGAAGTTTAATAAACCTAATGCCCTTCCTTTAATGCAGTGGTAGTCAACCTGGTCTCTACCGCCCACTAGTGGGCATTCCAGCTTTCATGGTGGGTGGTAGTGGAGCAACCAAAGTATAAATAAAAAGATAGATTTAACTATAATAAGTTGTTTTATAAAAAATTAATTCTGCCAAACTTAGCGAAAATCTGACATAAAGTACTTGGTAAATAATTATTATATGCTTTAACTTGCTGTAACTCTGCTTTATAAATCTTATAAAGTAAAGTTACTTCCCTATTTTATAAATCACCATTACTGTGGAATCAGCTGGTGGTTAGAAAATTTTACTACTAACAGAGATACAAAAGTGGGCGGTAGGTATAAAAATGTTGACTACTGCTTTAAAGTATATTTATCCTGTATAACAAGAGCTCTTATTCTTTAGTGCCTTTTAAACTTGATAACACTTATTTGAAGCTAAGTTATCCAAGTGACACAATGGGTTATCAATCAAGTCTCCGGAAATTATTCCACAGAAAAAAATTCAGGACAATTGTTATTGTCTTTTCAAACTTAGAAGCATAAATAAAAAAAAGAAAACATAAGGATTAAATATTTAAAGAAAGAAATTGGGTTTTCACTTTCCCAGAAGAGATAAATGAGAAAATGGTTAAAAGTTAATATACAGAGTATTTCCTATACGCCAATTATGCTAAATGAGTTACCTCAGTTAATCCTCAAACCTAGGAAATATTATATTATTCTTATTCTATAGCAGAGAAAACTGAAGGTTAAAGTCAAACAAGGTCAGACTGCTTGAGAGTAGTTGAGGAAGCCTTCATAATCCACATCAGTTGACTCCAGAACCTATGTACCAAATATATATATATATTGTATTTTACTGAAGTGAGAAGCTGGGAGAGAGAGACAGACTAACGCATTTGCGCAACTGGGATCCAACCAGCATGCCCACTAGGGGGTGATGCTCTGCCCATCTGGGGCGTGGATCTGTTGCAATCGGAGCCATTCTAGCGCCTGAGGTGGAGGCCATGGAGCCATCCTCAGGGCCTGGTCCAACTTTGCTCCAATGGAGCCTTGGCTGCAGGAGGGGAAGAGAGAGAGAAAAAGGAGAGGGGGAAGGGTGGAGAAGCAGATGGGCACCTCTCCTGTGTGCCCTGGCCAGGAATCAAACACAGGACCTCCACATGGTGGGCTGATGCTCCACCACTGAGCCAATCTGCCAGGGCTAAGTACCAAATATTTAAAGACAGCTAAACATAAATGCACATTAGCTATTCTTTTCTATAATGAAGAAGTTCAAGTCCTCTGATGAGCATGAGAAGAATAGAGGGGAGTAAGAAACTTCTGAACCATGATTACAATTATGAACGACCACTATTGCTTTGCAATGGCAAAAAGATCCCATTTTACACATAAAGAAATCAAGGTGCAGAAAGAGGAAACAAACTACTAAAAAACGTAGTACAGCCTCACCTGTGGTGGCACAGTGGAAAAAGCATTGACCTGGAATGCTAAAGTTGCCAGTTTGAAACCCTGGACTTGCCTGGTCAAGGCACACACGAAAAGGAACTATTATGAGTTGGTTTTCTGCCTCCCCCCCAAATACAATAAATAAAATCTTTAAAAAAAAAAAAGATGCAGTGCAATTAGTGTTAAGAGTCAGTAACAGCCTGATCAGGCAGTGGCGCAGTGGATAGAGCATCGGACTGGGATGTGAAGGACCCAGGTTTGAGACCCCAAGGTTGCCAGCTTGAGCGCTGGCTCATCTGGTTTGAACAAAGAGCTCACCAGCTTGGACCCAAGTCGCTGGCTCGAGCAAGGGGTTACTCGGTCTGCTGAAGGCCCACGGTCAAGGCACATATGAGAAAGCAATCAATGAACAACTAAGGTGTTGCAACGAAAAACTGATGATTGATGCTTCTTATCTCTCTCCCTTCCTGTCTGTCTGTCCCTATCTATCCCTCTCTCTGATTCTCTATCTCTGTCCCTGTTAAAAAAAAAAAGTCAGTAATAAAACTCAATGCAGATCTTTTGATTTCCAGGCCAGAGCCTTTTCCATTTCACTAGACACTGTGCCCCTTTAAGTTGAAATATTGTATCTCCACATTTAAATTGAAATATTGTATCTCCAATATACATGGAGTGTAGGGGAGTGAGTAGGAGGGAAACATATAAAGAAATAAAACTATGAAGGCTTACTGAGAGAAATACACAGAGTAGAACTCTCATATTCAATATTTATTAGTTAAAAAGCTTTGATGTGAGTAGATATACAACAAAAGCATTCATAGTATTGATACATAGTAAGAAAAAAATTAACAAAGAAAAAATATTTTTTCAAGATATACATACTTCCTGTTAAAAGCTTAAAGAACTGAATTTTCTTGGAAAGTACCCACTCTTTAAAGATAGATAATACAACGATTACTTCTTACTGAA
Organism: Saccopteryx bilineata; assembly: GCF_036850765.1. Lineage (NCBI taxonomy): Eukaryota > Metazoa > Chordata > Mammalia > Chiroptera > Emballonuridae > Saccopteryx > Saccopteryx bilineata. Next base: position 108,484,352 of record NC_089491.1, on the reverse strand, counting down.
TTTTACAAAAACAGTATTTTGAGAAAACAATAAAAACTAAGCCAGCATAAATTGACTAAATGGAGAACTATGCATTATATTCCCCGATAGCAAAGTAATCAAATTGAAAACAAACACTACTTTCCCCTAACAATTCATAATTACATAGGGATAGACTAAATGTTAACCTTGAATCATAATTACATTGGGATAAACTAAATGTTGAATCATTTGACAATCCTCTACATATACTCAAAAAAAAAAAAAAAAAAAGGAGATGGGGGTGGAGCATATATACAATTACATATTAATACATAGTACTAAAAGCCAAAGAGAGTGGGGAGCCAGGAAGATGATCTCATATCAACAGACTCAATATCTGGATGTCCAAGAACCACTTATTCTCTTTCCTAGGAATAATTATTTTTGGTGAGTTACAGAAACATAAAATATCACTCATTTACCTTTAACAACAATTTCTGTAAAATCTCAGGTCTCTATAATTGTATTTGGATAAAAGTAAACAGAGAACTGGCTTACTCTGCAATATCAAGATATCCACAGGAAGCAGCTGCATGTAGTGGTATCCAGCCTTCATTATCAGGTTGATTAATATTTGCTCCATTTTCTACCAGAAACTTCACCATATCAACATTATCATCGATGCAAGCCTAAAAACACAAAAGATTACAAATGATTTGAATCAACACTCCCAATAATATACCAATGGAATAAAATTCCTACTTTGCAGCTGTTACAACATATTCTCTGTAAATAAGTCTGCTATCTTGTTTGCAACTGCCATCAATAGGTAAGAGTTCTTGCTTAGATACATGTACAATGGTAGTATATGTGACTACTATGCCAACCCCATGAGGAAAACAAGTACACTTCATTAACATGAAAAAAATCAAAACATTATAATTAAGCACTAAAAACATTCTCTATAGCAGGGGTCGGGAATCTATGGCTCGCGAGCCAGATGTGGCTCTTTTGATGGCTGCATCTGGCTTGCAGACAAATCTTTAATAAAAAAAAAAAAATAACGTAGCCTGACCCGTGGTGGCACAGTGGATAAAGCGTCGACCTGGAAATGCTGAGGTCACTGATTCGAAACCCTGGGCTTGCCTGGTCAAGGCACAAATGGGAGTTGATGCTTCCAGCTCCTCCCCCTTTCTCTCTCTCTCTGTCTCTCTCTCCTCTCTCTCCCTCTCTGTCTCTCTCTCTCCCTCTCTCTGTCCTCTCTAAAAATGAATAAAAAATAAAAAAGTGCAAAAATTAAAAAAAAAAATGTTAAAATATAAAACATTCTCATGTATTACAATCCATTCATTTCCTACCGCTTATGTTCATGGTTGTGGGTGGCTGAAGTCAATACCTCTGGGACAACACCAAATTTTTATTGGATAATGCCTAATGTTGTATGGTTCTCACGGAATTACATTTTAAAATATGTGGCGTTCATGGCTCTCTCAGCCAAAAAGGTTTCCAACCCCTGCTCTATAGCAATGGTTCCCAAAATGTGGTCTGCTGAGGGGGGAGAGATCCTTTCAGAGAGCTGACATGGACAAAACTACTTTCAAAATAATACTAAGATGATATTTTCCCTTTTCACTGTGTTGACATTTGCATTTGAGGGTGCAAAAACACGAGTGGTCAAACTGCTTGTATGGTAGGTAGCACAAATTATTACAAAGCAGTAAAAATCATAAGTTTCAGTAAATTTTCACTCTTAAATACATACTTTTTTAATATTCTGTTGAACTTGACAGAAGTAAGCATAAAGTACTTCTTATGAGTATTACAATTGCCCTGATGAAAAGTATTGATACTTGTACGGCTGAATTGCAAGCTGAAACCGCCACCTTCCCATGCAATATCGCTTGTACTTAAATGACAAACCACAGTTAGTCTAACTTGAATTTCTGGCATTTCAAGAAAAAGAATCAACAGTATTTGCTGCCAATAAAACCTAAACTTCTAAAAAGAGCAAAATAGTTATTTTAATTAAAAATTGTTAATATGGATAAATATTGCTATTTTGAAATGAATAAATACTTAAAATTCTCAGTTTTAAGTTCTAGCATTGTAAATTCACAGAAACAAAAGCCCTTTTCAATAATTTTTAAGAGTTTAAAGGGGTCCTTAGGTGAAAAAGTTTGAGACCCTCAGCCTATAGTATATAAGGGGACTTTTACCAATGCTTACTTTGTGTCAAGTAGCGTGATTGTTCTTTATTTTATTTACTTATATGCATTATCCTCACAAAAACTCTCGTAAGAACAAGAATTTTGCTGCATCCTTAGCACCACATACAGTTCTCAGAATGTAGTAGGGGCTCAATAAATGAATGAATAAACAAGAAAATGAAGATTCAAAGAGAGTATAATGAAAAAGCCACACAGGTGAGAAATGATAGAGCTTGAGATTCCAATGCACATGTTCAGATTCCAAAAAATAAGCTCTTTCCAAACTTATCACTGCTTTCCACAAATGCTCGTATTCATCAATGTACTTCTCACCTATTGTAGTCTCTGTAAAAGGATACCATACATTTTAGGCACTTAAGTGTTTGTTGTATAAATGAAACCAATTTTCCTTTCCCTATCACAGAAGCAATCAAAACGGTAACACTGATGTGAAGAAAAGCAGTAGGGACAAAGAATCTTATATGTAAAGTCAAAAGGCACTGACTGGGAATCACAGCTTCTGGCTCTAGGCTTTAGTTCTGGTTCTGCCACAAATTTTGTGGCTCCGGACAAGTAATTTGTTTTGGCGTTTGGTATCTTTCTTTCGAGTGGAGAAAAAAAGTTAAAAGTCCCTAACAAATTTAACATTCTTATGTATCCATGATTCTTCCTCTTGAAATAAGTTATAAGCAACCTTTAAGTATATAGTGCTTGGAAAAAGAACTTTTTTCAAACAACAGTGGTTAAAGAAATGGTAGGAGATTTGAGAACTATAGCTATGTAATAACAAAGGAATAAAAATTCTATTGTATTAGAAAGTAGTTTATGCTATTAAAGATAGCTAACGACTCACAGTGGCTTAAAATAACACCTATTTATAAGCTAATTATTAATTTTTTTTTCTTTCTTCTTTTTTTTTTTCGAAGCTAGAAATGGGGAGAGACAGTCAGACAGACTCCAGCATGCGCCCGACCCAGATCCACCCAGCACGCCCACCAGGGGGCGATGCTCTGTCCACCAGGGGGCGATGCTATGCCCCTCCCGGGCGTTGCTCTGTTGCGACCAGAGCCACTCTAGCGCCTGGGGCAGAGGCCGAGGAGCCATCCCCAGCGCCCGGGCCATCTTTGCTCCAGTGGAGCCTCGGCTGGGGGAGGGGAAGAGAGAGACAGAGAAGAAGGAGAGGGGGAGGGGTGGAGAAGCAGATGGGCGCTTCTCCTGTGTGCCCTGGCCGGGAATCGAACCCGGGACTTCTGCACGCCAGGCTGACGCTCTACCACTGAGCCAACTGGCCAGGGCTTATTAATTATTCTTGAAAAAAGAGATTAAATTGTATTCTTTTCTCTCAACCTCTTTTAATTCCTATAGGCTTCAAAGCAGTATTCTGATTTTTATCATCAGTATAAAAATATAAAACACTATTTAGTAAATGTATCTAATACAAATATGATTATTGGTTTTTAAAAGTGGAGAATGTCACCCTGGCCAGATGGTTCAGTTGGTTAGAGCATCCTCCCAAAGCACAGAGGTTGCTGGTTTGATCCCTGGTCCCAAGGCACACATAGGAGCAGCTCTCTCATTCTCCCCTCCTCTCTTGCTAAAATCAATAAATAAAAATTTAAAAAATTTACATATGTGTGTGTATATGTAGAATGCCAAGCAAACAAGAAATGACTCTTGGCTCTGGCTCAGTGGATAGAGCGTTGGCCCAGCGTATGGACAACCCGGGTTTAATTCCCAGTCAGGGTACACAGGAGAAGCGACCATCTGCTTCTCCTTCTCTCCTTTTTCCCCTCCCACAACCAGTGGCTTGATTGGTTTGAGTATGGCCGTGGTAGTGAGGATAACTCTGTTGGTGTGCACCAGCCTCAGGCACTAAAAATAGCTTGGTACTTGAGCATCAGCCACAGATGGGTTTGCTGGGTGGGTCCCAGTTGGGGTGCATGGAGGAGTCTGCCTCACTATCTCACCTCCCCTCACCTAGAAAAAAAAAAAAAAAGATTCTTTATAAAGGAATATGGGAAAATGTCTCAATATATTAAGATTTTAAAGAGGATGTGAAACAAGTTGCCTAATGAATGCAATTTTACTAAAAGTTTGTATACAAAATGATTATACGTATACTAAATGTTAATAATCATTATCATTGGTGTGAGACTGAATACTTTTTATTTACTTCTTTAAATGAAGAAAATTTTCCTCAATAATATGTTAAAATAGCTTCCTTTAATTTCTATCTCCTGCCTCCTGAAGCTTCATATATCAAGTGGAATTCCTCTTTCAACTGATAACCTTAAATATTATAAAGACTTTCTCCCCCTAACAATTCCCATGTATTTTTAGACTAAATATCCCTAGTTTCTTTAGCTACTCTTCAAATTACATATTTTAAAAACTGTAAATGCCAATGCCCTAGGAACACAGGGAATGGAAAAGATCACATTATAATATAAGAGACTAGTCCATAAATAACAATGATTATATAAGGGCATAATAGCATAGGCTAGAAAGTTCTAAAATATCATTGGGTACATAACCAAATATTCTTATAACTATGATCATCCATACAGGTCTCACTAAAAAGTATGTATTTGAGCAAGATTCTAAAGATCACGTACAAGTTGTTCACTTAGAAAGTTAACTGCAAAAAACTTCAATGAGCAAATGCACTATGATTTTTAAAATTCAAGAAATAAACAAGCAGCAAGTCATCCAGTGGTATAAAGTATCTATAGATTGCAAAACAATATAGGACTAAATGGTAAAAGGTCTGAATATATTACAGGCAAAAAATCTGAATATAGTGTAAAGATGACTAGACTTGACATTATAGGTTGTTTTAAATCTGCTTTTCACTCTTATACATCAAGGGCAAATGCTATATTCCTATCAATGATAGTGGCTTAGTTCAGCAGTAGGGCGAAATAGGAGAAATTATTTTAGAATTTAAAGATGATGATGTCTGAAAAGCTATTGTTGGGCAAATAAGTTTCTGAAATGTGATTTTATGCTCACTTTGTTAAAAATGGCGCTGCCCACGTGACTGATGCTGCCTAGGTAAAATGGCTAATTACCTTCCAGCTTGGGAAGGGGCTTTGTTATGCTAATGTGTGCTGGAGGAGAGGTTGTCATGTCAAAAAGTTTTAAGAAGAAGAAGAGGAGGAGGAGGAGGAGAAGAAGAGAAGGAGGAAGAAGGAGGAGGCTATTTTTACAGAGTGAGAGAAGGAAGCAGCCAAGATGGAGGGGTGCTGAAGGAGAAGCCAGTTTGTACAGAAAGAAGGAGATGGGAACCAGAGAGGACTGAGCTGGTGGGGTCTTTGATTCTAGGAAAACCCGGATGTGTCAGTAGCTTTGTAAGCACTGAATGAGTGGGGTTTGGAGCCCTCTGTGTGTTTGTGTTTACTCGCCAGCTGGGTGCGAGGCTAGAATAAAGGAACAGCCAACCAGTTTTTGGTCCGCAGTTTCCTTACCATCTGTCTGAATCTCTAATGGGAACCTGCACGTGCCTGGCTGTGATGGCAGCTGTGATGGCCGTGACTACTGGCCATATAGCTACTCAGAGTTTTTAAGCAGCGGGGATGACATGATAAGGTCATTTCAGAAAAATTACTGGAAGGAATATGAAGAGGGAAAAGTCTGAACTGAGCAATATCAGCTACTCAGAATGGATCTATCAATATATTAAGAAAAGCTTCGGAGACAATGTGCAAGATTAAGTAAAGACTGAATATGAAAACTGAAGGACAGAGAGAAGTCAATTCATGGAAATAAATACCACAGATTCGAGGAGCAGGTTGGAAAAAGTAAGATGATTTTAGCTTTGGGTTTATAGGTATCTGCATACCTATCTAACCATGCATATCTAGTGGTCAGTTGGATATGCAGACTCTGAAAATAAATGTAAAATGAAAATACCAATTTGGGAATGATCTGCACTGAGGTAATAATTAATAAACAAGTGGACCTGAAATCACTTGGGAGAAAATGTACAGAAGTGATTATGACAACATTAAGAAAAGGGATAAGATTAAATCATGATCAGTAATTTTACTTGGAAGATGAGGCATTTGTGGTATTTTATTCATTTAGTTAAAGAGATAGAAAGTTCTCAAGTCTACCATCTGGTAAGAAGACATATAGACAAATAAGTAGATGATTATATCAAAAGGAATGTTACAAATACAATTATAGAACTGTGCACTGCTTACTTTGGAAGTTTAGGGGGGGGAAAAACTAAGGAGGCACTGCATCTGAGCTTAATATATGAACAAGTGACAAACACTTCCTGGTACACGAAGATGCAAAGTTGCACACTATGAGGGTAAAGGAAGGGAGGATCCAAAATAGTCGCATTTGCCTTATCTGAGTATTTATTTCACATTGAAGATAAAAAATTTTTAGAAGGAATTGTTAAGTTTAAAGTGTCCCCATTTTAAGAAGGTGACTGACCTAGATATTTGAAGAACACTTATGTTTTTCAGTATAATGTAAGAAAAACCAACAAAAATACCTAGTACTGTTAAACATACATGTTCATTTTGTTACAAGTTTTTGAAATGTTTTAATATGAATTAAGTGCTAAAAACAATGTCACAAAATATACATTATATATGCATCTCAAGTTTGTGGTATAAATTGTTCTAAGTATTCTCTTGAAGATTTATAAAGCATACACAAGGAACTGGCAAAGCATGTCCATAAAAATATTGTTGCTAAGAGAATCAAAAACTAGCACATGCAGCACATTAAGAGACACATGATTTGCTAACTTTAAATATTTGACTAAATATGGAAAGAAACAGAACTCAAACTTCCAAAATCTTATCTGACATGGTTTATCTTAAGTTTTTCTTGAATACATATCCAGAGCAATTACCAATAATGAATGGCTGTGTGAAGACATTTTTGTCATTTAAATCGAGGTAGAGACAGCTTTGTCAACTTGAGCTGTAAACTAATTCAATAAACTAGTTCAAGTATATAAAACATCAGTTTTTATTTTAAAAGGGGCCTATTATTTTTCTCAGGAATTTAGCTAAAGGACAAACTTTATTCCCTACATATTTTAAGGAAAAAGTTGAGAAGCCTAATAACAAAATATTGAATAAAGGATCTATATAATGTTGGCTCAAAGTAGAGAGTCCGTAGCTTAAAGACAGATTTTAGGTGTGGCATGTGTATCTTAAAAAAATCATTAATTTTGTTCCTTGACTTGGCTGGTGGCTCAGTGGATAGAGCGTCGGCCTGTCACACGGATGTCCAGGGTTTGATTCCCAGTCAGGGCACACAGGAGAAGAGACCATCTGTTTCTACCTCTTCCTTTCTCCGCCTTCTCTACCTCTTCCCCACCAGCAGGCAGTGGCTAGATAGGTTTTAGGGTGACCCCAGGCACTGAAGATAGCTCCATAGGTCAGTGGGTCAGTCTCTGGTGCTAAAAATAGCTCAGTACTCAAGCATGGGCCTCAGGTGGAGTTGCCAGGTGGATCCCGGTCCAGGTGCATCTGGGAGTCTGCCTCACTATCTCCCCTTCTCTCATTTAAAAAAAAAAAAAAATCATTCCTAGAAAATATAGAAACAAATGTGTTTATCAACTATGGAATTTAACTGAGTAAAATCACAGTAACAAATTTAGTGGCATCCAAAATATATTCTAGTACCGTTATGTTCCTTTTCATGAAAGGCGTTTTGTTAAAAGTACAGACTAGAGCTATTACTGTCTAGGATTAATCCAGTTCTGCCACTTACTAGCTGGGTGTTGTTGGGTAAATGACCTAAAATTCTGTGTGCCACCGTTTGTTCTGGAAAAGGAGAGTAACAGTACCTATCTCAAAAGTTCACTATGAGAAATGAATTAATACATACAGCACTTAATGAGTACTACCTGTCAAACACTAATGCTACTATGTTTATATTAATACATGAGCCATGTATTATATCATGCATTTAAATTTCTTTTTATATTCTTATCCAAAACTTCCTTTTTCATCCTTCTATAAATTACAAAGATATATAGTGCAGAGTGGTCAAATATTCCTTTTAGTATGACTACTTTTGGTTGAAGTTTCATCCACCAATGCTTTTTAAGAGGATGATTAAATTCTTATCTTAGAAAATCTTTAAAATTACAACTCTTAAGACTCCTTAGTAAGGAAAAGTCAGTTCTGTTCAACTGGTAGGGGCAGGAATTTGTAGCTATACTAGAAAACTGCCCATGCCCTAAGTGTTCAGGGCAACATAGAAGTCAGTGAGTACACTTAAAGAGAAAGTTAACTAAAGATATCCCAGCAAGTTTTTGGTCTATTTTAAAGAAAACTGGATTTGGATATATCAAGAGAAATTATGGGTATGGTTTACACACACACACACAAAAACAATGAAAAACTGCAAGCAGTATTCTCACACTAAATAATAAAAACAAACACCTTGGTCTAGAATTAAGACTGGCAAATAAAAGAGTAGGGATAATCTCAGGACGTCACCTATCATACTCAGTTATGAAAACAGCTAACAATTAGCATTGCATTTAAGGTTAATTGAAATGTTTTCGCCTTTCTACTCTTATCACATATACAAGTTGGAAATTTAGATGTAAAAATAAAAACCTGTCTTCATAATAAATCATATTCACATGATAAAATTATGAAACAATAAATTCTAAATAGATTATATACAATGGCTGGACCATGGAAAAATTCTTCATTTGGGTTAAGAAAAGTTCAGACTTATGCATAAACAGCGTCCTAGAGAAAATATAAAAGATAATATATATTTGTGGATTAATGAATTAGATATGGCAAATAGACTATAAGACAATCTGAAAATTTTTTTTTTGAGATTTAAAAAAAGAATGAAAGTGTCTTGAGTAAAAGTAACCTAGGGATTGCTTAAACTTTCATACTTTACCCAATAAATACTAAGTACCTGAATGAGAATGCCAAAAACTGAAAAACATATTCAAAGATTAAAGTTTTCCTTTATCTACTTTTACCACATAGCATTGGTATTTCCTTTAGTGATGAGTATCCGTAAATAGAGGACTAAGCTGAATCTAGATCTCTAAAGGCCAATACTATAATATGAGGACTTAGTAAGGGAACAGCATTTCCTCTAGAGTTTAGAATTCTTGAGGTCATTTTAAAAAATCAACTGCAAAATCATTCTCTTACAAATAATTCTTACTGGTTGCCTATTATATATAATGGATTCAGTTAGCCATTTTGATGGATATAGGGATCAGCTCTAGAGAGTATACATGTACCGGTATATTCTCTGTTTCTCTTCTGCACAATGCCTGGCATACAGCAGGCATATAATAAATATATGTGGAATGAATTAAATAAAATGCCAATTTCTCATTAAAAAGTAGGCATTTATGACCCACTATGAATGTGAGTACATAAAACTGTACTAAGTACTGTGTAAAATATGATGCCTTTATTATTGTTTCAAGCATTCTAATTTTTTCTGCCAACTAGATTACAGTCCCTTAAGAATGTTAAGTGCCTTAGGCCCTGGCCGGTTGGCTCAGTGGTAGAGCGTCGGCCTGGCGTGCAGAAGTCCCGGGTTCGATTCCCGGCCAGGGCACACAGGAGAAGCGCCCATCTGCTTCTCCACCCCTCCCCCTCTCCTTCCTCTCTGTCTCTCTCTTCCCCTCCCACAGCCGAGGCTCCACTGGAGCAAAGATGGCCCAGGCGCTGGGGATGGCTCCTCGGCCTCTGTCCCAGGCACTAGAGTGGCTCTGGTCGCAACAGAGCGACACCCAGGAGGGGCAGAGCATCGCCCCCTGGTGGGCAGAGCGTCGTCCCCTGGTGGGCGTGTCGGGTGGATCCCGGTCGGGCGCATGCGGGAGTCTGTCTGACTGTCTCTCCCCGTTTCCGGCTTCAGAAAAATACAGGAAAAAAAAAAAAAAAAAAAAAAAGAATGTTAAGTGCCTTAGATACTTCACAATATGTACCAGTGCTAACCAATACATTTTTGTTAGTAGACTGAAATAATCATGTAGTACTCTCCTTAGGATGCTCATAATCTAATTAGGATATCAAAATAAACAGATGAAAAATACAAAACAATTTATATAGGCAATATAGCATTAATAAAGTAAGAGTCGATATGTGAGCAGAGATAAGCTAAAGAAAAAAATCTTTTTTGGGAAAATAAATATTTTGCCAGGTTTCATTACTAAGCACTGACAAGAGACAAGAAAGTAGCTACAGACAACTGTTTTCCTTGATAAATTATTATTTTTGTGACAGAGAGAGAGAGAGAGACAGAGAGAGGAACAGATAGGGACAGACAGGAAGAGAGAGAGATGAGAAGCATCAATTCTTCATTGCAGCTCCTTAGTTGTTCATTGATTGCTTTCTCATATGTGCCTTGACGGGGTGAGGGTGGAGGTGTTAGAGCAGATCAAGTGACCACTTGCTCAAGCCAGCGACCTTGGGCTCAAGCTGGTGACCTCAGGTTTCGAACCTGGGTCTTTTGCATCCCAGTCCAATGCTCTATTCACTGCGCCATTGCCTGGTTAGGGACCCTTGATGAATTCTTTAATCAGACATGGTCAGAAACTAAGAGGCTTTAATCACTGCATATATACTAATAAAAAAGAATTTAGTTTTAGGAGACAAAATAAAAGCATCTGCTTACTATTTTATTCAATTAAGTTAAAAAAAAAACCCCAATAGGTCACAAGAGTATGCATTATATGACACATTTCTTGCCAGTGATATGCTGAGTCAAGAGACTGAAAGAATATATGCTAAAATATTAATTGGTAGAAGTCAAAGTCATTGAGTTATTTTCCAAAAGCTTGTCTATAGTAAGAACATAAAATTATTATGGTTTTCCAAAACAAATCAAAATATTCATATAGTTCTCAACTACCTGTTTCTTGATGAATTTCTTCCATGCTTAGCAAAATATGTGGCCAAGAAAAAGCACAATTGTTCATAAATTCAACAAATAGGAGATCAGGGGACGTGAAGATACGCCAGTTCTTTCAGCATTTTGTATAGTTCATTTTCACCAATGAAATAAAAGTTGGTTCTGCATCTCATTTACATAACTGAACAACTTTCTTTGACTTGTCATTTGCTTTTCTGATGTTCTTGCTTAAATTAAAAAAATCAAATGCTTTTTTTTTATCGCTTCAGTCATTTTGAAATATCCCCTAATTTTTGTGAGCAGCATATTTATTGAGTGCCCACTAAAGCCAGATATTATGCTTGTTGTTAGGAAAACATTGGTAAAGGATACTGGCCAGATTTCTGCACTCAAAGAGCGGCAGAATCCTGTAGGCAAGACAGATAAGTAAACAAACAATAACAAGAAGAGGTAGGATAAATGATATGTACTCTACTTAACTAGAGTACTAACCCTAGATTTGGGAGAAATACTGTAGAATAGAAATCAGAATCTCCAAGGGTAGTCACCACGAATTTCCACTTTAAAGAAGTTCCCTAATTTATAAAAACACACTAGCTTGAGAAACACTGATATCCATGATAATTAAATCTAGAGAAATAAATGACACGGCATAAGCTGCATATGTAAAAAGAGTAAGAAAAAGAATATGTCAAATCTGAAGGACCATGACTATTTGAGAAAGTAGGGACAAAACAAAATGGGGGGGCAGGGGTAAAAAGTATGTAAATATGCAGAAATCCAGATAGAAAGAACAGTATGAGAGAAAATATAAATTGACAAAACAGGAAATGAGCAACATTTTGGTGCTACTTAAAACATACTGAATAAAACACAAGATCAAAGGTAAGATGATAAACCCTATTTAAGAATAAAATCTAGCCAATGAAAAGAACAAAATAAATTCAGAAATGAAGACAGGGTAGTTAAAAAACTAATCATAACTGAATCAAAAAGAAAGTAAGCCTGGTCTGTGGTGGATCGTCATCCTGAAACACTGAGGTTGCAAGTACAAAACCCTGAGCTTGCCTTGTCATGGCGCATACGACAAGCAACCAATGAACAACTAAAGTGAAACAACTATGAGCTGATAATTCTCACCCATGCTGCCCTGTAAAATCAATAAATAAAATCTAAAATAAAATAATGCATTAATAAAGATTATAAATTCTAGCAAGGTAGAAATATTAATATGACTAACAAAATGAGATGAGGGGGAAAAAAGTAGAAATATATGCGTGTCAATTTCCTCATCTTTCCTAGTATCTTTCTTAAATTGGAACATGGCTTAAAAAATCCTATTGCAACATATTCATAGCCTATTTTCTTAATCTTAAAAAAAATTATGAAAATATTCTCCAGTTGTAAAGAAAACTAAAATTTAACCATTATTCTATTTTTCTTTTGGCAAATTAAATTTAATGCAATCTAATTAAAATAGTTTGTAATGTGTCCTTTTACATAGAAGTATGTCAAAAGATTTGCACATTCTGAAATGATGTTCCCTAAATGAATGATTAGTTATATTCAACATCCAATAAGCAAATATGTTTTAGCATACAACACAGTGCTTGGTTCGAAGTTTAAAAAAAGCCAAACTCTGCTTTCAATAAACTCATAGTCTAATTAAAATAAACTTAAATGTAGATAAAATTACAAAATGACACAACCTCTCTAAATCTCTATTTCTCCTCATTCTAGAATACATGAATTATTTCATAAAACCTCATGAATCAATGTTAAATTTTAAGGAAACTTAGGTTTGTGTGTGTGTGTGTGTATATATAACTTCAAATTGAGGTAAAAGAAGAGATGTTTGAAAAGAGAGAGATAATTTTTTGTCATGCCATGACATGAATAGGAGGACTAAAAGGAGGGAAAAGAGCTCTATTTTTAAATCTTCTTCAGAAAGGAAAGAACAAAGATATATCTAACGGGCTCCAAACCTGGTAATTTCCTGCTGTATTCAGATATTCTTTAGCAAAAAATATCAGGATGAAGTAAAAAATATATAATCCAGGGTCCTGGGGAAGAAAACTGAAAATAATCTTATCTGGTTACTTTAACCAAATATTATTTCCCATTTTGGACTACTAAGCTACTCTGTACTTCAGGGACCTCTGATAAAGGAATTAAGAAAGCAGAAGTTAATAATTCAAGTCACAAAATAAGAAGGGCACCAAACATTTGAATGGAGAGAGGAGGGAAAAGAACAAGCAAAGATATACAGATAATTCATTTCCAAGTGTTTTGTTGAACAGTAAGAAAGGCAGAAATAAAATGTTTCTAGTAAGCAAGCATAGTAATAGGAACCAACTGTTAAATATTTATTAATATAAATGGAGGTATGTAAAACTCCATAAAAAATTATTTGTAGTTTGCTACTATGGTAGCCTCTAAGAAGGCAATGCTCTTCCTCAAGGTAGTCACACCCTGTGCAAACTCCTTGCCTTGAGTGTGGGCTGGACCAATAACTTGCTTCTAACAGACTGAATGAGGTTGATGTGATGGGGTGTCACTTTTGAGATTAGATTATAAAAGACTATAGCATTCATTTTGTCATGCACTCTCCTGCCCTCTCTTGGATTACTCACAACCTGGGTGAACTCAACTGCCATGTCAAGAAGCAATCATGCTGAAAGGCCCATGTGGCAAGGAAGCAAGGTCTGCCAATAATGACGACACGCGTGAGCTTTGAAGCCCCTTTAGTTAAACCTTCAGATGTGACCACAGTCCATGCCAATAGCTTGAGGGCAATCTCATGTGAGACTTTAAGCTAGAAACACCTAGTTAAGTCACATCCAAATTCCTGAACCTTAGAAAATGTGAGATAATAAATGTTTAGTATTTGAAGTATAGGGGTAACTGTCTACCACCCTAAATGCGCTCGATCTCGCCTGAAGTATAGGAGTAATTTGTTATGCTGCAATAAATAATGGCTACACTGCTAGATTTTTTAACACAAAAGGCATTTATTCTTAGCAGTTTTTATTACTTTAGCTTGTATGTATTCAAGCATCATATTCTCTTCTCTATTTAATCTCTAATCCGTCTTTTCTCCTGCATTTCAACTCCCCTTACATACCATCAGTTAGTCCTTACATTAAAAAGCTATCTAAATTTAAACCTATCTCTCCGTTTCCACATATTTAAAGCTCTAACACTGAACCATCCTTCATTTCTTGAAATTCCAAAAACAATCTGAGATTATAACTTCATAATAAAGAACAATCATCTGATAATATGTCAGTGCTCATGCTTGATGAGTAAAAGAGCTTAAAAATACCCTTCTAATTAATAAATAATAAAATTTTTTTATTTCTTTTCTATTTACTTTTTAGGAGGGAGGGCATATGACTAGCAATTATAAAATCCTTTACATTGAAGAAAAGGAATTTTGTATTGCATAATTTATTAATTTAATCACTTTTCCCCAAAATGTTATGAAAAGATGCCATTATTTTTACAATTACAAATAGTTTATTACAAAAATTTACCACAATATTTCCAACTGTTTCTATGAAACTACTGAACTAGAAAAGTTAATAAATGATTCCTTTTTTCCTTTTTAAATGAGAGGGGGGAAGCACACAGACAGGCTCCTGCATGTGCCCCTACTGGGTAATGCTCTGTCAGCTGGGGCTGCTGCTCCGTTGTTTGGAAACTAAGCTATTTTAGAGCCTGAGGCGAGGCTATGGAGCTATCCTCAGCACCCAGGGCCAACTTGCTCAAACCATTCAAGCCATGGCTGCAGTAGGAGGAGAGAGAGAAGGGGGAGGGGTGGAGAAGCAGATGCTTGCCTCTCCTGTGTGCCAACTGGCCAGGGCCAATATAAGTGGTTCTTAAAAAAAACTAGATTTAGAAAATACTGGAATAAAACAGCTTTACTTCAGAACTTATCAACAAATCCCTTTTCCCACTATTTTTATTACCAAAATCAATTTTTATGTCCCAGTTGAAGCTCACAGTCTGGTAATCATTGTACCATACAATCTATCTATTGTATAATAAATGTATATATCACTGCACTGTGAATTCTAAGTCTCTCTCCGATACAGATAACTGGTAATTAATAATTTCATCATTTTATACTATTTTTCACCTTTAGGAGGAAAACTTTGGACATACATTTTATGCTCCGATAACTACATGGATCTAAAAGACTTCTTTTGGGATGGTTCCCAAGCTATCTAAAAAACTTGGACACACATAGGTATTTCTGCCAGAAAGACAGGAGCTACAAAATTCTGCTGAGGTACACATGGCAAAG
This sequence comes from Saccopteryx bilineata, assembly GCF_036850765.1. NCBI lineage: Eukaryota > Metazoa > Chordata > Mammalia > Chiroptera > Emballonuridae > Saccopteryx > Saccopteryx bilineata. Next base: position 108,468,998 of record NC_089491.1, on the reverse strand, counting down.
AAAGGGTCTTCAGATAAAATAAAACCCAGTACTAAAAACCCTACAAAAAGCACATTCTTTACTCTATCACAAAGAGTGGTTGGCGGGAGGAGAGGGTTGAGTCATTGCCAAGAAAAAGTAACCTGATAATAAAATTTCAATTCTTTCTAACCATAAGAATTAACTAAGGTAGTGTGAAACTTTATAACTTTGCAGGAGAAAGACGAAAGAGTAACCCTGATTAATGGCTGATGCATTGCTGGATCCAACAGACTGCTCCCCAATTTAGTCTTTTAACCATCGTAATCCTTTTTTCTAAGGCCTTCTCCAGCCTATGCAAATGTAACTCGAGTTAAATCATTCTCTCTTTCCATTTTCTGTAATATTATGAAAATAACCTATTCTAACAACATGTCAGACACCGACCCATCCTCCATTTCTTGAAATTTCAAAAACTATTTGAAATTAAAACTTCAGAATAAAAAACAATATTCTGATAATATGCCAGTGCGCATGCATATAATACAGTGCTTAGAACACTCTATTATAATCTACCAATATGTACTTTCTTTGCATTCATTTCCCTTTTGCCTCTACTATTCTGAGCTCTCAAAGGCAAGTACATATATGAATACCCCATTATATATTCATAACAGTATCTAGAATACAAATGACAGTTATCAAATATTGAAAGGAGGAGCTTACAAATATGGTTTTAGCTTCACAGGTAGGATTCAGAGATAAGTTGCTGATTCTTTGTGACTTGTAGATGGTAATATTAGAGAAATTAATTTTTTCCCTGCCATTTCTTACTACAGGAGGATAGATTAGTTATAATACATTTTGTAATCTTATTATGTTGAGGGGAATAATACCTTCTCTTTCCCTACAGGAAAAATATGTAATTTATACTAAGAAATTTAATATCTACAAAATATTAAACAATCTTGGAGTTAAATGTACAGAGGAGCGATACTTATAATCACTCAAAAGAAATCACATCCTTCAGGCCCTAGCCAGTTAGCTCAGTTTGTTAGAGCATCATCCCTAAACACCAAGGTTGTGGGTTTGATCCTGGATAGTACACATAAGGGAAGCAATCAATGAACGCGCAATGAAACGGAACAATAAATGAATATTCCCTCCGTCTCTAAATATATATACATACACACGTGTGTGTGTGTGTGTGTGTGTATGGTATATATGTAGGTGTGTGTATATATATATATAAATCACAATCTTCAAATAAGAAAGATGACTAGGTCTAAAAATTAGATCATACCAGTGTAGAAATAAGCTATTGTTTTAGCAGCCTTTTCTTGGCTATCACTGCCATTCTTGAATGTTCACCCCTCCTCCCTTGTTTTTTAGGTAAGAAGAGGGGAGAGATAGTGAGGCCAACTCCATGCGTCTCAACTGGGATCCCCCTGACAACAATACCTAGGGTCAATGCTTAAGTACCAAGTATTTTTAGAGCCTGAGGCTGATGTGCTCCAACGGAAGCCCATGGCTACACTTGAACCAACTGAGCAATTGGCTGTGGAAGAGAAAGAGGGAGAGAACGGGAGAGGAGGAGGAGGGAGAGAGGGGGAGAGAAGTAGATGGTTGTGTCTCCTGTGTGCTCTGACTGGGAATCAAATCCAGGACATCCATACCCCGGGCTGATATTCTATCCACTGAGCCACCAGCCAGGGCCAGGATGTTTACCTTTTTTACCTATCCCCTAACCAGGCTGCAGGAGTTCCAAGGTAAGAAAGACTGGAAGCAAATAATTTCACTTTCACTTTCTCTAATACCTGCCATTAAAGAAACTAGAATTCCCACTGTACCACATGTAGATATGATCCCCTCCTTCCCCTCATAAAATAAACCAGAACTGCCTCTATGCTTCCTTTAAAAAAATCAAATTATATAACCAACAGCATTAGCAATCTAGCATAAAACTACTGCCACAAAAGGAATTCCTTCCACTAGTAAGACAGACTAGACTCCCAATGCACATAAAGTTCTTAGTAAGTTAGCTACTGTGTTAACAAAGGCAGCCAAGAGAGCACCGAAGACAAAGTGAAAGCCAGCTACTCTGGTTTTCTTTCTTTTTTGGAGTGGTGCCTTGCATTTCACTGAAAGTCTAAAAGCTAACTCTTGACCATATAAGGGCTTGGGATTCCCATGGATGGAAACGCCTAGTCAAATCTAATAACCTGAAAATACATGAAACACAGGCATTAAACTACTATGATAAAATTTTAATTTTTTAAATTCTAGCTTCACTTAAATATATTCTCATAGATAATATCAAAAGTGTTCCTGTAAAATATGATCAAGTCCACAAATATAAATATATAAAGAAGAGTACATATTAAACACTGAAATTTCCTTAAAACACAAAGTTTTAATGGAAAATTTTCATCTTATTATACATTCCTTTGTTACTTTAAACAAGTACAAAAAGATGTATTTAACTTTATTAACTCATTATGGTATCAACTATTAAACTCTGATGTTTTCCAATAAAATGTCCTTGTTGCCAAAAGTTTATGCAGCTAAAATGATAACTAAAATGCTTTTTGGGAGTATTAGCTTTTAACAGATTTTCTGCCCTCTATCTTGCTTTCATCTGTTTACTCTTTAAGCTCTTTAATGAAATCTTCATTTTAATTTGTAGCTCTTAATTTGCCAAACGTTTAAAAAAAATTGAGCCAAAACAAAAGTATATATAAACCATGTAAGGGCTTCTCCAAGTAAATTAAAACACTTAGGCTTAAGTGTGTGGATTCTGCAATGTATGTTTCAGTTCTATGAGTAATGCTTATTTTCCAGTTATTTTTTTAGGTCATAAAGTTTCTAATATGCAAAAAAATTATCAGAGAAATTATGCCTGGTAAAATGTAGAGGGCTGACCTAAAACTAAGTAACATTAAAACTGACAAAAGAAGAAGAAGAAGAAGAAGAAACTAAGAACAATCATGTAACATAAATAGTGATCATTTCAGAGCTTATGGACAAAATACTGGTGACCCTAAAAAAAATGATCAATATATGGCAAGTGCTGTATTTTGTAGGCACTCAGAGAATAGAAATAGCCTAGGAAAGAGTCAGGGCTATTGATAGAAACTAAATCTGTGTCTTTAAGGATAAGAAAAAATGATGAATGCTAAATGTTTTCCTAAAGGGGGAGTAGCAGTATATAAGATAGAGAGCATTGGCATTGCTGAAGGATCATACAAGTGCACGAATGGATGGTAGGAAGAATTAAGTAGTAGAGATGAGAAGAAGAAGATTGGCCTTATAAACCAGGCTCAGGAAACTAATGACTCTGGACAACAGTATGTCAAAAATGACTATAAGGAATACCTCTAAAAAAAAAATTCCCACAGATTTCCCTAAAATTGACTGAAATTTTATTTCTCATTTTCTTTAAATAGCTACCAACATAAACTTGGGCCTTTATACATGTTTAGTACATATATAAATCAAAACAAATTTCTAAATGTTCTTTACATTTTTTTCTTTAGTTTGCAAAAGGAGTCTTGTGATTCTCATTTGTCTACAAATTGAACCGCATCCATCGCAACTAAGACATTTTCATTAAATTCACCTAGGTCTTTCCTCATTTGTCTATGACAGTTAAATCTATTATATTGGTACCAACTCCAACATAACTGCAAATGTAAGCAACTGAAAATAAAGAGGTATTCAGTTGTAAGACAATCAGTCATTCGTTTGTCTATCTCCCCATCTATGTAGCTATTCATGCTTATGTATGATCATTTACATGATCTTCACAATGAAAACTAAAGAATTACAACATTCTTGTTGAAATGGAAATTAAGAAACAAAGAATTTTAAGACTCATAAATTTCTGGCTAATATGATTAGGTGAAAGATAATGCCACCACTTCCAAATGCCTCACCACTAAGAGCACCATATCACATCCTCCCATCTCCCCCCCCCCTTTTTTGGTCCTCATTTTGAATTCCTGATTCTTGACCCCTTCCAATTCTTTCAAGTCCACCATCCACAGGCTTTACTTGCCTACTCTCTATTTCAACTATCCGTTCACCACCCCAGAATTTTTTATATCTTTTACCAAAATCTCTATGGCTGAGTAATATCATCCATTTGCTCTCAGTGCTCGTATGCAGATGCTGCCAAGCAATGCTAGACAAATCATGAGACCAGGCTGGTTTGGTCCACTATAACTTCACCCTAACCTCACTGTAATATTCCAACCTTATTCTTAAATGTCTTTTGTCTGAATTACTATAACATTGTATTTAGCACTCCAATTCTCCTCCCGTCTCTTTAAGATCCCATTGATATTAAATCCTACTGCTCCACAATGCCACTTAATGAAAAATACAAAATTACTATATACTCTTACACTATCAAGAAAACAGAAATGATCAATGGTAATTTTCTAAGAATCTCACTCTTTCTTCCTTTCCTTTGGACTAGAGAAATGTCCTACTTCCTAAAAATAAAAAATTCCTAATGATTTCCTAGACAAATGCCTCCTACTTTTTCTATGTTCATGTTTTAATATTTTATCCTGTGGAGCCAAACTGAACTATTCACCAGTCTAATTCTTATCCTGGTATTTCTTTTAATGGTGCTCCTTTCTCCTACAATGCTTTCCCTATACCTCACCACCCCAAAATCTTTTACATGCCTTTACATCCTAAAAACGAAATAAAATATAAAAATACTTCCAGATACTACCTTCTACATGTAATATTCCCTTCTTCTTTCCATATTTTATTATAAAATTGTTCAAACATACATCAAAGCTGAAAGAATTTTACTGTGAATACCTATGTATCCACCATCTAGATACTACTATTGACTAGTTATTACTTGCTCTGGCATATATCTATCTACCCTGTCATTCCTTTATCCATGTAGTATTAGTCTAGCTACTTGAAGTATACCTGAGGTATAAAACAGTAGAAATTAGTGTAATTAGTAAATTATCTCCCTAAATACTTCAGCAATGGAGTATTTGCTTAGTTTCTTTTTTATATATAACACCCCCACCCTGAATCAACCACTATTCTGTTTTTTTCCCACCATAAATGCAAGATGTGGCCATTCTAAAATGCATAAAAGTAGAATACTAGAGCAGATCTGTAATTTGGGAAAGACTTAAGCAAAATATTTATGAGATTCATTCATGTAGCTGTGGGTACCAGTAGTTTGTGTGTGGGTTTTTTTTTTTTCCTGCCTAGTAGTTTATCTGTTTCCCTATTAATAAATACCTGGGTTATTTCCTATTAAGAATAGTTGTTTCAACTATTAAGAATAAAGCTGCTTCAAATGAACATTCTGGTACAAGTCTTTTTAGAACATGTTTTCCCTTGCCTTGGGTAAACATCAGGAATATAATTTCTGGGCAAGTGTACATTTACTTTTTAAAGAAAATCGTAAACATTTTCCCAAAGTAATTGTGAGAAATTTTACAGCACTAACAATGAGAGTTCCAACTATTCTACATTTTTGCCAACATTTGATGATTTGAGTTACTTTCATTTAACCACTAATTAATATATATAAAACATCCCCCTTTGTTGATATAATTGGCATTGGGTTGTACCTTCCATCTTGTTATATATGGTATTACTTATATGTGCACTGGACTTACCTCTATTAGATTATATACTATTACAAACTGTATTTACTGTACCCTCATTGTCCTCCTACAATGTTTATAGCAGAGTGCTACATGCTGGATCAATAAATATCAGTTTAATCAAAATCGCTTATTAAGCCTGACCTGTGGTGGCGCAGTGGATAAAGCATCAACCTGGAAATGCTGAGGTCGCCGGTTCGAAACCCTGGGCTTGCCTGGTCAAGGCACATATGGGAGTTGATGCTTCCAGCTCCTCCCCCTTCTCTCTCTCTGTCTCTCTCTCCTCTCTCTCTCTCCTCTCTAAAAATGAATTAAAAAAAATTGCTTATTAAAATTTACTTGTTCTTGCTGTTCTAGTTAAGCCATAGGGGAAATAAAAATCCAAAAGGCACACCTGTGAAAAAGGGCTACAGACAATCAAGGTTTGGTAACTACCCTCCAATTTAAAGTGTGACCATAAAGTCATGGTGCACTTTTGACCAGTCACAGGAAAGCAACAAAAAGACGACAGAAATGTGAAATCTGCACCAAATAAAAGGAAAACTCTCGGCCCTGGCCGGTTGGCTCAGTGGTAGAGCGTCAGCCTGGCGTGCAGAGGTCCCGGGTTCGATTCCCGGCCAGGGCACACAGGGGAAGCACCCATCTGCTTCTCCACCCCTCCCCCTCTCCTTCCTCTCTGTCTCCCCCCCCCCCACCCCCGCAGCCGAGGCTCCACTGGAGCAAAGATGGCCGGGGCGCTGGGGATGGCTCCTTGGCCTCTGCCCCAGGCGCTAGAGTGGCTCTGGTTGGCGACAGAGCGACGCCCAGGAGGGGCAGAGCATCGCCCCCTGGTGGGCAGAGCATTGTCCCCTGGTGGGTGTGCCGGGTGGATCCGTTGGGCGCATGCGGAAGTCTGTCTTACTGTCTCTCCCTGTTTCTAGCTTCAGAAAAATAAAATAAATAAATAAATAAAATTAAAAAAACAAAAACAAAAAAAAGGAAAACTCTCCCAGTTTCATACCTATTCAGTGCAGTTCGATGTGGGCTCACGCACAGATTTTTTAGGGCTCCTTAGGTAGCTATCCTGTATAGCCTCTACAGCAGGGGTCCCCAAACTACGGCCGTGGGTCACATGCGGCCCCCTGAGGCCATTTATCCGCCCCCGCCGCACTTCTGGAAGAAGCACCTCTTTCATTGGTGGTCATTGAGAGGAGCACATTGACCATCTCATTAGCCAAAAGCAAACCCATAGTTCCCATTGAAATACTGGTCAGTTTGTTGATTTAAATTTACTTGTTTTTTATTTTAAATATTGTATTTGTTCCCGTTTTGTTTTTTTACTTTGAAATAAGATATGTGCAGCGTGCATAGGGATTTGTTCATAGTTTTTTTTATAGTCCGGCCCTCCAACGGTCTGAGGGACAGTGAACTGGCCCCCTGTGTAAAAAGTTTGGGGACCCCTGCTCTACAGACTCGTCACTGACTGATGGCCTACCAGAAGGGGGTTTCTCCACCAAACTGCCGGTTTCCTTCAACGCTTATCCCATCAAGTAATGTTATTCCTATGTGGTGGCACTTCGTTATAAATGCGCCAATATTCACGTTGCACTTTGGTCACGGATTCGAATTTAGCGAGCCACAGAACACACTGAACTTTCCTCTGTACTGTCCACATCTCGACTGGCATGGCCTTGGGGTGCTCAGCTGTATACACGGTGTTACATCATCATCTGTGCATGTGGACATGCTGCCACATCACCCTACAGAAACTGGGAGGGTTTTCCTTTTATTTGGTGATTTCACATTTCTATCGTCTTTTGTTGCTTTTCTGTGACCGGTCAAAAGTGCACCATGACTTTAGGGACACACTGTAGAGTTAGGTTCCTTTCTGGGATTTAAAATATTTTCCAAAATGCGTCTTCACACAATCTGGAATGGTAATTCTCCTTAAGTACAGAATATGACTTCAGGAAGTGCACTCTCTGAATTTTAAAGAAAGGAGAAGGCTTCTGAATGGTCACAGCAGATGTAACAAATCAAGCCAGCAGTTAATGAGATGTCCTGTACCATAATATAGAAAAATATCCCACCTATTAAAATATCTTAATTTAACTATTTTCTTGTATATCTATACATCAAGTAAACTAGAAAGATTTTCAAATGTCCATTTCTATTCCAAGCCCTAAGATTAAAATCTTTGAAATAGGTGATTGTAAAGAAAATTCTTCATATCATTAACCATTTCCTAAATGTCTAGTAATCAGTATTCTTGGTAATGTGCTAGGTACTAGGGCTACAAAGACAGAACAAAAGAACTTAAATTTTAGTGAAACAAACAGTCAAGTAAATTAACTGTTAACAGTAGTAAGAGTTCAAGGACAACACATAAGAAAGGCTCTAGATCAGGAACAAGTTAGGATAAGTTTATTGGCAAAAGTGTCTGCATGATATACCTAATCGCGTAAGCCAGCTTTCTCTAGCAGGGGTCTCCAAACTTTTTACACAAGGGGCCAGTTCACTGTCCCTCAGACCATTGGAGGGCTGCCAAATACAGTGCTCCTCTCACTGACCACCAATGAAAGAGGTGCCCCTTCCAGAAGTGCAGTGGGGGCTGGATAAATGGTCTCAGGGGGCCGCATTGCGGCCCGCAGTTTGGGGACGCCTGCTCTAGAGCAACTGAAACTCTTCAGACTGTTCATAGTGTTCTGAAGGGTAAATGAAGGACATTTGGGTTCTTGATGTGACAGCTAAGGGGCAATTTGTTTTCAGTTCTCAGTTATAAATAAAACCACTATAAAAACTTTCGTACTATTTTTTGTATGACTATATGTTTTCATTTCTCTTGAAGAGGCAAAAAAGTAAGCTTTCTATAACACGCTGCTTAGTTTTTGCAGTCATTACCCCAAATCCCCCCAAAATGTAAAGGTAAATATTATCATGCAGTAATAAGTTATTTACTAACTAAATCTAGCAACAACAAAATAAGAAAGAGAAAAAGAAGAAAAGTAAAAATTAGATTAAGATCCAGGGAGAAGCTACTGAATTTTTCTTTTTTAAAAAATTAAATTTGATCCTGGCCAGTTGGCTCAGTGGATAGAGCGTTGGCCTAGTGTGCGTAAGGATGGGATGTCCCTGGTCCAATGCCTGGTCAGGGCACAAATGAGAAGCAACCATCTGCTCTCCCCCTTCTCTCTTCTCCTTTTGCAACCAGTGGCTCTACTGGTTCGAGTGTCGGCCCAGGGCACTGAGGAGAGCTTGGTTGGTCTGAGCCTCAGTCTCAGGCGCTGAGGAAGGAAGGCTAGGTTGATTTGAGCATTGGCCCCTGATGGGGTTTGCCAGGTGGATCCTGGTTGGGGCACATGCGGGAGTCTATTTCCCTCTTTCACTTAAAAAATAAAAATAAATTTAATTTAATGGGGTGACATTGGTTAATAACATCATACGTCTCAAGCGTGCAGTTCTATTATACGTTATCTGTATACTGCCTTGTATGCTCACCCTCTTTACATATATTTGACTCTCTTCACTGTTCATCTTACTCCCACTCCTCTTCCCTCTGGCAACCTTAATACTAGTGTCTGTGTCAATGAGTTTATTTTGTTTGTCCATTTGTTGCTTTTTGTTTTATATCTCACATATGAGTAAAATGATATGATTCTTGTTCTTTTCCATCTGATTTATTTTGCTTAGCATGATACTCTCAAGATCCATCCATCCATATGGTCAAAAATGGCAGTATTTTGTCCTTTCCTATAAACGAGTAGTATTTCATTGTACATCTTCTTTATCCAATCATTTGCTGAAGGACACTTAGGCTGCTTCTATATCTTGGCCACCATGAATAATGCTGCGATGAACATAGGAGAACATATATCTTTACAAAATATGTTTTCAAAATTTTGGGGCAGGTACCCAGAAGAGGAATTGCCGAGTCATATGATAGATCTATTCATAATTTTTTGAGGAGCATCCATACAGTTTCCCATAGTGGCTGCACCAGTTTATACTCCCACCAGCAGTGAATGAGGGTTCCTTTTTTTCCACATCCTCTCCAACACTTATTTCTTGTCTTACTGATAAAAGCCATTTTAACAGGTATAAGGTGGTATTTTAGTGTGGTTTTTTTTTTTTAATTCATTTTTAGAGAGGAGAGAGAGACAGAGAGGGAGAGAGAGGAGAGACAGAGAGAGAGAAGGGGGAGGAGCTGGAAGCATCAACTCCCATATGTGCTTTGACCAGGCAAGCCCAGGGTTTTCAACCGGCGACCTCAGCATTTCCAGGTCAACACTTTATCCACTGCGCCACCACAGGTCAGACTAGTGTGGTTTTGACTTACAATTTCCTTATGGCTCGTGAGGCTGAGCAACCTTTCATGTATCTGTTGGCCATTTGTAGGTCTTCTTGGGAAAAGTGTCTGTTCAGATACTCTGCTCATTTCTTAACAGGACTGAAGCTACTGAGTTTTTAATCTTAATCACCCAACAATTACTTAGTGAGTGTTCACTGTGAGTCAAGCACTATGATATATATATTCATGAACTTCACTGGTAGACAAGTAAACAAATAAATGTATAATTACATACTAAGAGAATAAGTGTGAAAGAACAGGGTGCTAACAGGGAAAGACAGGTTTGTGAGAATAAGCCAGGGAGTCAGTGAAGGCTATTAATGAAGAGGAGTTAGTCAGGAGGTCAAGAGGTTGTTCCAGGCAAGGGGAAAATATACAGGGGCTGAAGGTATGAAAGAGCTTAGCATATTTTAGGCACTGAAGGAAGTGTAGCTAGAATATAGATAAACAAGGGTAAGAGACCACAAAAGTCAGCAGGCCCCAATAGGTTTTGTTAAGGATTTGGAATCTTATTCCCTAACAAGTCTGTTCAACTGGATAGAGATGAACCACTTTATATATCTCATTAAATACTTTATACCTGTACACCTCACAATTCATTTAAGAGAGATACAAAATTTGAAGTGGCTTTCAATTTCAAGTCTACAATAAATGTTCTCTAACAAAGAACATCATTTCCTTTAAGCTTCAAGTGTTACTGATAATATCAGTACCAATGTTTAAGATGAAAATTTGACATTTCCTCTTAAGCTTTTTTATTAGTATTGCTTTTTATACATTTAGTATTTCATTTAATCCATACAACAGGTCCATTTTTTTTCTAGCACATGCTAGGTTTCTGAAATCTTTGATTCCCAATTGAAAAAAAAAAAGTAAGAGATTCTTATTTTTAAATTATAAAATACAGTTCAACAAACATTTATTTATCTGATACACAAAAGATGTCTTTCAAAAATATAAACAATGAATGGTGGACATTAAAAGTAACTTACTTTTTCTAGAAAGTCTTGCATCCACGCTGTTTACCTCTTAAGTTATTTTTTACCCGATTCTACCTAAAATACCAATAAAGCAGAACCTAAATTTTTGTATTATTCTAAATACCACAATCTGGATCTTAATAAAAGTCCCCATCTTGCTATCTAGTTTCATGCATATATGCTTTCTTTTACCACACTACACAACTATTACTATATAGCTAATCCAGTTGACCCTCTGCCTCCCCCTCATCCCATTGATTTCCACCCACTGAAAATCTGCTTGTGTATATCATCTACAAACATAAAAGTAATTACTTTTATGGAAAAACTCTGTTTCTTCCCAATTCTGCTGGACTAGAATAAAAGGATATAATTTATATGGTTTCAAATGGTATAACATATGGTGTTTAGTTAAACAGAAAATGCTCCAAAGTCATTTCAGATACAGTCATTTTGTATCACTAAATAGACTACTAACTCAAAGGCATCAGCTACGTGCCACAGCACCTGAAGGTCTGGAGGCCTTGGCTGGATAGCTCAATTGGTTAGAGCGTTGTCCCAAAACATCAAGGATGCCAGTTCCATCTCCAGTAAGGGCACATACAAGAATCAACGAATGACTGCATAAATAAGTGGAATAACAAACTGATGTCTCCCTCCCCCCCACCTCTCTCTCTAAAATTCAATTAATCAATAAAAACAAATAAATAGAAAAGGTCTGAAACAGAGTAGTGACTTAAATATTAACCCTCTTTCCCTTTAGTGGGAAAAGCTGTGCTAGGTACTTTCACATATATATACTATCTCATTTCATCTTCTGACAACCGTGTTGCAGAACATTATTACACTTCCTTTACAAACTCTGAAGGGCAAAGGACTCAGAAAGATTAAGTGGCTCACTGCAGTGGTACAAGTTCTTCCCTTTACACTTCACTAGCCCTGTATTTTTAAAATGCCTACGCTACCCTACAATGTAACATTTTATTAAACATTTGACTGTCTAATAAACTTGAAAATACCAGATTTCATTTGCTCTACTCAAATTTTCAAAAGGCAACAGCTCTAGGTGCTTATACAGAAGGGTCAAAGAAAAGTGTGTGTGGTATAGAAGCAAGCAGAACACAAGGAGAGAAATAACTACATATTTTACTTCTTCAAGACACACTGAAGCATCTTTACTTTGCTTGAACTGAATACCAAGACCATGCAAAAGTTCAAATAAAAATATAAAAACATTTCCAAAACCTAAAATAGCAAAATTCATGTTTGAAAATCCACTTTAACACATTATACTGTAATTTAATTCACAGATGGCTTGGCTAATCTTTCTTCCAGCTGCCATGTTACTAAAATAATCTTTTTCCACTAATTCTATTCATGTTTTACTATAGCTATTATTTTACTGCCTGATATACTTCAAAGCCTTCAAGTAATTTTTTATAGGCTACTCTGCAAAATTCTGTGTAAGCATTCTAGCATAATAAAACTGATAATCCCACTAATCTAAAGATAGCATAACCAGAGCTTAATACACTAAAACAAAAATATTAACCGAGAACTGATGCTACATACAGAAAAGTTGTTCCAATATTCTACTCTGGAATCTTTTTTTCTTTCTTTTGAAAGGGGAGGAACACAGGAACTATGTATTCCAAATGTTCTTTCCTGCTTTTCCTGGCAATCATGTTCCAGGCTTTCATCATCCACATTTTACAAAAGCAGAGATGAGCTCAGAGGGGTTTTTTAAGAACAGAGAGGGAATAAATGGCACAGGAAAGAGTTAAACCTAACACAGAACTAGTGTTCTTTCCAATTATCTCCCCTCTACTTGCAGTTTTAAATTTGACTCATTATTTGTTATTATAGCTCTCTTTCCAATTAAATACATTTTGATTGCACATTTGTTTGTGTTTTTGCTTTGTCCTTAACTCTTCTATATACATTTTTAATTATGATTCTGAATAAAGCATTTTCTGGAGAAGACACCACAGAAATAAATTATGAAATGGTATCATATACACATATTTTTAATTCACATAATCTAGCAATAATAATATACATGCTAAAAATCAAGCATATCTCTACATTTATCTGAGTAAAAATAAAACAAACTCTCATTTCAAGAGGTCAATTAGATTGGTTGTAGTTAACTGACCTCAAGCCTTAATCCTTTTCTTGGTTCTACTGGAACTCATTTGCTTATGAATTTTAATTTACAATAAACATACCTTGGCTCTCAAAGACAACTAAAAACATAAAACTGAATTCTAGGCCCTGTCTGGTTGACTCAACGGTAGAGCGTTGGTCCGGCGTGCGGAAGTCCTGGGTTCAATTCCTGGCCAGGGCACACAGGAGAAGCGCCCATCTGCTTCTCTTTTCTTTCTCTCTCTCTCTTTTCTCTCTCTCTCTCTCCTCCCCTCTCGCAGCCAAGGCTCCATTGGAGCAAAGTTGGCCCCAGGCGCTGAGGATGTCTCCATGGCCTCCGCCTCAGGCACTAGAATGGCTCCAGCTGCAACGGAGTAATGTCCTAGAGGGGCCCGAACATCGCCCTCTGGTGGGCATGCCACATGGATCCCGGTTGGGTGCATGCGGAGTATGCCTGCTTCCTGGCCTCTAACTTCGGAAAAAATAAAACACACACACACACACTACAGAACACTAATATTATCATTTTCAAAACTGGGGGAGGAAATTGAGTGTCTGAAGATATTTAGCCTGTGCTAACAAAAAGATCATCAAGTTTAAGAAAACAAAATAAAACAACAAAGTTAAAGTGTAGACTACTTCCTTAGGAGGGAATGAAAGGCGAAATTAGTAAACAGAGCAAGCAACTTCAAAGGAAGATAAAATAAAAGTTCATTCTACTACTGTTTACTTAATGGTAGGCATACCCTAATTTTATTACTTTAAATCAGAGATTTTCAATCAGTATGCTGGAAGAATTTTTAAAACATGAAAATCTGACAATTTAGTCATGGGTATAGACCTCTTTTCCCTTAGATTGTCAAATAAAAAAAATGACAACAACCAATACAATAGCCGTCTGATGTGAATAAATCAAAATTACACTTTTGTTAGATAAGCAAAAAATATGTATTTCGGTGTGCTGTCAAATTTTTGTGATTAGTTCCAATGCGGCAAGAGATGAACAAAGTTGAAAACCTCTGCTCTGAATAAAAATCTATTTTCTTTAAAAGTTGGAAAACAGCGATACTGTTTGGTATATAAGTCAATAAGGGTTTACAATCTTATAAATGGAGTAGCCTCCATTATTAAGTAAAGCATCAATTAGATTGCTTGCTATAGTAAATTTCTGAAAAAAAAATAGACTATTTCTTTATATAAATGGGTCTCCGGGACTAAAAACATTTAATTAGGATACTACTACCTCACAATTAATTTTTCTTATAGAAGGCTATCTTTAAACAATGTTATATTTTACAGTGTCCTGCAGAGTAGTTAAAGAGCAGATTCTTTCTTGAAAATTCACTTCTATTTAAAACAGGGTGATGAACCAAAGCATTTAGTTATTTCAGATCTTCAAAGAGCATACTGCTTTGCAGTACTGGATCTATAACTACCCATACCTAAACTAGGCACTAATTTGACTTTTATTCCAAAATAGGAAGAGAATAGTTAATAACAGAAAAAAAAGGATGCCTTTGAATTTTCTGCTGAAACTAGGAACTGCTTTTCTTGTGGTCTTTTAGTTTTTTATCTCCCTGTCATCCACAGTCCTATAAAATGTAGAAGTTCTAAACTTGGAATCAGATTATCCAATAAAAACAAACAAGCTTTTAGTAATGGAAAAAATTACTTAATGCAGGAGCAGAAGCGAACAGAAAATCAGGTATGAGATCTCATATACGTAAATTAAAAATAAAAAGCATTTTATAAGGCTTTTTATACAATGTCTTCTAACATAAGGAACATTTTAAAGAACTTAATGAAAAACGTAAAATACCTAAGATCTGTGACCTGCTAGTTCTATTATATTTTAGGCATTATATGTTCAGTTAACATTTCTTAGATAATGGTATTTAGAACCAAGGACTGAAAATATAACCATACCTACCAGAGCCCTAAATTTCTTGTCTAATAGCACCTAAGATCCTAACAGCAAGCCCTGGGAGAGCAAAGCATGTGAAGTGGCAAAAGCTAGACCTTCCCATTCCCTACCTGTATCCAATCAGTTTCCTGGAACACTTCATTGGTACAGCTTTAGAAGATAACTGACCTTAGAGGATCTGCTCTGGCCCATCATATAGCCCTACAAGTTAGCCTCTGCGTTCCCTGAGGATACTATAGAGATAGAATCTGGTGATTCAAGTAGTCCAGAGGGAATAAACATGCTGTTTAAGAGAACAGTGTTGAGTCAAACTTCCCAGGTTTAACTCCCAGCTCTGCAATTTAATGGCTTTGTTGTGACCTTGCAGTCACAAGTGTACCTCAGTTTCTTAATTTGTATAATGGAGTAATAGAATAAAAGATATTTACTTCATATTTTTGAGACAATATTTTAACTGCCTAAAACAATGCCTATTATATAATACTTTATAAAAGTGTTTTTACTATTTATTATTCCAACAAACTAGGTCCCTCTGAAGATACAGAAATGTTTTAAGAGCCTGTTATAAAAGTTCTACGCCCTAACCATAGCCCTTTTTAAAGCCATATCGTTTTCACAATTGAAAGAAGAATCATTTTTTAAACTGATAAGTCATATTTATCACTTGGGTTGTAGTACAGACAAAGGAGTTTATTGGGTGAGAAAATCGCCCATGTAAGTTAGTCTAAAAGACTTAACTAAAACAAAATGAGATGGAATAAATATGACATCTAATTAAAATAAACCTTAAAAGTCTATTTCAAAAGATAATCTACATGAATTACTTTGTTATTAAAATTTTTTTTATGATCTAAGAGGTACATAAAATTATACTGCCTTAAATCTGGTTTATTCTACTATAAAAATGTATAATATACTAGTGAACATATTTTTAAAAACCCTTCAACTTCAAGGGTTAGGCATAGTACAAGATGAGAAATAACAGTTCCAATTATTTAGAAACAAGTATATGACCTTCTATTAAACACAGAACATAGCTAATGGCTATGAAAGCTAATACTACTGACTTGAAGAGGAAAGCAGAAAAAGATTTATCAATCAATTCATAACTTCTTATAGCTTCTAATACAAATCACTTTGTAACTTAAGCACAAAATTCTAAAGATTAAAAAAAAGTATTGGTTCAAAAAAACCCTCTTTGGGCAAATAGGAAACTTACAGTATCAAATAAAATCAAAGGAAGACCCAAAGGTATGTCTTTGTCTGAGATGAACTACTGAAATGGCTTCCCAGCTGCTATGTCCTAATCTATTTTCCATAACTATTAAATTAATTCTCCTACATAGACCTTAGTATTCACTCTACTGTTACAAATTCTTTACCAATTTATCAATCAAGTGTATGTTTCCAGACCTCCCAGGATCTGTCCTCCCAACCTTTCTTCGCAGACCATTCCTCCATTACCTAAAATAAACCTCCTTCAGGCAAATACACCCATTCCATTTCTGTCATTTGGGTTCACCTTCCTCACTCATGCCTTTCAGCACATTTTAAAGACTGAATAATTCTGACAAAATCTGCTTAAACTTCTGTTATGAAACATCTCAAACATATCAACCAAAAAATTCTCCACTTCTAGCCACTTCAGCATGCCTTTTAACATTTTGTAAAATATCAGCGTTCAATTGAAGAGCCATCTGTGAACATATCTCTAGTCTAAACTACTGCAATAGCCTTAGCAACTAGTCTCCCCGTTGAACTCCATTCCCACCCCCATCCTAATCTTTTCTATAGGTGGAAATTGTCTGTTAAAAATGAAAATCTGACTACATTAAGGTAATTACAAGTCTCAAATGCATTTCTAGAGCTCTTTGTATAAAATGGATTTAGCAAGGCTTTCTAAGTCCTACTAGATGTGAGGCTTACCCTAACTTCTCCAGATCTCTTGACATACCATTCTTCCCCTTACCACTGTGTCCAGTCACACTTCTAGTGTTGCTATTGAGCCTTGCCCCCTTTCCCTCCTTCTTATAAAGGGCCTTTATATATTATTTCCTTTAACCAGAAACTATTTCTCTACTTTCTACCACCAAAAATTTATTTTTCCACCTTCTACCAACTCTTTACCAAATGATACCTATTCATGTCATTTCTCAGTTCAATCATCACTTCTACAGTGATCCTGATAGGGGAACTCTTGAATTTAAATTTTTAGCTTTAGTTGTAGACTTAGTGTTTAACGCTTTAAATTTTAGTTTTAATGAATGGGTTTAGGGATTCATGCATGTAAATAAACAGAGTACTTGCTGTTACAGGCAATTAAGCATTTGTTCAGAGGTCTGCAGCCAGCAAGCAAGCAATTAACCATTTGTTGTGAGGAGGACTAAAAACCGATCAAAGTACATAGTATCTGAAGTGCCCAATCTGAATCTGCCTTCAAGGAGGCCTAGAAGCAAACCTTTTCCTTCTGTTTCAAACCTCTTAACTTCTCATTGTAAAAGGCCAGCCTGAGATAAGATGTTAAGACAGTTTTTAGGGTACAAACCTGCTGTCTTCTCAGATCACAAGCACTCTGAATAAAGCAAAGATTCAATTCCTGCCTCTGCCTATTGGCACACAGTGACAGGCAGCATGAATGCTGCCTTCTGGTTTCAATCTCATCCAAAATCTCGAAACCCTCTGCTCCCTTATAATATTTGTATTATTTATTTAGGGATATACACTTGACATACACAAGGTTGGGCAGAAGTAGTTTACTGTTGTGAGAATGTGAAAGTTTATTCTCTTATTATTTCTTAATTAATGTTATTATTTTAAGATTTTATTTACTGATTTTAGAGAGAGGACAGAGCGAGAAAGAGAGAGAGAAGGGAAGAGTAGGAAGCATCAACTCAGTAGTTGCTTTTCGTGTGTGCCTTGACTGGGCAAGTCCAGAATTTTGAACCAGCGACCTCAGCATTCCAGGTCAGCGTTTTATCCATTGTGCTACCACAGGTCACAAAGGTCACAGATATTTATTGTATTATTTTCCATATGAACTGTAAATCTAATTTAGCCCTACCCTATAAAATATTTTATACTTTCCCTTCAAAACACTTAACACAAATCACATTGAATATGTACTATTGAGAGCAAAGTCTCTTGCTAATCTCTGCATTTCCCTAGCCCCTAAAAACAAGCCTGGTACATACAAGACACTCAACAGTCATTAAATTCATGAACAGTGACAGTTCAATCCCCACCTAATCAGTATAAGAGAATATCTACCATTTATAAATAGAAATTCTTTTTTAAATTTAATTAATTGTGTTTACATAGATTCTAGGGTCACCCCGAATGCATCCCCCCTCTCCCCTATTCCTCCCCTCAACATCTCCCTTGCCTCCCTCCCTACAGCGCCCTCCCCCCTTCCCTTCAGGTTTATACCATCCTATCATCCCCTTTCCCTCTGTCCTCTTTTCCTCTGGTCCCTTTGATCCCTCCTCTGTCTCAATTCCGTTCCTCAGTTCACATTGTTCATTGAATTCCTCAAATGAGAAATTCTTAAATTTATATAATCAGTTTAACAAAAAGCCTCAGCAGAATTTTGTGAAATTTTAGCTTTCAAATGTGCATTAATCCACAGAATAAATGATTCCTTTGGTATTATGTATGTCCAACTCAGTTGGAGAAACAAGTTTTAATATACTTGAATACATATAAAAGTCACATACTTCTCATACTAGCAGTGTATGAGAACTCGAGTTTCTCCACATCTTCCTCAGCATGTAGTATTAGTCTTAATTTCAGCCATTCTGGTGGATATAGACTGACACCTATTGTTGTCTTAACTTGCATTTATTTGATGAATGATACTGAATAACTTTTTGTATGTTGATCACCATTTGTATATTTTCTTTTGTGATGTACCAACCAATATTTGCATCTTTCTAAATTCATTCCTTAAATTCTAGCTTTATGTCTCTCTCATCTCTTCAAAATACATACAGTTAGAATTATATAGTTAGAGTAGGTATGTCTGTTTAAAGGGATCCAGTCCCACCAACCACTGCTGATGACCTAAGGTGATACAGGAATAACCTAAGGTGGAACAATTGGTCCCTTCCTTCAAATCTAGAATTAGAGTTCAGAAGCTCAACATCTCTAGATATGGAGAAGAGAATATAAACTCTGGAATTGTTGGTGACCTTATATTTTGACTTCTGAACTGGGAAAATAAGAAATCTAGTTTGCTATAAAAAAGAATAAAGTGAATTTGTTGGAAACAATGAAAAACTTAGAGGACTACCTGGCTGCATACATTTCCTTGTTCTAATTCATTTCAAAAACCCAAATTCTAGTGCCTGACCTGTGGTGGCGCAGTGGATTAAGGCGTCGACCTGGAAATGCTGAAGTCGCCGGTTCGAAACCCTGGGCTTGCCTGGTCAAGGCACATATGGGAGTTGATGCCTCCAGCTCCTCCCCCCTGTCTCTCTCTCTCTCTCTCTCTCTCTCTCTCCTCTCTAAAATGAATAAATAAAATAAAAACAAAATAAAATGTTGAAAAAAAAAGTTCGCTGTCTGAAAACAAAACAAAACAAAAAAAAACACCCCAAATTCTATGAGATTATTTCTATAATTTTAGAGTAAATTAACTTTACTTGGGCTAGTGATGGCCTTTTACTACTTAAAATAAAAACCCCTAACAATAATATGCAAGAGATCCTTCTATCATTTTCCTACTAGTGGTTGGTGTAAGTAAGCTGCTTTGAAAATGGACACTTTTCTTTTTTTAAGGGGTTCAAAAGAAATAGTTGAGTTGATATTGGGGGGGTGGTCTTAGGACGTATGAATAACTGCAAGTATGTGTGTAATTATGTACAAATTTGTTAATTCTAGAAAACAGTATTGGAATATAGTTTTTTTTCTTCTCTGTAGAGCTTTGTTAACAAAAGCCATTCCTCCGGTGGGTAATCAAAAGAGGGCTGTGATAAGAGCTGCTCAAACAGTAGCAAATATCAGGTGACAGAACTAGACACAGTTTTATGGATAGGATGTCACAGTAAAAAGGAATAATTTTTTTCTTTAAATATAGGCTAAAGGCTAAATTTAATTTAGTTTTACACCAAAGTAGTAATATTTTAAAATTATTATACTGTTGTCAGACCCTGAACTTGATTTTAAACTTTCAGTAATTTTTTTCTCATGTTTGCCAATGATTTCTACTAAACTATACTCATCAATGCTTTAATGCAGAATTTTACATTCATCTTTTTTGAAGTTCTCAGCTCTACAGTTTTATCTACTAAAATATTGAACAGAATAGGTTCAAAATTAAGAATACAAAGATCACTACTTTAGTCTTCCCTATGGGTTGACACTGAGTGATTAATCAGTAGGATGACGTGTATACAGTAGTTCATCTGTGCCACATTTTTGTCATGTTAACATCAAAGATCTAACAAGAGCCTGTCCAACTGTTTTACTAAAAATCAAGCTATACTCAGTTTACAACATTTACAACATTTTCCTCATTTATTTATTTTTATTTTTTATTTAGTGAGCGAAGGGGAGGCAGAGACAGACTCCCGCATGCACCCTGACCAGGATCCACCCAGCAAGCCCACTAGGGGGGATGCTGTGCCAGTCTGGGGCACTGCTCCGTTGTTTAGCAATCGAGTTCTTAGCACCATGAAGTCATCCTTAACACCAGGGGCCAACTCGCTCCAATTATGCCAAGGCTGCAGGAGTTGAAGAAAGAGAGAGAGAGAGAGAGAAGTAGATGAGCGCTTTTCCTTTGTGTCCTGACTGGGAATGGAACTGGGGACATCCACAGGCCAGGCCGATGATCTACCACTGAGCTAACCAGCCAGGGTAAACGTCCCTCATTTAAATACACCAATCTTGTAAAAAAAAGAAAAGGAAGTAAGGATAGATCAACATAACCTTTTTTCTGAAACCTCAAACTGGCATCTAGTGATCCAGACATTATCTTCCAAAACTACCTGTTTTAGAATGTATTTAGAATAATAATGAATGTATTTTTGCCCTTTAGAATAGAAGACCATTTTAAACAAATGTTCATGTAAATTAATTGCCTTGCTGCTAGTTACTTTCTTTTCTTGCTCCAGTTTACAATTCTTAAAAGCCCTTTTTTCATTATATTTGAAAATATTTTCACAAAATTCATGTAACTCTGAACTTCAACATTTTAAAATCTATTCTTAGAGTTTTGTGGACTTTTTTTCCAATTCATTCTTAAAACAGAGATTCATTATTAAATGCTTTTTATAATCGTATAAAACAGAGCAAAAGAGTTCACTGTATTTAAACACAATTGCTTTTCTAGATCTTTCCTCTACCTGTCTTACACTGGAATTGTTTAAAATTCTGAAATCTACACTATGTCTATTAAAATCCCTTTATCCCTCAAAAACTAGTTGCCTTTTGAGGAATCATGCTTATATGTAGTCCACTTGTCAAAAGCCTCAAAATGCATCTTACAAAACTTCTAATTCATTTTCTTCCTTGTTTTAAACTCTCTCCCAAGGTGTCCATCACAGTGCCACACAGTCTTTCCTTCTGACATAAAAAGACAGTAACATAGAAGTGTTTAACCATCAATTCAATACTAGTTTCTTTGAGTGGCTAAAGACTAAAATTCATTAATTATGTTAATTTTTCTACATTTAATCCTTAACGGAGGCAGTCATTTAGGCATTATTCTCCATTTCAGATTCATCATCTTTTTTTCTGCTTGTTGTAAAAGATTCAAGTATAATTTAAAATTTGCTATATTTTCCTCCCAATAAAGCACTGATAATAATTAAGGTAATTTCCCCAAACTTTTTTTCCATATAAACAACTTCTGCCTCCAAATGGAATCATTCCACACATGTTGCCTTGCAACTATCTTTTTGACACGTGGTTTTTGAAGAACAATTTATATACTGTCAGTCCATTTCACACATAAAACAAGCAAACACATTACCTTCCCCTCCCCACACCTCAACCTTAAGATTGGCTTTAAATGACAAGGGTAAGTTAAAAAAGGAAAAAGATACCACGTTAATTTTGATTTAAAGTTTAAGATATATAACCACTTGTTTTATTTAATTTGAAACAAGTCGAATTCTGCTTGCTGACAGTCAAGATAACCCACAGTCTTTTTGTACAACTGCTACTTTCCTCATTAACTTTGCAACTTTAAAAGACTAAAATTTCAACAGTCACAAATACAAGTACTCAAAGCAACTACTCAACTACTCAAATATTTCAAGCAAGAAAAATTATTAAAATATATTAAGTAAAACAAAAAATATATCAAGGTGTAAGTTTCTTAGTTATAACATTTTATCTTTATTTTCACCTGAAAACACTATTCATTAAATTTAGAAACCAAGGGAAGTTACAGATTATTGAATAAATTCTTTAACTATTTTATTCTTAGCAAAATCCAACATGCTATGAGAAAATGTACTCTCACCTCTTATTTTAACCTCTGACCTTATTTTCACAGTGCACTACTTCAGGCAATAAAGTCATTTAGACTGTTCCTGCCACTCCTTTATTACTCTCCAACAGGTCTGCACCCCACCACTCCCATACCTCTTAATCGCGTACTCTGCCCTTCCTACTATATCAGAAACGTCAACTTGGTCCTAGTTAGGGGTCTTAATTTTTCTAAACTGAAAAGTACAGGAAAACAAAATTTTGCATGTATTTTTCGACAGTTCACCAAACCCTAAACACATCTATCAATTTTCTGTGGTTTTCCTGTAGCCTCATAAATTGTTTTTTGCATTTGGTAGTCACACTTTCAGATAACCAGAAATATCCAACAAGCTAAGTACAAGACAAAACAAAGCAAAACAAAAAACCATCTCCAAACAAGATTTTGACATATTATTTATAGTTAGGCCACCCCTCCTCCATGCTAGTTCAACAACCTATATATCCTTCAGCATACATTTCACACTTGATTATAATTTCTTGTTTACTGCCTATCTTTCCCAATATCATTCAAATATACCCTGTCCCTGACCTATAGAGTAAGCACACTAAGTATTTATTAAGGGATTGCATGCTGTGAAAAACACCTTCATTCACCCAGCTGTCCAAACCAGAAACCAAATCCACACACCTCTATTCCCTCAAGCCAATCCATTACCAATTCCTACTATTTCTTGAATATGTTGAGTCCATCTGTTATTGTTTTATTCCACTGACATTAAGCTAGTTCATTTTCCTTATAGTACTCAACTTCTTAAACTAGTCTCCCTGCCTCAGTCTTGTCCTTTTTTCCCTGCATTCTCCACACAGCAGTCCAGGTGAGTTTTCTTAAAGAGAAAATTTGCTTGTTCCTTTAACCTGATTAAAATCCTTCAATACTTCTGTTCACTTCTGGCTTTTTGCATAAGTTATTCCCTTTTTCTGAAATAGTTTCCCATACCCTTCTCTCGTTCACAACCTGGACTAACTTTTCCTGATCACTCCAGGAAGAATTTCCCCCTCCTCAAATTTATGTGAGATGTGCCTTTATAAATTTCCATAGCACTCTGTATTACCACCATTAAATATCATTACACATAACTGATATAAATGTAGAAATGCTTGTGTATCTATCTATATATCCAAGTGCATTACAAGCTGTGTTAGGTCAGGAATAATGTATTCTTTGTCATCATAACTACAGTGATAAACACTAATCTTATGCTGGGATTGGGGGGGTGGGCAGAATAAAATTATAGCCTCTGCCAGTGCCTCAATTTTTAGTGGTGAACACTCATCAATACATAAACAATTTCATTCTTTAATTAATTTAACAGCCCTGGCTGGGTAGTTCAAAAAGTTGAAGTGCTATCCTGATACACCAAAGTTGCAGGTTGGATTGATCTCTGGTCAGGGCACGTACAATAAACCACCAATGAAAAAAAAAAACAAAAACAACCAATGAGTCCATGGATAGAAGTAGAACAACAAATCAATGTTTCTCTCTTTCACGTCTTTCTCTCTCTAAAAGCACACACACAAAAAAATATAACAGCTTACTGACATATAATTAATGCATCACACAATAACTGATTTAAATGTACAGTTAAGAGAGTTTTCATATATCCAGAGTTGTACAATTGCTATAATCAATTTTAGAACATTGTTATCACCCTAAAATGGAATGTTATACCCAACAGAAGTCACTACCCACTTTCCCTCAAGACCTCCACCCTTTGGCAACCATTAATCTCCTGAACATTTCATATAAATTGAAATCATATAATACAGTATGTGGTCTTTTGTGACTGGTCTCCTTCAGTTAGCATAATGTCTTCAAGATTCATCTATGCTGTAGCAAGTCAAGTATCAGTACTTTGTTTCTTTCTATTGTACAATAATATTCCGCTGATTCCAGTAACAAAATACACATTTTATTTATCTATTCATCAGCTGATAGACACCTGTGGTGTTTCCACTTTCTGGCTATTATGAACAATGCTGTTATAAACATTAATGTACATGTTTTGTGTAGACATCCTTTTTTAATTCTCACAGATCTATTTTTTAGTCTCATAGGAGTAGAATTGCTGGGGTATACGGTAACTATTTTAACCTTTTGAGGAACTGTAAGACTGTTTTGAAAGTAGATGCACCATTTTATATTAATTACCATCAGTAGTGTATGAAAGTTTAATTTTCCAATACCCTACTCAATACTTGGTATTACCTATAGTTTTTATTATAGCCTTCCTGGTGGTTATGGAGTAGTAACTCATTATGATTTTGATTTGCACTTCCCTGATGGCTAAGTAATTTCATTTAACTGTGAATTCCATGAGGATCGGGTTACTATCTGTTTTGCTTTAAAATATATCCCCCCCAGCACTTAATAGTGTATGGCACAGAGTAGGACTTTAATTCTGTTAAATAAATATTTTGGTGTGGTGAACACAAAATACAAAATACAAATGATGTATTATAGAATTGTACACCTGAAACCTGCATAATTGTATCAATGTTACCCCAATAAATTCAATAAAAATTTAAAAACTGAAATAAGAAATATTTAAAAGCTAATATGAATTTGGGAGTATTTTTTATTTTTTAATATTTATTTTCTTGATTTTAGAGAGAGAAGGGAGAAAGAGACAGGAACATCAATCTGTTCCTGTAATGTGCCCTGACCCGGGATCAAACTGGTAACCTCTGCTCTTTAACCAACTGAGCTATCCAGCCAGGGCTGAATTTGGGAATATTTCTTCTGTAGCAGTTCATGTAATAGTTACTGACTGTACATAGGAAGTAAAGGAGAAAACAGAAGACCCTGAGATTTTAGTTTAGTAAAAGGAAGAATAAATGATGATGTAAAAAATAAGAAGTGGATTACATAGGAACGAGAACAGATTACATAAAAACTGTAGAAACTGTAAGAATGAATAATATGGAAAAAGTAGACATGTAACAACCCTGAAACATTCTTTAAGAAAGAAATAGATCAGGCCCTTGCCAGTCGGCTCAGCGGTAGAGTCTGTTCGGTGTGTGGAAGTCTCGGGTTTGATTCCTGGCCAGGGCACACAGGAGAAGCGCCCATCTGCTTCTCCACCCTTCCCCCTCTCCTTTCTCTCTATTTCTCTCTTCCCCTCCTGCAGCCAAGGCTCCACTGGAGCAAAGTTGGCCAGGGCACTGAGGAGGGCTCCATGGCCTCTGCCTCAGGTGCTAGAATGGCTCTGATCACAACAGAGCAGCACCCCAGATGGGCAGAGCAACGCTCCCTAGTGGGCAAGCCAGGTGGATCCCACTCGGGCGCATGCAGGAGTCTGTCTGCCTCCCTGCTTCTCACTTCAGAAGTAAAAAAGAAAGAAAAGAAAAGAAAAGAAAGAAATAGGTTAAAAAAATGAACAGATGCATTCAGAGGACAAACAAGGAAGGAATGGGGCTCAAAACATCTGTTAAATTACCTGTAATTTAAACATAACTTTCTCAGGGATGTTTTCCCTAACAGTCTAGGTTAAACCTCCTAATAAAAACTTCATCTCACCCTTTACTTCTATTGTAACTTATTAAACTAGAAATTATTTGTTTACACTGCCATTTCTATAAGACTGTACACCACATGTAGGCAGGGATCACTGTGTTTAGAGATTAGTACAGTGCCAGGCATACTATAAATAATAATTTATCTATTTGTTGAATGAATGAGTGAATAACTAACTTAACAGCATCATAATCTGTAAAATACAAACACTATATTAAAAACTTATTTATATATCAAAAATTTTATTAACATAGATGGACTAACAAAGTAATAAAACAGATTTTTCTATGGGTGACGTAATGAAGAAAGATGTTATCATCACATTATGAATGAAACAGGTATGTGTCAGCAGGACTACATCTGAAGTTAATCTTCTACACTAGATATACTAGAGACTTTACTAATAATGTATTTTACACAAATAAACATTATAACAGTATTGTATTTTGAGCAAACAGACATATATAATTGCCAGTAAAATTTCTGAGAAACAATCCTAGCAATACAATGTCAAAAAGGAGAAAAGATGTACATCAGCAATTTTCAACCCTTTTCATGTCATGGTGTACATAAATTAATTACTAAAATTCTGTTGCACACCAAAAAACATATTTTTTGCTGATCTGCCAAAATAACCAAAAACAGAAACAAAAAACTGGCATAATTTTGATTCATTTGTACCAGACAGCTATTGTTGCATTGGGTGTTATCATTCTTTTTGACAGTCTTAAGAGAAAAAAGGTCAGTGTCTCTGACTAGCTAGGTATTGTATGTTTTAAAAATTCTTGTGGCACACCATTTGAAAATGCTGGTGTACATAGTATAATATTCATCATATAAAAAAATTGGAAATATACTAAATATGTATTCATCATCAGATGACTAAGAAAATAAATTTTGGGATATACATGTATACGCACACACATATATACACAGTGGAATCAATATTCATTAACAGAAATATTTCTAAAAATGTATAATATAAAAAGCAAGTTATAAACAAGAAAATTAAATAATTATAGAAAATTTTATTAGATAGAGAAAGGTAAAATAAGTTTACCAAAGTTTTAAATGGGACTAACCTCCATGCCTGAAACTTTGGATAGCACTAAATTTATTTATTTATATTTCTTGATGCTTTAATTACTTAATTATTTTTCTTAATTTTTTTAGATAAAATACATATAGAATTGTGAACAACTTGAAAATAAATCATGCTTAAAAATAAAACAAATATGGGCCTAAGCAGGCAGTGGCTCAGTGGATAGTGAGTGGGACTGGGATGCAGAGGACCCAGGTTTAAAACCCTGAGGTCGCTAGGTTCAGCGCGGGTTCACCGGCTTGAGCAGGGGGTTGCTGGCCTGTGCGGGATCACAGACATAACCCCATGGTCGCTGGTTGAGCTGAAAGGTTGCTGGGTTTGAAGCCCAAGGTCACTGGCTTGAGCAAGAGGTTACTCACTCTGCTGTAGCCCCCTCCCCCCCCCCCCCATCAAGGCACAAATGAGAAAGCAATCAATGAACAACTAAGGTGCTGCAACAAAGAATTGGTGCTTCTCATCTCCCTTCCTGTCTGTCCCTCTCAGTCTCTGTCAAAAATAAATAAATAAATAAATAATAAAATGAATATGAGAAAGACAAAAAGTAGATGGTATTGAAGATGTAATAATTACTTAAGGCCGTTCATGTACAACACAGACAAATAAAAACAGATAAGAAATGTAAAGGCATTTTACTGTAAAAAATTATGATTGGAAGAGTTAAGTAGCGATAGATATTATGAAAGTTTAAAAAAACCTTGATGAGGCAAAGATTTATGCAGATTATTTCATGTACTTGGAAAGGATATAGAAATTGCTGAACAAGTCATCTGTTCAAATCTTTTTAAGAAAACCTGTACAATTAAAATATCTCTGAGAAAACAAGCTCTTAATAAAAATACAGTGTCATTATCTGGCAAAAGCAGCATTAAATTCATCTATGGAAAACACAAACATCTACAAAAAAGACCATGTTCAAATGACAAGCTACAACCCTGAATTGTTTCATGCAGAATTTAGAAAACAAAT
This sequence comes from Saccopteryx bilineata, assembly GCF_036850765.1. NCBI lineage: Eukaryota > Metazoa > Chordata > Mammalia > Chiroptera > Emballonuridae > Saccopteryx > Saccopteryx bilineata. Next base: position 108,440,937 of record NC_089491.1, on the reverse strand, counting down.
GAAGAGTACACTAGATTAATCATAAAGAAACTTTGAAACATACTCAAGGTCAAACAACATGAAAAGAATTAACTATGTAAAATCCAAGATGGCCTTTTTATGATCATGCTCCAATTAAGAATAAGCTGCACCTGACTGGGATCCACCTGGCATGCTTACCAGGGGGGAATGCTCTGCCCATCTGGGGTGTTGCTCTGTTGCAACCGGAGCCATTCTAGAGACTGGGGCAGAGGCCATGGGGCCATCCTTAGTGCCCGGGGTGGCTTTGCTCTGGTGGAGCTTTGGCTGCGGGGCGGGAGGAGAGAGATGAAGAGGAAGGAGAGGGGGAGGGGTGGAGAGGTAGATGGGCGCTTCTCCTGTGTGCTCTGGCCAGGAATCGAACCTGGGAATTCTGCACACCAGGCCAATGACTCCGACGGGTCTACCATATCATGCTTTTTACTTAAAAAAAAAAAAATTTACATTTCTTTTGAATGCTGATGAACAGGAGACACCAAATCTTTTTCGCCTGCAAACTACTACCTTCTGTATTAGATCTAGCTAATAACACTGTTTTGCCTTTTTCCAAATAGCTCCAGATATATGGAAAAGATTTATATAGGTGGATGGGGATCCTCAAACCCCTCAGCAAGATCTTCTGAGAATGGCTTTTAAGATACCTAGAGGCAGAAAAAGCCCAATAGAGATCAGGGGAACTACCAGCTTTTAGGATACACCCTTAAAGGCTCCAACGCCCCAAAGGGGTCTCATAGGATGCCATCTGGATCCTGCTTCAATAGTGGAAAGGAAGGTCATTGAGCTATAAAGCCTGCCAGGCTTACACGCCTCTGCTGTGAGGAAACAGGGACACTGGAAGGTGGGCTTCCCCCTCGCTCCTCTAAGGGAGGGTTCAGTCTCTTCCAGCCCTGCTCCAGCCACCTATGACCGAACCTTGCCCAGAAAGCTGGGGTTTGCCACTGAAGGCTGAAGGTGCCCAGGGCCGTCGGCCCCATCTACGACACTGTGAACTAGCCTAGGGTATTTCTTCCAAGAAGCAGGTAAACTGATCTCATTTGCACAAGGGCCACTTAACTATGTTTTGCCTGAATAGTCAGGTTTTTTATTCTTCCCTCAAAGATCTCTGTTATGGGTGTTGATAGTCCTATTTTCTGCTGCTTTGCTTAATATATAGTGTTTCCTTTATCCCTCCTACCTCAATGCCCCACTCATATTTCAGGCTGGGACCTACTCCTAATTTAGAGCTCTTTTTTCTCCTTTTGCCAACTTGTATTATGAATTTACCTTTGCCACCCAGCTTAGTGTATCCCAGGTTTCTCTTTACCATGCCACAGTCACAGAGCTCCAGGGAAAAGCAATCTGTCTCAACTCTCCAGGCAGAGGAGAACAGAAGCTCCATCTCCACGCATGCTGCAAATGGCTTTTTCCAGTCCACCTGAATCATTACCAGCTAGAAGCAGCAGTCATTGGGACTTGGACATGAGCTGCAAAGTATAGAATGGTGACAACAATTCCAGTGCCATGCGGACTTTTCCTGTGGGGAACTTTCCTGGACTCCTGCTCCCTGTGACAGCTCCTAACAGACTGAACTGTGTGTGGTTGGGTTACATTTTTCAGGGATTTGGCATGGTGATGAGGCCAACTTGGACTTGGTGAACATGTTAAGGACACTACTCTTTTATGGATTCTTGCTGTATTGGCCAAGAGTTTGCTTAAAGGCTTTTAATCACTGTAAAAAAAAAAATAGAGGACTGGATGAAGTAGATGGGGCACATATACACCATGGTATACTATTCAGCCAGGAGAAATGATGACATCGGATCACTTACAGCGGAATGGTGGAGTCTTGGTAGCATTGTGCAGGGTGAAATAAGCGAATCAGAAAAAAACAGGAATTGCAGGATTCCATTCATTGGTGAGACATAAAAGCGAGACTAAGAGGCATGGACAAGAGGATGGTGGTTACGGGGGGGGGGGGGGGAGGGAAGGAGGGAGAGGGGGAGGGGGAGGGGTACAGAGAGAACTGGATGGAGGGTGGCGGAGGACGATCTCTCTTCGGGTGATGGGTATGCAACAGAACTAAATGTCAAGATAACCTGGAAATGTTTTCTTTGAATGTATGTACCCTGATTTATTGATGTCACCCCATTAAAATAAAACCTTATTTATAAAAAAAAAAGAAAAAGAAATAAATGGTGTTTTCAAATTAAAAAACAAACAAACAAAAAAAAAAAAAAAAAAAAGAATAAGCTTTATAGAAAACATCATCTAATCACGGCAGTATATACTAACCATGATTACCCATGATCTACCTAACCACCAGACCTGTTTCCAAATGACTATTATTTTCAAAATTAAACAAGTCTCCTGAAAAAATTAAACAAATAAACATAAAACCTCAACACTGAAAATATTTAAAAGAATGCCCTGGAACTGAAGCTCAACTAGAAGATTTCCAGAAAAGTTCCAAGCAAAAGTATAAATACTGAAATAAGTTTATAACTGTGTAAAATAATTCTGAAACAATATACTTTAGTATGCTTAATACAAAGAAAGGATAATTGGTGTGTATGTGTGTGTGTGTGTGTGTATTTGTGTGTTTTAACAGTTTAATATAAGAAAATATTATATTTTCCCACATGGTTAACTTCTAAGAGGTTCTCAATTCATATCTCATAAAATTTCTCTTTTGCCCTATGCAAGTATTCATGAAAATGACACAACTTTCTACAGCCTTAGATTTCTTTTGTTAAAGAACATGTTTAAAAAAAATGTAATCTCATATAAGTTAATAATCATGTAAAAGTAATGCTTTTTATTCAGTGAAGCGCTCCCTGCAGAATATCTCACTCAGTGCATATAATGCATTTAAATAGATTATTAAAAAGGTGGCAGCTGAGGAATGCTTCATTTCTTTCCATGGTTTCTACTGAGTGTCATTTCAGAAATGCCTACATGACACATGACAATGTGGAATGTCTCCACCCATGAAAGGACATTCAAGTCAAACAAGCACACTTAGGGCAGTAACACAGAGCTCATATTTGTCTTTTTATGGTTAGCCAGCATAACAATGAAAAGATAAACAACCAAAATACTAATAAGGTCAGAAAATACTGATATACAGGGACCTATAGTAAAAATGTTATTGAGAAAAAAAGTATGGTTAAAATTGTTAGAAAACATAAGTTAGCTTCAAATGTCAGTATGCTAGGGATTCCTTTTCTAAACAAATACCCAATGATTTGTTTAAAGAAATTCATTTTTAAAATGTTACATAAACTGGGCAAAATTCTACTTGTATTGGCAATCAGGAATATATTCTCTTTCAAAAATAAATCCAAAATCCTGACAAATTTTGACTGTAATAACAGATACCTTTACAAGTATTATAAAGGTTATTGGTATATATTTTTTTTATCAGAACATTTTTAATGTTAGCTGTCATCATTTTGTTGTCTACGAACTCAGCTCATTGGCAGATTAGTTGACATTTTGTTTAAATGTTTTAAACCAACAAAAATTTACTGTGCACCTACAAAAAACATGCAGTCACCAAGGGAATTTATAGAAAAATGAAACAAAGTCCCTACTTGAAAAAATTCACTACTTTATCAGGAGATAAGATACACTAAGTATAGTAGTTAGTGTATAAGTGCCAAATTTAGGGTTTAAATAGTAAGTTAGAGAATCACTGTGCGCCCATTGGTTAAGCAAGTCCATTCTTTGTGCTTTGAGCTGTGCCTTAATATAAATAAGCTGGGAAGTATATTCCAGAGAAAAATTACATGTATAAAAGCTTATGGAAGTATAAATATAAAACCAGTCATTCCTGGCCCTGGCTGGTTGGCTCAGTGGTAGAGCTCCAGCCTGGCGTGTGGAAGTCTCAGGTTCAATTCCCAGCCAGAGCACACAGCAGAAGTGCCCATCTGCTTCTCCACCCTTCCCCCTCTCCCTTTTCTCTATCTCTCTCTTCCCCTCCAACAGCCAAGGCTCCATTGGAGCAAAGCTGGCCTCCGCCTCAGGCGCAAAAATGGCTCTGGTTGCAACAGAGCAATGTCCCAGATGGGCAGAGCATAACCCCCTAGTGGGCTTGCAGGTGGATTCTATTGGGGGCGCATGCTGGAGTATGTCTCTTTGCCTCTTGGCTTCTCACTTCAGAAAAATACAAAATAAATAAATAAACAAATAAATAATAAAACCAGTTGTTCCTAAAGAAAGCTTTCACCAACCTCCTGAATCTCATCAGGCAAACTGTAATTTCTGCTCCTTATTGGGTGATCAGTGCCAAGTGCTTGCACCCTGATGACCTAGCCTGTCACACCACCTGCACTCTGATATCCTACCAAAAGAACATAAGGAATAGTTATGAAATCTGTTCACCCTCAACTACTCTTTCTACTTATACAAAAGAGCATCAAGAATATGCTATCAGTATTTCAATACTTTTCGATTAATATAAGACCCGCACTGTCCTTTATTTTAACATACTATATTCTTTTGTTGTTAAAATATTATTTTTCTTTATGAAATGATGTTAGAAGGTGATCAGATTGTTGGTTTTAATTCCCAAACATGGCAAAATAAAAATTAGACTATCTTCTCTTAGTCATCAAAAAATTAAAAAGCAAGTTATTGGTTTACAAAATACAAAAGTCTGAGAATCGATTTGATGGGCAACAAGCAAATCACATTTCAAATAGTGCTCTCACATTTAAGTAAAAAGGAAAAAATATTCTATTGCTTTTTCCAAATTAAGATCTGAAATATAATTTGACTAAAGTTTGCAAAGTAATTTAATGAATAGAATATCCTTTTAACCTGGCTACTCCTAATAATAAAGGCTTCCAATTAAAATCAAACCTGATTAACATATGAAAGTTTGATTTACTAACTAAGGAGTTAATTCAAGTAACTTTATTAGCTTTTCATGTGTCTCAAGTCCTATTTATAAATATCAATAATCATTGCACAGAAAGTAAATTGCAGGTTAAGTTGAATGGTAGTGACAAACTAGAGGTTATTTTTCTTTCTTTCTTACTATCAGTGATAGGAGTTTACCTAAAAGTTATCTCTTGAGCCCTGGCCGGTTGGCTCAGCGGTAGAGCGTCGGCCTAGCGTGCGGAGGACCTGGGTTCGATTCCCGGCCAGGGCACACAGGAGAAGCGCCCATTTGCTTCTCCACCCCTCTGCCGTGCTTTCCTCTCTGTCTCTCTCTTCCCCTCCCGCAGCCAAGGCTCCATTGGAGCAAAGATGGCCCGGGCGCTGGGGATGGCTCTGTGGCCTCTGCCTCAGGCGCTAGAGTGGCTCTGGTCGCAACATGGCGACGCCCAGGATGGGCAGAGCATCGCCCCCTGGTGGGCAGAGCGTCGCCCCCTGGTGGGCATGCCGGGTGGATCCCGGTCGGGCGCATGCGGGAGTCTGTCTGACTGTCTCTCCCTGTTTCCAGCTTCAGAAAAATGACAAAAAAATAAAATAAAAAATAAAAAAAGTTATCTCTTTTCATTAACTAAGAATATGTGTATATTCACCACTTTTAATATGTAAAAATGCCTAAGCAATAATGCAAATTATGACAATAAAAACATAAAGATCTTTAAGGATTAAACTCTATGTCTTATAAAAAATAGAGTTTTTGTTGCTATTTTAACTTCCTTTGAAAGGTCCCAAAGCACTTGATCAAATATTCTGCATAGAATGGCTAGTTAAACACAATATTGGCAGTCTTTAATTTTTAGGACTCTGAGATTAATTTAGGTATAATACCACTGCATTTAAACTACCATAGGAAGTTCTTAAAAGTGTTGGCTAGGTAAAACAAAAGTGATGAAGAAAAAGTTATTTGCCTGACCAGGCGGTGGTGCTGTGAATAGAGCATCGGACTGGGATGTGGAGTACTCAGGTTTGAGACTCCAAGGTCGCCAGCTTGAGTGCGGGCTCATCTGCTTTGAGCAAGGCTCATCAGCTTGAGCCCAAGGTCGCTGGCTTGAGCAAGGGGTCACTCGGTCTGCTGTAGCGCTCCCCCCACCCCCACCGTTAAGGCACATATGAGAAATCAATCGATGAACAACTAAGGAACCGCAACAAAGAACTGATGTTTCTCATCTCTCTCCCTGCCTGTCTGTCCCTATTTGTCCCTCTCTGACTCTCCCTGTCTCTGCCACTAAAAAAAAAAAAAAAATTATTTGATTCTCTGCTGACTAATGGGGGAAACTTCCAACTACTAATCATCAAATATAATGACTGGAAGACTTAAAAAATATGTATTTTCTTTTTCAGACTTAAAAGCCATCTAGAATGAGGTATCACCTCACACCTGTCAGAATGGCTACTTAACAAATAATGTTGGGCAGACTGGTGCAGCCACTATGGAAAAGTATGGGTTTACTCAGAAAATTAAAAATGAAACTGCCTTTTGATCCAACAACCCCACTTCTGGGAATACATCCAAAGAAACCCCAAACACCAATTCGAAAGAAATACATGCATATCTATGTTCACTGCACCATTACAGTATTTATAATAGCCAAGATCTGGAAAGAGCCCAAGTGCCCAATGGTAGATGAGAGGAGGAAAAAAAGCTCTGGTACTTTTACACAATGGAATACTACTTGGCTGTAAAAAAGAAGGAAATCTTACCTTTTGCGACAGCCATGGATGTACCTGGAGATTATGCTACGTGAAATAAGCCAGTCAGAGAAAGACAAACACCATATGATCTCACTTACATGCGGAACCTAATGAAAATAAACTGACGAACAAAACATGGACAAATGGAACAGTTTGACAGCTGTCAGAGGGGAGGGGATATGGTAAACTGAATGAAATAAGGTAAAGAGATTGAGCAAAATCCCCCAACATATACATACATACATACATATACGTATGTATACATAAAAAAACACATAGAGAACACTGGGTAAAAGCCAGAGGAAAAGAGGAGTGCGAAGTAGGTGGAGGTGTGTAAAAAAGGGGAAAATGGGGACAGAGAGAGACTTTGCTTGGGGCAATGGGCACAAAGTGCAGTGTGTAGATGATGCTTTATTAGGCTGAACACTTGAAACCTGCACCCCAATAAATTCAATTAAAAAAAAAAAAAGAAGAGCCTCACTAAGTGGTGTCACAGTAGATAGAGCCTGGGATAATGAGGACCCAGGTTCGAAACACTGAGGTCGCTGTCTTGAGCACAGGCTCACCAGCTTGGGGGGGGGGGGAGTCAGAGGGGTTGCTGGCTTGAGCCCAAAGTCACTATCTTAAGCAAGAGGTCCCTGGTTCCGCTGGAGTGCCCCCCCCCAATCAAAGCATATATGAGAAGGCAATCAATGAACAAAGGTGCTGCAACTAAGAATTGATGCTTCTCATCTCTCTCCCTTCCTGTTTGTCTGTCTGTGCATTTCTCTCTCTCTCTCTAAAAAAACAAAAACAAAACAAAACAAAAAATATATCTAGCATAGTGTTAAGTTTTGGCTTTTGTAACCAGACAGACCTGTTAGATCCAAGCTATGCTGTTTATTACCCTAGTAAGCTTGATCAAGAAAAACGGAACATTCTGAGAATTAAATGAGATACTGGTTGCAAATGTACCTACCATAGTGTTTCACAAATAAAAAATCCCCAGTAAATGTTCACCAGCCATTTCCATTCCTCAATAAAACACTGTGATAAATCACGGCTACACATATTTAACTTCAAATTAGAATAAACACAAAGATGACTGTTGGAGGTTTTCAACCTTTCAAAGATGTATACCGAAATGGCAATACTCCAACTTTTCAACATAATTGTTGAACCTCACAAACTTTCAAAAGAAAGGTGGGGGTAAATGGCAAATTTTTGCAGGCAGAGATGCAATAAAAATAGCAACTTTAGGAAGTATCAAGAAGTAACATGTTATAGCAGTAACAAAAACAATATTTTCTATCCCCTCCCTAAAGAGTTATATATTAAAAATCATCTAACCAGATTTTTTTTAAAGTACAGGTACTTTTCTTATTTGAACGGTGTTTTGTAAAATATGGTAAGAAATGCATGATGAAAAAAAATTCTCTATTCCATTTAGTGCTTCTTCTACCTGGCTATATTAGAAAATGCTCAGTCACCGCCTGCAATCACACTGTAGCTGAAGCACATGAAAGATGGTCTTGGTTGTGACACTTCAAAGTCAGACCACAAACTGTTGCCAGGAAGCACAAAGGCAGCAACTGCAGAGAAGGCATTGTAACAGCAACAGTGTGGGCACTGCTGCCCTACCAGCACACCCCATATATGGCTAGGGCTGTCCATTCAGTTGCAGGAAGTGAGGGGCCAGTATAAGGTTAGAAGTTTTGCTTGTTTGTTTAGGTGGGATTTTTTTTTAATGAATTTAGTATAATTTCAATAAAACAATGTTTAAGAGCCATCAGCTTTCTAACAAGAAAAGTATGTAGAGAAAAATAATTTAAACTGCACATACTTTTAAACACATATTTAACAATATTTATAAGTGATTCCACAGATTCTCCCAAGATTTTAACATTCCTCCAACAAAAAAAGGGATAAACAATTATAAACTCTATATTCAGTTTTAAATAGATGTCTCACATACACCAATTACACGATTGTCTAACAAGAGACTCAGCTGCTTCCAGTCTCTTTTCCTTCTGCTTGGAAAACACTTTAAGTAGCCCTATTAGAATACTTTTAAAAAGAGAGTTACATTTCAGATTACAGTTTAGTGAAAATGGATTGGCTGAGAAGATTAAGCGCTTAAGAAAAGATTGCACAAAAGTATTCCTGTTACTGACAAGACGGGAGTCACATATTATTACAAAGAAGCTTCAAATGGCTCCCTTAGAAGTTGATAAAATTTGTATTTTAAGGGCAAAGGGACTTAATACTAAACTTATCTGCAAGTCTGTATTGAAAAGTATAAATTCAGTATTTTAAAATTATAATCGTATAGAATACGAATCTAATTTTACTTTGTATTCCTCCACAGGACCTAGTTCAGACCCTTATAAAGAAAGCAGCAAATTAATGACTCAACTGAATATTTTTCTATCACTTAAACAAGATTTAAACAGGTTTTGAATTTTTTAATAGAAAGGGGTTAATATAAATTTTTTTTTAAATCTCAAGATAATAAAGAGATTTGTAGAAGATCCACAAGTTCTACTCAGTGCAAGAACAATACTCTAAGTATCTGAATATAAAGGTTTTAAAGATTAATCTCACAGCATACAAATAACTATAAAACTTCGTATCTATGATACGAGGCAAAGGATAGAATTCAATAAATCTTTAGTGAGCATCTATTATGTGTCAGGCTCTGGAAATACAAAACGTGGAAGATTGGGTCCGTAGAGCCATCCAGGAAAGACAAACTTACAAACACTATCCGGTAAGAAGTGTTTTAATAGCAACAGCGAGGCAAAATGTAAGGTACAGTGAGCACCCCACAGGAGTGTCTCTCTAGTGCCATATGATACTCTAGTGGTAGAAAAGGCATGACCATAAGCATGGAAATAGAAAATAAAGAGTAAAAGTTATAACACAATGAACATATATCATGTATAAGCTAAATAATGAAACACTTGAAATCTAAATTTATGAAGAGTGATACAAAGTGGTATCATTGAAAGATTAATCAGATAGCAATATGAATGCTCAATGGGACCAGGGAGAGGAGAAATGGAGAGAGCAATTAGATATTACTATACTCTGGGCATAAAAATAATAAAGGGATGAACTTAGGTCGACAGCGCGAGTGGCAAAGAAAATAACTGATGCAAAGGCGAGTGTGAAGAAGACCAATTGGATTTAATGTAGACAAGGGAATGAGGAAATAATTAAAATGTTTAAAGCTTGATCTAGAGATTAATGACATCGTTAATACAGAGGCATCGGTGAGAAAAGTAGACTTGGTGAAGAAAGATAAGTTTAATTTTAGGTTGAAGCGAAAAAAGTAGATTATAAAAGTGAATTACAAGTATGAAAATCCATCCATGTTTGAGTAATAAGATCCTTTGAAGAAATCACTAAAGTATATGTAAATACAGTACAGTAGTTGTTATTCTATGGCAAAAGAATGGACCTTTATTTACTGTATTACAACTTAAAGATATATTTTTAAATATAAATCACAATACATTAAATAACAAATATTTCATTTTAAATCAAAACTTCATCAGTAGAAAAATGGAACTGAGGAATTGGAGGAGCTCTGCAAAACTGTGAGTACTGGAAACTGAGAATCATTCGCACAGAGGAAGCAGACAGGATTTTTAAGGTAAAAAACAAAAGGCTAAACAAAATTATTGGAAGAAATCTCAGTCCTGCATTTTATTCACACCAATATTAGTAAGACTCAGCAATAAAGTATTCTATGGAAAACTCTATTATTAGTCTCCTAAAACCTTTATAAAGTAAACTGAAATATAGACTATATAAGTGTAAAACTCCCCCAGGTAGCTATAAAATCAGAGCTGATTATTGCCCACTGTAAAATCTATTCTAGTCCTTAGCTCTGGAAAAATAGATATTTGTATCATAATTGCAATGTGGGTTTCTAGCTATGGGGGAGTGGGGACACTATTCTAGAGACCAAGATAGGAAGTCTGACAATAAACTGTTTATTTCCCTATATGCATGACGGATTTCTATACAGAATAGTTGAAAACTGATTATCTTTTGTAACTTTTAAAAATTATTTATTTATTATTTTTTAGAGAGAAGAAGAGAGAGAGACAGTCTGTCCATCTGTTCATGTATGTGCCCTGACCGGGGATGGAACCCACAACCCTTGTGCATCACGACGATGCTCCAACCAACAGAGCTATTTGGCCAGAACTCTTCTGTAACTTCTAAGGAGATACATATAACCAATTAATAAAGGAATTTCTAAATGTAAGTAAAATATTAGATTAAGAAGTATATTAGATTAAGAACCGTATTTGTGTGGTGTCACATCCCTAAAACTTTCCTCCTGACAGTGAAACTTAGGACACTTGATCAGAACCAAATAAGTAAATGAATATCCCAAGACTAACCAGTGATTAATCTAGTAAAAAACATTTTAAGTATTTTATAATCTTTCAAGAGGCTAAATAAAAAAAAACTATTCAAGGACTATTAAAACAGTATGTCAACTTTAGGTTTTATAATTTAACTATTTAAAACAAACAGCATTCAAGAGATTCCATATACCTTAACATTTTCTTGACTTTCTTTTTCTTGCAATTCTTTGAAAAAAAGTTTTATTTATCACCTTTCAGTATCTGTTGTCCTGAATTTGCCCCAGGCAAACTCCTTGTGCTCACAATCAAAATGGGGAAAAAGTACAAGAGTTAATAAAGGAGAAATGAGAGTGGAGAAAGCATAATAAAAATTTTAATGCTTGATATTTTAAAGACTTTGGTTTCATTGATCTAAGAACTATGCAGATAAATCACCAAAAAATTTTATGCAAATTATTATGCATAAACTTGGAAACTTCTGCTGAAGAGCTTATACTATACTATACCTATATAATGCCATATACTATTCCTATATAATGCCAAAATAACCACTGAATTCAGTTATTCAGGAAGACCCTGGTATGTCCGCAACATGTCCAAATTGAGAGAAAATTAAAAAAAACTTTAAAGAGCCTGTTAAATGTTTTTTCTCTGCCTACCTAAGTCAATAATATTATTAGAAATTTTCCTCCACAAATTGGACTCCTATACAACAGTAATAACTTTACATTTCTATTTGACACTTTTAATAGAACATATTGATGTAAACCATTATCCAATTGTATCCTGACCTCAGGCATACAGTAACCGTCTTTCAGAATCAATTCCATATAAAAATGTGTTATTCGCACTTGAAAGAAATTTGAAAAGATTCATCTTATATAATTACATCATCGTTTTCAATGCCAAACTTATTTTCACTCTCAACACCATGTTTTTAAAATTTAGAGCTATGTTATGCCTTAAAATAAACCTCGGCCAAATAAAAACCTTCACCTACATCACAGACTCTGAATTAGTGCAACAGAGAAAGCTCTCAAGACCATGGTATATTTTCACTGGGCGCCACATTCTGAATTCCAGATTTGTCCCGCAATCTGTCAGTCATTTCAGTTCATCTAGTCAACTTTGTAAACAAAGGCTATAAGCCAAGTTTGATATGAAAATTCAATTAAAACTTAAAAGCGATTGTCATTGATTAAACAGGAAAAAATAAAAGGAAAAATGCCACTATATACCTCTTTTTTAAAAGGCGGCAAGGTGATATGCACAAATTATAAAGTCTTAACTTTCAACTTCCCAAACAAGTTTCTGTTACAGTATTAATCAAAATAAAGCGACAAACTTCTACATATAACCAAAGCAACTTTGAGATACTGTACAAGTCTTTACAATGTAAGGGGAGGCTTTGCTATAAAGTCGTTTTCCAAGTTGCCCACTAAGAAAATGGAAAGTGTCTATGTCTTGTCACCTATTACCATCACTAAAATTGCTTTTTATGCAGAACTCTCTGTGGTTGTGTTGCTTTTGGCCTGTTAAAGGCAAAGGAACATTATCTCTGGATTGCCAATAGTTTCTCCTTATTTGGCTAACATTGAGAGATCCCAATCAGACTACTATAAAACTTTAACATGCACAAAGCATCCATTTTGAGAAAAGTTTGTGACCAGCTTTCTTTTATCCCATCCCAGAAAGAAAAATCAGAGCCTGGTAAACTGGTTTTGAAAAGAGTGTCCCGTGTTTATTCTTCTCATTCTAACCCCAGCGCACACCCCAGGACCTGGGCTGAAGGATCTCTGACACTGCAGCAAACTCTTCATTCAAAACGTTCGGGTCCGGCGGCTGGCGAGCCCTTGCACACCCTTCCTTACCCCATCCCTCCCTTTCGGACGGTGCAGATCAGCTAATTACACCCCGTCTACCCCTCCCCAGTGACCCAGAGTAATAAAGGAGAAAACAGGAAATCGTCCGCTCAGGGCACTAGGGTGAGAGCTCTTGATTATACTATTACCATCATCAACATCATCACCATCATCGTTGGTAATCAAGTCCTCCCCACCACAACAAATCCAATGCCCCTATAGCCAGGGACGTCCAACTGCCCAAGTGTCCCCAGTGCCCCTTGTGGGTCGTTTTCGGTAGCATCCCCCGTCCTTGCAAGTCTATCACTGACGTCGGGGCCCAGGCACAGCCACACTACAACCCCGGGTCTCAACCCCGGGTCTCGACCCCAAGTCCCAAACACACGTTCACGTACGGCCTGGGGGCCCCAAGCCGACCACAGTCCATTTTCCCCTCCGCCCCGGAAATCGGCCGGTACCCAACTCCACCACCAACTGGTCTGAAGGGGGCCTCCAGCCCGGCGCCCTCCCTACACCCATTCTCCCTCCCTCCCTCCGTTCGTCCACCGCGGGCAGCCGCCCCCAGCCTCGGGCGGCCCGCAGCGCGCGGAGGCCCGGGCGGAGGCCAAGGGAGCCCCGCAGCTCAGGGCGCCGGGCGCAGGGCGCACAGACCTGATGCAGGGCGGTGAGTCCGTCCACATTGGCGTAATTGATGTCGGCGCCGCGGTGCAGCAGCTTGAGGACCTCATCCGTGTCGCCGCTGGAACAAGCAGCCAGGAAGACGGCGCCATCGTCGAACTTCACCTTGGTCTTCTGGCGCTTCACCACGGGAGGCTCGAGGTCCGTCTCGGAGCCGATCCAGCGCTTCAGCTGCTCGTTCCGCTTCTGCTTCGCGTCCGCCATCTTCATCCCCTCTCCTGCCGCCGGGTCTTCTTATCGCGCGGGGGGAAGGGGGAGGCGGAGAGGGAAAAGAGGGGAGGCAGGGGGTGTGTGACTGCTTCTGTGAGTGCGGGCCAGAGCAGGGCTGGGAGCCGGGAGGAGCCGCGGAGACTTCCAGTATCCCACAGAGCACTGGGGCGGCGCGCCCGGCCGAGCGGACCTCCCTTTCCACCACAGAAGCCCTCCCGCCCCCGGCCGGCCACCCGTCACCGGCCGCCAATCTAACGTAATTTCGCGAGATCCGGGCAGGGAGGCGCCCAGCGGCCAGGACGCATGCGCCGTCGGGCCGCGCCGCCTCAGGAAGAGCGCTCCCGCGAACTGCGGCGGGGGCGGCCAGGCCACCGGAGGGAAGCGGGTGTGGTCCAGGCCGCCGGGGCTGCTGGGGATGGGACCAACCTGGAAGGGCGGAGACAGGGGAGGAAGGTGGTTCTACCGGGCTGAGGTTCCTGTGGTTCCGGAGGCCGGCAGTCGGGCGGTACGGCGGCCGTACGGGGCAGTCTGGCTGCCAGGGCTGTCACGGCTCTGCCGAGTCGTCGGCTGCATTATTTGAATGGAATGGAGGATAGGTTGTGAATTAAGCGCTTGTGATTTCTCTTTCTGAGGAACTGGGATGAATTTGGGCCTGTCAGTATGGATAAGAACCTTTTGAAAGTGGGGTCTGTTGTAGCGAAGGGCTTTGGTGGTATCCAGATCTCAGCAGAGGTGACCGCTGGTGACCGGGGGGCGCCCTGCGGTAATTGCGGTGGCTTCCTGCCAGCCTCCACTATAGAAACGTCTTTCCTCTTACGCCTTTTCTTCTTGTTACTTTTTTGTTTCTTGTTTTTTCTTTCTTCAGTGCTTTAAGCTTGTCTGTTATTACCCGTGAGCTCAGCCCTGTTACTAGTCCTGACCTTTTTAGGGATTTCTGTTCCTGCTCCATCGCTTTCTAAGGATGGGTAAAGACCCAGCTGCTTCTCAAGTTCAAAAGGAAAGTTAATATTACACAATTAATTCAACCGGTATTTATTGAATACTTACTATTAGCCAGACATTGTTCTAGGCACTATGGATAGAAGAATCACGATAATGACATATTTAAACCACTTCTTGAGGTCACGTGTTCAAAAAAAGGACATAATTCATCACACAGAAGTCTTTTTAATTTTGTCTTTATGATGATACCACACACCATTTGTAACAAATACTAATGTGTTTAAATTTTGTTTTAATTTTTCTGTTAAAGTTGATGTTCAATATTAGTTACAGGTATACAAAATAGTGGTTAGACATCTGAGTATAAAGTGATCCTTTCCAGAAGTCTGTTAACCACCTGGCACCATACACAGTTATTATAATATTATTGACTGTATTTCCTATGCTGTACTTTATACCCACAGGACTTGTATAACGGCCAATTTGTACTACTTAATCCCTTCACCCTATCCACACCCCCTACCCCCCAATAATGTTTTTGAGCTATTTTCGATCTCCACCAATTGATATTGTTCTAAACGTGCCACTGTTTTCATCTACTGTTTTTCAGAGCATTTAGAGGCAAAATAAAAACTTGACCACTGTACCATTGACTGGAACTTTAGGGATCACTAGACTGAGTTCCGAAAGACTAACTGACATAATTTCTTACTCAGCATCAGGAACAGAATTTGTTCAATAAATATGCACCTGGACAGGGTCAGGGGTCCCCAAACTTTTTACACAGGGGGCAAGTTCACTGTCCCTCAGACCAGACCGTTGGAGGGCCACCACATACAGTGCTCCTCTCACTGACCACCAATGAAACAGGTGCCCCTTCCGGAAGTGCAGCGGGGAGCCTGATAAATGACCTCAGGGGGCCACATGCGGCCAGTGGGCCATAGTTTGGGTACGCCTGTATTCTGCAGATACAGCAGTGACAATTAAGCTTTTCTTATTCTCCAACAGAGTAATCACAGCCTATCCTGTTGAGAAATAAAATAGTCGAGTAAAATGTGACTAGGAAACAACCTGCCTGTAAGACTGAATTTTCTAAGCTGCAATTACTGAGATAGTAATAGAACCCGTTAGGATGAAAGTATTTACTCTGAAAGTTTGTAGAAATAGAAAGTGAGTATAACATGCATAAAATGCATCAGTGGTAATATCGGACTTTTGAATATGATGATGTTAGGTGATGATGAATTCTGCTAGCACTAAAATACAAAATTGCTATTCACTTAAAAAAACTCCAGACTATAGCTCTTAAAAGATAGGAATTTGAGGATTACCTTGTCAGCTACTCCTTCTACCTATAAAAACTGACAGCTTATCTTACTCTTTTCCAAGAATGTTATGGTTTATTTAATAGCTCTTTAAAGTACTTTGTAATATAGATTGCTATCTCAGGTTTTCATTTAAGTATCAGTTTGGTGGGAAGTATGCTATTTCTATTCAAGCACTTCAGGATATGAAATTAATAAACAAAACGAGCTCATTAATGAATAGTTACTCTATTTCCCCATGTATAAGACACTCCCGTGTATAAGATACACCTTAATTTTGGGGGCCCGAAATTTGAAAAAAAAAAGTATTACATAAAGTTATTGAACTCAAGTTTAATTCATCATAAAATTCATGTAACTCCTCATCACTGTCAAAACTCCCATTAGCTTGTCCTCATCTGTGTCTGATGACGAATCACTGTCTTCAACAATGAGTGTAAAAGCAAGTGCGAAAAAGTGGGAAATGCAAGTAAAAAAAAATCTACAACTGCTGTATAAGGCATACCCAGTTTTTAGACCCTAAATTTTTGGAAAAGGGTACGTCTTATACATGGGGAAACATGGTAAGTATCAGTTCCCAAAAGGGACCAGACAAAAACAAAACAAAAACCCACCTGGGCTATTAATGTATGCAAATTTCACTATCACTTTCCTTCCCCAGCTCTACTTCCTAGTTCTATGTTCATCTCATTGGAAGCACTCTTCAACTGCCACTGGCTTTGGTTTTCTTTTTTGTAATGTTGTTATTGAATTAATGACATTGAAGACCTATGGCTAATTCCAGAACAGGTCAAACTTTAAAAAACCACACAGAGCCAGTTGTTAACCTGAGTAGCTAAGTGAACTTAAAATTTTTAGCAGAAGAAGAAATTGAGAAATGCAAATATTTTCATTTCCTAATGGCCTCTAAGTAGATTGGGGTGTGAGGATACTTTTAGCATCTTCAAAGCAACTGAAGCCTTAAAATAGAAGTCAAACATTAATTTGCTAATTGTTTTTCTTTGTTGCAGCAAATCATTAATCATGTTGGGGTAATCCACGCATATCTTTATCAAAGCTTAATTACATTACAGATATCCCCTACTAACCATCAATTTATTTGTTAATTATGTTCAATTTGAAGAACTTTTAATTAAATTATAAATTTAAATGCACACACGCAAAGCTTGGATCTTATCTCTTTGCTCTCTCTCTGATGGACCATCACCTAAAGAGTCCAGTGTAATCTGTTGCTATAGTTAGAGTCAAGTTTATTTTTAGCAAAACAACTGGAGAATGTAATACAAATCTGTATGTAAGGCCTTAGTACCAATTTAAGCAATGTGAAGGTTTATTTATCCATTTATTACTGAACTTAAACATGAAAATATTATTTGATTATGTTGCAATATGTGAACATGGACAAGAAAAGGAAAATTTTAAAGTCAACCCAAGCAAAAATACAAACTTCAGAAGTTTGTATTTTTTGTTCATAAAAGGTTAATTAATTGCCATTTGGTAAAAAACAAAACAAAAAAAGTCACCTTTTTTACATGTAATAATTTAGTTTCTGTTGTAAAGAAAATACCAACTCTTGTGATCTAAGTTGTTTCTTTGCATGTTTAATTGGAAGTCCACTGCTTTGCTGACCATTACATTCTTTATAAAATAATTATGAAGGTATGTATAATTAATACAATGTAATATACTAAAAGTTCTTATAAACCAACTTTCTGTTCAGTAAATCTTTTTTTCCCATTTTTATTATACAGTTGGAAATGTATTTTGGTACAAAAATGTACATTATATATTGATAGATATTTTTAAGTCATATATTTAAGTTCTTACCCCAGTCCAAACCTGAGATTCTAACTTACATTTATACATTTGAGAATAGAATAGTTAGCAGGCAGTTTGGTCTTTTCTCCTGTACTCTACACCTGAGCTAGGCTCTCTTCCACTGTATAATTATTTCTTTCCAATGTTGTTCTTAGGAACTTGAAGAAAAGTTTATAATTTGCTAGCATTATAAAATAGTTCTACCCAGGTAGTTGACTGAAACCAACACTGAACCACCCTAAATTACTTTAGACTTCACTTTTAGACCAATCCTAATTTCTGGGTCATAGCATCTAACCCTTTGCCTTACCTGTGGGTTACGATGTCAGCCTCATTCCCCAGACCCAATAGCTCTTTCACTATGAAAGTCAGCTCGCTTTTACCTATTCACTGTATATTCTCTGTTCCATCTATCTTCTTCCCAACAACCTAATCCCAGGGCAATTTCTTGTGGCTGATATATCCACGAAGCTCTTTTGGTCCCCACAAGTAGGGAATCAGATGAGTGTCTGACAACACTCCAAAGTACAGGCATATTTCTAAGGTGATAACTTGCCTCTCATGCACATGACCTGCAACCTGTTTCATTGTCAGTGTCAGAACATCACGTGGCCATTCATATAAATTGTTTAATTTAGTGTTTCCAAAACTGTCATCATTTTTGCTTGATCCAGGAAGTACAAACATTATTAACAAATACTATATTATTAATAAACATTGTTAAAAATCTTTTAAGAAACTTAGTTTTATTTTAAAAGGGAACATATCCTTTGTAAGTAGAAAAAATTTCCAATTGGCAGAAAGAAAAGACCTTAAAAACAAGTGCAGTGAAAACAAAATGTTACTTCAGTTAGGGAGCCAATCAAGGATCTGAGCTCACAGCTCTCAATCCTTTTTATCAGAGGATTGGTAAGGTTTGTACATATTAGTTTCAACCTGACATTTTCCTACTTAATGTAATTAGGTAGATTAAAGATTATTGAAAAAGAAAAGCATTTTTGCTGAGTGGCTTCACTGCTGTTTTAATGTCCCATCCATCTAAAATTACCTCGTGTAGATCAGGGCAAGCAGGAGCCAAATGACAAGGAGGAGGATTAAGCCCACCCATCCCCTCTGGACTGGGGGAGTGTCTAATTTTCCAGTCAGATAATAAAACAGATGAACACTTTAAAAAATAATAAATAAAATTACCTCATGTACCACCAAGTATAGGAAGCACTGGCTGGTTTAAATTACTATGTATAATAATTATTATAATTAATGCAGTGAAGGTTACAGGAAAGGCCTTTGTGGCACACCCATATCGGGATACCATGGCAAGCTACTGGAAGGCCAATTTATATGAAAGTATCTGTGGGCTTTGGGTGAAAAGATGAAGGGAATTTAACAATTAAGAATCATCCTCCGGAGCGCTGAAATTACAAGAATAACTAAAAGCTGCTTCAACAACTGGAGGGAGACTTTAGGTGCACGAGTACTATCTTGGTATACCAGCATTCAGTTGACGGATTCATTTATATGTCCTTCAACTTAAATCCTAGGGAAAGCTTCTAAATACCTCCAGAGAACACAGTTCAAAACCGGACAGAGTGGGGCACTATTCAGAATAAACATGTACCGTGGTAATCAACATAGCATCCCTGGTAATGACTATGTTTAGTTTTGGCAGGTGGGAGTAATATCAGCGCCATGTGGTTGTTTTAAGATTAAATGAATAATGTATGTGAAAAAATAGAGATCTTAATTGTTTCTTTTTTTGTGTGTGTATTTGCCTCTTTTCCTTCCCTCATTTAAGCTGATAGCAACTCTGCCTCCTTGCCTCAGGGGATGTTTGTGGCAGGGAAGAAAGCAGAAGTCACTTTCAAAACTCCTTCCCTCCTAACTTGAAATGGTCACCCCCTAATTTCTATTTAATGAGTTTAGGGCTAGTAATATGGTTGGAAGTAGTGTACCACGTGGCTAGAAATTTAGTTGTATAGTATTATAAATCAATGCAAACAGGAATATTTTCTAAATTTGTTTTTGTCACTTTAGAAAATGTTAATTCCCCTGGCCAGTTAAGTCAGTTAAGAGCGTCATCCTGAAACGACAGTGTTGCAGGTTTGATCCCTGGTCAGGGCACACAAAGGAAGCAACTTATGACTTACTCTCTCTGTCTCAAAAAAAAAAAAAAAAAAAAAAGAAGCCCTGGCCGGATAGCTGGGTTAATTGAAGCATAGCCCTGGAGCGTGGAGATTGGCGATTCCATTCCCGGTCAAGGTACATACAGGAGGAGCTCAATTTCTTGAGCTCTTTCTCCCAGCTTCTCTCTCTCAAAAAAAAGTTAATTTATAATATATAATATTTTTATTTAAGGTGGAGAAAGAAGGACCAAACAGAGAGATTCTGCCAAGCCATACTTGGGTACTGTCATGGGCAAGAAGGATTCACTGAGAGAAGAACTGATGCCCAGGCTAACAGGATGAGAAGGACGGTGATGTATCTTTAGAGCAGTGCAGATTTGCTCCCTGATCCCTGGAAGTGTCCTCAGAATGTTACAGGATCTCAGGCTGGAACCTAGGCCTGAATCTCCCACTAGGGACTCCTACTAGCCAAACATGGTTGTGCCACAAACTTGGCCAGTGCTACAGTCTGAATGTTTATGTCCTCCAAAAACTCCATGTTGAAATCCTGATCCCCAGGGCAGTAGTATTAGTAGGCAGGACCTTTGAGAGGTTGTTAGGTCATATTACCGCCCTACCGAAAGAGGCCCCAGAGTGTTCCCTGGCTCCTTCCACCATGTGAGGCCACAGTGTAAAGATTACCATCTTCAGGTAAGCTCTCACCACACACCAAGCCTTATGAGCTTCCAGAACTGTGAGAAATCAATATTTGTTTATAAACTGCCTAGTTTAGGGTATTTTGTTAATAACAGTCTGAATGGACTAAAATATATAGCTGGAATGTAGCAGTTTGGTAGACATGATATAGATTGGTCAGTACATACTGACCCCTATTATTTATCAGTTGTTATTCAAATATAAGTATAGTGAAAAAATTAGGTCAAGAGAGAAAGTAAAAGACAATGTTTAAAGTTACTTGTAAAGCCAGTAGCCATGGCCACCATCACAGCCGCCTGGCCTGTGCAGGTTCGCATTTGATTTGAACAGACAATAATGAAACAACAGAGCCAAGAACTGGTGGGCCATCATCTTTATCCTAGCTTGCACCCAGTGGGCAAGAAATACACACAGTGGGAAAACACTTCCCTTTCCATTCAGGGTTCCCAAAGCCACTGACTTATCCGAGTTTCCTAGAATCAAAGTTTTCTACCTCACCAGCCTTATTCAGCTCTGTTCCCCATCTCCTTCTCTCTTCACAAACTCTGCATAAACTGGCTTCTCCTTCAGCACTCCGCCATCTTGGCTGCTTCTCCTCTCCTCAATATGGCCTTTCTCTGCTCTCCTTTCTCTGCTCTCTTCTCCAGTGCTAATCTCAGGAACCGAGAGAGAGCAAGCTCCTGGTCTGCCCCATTTTATAGTGTAGAAATAAAAACCTTTACCCAATATACAAACAAGGAAGTTTCTGATACAAAGTCACTTAGGGTAGGAAAGGCTTAGTCTTAAAACTAAGCCTTAGAGTATAACAATCCTGCCTGCTTACAGCCTGTCCCCCATACCCAATGCAAACTATAAGCAAGCAAACCTATATATCATGTTTGTAAACTTATTTGACCAACACTTGTCAGTTAAAGGGATGTGCTGATAGGGAAGAGGAATTACTTTACATTTTTTAAATTTTATTGATTTTATAGGGAGAGGAAGGGAGAGAGAGACGGGAACATAAATCTGCTCCTGTATGTGCCCTGACCAGGGAACCTAACCTCAACGTCTGTGCTTTGGGCCCATGCTCCAACCAACTGAGCTATACAGCCAGGCAGAAGAAGAATTACTTTAATTAGTTCATCAATCAAGTTCTGAGCTGAGGGGGTATCCAGGTTTTGTGGTGCCTGACATTGGTACAGTTTTGGGATTCTTCTTGAAAAAGGATATACAATCGCAAATTCTCAACTAAGTATAGGACTTTGGAAAGAACTCATTTAATTGAGAAGCCTTGACGTTGTACAGTAAATCTGTCCTTAGCTGGGACTTAAACATCAGGAATATATCTGAAGAGGTCATCCAGGCTAGAATAAATGTTCCATTAACTAGTTTGCACATTAACTAGTGTGCAAACATGACTGGTGACCATAATAACACTATGTGGCATGATCTCAGAAAGTTGTCACATCTCTGGTAGAGGTGAAAGACCTCCAAGAATGACTGATACAGAGTTTCTTACTAGCCAGCAGTGAAGGTTGAAATTAAGTTCTTTATTGAAAATTAGAAAAGATGAGTCTTTAAGTGAAATTTACTCCCAATACATATGTAGTGGACATACAGTTCATTTTCTATTGATGCTATAAGAAATAACTAGTATAAGATGTCATCTAGGTAACATCTAGTAATAATATTCATTTATTATTTCACAGGTCTGTAAATCAGAAGTCCAGATGGGCTCAGTTGGGTTTTGAGCTCAGGGTATCACAAAACCAAAAACAAGGTGTCAGCCGGGCTGGGTTCTTATCTGGAGGTGTTTTGGAGCTCATTCAATCTGCAATTGTAGGTCTGAGGTCCCCATTTCCTTGTGGGTGGTAATCCGTGAGTCCCTTTCAGCGCCTATGGGCCTCTGTTTTGTACACATCACCCCTTCCACCCTCAAAGCCAGCAGGGGTAAAATCCTTTTCATGCTATGCTTCCTCTTTTTGACTTCCCCTTCCCTTTCAGATACCTGAGAGAGGTATCTGTTTTTAATAATTGCTGGGATTAGATATTGTCCCTATTTTAAGGTCAATTGACCCTATAGCAGAGCCTAATAGTAGGAGAGATACCATATTTACAGGTTCCAAGGATTTAAGCAGGAACATCTCTGAGGGACTGTTTTAGAAATCCTGATTGACACAGGCTCAATAAATAATAGTTCCTTAACATGTTATGTTTCAGTGAAAATTCCTTGATCACCTACTATAATCCAAGAACTAAGTTTTAAAAAATGAATTAAGACATTGTGTTTTAGGTTAATGAGTTTACACATTAGTAGAAGAAAGTGACACTGAAAAACATAATTTTTTTTCTTTTATTTTTGGGTGAGAGGAAGGGAGATAGTGAGGCAGACTCTCTCATACACCTCAACTAGGATCCACTAAGCAACCCCATCCCAGGGCTAATGCTTGAATACCAAACTATTTTTAGCACCTGAGACTGATGCGTTTGGACCAACTGAGCCATCCTCAGTGCCTGTCCATGCTTGAACCAATTGAACCACTGGCTACAGGAGGGGAAGAGGGAGAGAAGGGAGAGAGGGAGAGGAAGAGAAGCAGGTGATCACTCTGAGTGCCCTGAACAGGAATCGAACCCAGGACGTCCATAGGCTGGGCTAATGCTCTATCCACTAAGCCACTGGCCAGGGCTGAATAACATAATTTAAATGCGACAAGAGTTAATAGTTATACTAATTGTACTAAGTGCCTATTCATTTTATATTAAGCAATACACACATACACACACACACACGAAGAGATACAGATGAAGCAGTGTATACTGTTGTAGCACAGAAGCGTGTACTTTGTGGGAGGGCCTAAACGGAAGGGCAGAGGAGTGTAACCTGTTAAGGAAATCTTTGAGAATGCAATGATACATAAACTCATCCTTAAGGAAGAGTAGAAAATGGCTAGGTACAAATATGATGTGTATGTGTGTAGGAGGTAGAGAGTGGGGATTATATATGAAAAGGCAGAAAGGGACTGTTAAATACTATGAGAACACAATAAATCAAGAAAATCATAGCAGTACAAAGCTGGGGAAATAGAAAGTAACCTTATCATGGAAGATCTTGTATGCCAAGGGGCATATTTATCATAAAAACCATAGAGCTGACTGAGGACATTTTAAAGAATTACACAGAACTAGTCAGCGTAGCTCAGATAGCTATAGATAAAATGTGAAGAAAACTTAATTTGTCTTTGAAACTTTTCTCTCCTTCCCAAGCATTTATCCTGTGACTCATTCTTACTATTAGCAGATAAATCAATCATTGGCATAAACTAATAATTTAAATCTTAGCTAATGAAGCTTAAAATATGACCTATCTCACTTTAAAAGAAAATTCTCAAAGAATGGCATTGGTACGATGACAAGCCACCAAAACCCTCATATATTTTGACAAGAATGGAAAGTGCTTTTTCTTTATATTTGAAAGACTAGTTTAAATGGCAGCTGGAGTTGTAGAGGGAAACTAATGGGATGATCTGAGGACTGTGTGTCCTGCTCTCTTTCTCTGTTCATTTGTCCATTCTAATTGCATGTAGAATTCTGGGCATATCCTACTGGGCTGTCCCCGTTCCTACTTCAGTCAAATGTTCTGGCTCCACTACATGACCTCACAGTTCATTGGAACTTGCAGAAAAAATTTATTTCTACCTCACCCTCAGAATTTATAGATAACAAACAAAGACTTGGAGCACCAGTATAAGACAGTGGAGACTTGTGATTAAAAATTAATACTAAAAAACTAAGAGAAGATGAGATATAAAATAATATGTAGATAACCAATTAAGTTTAAGTTAAATATACATATACACACATACATCTGATTTGTTTTATTTTTTATTTTTTTAGATTTTTATTTATTTAGAGAGAGAGAGAGAGAGAGAGGAAAGAGATAGAAAGAACAGGGGGAGGAGCAGGAAGCATCAACTCTCATATGTGCCTTGACCAGACAAGCCCAGGGTTTCGAACCAGCGACCTCAGCATTCCAGGTCGATGCTTTATCCACTGCACCACCACAGGTCAGGCTGTGTTTTGTTTTTTAAATTTCACCTGGCTGGCATGCTTTTCCTCATCCATTAATAGTAATGCATAGGTGTAAAGCCAGTTGCCACGGCCACCATCACAGCAGCCTGGCCCATGCAGGTTTGCATTGGATTCGGACAAACGGTAATGAAACAATGGAGCCAAGAACTGGTGGGCCATCATCTTTATCCTAGCTTGCACCTGGTGGGCAAGAAATACACACAGTGGGAAAACACTTCCCTTTCCTTCCGGGCTCCCAAAACCACTGACTTATCCGAGTTTCCTAGAATCAAAGGTTTCTAGCTCACCAGCCTTATTCACCTCTCTTCCCATCTCCTTCTCTCTGCACAAATTCTGCACAAACTCTACACAAACTGGCTTCTCCTTCAGCACTCCGCCATCTTGGCTGCTTCTATCTTCTCCTCCATGTGCCCTTTATCTGCTCTCCTCTCTGCTCTCCTCCTAGAATATAATCCCTCTTCTCCCGAACAACCCTGATCTCTCCTTTTTAAAACCTTTTGGTGCGAAAGCCCTCCCCCAACACACATTAATACAATCACGCCTATCCCAAGTAAGAAGGGCAATTAATACTAACACCTGGGTGACGGGATTTCATGTGGGCAGCGCCATCTTTAACAAAGTGAGCATAATGTATTTCATCTGCCCAACAATAGGTTTTCCTGGAAGGGAGAGGAGATTATTTATTTCATGGCACAGAGTTTTGGAATTATCTGTTAAGATTCTCTGGCCACAAGTAGATACATGAACGGGTTTTAGATTGCAAATAAGAGGCTAATGCTGTCTATTTGTACTATTTTATTGCTGTGCAACAAATGACCACAAATTTGATAGCTTAAAACAGGGGTAGTCAACCTTTTTATACCTACTGCCCACTTCTGTATCTCTGTTAGTAGTAAAATTTTCTAACTGCTCAACAGTTCCACAGTAATGTTGATTTATAAAGTAGGGAAGTAACTTTATAAAATTTATAAAGCAGAGTTACAGCAAGTTAAAGCATATAATAATAATTACTTACCAAGTACTTTATGTCGGATTTTCACTAAGTTTGGCAGATAAATCTTTATAAAACAACTTACTATAGTTAAATCTATATTTTTGTTTATACTTTGGTTGCTCCGCTACCACCCACCATGAAAGCTAGAATGCCCACTAGTGGGCAGTAGGGACCAGGTTGAGTATCACTGGCTTAAAACCACAAATTTTTAAATCAGTTTCTGGGGGTCAGGAATCTGACACATTGTAGCTGTAACATCTGCTTAGAATATTTTAAGGTTGAAATCAAGATGTTGCCAGCTACCTCCTCAACTGAGGCTTGGGGTTCTTTTCCAAGCTCACTGATTATTGGCAGCATTCACCTCTCTGTAGTTGTGGAAATGAGGCCCTCATTTTCTTGCTGGCTATTAGCTGGAGGCTGTTCTCAGATCCTAGAGTCTGCCTTCAGGTCCTCGCCAGGTGGCTTCCTTCATGGGCAGCTCACAACACAGTGTTCAGGCCAGCAGGAGAATCTCCCTCCAGGGAGGCCAAGTTCCTCTTTCACGAGCCTTTTCTATTAAGTCAGGCCCACTCAGGATAATCTTTAAAAAATTACATTTTGAGATTTTAAGTTAAAGAATATTTTTAGCCTGATCAGGTGGTGGCACAGTGCATAGAGCATTGACTTGGGACACTGAGGACTCAGGTTCAAAACCCCTGAGACCCTCAGCTTGAGCACAGACTCATCCAACTTGAGCATGGGCTTACCAGCTTAAGTGTGGGGTTGCTGGCTTGAGCGTGGGATCATAGACATGACTCCATGGTCATTGCTTTGAGCCCAGAGGTCGCTGGCTTGAGCAAGGGATCAATGGCTCAGCTGGAGCCTCATGGTCAAGACATGTATGAGAAAGTAATCAATGAACAACTAAAGAGCCACAACTATGAGTTGATGCTTCTCATCTCTCTCCCTTCCTGTCTGTCTCTGTCTTGCTAAGAAAAAAAAAGATTTTTTTTGTTATTTATGTTCTAAGATGTGGTAATAATGTTGTGATTATAGAATCTGTCCTTAATTCTGGGAGATGCATCTATAAAGTCTCATGATTTTGACCACTTTGTTTTAACTGGTCGGCAAAATAAAAGAACAAATATATACAAACATACATAAGTAGATTAAGCAAATTGGCAAGATATTAACAATTTCTGAACCTAGCTAATGGGTATTCAAGTGTTCATTATACTATTTTTTTTAAATTTTTTCATAGAAAAATATTGGGAGAAAAAAGATCCTATTGTGTGTGGTTTGTAGTTTTGTTTGTTTTTATGTCCAGGGGCATTTGGAAATGAGAATGGGTATATTTCTGGTTATCAAAATGACTGGTGAGCACTACTGGGTTTTACTGAGAAGGGAGGTGGCAGGGTGCTAAATAACTTGTAATGTGAGGGAATTCTCCACACAAGAATGAATCAGGTTTTCAAAATGCCAATACCTCCCCTGTTGAGAAATACTAAAAGTAAACTAATAAATAGCTCTTCCAAAAAATCTTCTCTTAACACTGTATACAATTCTAGTGTTTCTTTTAATCCACAAAAAATAATCAGATATTATGGGAATGTGCTGTGAAAACATGCAGAGTTAGGACAACAATAAGAGACAGCAAGGTGCCCTAGGGCGAAAGCCCAGAAAGGACGGGAGTCCAGGGGCCTCTCTGACCCTGTACTGGACACAGTGCACGCTGGAAATAGCAAAACAGCAGGATAAGATTTAGCAACAAAAAAATGTTTAGGCTCTCAGAACAGAGATTAGGAATCAGCATGTTCCTTGTCCTTTATTTATTTCACCCCCTGAAAACTTCTGCTTCGCTGGGTTATTTGGGGCTTCAGTCCTTCGATCTGCTGACCAGGACTGTTGTCTCCTCTTGGCCCCTTGGTTCATTTCATCTGGTCTCCAAGTAGTTTTTGACATTGCGACAAAATAGAGTAACTTTACTTAGAGTTTCTACTTTCTCATTTTTTACTCATTCCTTAATTCACTCTCATTTGGTTTCACAACCACCTTCCCTTAAAAACTGGTCTTATCAGATGGCCACTGATGTTATTGCTAAATGCCATGGACATCTTGCAGTATTTGCCAAGATAAATACTTCCTCCTTCCTGAAAATTTCCCTCAACTCCATGACACCACTTTCTGTAAGATTTACTCCAAATTTTCTGACTTCTTTTAAAACTCCTTTCATACACTCTTTTATTCGCTTACATCTTATTTCACAGGATTTCATTTGTAGCCTTCTTTTTTTCCCCTTTACGAAGTTTTTCTCAGATCCCCACTTCAAGGCCAGATATTGCATCTAATTTCAATACCTATTTCTACAATTGCCTGCTGACATAAAATACCCAAGTGCTAAACACAAAATGAAACTTTGCTCCTTACATACATTTGCTTCTTCTCTTAGTCTTTATTTCAAGTAATGGTTGGATTTTACTTAATCTTTTGGGAGCCCCTGTAAAGACACCTATCCTAGAAGACAAAGGAGGTTAGGAGTGGGAACAGGGGTGGTTTTTGGAAGGAGATGACTCTTAAGGGAGGTAATTCCTCAAAGAGGAATTTCATGAGGTGTTTGGCAGTGATGCAGTGTGAGAAAAATGATAATTCATCAGAGAGTCAGAGGCAGAAATACAACAGCAAGTACAACTCATATCTCCTGGAACTGAAGGAAATTCACAATTGATGAAGCACACATCTTTTTTGGGGGAACAACTGGCATTACACAGGGTTGAAAAGGTAGGCAGGATATGGATTATGAAGAGCCTTTTATTTATTTATTTATTTATTTATTTATTTATTATTATTATTTTTTTTGTATTTTTGTATTTTTCTGAAGCTGGAAATGGGGAGAGACAGTCAGACAGACTCCCGCATGCGCCCGACCGGGATCCACCCGGCACGCCCACCAGGGGGCGACGCTCTGCCCCTCCGGGGCGTTGCTCTGTTGCGACCAGAGCCACTCTAGCGCCTGAGGCAGAGGCCAAGGAGCCATCCCCAGCACTCGGGCCATCTTTGCTCCAATGGAGCCTCCGCTGTGGGAGGGGAAGAGAGAGACAGCGGAAGGAGAGGGGGAGGGGTGGAGAAGCAGATGGGCGCTTCTCCTGTGTGTCCTTGCCGGGAATCGAACCCAGGACTCCTGCACGCCGGGCCGACGCTCTACCACTGAGCCAACCAGCCAGGGCCATGAAGAGCCTTTTATGCCATGCTCAGGAGTTTGGATTTTGTCCTATCAATCAGGTCAGAATTGATTGATTGCCCACAGGTTACAGAAGTGGTTTCTCTGGATTATACTGTATGTGTGTGTATGTGTATTAACTGAATTAGTTGTCAACATTTAAAAATTGAGAGCCCTTGCCGGTTGGCTCAGCGGTAGAGCGTCGGCCTGGTGTGCAGGAGTCCCGGGTTTGATTCCCGGCCAAGGCACACAGGAGAAGCGCCCATCTGCTTCTCCATGCCTCCCCCTCTACTTCCTCTTTGTCTCTCTCTTCCCCTCCCACAGCCAAGGCTCCATTGGAGCAAAGTTGGCCCGGGTGCTGAGGATGGCTCTGTGGCCTCTGCCTCAGGCGCTAGAATGGCTCTGGTTGTGGCAGAGCGATGCCCCAAGAGGGGCAGAGCATTGCCCCCTGATGGACATGCCGGGTGGATCCCTGTTGGCGCATGCGGGAGTCTGTCTGACTGCCTCCCCGTTTCTGGCTTCGGAAAAAATACCCCCCAAAAATTGCGAAATTTCACATACAAATCTGGATTTCTAGCCTCTCCTGAAGAATTGTGAGTTCTGACCACATTTTCCCCAACTTGACAGACTCTGCTCACCCTTCTGCAGTAGTTTCCATCTGACCTGCTTTATTCAACTGTTACTTAGGCAACCTGCATGGTCCCTGTGGCCATCAGCAATTGCTACTTTGGTTTCACACGATGGGGAGCCACTGAAGAACAGCTGTCAGGGGAGTAGTATCATCAGATATTGGGTCAGAAAGATAATTCTGAAAAAAACATCGAGGTTAGATTCTGAGGCATACGGAAAGGCTGCCATGAAGAAATGAAACGAGATTCTGGAGCATGGGTCTTGTACTCGAGAGCCGTTCTGGTGTTTTTCCTGTGGCACTCTCTCCGGCGTCCTTAATCTTCAACACTCCATCACAGTTCAATCCTGTGTACCTCATTTCTAGAGATGAATGCTAATATAGTGTAGTTTTCTCTAATGTAAAGGCTTTTGGTATGTTATTAATTCTGGAGACAGATGTTTCCTCTTGCCGGGGTAAGGGAAAATAAAAAAGAGTAATACTAATCTTTTGAAGTTGTTCTGTATCTTGATTATGGTGGTGGTTTCCTGATGGCATACACTTGTCAAAATTCATAGAAGTGTATGTGAAAAAAGAGTGAAATTTCCTATAGGTAAATTACTCCTCATTAAGAAACAGCCAACTAGGTTCTAAGACTGTCAGTGTTGCAGCTAGAAAAACCCAAGCCATACTCATAAAGTCACATACATAACTTAGATGATAGTTTTCCCATTCAGATAGTAAATACTACTAATATAACCTTCAGGAGAGCTTATTCTCCTATTGAGAGCTTTGGAAGAAAACAGTGAAGTTCTCAAAAGCCATCTTACATTTGTTTTTTAGAAGTTTAAATTTAAACTCCAGTTTACAATATCAGACTGGTTAACTGAGATAGAATGCCTCCAAGGGAATCCCGAGTGAGTCTCACGTCCTGGAGTTCACACCCTTGTATGGTTCACTCCCACAGTGAAAAGGGCTGACTGTGTAACCAATAGGATAGCCTAGGTCAAAAAAGCATTAAAGTTTCTGACTTGCTCTCTCAGGAATCACTGGCTCTGGGAGAAGCCAACTGCCATGTTGTGAGAACACTCATGAAATTTTCCATATGAGGGAATCCTCTTGGAAAGGGATCCTTTAGCCTAAGTGACTAATGTCTTGAATACAAACTCTTAAGAGATCTAGAGCCAGAATCATCCAGCTATGCTGCTCCTAAATTCTTGACCCATAGATACTGTGAGATAATAAATGTTAATTATTGTTTTAAGTTGTTAAGTTTTAGAATAGTTTGTTACATAGTGACAGTAAAAACACTAGTATCTTATTTTTCTGAAACGTGTTTAAACCTAAATATTCCAGGCCATACTGCATTGATGTGGAGTGCAATCCACTGGAATTTTAAGCTTTGTTATATTAATTGATAAAGTGAGGATACTACAATATGTAGACTTGCACTGAGTCTAATTTCTAGTACTTAGAAGATGGTCAATATGCAATCATCGGAGAATATATTTTTAGTCAGAGAATGTTTATTCATAAAGAACTGAAAATCAAAGTAGCTTAAATAAAAACAGGATACATAGAAAGGATGAACCTCATAAAGATATCCAAGAGAAATACCTGGATTCTTGGGAATTAGAAAGTCATCAGGTAGTATATGTCTTCCTTCCTTTTATCCCTGCTTTTATCTATTATACTGTCTTTATGCATTTATTTCTCTACCTTCTTCTCCCTATATTTCTTTTTCTTTGAGTCTGTTTCTCTCTTTCTCTCCACATCTGTTTCTCCTTTCCCCACTGTTGCTTTAATTTTTGTTTCTCTTCTTTTCTTGTCCCTTTCTCTGCATCCATTCTTCCTCTTCTCTGAATATTTCCATCTCTCCTTCCCTTTCTCTTTGTTCCTAATATCCTCACCTCCTCTTCCCTCCTTCTTGCCTTCTCCTCTTCCTTCCCTATTCTCTTTACTCTTCTCCCCCTTTCCTTTTGTATTTCTTTTTTTATTTTGCATCACCTTTGTTTTAATTTCACTTACTAGGGTGCAGGGACAGGTGTACAACTCAATAAAACATCATCCGCACACTGCGTCATACGCTATTGCTCCATTCAAAGTCTCTTTTGTTCCCATTTACCCTCCTTTGCTCACCTCCTACCCCCACCCCCTTTCCCTCTGGCTAGCACCACAGTGTTGTCTGTGTCTATGTGTTATGTAAATATATATACATATATATTTATATATGTGTTATATATATATGTGTGTATATATATATATATATATATTTTTTTTTTGTTAATCCCTTCACCTTCTATCATCCTCCCTGTCCTCTAACAACTGTCAGTCTGTTCCATGTGTCCATGCCTCTGTCCTATTATGTTCGTCAGTTTAATGTATCATTACATTCCACATATAAGTGAAACATATGGTATTTGTTTTTCTCTGACTGGCTTATTTCACTTAGCATAATGCTCTCCAGGCCTATCCATATTTTGTGTCATCTTTTATCACTTACTCAATGTGTCTTCTTTACCCTTTTCTTCTGAAGGATGCCTGCCTTCAAACTTAAAATATTAGGAAGATTTCTAAAGTCAATTTAATAGCTCCCATCAAAGTGTTCTGAAATGCAGAACACCTCAGAACTCTGAAGATGATGAAACACTCAATTGTCTACAGCAGTGGTCCCCAACCCCTGGGCCACGGACCAGTACCGGTCCGTGGGCCATTTGGTACCGGTCCGCAGAGAAAAAAATAAATAACTTACATTATTTTCGTTTTATTTATATTTAAGTCTGAACGATGTTTTATTTTTAAAAAGTGACCAGATTTCCTCTGTTACATCCGTCTAAGACTCACTCTTGATACTTGTCTCAGTCACATGATACATTTATCTGTCTCACCCTAAAGGCAGGTCCGTGAAAATATTTTCTGACATTAAACTGGTCCATGGCCCAAAAAAGGTTGGGGACCACTGGTCTACAGCAGCATCTAGTGTCTGGAAGATGAGAAAGGCCTCAGAGAAGCCAATGTCAATGTCTCAAAAGCCCATGAACCTGTGTACCTGACACAAGAGAGTTCCTACCTTTTCCTATTCAGGTTCTCATTCTTAACCTGCCACAAATTAGAAAAAGAAGTGAGAGAAGGGTGTTCCTAAAGTCACGTTCTTGGCAGCAAATGACAGGTAACACCTGAAAAGCAAAAGATTATATAGATTAAAAACTATAACAGCAAAAAGCGGAAACAAGGACTGGGAAAATATAACAGCAGGAGTCCAATCAATGAACGGGCAAACAGACCTATACTCTTCAGTAGTCTGGAACAAATATTTGTTTCATAGTGAACACTCATTATAATAAACTGTGGGGAAAGTATCACATTTTATTTAGACAATTAAGAAGGAAGAAATATACTTTGAATATTTTGGTAAAATATTAAAAAGTGTGATCCTTTACATATAAGCTCTGGACATTGAGAAAATTTAGATGTAAGGAATATTGCACCTTCAGATAATTTAAATAAAATACTGATTATATTTAACAAAGTCTGTGAGAGCTTCTCCATTATTGTAGGAGAAAAAAGTAATAAATTCATAAATTTAACTTTTGGTAAAGTAGAATGTAACACATCCGAAGACACTAATGCCTTTAGAATTAGACATAGTAAATGATACACAAGTATGGGAGATCTGCATCAACCCCATTTTATGTACAAACATGAAACTGGTTCAACAAGTAGCTAAAACTTCCTTCTGCTCATGAATGTAAGTTAGCAAGTTTTACATTCCTTACTAGTTAATAGTAAAAATTAGGTATGTTTTCATTTTCTAGTTGGTTATAAGGTCCTTTAAGGCAGACTCAATTTCTTCTATGCTCCTATGTTGTGAAATATCATGTTTCTTACATTGTACAGGCTTGACAACTGCTTGTAGCTGATTAATCGATATACTGTAGCTTGCAATTGGAGCTGCATCAAACATAATAGACTCCTTTCAAATGTGCTATATACATGGACATTGCAATTATTTCTCAGGATCCATAGAATAATTTTTCCCAAATGCCCATCAAAGTTATTTTTTTAAAGATTTTATTTATTGATTTTACAGAGGGAGGGGCAAGAAATATGGCTTCAGTTTAATTCTTCTTTGCTTACTTGTTGCTTGTTGTGTGTGCCTTGACCAGGCAAGCCCAGGGTTTCAAACTGGTGACCTTGGCATTTCAGGTCCATGCTCTATCCACTGCACCATCACAAGCCAGGCCAGACTTGTTTTTAATAGTTTTCTTTCTGATTATAAGGCTAATTTTATCTTCATTGAAAAATTATCAAAAAAATCACAAAAATGAAATGGAGAAAATAATGTCATTACAATTCTATTATTCAGAGATCTGCTAACATTTTCATACAAAATGTTTTTTTCAGATTTTTTTCTTTGAATATATTCATGAACTCATGCATGCTTATTTGTTTATTTATTATCTTTATTGAGGTATAATGGACATAAATTAGTTTCAGATCTACAACATAATGATTTCAATATTTGTATATATTACAACGGACCAGCACAGTGAAGCTAGTTAACATCCATTGCCTCATATTGCTACAGATTTCTTTTTCTTATGGAAAGAACTATTAAGATTTACTCTTTTAGTCACTTTCAAATATTCAATACAATATTATTAACTGTATCACCATGCTGTACATTACATCCCATGACATTTATTTTATAACTGGAAGTTTGTATCTTTACACATCTCCCACCACTTCAGTCCTGCCTCTGGCCAACACCAATATGTACCTATGACTTTATTTGTTGTTGTTGTTTTTCAAGTAGATTTCACGTATAAGATATTTATTTGTCTTTCTCTGGCTGATTTATTTCACTTAGCGTTATATCTTCAAGTTCCATCCATGTGATCATGAATGACAAGATTTCCTTCCTTTTTTATGGCTAAATAATATTCAATCATAAATATATATGTGGTGTGTGTGTGTGTGTGTGCGTGTGTGTGTGTGATATCACATTTTCTTTATTCATCCACTGATAGATGCTTGGTTTAATTCCATATCTTGGCTATTGTAAATAGTGCTGCAATAAACATGTGGGGTGCATATATCTGCGTTAGTGTTTTCATATTTCTTGGATAAGTATCCAGGAGTGGAATTGCTGGATCATATAGTAGTTCTATTTTTAATATTTTGAGGGAACTTCATACTGTTTTCCATTGTGGCCATACCGATTTACATCCCCACCAATAGTGCATGAGGGTTCCCTTTTCTATACATCCATGCCAACACTTGTTATTTCTTGTCTTTTTGATAATAATCAACAGGTGTGATGTGATACCTCATTGTGATTTTGAACAGGTTTATTTTTAAAGGAACAAAAATGATAACATTTTACACATAGAGTTACTAACCATCTTTTTCATTTAGCCATATATCACGGACATCTTTCTATGTCGATGACAATGGATATGCCATTCTGTGTACTTTTTTTATTTAATCGATATTCTTTTGATGATTTTTTCAGGCTTTTTACAGATTTCTTTATTATAAAAAATATAAAGTTATACTTAACTGGCAGAGGAGATACCATGATCATGAAGGTAGTTTTCCCAGGGTGAGGCTAACCCATTGCATTCCAGGTGTGCTGACCCCTACAATTTCCCCAGATGTGGGAAACTCAATTGCATTACTTGTGGTAGTGAGGGACTGCATTCATGTTCTCCCCTGTTAAAAATAAATGGATAGTTTAACATCTTTGACTTACCTTTCTTAAAGAAAAACTTCTTGAAATGGAATGCACAAGAGAAGTTTAAGATCTGAGTATAAGATCAGTAAATACTGATTGATCATTAGACTATATGACTGATTCTAGGGATACAACTATTGTTTAGCTAACTTAGAATGGTTAATTTTTTAGTCATATGAAGATATATTATAAAAGTACATTTTTGAGGTACTTCTAATTAGCTCCATTGACAAGTAGTTTGAAATGGTTGTTTAGTAAGGAAAATAATTGAGAATCTTTGTGGTAAAATGTTAGATAAACTCAATACACTGTTAACCATCAAAGTTTGGATATCAACATCTGCAATAGGGAAATATGAAACCACAGTTCTTGTGGCTGATAAGAGCTGTGATGTTAAGCGTTAATAATGTTCCCCACCAATGATAGGCTCACTCATTATAACTGTAGTTGGGTTCTCACATATCAGTGGAAGTAGTAAATTCAAATTAAATTTTTTTTTTGGTAACTCAAGGATCTTGAGCAGATATTGACCTTTTACCCTTATGTGACGATCTATTAATAGTTTGTTTAGTTTTCTACATAGCTTTTTAATAAACTTATAGTCAGCCAAATTTATGAATTCTTAAAAGTATTATGTGAGACAGTTAATATAACAAAATTAACATAATGTTAAGGATCATGGATAAGTTTTGATATTTGGCAACTTGGGATAGAATCCTCCCATTTTCACTAGGGCAAGTAATAGCTTCTTTAAGCATTAGTTTTCTCATTTTTAAAAGTGGAATAATAATATAACCTTAGAGTTGGTGAGAGGGTCAAATTAAATAATTCAAGGTACCAGCCAGATGGTAAACAGTCACAAAATATTAGTCTCGCCCTGGCTGGATGCTCAGTTGCTTAGAACATAGACCTGATACACCAAGGTCATAGGTTCGATCTCTGGTCAGGACACATACAAGAATCGACCAATGATTGCATAGATGGCTGAAGCAACAAATTGATGATTCTCTTTCTTACTTTCTCTCTCTCTCTTTCTTCCCCTCTCTCTAAAATCAATCAATAAAATTTAAAAAATATTACTCTCTTTCTTATAATCATAATGATGGTCTACATCAACTCATTAATGTTATTGAGAGATGACTGTACAAACTTAATGATTATTGAATTAATTAACATTAAATTAATTCATTATGCATATAGAGTTTTGAATACTTTTTTGTATCCTTTTTTTTTTTTTTTTTTTTTCTGAAGCTGGAAACGGGAAAGACAGTCAGACAGACTCCCGCATGCGCCCGACCGGGATCCACCCGGCACGCCTACCAGGGGCGAAGCTCTGCCCACCAGGGGGCGATGCTCTGCCCCTCCTGGGCGTTGCTCTGCAGCGACCAGAGCCACTCTAGCGCCTGGGGCAGAGGCCAAGGAGCCATCCCCAGCGCACGGGCCATCTTTGCTCCAATGGAGCCTTGGCTGCGGGAGGGGAAGAGAGAGACAGAGAGGAAGGAGGGGGAGGGTGGAGAAGCAAATGGGCGCTTCTCCTGTGTGCCTTGGCCGGGAATCGAACCCGGGTCCCCCCGCACGCCAGGCCGACGCTCTACTGCTGAGCCAACCGGCCAGGGCCTTTTGTATCCTTTTTTAGTATAATCATATAAATATGTAAAACCACACTAATTTTATTGATTGTTATAAAGAATCCAGAATTAGGAAAAAGCATGAATTAGAGTTTTTAAAAAGTAAAATAGTTATATTACATTTAAATTTGTTTAATGACTTTAAGTAAACTAAAGGAGGGTTGTCAGTAAGTTCTTTCAGGGCATAGATTTTGTTATAGAAGTAAAACTAGTGCTTTTGCTCTTCCAGATTCCTCGTAAGTTATTGTGTGTTCTTGATACTTATTGCAGTACCAACACACCTGAAAAAGTAATATAAAACATTCTTCTCCCCAAACCTCATTTTCTTATAGAATATTTTACTCACAATTACAGACAAAATTTTTCAATCCATATTTTAAATAGCACAAGTTGACTTACTGTGATTTTCTCACAGTGTGAGAGTTCCTTATATAAGCTGGGTTAAAAAAATGGGTGAAAAATAACATTCTCTGAGGCCATTTATATTTCATTTTTAAACTTAACATTGAAAGCAATATTAGTTTTGAACTAAAACACTGTAAAACAATGTATTAGAGATCCTGGTGCAACTTCAGTCTAATTCAACTAATAAATATATATTAAGCTCATATTGTGAGTTAATGCTAGGAGGGAATTGAGAGATAATTTAAAACAAACCCCTTAACAGACAGAGGAGGAATTTAAGGCCTCTGAGAGATGAGTGGCTTACGTAAATTGGTAATAGAGCCAAGGTTAGAACACTTCCAATGTGGTATTCCTTGTATTGCCTCACACATACTTCCGAGAAGGTTTTACAAAAGATACCTGGTATACTTTTCACATGTACTAAAGCTCCTGTGGCCAGGCTGTCCCAACAAAGCAGGTTGGGAAAAAGTTCATGATCGTCAGCAGCTCAAAATAGCAACAGGTCACTGCAGCTTTGTCCCTAACTCTGCAAGATAGAAAGAAATTCTAATTATACAACTGGCACTGGACAAATAGTCCCTCTCAACAAACATCTGAGTGCTTGCTATGTGCGTGGCTCTGTGTTACAGCCCAGCAGTATAAAGTAGACTTAACACAGCCCTTCTCCTTAAGAAACTAGTAGCCCAAAAGAGGGAACAAACCTTAAGAAGATCATTTTAGTAACATTACCCAGCCCAAACCAGTTGCCTAGGACAATGCATACTATTTAAAATAAATCACTATTTATTATAAATTTTTAAAAAATTTTATTTATTTATTTTTTACTTAGAAAGTGAGCCAGAGAGAGGGACAGACAGGAACGGAGAGAGATGAGAAGCATCAATCATCCGTCCCCCATTTTGGTATAATTTGGGTGTTTTAGCCAGGCACAAGTAAAATTCTATCTGAAGAACCCTCCAAAATGTTTCTGTGCTAGCAATATGCAAAAGAAGCAATGGGCAAGTAAGTTCAGCATTTTGGCCCTTCATCTCAACAAAAAGGACTCTGATACACTAAACTAGAGTTTCAGGGGATAACCCTTTTCTTAATCTAATTGGATTTAAATAACCTTAGGCCAAAGCACCGTCTAGCATCCAAACTCACATTTTTAATGTTATTCTGGTCACATTAAGCCAAAATAAGTGTGAGATCAAGATGAGCTAGCTGATTAAGCCTCTGACATTCTGGGCCAGCCTTAGTGCTAAATCTCGATGGCCTGGAAAGGGGAGAAATCAGACAGAGCCCCTATCTCTGATGTTTAACACTCGGAAATCCACTCACTGCCAATACTGACTTATCAGTGACTTTAAACTTCATCAACCCTCCTCCTCACTTGGATAGTTTGCTGCCCTTTCATACGGCATTATTTCCTTCCTACAGTGTTCTTTTCCCTTCTTCTTGCCAGAAAATCTCCTTTAAACTCTGCTTAAATTTTATTTATAAAACTTTTTTTTAAATGTTAGCATCTTTGAATTAATCCTTTTCATAATTACCTTATCACGTCTTATGGTTATAAATAGATAAACACCTAATATGTTTAGATCTAGTTTGCTTTCCCTAGTTAACAGAAGAGTTAAATTTTTAACAAAACTGACCATCCATAAAGAGCTTTAAATATTTCTAGATGAGTCATGAAAGTAACACAAACATTGTGAATGATTACAGCTCTACAGTTCTACTGTGAACCCATTTTTTACTTTTGAAAATATTTTGCCAGTTAACCTTGGCATTACACAAGAAACAGACAGTCTGACATAACTTGATGATTATCTCAGGAGGAAGTACAGCTACATACAATAAAAAGCAACAACATGGCAATCCATGATGCAAGGTTTTTGCTTATTAAAGTTTACCACTTTTGAATGACATTGGGCGGATAAATTTTTGCCGTCAAGTCTCAGTGGTTCCCCCAAAACACCTTTTAATATTCCCATGGAAAGAAGTATTTAATTAGTTTGCTTTTCAGAATACAATCTGCGGGAGAGTTTTATGTAAATATTCAATTCCACTGAACATTGACTGTGTGCCTACTGTGTGGCAGGTTGTATGCCAGATGCTGGCAATCCAAAGATGGGGAATTCAGTGTGTAAAGGTGGGTAGACTAGAAAGCTATAATAAAGTACAGCAAATGCTATAGGAGCATAGTGCTAAACAAAGATAGAACATGGAGGCATACTTCTTTCTGGGTGAAAGGGAGAGTCCTGGGGAAAAGCAATGATTGTGATCATTACCACTACAATATAGTGTCCAATTTGAGCATCTCCCAGAGGGCTCCTGGACATTCTGATTTTACACCCCAATCTAGCTGCTTCTTTCATGCTCTTCCTTAGCTATTCCAACATTCACCATCTTTTGTGTAACTCAAACTTTTTCTTGTGTTTTATCTTCCTTTCTTCACTCTTTCCTTTCAGTAAACCACCAGGAAATAGTTTCTTTCACATAAACTACCTCAACTTTCTGCTCTTTTTCTCTCCCACTCCTTGTATTTCAAATGATGTTTGCTTTTTTGAGTGAATGCATGTATTCTCTCATAATGTCCAGCTCAAAGCAGTGACTCAGTTAAAACTTAGTGTTGTGATTAAAACATTATATTATGACTATTAATATGGAGGTTATTGGTTATTAAACCAGGCTGATGATCAGAGTTTTTAGGAAAACTTTAAAAAATATGGACTCTAATTCAGGAAGATTACATTTGTATTTGCCATTTGACCCAGCAATTCTACTTCTAGGAATGAACTCTGGAGACTGGTTGATGTAATGAAGTATGATACTGCCATTTTAATTATTATTCAGCTATAAAAAGAATGAGAGAGGTCTCCATGATATGTAGCTAAGTGAAAAAATTCAAAGTGCATATATTTTGTTTATTTTTGCAAAATGAAATGTTGGTAGTATAACAATGGAACTAAAATAATGGTTATTCATCGGGTGATTTCAGAATGGAGTGGAGGGGGAAGGGAAAGATGGAAGACTTAGAAATCTAAGAATGCTTTTAAATTTAATTTAGTATTTGAATCATGTAAATATTTTATATATTAAACAAGACAGGATTAATTTTTTAAAATATCTAAAATTGAAAATAAGCAAATAAACTATAACTGTATATCAAATTGCTAACATAACCACCCAGAGGGAAAAAAAATACTTCCAGTGAAATTTGAATGTAGTATTTACTCTGTGCACCCTTAGTGAGATATAATCTAATTACTAAAAGGACGAC
The DNA here is from genome assembly GCF_036850765.1 of Saccopteryx bilineata. Lineage (NCBI taxonomy): Eukaryota > Metazoa > Chordata > Mammalia > Chiroptera > Emballonuridae > Saccopteryx > Saccopteryx bilineata. The sequence continues at coordinate 108,400,392 of NC_089491.1, read as the reverse complement.
AAAGAAAAGTTAAGTACTATTTCATGATTTTAGTGTTAGTAGTGATATTGCTATTATAATTTTTACTCATTATTGTATATTTTGGAGAATAATAAGTATTTTGGAAAATAGGATTTTATGTAAGAAAAGAACACACAAATATGAAGTCAAAGAAGTTAAGGAAAAAAAATCCCTGTAATGTTAATTTGAATTGAAAATATTAGCATGATATGTCTTATGTCTTTTTACTAGGCAGTCTAGAAACAATGACAACTCTGGGGTACCTAGATCTTGAGTATTAAATTCTCTGAAAGAAACCAGATTTACCTAAAGAAATGGCTGATTCCAAGTCTGAGGCAGTTAGGTAAAAGTTGAGCATGCAGATCTTGTGCCCGAAAGCATGCAAGTTCTCCAATACAGGAACCCTCTTGAGACAGCTTCCGTCGACTACATTTAGGACAAGCCAACCACCCATAAATAATACCCAAATGATTATAAAACATTGAATAAAATTAATCCATGCTTTATGGATTCCAATAATTAAATGTGAAACCAATTAAGCATCCCCTAAAATAAACAACCATAAAATACTAAATAAATAAAAAAATTGATAAGCTTTTTTCTTCTGTGTGACAGGGACAGAGAGAGGGACAGATAGGGACAGACAGACAGGAAGGGAGAGAGATGAGCAGCATCAATTCTTTGTTGTGGCTAAGTTGTTCATTGATTGCTTTCTCATATGTGCCTTGTCAAGGTGGCTACAGCAGAGTAAGTGACCCTTTGCTCAAGCCAGGGACCCCGCGCTCAAGCCAGATGAACCCACACTCAAGCCCTCGACCCCAGGGTTTCAAACCTGAGTTATCCATATCCCAGTCCGATGCTCTATCCACTGCATCACCACCTGGTCAGACTTGCTTTTTGTTTCTGTTGTTTTTTTAGAGGGTGGTTAGGGTGGGAGAGAGAGAGACAGACAGGAAGGGAGAGAAATGAGAAGCATAAAATCATAATTGCAGCACTTTTAGTTGATCATTGATTGCTTTCTCATATGTGACTTGACCTGGGGGCTCCAGTTGAGTCAGTGATCCCTTGCTCACCTCTCGCTCAAGCCAGCAACCTTGGGCTCAAGCCAGCGACCATCAGGTCATGTCTATGATCCCACGCTCAAGCCAGAGACTGCGTTCAAGAGGGTGAGCCTGCACTCAAGCCTCCACCTTGGGTTTTGAACCTGGGTTCTCAGTGTCTCAGGGCAATGCTCTGTCCACTGCAACACCACCTGGTCAGACACACAAAAAATCCATAAGTTCTGAGAGAGAGATAGAGATAGAGAGAGAGAGAGAAAGAGTGAGAGAGAGAGAGAAGCTTCATTTCCACCTTTCCAACTTTGAAGGTAATATTATATATTATATCAACACTTTACTCTGGAAATAGGTAAAAAAGTATTTATACTGTCCATTGAAATCATTAATGTGTGAAAACTCCTCCTCCCTTTTTTTAAACAAAAGAATGCCAGCTCATTAATATGTAAGAAATAATAGAATTAGAAAAATCACCATTTGGAATCCTTAATGCAATTAGAGATTCGGGCAAAGATCATTAATAGAAACCAAAATCATTCGGTGAGAAGCTGCTGGGAAAGAGGGTATTCTATAGTATCCAAGAATACACACATTACTTGTTGATTGCAAAGGGAAAAAGCTTTACAATGGAGATACTTGAGCTCTTAATTTAGCGATCAAACCTGGTGTCAGTGATGGACAAGTTAAATTCCATGGTTCTGGGTGTGTGGTAGCAGGATTATAGTGTAAGTATGAAGTATTTGTGCCCAAAACTATTTAAATTAAATGTAATCAAGTTTTAGACTCCAGTCTCAGTTATATATATATATATATATATATATATATATATATATATATATATATAATAAAAAAGCTCAAGTTTAATGACACCAGAAGGCAGGTCAAATTGCCAAAAGGCAGTTTTTGTACATAGCTAGCAAGGGGTTGAGGGTTTTGAGCAGAGAAACATGAAGGACATTTGCATTTCGAAGGTAGGAAAATAGGGTTGTTTCCCTCGGTTTTTATTCACAGCCCCTACTCCTTCATCTGGGTGGCGTGCTGCAGCTGCTGTTGGTCGGGGTGTTTTATCCAAATGTAAAGAAATATTTTTATGTTATACAGAAAACAAGTGCAATTTCAACACGAGGAAGCAATTGAAATTTGGGAAACATTGAGCTCTTCCTAGAATGGAGACCTTTCTCCAAATAAAAGAAGAAACTGTTCTTGTCTAAATACGGGCATTTGATTGTGAGGTTCCACTGATCCCTTTTTGCTGCTTGCTCCATTAAGCACTCATTGAATGTGCACTTGCCTTCTTAGCAGTGAAAGCAAATTAATCTCCAACATTGATTTTTAAAATGTTCTTTAGACTTTTAACTGGATCATTTCTGGTTGAGGCTGTTACACTGCTATGACATTTGGACTTAGTGAATATCATCTTAAATTATATTTATGCTCAGGTAAAATAGCAGAGAAGCATATGATTCTGTCCTTCCCCACAGGATGGTGAGAGCCTTGAGGAAGAGTTCTCCTCAGTTTGGAGGGGAGAGCTCTGGGGAGATGGCCGAGCAGCTACATCCTGTTTTGGAGAGGATGAAATTCAGGCTCACCCTTTTGGAGCTGCCAGGCAGCATAGCTTCTGAGCAGAACTGCCCTAATTCTGCCATTGGCAACTCCACCCTTGCCGCTCCCAGAAACACCCTCTGGTTTCTCCTCTTCTCAAACTATGCATTTTCTTCCCCTACCGGTTTGCATATGTCATTATTGTTTAATACTAATTAAATAACTTTTTTTATAGTTCAGAGAAATCAATTTTATAATCTTGTTACATTCATGTTAAATCTTAAGTAGCATTTCTATCTTGTGTATGTGGGCATATATAAGAACTAGGCTACCTGTATATATGGATAGAGCTCTTTGTAGCCTTACAATCATGTACTCTTATGGTCTGAGATAATAGTTCTCAGTGTGTAATTCTGGACTGCAACATCAGCATCATCTGGGAACTGGTTAAAATAGCAAAATTTAGGGATATGGAGCCAAGGAATCTGGATACGGAGCCAAGGAATCTGTATTTTAACAGACATTTAATCTAGGTGGTTTCCTGTGGACACTAAATTTTGGGAACCTGTTTAAGCCATGAGATCCCCTATGTTCCTTTATTAAGTCAGCAAGTATGTTTAATCACTTCTGTGTACTATGATCCATTAAAAAAATATAACAACTTCTGTCCTGAGAGTAGGAAGATGGTGCATAGAGATACAGGTTCACACAAAAAGCTATAGCAGGCTCCGCCGTGGAGGGGCAGAGCATCGCCCCCTGGTGGGCAGAGAGTCGCCCCCTAGTGGGCGTGCCGGGTGGATCCCTGTCGGGCACATGCGGGAGTCTGACTGTCTCTCCCCGTTTCTGACTTCAGAAAAATACAGAAAAAAAAAAAAAAAAAACCCTAAAAAAAAAAAAAGCTATAGCAGGCTCTTATAATCATCCCAACTTCTGGGTGTTTCCAAGTTAGCTTCTGTAGGCACGAGTGGATGAACCACGGTAGCCAATGGTGAGGAGACTAACCTGGCATATGTGGTGTAGAAAAGAACAGCTTCTGATGTGATTGAAGATAAAGGGGGAGTTTTCAGACTCTGAGTGTAGAAAAAAAAAAGACCCTGTTTTATTTCATATTGGGAAACTAAGAGAGAGCTTTGAGAAATGGTAGAACTGTGATGATCTGGCTTGAAGGGAAAATTTAAATTATGAATAGTCTGTGTGAAAGCATTATCTGTCCTTAGGCTGTAGACTCAGCTGGTTAGTTTTCTACCGAGGGCAGCTCCCTACAGAGACTAGAGAAATTATTCCTGTTCTTGGCCCCAGTCTATGTCTCACAATCCAAGGTGGAATGTGGCATTCGGAAGGTTGTAGATCATTCTACATTCATCTCTATTCCTGGGCAAATAACTGAAGGCTGCTGAAGGTAGGTACTAGCACCACATTTGTAAGACATAGTAAATAATAAAAGGGAAATCTCCCAAATTCTTTCCCATAGCTTTCATTGGTACAAAGAGTTTTTTTCTTCAGGCAAATTTACCTTTATGAAGAAAGAACATCATAATTTCTCCCAGAAAGTTATTAATGTTTAACTTAATCTTTTATTATTTTTATGTTATATAATTTCTAAAATGTTTCATCTGTAAAATTAGTTTATTTAAATATTTATATCAGCACATAACCATGTGTCTCTTTTTCTCTGCATATGAAAGAGGTTTTAAAGATATTAAAAAATTTAGGGGTTAATCTCTTGCATCCTTATAAGGACACAGAAAATAAATGTCACACTTTTAAATATAGCAGATGGCATCCACAAACATTAGTTAGTTAAGGATGCCACAATTTTTCTATTTAAAATGTTCTTCCTAGCTCAACCTTAGGAAAGTGACTCAAGGTAAAACTTCAATGATTCATCTATCTTTCAGCAGACTGTTTTATAAAGTTTCTGAGTTTAAAGTTACCATGAAGATGGACAATGTGGTGGTGTATTCATATGCCTGCTTGCCCCTGCATGTAATGCTGGAACAAATATAAAAAGTTCATTGTGGACATAATAATAATAATGAAAGTCAGTGGCAAAAAAGAAATTTTTCTTTATATTTTTCCATCATCAACATACTTTAAGGAAAAACTCCAAAGATTGCTTTTAAAAAAATCAGTTTTAAAGAAATATAAAGCAAGTTTATACACACATAGATACTTCCACAAGTTGATGGCTGGATGTTTGATCTTAGGATGCTTCATGGAAATATTCAATGCTTCATATACAAGAATAATGCTATTTGTCAACTATCATTAAGACTTTTTCTAGTAAAAGGGTAAATAATTATATGGAAATTTGAACTTACAAAAATATATTTTTTAAGAAATTGATAATCCATTGAGTAGAAAGGCTTGACTTTCTGGTTTTTAAAACAACTAGAAAAAGAATTTTTTTTCTTTTTGTTTTAGGATAAGAGAGCCTTACAAAAGACTATTTTGAAAGCTAATAACAGGATACTTTAGTCAAGGTATCAATATGCTCCACTATAGGGTAGGAAGAAAACAGAGAAAATTAATTTTTGATTAACCAATCTACTAGATAAGCAAATTAGACTCCCTATGAAAACAAGGGGTTGGAGCCTCAAATATCGCAGGAGCCAGGCAGGTAATATGAATGACAAAGCAACCCGTGGACAGCATGGGGCCAGTCTTTGAACTGGAGAGTCATACCCAGCCTAATGGAAGTAGCAGTACCTACTCGGCTCAGTCTATACAGGAATGAGTGTCCAATTGTTCCAGATCTTTTGATTGTCAAGAGAAACTCCAAATGTAGATTTTAAAAAATAAAATCTGCAAATCATTTTATGCTGAGAGTTAAGCAGTTTTTAAAAATACTGTGTCAAACAAAATATATCCACTGGATAGATTTGCCCTATTAAAGAATTGATCTACCAGTTTCAATTGACCCTTCATTTCAACCCTAAATTGTGGTATTCTCACCTATCTTTCCCTGCCACATAAAACCCTAAATGCCAGATGTAGATACTGTAATCACAAGTTATTGTAAAATATAAGGAAAAGACTCACCACTATTTAATATTTGCTGAATAGTTATTAGAAATACTGATACAATTTGTATATTTTTGGCAAAGCCTTCATCAGTATCTGCACACACTTCATATGAACTTATGAAACATATGAGCTTGTTTCCACTGAATGAATGAGATAAGAACGTTAATTTTACTGACCTAACACCACTGAATCACTGGGGGGTAGGGGGGAGGAACCTGGTCTTACCATCTCTCTCAGTCCTTCCTCCTCCTTCCTACACACACACACACACACACACACACACACACACACACTGTAACAGTACATACATTCGTAGAAGTCACTGTGCAATTGCAAGTCTAAAAGGCCAAGGTCCATATTCTTAAAGAAAAAGTTCTACTATAGGATCTTCAGCCTAGTGTTGGGTGGCTAGTAAAACATGTGCAAACATTTAGTGATTAGAGTTTCTAAGAATTTAAGAGAGCAGGCCAGTTGAAAGTGACAGAGATCTTACCTTTAAAATTCTTCATTTAACTTTTAACACGATTATGGATCATTAGAAACAGGCAGTCCTTGCCAGAAATAAATGAGCTTGTTTTATCAATTAAAGAGATTTAGATTTATGCTGAGGAAAAAGAATGATGAGTTTTATTTTTTGTATTGATAGTTTAGAATTGTCATCATCACTGGTGCCTATTAAATGTATTAGAAGGTGTGCATTTTTCAAGTATAATGCATACATACAGAAAAGTGCATCAATCATTACATAGCTTAAAAATATCTTACAAAGTAAACACAAGGCTGTGTATTATTTTCAAAGGATCAAACTTTAAATCTTTTGGAATGGCTTAATGCATTTTACAGATTTGTTTACCTCTGAAAATATCATTATCTGGAAGTTGTGCCTTTTTGTTTTGCCATTAACCCTTTGGTGTGTCTATGAAGCATCTATCATCTACAGTCTTTTCATAACACAACACGAAGGCTGCATCTGAAGCAAATTCATCAATATTATTTCAAAGTTATACACTGAAGTTACAACATCAACATTCTCTAATATGACACTTATTTTTTTAAAAAGAAGGGTCATTTTAACCTGACTTGTGATGGCATAGAGGATAAAGTATTGATCTGGAATGCTGAGGTTGCTGGTTCAAAACCCCGGACGTGCAAGGTCAAGGGACAAACTAGAAGCAGCTATGAGTTGATGCTTCTCGCTCCTCCCCAGCCCTTCTCTTGCTCTCTGTTAACTCTCTAAAAAAAAAAAAATAAATACAATCTTTAAAAAATATAAAAGAAGGAGCATTTGCCACAGTACCTGAAAATGTATAAATATTAGTAAATACTTTTACCCTCTCAAAATGATAGTTTTTTAAATTTTCAAATGAACTTTTTTGCAGAGAAGAGTAAGAAGAAAGCACATTAAAATAATTCTCATTATTAGAATTAGAGCCTATCACAAATTCATCTAAGCAAATTTACTACAAAGTACATACCTATAAACATATTATGTAATGTATCTTGTCTGAATAGCTTAAGCAGGTCACATATCACATCAAAACAAAGATAAACACATGTGGTAACTTAGAAACATGATTAAAAATTTCATTATCTTACGTAATCAAAACATCATTTAAGTAGGTGAGCCAAAATGATTACATGTAACTAAGTGTATTAATCCATAAATTCAGAAGAAAATTTAATGTCTGTTCATGGTTAAAATGTTATGCTCCTGCATCTATTTGGAGATTTGGTTGATTATTTAAATGAGGTTAGACTATTATGGTAGAGTTTTTAAATTAATGCTTCAAGAGACCCTGGATCTTCTCCAGAAGGATGGTGCAAAGTAGGCTATCTATAATTATAATCAAGGGAGACAGCCCAAGTTTGGAATGTTTTTTTTTTCATCTTCAGAGATATAGTATGCATATTACAGAACCACAGACAATTGCATTCACAGATTGTTGATGAAAATAAATCATGCCACTGAAGCAAAAAATTCTAATAAACTAGAATTTTGTCTGTTATTTCAGAAACAGTCTGGTCCATTGCATTGTGAGTGTCAAGAAAAAGCTTTTACACTATGGTCCCAAGACAACCCACTGTTAATGTTTTGTGTATGCCCATGTGATTAGCGGAGAGATGAAAGTATCTACTAATCCAGTCTTGCTTTTAAGGATATAAATACTCAGTGATTAGGTTCACTTCAATAGATACTATGTTAGGTACTGAGTATTCAAAGATGAAGTCTAACATCTGAGAAATTCAGCATTTAGTTATTAGGAGGTCTGACACCTAAACTGATAATGAAAATATGATATTGTAAATGTCAAATAGAAAGTAGTTACAGAATGCTATGGGAACATAGAGGAACTCTGTAGACCGTGGTTTTCAGGAATGTGTCTCAAAGTAGGGGATCCAGTCAGGTGGCAATTGCAGTGCTTTTCACAAATGCTGAAGGCCTGTAGCAGGGCAACAGTTTTGGGGGGTGGAGGAAATGAGATGGAATCAAGAAGTATAGAAGAGGAAGGGTTTGATGATTGACCAGATAGCAGAAAAAATAGAAATACAGAGAATGACAGAGACAGAGAGAGATAGACGATAAACAGATTTCTGGCTTAGATGAGTGCTGTTAATTAAGACTGGCAATAGAGGAGAATAACCAAATTTTGAGAGAGATACTGTATTGGTTGGGGCAAGAAGAAGTGATACTTGTCTTTCTCTGACTGGCCTATTTCACTCAGCATAATAATCTCCAGGTCCATCCATGCTCTTGCAAAACATAAGATGTCTTTCTCTTTTTTTTATGGTTGAGTAGTATTCCATTGTGTGAGTGTACTGCCACTTTTGTATCCACTCATCTGCTGATGGGCTCTCGGGCTGCTTCCAAATCTTGGCTACTGTAAATAAAGCTGCAATGAACCTAGGGGTGCATATACTCTTTTGAATTAGTGTTTCGGGTTTCTTTGGATATATTCCCAGAAGTGGAATTGCCAGGTCATAAAGCAGTCCCGTTCTTAATTTTGGGGGATAACTTCATACTGCTTTCCACAGTGGTTGTACCAGTTTGCATTCCCACCAACAATGCATGAGGATTCCTTTTTCTCCACAGCTTGGCCAGCACTTGTTGTTTGTTGATTTATTGATATGATTTTGCTTATATGTGGCATCTGAATCTAATGAACAAAATAACACACAAAATAGAAACAGACTTATAGATAAGGAGGACAGACTAACAGCTGTTAGAGGTTGGGGGACTAGGTGAAAAAGGTGAAGGGATTAAGCAAAGAAAAAGAACCTTTTATCACAGAAAACAATATGGGAATTGCAGGAGAAAAAAGGGGTGGCTAGAGTGGAAGAAAGTGAGGGGATAGATGGTGATGGAGGAAGACTTGACATGGGGTGGTGAGCACCCAATACAATATACAGATGATGTTTTATAGAATGGCACACCTGAAACCTGTATAATTTTATTAACCAAGATCGAGCCAATAATAAATTCAATAAAATAAAAAAATATGTGGGAGAAAAAGTGGGAAGTTGATATTGGTTACCTGTGGCACATCTTTATAGATAATAGCCGACATGCAGTTTAATAGAAAAGTCTGGCCTGATTGGTGGTGGTACAGTGGATAGAGCCTTGACCTGGGACACTGAAGTTTCTGATTCAAAACCCTGAAGTTGCCAGCTTGAGCATGGGGTTGCTGGCTTGAGCAAGTGGTCAATGGCTCTTCCTGAGCCCACCCCCTCCCCATCAAGGCAGGTATGAGAAGCAATCAATGAACAACTAAAGTGACAAAACAATGAGTTGATGCTTTTCAACTTTTTCTTCCTTCCCCTCTCTCTCTCTCTCTCTCAAATCAATAATTAAAAAAAAAACCCTATAAGAAAGTATTAAGCGTCTGTAATAGCCTTACCAGGAGATGGCACAGTGGAGAGATGCTGAGGCCCCAGGTTTTGAAACCCTGAAGTCATCGGCCTGAGTGTGGGCTCACGAGCTTGAGTGTGGGGTTGCCAGATTGAGCATGAGATCATAGACATGACCCCATGGTTGCTGGCTTGAGCAAGGGGTTACTGGTTCAGTTGGAGCCCCCCAGTCAGGGCACATATGAGAAAGCAATCAGTGAATAACTAAGGTGCCACAAGTATGAATTGATGCTTCTCATCTCTCCCCCTTCCCATTTGTGTGTTACTCTTTCTCTCTCTCACTAAAAAAAGAAAAAAAAAGTTTGAAACATGCTTAATAAACAGTATTTGGAGAGATATTTAAGACATAGCAAATTAAGAGGATGAAAAGGGGTCCCTATGGTGACACTTTGACCTTTATTATCTACATCTAACATCTTAAATGCTTCTGCATTCTCTAATTCATCACTGAATGCTACCACCTCCTTGGCTTCACCAAAGCCAACCATGTTCTTATTCAAAGGAAGCATCTGAGAGAGAACTGAACATCAAATCAGACTGAGGCTGGTCTCATTTTAACTTCATCCATGGTCTTGCCCTTCCCCTTAGCTTTAGTAATGGTTCTTAGTTACACTGGCTCATGACTGAGCCATAATTCTGTGGTTATCTCAACCTATACTATAAGTGTGCCAGTATTGCTTTACTCTTATCAATCCTTCCAGGGACTGAAACCTTACCTAAACCTAATTTTGAGGTTCTTGACTCAGGGTGGCACCCTCGTGCCCTATTGGCTTTAGACAGTCGGCACTTTGCATTCTCTTAACTCCTGTGATTGGCTCTGAAAGGGGGTATAATTCAAGCAGAGGTAATTCAATATGCTTTAGCTCTAATTCATGTGTGTGAAGGACTTCTCCTTTTTTCTATTGGATGAGACGAGGGAAGCTTGTAATCCTGGGAAGTGCTGGTGGTCTGAGAATGGAGTTATCCAAAGGAAAATGGAGAAATCACATCTGGTGATAATATCTGGACCGTGCATTTAACTGCTTCTGAAGTCTGATCTAAACCTGGACTCCTCAGTTATGTTCTTTGATTGTTGTTAAAAGAATTTGCATCGGGGGTTGTTATCTTCAACTGAAAAAAAGTTAATTTGTTCAATAAATAATCACTGATAATGGACCAATATAAAGAATAGGCTAGGTGTTATGGAAATGGGAAAGAATACTAGAGACAGTTCCCGTCTTTGCGCAGCTCATAGCTGACTGTAGGACCACAGTTAGATTTTCCTGACATTGACCTCCTGCATGGTTGGACTTTTGCCAGGTCTTCTGTTGACAGAGACCTCTGTTCTTGGCTTGGTTTACCAGGTCTTCTAGAGTGTCTGTCACTGAACATGCAAAGAATTTATTCTCTTGTCTGAAGAGCTTCATAGTTGTAGGCCACCAGCAATGTGGGCCATCTCACTCTGGTAGATTTTCTAGACTCAGGGTCTCAACTATTACCTGTCTGACTTATACTACTGCTATTCTAGCTTCAGAATGGTATTCTTCATGTTTCACTTTATTTGCTGGTTTCAGATGTCATTAAAAAATAAGAGTTGAATTATTACTTTAAAAATTCACATAATGAGAAGGAAGGTGGGAACTGTGAAGAGTTAGGAGAAGTTAGGTACATATTCATTTATCATACATGTATTCCTTCATAGAAGTATTTCAGAGCCACATTGGTGGAAAAAAGAAGTGAATAACAGTGATCATAAATTAATATTGACTAAGCACATAATCATCCTCTCTCCTTCTTTTCTTCCCTCCCTGTATCTCTCTCTCCTTCTCCCTCCCTCCTCTCATCCCTTTAAAATATATTTATTAAACTGATTCTTGGTACTGTTCTGAAGGCTGAAGAACAGATATAGACATACAATATTCTTGTCTTTATGAAACTTGCATTATAGTATAACAGGGCATTGAGTTCAGAAATGTTCATGTAATTCCATTTGAACTATACAATAATTCATTTTTACCAATAAGGAAATGGAGTCTAAGGGGTATGGGTATGTAATTTGTCCAAGATCAGAGCAAAGGCAGAGGCAGAATTCTAACCCAGGGGAATCTGACTCTAAAGCCCATGTTTGCAGCAGAAGAAATCAAACTAAGCACTTAAGTATTATAAAGAAAAAAGAACAAGGAATATAGGGTACAGAGTGATTGGGCCAGAGGTAGAACAGGGATCTGAATTAGGCCGTGAAGAAACCTAAGCTTCGCAGGCAGAGGGAACAGCATGTGCAGCAGGGCCATGCTGACTGTGTTTGATGCCCTCAAGGAGGGTAGTGCAAGGGAAGGGAGTGCTGCGGGGAAGAGGCCACAGGGAGAGACAGAGGCTTGATGATGAAGCATCTCCTGGACCACAGTGAGGACACTGAGTTCAATGATATTTGTCACTATGATTCAGTCCTAGAAATGCTAGTGCTTCCTGTTCAAGGTTCAAAGGGTTGCGAAAGAATGAATCAGAGACAGAACTTTGAGAGCTCAGGGAGTAGGTAAAGCGGATGAGATAACAATGCACAGGCTCTGGCCAAACTCACATCACACAGTTTAACCACACCCTGCTTGCTTTTCATTTCTACCTTTGAACTGCAGTTTGAGCAATTGGGAGTGGAGGGTCAAACGGCCTCCCTGTCAGAATTCTGTTCTGATTTTTCTCCACTCTGCCTGGGCGGAGAAAAAGGAAGACCGGCACAAGTAGGTGTGAGATCAGAGGAGAATTATGCAGCTGATGCTCTGTTTAAAAGGAATTCCAGTGTTCGCCCCCATTCCAAAATATCAGGGGGTATTTATGCCAACACAAAGGTTTACACTGCAATGTTATACTGATTCATTCCTCACTTTATCAGGAAGTACATTTGTATACCTCTTTTTAACTCAACGACATGAAAAATAAATCAAACAGAAGACCCTACATAATCTGATCTCCAAACTTGTCCCTACTTTGTGGTTTAAAGCAAATCTCTCTGAAAGTATTGGCTAATTTACATGTTTAAAAAAAATCTTCATTATTTGCTTTAAAGGTTAGACCCAAGAGTGCTCTTTCTCTTACATTTTATTTGTTGATTAGGAATTCACTCCATAGTGAGGGGAAAAACCTTCTTAAAATAAGGATGATGCCATAAATAATCTTTGTGGAAAACATCTGACATTAGAATTGGATGGAAATAAACGGCAGATTTGGGGTTGGCAGGCAGAAGAGTCGAACAGAATAGAACAGAGTAATAGAATAGAATCAAGTATTTTGAGAGCTTAGATATTCTCTGAAAAAATTAAATTGGAGAAGTTAAGCTTAAAAGTTTGTCTTCCAGGTCCTGGCTGGGTGGCTCAGTGAATAAAGCTTCTTCCTGGTGCACCAAGGCCACAGGTTCCGTCCCAGTCAGGGACGTACGAGAAGCAATCAATGACTGCACAATTTAAGTGGAGCAACTAAGTGGAAAGAGGAGTTGATGCTTCTCTCTCTCTCTCTCTCTCTCTCTCTCTCTCTTTCTCTCTCTCCCTTCCCCCTTCTCTTCCTTCTTCTCTCTCAAATCAAGGAAATATTAAAAAGAAAAGTTTGTCTTCCAAATTTCAGGTAACCTGTTCTTTGTTCTAACTTACAGCTATTACTGAGCTTGTCTAAGGTAATCATTGTTATTATATTTTTGTAGATGACCATGAATATTGTGGTGGAGAGTACCTTCCATAGGGTTGGTGATAACATTTTGTGGAGAGTTTGCCAACTATTTCTTGTATATATTTTTATCTCTATATTTATAATCATATTTATGTCTATATCTGTATCTATTTTTTAAACTTATTCACAGAAATAAATATATTTTATATTAGGACCCAGCACACATACACATGCACATACACATACAACTAAACCTAAAGTTTTCTTTCTTCTATTTGTTTATCTTTTATACCCTTTAGATCTATTTTATTATTTGCTGTTTCATTAAGAACTCTAGTTCCAACCTACAGAAATTATTTTTATTAATCCCACACAATGAGTCTTAATTCATAGGTAGAAAAGAGGCATAATTTTAAAGGGAAAAATTGGCTAATGATGATAAAAAGTCACGATTACTATGAAAATAAGCTTTTTTATTTTGGGATTATATTTCTAGGCATTGGTTGTTGTTATCATAAAATTAAACTATTCTCTATTCCTGGGCTAGATGGGTAACAGCCATGAAATTTGTATTTGTTATCTTCTTATCTCTTTATTCTTGGTGTCATTAATTAGCTGAATTAACTTTGAGGTATAAGAAAAAACAGATGCAAGGTTGAAGCACTTGCTGTTTACTATAATCTGTAAGTGTATGCTTATAGTGGTTTTTTGTTTGTTTTTTATTTCTTTTTTTTCTTTTTAGGTGAAAGGAAGGGAGATTGTGAGGCAGACTCCCGCATGCACTCTGAGTACCAAGCTATTTTTAGCACCTGAGGCTGATGCATTCAGACCAACTGAGCTATCCTCAGCGCTCAGGGCCATACTTGAATCAGTCAGCCACTGGCTGCCAGAGGGGTAAGGGGAGAGAAGGAGGAGAGGGAGTGGAGGTGAGAAGCAGATAGTTGCTTCTCTTGTGTGCCCAGACCGGGAATTGAACCTGGGATATCCATATGCTAGGATGATGCTCTATCCACTGAGTCACCGGCCAGAACTGTTTATAGTTTTTAATAGCCAGAAAGAAAGAAATTAAAAGAGAGCAAAGTTCATTACTGCATTCACACATGAAACTCAATCATCAGTCCAAAGTTCACTTAGAAGTTTCAACAAACTGTGAAGACCTTAATCCTATTCAACAAATTAAAATCACATGAATTCTACAGCAGTTAATGATCTTGGATAGATCTGGAGCTAAAACCTCTTATAATACATAGCATCATGTTTCTACCTTTTTTCATTAGATAACAGCACTGTGTGGAAACTCACAGCAGGGGACAGCTTTTGTTTTTGCCAGCTCAGTATTCACAAACTTCCTTTGCTAAAACAGTTGCTCATGTTCCTTCTGGGGAACCGTCACCCTACCCCCCCTTCCCTTCCTAGGTCTTACAGTGTAAGTCAGGAGGTTAGGGATCAATTCTCAGTGCTGTTGGCTGGATTTTACAAAAATTTTCTCTTTAGTGCTAATTGTACTTTAACCCCAAGGCACAGTCAACCTTGCCCTAACCTTCAGGACCAATATTGAGGAGAGAGAACAGTATTCTAAAAAATTTTGTGATGCAGCGTTATGATTTTTGCTCCTAAATTGGTTTCTGACTGTGTGCCTCGATTCTAATAATGGGCCACTCAGCTTGACATCTGGGACTTAGTCACTGTATGCAATTTGTCCCTGAAAATCTAACATTTTACCTTACTCTTGTTTGTTCCCAGAGACAGATTATGACTGAATTGTCTCACTGGTACTGATAAGTTGACTTACTGGCTCTCTTATTTTTTTCTGACAGTTTCTGGAGGATGAGATGACAGTCATTAGGCATCTCACGGTTAGGAATGTTCCTGTTTCCTTGTGAAGGTCACCTCAGGGACAACTTCCTTAGGCCACCTCCTGTTGTTGTTACAGATACTGAGTCCTCTCACTGGGCCTTCTCCTGGCACCTGTGGCAGAGTTGGTTCCACTCCTATGGATTAGTCTGTTATCAGAGCCAAGTCCCTCCTTTATTTCCTTCCTGTTAACTGGACCATATCTGATGGAATCTCAAGATATATGAAGCTAAATTTTTGTTATCTTTCCCCATTTCTAATATAATACCTTGCTCAGAAATTAGAGGTTAAAAAACATGAAAAAGCAGCTGAAAATTAGTATCATTTGTTACACTTATTTTGTTGGAGGGGTTAGAGTGACTCACAAAATGAAAATTTGTCACCCTGGTCGGTTAGTTCGGTTGGTTAGGCATTGTGCTGATACACTGAAGTTGTGGGTTCAATCCTTGGTCAGGGTACATACAGAACAAATGGGTGTTTCTCTCTCTCTCTCTCTCTCTCTTAAATCGATTTTAAAATAAACAAAAGAAAGGTTTTTTTAAACCAAATATCTTTTTTCAGAATACATATTTTATTTATAACCTTATTTTAACTTTTGAACTAAAATTCTGGGTCTGGAGAGTTTAAAAGATCATGGGTCTTATAGATGCTCATATATAAATTAATCTGTTTGTCATCTGTTTCTTTTTTCCTTTTTCTATTAAGTGGTCCTCTTCATAAATACAGGAAAATATCATTACATGAAAAATACAAGATCTTGCATTATTTTCTTCATTCTCTCTTGAAAATATATTTCTAGTATTGCATTCCCCACTGGAATACCTCATAAGGCATGAGGGAG
Organism: Saccopteryx bilineata; assembly: GCF_036850765.1. Taxonomy (NCBI): domain Eukaryota; kingdom Metazoa; phylum Chordata; class Mammalia; order Chiroptera; family Emballonuridae; genus Saccopteryx; species Saccopteryx bilineata. The sequence continues at coordinate 108,384,534 of NC_089491.1, read as the reverse complement.
AAAATAAGAGAGGAAAAAGAAACAGAAAGACAAGAAAGTCTGAATCTCATCACTAGAATTCACCATGAAAATCTCAGTGTAACAGAATTCTTACAAAACTTCCTAGGCCAGTGCCTTAGGGAAATGAGATCTCCCAAGGAAGAAAATGGCCACCAGGGAAGGCAGGGACGGATGTGGGGAAACACGTTCTGAGGAATACATGTATTTTGTCTGCTTTTAATCACAATGGAATTTTTAATTCATAAAATATTTTTTTGTAAAGAAACTTAAAAACAGTAAATTTAGCCAGTCATTTTTTAATAAGTTGCCTCTTTTTGATTGTTTGTTTTTTATAACTTTAAATGTTGTAGATTTGATAAAATTGTACCTTGATAACTGTTTTAAGTGAGAGAAATTTGAGAAGATGGGTCTACTTTAAGATTAGGAAATAAAATGTAAAAAAGATCAAGTTCAAAAGGATGTTTATTTAACTCAACATTTAAACTTTTTGAGTGTGTTAGTGTAACTTAAAATAGCTTTAAATATATTTATTATAATGTGAAAACATTATATTATTATGATATGAAACTGAAAAACACAGCAAAGTAAATGGTAAAAAGAAAGACAGAGAGGAAAGGAAAGGAAGGAAGGAAGAAAGGAAGGAAGGAAGAAAAGGAAGAAAGGAAGGAGGGAATGAAGGAAGGAAGGAATGAAGGAAGGAAGGAAGGAAGGAAGAAAGGAAGGAGGGAATGAAGGAAGGAAGGAATGAAGGAAGGAAGGAAGGAAGGAAGAAAGGAAGGAAGGCAAGAAGGAAGGAAGAAAAAGTAAGAAAGAAAAGAAAAAAGTCAGGTTCCATTGTAGTCCCCTGATGGTATTCACTAATGCAGAGATTGTGAACTCTATGGTGTTTATTTAGGAACACTATTTTGAAGAAACAAAAAATTTGGTTTAATTAGTATTATAATGTGCCAAATTTCAGTTGGAAAGACAACATTCTGTTAACAGAGGGAAAGCAGATTTTTCTGTTCCTAAGGAAACGCGTTAGATTCAGAGTGCAATGACGGGGTGCATTATGTGGGTAAGTTAAAGGTAAATTGACTAATAAGGATATCTTAGTTACATTTTCTCGAAAATGCACACAAGATTAAAAAGTTCTCTAAAGGGTGTTTGTGGGTTTGGTTATTCAATAATTTAAAAACACAATTGAAATATTTATTTGGCCTTTCTTACAGATAAGCTTATCAACCTTGTACAGAGATGTTTTCTTTTATGTCTAGGTGTGAGAGTAGCAAAATAGAAGAGTCATCAGGGAAGGGATAAGTGCAGAAAGAAAAATTGGTGGAGCAAGAACACAGGACAATTTAAAGCTACCATTGCTTTAAATGCAGCATCATGGGTGATTTGCATTTTTGGCAATTCTGCATAAGCACCAGAATATTAAAACTAGCTTTCAAGGACCTCCCTGTCTGAGCACAAGGGCAGACTTGCAAATGAATAATTGGAATATATGATAATATCATGGCAGAGCAGTGGAATGGGAGATACGCTCTCTGGGTAAGTGAGCCATGAAAGCTCCACAGTATACATCCCAAAGAGGGGTAAGAATTTGCTGCAGGGAGAGAAAAAGCAAGGCATCACAGGCCAGAGGACAGCTAGAGCAAAGGCATTTGTGTGTGGCCATGCCGGGCATGTTGAGGGAAGCAATGAATGGTCTGGTGTGGCTCTAGGAAAAATATATATCGGAAAAGGGGTTTTTGGCATGAAGTAAGTAGGAAGGTACTTTATATGTCAGTCAGAGGATTTGGACCTGTTCTTAGCAATCATCAGAGTTTTTATTTTTAATAAAAGAATTTAATATGACAAATGTACATGACCTGATTTTCACACCACAATAAAACAGGCCCTTTGGAGAGGAGACATGTGGAAGCAGTTATTTCTCTGCAGAACCCAGTCATTGTTTATACTCTGAGGCTTCTAACATGAGGTTACGACTTCCTTGTATTACCACTGCTCCAGTATTGTTCTGTGGCCCTAGTTTTGATCTCTACACACTCATCTATTGGATTCATAAAGAGATCAAATCCCCTTAATATTCCTTGGACATGTCTCCCACTGTTAAATTTTCATGATGATTTCTTGTCCTGAAATCTTTCAACTCTGGAGGGTGAGCTATGCTCATGGCGCTACCTAGCAGCTTAAAGTTGCCCTGAAATGGACATTGCAGTCTCCCTCACACTCCTGCAGTTTTTGGAGTGTAGTGCCATGGATATACCAAGCAATCTTCCATCTAGGCTAATCATTCTGGGCCATTAAACCCAGCCCCGACCCCACCCTTACCCTCACCCATGTTAGAGGAGACTGCTACCCTCTGAGTCATTGCCACCTCTCACTCATCTCTCCAGCCTCAGCCAAGAAGTCTATCACATCTCCTTTTAGCTCCCCCACCACTACTCCTCCCACTTCAGAGCTTCCTTAAAACCATGCCAGTGCCAATCTCCTCTTCCTTTTTTCTTTCAGGCAACAGGTGATCACCTTCACTTCCCAGACTCTATTTGCTCCTTGGAACATCTGTGGTTTTCATCCTGTTAACTAGGACCAGTTCATACCCAATGATGGTCACCCACGGCATTGGTGACCCTGGATATAACAAATGTTACCTCAACACAGGCAAGTTCTGTACCTGTAACAGAGAGTAGACAATTGGTTTGTTCAATTCATTTTTATTGGGCACCTTTTATGTGAGAGATTATCTTAGGCACTGGGGAGACAATAAAGAATTAAACAAATAATACATCCATTCCTTGGAAGTTTGGTCTATGACAGGGTGTGGCAAACTACAGCCTGGGGATTAAATCTGGCCCACCATTTTTTTTCCATTGATTTGAGAAAGAGAAGAAGAAGAAAAAGAAGAAGAGGAGGAGGAGGAGGAGGAGGAAGAGGAGAAGGAGGAGGAGGAGGAGGACGAGGAGGAGGAGGAGGAGGAGGAGGAGGAGGAGAAGGAGGAGGAGAGTGAGATAAAAATATCAACTTGTTTCATTGATTGCTTCTCGTAAGTACTCTGACCGGGGATCAAACCTGTGACTCCTGGTGGACAGTTTGAACACTTTCTCCACTGAGCCACCTGGCCAAGGCCCCACCATCTGTTCCTGAATATAAAGCTTTACTGAAACACAGCCATGTTCATTCATTTAAACTGTCTATGACAGCTTTCATGCTAAAAGAGCAGCATTATGAACTTTGAACAGAGACTATATGGCTTAAAAAGTCCATATGCTTACTATTCCACCTATTACAGAAAAAGTTTGCTGACCTCTGGTGCAGTCAAGTGCTTCTTGAACGACCTGTGATGAAAGATCAGTTCTATTTTCTATTTTATTTTATTGTGAGATGACTGCTTAATGTAAGATCTAGTCTTTTAATCAATTTTTGGTGTAAACTATATTACTGTTGACTATAGGTACAGTGGTGTGCAGCAGATCTTTAGAATTTATTCATATTGCATGTCTGAAACTTTATTGATTAGTAACTCCCCAATTCCCCTCTCCTCAGCTCCTGGCAACCACCATTTCACACTTTGATTCTATGAATTTGATTTTTTTGGATACTTCATGTAAATGGAAGTATTTAATACAGTCATGTATTCCATAACAGCTGAGATACATTCTGAGAAATGTGTCATTAGGCAATGTTGTTGTGCAAACATCACTGAGTACATTTACACAAACCTAGAGGGTATAGCCTCCTGCACACCTAGGTTGTGTGGCATAGCCTATGCTTCTAGGCTACAAACCTGAACAGGGTGTTACTGAATACTGTAGGCAATTATAATGCAATGGTAAGTAAACACCTCAGCATAGAAAAGGTACAGTTGGTCCTGGCCGGTTGGCTCAGTGGTGGAGCGTTGGCCTGGTGTGCAGGAGTCCCGGGTTTGATTCCTGGCCAGGGCACACAGGAGAGGCGCCCATCTGCTTCTCCACCCCTGCCCCTCTCCTTCCTCTCTGTCTCTCTCTTCCCCTCCTGCAGCCAAGGCTCCATTGGAGCAAAGATGGCCCGGGCGCTGGGGATGGCTCCTTGGCCTCTGCCTCAGGCGCTAGAATGGCTCTGGTTGCAACAGAGCAATGCCCCAGATGGGCAGAGCAATGCCCCCTGGTGGGCATGCCGGGGGGGGGGGATCCCGGTTGGGTGCATGCAGGAGTCTGACTGCCTCTCTGTTTCCAACTTCAGAAAAATACAAAAAAAAAAAAAAAAAAAAAAAGAAAAGGTACAGTCAAAATACAGTCTTTTTCACAGGTTTTGAGGGTTAGGGCTTTGGTGTATCTTTTTTTTTTTTTTAAATTAAATTCAACAAGGTGACATTGATCAATAAGAGTACATAGGTTTCAGGTGAACATCTCTATAGCATTTGAACTATTGAATGTGTTGTGTGCCCATCATTTTCTGTCACTGTGTATTTGTCCCTCTTTATGCCCCTGCCCCTTGCCCACAACTTTTTCTCCCTGGTAACCACTTCACTTTTGTCTATGTCCATGAGTCTGTTTTCTTTTTTTTTTTTGTATTTTTCCAAAGCTGGAAACGGGGAGAGACAGTCAGACAGACTCCCGCATGCGCCTGACCGGGATCCACCTGGCACGCCCACCAGGGGGCAACGCTCTGCCCACCAGGGGGCGATGCTCTGCCCCTCCGGGGCGTCACTTCGTTGCGACCAGAGCCACTCTAGCGCCTGGGGCAGAGGCCAAGGAGCCATCCCCAGCGCCCGGGCCATCCCTGCTCCAATGGAGCCTCGGCTGCAGGAGGGGAAGAGAGAGACAGAAAGGAAGGAGAGGGGGAGGGGTGGAGAAGCAGATGGGTGCTTCTCCTGTGTGCCCTGGCCGGGAATTGAACCCGTGACTTCTGCACGCCAGGCCGACGCTCTACCACTGAGCCAACTGGCCAGGGCCCATGAGTCTGTTTTATATCCCACCTATGTAGGGTATATATTTGTCCCTCTTTACTTCCGACTTTAGCATATTTTATTTTTTGGAGGGAGGTACAGTTTAACCCACAAAAGACTTTAATATCATTTTTACATTTGATCCTGCAAAAATAATAATGGAAGAAGGAGTCTGTTGGGCAAATGAGTTTGTAAAATCTGTATTTTCTGGTTTTGCTCACTTTTATTGTTAAAAATGGCCACTACCCACGTGAATTGCACTGCCCAGGTGAAACTGCTAATTACTTTCCTGCTTGGGAAGGGGCTGTGTTATGCTAATGTGTGCTGGAGGAGGGTTTTTGCACCAAAAAGTTTTAAGAAGAAGGAGAAGCAGCAGCAGCCAAGATGGCAGGGTGCTGAAGGAGAAGAGAGTTTGTGCAGAGAGAAGGAGATGAGGAACCAGAGGGGACTGAGGCTTGTGGGGGGGTCTTTGATTCTAGGAAAAACCAAAAAGATTCTCCTGGTTGTGGAACCAGAGAATGTGTGAGTGGGTTTTGGCGCCTTGTGTGTGTTTCTTTCTTGCCTGCCAGTTGCTAGGCTAGAATAAAGGCATGGCTCAGCATTTCTTGGCTTCGTTGTTTCTTTACCATCTGTTCGAATCTAATGGGATCCTGCACCTGCCTGGAGGCTGTGATGGGTGCTGCTACTCGCCATACAGAGGCTTTGCCTCTTTCTTTTAAGGACATTTTCAATATGGTATACAGAAATATTTTGCTTACAGGGGTCATACTTGGGTACAAGGGCCAGCTTTGTGCCCAGCTAAATTAGAGGTTCTGTTACTAAGGAAGAGGGAATGAACAATTGGGTGACAGCAAGCAGTCTCTGCTGTGTGGTCTAAAATTGTTCTTCAAACCAGTTACACTTATTACTTTTTCTGATCTATTGAATTGCAATGTTTGGCCCTCTCACAGAAAGCTGTATAAGCATATCATCTGTTTTAGGCTGGGACAGAGACACATGACTTCCTAGAAGTTTCTAGCAAGCTGCTCTCAGAGTTGTGTAAATTAGTGATGTTATCTTAAACTAGTTAGTAAATTTTTCTGATTTTAATTTTCTCATTTCCTGGTATAAATAGGTCCTTTATACCCCTTGTTAATATTAACCCAGAAAGGGGAAGATGGATGGAAAGAGAACAGGAAGGAGGAAGGAAAAGAAAAAAATTGCTTTTTGGATATAACATTCTAATAAAAAGAAAAGCTTATGTGAGGGAAATGTGTATTTTCTTCAGTGTCCTTTGAAGTAAGTCACGGTTCTATTGAGAGAATATTGATCTATTTGCTTTCAGCAGTTCTTTTGATGTGATAGAGAGTCATGCCACACAATTTGAATTATTACTTGAGGGTAATTTTTACCCAGTCAAGTGAGAAAACAATCATTGAACAGATAATTGTACATGACCTGATCAAGTGGCAGTGATTGTCACTGTATTTAATTGAGTAGTAATCCAAATGATTACTTTGACATTGAATAGGTAATGTGGTCAGTTTTTTCCAATAATCATTGTAGCAGAGTCTGCTAGCTTCCCCCCAATATCTGGTCCCATCTCTTTTTCCATGTGGTTGGATTTTTAGGTAGGACATGTGGCCACCCACTAACTGACTACATTTCTCTGTCTCCCTTGCCACTGGGTGTAGCCCTATGATGAAGCCAAAGGATCTGAGCATAAGTAATGGGTGCAACTTCTGGGTCATGCCCTTAGGAGGGAGAGGCATAACTTTCCCTGCTTCTCTTCTCTCTTGCTATCTGAGAAGTGGATGTAATACTGAGACTTCTTTGATGAGGGCAATTACTTAGGAGAACAGAGTAAAAAGATAACATAAGCTTTGATTTCTAATACCATGAAGCCGCCATATCAACCAAGTTCTGCTTAAAATTGGATTGTTACATTAAAAAACCCCTATTTTATTTAAACCACTCTTATTTTGGGTTTTATTATAGCAACTGAAACTTCATCTGAAAAAACAACAACAGAATTTGGTACCTAAAAGTGGGCATTGGCTGAGTGATCAGGTGGCGAGTACACGAGCACAGTTACCGCTGTCCAGAAAGCCGGATACTATTATTATATAGAGGAAAAACATTTGAAAAGCTGTCATCTGAAGTAACTTGGACCAAACGCTCATGAAGACCATAACTCTCAGAGAAAAGTTAAAAAATAATTTAGGGTGTTGGGATGTATTGGTTGTTTATTTCTTTCAGTGAAATGTTTAAGGTAAGATATAAATTCAGAGTGGATTGAATCAGTTGCAAGCACAGACAGGAGGGAATATAACTTTCTTACGAGAAGATCTCTCCACTTAGGCCAGCAATTGTAAATTGACTAAGCACTGAGTAATTTAGGAAGGATTGGAAGAATCAACTGCATCTGCAGACCAAATGGTAGGAATGAGAAGTGTGGCTATGAACAGAAGTGGCAAAAAGCTGGGTCTAGTATCTTATTTATCTCGACCCAATGCATCTGAAGCAAGTCCAGATAAAAATATTAATACATTTCCAAGTCAGTTTTTTAATGTTTAATAAAAGCAGCATTGCAAAACTTTAATGGTTTATTGATTGGCACAAACAATCTGTATAAAATAATATGCTTACTGTTTAAATGGGGTCTCAGGTAAATTTATCTAGCTCAAAGATGCCTGGGATACAAGATTTCCCTGTGGGTTCTTGGGCACATATGACTTTATGAAGGCCAATTTATAGATATTAAACTTTCATGTTTATTTTTTCTAAAAATTGAGCTACTTGAGAATTTCTGCATGGTCAAATCACTGTATTTTTTTCTGCCTTTTCTGTCACAATTTTCCTCTTCCCAATTGATTAAGAAAGCTCTACTAACTCTCTCCCATCTCCCAATTGCAAATATGCAATACTGTATGATGATTGCAGTTATTGATAATTAATACTAACGATAACCAGAAGACTTTTAATGAAGCATTAGATTACTATGATTATAGGGAAAAGAATCCCACTTAATGTCAGTTTATATACATATATAGTTTTATTGCAAAGAAACATTACTAAGGTGATTGATATGAGGCAGAAAACACTGAATATATTACATTATACAATTTTGTGAAGGATGTGAAAAAGAAATAAGAATTCAAGGAACAAAAGGAACCATTAAAGAAATTGTTCACGTTTTTTAAATGAATGAAAGTGGTGTCAAATCACTACTTATTTACATTCTTTCTGATATATTTAAGACTTTAACCATTTTATTTTTAAAATGTCAAAAAATACTATGTGTTGGATTTGCATCTTTTGTTATTATATAAACCTATATGAGAAAGAAATGGTATATTTAGATTTAAATATTTGATAGGGTCTTCATAGTATTTAAATGTTCTTTTAATGTATACTCAAAGCAAAAATTTTTGCCAACCTCCCTGCTAGTCGCTGTAGTAACTGGATCACTGCCCATAATACCTTCCTATAGAATTAGGGACTCTCTGTTTCTACAAGCAAATATTGCCTTTGTTTAGAATTGCCAATGACTTCTGGATGGTTGCATATTGTCTATGGGAGCCAAATGAAATCGGCAGAAGTTTTGTCTGCATAAGGGGTGGAGGAGGTTAAGATTCAGACTTGGGTAGAATGGATGGACCTTTCAGTTTAAGTATAAACAGTAACGTTAAGTTATTTGAGGTGAAGAAACATATACTATATGGAAACAGTAACAATGCATGTCTGTGTTTTTCTTCTTTTGATGAGGTTTCCCTTTTCTTTTGGAAAAGGTTAAAAGTATACTTTTTCATTTGTCCCATATTTCATACTGTCACATGGAGATAATCTTGCTGAAACAATGTTATTCTACATGCTTTTCTTGTATCCAAAGCAAACACTAGTTTCCAGTTCTTTGTATTTTTTCAAATAGGACTGTTAAGAGATCCCAGTTATGAACTGTATTCATTCTGTTATAGCTAGAAGGGTTGGCAAGTGTTTTTTAATAAAACATTGTACACCTTATTAGGTTTGTTACTTTTTTTTTTTAATAAAGGAGATAGGAAAGAATAAGTCAATGGAATGTTTTAAAAACACCGTAGCTTGATTTTCTAATAAGGGAAAAAGAATTAGACTTGTATTAAGCACACTGATCACTTTTTAAAAATATATGCAGATGGAGATTGAATATCATTTCAATAAATCTTTAATTTCTCTTGAATAGAAATGTCCTCTCCATGATAGTTCATAGTAATTGGTCTTATTAAAGCCAACTGTGGAAAAGACTAAAAAAGAGGATGGTGTAATTTGTCTTCTAATTGGAACATACTGGTTTTACACCAATTTGTTCTATTGAACTAAGAGAAATAAAATTTGCATCTATTTTAGCTGTGAAGTTGGATATTCAGTGGGGAATCTATTTAGGCCAAATTTCTCTGGGAACTTTCCATTCTCCCACAAGGATGTCTCCCTTCCTAAACAGTCTTATGTCTATGAAAAGACCCATTTCCAAACTACTGAACTGAACAGACCAGGAATGGCATCCCTCCCATCCTCCCCAACCTGAACTGAGCCAGTCAGACTTTCTTCCAGACTCCTTTGGAGCCAGAGCGGAGAAACTGGAGTTTGTGCTTCATGGGTGACTGAGCCTATTACTTGTCACCTTGGCACTGGGGATACAACCTATCTCTTGAAAAGAATTCAGTTATCCTTAACGGTAAGGGACCAAGAGCAAGAGTATAGATTGTGCCCCCTCATATCATGTTTAAGTATTGAAGAGTTATAAATTAGGAAAAAATTATTAAATTATATATTTTCCATTGTTCTATCTTGACAAATATAATTTATAACAACCTGGGAGGTGAGGTTTGAAAATTTTGAATTGAGGTGCCTTAGAATTCCACAATGAAAAGTGACTTTGGGAGAGAGAGCTGGTCCATAGACTCTCCTCTTTTTTATCAGTACCACAAAGAGCCATACATTACACGTGCATGGACACTGGGAGCTCATTCAGGCACCATCTATCTATCTCGACCAAGCTTTGGGACCAGAGGGACACACACGCCGAACAGTCTGTCCTTGGGAAGACAGACCCAGGAAGGAGGCTGGTGCACGACTTAGAAATAAACTCAGACCCCACTGAGGGTAGGGAATTCTGGGGCCTCAGTGCCCCAGATCATGTTTGGGAAGGGGCTATATGGGTTCTGGAAAAAGAGATTTTAAAAAATTAGACTTTTTTTTTTTGTATCACTTCCATCCCATTTTATTTTATTTTTTATTTTTTAATAATTTTATTTTTTTAATGGGGTGACATCAATAAATCAGGATACATATATTCAAAGATAACAAGTCCAGGTTATCTTGTCGTTCAATTATGTTGCATACCCACCACCCAAAATCAGATTGTCCTCTGTCACCTTCTATCTTGTTTTCTTTGTGTCCCGCCCCACCCCCTATACCTCTCCCATTTCCCCCTCCCCCCCGTAACCACCACACTCTTATCAATGTCTCTTAGTTTCACTATTATGTCCCACCTACGTATGGAATAATACAGTTCCTGGTTTTTTCTGATTTACTTATTTCGCTTCGTATCATGTTATCAAGATCCCACCATTTTGCTGTAAATGTTCCGATGTCATCATTTCTTATGGCTGAGTAGTATTCCATAGTGTATATGTGCCACATCTTCTTTATCCAGTCATCTATTGATGGGCTTTTTGGTTGTTTCCATGTCCTGGCCACTGTGAACAATGCTGCAATAAACATGGGGCTGCATGTGTCTTTACGTATCAATGTTTCTGAGTTTTTGGGATATATACCCAGTAGAGGGATTGCTGGGTCATAAGGTAGTTCTATTTTCAGTTTTTTGAGGAACCACCATACTTTCTTCCATAATGGTTGTACTACTTTACATTCCCACCAACAGTGGATGAGGGTTCCTTTTTCTCCACAGCCTCTCCAACATTTGCTATTACCTGACTTGCTAATAACAGCTAATCGAACAGGTGTGAGGTGGTATCTCATTGCCGTTTTGATTTGCATTTCTCTAATAGAAATTAGACTTTATTTTTTAGAGCAGTTTTTTGCTTACAGCAATACTGAGCAGAAGGCAGAGACAGTTCCTATGCACTCCCTGCCTCCACACATACATGGGGGAAGCTGTGCACATGTGAGGACGTATCTTCTTAAATCCATCTACCCCTTGCCTCATGGGGACGGGCATGGTAAGGGGAGAGCAAGAGCAGAGCCCTCTAAAGTTCTGAGCCTGGGCAGACATCCTTCCTGCCTGGGTCCGAGGGCAGTATTGGAAAAGAATCAAGTAGGCTGAACTAATAAAATAAAATAAGAGACAAAACAGAGTTCTAAGGATCTTCCAGTTTCTGGTTCTAGTAACTTGTAAGGCTCTGCTGTGTTCCTGCTCTAGTTTTTTTCTTTTCCTTTTTCTTTTAAGCTATCAAGGTATTTTCTCTCTTTTTTATAGTTATATTTTAATTACAGTTGACATACCATATTATAACAATTTCAAGTGCACAATGTAGTGACTAGACATTTATCTACCTTATGACCACCCTGATAAGTCTAGTAGTTATCTGGCCCCATGTATAATTATTATGGTATTATTAACTATATTCCCTGTGTGTGCTTTATATCCCCAGCTACCACAGCATTATTATAAAATATTTCTATATTTTTTAAAAGCTAGTTTTATATCATTTGTATTACTTGTAATCAATGAAACCTAACTAAGAAAATCAGGACATCCAAGAGGAGACTTTGAGTTGTCTGTCCAATTACAATTTCATTACCTGACTTTATATGATGTATGAAGAATGAATTCACATTCACTTTATAATCTTTACACCAGCATGTAAGAAAACAATCATTATTCCTATTTTACAGATATTTAAATGGAAGCTCAACTAACTTGTCCAAATTTCCAAACAAGATTTCCTTGTAGTGAAGAAAGGAAGCTCAGGTATATTGTTCTCCAGATATTGTTGTGCACGAGAAATTGTATTAGCTGGTGCTGTGAAGTCAGCACTCCCTTCCCACAATAACGATTAAGAACTGTAGATTAAAACATTGTTTGTATCCATTTTAAAAGCAAATATGATCCTTTGGAAATTTTGCTGCCTGAGAGTGCAAATAGCAAGAATAAGAGACTTCAATGGGTAACAGCCTTTCACTGGTGGCCTACACCATGCGCTGAGCCAAAGGTACCCTTTCTAAGTGTGGATGTGCAAGAAGTTGGAATGGGGGAGAGAAGTAGCTAGTACATCTCTCCTGGGGTATGTATGGATGCCTCAGAGTTTTAGAAATCCATGGGAATCTGGTACTGTTTCTGGTTACAGAATGGAAATGAAAGTATGCTATGTAGGCACAGGACTCTTCTCTGGTTTGGGCAATGTGCCTCCCTGATCATGGGGCAGGTGCACAGAGAATGGGTCTGCTGGAGGTGAACAGCCCTTGAACAGCCTAAGGAATGGTGTGTACATGTGTGTGTGTGTCCCTCAAGCCACATAATATACCAGATTGGTGTGGAGAAAACAGAATCCAGAAGATTAAGTATAAACAAGATAAATAAATGTTACATAAAATGAGGTCTATTATGTTGCCTGGATACAAGCTGTGGGAGTTAGGACTTTCAGAGATTTTCTAAATGACTACAGAATGGGAGCTAAGGTGAGTTAGTGTTTAAGTTCCCTCATCTCAGGACCTGACGGATAAAGCCTCAGTAGTGATCATGGCATTAAATAAATAGAAATGGTCAGTTTATTAGGGACTCCTTAGTGAAAGTTTAGGGTGCAGCATTGTGATGGGTGTGGAGGATGTGAACTGATGGGAAGGGGGCCTGATAAATAGGCCTTTCTCCTTCTCCTTCTCCTTCTCCTTCTCCTTCTTTCTCCTCCTCCTCCTCCTCCTCCTCCTCCTCCTCCTCCTCCTCCTCCTCCTCCTCCTCCTCCTCGTCCTCCTCATCCTTCTTTCTTCTTTCTTCTTTCTTCTTCTTCTTTTAGAGAGAGATAGAAATCAATTTCTTCTGGTGCATATTTCAGACTTCAGACACAATGCTGTTCCAGGCTATTCTGAGCCCTGCCAGAGTCTCCTTCCCACCTGCTCATGAGTACTTGTACCTCCAGGGCGGGGAGTCCAGCCCTGCTCTCCGCCCCGGGTACCCCGGGGTACTCTGCACTGGTCTCTGTAGGCCCTGGTGCCCTGCCTTTCTCATCAAGGGGCAGGGCAATCTGGAAAGCCCTAGAGCCAGCCCCACACTCTCTTCTATAGTTCCGTGGCTCTGCAATGCTCCTTGAAGTCACCTTTTCTCTGGGCCTCGCAGCCCGGCACTGCACTAACAGATAGGCTGGGAGCACCACAGGTCTGGGCTCCTGGACAAAACCCTGGAGGGTAGGCCAGGCCCCGCCTCCTCCAGAGCAAAGGCAGGTGGCTTCCCCAGGCCCCTGCTCCCCAGAGTGAGGCAGGCCTATCTTTCTGGGAGCTGGAGGTGGGTGTGCTGAGGAGGGAGACACAGAACTTCAATCAATCTTTTCCACTTTCACCACTACCTATCTGCCAGTCTTGTGTGACTTCTGGTGTGAGGTGTTTTGGCTAAATCACCTATATTTAGGTTCTTGAAACTCTTTGTTATATAGCTTTGTTTTTTTCCTCTGCTTCAATACATTAGTTGCTCTTGGTCATTTTGAAAGAGTTTTGTATGAGATTAAAAAAAATTCAGTATAAATATTTGGTAGAATTCACTGGTGAAGCCATCTGGGCCTGTAGTTTTCTTCAATAGATATAGGGATATCCATAATTATTATTTCATCTGTGTTAGTTTTATGATACATTTTTGAAGGTATTTGTTCATTTCACTGAAGTTGTTTAATGTATGACATAAAATTACTTATAATATTTGTTATTGTTCTTTCAACATGTATAGGATATGTAGCGGTATGACCTCTTTATTTTCTAATATTGATAACTGTGTTCATTGTATTTTCTATCAGCCTAATTATGGGGTTGTCAATTTTGTTGGTCTTTTCAAAGACTCAGCTTTGGCTCTGTAAATTTTCTGTAGTATTTGTTTTTAATATCATTGATTTCCTCTCTTTGTTATTTTGTTTCTTTTTCTAGGTTTTATTTGCTCTTGATTTTCTGGAGTCCTACAGTAATTTTGTATCATTATTCCTTTCTAAGATAAGCATCTGAATTTGTTGAGAGCACTTTTGTGCCCTAACTAAGATAAGCATCTGTAAATTCTCTTTTAAGTACAAATTTTGACCTGTTGTATTTTCCTTTGAAATTCCACAAAATTTGAAATGTTGTATTTCCATTGTTATTATTTTGAAAATATTTTCTAATTTCCCTTGTGATTCTTTTATTAATGCAAAAGTTATTTCAAAGTGTATTACCTAATTTGCAATATTGGGGGTATTTTTGATATTGTTATGATTGGTTTCTAAATTATATTCATTATGGTCATAATATGGTCAGAAAATAAACTCTTGACTATATTTCAATCCTTTACATTTACTTAGACTTGTTTTAGAGCCTAAAACACGATCTATTTTGGTCATTGTTCCACATACACTTAAAAAGAATGTGTTTTCTTCTCTTGGGTGTAGTATTATATAAATATCTTTAGGTCAAGCAGGTTGATAGTGTTGTTGAATTCTCCATGTTTTTATTGAGTTTGTCTTGTTCTGTCAGTTGCTGAGAGAGGGGTGCTAAAATCTCCAATGGTGACTTGTTTATATTTCTACTTAATTTTGTCAACTTTTGTTTCATAATTTTATGCATGCACACTTTTTATTATCATACACTGCTGATGATTGAGCTTTAAATTGTTGTGAAATGTCTTTATCTCTGGTAATGGTCTTTGTCTTGAAGTCTGTTTGGACAGATGTTGACATGCCTCTTTAGTATTCTTATGCTTGTTTTTTATATAATATATTTTCCCCCCACCTAATTACTTTCATCCAGTATCAGTATTTATATTTAAAGTTGTCTTTTCTAGGCAGCATATAGTTGTTGCTTTCTAATCCATTCTAATATTTTTTTATTTTTAGCGTGCGGAGGACCCGGGTTTGATTCCCGGCCAGGGCACACAGAAGAAGCACCCATTTGCTTCTCCACCCCTCCGTCGCGCCTTCCTCTCTGTCTCTCTCTTCCCCTCCCGCAGCCAAAGCTCCATTGGAGCAAAAATGGCCTGGGCGCTGGGGATGGCTCTGTGGCCTCTGCCTCAGGCGCTAGAGTGGCTCTAGTCGCAACATGGCGACGCCCAGGATGGGCAGAGCATCGCCCCCTGATGGGCAGAGCGTAGTCCCCTGGTGGGCGTGCCGGGTGGATCCCGGTCGGGCGCATGCGGGAGTCTGTCTGACTGTCTCTCCCTGTTTCCAGCTTCAGAAAAATGCAAAAATGCAAAAAAAAAAAATTTTTTTTATTTTATTTTATAATTCTGTTTTATATATTGTCTTATTTGGTTGGTAGGATCTTCAGTAGTATATTGAATAGTAGCAGTGATAGCACTATGCCCTGTATTTCTCTGGGTCCTAACAACAGATATCTAAATTTTCACCATTAATTGTAATATTTGCTTTAGTTATTTTGTAGATAGCCTTTACAAATTAATGAATTTCTACTTCTACTGTTTGTAGTTCTTCCTGCATATGTGTTAGATCAATCAAATACTTTTTTTGGATCAACTTAAATTATTATTTTTTGGTATTTTTTTATTTGAATTTGGAATAATAATATGAGTTAGTTGTTTTAATTCTTTGGAATAATTTGTAGAAGGGAGGGATTACTGGTGCTTCTCAAATAAAATTTTGGGAGCATATACATGTAAAAGAGTTTACATGTGAGTTTCTTTATGGTTTTTCAGGAGGTCTTTGATTAATATTTTAACTTAATGGATATTAAATTATTCAAGTTTTTAATTTGTATTTTAGTTTTAAATTAAATTTGTAAATTTTATCTACTTTTAATATTTATTGGCATATAGTTGTTTATAATATTTTTTCAACCACTGTCATATTTGTAGTTGTTTTATTTTTATTTCTCTTCTTTTGTTTAATTTATTTTAATTAATTTTAATGGCGTGACATTGATAAATCAGGGTATATATGTTCAGAGAGAACATCTCCAGGTCATTTTGACATTTGATTATGCTGCATTCCCATCATCCAAAGTCAAGTTGTCCTGTCACCTCCTCATAAATGGAGCTCGGAAGTCTTTCTTCTTCTTGAATTTTTAAAAATAGCTTGAGAAGGATCGGAGTTAGTTCTTCTTTGAATATTTGGTAGAATTTACTTGTGAAGCCATCAGGCCCAGGACTTTTCTTTTTTGGGAGTTTTTTGATAACTGTTTTGATCTCATTTGTTCTAATCGGTCTGTTTAGATTTTCTGATTATTCCAGATTAATTTTTGGAAGATTATATGTTTCAAGGAATTTGTCCATTTCATCTAGGTTGTCTAGTTTTTTGGCATACAGTTCTTCATAGTATTTTCTTATAATGTTTTGTATTTCTGTTGTGTCAGTTGTTATTTCTCCACTCTCATTTCTAATTTTATTTATTTAAGTCCTCTCTCTTTTTTTCTTGGTGAGTCTAGTTAAAGGTTCATCGATCTTGTTTACCCTTTCAAAGAACCAGCCTCTAGTTTCATTGATCCTCTGTATTTTTTCTTTAGCCTCTATGTCATTTATTTCTGCTCTGACCTTTATTATTTCCTTCCTTCTACTACCTCTGGGCTTTACTTGCTGTTCTTCTTCTAGTTCTTTTAGATGCAGGGTCAAGTTGTTTATTTGAGCTTTTTCTAGTTTTTTAAGGTATGCCTGTAATGCTATGAACTTCCCTCTCAGTATTGCTTTTGCTGTGTCCCATAAATTTTGAGTTGATGTATGTTCATTATCACTCGTTTCTAGGAATTTTAAAAATTTCTTCTTTGATCTCATTGTTAACCCATTCGATATTTAATAACATGCTATTTAGTTTCCAAGTGTTTGAGTATTTTTCAGTTTTTTTATTGTGGTTGATTTCTAGTTTCATGCCATTGTGATCAGAGAAAGTGTTTGATATGATTTCAATCTTCTTAAATTTGTTGAGGCTGCTTTTGTGCCTAACATGTGGTCTATCCTAGAGAATGTACCATGAGTGCTTGAAAAGAATGTGTATTCTGCTGCTTTAGGGTGAAAGGTTCTGAAGATATCTATTAAATTGAGTTGATCTAGTGTGTCCTTCCTTTAAGTCTACTGTTTTTTTGTTAATTTTCTTTCTTGAGGATCTATCTAGTGATGTTAGTGGGGTATTGAAATCCCCTACTACTATAGTATTGCTGTTGATCTTGCCCTTTAAATCCATCAAAGTCTGCTCTATATATTTAGGCGCTCCTATATTAGGTGCGTAGATATTTATAATGATTATATCTTCCTGCTGGATTGCTCCCTTTATCATTATGTAGTGATCTTCTTTATCTCTTACTATAGCCTTTGTTTTAAAGTCCATTTTGTCTGATGTAAGTATTGCTACCCCAGCATTTTTTTCATTTTCATTTGTGTGAAATATTTTTTCTATCCTTTTATCTTCAGTCTATGTGCATCTTTTGTTTTAAGGTGTGTCTCTTGTAGACATCATATGTATGGGTCCTGTTTTCTTATCCACGCAGCTACCTTATATCTTTTGATCGGATCATTTAATCCATTTACATTTAAGGTTATTGATATGTAGTTGTTTATTGCCATTTTATTCTTTAAAACTGTATTCCTATGTTACTATATTCTTTTTCCCCTTTCGATCTGTTTACAACAGGCCCCTTAGCATTTCTTGCAGCATTGCTTTGGTTGTAGTGAATTCCTTGAGTTGTTTTTTTTTTTTTTTTTTGGTCTGGAAAGCTTTTTATTTCTCTTTCAATTTTAAACGATAGCCTTGCTTGATAAAGTAATCTTGGTTGTAGGCTCTTGTTCTGCATTACCTTGAATATTTTTTGCCATTCCCTTCTGGCCTCAAGTGTTTCTGTTGAGAAGTCAGAAGTCATCCTTATGGGGGCTCCTTTGTAGGTGATAGTCTTTTTTTCTTTAGCAGCTTTTAATATTTTCTCTTTACCACTTAGCTTTGGTATTTTAATTATGATGTGTCTTGGTATCGGTTTCTTTGGGTTTCTCTTTAATGGAGTTTTCTGTGCTTCTTGAACCTGTGAGACATTTTTCTGTCTTAATTTAGGGAAGTTTTCAGCTATGATATGTTTGAACAACGTCTCTATCCCTTGTTCTTTCTCTTCTTCTTCAGGAACCCCTATGATGAGGATAATATTTCTCTTCATGTTATCACAGAGCTCTCTTAGAGTTTCCTCAGACTTTTTGAGTCTCTTTTCTTTTTTCTGCTCAGCTTCCATGCCTTCATTTATCTTGTCCTCTAACTCACTGATTTGATTCTCAGCTTCATCCATCCTGCTTTTAATTCCTTCCATTGTGTTCTTTATTTCTGATATTGTATTTGTCATTTCTGACTGATTCTTTTTTATTTTTTCAATGTCCTTTTTAATATTTGCTATCTCTTTATTTAGGTGTTCATAATGACCATCTGTTGTTGTTCTAAGATCTTTGAGCATCCTAACAATTGTTATTTTAAACTCTGCATCTGGTAATTTGGTTATATCTGACTCATTCAGGTCCTTTTCTGGGGATTTCTCTTGATTCATTTGTGTTGCATTTCTTTGACTTCTCATTTTGTCTGTGTAAAAGAAGGTTTTGGCCACTGGAGTCCACTGGATGTGGTCTCTGTGTTCCCTAGGTGTGGTCTGTCTGCAGGCCCACCATCCCCTCTGCTGCTGCTGCCTAGGGTGTTCAGGTATGGGCATTGCAGGTGCCTGCCCACTGGGGCTGTTGCTTGGTTTCTGCCTCTCCTTCATGAGCATGTGCTCAGGTGTACAAGCTTCAGTGGCCTCGGCCTTTGCCTCGCCCCCACAGGTGAGGTTATGCTTGGCCCTGAGGGCAGGGGTGAGCTCCTTTGCTCAGCTGTGGGTCTCTGCCTGATTTCGGGCTTTCACCCCGCCCCTGCAGGAGGAGCTAACTCACGGGATGGCTGCAAGCCTTGGCTCCATGTGCCTGGTGGGGCTGTGTGCCCATGCTCAGTTGTGGGACTCCACCTGTTTTGGGTTTTTGCTCCACCCCCGCAGGAGGAGCCGGCTCCCGCGTCAGGCCACAAGCCTCAGTTCCCCCAGGAGGCAAGGCTGTGCTACTGCACCCTTGCTCAAGGACGGGTCTCCATCTCTTCTGGGGCTTCTGCCCTTCCCCCACAGGCTGGATTGCAGGCAGCCCGCAGCTGGGCTTGACAACTTTCGCGCATCTCTTCCTCCCCTGCTGGGCAAGACCAAACTCACACTTGGGCCTCAGTGGTAGCCAGCCGGCTTCCACCCTTGCTGACAGAACCGCACTTCCACATCCCACTGCTGCCTGCCCTCAGGGAGCCCTCAGCCATGTGGGTGGCGGTGCTGCAGCTCAGACCCTAAGACTCACTACTGTAGTCCTGAAAGCTCCCTCCTTCTAAGTGACTGTGCTCTAAGTACCACAGGAGAGCTTGTTTGGCTGGTGTCCTGCTTTCCTTTGCTGGTATTGCTGTTTCCAGGGGAAATATTCACTTCAGATTTGGGGAGTGACTCGTCCCAGGGGTTAGGGTGGCTGTCTCTCAAAGAGTTTCTCCCTGTGCCTCCTAGATTACACTCTCTTCCCACTGCTCCAGTCCTCTCCTCTCTCCCCATCCCCTGGAGCCCCAGGTGAGTGGTTGTGAGAGAGGTTTCCTGTGCAGTCCCTTTAAGAAGAATCCTGGGTCTGAGAAATCAGTCTCTTTCTCACAAACAGTATCCTGATTTGTTTCCAGCTAAGTACTGTCCATACACCTCTTCTAGGCTCTGGGGCTGCAGGCTGGAGCTTTGTTCCTGGGACTCAGGACCCTCTTCTCTCTGCTAAACTCACTTCCCGCTACGTGAGTCTCTCTGGGCTGCCGTTCGCTCCAGGGAGCTGGGCAGCCCTCTCCGCATTTCCACTTTTCCTACCAGTCTCAGTGTGGTTTCTTCAATGTTCCTTGGTTAAAGAGTCCTCTTAGTTTATTCCAAAGTTGGTTTTTACAGATGATGGTTCTTAAAATTAAGTTGTAATACACTTTGGTTCTGGGAGGTGGAAATTGGTACGTCTGCCTACTCCATTGCCATCTTGTTGCCTCTTCTTTTGTTTAACTTTAAAAGGCCTAAATTATACTCCTCTGAGTGGGAGAGAGGAGGTAATCCTCAGTGTGGAGGAACTCTGAACTGGACCACTTTCATTCATGTGGTCCTTTTTCCCTCACCGTCTCCCATCTGGTGTTCAGGCCAGTGGATTTTCCCTGTGCATGGATCTTTTAAAGAAGATGTTTTCTCAGCTGTAATGGCAAATTATGGCAGAGTGGCAGAGAGGAATAGGAAAAAGAGTAAAGAAATGAGGGAAAGAAATGCTTATGATGGGTTCCAGCCCACTAGTACTAATATAGTTTTTCATCGTAACTCTAGCTGAACTCTCCTAAGGCTATTCTCCTCCATTCTGTTGGTTCTGTGCTGATCTGTTTTACTCTGGCAAAGAGATGAGCAATGGCATTTTAGGTTAGTGTTATGGAAGTATATGGGCACCATTAGAAAGTTCTCGGCCAGACTTTTCTCTGTTATTGCATCTCAGTCTTCTTCATTTGGTCACTGTATTACACTCAATCTCCCTCTCCCAGTTATAACGGGCTCTGACCTCCATCCTTAAGAGCTTGTCATACTTTGGTGCAGAGCTCTGTGATTCCTCAACCTTCATGTCATTCCTGTAACATCTTCAGAGTTGGGTTTCAGGGAAGGTAGCCTGAAGCTTTTGTTAATTTGCCATCTTTTCTATGACAACTAGAAGATTATTGTAAAATGGAGACTCTATTTACCATGTCACTAATTATTTTTTAATTTATTTTTCTTGATTGTCCTAATTATCCACGATCATTATAATAGTTTTGGTTTTTCTCCTGGGCACAGGGTAGGACTATACTTCCTCACCTCTTTGCTGCAGTTCAGTGTAGTCAGATGTCTTGCTTTCGGCAATGCAAAGTGAGAAGTTTGTGTGCCATTTCTCAGTGGAAGCCCTAAGAACCAATGTATGATTTGTCCTTTTTTCTTTTACTGTCTGCCATGCTGAGCAGCAATGCTCTAGGTCAAGGGTTGGCAGAATTTTTTTGTCAGAGACCACAGAACCAATATTTTAGGCTTTGTAGGCAGTCTGGTCTCTGTTGCAACTGCTCTGTTGTTGTAGAGCAAAAACAACCGTAGGAAATATGTGAATGAATGAACAGGGCTATGTTCTGATAACATTTCATTTTCGGACACTGAAATGTACATTTCACATTATTTTTATATAGTTCTTATAGAAAATATTATTCTTTAAAAAGTTATTTTAACTCAATATATTTAAACCAGTCTTATCTCCTGGGACACACAAAATCAGGCAGAATGCCAGGTTTGATCTACAAACCATATTCTGTTGGTCTTCATTCTAATTGGAGGCTACACTGTTCACCTGATTCCTAAGGGGAGGCTAACACAGAATGAAGCTCCCAAGTAATCCACTGAGGGTATTTGGAGTGTGAAAAAATAAAACTTGATATTTCAAGCCATTAGGATTTTCTCTTCTCTCTCCCTCTCTCTCTCTTTATTATTAAGTGAGAGCAGGGGACACAGAGAGAGACAGACTCCTGCATGTGCTCTGACTGACAGGGATCACACAGCAAGCCCCTACTGGGGGATGCTCTGCCCATCTGAGGTTGTTGCTTTATTGTTCAGCAACTGAGCTATTTTCTTTAGCACCTGAGGTTAGGCCATGGAGCCATCCTCAGAAGCTGGGGTCAACTCACTAGATTTTAAGCCATGGTTATGGGAGGGGAAGAGAGAGAGAAAAAGAGAAGTGGGAGGGGGAGGAGTGAAGAAGCAGATGGTTGCTTCTCTTGTGTGCCCTGACCAGAAATTGAACCTGGGACATCCACATGCCCACCATCCACATGCCAGGCCAATGCTCTACCACTGAGCCAACTAGCCAGGGCCAGGATTCTTTTTCAAACGACAGCATAACCTAGTCCAATCTGATACACTATTTTCTTTTTAATAATAAGGCAGCATGAATAACAAGAAGACAAAAGTTAATAAAAAGAAAAAGGGAAAGAGAAGCTGAGAAAGAACCAGGAGGAATTTGGACTGAAAGTTAAAGACCTCATTAAAAGCCTGAAAGAGTATCCATTCTTTTCATCTGAACCCTGTGCTTTCAAATCTAAATCATTTGCCCATTTGCACACTTAATATTGTATCTTCCACTCTTTTTGAAATTCTGGGATGTTGATTGCTTTAAATAATTAAAAACAAAAAAAAGCCAGGGAAATATTTTAAAGTAGATCTAAAAACTGCGTCAGAAAGTCAGGAAGGCCAAAATAAGAAGCTCTGTTAGGAGACATTCCATCAACAAAAATATCTCTTCTCTTCTTTGCCATGGCAACTCCAAAATAGTAAAGAATATGTAATATGCAGTATCCTGATTTGAACCAGGATGCTGAGAATTGTGCAGCCACCAAATGTCTATTTCGGTTGCAAGAAGGGGCCGATTCTGAAAAGAGATTGTACCGATTCTGTAGCATTTGATGAGGTTTCCCAATTGTCAGTGGCAGAATTCCAGAGATGCTCAAAGTATCCACTTTCCAATGGCTTAAAGCTGTATATTCACCTTGTGCGTCTTTGCAATTGTTAGAGCCCTGAACCTAACACTGCTGGTGTGTGTTAAATAATCTTTTTCTTTGGACATGCCAGAGCAGGAAAGAGAAGAGATGTTTGTGGTGATAAAGGTTGCACTTGTCAGAGCCTCTTGTCCTAGAAATGTTGGTGGGGAAACAGTCCTTATTTGATCATTTTTTAGAGTGAGGGAAATGAAAATAAGTTGTGTGCAGAAGCTGTAACTCCCTCAGGGCAGTTGAGTGGGAGAGAGAGAGGCTCAGCTGGAAAACCTACAGTTTATTCTTACAAAACAATGTAGCCTCTAAGAAGTTGAAACATTTGGAGAAAGTTCAGAAATGAAAAGCATTATTGTGTGAAGTTCAAAATCTCAAGGAAAAAAAAAGTGTTCTATGAAAGGTCCAGACTTTACTTTTTGCTTTGGAAATCCTCTGGCCTACAATAATATGATTTGTTTAAAATATGGCACTTAAATATTTAAATGTAGCAGGCCCTATGTGTTTAATTTCTTTGTTTAACTGATGCATAGTTTCCCAACTATGTAGTGACTGGTGAAAAGTGTGAGGCTGTTCTATATTTATGTGGTTCAGCTTCCCAGAATATTTGGAGACTGGCCTTAAATACGTACAGTTTCATTCCTTTGCAGCAGTGTTGACAATGCCCAAATATATTATATTACACCCCCATAGCCCACTTTTCTGAAGCATGATGAACAATGAGAAAAATAAATAAAAAATTTCAAGTAGTTTCTTAAAAATGCAGAGAATTACAAAGTAAAATTTCTACTTACTTTGTAGGAAGTCTCATGCCTAGTAAATTATCTACTTATTTAAATTTTAAATGATTATGACTTGGCTATCTGGATTCTTTGTTTGATGTCAGTATGTATTCTGATGGAATTACAGTCATTTAATAGCATGAAATAGAGTGAGGCAGTAAGAATAAAAAAATAATCATTTAGCTGTTATTATTATTATTTTTAAATCAGAAGCAATGAAAAACGTTTTTGAAGGAAAGAAGAAGTGAAATGTTACTCCCCAGTGAATGGCTTTGCACAGAATGAATCTGTCTTCTAACAAAGGTTTGACTATACTGGTGCCCTGTTGCACTAATATATTCATATAAAATGTAGAAAGTGAATGTGGGTGCCATGGTCTGATCATGACCTCTCTGGATACATGATACCTTTCCCTGGGCCTGGCTTTCACTGGAGTGAGGTCAGTTACAAGAATTTGGCCTTGAAAAAATCATAAATGGATGAGCAAGCAGCGAATATCAAACAGTACATTTTCCACCAATCAACCTTATTAGTCCCTAAGAAGAGAGCATATGTTTTAGAAAGAGGAGTCCCTACTCCTGGGAATTGAAGCCCAGAGAAAAAATGAATGAAAGAATAGAAAAACAGGCTGAGAGACCAAAGAAATCAAATAAGAGTTGATAGTATAAAGCACATACTGGATTCCATAATACAATGTTCAAAATAAACATAGTTTTGAATAATACAGGTGTTCCCAAGATATAAAGCGTTTTGTCATTCTAAGAGTTTCTAGGTAGCTGCACAGGTTTTAGTAGAGCAATACTGTAATATAATGTTTTTGTGTATTCTATAGGACACCATTAATCCAAAAGATTCTGTACAACTTCCTGAAACACTTTGTCAACTATAGAAAAACCTGTTTTTCTTTAAAAATAGAGATGGTGGTAGACAACACTCTGAATGTATTAAATGCTACTTTGGATTTTTATTTATTGATTGATTTTAGAGAGAGAGAAACATTGATTTGTTGTTCCACTTATTTATGCATTCATTGGTTGATTCTTGTATATGTCCTGACCAGGGATTGAATCTGTGACCTTGGTGTATTAGGATGACACTCTAACCAACTGAGCTACTCAGTCAGAAGAAAAGGCTGTTTTAAGAGATTATTTTTTCTTATGTTTTTGTTATTATTCTTAGTCTAATTTTAGAGAAGGCAAGTGTTATAAGCTGAATTGTGCCCCAAATTCATATGTTGAAGCTCTAAACCTCAAGTACTTCTGAATTTGGAGATGGGACTTTAAAAAGGCAATTAAGTTAAAAAGAGGCCTTAGAGTGGGCTTTAATCTGATCTGACTGGCACTATCTCTTTCTCAGCTCTTGGCTTTGCCAACTTGTTTTACTGTCGGACCACTCCATTAACCCCTAGATTTTGGTGTGTGGATTAGAAGCATGGATTTGGTGTGTGTTTGGACCTTTGACCTTGATTCCAATTTTAGACAATCCACTGGCTATTGGTAATGCAGCCTGCCCTCCCAGCAAGGCCCTCCTAATCCCCCAGGCCTGCTGCAGGCATGTCTCGTGCCCAGACTCCACCTTGTATGTTGTCAGTTGAGAAAATCTTTTCTAAAAAAGCTACTTAATTGACCTTCCTCCTGGCTGGGTGTTCCACACATCCATAAAAGTAAATCTTAGAAAAAAAAAAAGTAACAAAATGTTCATTTAGTCAAAAGTTTTGACTTTAATAACCACAGAAAACTTTTTTCTTTTCTTTCTCTCTTTTTTCCTTCCTTTCTCTTTCTCCCTTCCTCCCTTCCTCCCTTCTTCCCTTCCTCCCTTCCTCCCTCCCTCCTTCCTTTCTTTTACTTTATTAAGTGAAGGGGGAAGGCAAAGACAGACACCCGCATGCACTCTGTCCAGGATCCTCCTGACAAGTCCGTACCAGGTGATACTCTACCTATCTGGGCCCCTGCTCCACTGCTTGGCAACAGAGCTATTTAAGCACCTGAAGCGAGGCCATGGAGCCATCCTCAGCACCCGGGACCAACTGACATTTCTCAAACTATTTGAGCCATGGCTGCATGAGGGGAAGAAAGAGACAGAGATGGGGTGTAGCATGGAGAAGTAGATAGTCGCTTCTCCTGTGTGCCCTGACTGGGAATTGAACCCAGGACATTCAAAAACTTTTTTAAAAAAAGATTTTATTTAATGACTTTTAGATAAAGGAGGGAGAGAGAGAGAAAGGGGGAGGAGAGGAGCTGGAATAATCAAATCATATTAGTTGCTTCTCATATATTCCTTGACCAGGCTAGCCCAGGGACTTGAACTGGCAACCTCAGAATTCCAGGTTGATGTATTTATCCACTGCACCACCACAGGTCAGGCCACAGAGAACTTTTAAAACCTTTTTATACCTTTCTTTCTATAATTTTAAGAAGTACTTAATGGCTATAGCTCTATGATTCAGAAATACACAATATATTTTTTTTATGTTTGCAGTTAAGTAAAAGCTTATTTTCTTTATGTTTTTTTTCTATTTAGAACACATTTTTACTTTTTTTTTTTTAATTTTAATTTTTTTATTTATTCATTTTAGAAAGGAGAGAGAGAGAGGAGAGAGACAGAGAGAGAAGGGGGGGAGGAACAGGAAGCATCAACTCCCATATGTGCCTTGACCAGGCAAGCCCAGGGTTTCGAACCGGCGACCTCAGCATTTCCAGGTCGACGCTTTATCCACTGCGCCACCACAGGTCAGGCCACATTCTTACTTTTGAAGCTGATACAGGATGGGCGAACATTTTTGGATACCAGATTATCAGGAAAATGCAAAGCAGTAAGACTACATAAAAGTATTGATTAATTTATCTTAGAATTGTGGCAAAGTAGTTGATGCTTGTTAAATCCAGGAGTTGGTAGAAGAAATAGTGCCCCAAAGTATTTACAGTTCATAAAGGCATGGATGGAAAAAGCTGAATGATAGCAAGAGAGCAGTATCAGCTCACAAACGTGTATGTCAGAAGCACACCATGTATATATTTTCTGTGATTGGAATGAATATTCATTTTGAGCACTAGTTACATAGAGTGGTTAAAATAGCATTTCAGTCAGCTCAGGATGACACCACCCTTTCCCCAAGCTAGTGGCCAAGTTCCAGCTCTGTTTATGGAGTACCAGTGCAGTAAGTGGATGTTCTACAACTTGCCTGATGGTTTTGACCAATTCACTGTAGCATGTGCTGAAATAGACATTATTTATCTGGTCCTGCTCATCATCCCTTGCAAGTTGTACTGAATTATCTCTTGTTTGTAGCATGGTGGGAAGGAAGAACATTTGGTTGCTAGTTGAGACCTCTAGGGGCATGGTCTCTTTGTGAACTGACTTAGCTTCTCTCTGCCTCTACATTCCCTGTTAGCCAATACTACTCATCTTGTCCTGCACTGTACTGAGTGCTAGAAGCTCAGAGTCTTGCTGTTTTCTTAAGTATCAACCTGTTAAAGAAAACTCCAAGCCCCTCTTATTCCCATTGCCTTGACCAAAATTCTGGATTTAGTCCACAGGTAATGTCAGGACATAAGACTCCTGTAGAGACCCAGAGTCCATATTCTTTTTTTTTCTCATATTTGATTTTCAATGAGCTATAAGTACTGCTTCTAACTGATAATATCAATTCACAGAGATATTATTTATAGCATATGTTTATGCCCTGAGTTACTTATTTTACTTTTGAATATAAAGCCCAGGCCTTAGAAGCTCAAAAGTTAAAAATTTTGACACTTTTGTTGTTTTTTGTGCTAAGCCGCTGAACCTGTTGCCTAAATGGGCAAATGTAAACAGGAGACATGGAAAAATGACACCAAACCAAACCAATCAAAACATGCAAAATTAGCAATTATAACAAAACTAGAAGAGTACATAGAATTAAGACTTAACTACTAACTCAAGTTCCTGAGCCAAAAGTCCAGTTACCAAAGATAAAAAGATAGTCCAAAAACTAGACAAGTTGTTGTCTGTCAATCATCTATCATTTTTCTATCTCTCTCTCTCTCTCTTATCTATCTATCTATCTATCTATCTATCTATCTATCTATCTATCTATCATCTATCTATCTATCTATCTATCTATCTATCTATCACAGGGGTCAGGAACCTATGGCTCACGAGCCAGATGTGGCTCTTTTGATGGCTGCATCTGGCTCGCAGACAAATCTTTAATAAAAAAAAATAATAACGTTAAAATATAAAACAGTCTCATGTATTACAATCCTTTCATTTCCTACTGCTCATGTTCATGGTTGTGGGTGGCTAGAGCCAATCACAGCTGTCCTCCAGGACGACACCAAATTTTTATTGGATAATGCATAACATACATGGGTTGTTGTATAGCTCTCGTGGAATTACATTTTAAAATATGTGGCGTTCATGGCTCTCTCAGCCGAAAAGGTTCCTGACCCCTGATCTATCATCATCATCATCTATCTATCATCATCTATCTGACTTTTGAAATCCATGAGTCTAGAAAGGTTTAAACAGACACAGATTGTATATGAGGTTTGGTTCAGTGATAATGAAAGAGGACCAAAAGCAGACCTAGAATAATTTTAAAGGTTCTTTAAAGGAAATGACTTCCTATTTCTGATTGTATTCATGTCCTGTGGTCATGGATGAGGGGCAAGTTCTGAGAGGTTCAAGGTAAGAAATGGATAGAAGGTCTGGCTACTATATCAGTCTACAGATAAAAGTAGAGTCCACTTGGCTCCAGATAGGATCTATAGCAAGGCCTAAAAGGAGTTCATTCCTTTATACTTAGAAGTTCATAATGACAATGCAATGGGTTGAGAAAAACAGAAATCACACTGAGAAATAGACTCACAGTTTGCATGACTAAGAGTGGTGTGGCTCAGTGGTTATGAAAATGTACCCTAATGTCTTATATCTCTGGAGCT
Source organism: Saccopteryx bilineata (assembly GCF_036850765.1). Taxonomy (NCBI): domain Eukaryota; kingdom Metazoa; phylum Chordata; class Mammalia; order Chiroptera; family Emballonuridae; genus Saccopteryx; species Saccopteryx bilineata. The sequence continues at coordinate 108,356,186 of NC_089491.1, read as the reverse complement.
GGAAACTTGGCTTTATAACTTACTAATTGTTTTTTGTCTTGAAGAAATTTTATTGCCTCTTTGAATTCTCTTTCTTTATCTGCAAAAATGAGAATAATAATAGTAGGTACCTGATGGTTGTTGTCAAGGTTCAATGTTTAAATGAATGAATTTATTTAATATACTTCCTTGAATCTTTCATAAAATATAAGCTGTTATTATATTATCATTATTATATGACATACTATGATATAAGATATAATATATATATATTATGTGATACACAACATTAACTCCTGAATCTTTCTACTAGAATATTGGCAAAATTCTTATGGAGGAATCATTTTGGGAAATGTGTTGATTTTTTTCCTGTAGTTCTTTCTAAGTTTATTCCCCCTGTTCACTGTTACTGACTGTCCTCTGTATTCCTTGCTAATTCATTTTCCATTCTTGTCTATGTTGAAATGGTTACTTTGCATTCCTGGTAACATCCCCATCTTTTCTTTTTCCTACTTACAGAAGATTGCCAATCAGTTTTTCCATCAGCAGTTGTGCAGAATTCAAGCTTTCAACTGTAGTCAGTATCAGCTGTCCTCCTTTATAATACTATACAAGCATCTGTACAATTGCTGAAACTTGTAGAGGTTGGAGCTCATTCCTTCAGCAGGATTCCCCGAGATTCTGATATGTGCTAGGCGCTGTGCCAGGTGTGGCAGCATAGGGTTCTTGCCCGCCTGGGGCTTCCAGAGTGACCTCAGGCTATTATAATGCCTGTACAATTACTCCTTCCTCTGGGATTGGATGTCTGAGAGGCACTTTTCCTTACCCAGTCTCCTTGTTCTGTATGTTCTCTAATATGCTGATGAGGTGAGAGAGATTTTTCTATTCTGCCCTGGCATTGAAGTAGGAGCAAAAAAAAAAACAAACAAAAAAACAAAAAACCCACTTTCTCTCTACTGCACAGGGCTTACTCCTTCCATAGTTCTTATTGCTGTATTGCGAAATTTGTCTATTAGGTTCTAGCAGCTTTGAAGACTTGTTGCTTTTGTCCTTTCTTGTCTATTTTGTGTGTGTGTGTGTGTGTGTGTGTGTGTGTGTGTGTGTGAGAGAGAGAGAGAGAGAGAGAGAGCAATCCAATGGGAGACTGGGCATTTTTAAGTCTGTATATTGAAAATATATGGAGTTGGAGTAGTAGAGTTTATTTGGCAGCCAGATAAGCTGGGGCTATGATCGTGATTTTTTAGCATGTTAACCATGTGTCTTTGGGTAGCATTATTCTATATGGTACCCAGACTCCTATTTTCTCATCTATCAAAGGGACCAGTAACCCCCATCTTGAATGGTTGCTGTGAGAAACGAGCTGATGACTCATTCCCTATGCTGCAAATATTCTATGAAGGTCTCAGAAAATGTTAAGTTCATTTATATGGAGTAAATAGTAATATAAGGAATACATTATTTATATTTGTATAACACATTTTGATTATTTTTTTCCTCTTTAAAAAGAATAGATTTTTGAGAGAGAGGAAAAGGGAAGGAGAAGAGAGAGTGAGAATCATCAACTTGTGGTTGCTTCATTTTATTTATTTATTTAATATATTTTTTTAGATTTTATTTATTCACTCTTAGAGAGAGATGAGAAAGAGAGAGAGAGAATGGGAAGAGGAGCAAGAAGCATCAACTCCCAAATGTGCCTTGAGTGAGCAAGCCCAGGGTTTTAAACTGGTGACCTCAGCGTTCCAGGTTGACATTTTATCCACTGTGCCACCACAGGTCAGACTGTAGTTCATTTTAGTTGTTCATTAATTACTCTTTGAATGTGCCTTGATGGAGGTAGGAGGGTCTCAATCCGAGCCAATGACCCCTTGCTCAAGCCAGCAACCTTGGGCTCAAGCCAGTGGCTTGACATGATCCCACACTCAAGCCGGCAACACTGTGCTAAAGCTGATGAGCCCGTGCTCAAGCTGGCGACCTTGGGGTTTTGAACTGGGGACCTCAGCCTTCCGAGTTGACACTTTATCCCTTGCACCACCACTGGTCTAACACATTTTGATTCTACTAATAGTACTTATGTACTTAAAATAAATAACATAGGCAAAAAAAAAAAAAGAAAAGAAGAAATATTAGTTTTTATTTGACAGGTTTCTGTTTCTGGTTTTGTTTCGTTGTTCTAGTTTTTGACTATAACATAGAGTGTGTTTTGATTAAATAAGGTGAATTAAATCTGCTTATTTCAGGGTGAATATGTAATTGAAATTTTATGCATACTTATGTATATTTTTAACCTTTTTCTCTCTTCTGACTCATTCACTCAGATATACTGAAGTGTCCTGCATCTTTAAAAATTCTTCTCTTCACCCTGATACTTTCCACTGTTCCATCATGGTGATTAATCATTTTTATTTTCATGCCTCATGTTCCATCCAAATATTAATTTGTGTGTGTGTTTTAGAGCTATTGTGTGTGTGTGTTTTAGAGTTATTGCTTTCTCCCTTCTCAGATCTTATGTAGTCCTAGGAACAGAAAGACAGAAAGTAACTGACATATTCTGAATAGGAAGGAAAAAAGAATAATGCAGCACCTCAAACTTAGTACTAAAATTTGGGAACTTATATTGTATTGTGCAATTGATCCTATTTTCTGTGTTTTGATGCTATGAGGTCTGTCAACATTTATTGACAATTTGTCTTGCAGTTTCTGGGCATGGTTTAGAGATTAAGAGAAAATATTCAGATAGCATTATCCTTTAAGTCAGGAAAAACCAAGGAAGAAAACAAAAAGAACAAAAAGAAAGAAAGAGAAGAGAGTAAATGAGATCATAATAAGGGATTTTTTTTTCTGTTTATTTTTCTTTTTAAGACATAAAGCTCAATTTAAGCTTCATTAAAACAAGGTGAGTATATGATAAAAATTCCAGAATTTTTTTTAAATATTTTAATTGATTTTTTAGAGGAGAGGAGACAGAGGGAGGGGAGGAGCAGAAAGCATCAACTCAGTAGTAGTTGCTTCCCATATGTGCCCTGACTGGCAAGCCCAGGGTTTCAAACTGGCGACTTCGATGCTTTATCTACTGTACCACCACAGGTCAGGCCAAAATTCCAGAATTTTTAAAAGAAGTCAGTGTCAGGAAATAACATCTGTTGCTTCATGAAGAAATGAAGATTTTTAGTAATTAAGAAAGAGATTTGTTCTATCTTATATTCTTGGTCTTGTTTTTCTTTCTTTCTTTTTTTGTCACATGACCTCCTGTTTCTGTGTGTTTGTGAATGTTACCTTGCTTTTTTCTCTCTGAAATCTGGTTCCTTCTGCTACTTCATCAGCAGTTACACCTAAACGGCCACCTGAGCTCTTGATACTACAGTATCTTTTTAGCTCTAGCCGGCTTCCAATTTCTGCGACAACTCTTAGTTCAAATTCTCAAGTAAGCCGGTCTGATGGAACCAACACAAAGGTCAGATATCCACCTGTGATACAATCAGCTGTTGGTCAAGGAAGAATGAGGTTGCGTGATATAAACAGCTGCGATTGTAGAGAGATGAGGCAGCTCACAGAGAAGAGAACATGGGCTGGGCAGGCACCCTCAAATGTGGTGATGACAAGCAGTACGCTAAATATCCAGGACGGGTTAATTCAGAGTATGGTTGCTGAGAAATGATTTGGAAAAACAGCTGATGTCAGAGGTTCCAAATGTGTGTGATTATGAGAGAGAGAGAGAGAGAGAGACAGACAGACAGACAAACAGAGAGACAGACAGAGAGAATACAGAATTCCCATTATAGAAAAATACCAGGACTAAACAGGAAGGAAATTAATCATTCATATACCAAAAATGGATCTAAGAACAGTAGGTTGTCCTAGGGCCGGAGGAGGGAAATTGTTTAGACTAGCCAGACAACTGGAACCTGGAGGAGGAGAGGACCTAGGAAAAGCCTTCTGATTTAAGAGGTGTGTGTGTGAGACAAGGGCTCTTAAAAATGATGTCTTAGTGCAACTTTAGCTTGTATGTGTATCTAGAATAAGTTTCCTATACTACTAAGGGACCCAATCATTCCAGCCTTCCAGCCTTTTATGTGATGTGTAAATGAGAATAAATAATAAAAACAAAAAAGTCAATCAAAATAAATAAATAATGGGGATGGGGGGAGAGGGAGAAAGGGAAAAGGAGGGGGAAAGAGATTGTTGGTACTTTAAATTTAGAACAAGTTAAGTATTGAAAAACTGCTTTAGAACATTAACCTTAAGAAAACATATATCTGGAAATTCCCATCCAAGATGGTAGGTTAGCTGGTTGTTTGGATTGTACGTGTATGTTGTCTGGAAAGGCGGCCGGAGAAAGGGGTACTACGAGGACAGCCAGAAGGGACAGGTTTGGTTCAGGGATACAGTTTTTGCTGGGAAAAGTTGCTCTTAAACAAAGCAAAAACAAAACAAAATACTTCTTGGTTGGGTGGTAACAAAGAGTGCACCCCACCTCTAACAGTAGATGAGTTAAAAAATCTAAAATGTCAGTTTCCAAGCAGAACTTAAAAACATATATAGTCACAAGAAAGTATTAGCAGTGATTATTCCTGGGGAGTAGAATTGAACTTTAGGAGGGAGTAAGAGGAGGAATATAACTTATCATAGCTTTTTAATATCATAATTAAAAAGTAGATTATAAGAAAATAACAAATCATTTACGTTAAAACTCATGAAAACACATTAGTAATGGCACCTAATATTTCTCGCCTGGTTGGAGTATTAGGTTTTAGCATGTGTGTGTATTGTCTTAAACTATCTAAGGTTTATTCCTTTTCAACAGCAGTATTTAATTATTTTGAGTGAAGATCTCTCTAAGGTACATGCTGTTCCCTTGCTTTCTTAAAAAGAGAATATTTTGTGATTCAGGAATATGATGATCAGAGAGTTTAGAAACTCAGAAAAAAAGGAACAAAGTTTAGTATCTTAAATTTTATGTAAATTTCTAATCTAAAATGGAAATACAGCCTCATGCACAATTGGACCATGTTATTATTTTAAGAGTACACTGTGGTTCTGGGATTCTGAGATAAGGATATGAAAAGAGAATCTATTAAGTAATAATGACTTTATCAAAGCCGATTGTTCTTATGTATTTTGATATTAAAAATTTTAAAAAAGATGATACTGTTTTAGTATTGTTATAATCATGGCACTGTTATTTAAAATGACTGGAAACCAAATCAAACCCAATACGTTGCCTAGCAACTATGAGAAACAAACACTTCAGTTTCTTAAGCTAACTGATGTGAAAACCCTACCAGATTCCTAAAAATACCTGCCTCAGAGTTCAGGTCTCAGTTAATCTTTTTAGTTCTCAAGTATACTTTTTTTCCCTATTCGATCATGTGACATTGAAATTCCTAAGATCCACTTAAATAATTATATCAGTATTTCTTAAACATTTTTTTCTTTTTAATTTTCAAATAACTTTAAATTGCTTTTAATATTGTACTCGAAAATGAAAAGTCAAATGCCTATAAACATAGAGAAGTTAGCAAAATTTTTCTTTTGGCTAGACAGTCATTGCCAAGGGAGATGACAGATAGCTGAAGAGTGTAGGTGCTACTGATGTGTGCTGAAGGAAGAAGTAGATCATAGTTTTCTTTTACAAGTAAATTCCCACTAACTGGGTCTTCCTTCTCCAGATACAAGTGCCTGCAGGAGGAAAGGGGAGGCTTTATAGCTCCATCACTCACGCTGTGTCTTCAGGGCAGGATTATAGGAAGTTGCCTTCTCTATCAGGGCCTTGCCTAAATAGGAAATCTAGAAATCACCTAAACAAAGAAGGAGTATGTGACTCCCTGGAGGGGGAATTAGTTTATACTCCTGTTATGAGAAATATGAGCAAGTTGCTGGGTTTTTTTTTGAAAATACGTTAAAAATATTGAATAATCTAATCATAATAAACTGTTTTTCATTTCATTGGCTGGGAGAGAAATGGAGACAAATCAGGTGGAGAAGATGTAATATGGAGAAAAAAATAAGTGCTGTTTGTATGAATTCAGAGAAATAAAAATTAGGGTGCCGGCAATTATTTACTTAGCATTTATTAGGTGCTAAGAACTAGGTAAATGCCCTGGGTTTAATCTTTTTTACCACACTTGAAGTAGGTAGCTATAGTTACTCATTTTAAATATGAAAAATTAACAGACAAAAAATTTAGGTACCTTGCCCAGTGTTACACGTGGGAATTGGCAGAATCAGTCTCAAACCTGAGCCTGTCTTGGTTCCAGAGGTATCATTCTTGGCTATGAGAGTCTGTTTAAATCCTCATTCATTGTTTGGTATTAGCTAATTGGTCTATATTAATAGGTTTTTTATTCTGTTTTGGAATTTTGTCAAAATTGCCAGGTAATCAAGAGACTAACACATTTACTGGAAACTAGCTCCTTTGTTTTTTGCTGAATTTAATTGAGGTAAGGCTAAATCAATAAATCTTATGATGAAACAAAGAGTGTTATCTTATACATGTGGGCTATAAACCAACTCACCTTAGTTTTCTACCATGTTTTACATAATTTTATTCCCCTAGAGCTTATCTCAGAGCCTTATTTAAGTGCTCAATGAAAAATTGTTGAGTCATTCATTCATTTAACAATTTTTCATGGAGCACTTATATTTTTTAGTGGTTAGTATTTTACATGTTTTGACTTTGTCAAGGTCTAGATGTGGTAGTCACACAGAAGCACTAGGAATCACAGTAATAGTAATGAATCTATGGTACCTTGTAGGTATCAGATCCTGTTATAAGCGCTATACATACATTAACTCATCTAATCCTATGAGATGGGTACTAGTATCTCTATTTTATAGATGAGAAAACTGAGGCAGAAAGAGTTTAAGGAATTTTCCAAGATCATATGGTTTATAAGTAGTAAAACCAGGCCCTGGCCAGAGCATCATACTGAAACACAAGGGTTGATGGTTTGATTCCCAGTCAGGGCACATACAGGAGCTAATTCATGTTCTTATCTCTCCTTCTCTCTCCGTTCCTCACTCTGAAATCAATAAAATAAACATTAAAAAAAAAAGTAGTGGAGCCAGGATTTGGACTTAGACTTTGGTTCCAGAGACTTGTGGACTGACTTGGGTCAAGAGGAGGAGAATTGAGTAGTACCAAGTTGCCTGGGAAGAATCAGGTTGCCTTCTTATTCCCCTTCATCTAAACCTCATATTCTGCCCCATACGTCATCCTACCTCCTCCTCTCACTCCTAAGATGTATAAGTAGGATGACCAGGACACTTTTGAGAGCAAAAATGGATGGCATACCAGGGCAATGAGCATGAACTGAAACTGTCCATGAAACCAGGATTCTGGTTTACCTTAAATATGCTATGCTGCTGTTTCGTCTTTTTCTTTGTTGTTTGGAGTTGTGTAAAGTAAGTACAGTAAAATAGACATACCTACTTTATTTGCCAGCTATTGTAAAGTATTAAGCTGTTTCTAATAGTATGCTATTAAAAAAACTGCAGTGTATACTCTTATGCCTTTATATTCAACGCATATGTGTAAGTAAATCTGTAGGATAATTTTTGCTAGGCTGAAGAGTATTAATACTTGTAGCTGTGATAAACATTGCTAAATTATACTCCAGAGAGATTTTCCTTTTGTCCACTTATGTTAGCATGCATGATCATGCCTGTTCCTCATACATATGCCCCTGGAGTATGCAATAAAACTTCTGCATATTTGACTATCTGATGGGTGCAAAATGATAATTCAATGTAAAGTTTATTTGCATTTCTCTCATTTTTTAAATTTAAAAAAATATAAAAAATTTTTTTTCTTCTTTTTCAAGTGAGAGGAGGGGAGGTAGAGAGAGAGAGAGACTCTCACATGCGCCGTGACTGGGATCCACCCAGAACTCCCATCTGGGGTCAATGCTCTGCCCATTTGGGGTCATGCTATAAACTGAGGAATTTTTAGTGCCTGCAGCAGAGGCTCCCTGGAGCCATCCTCAGTGGCTCAGGCCAATTCACCTGAATCAATTGAACCATAGCTGCAGGAGGGGAAGAGAGAGAGAAGGAGAGAGAGAAAGAGAAAGGGAAGAGGGAGGAGTGGAGAAGCAGATGGTCACTTCTCCTGTGTGCTTTGACTAGGAATTGAACTCCAAATATCCACATGCTGGGCCAATGCTCTACCACTCAGACAACCAGCCAGGGCTTTTCATTAAAAAAAAAAAAAGGTTTATTTTATTGATTTTTGGAGAGAAAAAGGGGGAGAGTAGGAGAGAGACAGGAACATCTGTCCCTGTATGTGTCCTGATTGGGAATTGAACCAGCAACCTCAGTGCTTTGGAATAATGCTCCAACCAACTGAGCTACCAGGCTAGGTTGCATTTCTCTCATTTTTCTTTTCTTTTCTATGATATCATTTATTCTTTCATTTAAAAAATTCTTCTTGGTAAATGGCTTTGCTATTCACTTAATATAACCTGTTGTGATACTTGTTGAAAATATATTTTCTAAGTTTGTCATTTGTCCTTTCAGTTTTTTTCTTTTCTTTTTCTTTCTTTTTTTTTTTGAGACAGAGAAAGAGACAGGAGGGGCAGATAGGGACAGACAGACACGAAGGAAGAGAGATGAGAAGCATCAGTTCTTTGTAGCAGCTCCTTAGTTGTTCATTGATTGCTTTCTCATATGTGCCTTGAGGGGGGGGGTGTCCAGCAGAGCAAGTGATCCCTTGCTCAAACCAATGACCTTGGGCTCAAGCCTATGACATTAAGCTTCAAGTCAACCACCTCTGAGCTCAAGCAAGCAACCATGAGGTCATGTTTATGATCCCAGGCTCAAGCTAGCAAACTGCACTCAAGCTGGCAACCTCGGGGTTTCAATCCTGGGTCCTCTGCCTCCCAGTCTAATGCTCTATCCACTGTGCCATGGCCTGGTCAGGCATCCTTTCATTTTTCTTATAGTAGTTTTTGCATGCAGAAAATTTTACTTTCTTATAATTGTACTTATTGTTCCATTATGTTTATGAATATTACTCAGAAAGTGTCCCACACTCTATCTTTAAAAAATCTACAAAAATTTCTTCTACAACTTCTATATTTCATTTTTTACATTTTTATAATTTATACATCTGAAATTTGTTTTGTGTAAAAGTGCTGCCGTTTTTCAAGTTACTACCCAGTTTCTCATCACCATTTATTAATTCTTTTTCTCACAATTTATACTGCCACTTTCATTATAGACTAAATTCTGGCATGTGTTTGGCTCTAATTATGGACTTTCTGTAATCCTTCATTGATTTCTGTCTTGTCATGTGCAGATACAGACTGTTTTAATCATCATAGCTTTATGGTAAGCTTTAAATATCTAATAAGGCTATGTCCTCCACTTTACACCTTTGTTTTTCAGAATTGTTCTGTCTTTCCTGTTTATTTTGCATATAAACTTTAGAATTAGCTTTCCAGTTGAAAAAACCTACAGTTATTTTAATGATCATGTTATTTTTAAGTTATAGTAGAACAAATTGGTATTCTCATTATACTACTATGTGCTCCTATCAAAGAATATGATATGTCCTTTCAACTGTGCAAATCTTCTTTGGTCCCCTTTCTCAGTGTTCAAAAAAAATGTCTTCATATAGATTTTGAAAATTTTATGTTACATTTATTTGTCGAAATTTTTTCTTCTATTGCTGCTATTAAAGTGCTACTGTAATGACTTTTTCTCATTGTATTTTCTAATGTGTTGTTGTATAGATACATGAATGTTTCTTTTAAAGAATGGCTTAAAAATATACATACAAACATCCCCAAACCAGAACCATACATAAAACAAAAGAATTTTCTCCTTCCAAATACATAAATTATTATTTAAAGTTATTAGAATATATATATGTTTGTACACAGCATATAGACATGTCATTCTATGAACTTGAATATTCAGATAAATAAGAGCAATTGAAAACCATCATAATGTAATTGCTATTTGTACATTTCTTTTTCTTTTTTTTTTTACAGAGACAGAGAGAGTCAGAGAGAGGGATAGATAGGGACAGACAGACAGGAATGGAGAGAGATGAAAAATATCAATCATTAGTTTTTCGTTGCAACACCTTAGTTGTTCATTGCTTTCTCATATGTGCCTTGACCGTGGGCCTTCAGCAGACCGAGTAACCCCTTGCTTGAGCTAGCAACCTTGGGTCCAAGCTGGTGAGCTTTGCTCAAACCAGAAGAGCCTGTGCTCAAGCTGGCAACCTCGGGGTCTCGAACCTGGGTCCTCTGCATCCCAGTCTGACTCTCTATCCACTGCGCCACCACCTGGTCAGGCTATTTGTACATTTCTTTAAGCTCACATAGGGTTTTCTTCTATTATAGTTAGGATGTCAACTGTCTCCAAGTTATTTGGCAGAATATTTTTTTCAGCTAGCTGGTACTGCCAAGAGAATGCCAATTTAAATTTATTTTTGTGTCTTTTCTTTTTTCTAATCAACTTTTTTTTTCTTTTTTTTTATAATAATTTTATTTTTTTAATGGGGTGACATCAATAAATCAGGATACATATATTCAAAGATAACAAGTCCAGGTTATCTTGTCGTTCAATTATGTTGCATACCCATCACCCAAAATCAGATTGTCCTCTGTCACCTTCTATCTTGTTTTCTTTGTGCCCCTCCCCCTCCCCCTTTCCCTCTCCCATTCCCCCCTCCCCCCCCCCCCCCCCCCGTAACCACCACACTCTTATCAATGTCTCTCAGTTTCACTTTTATGTCCCACCTACGTATGGAATAATGCAGTTCCTGGTTTTTTCTGATTTACTTATTTCGCTTCGTATCATGTTATCAAGATCCCACCATTTTGCTGTAAATGTATAGTGTATATGTGCCACATTTTCTTTATCCAGTCATCTATTGACGGGCTTTTTGGTTGTTTCCATGTCCTGGCCACTGTGAACAATGCTGCAATAAACATGGGGCTGCATGTGTCTTTACGTATCAATGTTTCTGAGTTTTTGGGGTATATACCCAATAGAGGGATTGCTGGGTCATAAGGTAGTTCTATTTTCAGTTTTTTGAGGAACCACCATACTTTCTTCCATAATGGTTGTACTACTTTACATTCCCACCAATAGTGCATGAGGGTTCCTTTTTCTCCACAACCTCTCCAACATTTGCTATTACCTGTCTTGCTAATAATAGCTAATTGAACAGGTGTGAGGTGATATCTCATTGCAGTTTTGATTTGCATTTCTCTAATAACTAAAGAAGATGAGCATCTTTTCATATATCTGTTGGCCATTTGTATTTCTTCCTGGGAGAAGTGTCTGTTCATATCCTCTTCCCATTTTTTTATTGGCTTGTTTGTTTGTTGTTGAGTTTTATGAGTTCTTTGTATATTTTGGATATTAGGCCCTTATCTGAGCTGTTGTTTGAAAATATCATTTCCCATTTAGTTGGCTGTCTGTTTATTTTGTTGTCAGTTTCTCTTGCTGAGCAAAAACTTCTTAGTCTGATGTAGTCCCATTCATTAATTTTTGCCTTCACTTCTCTTGCCTGTGGAGTCAAATTCATAAAATGCTCTTTAAAACCCAGGTCCATGAGTTGAGTACCTATGTCTTATTTTTGTGTCTTTTCTATCTCCTTTCCCTCAGTAGTATCAAGATATATCAGTGACATCAGCTGATCCATTCCAACTTCTTTTTTGCATTTTGCTAATTTTAATTAAATTTATTAATATTAAGGTGACACTAGTTAACATAATTATATAGGTTTCAGGTGCCCAATTCTGTTTTTCTTTTCTTTTTTTAGTGTGTGTGTGTGTGTGTGTGTGTGTGTGTGTGTGTGAGAAAGAGACAGGGATAGACAGAAAGGGGGAGAGTGAGAAGCATGAACTTGTAATTGTAGCACCTTAGTTGTTCATTGATTGCTTTCTCATATGTGCCTTCACTGGGGGCTCTAGTCAAGCCAGTGACCTCTTGCTCAAGTCAGTGACTTTGGGTTCAAGCCAGCAAGCTTGGGCTCAAGCCAGTGATCTTGGGCTTCAAGCCAGTGACCTTTGGGCTCAAGCCAGAGACCATGGGGTCATGTCTATGATCCCATGTTCAAGTTGGCGACTTCAGGATTTCAAACCTGGGTCCTCAGTGTCCTAGACCAAAGCTCTAGCCACTGAGCCACTGCCTGGTCAGGCTCATGTGCCCAATTCTGCAACACATCTCTGTATACTGGATTGTGTGTTCACCTCATATTATAACTTCTTTCAGAAAAGAAAAGGAAGGAAAAATAAGCCCAACAACAACCAAAAAATGCATTGTTCAAACTCCTTGGGTCCCTTTAGTCCCAGAAGCAAATGTAGGGAATTTTCTCTGTGATATAATCTTCTTGGATTCAGAGCATGTTTACTTAATTTATGCCATAATTAAGAAAGGTGAAACACTTTCTCTTTTGGTAACAAATGTTTTATCTCACTGATTCTGTAGTTATAGTAAAATAAAAACAGTTTTGTATTAGGCCACCTGGATCCCCCCTTAGCCACAGTTATCCTGTTATCTGACACCACTCTACCATTCTCTCGGTCATCCTGTCTGGGCCTCATGACTCAGTTAAAAGTTTTTTCTTTTGCTTTTAGTGGTGACTATACTGACATAGCTACCAAAATCAGAGGTATTGACATATAACTGATGTGCTCATGGCCATCAGCTAGCAATCAACTATTATTGCTCACATGCCTTTTTATTCTCTCTCTCTCTCTCTCTTTCTGGGTAAGGTTGACTTTGGTTTGATTTCTTCCTCAAGTGAAGTTTTTAGAATAAGTGAGGGAAATCTTTCTTGGTATAAAAGAAGCAACAAAATAATAATAAAAAAGTGTTTTCCTTCACTATCTAAAATCTTTATTATGATTTTGTTCCTGAAGATAATTTTAGAAAATCATCTCTGCACAATGAGAACACAGATTTGTTTCTGTTCTTGACAGCCCAGAGTGTTCAAGATGAGGACTTCTCCAAACAAGTCGCTTAACGTGAAAATGATTATGAATGTTTGGAAAGTCCATGTTGGGTGTGTGAAGGGGAAAGTGTCTTTATGTTAGGAGGTAAATGTTTCTGCTTCAGCTGAATATATGCTAATGTCTTGCAAAGGAAATCTTAGCTGTTTAGTAATTAAGGATGCAATTAACATTTGATTTTCCAGCCAAATAGTGCCATAAGACAGCCTTGGAAGTCAGACAGACCTGGTTAGGAACTTGGGCTAAACAACATACAATGGTCGCTTTAACCCTTAATCCTTAATCTCTCTAGATCTCAGTTTCTTTAATCATTTTAACTGTATTTGTGTGTATGTTTGTTTGTGTGTGGAAATGCTAACTTTGTTTAATTAGCTAAAATATACATCAATGCCAAACTAAATGCTTAAAAAACAGTAGATACTATTTCAGGTTTAAAAATTGGCTGTGGTAAGAATATAATATAAACATTAAAAACCTGGAAATGTCAAGTACCATTACAGAGTAGAAATCAATGAACATTTACTTCAACTACATCAAGCTGTTCGTGACAGTGAGCTGTTAGTGCTCTGAAGACAAAATGGTGCGAGGGCCACTACTTTGCGAGCAAAAGCGTTGTGCCAGCTATGAATCAAAGAGGAAGAATTGCAAATAGCGACAGTCTCCCTAACACTGTGCTGCTGTTTACCAGAGAAAGGTCTCCACATTTATAGCATGGAAATGACATTTGCTGGATATCATTTCAACAGGACTTTACTAAATGTATGAAAATACTCAATGTGAGCTCAGTCTCCTCCAAAGAGATGATTGTCTCATTAGTGAAATTAAGTTATTCACAGAATAAAGCCATGAAACCCAGCCATGTACTGAACTGAATTACGTACTGAATTCCAAAATGTGTTCCAAATATAGAGGGTGTCAAAGCCAAATGGAAAGAGTCTCTGTTCAGATATTGTAAAGATCAATTGCTCTTGGTTGCCTGAGACCACTGTCCCCCTTCTCTGCCTATACCTTTTAGGAAATAGCCCTTCAACTACAATTACATGGTCATAGAGGGGACTATCAGTCTTTGTTTCCTGACTTGCTCTTTACACACTCCGCAACCCTGCCCCCTTTCTAGGGATGAATAAGTGACCTGGGTTATTTCAAGATAGTACCCTTTTGCTCACAAGGATTGGTCGTAATGTGAGGGAATGACTCAAGCCAGACTAAATGGAGTCCTTTTCTGTTTATTTTTTGAACTGGAGTTGGGGAAAGTGTGTGTGTGTGTGTGTGTGTGTGTGTGCGCGCGCGCGCGTGCGCATGCATGTGTGCATTGGTTATGAAGCTAGTCAGAGATGAGCCTGGAATGATACTAGATGTAGTCCAAGGATCAGGGAGAAAATCATTATGAGAATGATGTCAATGGTCAGAGAGAAGCAGAGATGCCAAAGAGAGAGAGAAAGAGGAAGAGTGAAGTTCTGGTTCCAGTTGTTGCTGACATTGAGTTTTGAATTGTGTTCCCATCACTCTCAGTCAGAGTGCTAAATTAAGTGATGTCATCCTGTAAGGCATTGCATACCTCATTTGTTTATTTTGGTTACCAACACAATGACTGCAGGTCTCCTTTAAGACTGAGTTAGGCTCCTCTTTATAACACTATCCAAAGGAATCTCTTTAAACCAGAACACAAAAGGATTAGGTAAACAGGACCAGAGTAAGTATACAAGTTGAATTTATATAATTGACTATGTAGCCTTCCTCTTTTTATATTTAACAGGGTACGTTTGGTTCTACCACTTACTGGCTTTATGACTTTGGGTAAATGACTTAATTTTGCTATACTTCTTTACATAGCTATGAAATGGGTATAATGATTGTATTGCCTTACCTAAGTGGTAGTATAGGATAATGAGTAAGAACATAGTCTCTGGCAGGAAGACTTTCTAGAGTCAAATCTTGTCTCTACCATTTATTTACTTGTTTGTAGATTGTTGTGACTTTGGGCAAGTTATTTAATCTGTAGGTGTCTCAGTTTCCTTATTTGTAAAATAGTGGTAATAGTAGTATCTACGTTATAAGGTTGTTATGTACATTTAGTGAGTTCATGTATTTAAAGCTGCTCAAATAGTAAGTATTATATGTGCTAATATTTATTATAATGACCCTATTTAGTTATAATCGGGATTAAATAGAATTTGTATCACAATGCCTTCTTCACAATAAATACTCAGTAAATGTTAATTACTGTGGGTGCTGTACATTAGCAGTATTTTTCTAAATGCCAATTCAGATTAATTTTATTAAAGTAACAAACACTTTTGTCATGTTTTACTCATGCTAAACACTTTATCTGTAGAAGTGATCCTTCTCAGACCATCTTTATCCTAATCATTTTACTGTTTTCCCCAGAATGCCTCACAAGGTCACTTCACTTAGTGAAAAGATTTTCTCATCACTCATTGTACATCAGTAACTGCAAGGAGTCTGAGATTTTATTTTACTCATAAGCTAACACATTAGCCTGCTGCAGTTTCATGGATACTGGCAGAAGACATAAAATTACTGGGTTATTACTCACAGCACAGAAAGCAGCATAAGCTTCATGTTTGCATTGGTGATATTTACTGCCTAAGTACCCTGGTGCGGGGAGGATGCAGAGGGGCCCAGGTGGATGCGAGGAGAGTGCGTAGCATAGTGGCTTAGGCATGGTCTTCCTTGGTTCAAATTCTAGTTCAGCTACTTTCTTAATCAGTCTGTGCCTTGACATTCTCACCTGGAAAATTGATAAAATAATAATATTTACCACAGGCCCTGGCCGGTTGGCTCAGCGGTAGAGCGTTGGCCTGGCGTGCGGGGGACCCAGGTTCGATTCCCGGCCAGGGCACATAGGAGAAGCACCCATTTGCTTCTCCACCCCCCCCTCCTTCCTCTCTGTCTCTCTCTTCCTCTCCCGCAGCTGAGGCTCCATTGGAGCAAAGATGGCCCGGGCGCTGGGGATGGCTCCTTGGCCTCTGCCCCAGGCACTAGAGTGGCTCTGGTCGCAGTAGAGCGATGCTCCGGAGGGGCAGAGCATCGCCCCCTGGTGGGCAGAGCGTCGCCCCTGGTGGGTGTGCCGGGTGGATCCCGGTCGGGCGCATGCGGGAGTCTGTCTGACTGTCTCTCCCCGTTTCCAGCTTCAGAAAAATACAAAAATATATATATTTACCACAAGTGGTTGTTATGAGGGATACATAAATTAATATTTGTAAAATGCTCAGAATAGTGCTTGGCACATAGTAATGCACACATATCAATCCATATATGCAGTAATCCATGTATATTAATCCATATGTATGTGATCCATATATGTAGTAATCCACATATGTAATTGTGCTCAATAAACAAAATAGAAAACTGAAAGTATATGAGATTACTCTGGAAGACTATTGGGAGAGAAGAGAGGAGGGCTGAGGGTTGAGGGAAACCAATATTAAGAGAAAAGCAAAAGAAAATAGGCCAGCAAAGGATGCAGAGTGAGAAGGGAGGCAGGGGGCAGATAGGGACAGAATGGAGCCCGGGCAGTGCAGGAGGAATGAGCTGCACTGTGAGTTTCAGGCCGGCATGTGAACCTCACAACGGCATGGCTGTTTCTGCTTTGTTTTGGCTCAATTTCCTGGACAGAGCACCGTGCCTGATATATAGGAGGTGCCCAGCGAGTGTTTGGTGAATGAAAATATAATAAATAGAAAAGTCAGAAAAGATAAGGACCTAAATATACTTATTTAGGTCTCCCTCTATACAATGCCAAACTAACAAATCTTCTTAATTTGTGCTTTATACCTTAGAGCTATCGCTTCTTGTCACCATGGTTTCATTACAGTTTTATGAAACTGGCCAGAAGTCTCTCTCTCTCTCTTTTTTTAAATAAATGCATTCTGCCTATGATCACAGTTATATTTTTAGTCTTTTCTCTAAATGCCAAAATTAGTCATTAGATAGAAGGTCTGGTCATCAACCAGGCCCCCAGATGACTCAAGGTTCCATCATTTGACCTCATATTAAAAATATGAGGGCCAAACTGAGTTTGTCTGAGAGTCAGCTCTACCACAGGGCTTTCTGATGCTCTGTTTGCACATGAAACATTCAGATCTAAAACACTGGTTTCCTTTTTATTTGGGCCAATGGCAGTATATTGTTCTTCACCGAGAATGCTCTGGTTGCAAAGATTTCCAACATGGAAATGTGGTCACAACTGAGTATCAGCACCACATTCTCAGGGCTGCTTAGACCAGTGGATTTTATTTAACTAGTAACAGACTACATTTCCCTACTATTACCTTAATTTTATTATTTCCTTGCTCACAAATTTTCTATGGATTGTTCATCCTACCCTTTTAAATCTGACCAATTTCCCTTTTCTGGACTCCTCCAGCAGAAACCTATATTATAGTCACTCTGGTCTACTTTCTTTTTCTTGTCTCAAACACTTCATTCTCCTACTTCTTTATCTTTCATTCGATCTGTATTCCTAGATATCTTATAGTATTTATTTTGAATGAAATTTTTTTTGTTATATTATCAGATGGACAATTAATGGTGCTTAAGAATATACTATTTTTTTTGTATATGGCTTTGATATCCATAAGTCTGCTATTTTAAAATTGTCATGGCTGAATTTAGAGGCTGTTGAATTTTCTGTGTGGGCAACCATATTTTCACAAATAATGACAGGTCTCTTCCTTTCCAATTTTTTATGACAAAAATTTTTATTGGATTGCACTTACTGAACCTATGCTAAAAATATTCAGTATAAGTAGTAATAATTGGCATCCTTGTCTTTTTCCTGACATTTATAAGAATGCTTCTAAAATTTAATCATTAAGCTACTTGCTGAATAAGTATATATTTGAGTCAGCATTCTGAATGGTTAAGAGCTACAACTATGGACAAATCTGCCTGAATTTAAATTCCAATTCTGTCACTGCTCTGTTGTATTAGACAAATTAACTCTGGCTTGATTTTCTCATGTGTGATATTGAGGATGACAGCACTTAACCATAGAGTTGGTTAACAATTCAATGAATTAATATATATAAAATGCTTAAAATTGTCATGTTGCAGGCATGATATAAGTGTTCCTTACATAACTTCATTGAGAGGATCATTTAAAATTTCACATTCAATATATTACTTAATATTATTACATTGAATAGCCTTTTAAGTTCCTGAGACAAATCATATTTGAGTTTACTTCTATTCAATATTGTACTGAAGGTTCTAGTTAGGACAATTAGGCAAGAAAAAGAAATAAAAGGCATCTAGATTAGAAAGGAAGAGGTAAAACTAAGTTTGCAAATAATGTGATGTCCTAAAGAATTCATACACACACAAAAAATACCTGTGAAAGCTAATAAGAAAATTCAGCAAGATTTCAAGGTACAAGATCAATTGTATTTTTTTATATACCAGCAATGAACAATTAAGAGAAAATTAAGAAAATAATTTAATTTACAGTAGCTTCAAAAGAACAAAATATTCAGGAATAAGGTTTAAAGAAGTATTATACTTATACACTAAAAACTATAAATCATTTTTGAAAGAGGTTAAGAAAGATCTAAATAAATAGAAGAATATCTCTTGCTTATGAATTAGAAGACTTATTATTTAGATAGAAATACTCCCCAAACTGATCTACAGGTTCAATATAATCCTTATCAAAATTCTAGCTGCCTTAAAAAAAACCCCAGAAATGGGCAAAATAATTCTACATTTTATTTGTAAATACGAAAGTCCCAGACTAGTCATACCAATCCTGAAAAAGAAAAGTTAGGGCTCAGACTTCCTGATTTCAAAATTGACTACAAAGCTATAGTAATTGAGGCAGTGTGGTACTGGCATAAAGATAAATGTATATAGATCAATGGACGAGAATTGAGAATCTAGAAATTAACTCTTTTATTTAAAATCAATTGATTTTTGACAAAGGTTATTTTGTCAACTGAATAAAGAACTAATAGTCTTTTCAACACATACTCCTCATCTGTTTGATCTCTGAAACTAGAATTCCCTAGTGGTTTCTTTCCTGGGGCTCTTCTCTTCTTTTATCTATTGTGCTGGAGCTCTTGTATTTGCCTTCTTCCCTTCTCTTCCTAGATTTGTGATTTTTTTTTTTGTATTTTTCTGAAGCTGGAAACGGGAGAGACAGTCAGACTCCGCATGCGCCGGACGGGGATCCACCCGGCACGCCCACCAGGGGGCGACGCTCTGCCCCTCCGGGGCGTCGCTCTGTTGCGACCAGAGCCACTCTAGCGCCTGAGGCAGAGGCCAAGGAGCCATCCCCAGCGCCCGGACCATCCCCGCTCCAATGGAGCCTCGCTGCGGGAGGGGAAGAGAGAGACAGAGAGGAAGGAGAGGGGGAGGAGTGGAGAAGCAGATGGGCGCTTCTCCTGTGTGCCCTGGCCGGGAATTGAACCCGGGACTTCTGCACGCCAGGCCGATGCTCTACCACTGAGCAAACCGGCCAGGGCCTAGATTTGTGATCTTGAGGTGACAGATTCCCTTGCTTGAACTCCAGGAAGTTGGGAAGTGAGTGGAGGTGGGGGCTATTTATTCCGCTAGCTTCCCTTAACCAAAGGTTACAGGTCTTGTCAGAGAGTTCTCTCCATTCAGTCATCACCTCTGGGTTCTTAGTAAATTCTCCTTCCTCTTACCCATTTTAGGCTTGTGGCTGTTGGGGTAGTACCTTATCACTTACTCTACCCTAAACTCTGCCACACCATTTAAATAGATCCTTTGTTAAACTCTTCTCAAGATTGTATGATTGCGGTGTGCTTCTTGGACTGACTAATAAATCTTCATGCTCTTCTTTGCTATCTCATCTAGTCTTTATTTAAAAAAATTTTTTTTTAGTGAGAGAAAGAGACAGAGACAGAGAGACAGACCAGACAGGAAGGGAGAGAGATGAGAAGCATCACCTCATTGTTGCAGCACTTTAGTTGTTTATTGATTGCTTTCTCATATGTACCTTGACTGGGGGCAGGGTACAGTAGAGCGAGTGACCCCTTGCTCAAGCCAGCAATCATGGGCTCAAGCCAGCGACCTTGAGCTTCAAGCCCCGACCTCTTGGTTCAAGCCAGTGACCATGGGGTCATGTCTATGATCCATGCTCAAACTGGATGAGCCCATGCTCAACTGGCAACCTCTGGGTTTCTAACCTGGGTCCTTAGCATCCAGGTCAACTCTATTCACTGTGCCACCACCTGGTCAGGGTGATCTCATCTAGATTTACAGATTTAAATTTTATGATTCCACTGATGACTCCTAACTTTTCATCCATACCCTGGACCTCTTCCCCCTGGAGATTCCTACTTGAAATTTTCACTTGTATATCTTGTATATACCTCAAACTTAACATCCAAACCTCCAACTCTGACTCTCACCCAACTTCCAACCTCAAACTAACCTCTCCCTTTACTTTCCAATCAGAAAGTGGTAATATAATTCCTTCAGCTATGGGAGCCAAAAAAGTCTGAAGTCATTTTTGACTTTTTCTTTCACACTCTCCATTTGCTTTAACAGCCATCTTCTTAGTCTGTTTTCAAAAATAATTTAGATTTTAACCACTTCTCACCACCTCGACTGTTTCCACCTTGGTCCAAGCCATCATCCTCTTTGGCCGGGATTATTGGATAAGTGCCTAATTTGTTTCCTTGCCCTTTTCCATGTTCTTTACATTTTAGTCCAGTCTTCTCAACAAGGCTGCCAAGGTGATGTTTAAGTCACATTATGTCTTTCGTCTCTTTGAAATACCACAGTGACTTTTCATCTCTCTGGGAGTTAAAGTCCAAGACTTAAAAATGGCCTAGATGGGTCAATGACCCACCCAGTGTCAGCAAACTCATTAGTTAACAGAGCCAAATATCAACAGTACAACGATTGAAATTACTTTGAGAGCCAAATTTTTTAAACTTAAACTATATAGGTAGGTACACTTATTAACTTAATTAGGGTACTCCTAAGCTGGTCTTTGCTAAACACTCAAGGGGCTAAAGAGCTGCATGTATGTGGCTTGCGATCCATGGTTTGCCGACCAAGGCTGTAATCCAGCCTCCTGCTACAATTCTGACTTTGCTATTTCCACTCTTCCTGCTCACTCCACTCTTGTCGTCGTCTCTTTGCTCGTCCTTGAGAGTATCATGCATGGCCCTGCCTTAAAGCCTTTAGGCATCCTGCATCATTTGCCTGGGAAACTTGGCTTCCTCAAAGTTAACTTCTTGGCTCTTTCTATAAAATAACATCTTCCCTTACACTCTGCTGCTCCTTTTCCTCCTTACTTTAGTTTATTTTTTCTTCCTAGTTCTATGCCCCCTTTGACATATAATATAGTTTCTCATTTATTTGTGATCTGTTTCCCATACTGCCCCACAACTAGAACATAACCTCAATATTTAGGGATTTTGATTTGTTCACTCATTTTTTTCAAGCCCCTAGAATACTGCCTGACATGCCATGCTGCTCAGCAATTGTTGTTGAATACATAATTGTGTAGGTAAATGAAAATATTTTAATGGTTAAGGTATTGTCTTGCTGGTTCAGTAGATCACATTTATAAAATCTCTAGACTTGTTTAGTTTTGGAGCTCCTGGTCATAGTAGTATTAAGAATTGTGTAGGTATATTTACGAAGGTAGGGAATCTTTGGATCAGTTTTTTTGTCTTAAGACTTTATCTTTTTCCTCCTACTTTCTCAGATATAACACTTTCTAATAAAACATGAGCACTAGCGGCCCTGGCCAGTTGGCTCAGTGGTAGAGCGTCGGCCTGGCGTGCAGCAGTCCTGGGTTCGATTCCCGGCTAGGGCACACAGGAGAAGCGCCCGTCTGCTTCTCCACCCCTCCCCTTCTCCTTCCTCTCTGTCTCTCTCTTCCCCTCCCGCAGTGAGGCTCCATTGGAGCAAAGATGGCCCGGGCGCTGGGGATGGCTCCTTGGCCTCTGCCCCAGGCGCTGGAGTGGCTCTGATCTCGACAGAGCGACGCCCCGGAGGGGCAGAGCATCGCCCCCTGGTGGGTGTGCCGGGTGGATCCCGGTCAGACGCATGCGGGAGCCTGTCTGACTGTCTATCCCCGTTTCCAGCTTCAGAAAAATACAAAAAACAAACAAACAAACAAACAAAACCATGAGCACTAGCAACAAGGGAAGTTTTTAAAGCCTCCTCCATCTTCATGGTAGTTGTTACCCAGATGCAGCTTCTGGCTAGGGCTACTCATTGGCCTGAGACTTGCCCACTGCATTGCCTTTCCATTCTGAGTCAGGTCCATGAAAATACTTATCTTGATTTCAGCTAATATCACAATGCTTTTATCTTTTTATATTTCCAGTCATGGTTGAGGGTTTGGGATAGAGAGGGCATGGTAATTTAAGAACTCACTTACCCGTCTTGATTAAAAATCTCCGCACATTTCCAAGCAAGGTACAAATTGTTGCCAAATTAAAAATTTAGGAAACAGCACACAAAAATTCAGATTTACAGTTTATCATGAAAATTTGTAACATCTGGCAACACTTGGCCTGCATTTTGACATATAACAACTGATTGGAGGTAAGTAAATAAATAGTAAGACCTTTCAATGGGTCATGTACTCTACAAGTTCCCAAGTTCTCACCACTGCATATTTTCTTAAACTTGGCAGAAATGACTTCACTCCTTTGGCTTATCTGCTTAACGTAGGTATTTTAATTTGTGGTCCCTATTTTGAGTACACGATGAGCTAAAGTATTAGGTAATTTATTGAGAAGTTGAAGAATAAAAGCCACCAAACCAAAAGTAGTTTTTATTTTGAATTGTTTATAAGCAGTGGAGTGAGAAGAAAGGAGAGAGAGAAAACAAGAGAGCGAGGATTATAAATATATATATTTTTCTCCTTAGTGTATAAATTTTCTATTTCCTTGGGTCTCAAATTGCCATACCTACTAATCTGTAAGTTTTCCCTTTTAGGCTAGACTTCTTCCCTTAAATATATTACATTTTGAATAAAAAATTTTTATCAAGGAATCCCATGGAATCTAGTGACGCCATTACACAGTGAGTAACAGAGCACTGAGACTGTTGCGTGTCTACTTCTGTCAAGGTAAGATCTCTCTCATTCAAGAAATAACTCACTCATTTGATGATCATGACAAACTTTTCTTCCCAACATAAACTGAGTAGTTATAAGAATCAGATTTTTCATGTACATGAGAATCTAGTAACCAGCTTCTTTCCCAAACTACTACAAGTATTATTCTTCCCAGACACTGTGGCCAGTTTTCAGGCCAGTTTAAGGTATTTCTCTATTTCTGTATAAGTACTAAGTAAATATGATTTAGTATAAATTTCTGGTTTATACTAATTCGTGACTTCTGTCTAAAAATGAACGGGTTTGTACAGGAGTAACCATGGAATGGCATTTGCCTAGTTTATGTGATTTGTAGAGTATCAGAAAGAACTCTTGCTCCCCATGTTCACTCTGTAAGTGGGTCAGGGTGCCAGAAATGACTATATTGCTCATTTATTCAGGTTGACACAATGAAGCTATTGTTGAATAGCGTATAAATCCTCTTCTGTTTGTCATTTCATTGAAGACTTCAAGTTTGTGAGGGCAGTTTACATCATGTTGTTTGTACTGCCTGAACCTTGCCAGAAAGCTTATGACACTATCATTTATTACTCATATATTTTTATGACTTGCCTGTGCCCAGGTTCAGATGCTTGTCTGTGGTTCAGAGAGTTTAATTTCTGAAGTATGGTTTTGAAGTTCTGGTTCTAGCCTGTTTTTATGGTCAATTGTTTCTTTTTCATAAAATTTAGAACTTTTTCTTCAAAACAAATACTAATATCTTATCCTTACACATCCAAGGAAGAGCTATTAAACAGGACAGGACTGAAAGGAAATCAAATATTAAGCACAGTTCAAGTTTAACAAAAGGCCCTGGCCAATTGGCTCAGTGGTAGAGAGTTGGGTTGGCCTGGTGTGTAGATGTCCTGGGTTCAATTCTTGGTCAGGGCACACAGGAGAAGTGACTATCTGCTTCTTTACCCCCTCCTCTCCTTTTCTCTCTCTCTTTCTCTTCCTCTCCTGCAACCATGGCTCCATTGGAATGAGTTGGCCCTTTGGGGCTGAGGATGGCTCCATGGCCTCTGCCTCAGGCACTGGGAAGAGCTCAAAGCATCACCTCCTAGTGGGCTTGCTGGGTGGATCCCTGTCAGGGTGCATGTGGGAATCTGTCTCTGCCTTCTCTCCTCTCATGAAAAGAAAAGTGCTTAACAAAAAATGAGATGTTATCAATATTTGTTTAATCCAATCTTGTTTTGTCTCCTAAACTTGAGTTTGATCAATTCACCTTGAATTACAAACATTGTTTTTGTTTGTTATTTGTATTACTTTGTTGTTGTTCATTACTCTGTGGTTGATTCCACTCAGCATCTGAGGAAATCTTTAGCTGCTTACTCAGGAACTAGAAGACAAGTTACAATTTAGTGGGAAGGTTTGGCTCCTAAGAAAGGATAGAAAAATGGTTTTTGTGGATTCATATGTGTCACCTGAGCTTACAGTTAGATGACCCTGTTTGAGCCATCTAGATTTAACAGTCTCTTGTAAATCAGAGTAAAACCTTCCTTTTCTCTTTCCTATATTTTCATATGTTTTTAGCCCCAAACACTCCAATTCTTTTAAAAAATTGCCTTACAGATTGGCTTATGCTGTCTTTTGGGGCTTTGGGATGTGTTGAAATTTAATTTTAAAATTCTGGTTGCAAAAGAGTTATTTTAAAAAAACTAGTGCTGCCTTCTCTGTTTCCCTAGTTATAGTGTGGGTATCCCTCCCACAGTGACCTACAACCTTGCTGGCCACAACCAGCAAGGCATTGCCTTCACTTAGACAGGCACAGATGGCCAGGATGGAGTCACTGAGGCAATTTCATGTGGTTGAGGAGATTTTGTGTAAATGTGAGGGGATAAACAGAAACGGAGGGAGCCTCTTTAGCAACTGTACAGATTGTCCTTCATGAAACCCCATTCATCAAGTTCAGTGTTCAGCTACTGTAGGTCTAGTGACCTAAGAGCATCTTTGGTGACCTGGTGATTAGCCCACCCTCAGAAGTGGGCACCCACATAGCTCCTCTAAAACTCTAATGCCTCAGCCTTCTTTTGTTTCTGCTTCTCTTTTTTCTCTGATTCTTTGTAAACTGCTTTTCTCCTACTGCTCCTGCTTTCTTGTGACTGCTCTTTCTCTAGCACTCTCATTTTCACATTAAAAACTACCCTGATCTTATTTGAACTTCTGATGACTTGCTATTCAAAGTCTGGTCCTCAGACCAGCAGTATCAACATGAACTGGGGACTTGTTAGAAATGCAGAGTCTCAGTTTCCCCCTACAGAATTGAATCACAGTCTGCATATTAACAAGATCCTCAGATCTGGAGAAGCATTGCTTTAATGTGCTAACTCTTTTACTTACTCCAAGTCCATCAACTCCCACCTTATCATCTCTTTTTATTCTTTCATCATCACCATTTAGTTTAGATCCCACAGTCCATTGTTTGGATAATACTCTCAGCAATACTCTTAACTCCCTTGCCCCTCTGTGTCTTAAACGTACCCCTGCCCCATTTATTTGACAAAAACCCAACTCATCCATCAGGAAAGACTGGTGCTAATACTTTGGGACCTTTAAGGTTGCCATTTTTTCTGTATTTACCTGGTAAAATGTCTCCCTGTTTTCAACAATTGTTTGAAACATTCTGTAGCCTAAACCTTTAAATATTCTTAACTCCTCATTCACAGCAGATGACTCCACCTACTTCCTGAAGAAAATAGAAGGAGGCATCAGATGGGAACTCCCTCGGTTTCCTGTTATCAAATTCATACAGTTCCATCTGTACACACGTTCTTTCCTTTTTCTTCTTTTTCAGTTTAGAAAATAGTCTTCTAATCACTTAAGGCCCATCTCTCTACCTATGTTTTAGATCTCATTTCTTGATGCTTTATAAAGTGTCTTACATGATCAATTCTTCCTCTCTACCTCCACTCTGATATTTATTCAACACATCCTGCTCCATTAGATTCTTTCCAATTACATTTAAACCTGTTCATATCCCTTCCATCTTAAAAACAACAACCTTTTCTTAATTCCCTTGTGTTTCCTCTAACTTCTTCCTATCTTTCCCATTCTTTAAATCTAAAATATCTAAAGAGCTTTTTGCTATTTGGTGAGTCGATTTTCAATTTTCCCACCTCTGACTCACCCCTCCACAATCTCCATTATGACCATTGTTTCTAGTACTGCACCAAGACAACTGTGGCTAAAGTTGCTGATGACCTGCATGATCTAAATCCCGTGGACACTTTTCAGTAATTTTTAATGGTCTCTTAGTACTCTTTCCCACTCTTTGTTTTTGTTTTTTGAAACAAGGGTTTATTTTAGATCCCAGGACACTATGCCACCCGTGTTTTCCTTCTTAATTTCTAGCATTCCCTTCTCTGTTACTTGAGAGGGCAAACTTGCATTATGAACCAACACTTCTGGAAGAAAAGATGAAGATGGGAGAAAAAAATTGAACTGTGACACAGTCTCAACAAAGCTTTGGTAGGGGGTGGGAATGCATTTTAAATCATGGACTCATCCACCATGGCTGGATTTGGATTGAAGTGGCTGAGACTTCATACTCTTGCCTCACCACCAGATGTGGGGTGCTCAGGAAAGCCATGAGGTCCTGTGAGGAGTTACTCTCAGTTGAGGCAAGTTCTGAAGGAACTGAAAGCCAGAGAGCGTCTGTTGGGAGATGTGAATGGTGCATCTCTGTGTCTATCACATATTCTCTCTCTAGATAATAATTTTCACATCAGCTCAATTTTCATCAATGATTCCCAACTTTATACCTCCAGACCAGACCTCTGAGTTCCCGACCTATATATTCAATTGCCTATTCAATATCTCTACTTGAATGTCTCAAAGAGTTCTCAAGTTCAATATGTCTAAACCCTATAAGAAATCTTGTCAAAGTTACCACCCAAATATTCTATGAATCCATTCACTTTCCTTATTTTCTACTGCAGCTACTCTAGTACTACCATTTTCTCTAGCCTGAACGCTTGCAAAGTGATTTTATTTGGTCTTTCCATATTCACTCAACCTCTTTCACTAGTTTATTACTTTGCATTCAGAGTAGTATCTTAAAATACAACTTTGATTTTGTTACCTCCTCTTTATGCCTGACATTCATTCTTTCAGGGACTTAACATTGTTCTTTTGAACAGAGTCCAAAATAATGCACGTTCAACAAGGCTTGCTTACTGAGATTTGGGCATAGAATGGCACTACACAAAATAGTCAGAGAAGGGAAGTATAGGTATGTTTTACTCCTCTTATATCTTAAGGGATTCTGGGGTTTGACTCCTATGTATGTCTCCAGCTTAAGCTGACTCTACTCTTTTCCTCAATCCCTGCATTTCAGTGGCACTAATTTTTCATTTATTCATTATGTAGTTTCTCTAATGGACTCACAAGAATCTCGCAATACTGTTCTCTCCACTAGGAATAATTCTCTCCCATTCTTCCATTTGTTAGCTTCAATTCTTTTCCATTTCTCATCTCAACCCTCATTTTTTCAGGTAAGCTTTCCTTGAGCCTCCCATATTGAGTCAGACCCTCATAGCATTTGGTTTTATTTTTTCATAGCACAAGTCTTAGAATGTAAATATATTTTTATATATACTCATTCATATGATTATTTGGCTTCCCTATTAGTAAGCTCCATGAGTACAGAAAACCACTGTTCATTCTTCAATGTCTACTCTATTTGGTACACTGCTTGATCCCGAGTATGGTTTTCAAAATATGCTTGTTGAATGAATCAAAATACTTAAGCTAGAGCACGTAATAGGATTATTAGCTGCTATCCAATATGAGTTCATCATAAATTTTTGTAAAAATTTTGTAAAATTTTTGTCCCAGGCTACCTAAGAAGCTTTTGATTAAGCCTATCAGTTGCTTCAGGGGAATTAATTGGTTTGAGTAGTCTAATCACATGAAACCAACTTCAGCCAGTTATCAGTTAGGAATTACGTGTGGTTGCATTTTCAGATGGTGCCTATAAGTATAACAGGTCTTGGAGAATGAGAGGCTCTTCACCAGTTCAGACTTCTAGTTTACTTACACTAAAAATTAGATGACATTAATCAGAGTCTTTGGTGGATATAAGAGGAGTAAAACATACCTATACTTCCCTTCCCTGACTATTTTGTGTAGTGCCATTCTAAGCCCAAATCTCAGTAAGCAAGCCCTATTGAATGTGCTATTAACTCTGATTGTGTAGAGTTATAGGAAATTTACCTTAGGAATGTTAATTGCAGCTAAGTAACATTGCATAAAATCTAAACATTTTGCTTATATAAGCTCATGAATACTAATGGATTTTCTGTAATTAGATAACTCTCGAAGTGATTTGCTGTAACACAGAAAGTTCACCAACACCAGCCAGGTCTGTGACTGCAGCTGGGGGCAGCTGTTTATTGCAGTACAATTAAGCCTTTTCAAAATGCAAATGCAAAAGAACACCTTATTCAAGTGAAGCTTCAGGAAAAATTTAGAAAGGCAAATGCAATTATGCAAATTGGACAGCTGCTAAAGAGAAAGTTGGCCAACATCTTTAATTTTGCAAAGAGTGTTATTATCAATTTTTATATATAATCTCCATCTGCCCCTGGAGAAACAATAAGTCCTCTATAATGGTTCATGGAGAATCAGTAATATGTAAACAATAATATAGATATAAGGTGCATATAGCACCTGCTATCAAACAGACAACTATACTACATATAATTACATGATACTAAGCTGTAGCCAAGATTTAAAAATTTTGCTATGCATAAATTTGTTATTTCTGTATTTTAAACAACTCCCTGGTAATAGTGGACAGAAGGTTAACATCCCTTAACATTTTGTCTCCAGGAAAGTGGCTTGGAAAAATATCTAGTTGAACATATACAAAAAAAACAATATTTAGAAAGTAAATGTTAATAAATATATATTTATAACTTCTTTTATCCCTTAAATGAAATTCTGAACTCAGGAAAATTTCTTTTAGTTTATTTTATAGTCTATCTTTCTTGGGAAGCCATGGGATCAACTGAAAAATACGTATATTTATATCAAGAATTTATAAATAAGTTGATTGGTTCATTCAATATGTGTTCATTTTATTGAGTAACAACAATGTGCAAGCCTGACCAGGTGGTGGCTCAGTGGATAGAACATTGGACTGGGATGCAGAGGACCCAGGTTTGAAACTCCAAGGTCGCTGGCTTGAGCATGGGCTCATCTGGTTTGAGCAAGGCTCACCAGCTTGAGCCCAAGGTTGCTGATTTGAGCAAGGAGTCACTTGGTTGGCTGTAGCCCCCCCAGTCAAGGCTCAGATGAGAAAATAATCAGTGAGCAACTAAGGTGCTGCAATGAAGATGCTTCTCATCTCTCTCCTTTCCTTTCGGTGGGTACCTATCCATTCCTTTCTCTGTCTCTGTCACAAAAAACAAAAAACAAAAACAAAAACAATGTGCAAGACAATGTATTAGGTGTTAGTGATACAACTATGAACAAAATTATACAATCTCCATCTTTCTGGGCATTTATACTGCGATGAGTATGACAGACTCTAATGAATTAATCTCACAAATAGTTGTGAAACTACAACTGTGTCAAGAGATGTCAGTGAAAGGTACTTGGTACAGTGCAACAAAAATTGAAAGGGATTTAGGAAAGAAAACAGGAACCTGGAAATTCCAGAACCAAAAAATGTGTTCTAAAAGAGTTAGCTGTTGCTTTTCATCTTATTAAAGCAGAAATGGCAAAATTTGAGGAGCAAGATTCTGATACAGAGAGATTTACCAAAATGCTCTGTACAGTTACCAAAGGCCTGAGATGCTACAGGGACATTTATCATGTGAAAAAGGAAAGCTCAGTACAAACCTCCCTTGATGCCTACTTCAGAAAACTAACTTCAGCAGCAGAATTAAACCCCGACTCTAACACCAGTCCCATCATCTCCAACAAGTCCATCTTCGCTGCCTCACCCAAGATAATTCAAGGTTGTATCTGAAAATGTTTAAGTATTTATGTGTACAGAAAGGTAAAAAGAAATATTATGTTAAGTCAAAATTCTAAGTAACATTTAAAGGTAAATGTACCTGTAAGGCCAGTGGCCATAGCCATGCCAATTTTTAGTGAATTCGGGCAGATGGTAAAGGAACTGTGGAGCCGGAAAATGATGGGCCATTCTATTTATTAGAGTCTCACAATGGTGGAAGAGTAAGTAGGCAGGGAAAACCACTTCCCTCTCCATCTCAGGACTCACAAGCAAAACAGGCCAGAGGAAAAACCTCTTCTCTGGCAAACAATAGCGAACAAGGGCACCTCCCAATGGCAGCAGTCAATCAGTAATCTACAATCTGCCGCCCTGAGGGCAAGCACCTATAGCCTTACATAGACTATACACACGTGGTGCTGCCCCGTGCTCATGCCCAATCAGGCAAAGTACAAGTGAGCAAGCCTAACACACTTGTTTGCCCAACAGTACCTGTTCTAACTTACAAATTCAATTTAAGAACAAACCCACAGAACCTATCTCATTTGTAACCTGGGGATTATCTGTACTCAATTCTTTACCTCTTATTTGTGTTTTAATTCATTATAGTATGCCTTCTGCCTCTAACTCCATTCAATCTGCTCAGAAGGTCACCAGTGAAATCCATACTACCAAATCTCTCTCCTTTTCTTCCTTGAGCTATCTGCAGCACTTGACATTGTTGATGGCTCTTGCTTTGAAATCATCTTTTTCCGTATTTGCCATGAGACTTCTCTCCAGTGATGTTCCTTCTAGCTTTTAGGTTGCTTTCTTCTATACTCAGCACTAAAGAATCAGCCTGCTTCATGACATGTACTAACAAATTTGTAAAACACTTATTTTATGCCAGACCCATTAGCTTATGTAATTATAAATACTCTTTAAGGTAGACATTATTATTATCCATGCTTTACAAATTGTAAAGTTGAGGCTAAGAGATGTTATGTAACTTGTTTAAGATTATACAGCTTGTAGGATATGGAGCCAGGACTTGAATCCAGTCTCCTTTGTATTTTTTTTTTTTTGTATTTTTCTGAAGCTAGAAATGGGGAGAGACAGTCAGACAGACTCCTGCATGTGCCCGACTGGGCTCCACCCGGCACGCCCACCAGGGGGCGATGCTCTGCCCACCAGGGGGTGATGCTCTGCCCCTCTGGGGCATCGCTCTGTTGCGACCAGAGCCACTCTAGCGCCTGGGGCAGAGGCCAAGGAGCCATCCCCAGCGCCTGGGCCATCCCCGCTCCAATGGAGCCTCGCTGCGGGAGGGGAAGAGAGAGACAGAGAGGAAGGAGAGGGGGGGAGGGGGGAGAAGCAAATGGGCGCTTCTCCTGTGTGCCCCGGCTGGGAATCGAACCCGGGACTTCTGCACGCCAGGCTGACGCTCTACCACTGAGCCAACCGGCCAGGGCTCCTTTGTATTTTTAAAAGCTTTTTGATAAAGTATAATATGTAGAGGCCCTGAATAGGAACATAGAACAAGGACAGAGTTCAGTGCCCTGAGTCAAAGACCACTGTGGCTCCACTGACAAAAGTACTGAACACAGTACCATGCTGAATGCAGCACAATAAGAATAGAATTAGCAATTCTAGTTAATCAATAGGTGGGGACATTTGAGTACTTCACTTGCTCTTTAATCTGCTCTAAAGAAGTTCCTCTTCCTGACTTCCTTATTCTCATCTCTGCTTCCTGACTTCCTCATTCTCGTCTCTGCTTCTATTTTGTGTGTGTCAATAAATACCCACAAGGACTGGGGGTAGGGGCCATCTCATGAAACCTGTATAGGGGATTGTGAGGTGGTCTCTACTAGGTCCCTTAGGGCACTCCATGTGGTCTCTGAGTAGTTACTGTCTCCACAACAATAATGTACGAACAGAACAATGAATAACTTGATGAACTTTCACAAAGTGAACACATCTGTGGAACCTATAAACAGATCAAGAAACAGAACATTCCCAGCACCCCAGAAACCCCTAATCTCCTACAAAAGGTAACCAATGTGTGAACTTCTAACACCATAGATATTTTGCTTGTTTTTCTACTTCTTACATGTATATGGATCATGGAATCATACAGGATATATATGTAAGATTCATTCATGAAGTTGTATGTAAGAAAAATTCATTTGTTGTTACTACATAATTACATTTTAGTACTTTATTGTGTAGATATACCATTTATCCATTCTTCTCTTGAAGGGACTTTCAGGTTGTTTCTGTATTTTTTTCTGTAAAATATAATGCTGTTATGAATATTGTTGTATATATTTTTTGATGAACATTTTTTTTTTTTTTTTTTTACAATTCTATTGGCTATACACTCAGGAGTAGAACTACTGGGTCATGGGGCATACCTATATTGATTTCAGTAGTTACTGACAAATGATTTTCTGAACTGATATTGTCTTAATAATCAACTATTTCAGATCCTATATGCCCAAAGAAAATTCATTATCTTTCCAATAAAATAGAGAGGTTTTCTTTATTTTTTGACCATATAGTCTACATGTACTTCTCACGCAGAATTTATTTTTGAGTGTATTAAGGATACTTTTATTCATTCCAGGTTCAAAATTTATAAATATAGTGATTAAAATCTTTATTTCCTGAATTTACTCAAAAGTGAATGCTTGGTCTGAATAAAGTTCTTTTCAAGTGTGTTTTGTTCTCTTTTCTCTTTATCCAAATGCCATGAGCACATCAGCTAGAAGTACCTGTACTATTATATTGCTCAAAAGGTGACTGCTTTTATTTGCTCATGTTTAAACACTGTTCATGGACATGGTACTCAAAGATAGCTTTTTGCTTAACATTTTTTTCTAGGGTGGGGTATGGGGTGGATTTTGCTTCAGTTAGTGCCACAGCAAATGATTAGTGCCACAGCAAGCAATTACTGTTGCACAGTGCTCTAATTGTTATTCCTTCTTGGACCAGCTGAATCAAAACCTAGAAAATCATGTGTGATGGAATACATACAGCTAACCCAGTGATTCTGTAAAGGAAGCCCATTGTAAGCAACAGTTTTCCACTGTACACTTTTGAATAGTCTCTCTTCATTCTTTGAGGGATTCCTCTATCCCACAGATATGCATAAGTTAAAGGCTAGCATTATCCAGCTGAAATGTTATGTGAACATATGCAAGCAAAATGCCCCACATAATGTCTTCATGTGTTTGGATGACTTAATTTACTTCTCATTTACATTACTCATATACTCCAGCTGTCCCTTTACCCTTTTTATCAAGTAACAACCACACTTGCCAGCCTGTTCATCAAGGCAGGAAAAAATGACTTATATTTTGTTCTTCTTCCGTGGGACTCCTGACAAATAAATAGATTGATAGATATGTAATCTCTTAATTGAAAGACATTTGACATAACATTGTGTATGTTTCAGACGTACAACATGTTGATTTGATACATTTATATATTGTGATATATAATTACAGTGATTATTAACACCTCCATCACATCACACAATTATTATGTCTTTTTTTTTTTTTTTTGTATTTCTTTTGTATTTTTTTGAGTTAGAAGCGGGGAGGCCATCAGACAGACTCCTGCATGTGCCCAACTAGGATCCATCCAATATGTCCATCGAGGGCAATGCTCTGCCCATCTGGGACGTTACTCCCTTGCAGCGGGAGCCATTCTAGCGCCTGAGGTGGAGGCCATGAAGCCATCCTCAGCGCCCGGGCCAACTTTGTCCAATGGAGCTTTGGCTGCAGGATGGGAAGAGAGAGATAGAGAGGAAGGAGAGAGGGAAGGGTAGAGAAGCAGATAGGCGCTTTTCCTGTGTGTACTGACTGGGAATCAAACCCAGTATTTCCACTAGCTGGACTGACACTGTATCGCTGAACCAACTGGCCAGGACTATTATGTCTTCTTTTGTGGTGGAAATAATTAGTACAACTAGTTTCTTAGCAAGCTTGATTATTATAGTACAATATATTGCCTATATTTACTGTCCATTAATTTCTAGGACTTATTTAATACCATATGTAATATTAAGCAGTTTCTAAACTAGTATTCTAGAAATATGTAGTTTAAGAACTTTATAAGCCTTTAGAAAAAGATAATCTTTTGTTGAGAATAAATGCTTTAACTTTAATATAGGGTTTGGGATGTAATACAGTGACAGCCAATATTTAAAATTCCATGAACTATTTATATATGTAAACAATGTGGAAAAATATGTTTGTAGAAGTGAAGTCACTTTTTATCTTTTAAAACTAAGCTTAATAGTCTCACTTACTGTGATTTTACAGACTAGTAAGAAGTAAGGCATTTCATAAACAGATTTAATACGTGACTGATTAATTTTCTTTAAATGCTAAGATACTGGTTTAAGGCAGCTATATAAGCAGAAAACTAAAAAATAAAACAAAAACAAAAACAGGTTATGCTTTGACTATGTTTGCATTAGTTTACACTGAATTACTCGTGTCTGGTGATAGGTTCCATGGAGTTTGCTCCTTTCATTTTGCATGTTGTGACAGGGATATATTATGACCTGTGTTTGGATGAGCGAGCATATGGAAAATAAAAGGAATTTCTTGCCATTATATTGTCCACTTCTGTTATAATTCTAAATGTCCCTGACATTTTCATTTTCTCTTCTTTCAATAAGGTATTTGAAAATCTTTTCTCTCTCCATCCACAATTGTAATTCTAAACTAAGCTGTTTAGAAGACCTTCTTTAGCTTCATTCAGAGAGCAGTTTTTTCTTTTTTCTCTTTTTTTAATAATTTAATATTTTTAATGGGGCAACATCAATAAATCAGGATACATATATTCAAAGATAACATGTCCAGGTTATCTTGTCGTTCAATTATGTTGCATACCCATCACCCAAAATCAGATTGTCCTCTGTCACATTCTATCTAGTTTTCTTTGTGCCCTTCCCCCTCCCCCTTTCCTTCTCCCTCTCCCCCCTCCGTATCTACCACACTCTTATCAATGTCTCTTAGTCTCACTTTTATGTCCCACCTACATATGGAATAATGCAGTTCCTGGTTTTTTCTGATATACTTATTTCACTTCGTATAATGTTATTAAGATCCCACCATTTTGCTGTAAATGATCCGATGTCATCATTTCTTATGGCTGAGTAGTATTCCATAGTGTATATGTGCCACATCTTCTTTATCCAGTCATCTATTGATGGGCTTTTTGGTTGTTTCCATGTCCGGGCCACTGTGAACAATGCTGCAATAAACATGGGGCTGCATGTGTCTTTATATATCAATGTTTCTGAGTTTTGGGGGTATATACCCAGAAGAGGGATTGCTGGGTCATAAGGTAGTTCTACTTTCAATTTTTTGAGGAACCACCATACTTTCTTCCATAATGGTTGTACTACTTTACATTCCCACCAATAGTGCATGAGGGTTCCTTTTTCTCCACAGCCTCTCCAACATTTGCTATTACCTGTCTTGTTAATAATAGCTAATCTAACAGGTGTGAGGTGGTATCTCATTGCAGTTTTGATTTGCATTTCTCTAATAACTAATGAAGATGAGCATCTTTTCATATATCTGTTGGCCATTTGTATTTCTTCCTGGGAGAAGTGTCTGTTCATGTCCTCTTCCCATTTTTTTTACTGGATTGTTTGTTTGTTGTTGAGTTTTATGAGTTCTTTGTATATTTTGGTTATTAGGCTCTTATCTGAGCTGTTGTTTGAAAATATCATTTCCCATTTAGTTGGCTGTCTGTTTATTTTGTTGTCAGTTTCCCTTGCTGAGCAAAAACTTCTTAGTCTGATGTAGTCCTATTCATTAATTTTTGCCTTCACTTCTCTTGCCTTTGGAGTCAAATTCATAAAATGCTCTTTAAAACCCAGGTCCATGAGTTTAGTACCTATGTCTTTTTCTATGTACTTTATTGTTTCAGGTCTTATGTTTAGATCTTTGATCCATTTTGAGTTAATTTTAGTACAGGAGGACAGACTGTAGTCCAGTTTCATTCTTTTGCATGTGGCTTTCCAGTTTTCCCAGCACCATTTATTGAAGAGGCTTTCTTTTCTCCATTGTGTTTTGTTGGCCCCTTTATCAAAAATTATTTGACTATATATATGTGGTTTTATTTCTGGGTTTTCTATTCTGTTCCATTGGTCTGCATGTCTATTTTTCTGCCAATACCATGCTGTTTTGATTGTCGTGGCCCTATAATATAGTTTGAAGTCAGGTATTGTAATGCTCCCAGCTTCATTCTTTTTCTCTAGGATTGCTTTGGCTATTCGGGTTTTTTTATAGTTCCATATAAATCTGATGATTTTTGTTCCATTTCTTTAAAAAATATCATTGGAATTTTGATGGGAATGGCATTAAATTTGTATATTGCTTTGGGTAATATGGCCATCTTGATTATATTTATTCTTCCTAACCAAGAACAAGGAATATTCTTCCATCTCATTATATCTTTTTGGATTTCCCTTAACAATGGTTTATAGTTTTTATTATATAAGTCCTTTACATTCTTTGTTATGTTTATTCCTAGGTATTTTATTTTTTTTTGTTGCAATCTTAAAAGGGATTATTCTTTTGAGTTCATTCTCAAATGTTTCATTGTTGGCATATAGAAAGGCTATTGACTTCTGTATGTAAATTTTGTATCCTGTGACCTTACTGTATTGGCTTATAGTTTCTAGTAGTCTTTTTGTGGATTCTTTGGGGTTTTCGATGTATAGGATCATATCATCTGCAAAAAGTGATACCTTTACTTCTTCTTTCCCAATATAGATTCCTTTTATTTCTTTGTCTTGTCTGATTGCTCTGGCTAGAACCTCTAGTACCACATTAAATAGGAGTGGAGAGAGTGGACAACCCTGTCTTATTCCTGATTTAAGGGGAAAAGCCTTCAGTTTAGTGCCATTTAATATGATGTTAGCTGATGGTTTATCATATATGGCCTTTATCATGTTGAGATATTTTCCTTCTATACCCATTTTGTTGAGAGTCTTAAACATAAAATTGTGTTGTATTTTATTGAAAGCCTTTTCTGTGTCTATTGATAAGATCATGTGGTTTTTGTTCTTTGTTTTGTTGATATGGTGTATTACGTTAACTGTTTTACGTATGTTGAACCATCCTTGAGATTCTGGGATGAATCCCACTTGATCATGATGTATTATTTTTTTAATATGTTGTTGTATTCGATTTGCTAGTATTTTGTTTAGTGTTTTAGCATCTGTATTCATTAGAGATATTGGTCTGCAGTTTTCTTTTTTTGTGCCGTCCTTGCCTGGTTTTGGTATGAGGGTTATGTTGGCCTCATAAAATGTATTTGGAAGTATTGCTTCTTCTTCAATTTTCTGGAAGACTTTGAGTAGAATAGGAACCAAGTCTTCTTTGAATGTTTGATAAAATTTGCTGGTATAACCATCTGGGCCTGGACTTTTATTTTTGGGGAGGTTTTTAATGATTTTTTCTACTTCTTCTCTACTAATAGGTCTGTTTAGGCTTTCTGCTTCTTCTTGACTCAGTCTAGGAAGGTTGTATTGTTCTAGGAATTTATCCATTTCTTCTAGGTTGTTGAATTTAGTGGCATAAAGTTTTTCATAGTATTCTACAATAATTCTTTGTATATCTATGGTGTCTGTGGTAATTTCTCGTCTTTCATTTTGGATTTTGTTTATATGAGTTCTTTCTCTTTTTTCCTTGGTAAGTCTTGCCAAGGGTTTGTCAATTTTAT
This sequence comes from Saccopteryx bilineata, assembly GCF_036850765.1. Taxonomy (NCBI): domain Eukaryota; kingdom Metazoa; phylum Chordata; class Mammalia; order Chiroptera; family Emballonuridae; genus Saccopteryx; species Saccopteryx bilineata. The sequence continues at coordinate 108,318,439 of NC_089491.1, read as the reverse complement.
TGATCTTTTCAAAGAACCAGCTCTTTGTTCTATTAATTTTTTCTATAGTTTTACTGTTCTCTATTTCATTTATTTCTGCTGTGATTTTTATTATCTCCTTTCTTCAGCTGGTTTTGGGTTGTCTTTGTTCTTCTTTTTCTAGTTCCTTAAGGTGTGAAGTTAAGTAGTTCACTTGGGCTCTCTCTTGTTTGTTCATATATGCCTGAAGTGATATGAACTTCCCTCTTATCACTGCTTTTGCTGCATCCCATAGATTCTGATATGTCATATTGTCATTTTCATTAGTCTGTATATATCTTTTGATCTCTGTACTTATTTCTGCTTTGACCCATTCCTTTTTTAAAAGTGTGTTGTTTAGTTTCCACATTACTGTGGGATTTTTTTCCTCCTTTTTGCAGTTGAATTCTAGTTTCAAGGCTTTATGATCAGAAAATATGCTTGGTACAACTTCGATTTTTCTGAATTTGCTGATGTTGTTTTTGTGGCCCAACATATGGTCAATTCTTGAGAATGATCCATGTACACTGGAGAAAAATGTATACTCAGTCACTTTGGGATGAAATGTCCTGTAGATGTCTATCATATCCAGGTGCTCTAGTGTTTTGTTTTAAGGCCACTATATCTTTGTTGATTCTCTGGATGACCGATCTAGAGCTGTCAGTGGTGTATTGAGGTCTCCAAATAGGATTGTATTTTTGTCAGATTTTGTTTTAAGGTCAGTAAGTAGCTGTCTTTTATATTTTGGTGCTCCTTGGTTTGGTGCATATATATTAAGAATTGTTATGTCTTCTTGATTCAGTGTCCTCTTAGCCATTACGAAATGGCCATTTTTGTTTCTGAGTACTTTTGCTGTCTTGTAGTCAGCATTATCAGATATGAGTATTTCTATGCCTGCTTTTTTTGGATGTTATTTGCTTGGAGTATTGTTTTCCAGCCTTTCACTTTAAATTTGTTTTTATCCTTGTTACTTAGATGAGTTTCTTGTAGGCAGCATACTGTTGAATTCCTTTTTTAATCCATTCTGCTACTCTGTGCCTTTTTATTGGTGAGTTTAATCCATTTACATTTAGTGTAATTATTGATACTTGTGAATTCCCTATTGCCATTTTATAGATTGCTTTCTGTTAGTTTTGTGTCTTATTTGATCATTCTCTTTCATTTTTCTATCTTTTGTTTTTATTTGATTGTATTCCATACCTCTTTCCTCTGTTGCTATCTTTTTTAAATCATGTGCTTCTGTGGTGGTTTTTTCAATGGTGGTTACCTTTAAGTAATGAAAAGGGTTCTTACCCTGTTTGTTGTAGTGCACTATTTTGTGAGTACTTTTGCACTCCATCTTCCTTTGCTGCTGTTAATCTTTATCCTCTCCACCCCTTTCTTTTTGATGTTGTCACAGTTTAAATTTAATTTTATTGTGTTCTTCTTGGAGCTTTTACTTGTGGCTTTGTTTTTTTTTTCTTTGATTCTGATCGGAGAACCCCCTTTAGTAATTCCTGGAGTGGGGGTTTTCTGATGATAAATTCCCTCATCTTTTCTGTATCTGTGAATGTTTTTATTTCTCCTTCATATTTGAAGGATAGCTTTGATGGGTATAGTATTTGTGGCTGAAAGTTCCTGTCTTTCAGGACTTTAAATATTGGGGTCCACTCTCTTCTAGCTTGTAGAGTTTCTGTTGAGAAATCGGATGATAACCTAATGGGCCTTCCTCTATATGTTGTATTCTTCTTTTCCCTGGCTGCCTTGAGAATTTTTTCTTTGCCGGAGGTTTGTGCCAATTTCATTATGATGTGCCTTGGAGTAGGTTTGTTGGGATTAAGAAAACTCAAAGTTCTGTTTGCTTCTTGAATTTGAGGCTTTAGTTCTTTCCACAGGCTTGGGAAGTTCTCATCTATTATTTGTTTGAATATGTTCTCCATTCCATTTTCTCTCTCTTCTCCCTCTGATATACCTATTATTCTTATGTTATTCTTTTTGATGGAGTCAGATAATTCCTGTAGGGCTATCTCATTTTTTAAAATTTTTGAGTCTCTTTCTTCTTCTCTCTGTTGTGCCTCTAGTTGCTTTTCTTCTACTTCACTAATCCTACCTTCTATCTGGCCTGTTCTATTAGCTAAGCTTGTTACCTCATTTTTCAGCTCCGGAATTGAGTTTTTCACCTCTGTTTGATTTGTTTTTATAATTTCAATTTCCTTGGAAATATATTCTTTGTGTTCATTGAGTTGTTTTCTGAGCTCCCTAAATTGCCTTTCTGTGTTTTCTTGTATATCTCTGAGTATTTTTAAGATTTCTATTTTAAATTCTCTGTCGTTTAACTTCAAGGTTTCCAATATATTAAATTTTTTCTTCATAGATTTTTCCTCATCTATCTGTGTTACCTCTCTTTCTTTTGTATCCATGATATTCGATTTTCTTTTCCTTAATGGCAATTGAGGCTGGTTTTGTTGATAGTATTAATGAGATTTAATAAAGAATAAAAAGTTAAAAACAATAAAATATCAAAGAGTTGTTTTTTTTTAAAATTAATAATTAAATAAATAAAATAAAATAAAATTAAAATTAGAAAAAAAGAAAATTATTCTCCTCCTCCTTTTTTCCTCTTCTCTCCTCTCCCCTCTTTCTTGAGAAAATCTTGTGGTGAACTGTGAATTATATTGTATTAAATAGAACAAACAATGCCTGGAATGGAGGGCCTGAATTGGGGGAGAAATAATAAAGGGGCAAAAAAAAAAAAGAAAAAAAAGGGGGTATGGACCTACAAAAAGCAAATAAGGAAAAAATTTCGGTCAAGAATAAAATGATTTGCTTTTAGGTGTAGGTTGACTAAGAGTTATGATGAGAGGAATAAGAGGGAAATAGGAAAATTGGGCATCAAATTAAAAAAATTACTATTTTATTTAGTGGAACAAGAACTATATAAAATGGTGAGCCAGGGATGGGAGCACTGCTAGTGAGTTAAAAAGGTGAAGTAAAACCCCCCCAAAATGCCACAAACATAAGTTTGAGTCCCAGATAAGATAATTTGTTCGTTATTGAGGTTTGAATGAAAGGAGACGTAAAGGAGAAAGGAAGAAAGTAATATAGAGGGAGAAAAGAAAATGAGAGAGAGAAAAAAAGAGGGAACCACTGAAAGAAGTGAAAAGAAAAAAGAGGAGAGAGAGAGAGAATTAAGGGTTTTGGATTGCAACCCTCATAGAGAGAAAGGAAGAGGAAAGAAAAGATAATGGGAGATGTAACACTTATGGGTAGTGTAGTTCAAGGAGAGGAGAGAATAAGACTGGCAGAGAGTTAAGCGACCAAATTGGAGGAGGAAAAAAAAATCAAGAATGAAGATAAGAGAAACAAATGAACAAATATAATAAAATGGAACAGGTTATACAGTCTGCGGATTATTCTTGATTTTGAGTGGTTATCTTCTTGCTTTTTCTTTTCTCTCCCTCTTCCAGGTCGGTGACTCTGTACCCTGGGTTCTGCTCCTTTGGCACGCTCAGGTAGAGGTTTGCAGTTGATAAGTCTCTATGGCAATGTCATGTATTGTGCTTCAGTCTTGTTGGCAGTCAAGGCTCATTAGCATTTATAGGCTCCGACAGTGAGAGAGTCTGTGTTCCTGGAGCCTTTCTCCTAGTCTTTCCTTCCTCAATTAGTAGCCTGATAATCCAGCTATGGGGTTGCTGCTGCCTCTGCCTGGATAGTAAGAGGCTCAAAGAGCTGGCAACTCCCCACTCTATTCCCACTCAGCACAGGGCTCTGGGTAAGTCTCAGTCAGTCATAGCTGCTTGTATAATTAGATGGGGCTTCCACCCACTCAAAGACCTCTGGCTCTGCCACTCTGTTCAGTAACACGGGCAGGCGCCCACTCCTGGGGCGCTTGGAGGAAACTCTCGCTCACTATCTGTGCGCAGACCAGGATATCAGGCCGGGATTCTCACACTCTGAGTGAAACCCCTCTCGCACGGGAAAGTTCCAACATTGGAATTGGCTCTCGCTCCCTCCCCGTGCACGGCTTTTTCAGGGTGCTGGGGTGACCCGAGATTCTGCTTTTCACCCATACAAAGGCCCCTGACTCTGCCTCTCTGTGGGATAACACCCGCGCCCACTCCCGGGGCTTTCGAAGGAATCTCTCGCCCACTATCTGCATGCGCCGACCCGGAGATCGGAGAAAATGGCTGCCCCATTTGTCTTTCTTTGTCTGGGTTTGGCGCAAATGTTAGCTTGTATTGACTGGGTTGCCTCAGGCACAGTTTTTCCTAGGCTTGGATCTCTGTGCCACAGCCTTATTCGGCCATTTGTGCCACGGCCTGGATCTATTCACCCCCTTTACCCGCCTTAGTTTCTATATTCTCAGTTCCCAGAGAAAGTAGCCCTATTTAGGTTAGTGAGGAAAACGGAGCATTTCTTATTCCCTATTTCCTTCAGGGTTTGATTATATATTTAGCCAATTTTTCGCTTGACCATACCTTCGGGTATATTGCAAAACATCTGGAGGCTCCAAGGATAGGTTTTTCTGTTTCTGGTTGAAGATCTTGTTGAGTTTTGGGGGAGATTTATCGGTATCACTTCCTACTGCGCCATTACTCTGATGTCTTCTTTTTTTCTCTTTTAAAATATATTTCACATTTTCTGAGAGAGAAAAATCTGTTGCAAATTGTTAGCTGGTACAATTAAAACCTCATTCAGCTATTCATTGAGTCAGGCTAGGAATTAGAGATCATGGTTCAGTTTATTGATTATGTGTAGGTAACTTAAATTTATCAGATTCCTTATTGATGCAACAGCAACTATAGTAATAGCTCACATTTATTGAGCCAGGCACTATTCTATTCACTTTACATTGTATTATGTAATTTAATATCTTCAAGAATTTCTTGTGCTAGTTACTATTATGATTCCTGATTTACAGATAAAGAAGAGATACTACTATTATCAGCCCAATTTTACACACACACACACACACACACACACACACACACACATTGAGATCTACTTAAGTTGAGATTAAATTACTTGCACAAGGAACACAGCTAGTAAATGGCAGAGCTAGAAGTTGAACCAAACCATACTATACTGTCTCTTACCTGCCTGTGAGAATTAAACAGATCATTCTGTTAAAAACATCACCATGGTCTTTACCTAAGAAGTGCTTAGTAAGTGGTGATCATTTTCATTTTCACTGAAGCAGCATGGAAGGAAGAAGGCATGGTCGTGAGAATGGGGTAAGGTTGTCATATTCACCGTGTATCTCTCGTACCTGAAACAGTGCTTTGCTATGAATATATGAATGCATATTGAGTGATCCTAAGTCAGGATTCAATTGAACTTAATTGACAGAAACTTTATATAAGTAAACAAAATGTACAAAGTGTATCATAAATGTCTGTTTCAATTAATGGTCCTTACAGTTTGTTCTTATAGTGATAGTGATAATAAGGTTGAGAAGGGGTTCTAGGAAGAAGAAAACTGGAAAGAGGCTATAAGAAAAAGTCCTAAAAGATGTTAATGTTATACTTTTATCAGTGTTATTAATTGTAATTATACTATCAAAAAACTGAAAAAAAAAGCCTCAAATGAAATGTTAATTTGTTGTAAATTTGCATGGCCAAGTGAAAGAAAAAATACTTTGTAATTTACTGGAATTAAAAAATAATGATTATTCAATTTTTTGGAAAATTTTGTGAATGTGTAGTTATTTCATATTACTTTTTGAATCAATACTAAAACTACATGGCTCAAAAAAATTAGGGGATCAGGGAACATGCAGATAGTACTTTCAGCCTTTTGTATAGTGCATTTTCACCAATGAAATAAAATTCAGTTTTGCATCTCATTTGCATAATCAAACAACTTTCTTTGACTTGTCGTTTACTTTTCTGATGTTCTTATTTAATAAAAAAATCTCAAATGCTTCCTTTTTTATCGCTTCATATTCATTTTGAAATACTCCCTAATTTTTGTGAGCAGTATATATTAATCTAAAATTTTTGCCAATGCATCTCTCTATGAGGAGTAGGGACATATTTACTCCTTTGAAGGGAATATTTACACCAATATTTCTAAGAACAGTGGTGGTGTTTTCTTATCATTGGCTGATAATATTCAAATACTCCATTTAATTAAAGAATGAATATTATTTTCAATAGGTCAGGAAAACAATTCAGGTTTTATAGATATATGTATTTCAGCACAAAACAAATCACTTATCCACTGAAAAAGAGATAATTTATTTGTGTTTTCCTCTGTCATACGTGTTAGTCATCTGTCATTCTTGCTAAAGATATAAAGGTAAGACCTCAGCATTAAAATAAGCATAGCCTCCATATTAAATTTCTTATAATCCTGAGGTGAATAAAATGTTAAAATTTTAAACATTAGCTACACTGTATAAGTCTGGCTAATATTATTTTTGGCTGAGAAAATAGGCCATTAAGTTTTTGTAAAACTGTACCTTTTTGAATAGCATTTAAATTTTTATAGCTTTTAAAAAGTATAAATAAAGCTTAAGTTTAAACAAAATAAATTTAAAAAATATGTAACTGTATGTCATTGTCTCTTATTTTTAGATGATGGGAGAGAACACTGTCAAAGTCAAATTTGCTTAAAAAATGTAATTGCTAGAGACAAATTCTACTTGACAAATTTCTGCTCATTATACTTGCAAAAAAGAAGAAAGCAAGCAATCTTCTGTTTGCTTTATTTATTGGTTTCTACTATGGCTAATAAAATATAAACTTGTATGCATATAGGAAAATGCATATTTAACACCCCGATTGATATACAGTGTGTCCGTAAAGTCATGGTGCACTTTTGACCAGTCACAGGAAAGCAATAAAAGATAATAGAAATGTGAAATCTGCACCAAATAAAAGGGAAACTCTCCCAGTTTCATACCTATTCAGTGTAGTTTGATGTGGGCTCACGCAGATTTTTTAGGGCTCCTTAGGTAGCTATCCTGTAAAGCCTCTACAGACTCGTCATTGACTGATGGCCTACCAGAACGGGGTTTCTCCACCAAACTGCCGGTTTCCTTCAACTGCTTATCCCACCCAGTAATGTTATTCCTATGTGGTGGTGCTTCGTTATAAACGTGCCAATATTCATGTTGCACTTTGGTCCTGGATTCAAATTTAGCGAGCCACAGAACACACTGAACTTTCCTCTGTACCATCCACATCTCGACTGGCATGGCCGTGGGCTGCGTCACTGTATACACGGTGTTACGTCATCATCTGTGCATGCGCACATGCTGCCACATCATCCTTCAGAAACTGGGAGGGTTTTCATTTTATTTGTACAGATTTCACATTTCTATCTTCTTTTGTTGCTTTCCTGTGACCGGTCAAAAGTGCACCATGACTTTACGGACACACTGTATGTGCTATGAATGCATAATTTGTGTAATTTAATAATTGATTTAATGAAAACACTGGGAGGAAAATATTAGAGTTCATAAAACTAGCTTTTATTTTCTTTGAGATTAATTAGTTACTAGTATTTTTTTTTTTTTTTTGTATTTGTCTGAAGCTGGAAATGGGGAGAGACAGTCAGACAGACTCCCGCATGTGCCCGACAGGGATCCACCCGGCACTCCCACCAGGGGCAACGCTCTGCCCACCAGGGGGCGATGCTCTGCCCCTCTGGGGCATTGCTCTGCCATGACCAGAGCCACTCTAGCACCTGGGGCAGAGGCCAAGGAGCCATCCCCAGCGCCCGGGCCATCTTTGCTCCAATGGAGCCTTGGCTGCGGGAGGGGAAGACAGATACAGAGAGGAAGGGGGGGGGTGGAGAAGCAAATGGGCGCTTCTCCTATGTGCCCTGGCCGGGAATTGAACCCGGGTCCCCCGTTCGCCAGGCCAACGCTCTACCGCTGAGCCAACCGGCCAGGGCCAGTTACTAGTATTTTTAAGTATTCTCAAACATAAATAAAAATTTTTATTTAGTAGTTTTTAATAAAAGAGTTGCAAACATTCATATGTTTATTGTATGCAAGGCACTGTTCTAAGCACTTGCTATATTTTAATCTGTTTAATTCTTGTCACAAACATATGGGGTAGTTATTTATTATCCTCTTTGTAAGATAAGAAAATTGATGCATGGAGAGGTTAAGTAGTTTATCTAAGGTCACACAGCTAGTAAACAATTTATTACTTAATATAACAGTTTAGAAATCTCTTTTGTGCTTGGCACTATACTAAGCATTAGGGGCACAGAGTGAATAAAATGGAAGGAAAGAAAAAGTTTTGAGTGTTTGTAGTTTTAGGTAGGGTGGCCTAGAAAGTTTTCACTGGAAGGGTGACTTAGAAAAATTAAGGAAGGAAAAAAACTATTTTTCTAAATGTGAACTTAAGAAAAATTCTAGGTATAGAGCCTTTTGGGGGAAAACTATTCAGAGATAATTAGCTTGAGTGGATGATTACATATAAAATATATATTAACATTAATGACAGTGTTGTTGCTGGCTATTTTAGGTTTGCGCCCTCAGAGCCACGGTGTACTACTCTCCACTCTCCTGTGTGCTCTAGGCGCTGAGGGTGTGCACTACTTTGTGGATTTATAGTAACCTCTGTCAGAACAGGAGAGGCTGCTAAGCATGTTATAGCTCATTGTCTGTATTCATTGTTCTATTATTGGATTTCTTAAACTGGTTAAACTGACAATGCTCCTGCATATGGAGCAAAAGCATTTACTGTATTTTGTCAAACCTTTCGAATTATGTGTATTTCTTACAATCTTTAAAGTCAAGGTATTATTAAAGTGTACCCAGCAAATATTTTAAGGTCAACTTAAAAACAATTTAAAAGGGGGGAGTCATATCCTGGAACTCCTATGGGTCTACCATACCATGCTTTTTAATTAAAAAATTTTAAATTTCTTTTGAATGCTGATGAACAGGAGACACCAAATCTTTTTCTCCTGCAAACTACTACCTTCTTTATTTGATCTGACTAATAACACTGTTTTGTCTTTTTCCAAATAGCCCCAGATATATGGAAAAGATTTATATAGGCAGATGGGGATCCTCAAACCCCTCAGTGAGATCTTCTGAGCATGGCCTTTAAGGTACCAAGAGGCAAAAAAAAGCCCAATAGAGATCAGGGGAACCACCAGCTTTTAGGATACGCCCTTAAAGTCTCCAACACCCCAAAGGGGTCTCATAGGATGCCATCTAGGTCCTGCTTCAATAGTGGAAAGGAAGGTCATTGAGCTAAAGCCTGCCAGACTAACATGCCTCTGCTGTGAGGAAACAGGGACACTGGAAGGTGGGCTTCCCCCTCGCTCCTCTAAGGGAGGGTTCAGACTCTTCCAGCCCTGCTCCAGTCACCTATGACCTAACCTTGCCCAGAATGCTGGGGTTTGACACTGAAGGCTGAAAGTGCCCAGGGCCATCGGCCCCATCTATGACACTGTGGACAGGCCTAGGGTATTTCTTCCAAGAAGCAGGTAAACTGATCTCATTTGCACAAGGGCCACTTAACTATGTTTTCCTGAATAGTCAGGTTTTTTATTCTTCCCTCGAAGATCTCTGTTGTGGGTGTTGATAGTCCTATTTTCTGCTGCTTGGTTTAATATATAGTGTTTCCTTTATTCCTCCTACCTCAATGCCCCACTCATATTTCAGGCTGGGACCTACTCCTAATTTAGAGCTCTCTTTTCCCCTTTTGCCAACTTCTATTATGAATCTGTCTTTGCCACCCAGCTTAATGTATCCCAAGGTTCTCTTTACCAAGCCACAGTCAAAGAGCTCCAGGGAAAAGCAACCTGGTCTTCTCTCTCCAGGCAGAGGAGAACAGAAGCTCCATCTCCACACATGCTGCAGATGGCTTTTCCAGTCTACCTGAATCATTACCAGCTAGAAGCAGCGGTCATTGGGACTTGGACGTGAGCTGCAAAGTATGGAATTGTGACAACAATTCCAGTGCCATCCGGACTTTTCCTGGATGTGGACTTTTCCTGGACTCCTGCTTCTTGGGACAGCTTCTAACAGACTGAACTGGGGTTGGGTTGCATTTATCAGGGACTTGGCATGGTGTTGGGGCCAACTTGGACTTGGTGAACTTGTTAAGGATACTACTCTTTTATGGATTCTTGCTGTATTGGCCAAGAGTTTGCTTAAAGGCTTTAATAACTATAAAAAAAATAGAAGACTGGATAAAGAAGATGTGGCACATATACACCATGGTATACTATTCAGCCATAAGAAATGATGACATCGGATCACTTACAACTAAATGGTGGGATCTTGATAACATTATATGGAGTGAAATAAGTAAATCAGAAATAAGTAAATCAGAACTGCAGGATTCCACACATTGGTGGGACATAAAAACAAGACTAAGAGACATGGACAAGAGTGTGGTGGTTACGGGGGGCAGGGGAAGGGAAGGAGGGAGAGGGGAGGGGAAGGGGGAGGGGCACAAAGAAAACTAAATAGAAGGTGACGGAGGACAATCTGGGTGATGGGTATGCAACATAATTGAATGACAAGATAACCTGGACATGCTTTCTTTGAATATATGTACCCTGATTTATTGATGTCACCCCATTAAAATTAATAAAAATGTATTTATTAAAAAAAAATTTTCTGTCCTACTAATGACCCCACCTCAATTTGCATTTTTACATGGTCTGTATTAAATAAAGCCACCACCTTTTAGTTTTTAAATTGGAGTACTGAAAATATCATTGCCAATAAAGTATATAAAATGGCATCATTCTCCCTAGCTACTAAGTTTACCATAACTGAGAATAATTCTTTCAATTTCTCTCTTAGGTATATTAATATTTGCTTTATATATTTTGGTGCTTCTATGTTGGGTGCATATGTATTCATGTGTTATTTATTCTTGCAGGACTGAACACTTTATGGTTCTACTTTCATGGTTCAACATAATGTATTTTTTGTCTTTTATCACAGCATTTATTTTAAAGCCTATTTTGTTTGATACAACTAATCCAATTTTTTCCTTTTCCATTTGCACGGAATATCTTTTTCCAACCCTTCACTTTCAGTCTGTATATATTCTTACTTCTGAAGTGAATCTCTTGTGGACAGCATATGGATAGGTCTTGTGTTTTTTTTTTATCCATTCAGCAACTCTGTGTCTTTTGATTGATGAATTTATGTAGTCCATTTTTATTTAAAGTAGTTGTTGATAAGTACATTCTTATTGACATTTTGTTGTTTTTCCAGATGTTTTTGTGGTTCTTTAATGTCTCTTGCTTCTTCCCTTTCTCTCTTCTCTTCTGGTTTTATGACATTCTTTGCTGTTATGTTTAGATTTTTTTCTCATTATCTTTTGTGTATTTACTATAAGTTTCTTCCTTTGGTTACCATGGGGTTCACATACAACAGCCTATGTAAATAACACTCTGTTTTAAGTTGGTAACAATTTAGATTTGACCACATTCCAAAGCTTTCCTTTTTTACTCCACTCGCCCTGTATTATATTTTTAATGACACATTTTATATCTTTTTAGTGTATATGTTTCTTAGATAATTCTTTTTTTTTAATAATTTTATTTTTTTATGGGGTGACATCAATAAATCAGGATACATATATTCAAAGATAACATGTCCAGGTCATCTTGTTGTTCAATTATGTTGCATACCCATCATCCAAAGTCAGACTGTCCTCTGTCACCTTCTATGTAGTCTGATTGCTCTGGCTAGAACCTCTAGTACCACATTAAATAGGAGTGGAGAGAGTGGACAACCCTGTCTTGTTCCTGATTTAAGGGGGAAAACCTTTAGTTTTGTGCCATTTAATATGATGCTAGCTGATGGTTTATCATATATGGCCTTTATCATGTTGAGATATTTTCCTTCTATACCTATTTTGTTGAGAGTCTTAAACATAAAATTGTGTTGTATTTTATTGAAAGCCTTTTCTGCGTCTATTGATAAGATCATGTGGTTTTTGTTCTTTGTTTTGTTGATATGGTGTATTACGTTAACCGTTTTATGTATGTTGAACCATCCTTGAGATTCTGGGATGAATCCCACTTGATCATGATGTATTATTTTTTAATATGTTGTTGTATTCGATTTGCTAGTATTTTGTTTAGTATTTTAGCATCTGTATTCATTAGAGATATTGGTCTGTAGTTTTCTTTTATTGTGCTGTCCTTGCCTGGTTTTGGTATGAGGGTTATGTTGGCCTCATAAAGTGTGTTTGGAAGTATTGCTTCTTCTTCAATTTTTTGGAAGACGTTCAGTAGAATAGGAACAAAGTCTTCTTTGAATGTTTGATAAAATTCACTGGTATAGCTGTCTGGGCCTAGACTTTTATTTTTGTAGAGGTTTTTAATGGTTTTTTCTATTTCTTCTCTACTAATAGGTCTGTTTAGGCTTTCTGCTTCTTCTTGACTCAGCCTAGGAAGGTTGTATTGTTCTAGGAATTTATCCATTTCTTCTAGGTTGTTGAATTTAGTGGCATAAAGTTTTTCATAGTATTCTACAATAATTCTTTGTATATCTACGGTGTCTGCGGTGATTTCTTCTCTTTCATTTTGGATTTTGTTTATATGAGTTCTTTCTCTTTTTTCCTTGGTAAGTCTTGCCAAGGGTTTGTCAATTTTGTTGATCTTTTCAAAGAACCAGCTCCTTGTTCTATTAATTTTTTTCTATAGTTTTTCTGTTCTCTATTTCATTTATTTGTGCTCTGATTTTTTTTTTCATTTTTCTGAAGCTGGAAATGAGGAGAGACAGTCAGACAGACTCCCGCATGCGCCCGACCGGGATCTACCCGGCATGCCCACCAGGGGCGACGCTCTGCCCACCAGGGGGCAATGCTCTGCCCATCCTGGGCGTTGCCATGTTGCGACCAGAGCCACTCTAGCGCCTGAGGCAGAGGCCACAGAGCCATCCCCAGCGCCCGGGCCATCTTTGCTCCAATGGAGCCTTGGCTGCGGAAGGGGAAGAGAGAGACAGAGAGGAAAGCGCGGCGGAGGGGTGGAGAAGTAAATGGGTGCTTCTCCTGTGTGCCCTGGCCGGGAATCAAACCCGGGTCCTCCGCACGCTAAGCCAACGCTCTACCGCTGAGCCAACCGGCAAGGGCCTGTGCTCTGATTTTTATTATCTCCTTTCTTCGGCTGGTTTTGGGTTGTCTTTGTTCTTCTTTTTTCAGTTCCTTAAGGTGTGAAGTTAACTGATTCACTTGGGCTCTCTCTTGTTTGTTCATAAAGGCCTGAAGTGATATGAACCTCCATCTTATCACTGCTTTTGCTGCATCCCATAGATTCTGATATTTCATATTGTCATTTTCATTTGTCTGTATATATCTTTTGATCTCTGCACTTATTTCTTCTTTGACCCATTCATTTTTTAAAAGTACGTTGTTTAGTTTCCATGTTTTTGTGGAATTTTTTTCCTCCTTTTTGCAGTTGAATTCTAGTTTCAAGGCTTTATGATCAGAAAATATGCTTGGTACAACTTCGATTTTTCTGAATTTGCTGATGTTGTTTTTGTGGCCCAACATATGGTCAATTCTTGAGAATGATCCATGTACACTGGAGAAAAATGTATACTCAGTCACTTTGGGATGAAATGTCCTGTAGATGTCTATAATATCCAGGTGCTCTAGTGTTTTGTTTTAAGGCCACTATATCTTTGTTGATTCTCTGTTTGGATGATCGATCTAGAGCCATCAGCAGTGTATTGAGGTCTCCAAGTATGATTGTATTTTTGTCAGTTTTTGTTTTAAGGTTAATAAGTAGCTGTCGTATATATTTTGGTGCTCCTCGGTTTGGTGCATATATATTAAGAATTGTTATGTCTTCTTGATTCAGTGTCCCCTTAGCCATTATGAAATGGACATTTTTGTCTCTGGGTACTTTTCCTGTCTTGTAGTCAGCATTATTAGATATGAGTATTGCTATGCCTGCTTTTTTTGGATGTTATTTGCTTGGAGTATTGTTTTCCAGCCATTCACTTTAAATTTGTTTTTATCCTTGTTACTTAGGTGAGTTTCTTGTAGGCAACATACAGCTGGATTTCTTTTTTAATCCATTCTGCTACTCTGTGCCTTTTTGTTGGTGAGTTTAATCCGTTTACATTTAGTGTAATTATTGACACTTGTGAGTTCCCTATTGCCATTTTATAGATTGCTTTCTGTTAGTTTTGTGTCTTGTTTGATCCTTCTCTTTCATTTTTCTATCTTTTGTTTTTATTTGGTTGTATTCCATACATCTTTCCTCTGTTGCTATCTTTTTTATATCATGTGCTTCTGTGGTGGTTTTTTCAATGGTGGTTACCTTTAAGTAATGAAAAGGGTTCCTACCCTGTTCATTGTACTGCACTATTTTGTGAGTACTTTTGCACTCCATCGTCCTTAATCTCCCTCTACTCTCCCCCCCTTTCTTTTTTTGTTGTTGTCACAGTTTAAATTTGGTTTTATTGTGTTCTTCTTGGAGCTTTTACTTGTGGCTTTGTTTTTTTTTTTGTTCTTTGTATCTGATTGGAGAACCCCTTTTTGTGGTGGATGTTGGGGTTTTCTGATGATAAATCCCTCATCTTTTCTGTAACAGTGAATGTTTTTATTTCTACTTCCTATTTGAAGGATAGCTTTGATGGGTATAGTATTCTTGGCTGAACGTCTCTTTCAGGGCTTTAAATATTGGGGTCCACTCTCTTCTAGCTTGTAGAGTTTCTGTTGAGAAATCTGATGATAATCTAATGGGCCTTCCTTAATGTTGTATTCTTCTTTTCCCTGGCTGCCTTGAGAATTTTTTCTTTGCCGTAGGTTTGTGCCAATTTCATTATGATTGCCTTGGAGTAGGTTTGTTTGGGTTAAGAAAACTCGGAGTTCTGTTTGCTTCTTGAATTTGAGGCTTTAGTTCTTTCCACAGGCTTGGGAAGTTCTCATCTATTATTTGTTTGAGTATGTTCTCCATTCCATTTTCTCTCTCTTCTCCCTCTAATATACCTGTTAGTCTTATGTTATTCTTTTTGATGGAGTCAGATATTTCCTGTAGGGCTATCTCATTTTTTAAAATTTTTGAGTCTCTTTCTTCTTCTCTCTGTTGTGCCTCACATTGCTTGTCTTCTATTTCACTAATCCTACCTTCTATCTGGCCTGTTCTATTAGCTAAGCTTGTTACCTCATTTTTCAGCTTGTGAATTGAGTTTTTCATCTCTGTTTGATTTTGTTTTTATAGTTTCAATTTCCTTGAAAATATATTCTTTGTGTTCATTGAGTTGTTTTCTGAGCTCCCTAAATTGCCTTTCTGTGTTTTCTTGTATATCTCTGAGTATTTTTAGGATTTCTATTTTAAATTCTCTGTCGTTTAACTCCAAGGTTTCCAATATATTAAATTTTTTCTCCATAGATTTTTTTTTCATCTATCTGTGTTACCTCTCTTTCTTTTGTATCCATGATATTCGATTTTCTCTTCCTTAATGGCATGTGAGGGTGGTTTTGTGGATAGTATTAATGAGGTTTAATAAAGAATAAAATGTTAAAAAAATAAAAAAAAATCAGAGTTGTTTTTTAAAAAAAATTAATAATAAAATAAAATAAAAATTAAAAAAAGGAAATTATTCCCCCCGTCCTTTTTTTCTCTCCTCTCCTCTCCCCTCTTTCTGTGAAAATATTGTGGTGTACTGTGAATTATATTGTACTAAATAGAACAAACAATGCCTGTAATGGAGGGCCTGAATTGGTGAGAAGTAATAAAGGGGCAAAAATAAGAAAAAAAAGGGGGTATGGACCCACAAAAAGCAAATAAGGAAAAAATTTGGGTCAAGAATAAAATGATTTGCTTTTAGGTGTTGGTTGACTAAGAGTTATGATGAAAGTAATAAAAGGGAAACAGGAAAATGGGAGGACAAATTAAAAAATTACTATTGTATTTATTGGAGAAGAACTAGATAAAATGGAGAGCCAGGGATGGGAGCACTGCTAGTGAGTTAAAAAGGTCAAGTAAAAAACCCCCAAAATGCTACAAACATAAGTTTGAGTCCCAGATAAGATAATTTGTTCATTATTGAGGTTTGAATGAGAGGAGACGTAAAGGAGAAAGGAAGAAAGTAATATAGAGGGAGAAAAGAAAGAGAGAGAGAGAGAAAAAAAGAGGGAACCACTAAAAGAAGAAAAAAGTAAAAGGAGAGAGAAAGAGAGAGAGAGAGAGAGAGAGAGAGAGTTAAGGGTTTTGGAGTGCAACCCTCATAGAGAGAAAGGAAGAGGAAAGAAAAGATAATGGAAGATGTAACACTTATGGGTAGTGTAGTTCAAGGAGAGGAGAGAGTAAGACCGGCAGAGAGTTAAATGACCAAATTGGAGGAGGAAAAAAAAAATCAAGAATGAAGATAAGAGAAACAAACGAACAAATATAATAAAATGGGATAGGTTATAAAGTCTGCAGATTATTCTTGATTTTGAGTGGTTATCTTCTTGCTTTTTCTTTTCTCTCCTTCTTCCTGGTCGGTGACTCTGTACCCTGGGTTCTGCCCCTTTGGCATGCTCAGGTAGAGGTTTGCAGTTGATAAGTCTCTATGGCGATGTCATGTATTGTGCTTCAGTCTCATTGGCAGTCAAGGCTCATTAGCATTCATAGGCTCTGACAGTGAGAGAGTCCATGTTCCTGGAGCCTCTCTCCTAGTCTTTCCTTCCTCAATTAGTAGCCTGATAATCCAGCTATGGGGTTGCTACTGCCTCTGCCTGGATAGTAAGAGGCTCAAAGAGCTGGCCACTCCCCACTCTGTTCCCACTCAGCACAGGGCTCTGGGTAAGGCTCATTCAGTCAGAGCTGCTAGCATAATCAGGCGGGGCTTCCGCCCACTCAAAGACCTCTGGCTCTGCCACTCTGTTCAGTAGCACGGGTGGGCGCCCACTCCTGGGGTGCTTGGAGGAAACTCTCGCTCACTATCTGTGCGCAGACCAGGATATCAGGCCGGCAGTCTCACACTCTGAGTGAAACCTCTGCCCGCACGAAAAGGTTTTAGTGTTGGAATTGGCTCTCGCTCCCTCCCCATGCGCGGCTTTTTCAGGGCACTTGGGTGGCCTGGAGATTCTGTTTTTGACCCACACAAAGGCCCCTGACTCTGCCCCTCTGTGGGATAACATGGGCGCCCACTGCCGAGGCACTCAGAGGAATCTCTTGCTCACTATCTGTGTGCGCCGACCAGGATATCAGGCCGGCCGCCTCACCCTCGGAGTGAAACCCCTGCCCGCATGGAAAAGTTCCAGCGTTGGTATTGGCTCTTGCTCCCTCCTCGTGCACGGCGTTTTCAGGGCGCTGGGGCAGCCCGAGTTTCTGCTTTTGGCCCACACAAAGGCCCCTGACTCTGCCTCTCTGTGGGGTAACACGGGCGGGCGCCTACTGCCGAGGCACTTGGAGGAATTTCTTGCCCACTATCTGCGCGCGCAGACCAGGAGATCGGGGAAAATGGCTGCCCCACTTGTCTTTCTTTGTCTGGGTTGGCACGAGTGTTAGCTTGTATTGACTGGGTTGCCACAGGCACATTTTTTCCTCCTCAGCTTGGATCTCCATGCCATAGCCTGGTTCAGCTGTTTGTGCTGTGGCCTGGATCTATTCACCCCCTTTGCCCGCCTTAGTTTCTATACTCTCAGTTCCCAGTGACAGCAGCCCTATTTGGGTTAGTGAGGAAGGCAGAGCATTTCTTACTCCCTATTTCCTTCAGGGTTTGATTATATATTTATTTTTTTATTTTATTTTATTTTTTCTGAAGCTGGAAACGGGGAGAGACAGTCAGACAGACTCCCACATGTGCCCGGCACGCCCACCAGGGGCGACGCTCTGCCCACCAGGGGGCAATGCTCTGCCCCTCCGGGGTGTCACTCTGCTGTGACCAGAGCCACTCTAGCGCCTGGGGCAGAGGCCAAGGAGCCATCCCCAGCGCCTGGGCCATCTTTGCTCCAATGGAGCCTTGGCTGTGGGAGGGGAAGAGAGAGACAGAGAGGAAGGAGGGGGGGGTGGAGAAGCAAATGGGCGCTTCTCCTATGTGCCCTGGCCGGAATCGAATCCGGGTCCCCCGCACACCAGTCCGATGCTCTACCGCTGAGCCAACCGGCCAGGGCCTGATTATATATTTAGCCAATTTTTTGCTCGACCATATGTTCGGGTGTATTGTGAAACATCTGGAGGCTCCAAAGATAGGTTTTTCTGTTTCTGGTTGGAGATCTTGTTAAGTTTTGGCGGAGATGTATCGATATCGCTTCCTACTGCGCCATTACTCTGACGTCATCTGGCTTGTCCCAGTAATTCTTGTAATGTAATTAATTTTACTACTTTTGTCTTTTAACCTTGTTTGTGTTATATGTGATTGATCCATTAACTTTATTATTTATTTATCATATGTTTACCTTTTCCAGTGATGTTTTTAGTTTTGTATGTTATCTTTGTTTTCTTTTTCTTTTTTTTTACAGTGACAGAGAGAGAGAGAGAGAGAGTCAGAGAGAGGGATAGATAGGGACAGACAGACAGGAACAGAGAGAGATGAGAAGCATCAATCATTAGTTTTTCGTTGAAACACCTTAGTTGTTCATTTTTTGGAATTTATCTTTTTGGAACTGTCTAGTTTCCTGGACCTGGCTTTCTGTTTTCTTCCTCAGATTGAGGACATTTTTAGCTATTATTTCTTCAAATAACTTTTCTAGCTCTCTCTCTTATTTCTGGGGTCCTTATAATGTGAATGTTATTCTGCTTAATATTGTTCAGAAGTTTTCTTAAGTTATTTTCTTTTGTAAAATTAACAAAATTTGCTGCTCTGTCTGTATGAGTTCCATTTCTTTGTCTTGCAACTTGTTGATTCATTCTTCTATTTCATCTAGTTCATTGTTGAACACTTCTAGTGTATTTTCCAATTCAGTTATAACTTACGTTTGGTAGTTTCTTATATTTTCTTTTTGTTGATGTTCTCATTATGTTCACTCATTCTTCTTCTGAGTTTAGTAAGCATCTTCATGAGCATTATTTTGAACTCTTGATCAGATACATTGCTTATCTCCATTTCGTTTAGTTCTTTTCTTGAGGTTTTTTAAAATTCTTTTTGTTTGGAACATATTTCTTTGTCTTCACATTTTGCCTAACTCTTTGACTTATTTCTATGAATTAGTAAGTTAGCTACCTCTCTCAGACTTGAAGGAGTAGTTTTATGTAGGATGTAGATGGCCAGTGAAGTCCAGAAGTGTAATATCTTCGAGCTACTAGAGACAGAAGGATGTCCTCTATGTGGGCTGCCTGTGCCCTCCTATTGTGGCTGAGACATGGCTCCAGCATGAAGATGAGTGAGGCTCTCACCTGGCTTGGTTGTGATGCATGGCTGTGATTGCATTGGTGGAGGGGCTGGCACTTGACCCAGTAAGAATAATAATTCTTAATTAAAGAGAACTACATAAATTTGGTAAATTAAAGTCACACATAGAATTAAATAAATCAATTGCTCTTTAATAAATGAATTCTGTTAAATTCTGTTCTGATATTTTGTTAAAATTTTACATATTGTACATGAATTTTAGACACAACAAATTATCAGCTGTGTGGTGAATTCTTCCTTTTCCTGAAGTTATTACCTACATAGAACAATAATCAGAAGCATTGCAATTTGATGCTGAAAGCACACATCAACACATATATTTCACATAATCTAGCAAAGAAGAATTCTCATGAAGACCAGTGAAACAACTAAATAAGGTGGCATTGAAAGCATTAGATATGTCAACAAACTAATTTAAATTGTCTCATAGAATTCAGGAATGGAAATGAACAAGTGGAGCATAATGTCTACTCTCTGCTGGTGAATATGCATTTTTAAACAAATGAAACAAAAAGGAAAAAATACTTAACCCAAACAC
Organism: Saccopteryx bilineata; assembly: GCF_036850765.1. Lineage (NCBI taxonomy): Eukaryota > Metazoa > Chordata > Mammalia > Chiroptera > Emballonuridae > Saccopteryx > Saccopteryx bilineata. The sequence goes on along the minus strand of NC_089491.1, from coordinate 108,298,634 downwards.
TGTATGTTCTTACTTAGGTTTTTTTGTTTTGTTTTTTAAATTTTTTTAACATATGGGAGATGTGTTATACTTACAGTTGATGAGATACAAAGGAGGACAAGACATGAATGTCATATTAAGAAACATCATAATTTTTCTGTTTATAAAACTAAATCACAATCCTTGTAAAAAAATCCAAAAATACAGAAACATATTAAAAAGGAAAAATGCTCTGTAGTTCATTTAGCTTGTAAATTATTTTTACAGATTTTCTTCTGCATGTAGTAATATGAATAAAATATATTCACATCCATACTTATATGAATGTATTGTATTTATGCTATATGTATATATATGATATATGTATATGTATTTTCTTTTTAAAAAATGGAATCACCTTATATCTGCTGCTTTGCAAATGACATTTTTCTATTTTTTTTAAAAAAACTTTAATTAATTAATTAATTAATTAATTTTTTTTTTTGAGAGAGGCAGGGAGAGAGAGACAGGAGTGTTGAGCTGCTCCTGTATGTGCCCTGGCTGGGGAATCAAACTGGCAACTTGCATGCTCTGGAATGAGGCTCCTACGATCCAAGCTATCCAGCCAGGGCTTAATTTTTATTGATTTTTAGAGAGACAGAGAGAGGAAGGGAGAGAGAGGGGAGGGAGAAAGGAAGCATTCATTTGATGTTTCACTCAGTTGTGCATTCCTTGGTTGTTTCCTGTGTGTGCTCTGACTGGGGATCAAACCCGCAACTTTGTCATTTCAAATTAAGTTCTTACCTGACTGAGCTAACCGGCCAGGGTCTCAACCTAACTAGTATATCTCAGACATCTCTCAGTGTCATTACATGTTTCCTCCCAGTGACTAGACATTATTCCATTGTAGCATAATTTGTTTAACAAATTCTTTATTATGATATTGAAGTTGTCTCCAGTTTTTCATCTTCATTGACACATGCAATAAATATCCTTGTATATATTCATTTAGATGAAACTTGGTGACAGTATCAGTTAGGATAGACCAAGTTATGCTTCATTAACAAGCAAAACTAAAATCTCAGGTGCTTCATACAACATACATGTATGTCTTGTTTATTTACTTTTCAGGTTAAGGTTATTCTTCAGGGCAGTTGTCCTGCAGTGTTGGCTCAGCATTACAAGATTCTTTGATCTTATGACTCCTCCATATTGAATACTTTTATGATCACTATGAGAGAAGAAGAATGACTAGAAAGCCAGGCAGCAGCAATTAAATTCTTCCACTGGAAGGTAACTTTTGCTACCATCTTATTGACCTAAGGAAATATCATGGTAATGTTTAACTTTATGGTGTCAAGGAACGGTAACATTCTATGTGCCTAGTAGTAGATGAGATCTGAGTACTGGTAAACAGAAGCAATGACTACCATAGTGATTGATTCATTGAATGATTATAAACAATAATAGGAAAAGTAGTCCAAAGATATCAGAAAGTTTTTGAGATTAATTAAGTGATCATAAGAATGTCACTAATTAGATTCTGGGATTCTTACTGGAGTGATAAATTAAGATAATATAGAGATTGTTGTGGGGGATGGGATTAAAAATTATACCTGGTTCTGGGCTGGAAGAATTGCCCAACTAGCCATGCATAATGAAAGGCTAATTATGAGGCAGAGATGTATTTAAAATGAGAGCAGTGTGAATTTAAGCTACAGTGAATTTTTGTTATTTGGTAGTTATGTTCCACAAAGCAATGAATACTGAATTATGCAATACTGATGCTAATTGCTTCAGTAACTAAGCATTGCTCCTAGGCGAAGTACAGGGTTAGGTTTTTGGAAGCCTCTGGTCATAACACTTTCCCCAATGGATCAATACATAATCTTGTTCTATGTGTTTTTATTTAATATATATTATTGATTCATTAGTATGGACCTCAGAGCCAATGACATAGCACACTGTCTACCAGCACAGCAACTACCCCAGCTGGAGCAGGAAGTTGTGGAGGGAGCAAGCAGCAAGGGATGGGGAAGATGGAAGCAAGGGAGCCTGCCACTGCCCATGACAGTTCCTGAACGGACCTGCACATGCACATGGACACTCATAAGCACTCCAGTGCACACTTCCCCCTCTGTTTCTCTTTATCTCTCCTTCCTATCAGCCCCTCAATCTCTGCTTTCCCTTTCTCTCCCCTTCCCTTCCTTCCCTCTCTCCCTTGCTCCCTCCTTCCCTCCCTTCTCCTGAAGACTACTCTCCCTCACATGGAGCCCCCCTCCACAGCCCTTCCTCTTTCTCCCTTGCACATGCGTGTGCACATACTTTATATTTATATCATGTTTTGATTGTACCTTTTTATGTTTAGATGTTCATATCTTTTTATTAATTTAAATTTTATTTATTTTTAGAGAGAGAGAAGGGAGGGAGGAGTAGGAAGTATCAACTCCCATATGTGCCTTGACCTGTCAAACCCAGAGTTTTGAACGAGTGGTCTCAGCATTCCAGGTCAATGCTTTAGCCACTATGCCTCCACAGGTCAGGCTCTAGGTGTTCATATCTGAATGAAGATTAATACGTGTCTTTTCTCTGTATGATATCACAACTTTCTTATGCTTAGGAATACCAAACCACGCTTGAGCACTGTGCTTGAATGCCATTTGAACAGTGAAGCCACCAGCAAAAAGCACAAGCATGCAAAATACAAAGCATTAAAGAGACGATGAAATGATGCTTGTTTACAATATGAGAGCTAACACAGAAGAAACATTGTGGCTTTGTGTTACCTTAGTTGGGCACATATCCATGACTGTGAAAGCACCAAAAGTATTGGTTTTGGGGTTACAAATAAATTTTAGCTAGCAGGTGAATTTGCAAATACTGAATCTTTGAATAATGTGTGTTGAATACCTGGAGGACTGGCTTTATAGAAGAGGTGAATTTTGAGGTAGGTTTGCCAGCTAAGCAAATAAAGTTGAGAAGGATGGGTAGTGCGAGATGCTAGCCACCTACTCAGTCTACTTTCGATCCCACTCTTACCTTTGTGAACACACATGATTTGGTTATTCATGGATGCCATGCTGTATGCTAAGCCAAACCTTTGAGTTTTATATTATCCTGTTTAAGAAGCAGAGAAGCTTCTAATTTATGTAATAAAATATTGTTGGCTATCTCTTCGTATCTAAGGTAAACTTCTTTTGTCTGTAAATGAAAACAGTTTCGAGATTTCACACTGGGGATAGATATCAAATAAAAACTCTGGGTCTAACCTAGAACTACATCTACAAATCAGGACAAATTTTTGTTATTTTGTTGTCATACACCTACAGTAGGCAGGGTAGAGATAGGAAACTGGAGGGGGGGGAATGACCAAAGAGAACTTTTAAATTTTAAAATGCTTCCCAATTCCCAAATTAGTTTATATTGCTTTTGATTGCCTTTAAGTGGGGAAAAAAAAAGATTTCCCCTTAATCCATAATTCAAACATTGCTTCTTAAAAGTAATAAAAATAGCATGTAGGTATTAGTCAAAGATTTGCTTTTTCAAGATTTGGCTGAGAACCAAACTAAAACTTTCATGTGCTCCAATAAACCCAGTGTTTCTCATAGGTTGCTATTTCTAATCCCTGTTTCCATGGTAATGGATTTTTTTACATCAGCAAAAAGGGGGTGAGGTACTGAGTGATTTATACCCACTGTTTGATATTTTAAGTGATTCACCACTGCTCTTTTCCTTTTCTGTAGAAAGTGTATAAAGGGTATTTTCCTTGCAGGTTTCTCAGACCTTCAGACAAAGGCACTCTAGAAATATAACCCTTAAGAGATAAAGCCAAAGTCAGTGTCCCCAGATAAGGCATGTGGGCCAGAGGCTGGAGCGATTACAAGAGAATGAACCTAGAAGTCATCATAGCTGACTGCTCTACTCAAAATGGTTTCATGAAAATAGATTTATGAAGTACTCACAGTATATTCTTCAACACTAGCTAGTGGGTATAAGACATTTAAAGCTTATTGTTAAAATCAATAGCTCAGGGATGACCTTATTTTTCCCTTTGTAGGGTAATCCCATCTTTGATAAATCTAAGAACTCTTGAATGTTCAATTAATAAGAAGAATCAGTGATTTGGTTCCAATCACCTTTCAAAAAGGAAATTGGCGATTCTGATGGGTCCACTTATGGGCTCATGTGCTGTGTGGCCATTGTTGTTGTTGCTTCTACATTAATAAAAATAATTCATAAATCAAAAATCAGTTCTGAAAAGGTCAGTTACAGACATGGCACCTGCTAACTTCCTTTTTCTCTTGAATCACTTCCTTCGCTTCCCCAGATCCTGGAAAGATTTGTAATTGACCAGCTGATACTCCCAAAGTTTACCCAAGAAGTCAGGACTTTTAGCTGCCCTATTGCTAACAAGTATTATTACTTCAAGAATATAGTTGAGGCCCTGGCTGGTTGGCTCAGTGGTAGAGCATTGCCTGGCATGTGGATGTCCAGTTAAGGCACACAGAAGAAATGACCATTAGCTTCTCCCCCCTCCCTCCTCCCCTTTCTCTCTCCCTCTCTCTTCCCCTCCTGTAGCCATGGCTCGATTGGTCAAGTGCGTAGGCCCCAGGCATCTGCTTCAGGTGCTAAAAATAGCTTGTTTGTGAGCATGGCCCCAGATGGGTACTGCCTAGTTGAGGTGCATGTGGGAGTCTGTCTGTCTCTCTATCTCCCCTCCTCTCACTTGGAAAAAGATGATGATGATGAAGAAGAAGAAGAAGAAAAAGAAGAAGAAGAAGAAGAAGAAGAAGAAGAAAGAATATAGTTTATTCTAAGCTTAGTAGTGAAGGTTCATATAGACCTATATAGTTGATTTCAAGGTTTTTTTTTTTCAAATTTCTATTTATCGATTTTAGAGATAAAGAAAGGGGGAGAGAGAGAGAAACACTGATTTATTGTTTCATTTACTTTTCATTGATTGATTCTTGTATGTGCCCTGACTAGGAATCAAACCCACTACCTTGGTGTACTGGTACAACACTCTAGCCAATTGAGCTGCCCAGCCACGGCAGTTGATTTCAAGTTTTAAAACCACATTATTTTTTAAGTTGTTAGAAAGTATTTGATTGAATTCATTATGTTAACCTGTGGACAGATATTATAGAAAACTGGTAACAACCTCATTTTACAGAAGTTATTATTTTTTTCTTTTTTTCTTCCAACCAGGGTTTGAGGTGTGAGCCATTCTTACAACTCCAGAATGTTTATGCAAAGGAAGAATGATTCAGTCTGGCTGTATTCATTGTGCTAAGATGAATAAATCTTTTCCTACTTTTGTTTTTCTAGTTCCTTTACTTTCACTTTTTCCCTCCATGGCTGTTTCCCGTTTCAAATGGAGAAAATAATAATACACTTGAAAAAATTCTTAGTTACCAAGGCAATTTTTAAAAACTCCCCTCTCCAGCATGAATGCCCTTTGACATTCAGCAATGACTTAATTTTCTTTACATTTATATTCCTATAGCAGTAGGTTCATAGCTGGCACTGATCAAGCTTTAAATAAGAGCTTGAAGAAAAAAATTTTAATTCCTGTATGCTTATGAATAAACATTCAATGAATGGTGAAATGGAAAGCCCTAAATTTAAAAAGTGTCTGTTGCTCTGATTCAAATGTTTGCTTTAAAAGCACTTAAGCAGTTCCTGCAGAATATCTTGCTCTCTCCTGTTAACAAATCTGACTTGCTCCTCCCATGGGAAAGGTTGATGTTACCACAGCAGTTCAAATGAAACGGCATGGTACAAGTCAGTACAGGTTGAATGCCTCTGAGTTCTTTTTGTGGTGATAAGTGGGTGGAAGACACATCCAGTTTTCTTAACATAATGAGCTATAAGGACTTTGAATATTTTAGTGTAAGAATCAGGTAGTCACACACCTCCTCATTTTGGACCTTTTTCTTTCTCACCACCCCTTCCGGACAATATCCTTCTTTTCTGATGTTAAGGCTCTTGTTTGGATGCTCACCAACAGTCCAAGGCTGAGTGGAGACTGTTTCCATGTCATGTTTATAGTCTATGCTCTCTTACAATGGCATTATAATTCAATTAATGTAAAATAAAGAAATTACATGATAGCCTAGCTAAAATATATTCACCATGAGGCCATGTGGAGAGTGTAAGGGGAACAGTTTTGTTTTTTTTTTACATTTTTAAAAAAATTTATTCATTTTAGAAAGGAGAGAGAGAGGGAGAGAGAGAGACAGAGAGAGAGGAGAGAGAGACAGGGGGGGAGGAACTGAAAGCATCAACTCCCATATGTGCCTTGACCAGGCAAGCCCAGGGTTTTGAACCGGCGACCTCAGCATTTCCAGGTCGACGCTTTATCCACTGCACCACCACAGGTCAGGCGGAACAGTTTTTTAAAAATAGTGCCTGGTCTTGTATATCTGTTATGTCACCTAAACATTATAAGTGTGAAAGCCGATTTAAAAAATAAAAACAAATTTAATAGATGAAGAAACTGAGTCTCACACTTATACAGCAGCTTTTCCAAGGGCATAGAACTCGTTATCTGGGAAACCTAAAGTTGGAATCCATGTTGACCTGAGTGCTACATCATAGAGGTAAAGAGAGAAACTGATACAGGTAAAATGGTGCAATATTGATGTCCTCTGGGTAATTAAACAGAAAATTCTTTGGAAAGGGCTCCAAAATTAATCTGTTCCATTTCAAACTTTTTATAGAGGAAAAAGGGTATTTGTTTTCCAAGGATCAACTGAAGTCAATAATGTTCTTAATTCTGCTATACAGACTTGGATTAATTCCAGACCTAAGAATTTACTTGTTGGTTTGGAAACTGGTCTTCTAAACAGAGAGCAAGGATAGACGGAAGAAAGCAGCAGACCACTCCAGATTAGTAGATGGTAGTCAGAATAAGAAAGGAAGTTACACACAAGGTTTGTCTTGGGCAGTCACAGGATGAACAGATCTCTGTCCCTGTCCTTCAGAATCTTAAAAGTTTATATGTGCATGCACTGCATAATGACATTTTAATCAACTACAAACCACAGGTATGACTGTGGTCCCATAAGCTTATAATGCATTATAAGCAAAGAGTGTGCAATGTTTAAAGCAGGGGTCCCCAAACTACAGCCTGCGGGCCACATGTGGCCCCCTGAGGCCATTTATTTGGCCCCCACCGCACTTCCAGAAGGGGCACCTCTTTCATTGGTGGTCATTGAGAGGAGCATAGTTCCCATTGAAATACTGGTCAGTTGGTTGATTTAAATTTACTTGTTCTTTATTTTAAATATTGTATTTGTTCCCGTTTTGTTTTTACTTTAAAATAAGATCTGTGCAGTGTGCATAGGGATTTGTTCATAGTTTTTTTTATAGTCTGGCCCTCCAATGGTCTGAGGGACAGTGAACTGGCCCCCTTTGTAAAAAGTTTGGGGACCCCTGGTTTAAAGAAAAGTCTGGACCCCTCTACATGCTGAATTAAATGCTAGTTCTGGGTCATTTAAATCAATGAGGAGGCTCAGCATACTGTTTATTTGCCTTGCAATTGGCTCAGCTTGGGCAAGGAGATGGTGAGTGAGCAAGGGAGGAGGACTGGAGAGGTGGGGAGCCTAGTAGCTGCCCCCACCATCCCTGCACACACACACACATACATACTCATGCGTGAAAACTCCCCACCTCTTCCTCGGTATCTCCTTATCTCTCTTTCCTCCCAGTTCTGATCTGCCCCATTGTACATTTTCTATGTTTAGATATGTTTAGATGTATAAGTACTTACCATTGTGTTAGAATTGCATATATTATTCAGTACAGTGCCATGCTGTACAGGTTTGTAGCCAAGTAGTAATAGGCTACCCTATACAGCCTATGTGTGTAGTGGACAATACCACTAGGTTTGTGTAAGTGTGCTCTATGATGTTTACACAATGATGCACTTTTCAGAACAAATCTCTATCATTAAGTGACACATGACTATATAGAGCCAACTGGGTTTAGTCACATTTTTGGTCCAGATGGTGTCAACAACATCTTATCCTCTTAAAACTGCATCTTAGAAATGTCTCCATTGATGGGAACAGTGAGCAGAATTTTCAAAGACAGGGTTGGTAAGTAGCCTTCAGCTGTCTGGATGCAGTTCATGGGTAAACTAGTAGTCATATTCTCTCTATGACCTCCTCCAACACTACTGGTTGATAGATTCACTCACACGTCTCCTGGACACCTCAAACTCAATACAGGTAGGTTGCTGAATATAGCGGTTGAAGAACTTGGCAACGTACTAGCTGTGTGACGCAGCAACTCACCTAGTCTTGCTATACCTCTGTTGCCTTATTGGTAAACAGGGGATTGTATAGAACCTATGTAACTTTGGGAAAATAATATAGATACAGTGCCTGTGGAGCAATGTAATTGCTTGCTTTATTACTATCCAAACTACTTTATTACTTTTTCCCACAAGGCCAGACCTCTTTATCCGTTTCTTGTGTGAACTAACCTGGCATGCAGTTACCAGGTGGTCCAAGCCGGGAGACTGGGGCCAGCTTTTATTCCTTCCCCTCCTTCACAGCATGTTTAATTAGTCACCAAGTCCTGCTGATTTTAGCTTTCTTTCTTGAATCAACCTGCTTCTTTTCATCTGTCACCTCTTAATTGAGAAATACAATCTCCGTTACCTTGACTACTTGAATATCCTTTTTTTAAAAAAAAACTTAAAATTTTAAAATTGGTTTTAGAGAGAGAGAGAGAAAGAGAGAGAGGAACATCAATCTGCTCCTATATGTGACCTGACTGGGGATCAAACCAGCAACCTTCTGCACTTTGGGATGATGCTCTACCAGGCATCCCCAAACTACGGCCCATGGGCTGCATACAGCCCCTAAGACCATTTATCTGCCCCCTCCCCGCTGCACTTCATTGGTGGTCAGTGAGAGGAGCTATGTATGTGGCGGCCCTCCAATGGTCTGAGGGACAGTGAACTGGCCTCCTGTGTAAAAAGTTTGGGGACCCCTGAATCGATCTATCCAGTCAGGGCTTGAGTAGCTTTCTTGAGTTCCCTTTTATTTCCCCCCCCATCCCCAATTGCATACATTCTTCTCCTGCAGTCAGGGTGGTTTGAAAAATGCAAGTTTGTGCTTCTCCCCAGCTTCAATCTTTTTGTGGTTTCCTATTGTTCTTGAGTATGAGGAAAACAGCTGTGTTAGACTTGCTTGCTGTTTTACTGGCTGCAAGTACTTTGCCTGATTGGCACATAGGCATGTGACAGGGCAGGTGGCAATGCCATGTGTGTGTGGTCTATCTAAGGCTATGGGTGCTTTCCCTCAGTAGCGATTCTCCCAGATGGCTTTCCTGCCACAATGAGGTGTGGTTTTTCCTGCTCCCTGGCCCTTCATGGCAAAAAGCAGGTTTTCCTTTGTTATTAGCTCTTTTTCTTTTGTTGTTTATTTGCTTGCCTGTCTTTGCGAGCCTCCAATAAAAGGGAATGGCCTGATGCTTTCTGGCTCTGCAATTCCTAGACCAATTCCTGCCTGCGTTCAGTGCAAACCTGCTTGGCTGCAACCACCAGCATTACATTGAGGTAAAAAACCAAAGTTTTAATTTAATAAAGGTCCAAATGATCACTGTCTCACCAGAGTTGTCTCTACTACTCTCTCCTTGCTCTCTGAACTCCGGACATAAGGACTTTTCTGTGTTTTCTTGTTGGTTTCACATGCCTCCTGGCTGTAGGATCTTCCTACTTGCGGTTCCCCATGCCAGAATATTCTCTCTTCTCTTCCCATAGTTAAATTCTATTAATTCTTCAAAACGTAGTTCATATGTTACCTCCTTTATCATAAAACTAAACCAAACCCACCTGTTACATGTTTACACCATTCTGTACTTCTCTTCATAACATTCATTTCAAATGTAATCAAAGAAATACTTAGCTATCTTAAGTGATAAAATGTAAGTCCCATGAAGCTCTGCTGTTACGGCTGAAGACCCACTATTCAGCAGAGTGCTTTGCATATATTTGGCATTAAATAAATACTTATTGAATGACTTTCTCCATTCAGAACCCAGTCTGGTTGAATAAAATGGAAATACTGTTAGTATTTTTTAAATGCTCACATTGCAAACTATTATAACTTTTTTTAAAAAAGGCCTATAATTTTGTAATTGGATTCAAGATAATAATATACTGTAGGCTTCTGATAATGGATATCTTTGTCTTGCTTCTAAAGATTCATTGGTATTATTTCAAATATGATTATTTCTGTTGTCAGAGGTTTTGAATTTGAATCCTGCTCATATATGAAATAACATGATGTTTTCCCTATTGATTTATTCTGATCACCTACAGAAGCTGAGCTGTAAAGGTGAGAATTCCCAGTATTTGCATCTATTTTAATCTTAAAATTATTAACTAAGCACTACCTAGTGTAAGTTGCTAGGTGCTGTGAAGGATACAGCGTTGTCTCAGGTAAGGAACCTACACTGAAAGCTGCTTACGAACTAATCAAGGAGACAGAAAAAGATAGTAGATTTGTGGCCAGAATTCTGATCTTTTTAAAAAGCTCTCCATGTGTGGGGCAGTTGTGTTAGGCTTGCTTATGGGGTTACCAGCTGCAAGCACTTAGTTTGATTAGTGCGTGAGCATGGCAGAGGCATGTGTGTATGGCGTATATAAGGCTATGGGTGCTTGTGATCAGGAGAGATGAGTCATGGGGGATTGCGGATGTGCGGATTGCCTGCCTGCCAGCCACTGTGAGGGGCCATTCTTGCTGTTTGTTTGCCTGAGAGGCAGTTTCCTCTGCCTGTGTGCTTGTTCGCCCTTGTGAGACTCTATTAAATGGAATGACCCAATGCTTTCCGGCTCTGCAGTTTCTTTACTGTCTGCCCAAATCCAATGTGAACTTGCCTCGGCCACCAGTATTATATCATGTGACTTACATTGTTACCCAGATGGGTTGGGGATCAGTGTTTTATGACTGACCTAAATTATATTCTGAATCTTACATATAATGTCATCTTCTGGCAGCAAGGGCACCCTAAAATAAGATTATGTTATAAACCAAACAGTTTCTTTGTCTACTGTGTGCATGCAATAGCTTGCATGTTTGTAGTTTACATCGCAGTAACTACCCTCCTTTAAATGGGACACAGGACAGATATGCTATGGTGAAGCCCAAGGCCAACCCTTGCCCCCTTGGAAACATTCTGGGCCTACAGCCCTCCCTTCACCTACACTCCACAGAGGTTGCTTAGAAAAGCCATGAGCTTCAAGTTTTTCCATTTCTCAACATTTATTGCTCATTAGAATCACTTGGAAGCTCCAACAAATTGTGACTTGGGCCCTAGCTAAGGCCAATTAAAGGAGAGATACCAAGAAGAACACTTTCTTTGCTCTCTGTGACATTGGGCACTGTAGGGTAAACAGCTGTGTTAGGCTTGCTTGTTAGTTTACCGGCTGCAAGCTCTTTGTCTGATTAGCGTGTGAACACATAATGGCGCCACGTGTGGATGGTCTCTGCAAGGTTACGGGTGCTTTCCCTCAGGGCTATTCTCCCGAATCGCTCTCCCACCACTGCCAGGTATGGTTTTCCTGCCACTTAGAAAAGCAGGTTCTTCTTTGTTTATTTGCTCGCCTGTCTTTGCTCGCCTCTAATAAACAAGAATGGCCTGATACGTTGCAGCTCCACAGTTCCTCTGCTGTCTGCCGAATTCAGTGAGAACCTGTCTAGCCACAACCACCAGCATTATAGGCACTTACCTAACTTGGAGAAAAATCCAGCTTAGTCAGTTAGTTAGGGCCTAGGATATATTTAATAATAGAGTGGGGACAGTGACTTAGTTCTCCATTGCCTTTCTTATTTCTTTAAGAAGGCATGCCTTGGATCAGGGCGGGCAGAGCAGGGTTGAGGGCAGGTGCTAGGGGGAGCTGCCCGGTTAAGCATGTCTTAAATGCAAGGCAGTATTTCAGATGTCTATAGATTATGTTACACAAAAGCTTTAGTAATGACTATGCATCCTGTCTTTTTAAAAATCTGGTGAGTTCATAAGTTTTGAAATTATAAACCAAAAACTGTTAGGAAATAAAAACTAAAATTAAGAAAATATACTGAGAAAAAATTGTGACTAAATCAGAAATTTCCTGCGTTTGGGGAAAATTTATTTAAAACTATGCTAAGAACATATGTACTAGAGGTTAAGTGTGGGCTGCAAACATCTGTGGAGAGGAAATCACATCAGAATAAATTTAGTTATCAATCAGTCATAGAATGCTAGAGTAAAAAGACAGTGTAGGGGTCATCTTTCATTTTAAAGAGAAGTTAGATTACTTGTCTAAGGTCACACTGCTAGCTATTTGAGGAAGGTTTCTCATGTGCTAGCTAAGTTTATAAAGAAAATGGAAATAGTGATATCAATTCAGAAGATGTTATTTTAAGGCATCCCTCAGAGTTTATCTCTGCACTACATATTATCATTGTTCTTAGATGGTATCCAAGTTGTTATGATTAAGTTATTTTTCCACCCGGAGAATAAAATTATTAATGTTTTTAGCTCATCCTACATAAATGTTTAAAGATATATCAAGAATTGTAAGTATCATGAATATTGATACTACTACAAAATGTGAAGCCTGACCTACCTGTGGTGGCCTGTAGAGTGTCAACCTAGAACACTGAGGTCACTGGTTCGAAACCCTGAGCTTTCCAGTCAAGGTACACACAGGAAGCAACTACTATGAGTTGATATTTTCTGCTCCTCTCTCTCTCTCTCTCTCTCTCTCTCTCTCTCCTCTCTCTAAAAATCAGTAAATTAAAAAGTGATAATTAATAATACTTTTTTTCCATCTTCCTTATCTTGTTTCTCCTGAGCATGCCCTTTTTTTTTCCTATCCTGACTACATGACTCTTGATAAGAAGTGGTAAATTGATATCCCCTGCATGACTGCATTGAAATAATTATTTTGGAAGGTGGTTTGTGGAAAAGTTTACAAAGCACTGGAACTTTGCTGTCAATACATGGGGGCACTCCAATGGAAATCATGCATGGCTTGGCTCCGAGAGGTACTAGAGATATAACATTAATCATTTGTAGATAAACACATTTCCATCAACACATAACACCAAATATCTTATCATTAAAAATACAAGGAATCATTCCAAGATCCACAAGGATAGGTGGGTGCAAATTGTAACTGCTGGGATGTATTAATGAGAACATTTTCTGGCTCCAAGACCAGGGTGCCTTGTCAGCTGTTCTATTCAGATGTTATCTGTTAGTGTCTTTGTGACAACATCGATGCATGGAACAACAACGGAAGATTCTTCAACTTTTGCAGATTCATCTTGTTATGAAATCATCATTTCTTCCTGTCTTCTGAGACAGAATGGCCTTGCTGATGTCACTGCATCCTCATGGTCTTCACAGACTGTGTCTAGGGCCCATGTCACTAAACTGGTAATCTGGCTTGGTTTATTTTCCAATGGATTGGCAACCAACTTCTTTTTTGTAAATTGTATTCAGAAAATTAACGTTTGATGACAGTGATCAATAAGAGTACATAGGTTTCTGGTAAATATTTCTACAGCATTTGACCTGTTGATTATGTTGTATACCCATCACCCAAAGTCAAATCATTTTCTGTCATATTTGTTCCTCTTTATACCCCCCCCATTACCACTTCACTTTTATCTATGTCCATGCGTCTCAGTTTTGTATCCCACCTATGTGTGAAATCATACAGTTCTTAGGTTTTTCTGATTACTTATTTCACTCAGTATAATGTTTGCAAGGTCCATCCATGTTGTCATATATGTCACTATGTCATCATTTCTTATGTTTGTTTGCTTCTTTTTTGTTCTTTTTTTTTTTTTAAATTGATTTCATTGGAGTGACACTGGTTAACGTAATTATACTGGTTTCAGGTGCCAAATTTATTTAAAAAAATTTTTTTTTATTTATTCATTTTTAGAGAGGAGAGAGAGGGGGAGAGAGAGAAACAGAGAGAGAGAAGTGGGGAGGAGCTGGAAGCATCAACTCCCATATGTGCCTTGACCAGGCAAGCCCAGGGTTTCGAACCGGCGACCTCAGCATTTCCAGGTCGACACTTTATCCACTGCGCCACCACAGGTCAGGCACAGGTGCCAAATTTTACAACACATCTATGTATACTTTATAGTGTGTTTACACCCCCCAAGTCAAGTCTGTCCATCACCGTTTATCCTCCTTTACCCTTCTCCCAGTAATCAACATACTCCATGTTCATGAGTTTTTTTCCTTTTTTGCCATCACCGTTTATCCTCCTTTACCCTTCTCCCATTAATCAACTTACTCCATGTTCATGAGTTTTTTTCCTTTTTTGCTCAATTCCCACCTTACTCTCTAACCCCTGACATCTGTCAGCCTGCTCTCTATATATGAATCTGTCTCTATTTTGCTAGTTAGTTCATTCTGTTCATTAAATTACACATATGAGTCAAATCCTACTGTACTTGTCTTTCTCTGACTGGCTTATTTCACTTAGCATAATGCTCTCCAGGCCCATCCATGCTATTGCAAAAGGTAATATTTCCTTATTGTTCATGGTCATGTAGTATTCCATTGTGTAAATGCACCACAGCTTTTTTATCCACTCATTTACTGATGGGCATTTGAAATCTTTCCAGATTTTGGCTTTTGTAAATAATGCTGTAATCAAAATAAGCAAGCATATATTCTTTCAAATTATTGCTTTGGTTTCTTCAGATAAATTCCCAGAAGTGGAATTGCTGGGCCATGAGGTAGTTCCACTTTTAATTTTTTGAGGAAACTCCATACTGCTTTCCACAATGACTGTACCAGTCTGCATTCCCCCAACAGTGCACAAGAATTCTCTTTTCTTCACATCCTCACCAACCCTTGTTGTTTGGTGATTTACTGATGATAGTCATTCTGACAGGTGTGAGGTGATATTTTGTTGTGGTTTTAATTTGCATTTCTCTGATGATTAGTGATATTGAGCATCTTTTCATGTCTATTGGCTCTCTATATATCTTTTTTAGACTTATGCTATACACAAGAATAAACTCAAAATGGATTAAAGACTTAAATATTGGACTCAAAATCATAAAAATCTTAGAAATAATTATAGGCAGTAAAATCTCAGACATTTCTTTTTTTCCTTTAAATTGTATTTATTTATTTATTTTGCTTTTTTTTAAAATTAATTTTACTAGGGTGACATCAATAAATCAGGGTACATATGTTCAAAGAAAACATGTCCAGGTTATCTTGTCAATCAATTATGTTGCATACCCATCACCCAAAGTTAGATTGTCCTCCATCACCTTCTATCTAGTTTTCTTTGTGCCCCTCTCCCTCCCCCTTTTCCTCTCCTTCACCCCCCCATAACCACCACACTCTTATCAATGTCTCTTAGTCTCGTTTTTATGTCCCACCTACGTATGGAATAATGCAGTTCTTGTTTTTTTCTGATTTACTTATTTCACTTCGTATAATGTTATCAAGATCCCACCATTTTGTTGTAAATGATCCAATGTCATCATTTCTTATGGCTGAGTAGTATTCCATAGTGTATATGTGCCACATCTTTATCCAGTCTTCTATTGAAGAGCTTTTTGGTTGTTTCCATGTCTTGGCCACTGTGAACAATGCTGCAATGAACATGGGGCTGCATGTGTCTTTACGTATCAATGTTTCTGAGTTTTTGGGTTATATACCCAGTAGAGGGATTGCTGGGTCATAAGGTAATTCTATTTGCAGTTTTTTGAGGAACCACCATACTTTCTTCCATAATGGTTATACTACTTTACATTCCCACCAACAGTGGATGAGGGTTCCTTTTTCTCCACAGCCTCTCCAACATTTGCTATTACCTGTCTTGTTAATAATAGCTAATCTAACAGGTGTGAGGTGATATCTCATTGCAGTTTTGATTTGCATTTCTCTAATGACTAATGAAGTTGAGCATCTTTTCATATATCTGTTGTCCATTTGTATTTCTTCCTGAGAGAAGTGTCTGTTCATGTCCTCTTCCCATTTTTTTTATTGGATTGTTTGTTTGTTGTTGAGTTTTATGAGTTCTTTGTATATTTTGGATATTAGGCCCTTATCTGAGCTGTTGTTTGAAAATATCATTTCCCATTTAGTTGGCTGTCTGTTTATTTTGTTGTCAGTTTCTCCTGCTGAGCAAAAACTTCTTAGTCTGATGTAGTTTCATTCATTTATTTTTTTCCTTCACTTCCCTTGCCTTTGGAGTCAAATTTATAAAATGCTCTTTAAAATCAAGGTCCATGAGTTTAGAACCTATGTCTTCTTCTATGTACTTTATTGTTTCAGGTCTTATATTTAGGTCTTTGATCCATTTTGAATTAATTTTAGTACAAGGGGACAAACTGTAGTCGAGTTTCATTCTTTTGCATGTGGCTTTCCAGTTTTCCCAGCACCATTTGTTGAAGAGGCTTTCTTTTCTCCATTGTATGTTGTTGGCTCCTTTATCAAAAATTATTTGACCATATATATATGGTTTTATTTCTGGACTTTCTATTTTGTTCTATTGGTCTGAATGTCTATTTTTCTGCCAATACAATGCTGTTTTGATTGTCATGGCTCTATAATATAGTTTGAAGCCAGGTATTGTAATGCCCCCAGTTTTGTTTATTTCTTTAGGATTGCTTTGGCTATGCAGGGTTTTTTACAGTTTCATATAAATCAGATGATTTTTGTTTTATTTCTTTAAAAAAATGTCATTGGAATTTTGATGGGAATTGCATTAAATTTGTATATTACTTTGTGTAATATGGCCATCCTGATTATATTTATTCTTCTTATCCAAGAGCAAGAAATATTCTTCCATCTCATTGTATCTTGTTCGATTTCCATTAGCAATGGTTTGTAGTTTTCATTATGTAAGTCCTTTACATTCTTTGTTATGTTTATTTCTAGGTATTTTATTTTTTTTGTTGCAATTGTGAAGGGGATTATTCTTTTGAGTTCATTCTCAAATGTTTCATTGTTGGTATATAGAAAAGCTATGGACTTTTGTATGTTAATTTTGTATCCTGCGACCTTGCTGTATTGGCTTATTGGTTCTAGTAGACTTTTTGTAGATTCTTTGGGGTTTTCGATGTATAGGATCATATCATCTCTAAAACTGATACCTTTACTTCTTCTTTTCCGATATGGATGCCTTTTATTTTTTTGTCTTGTCTGATTGCTCTGGCTAGAACCTCTAGTACCACATTAAATAAGAGTGGAGAGAGTGGACAACCCTGTCTTATTCCTGATTTAAGGGGGAAAGCCTTCAGTTTAGTGCCATTTAATATGATGTTAGCTGATGGTTTATCATATATGGCCTTTATCATGTTGAGATATTTTCCTTCTATACCCATTTTGTTGAGAGTCTTAAACATAAAATTGTGTTGTATTTTATCGAAAGACTTTTCTGCGTCTATTGATAAGATCATGTGGTTTTTGTTCTTTGTTTTGTTGATATGGTGTATTATGTTAACCGTTTTACGTATGTTGAACCATCCTTGACATTTGGGATGAATCCCACTTAATCATGATGTATTATTTTTTTAATATGTTGTTGTATTCTATTTGCTAGTATTTTGTTTAGTATTTTAGCATCTGTATTCATTAGAGATATTGGTCTGTAGTTTTCTTTTTTTGTGCTCTCCTTGCCCGGTTTCAGTTTGAGGGTTATGTTGGCCTCATAAAATGTGTTTGGAAGTATTGTTTCTTCTTCAATTTTCTGGAAGACTTTGAGTAGAATAGGAACCAAGTTCTCTTTGAATGTTTGATAGAATTCACTAGTATAACCATCTGGGCCTGGACTTTTATTTTTGGGGAGGATTTAATAGTTTTTCTATTTCTTCCCTACTAATTGGTCTGTTTAGGCTTTCTGCTTCTTCTTGACTCAGTCTAGGAAGGTTGTATTGTTCTAGGAATTTATCCATTTCTTCTAGGTTGTTGAATTTAGTGTCATAGAGTTTTTCATAGTATTCTACAATATTTCTTTGTATATCTATAATGTCCGTGGTGATTTCTCCGCTTTCATTTTGGATTTTGTTTATATGAGTTCTTTCTCTTTTTTCCTTGGTAAGTCTTGCCAAGGGTTTGTCAATTTTGTTGATCTTTTCAAAGAACCAGCTCCTTGTTCTATTAATTTTTTCTATAGTTTTTCTGTTCTCTATTTCATTTATTTCTGCTGATTTTTATTATCTCCTTTCTTTGGCTGGTGTTGGGTTGTCTTTGTTCTTCTTTTTCTAGTTCCTTAAGGTGTGAAGTTAAGTAGTTCACTTGGGCTCTCTCTTGTTTGTTCATATATGCCTGAAGTGATATGAACTTCCCTCTTATCACTGCTTTTGCTGCATCCCATAGATTCTGATATGTCGTATTGTCATTTTCATTTGTCTGTATATATCTTTTGATTTCTGTGCTTATTTCTTCTTTGACCTATTCATCTTTTAAAAGTATGTTGTTTAGTTTCCATATTTTTGTGAGATTTTTTTTTTCCTCTTTTTTGCAGTTGAATTCTAGTTTCAAGGCTTTATGATCAGAAAATATGCTTGGTACAATTTAGATTTTTCTGAATTTGCTGATGTTAATTTTGTGGCCCAACATATGGCCAATTCTTGAGAATGATCCATGTACACTGGAGAAAAATGTATACTCAGTCACTTTGGGATGAAATGTCCTGTAGATGTCTATCATATCCAGGTGCTCTAGTGTTTTATTTAAGGCCACTATATCTTTGTTGATTCTCTGTTTGGATGACCGATCTAGACTGTCAGCAGTGTATTGAGGTCTCTAAGTATGATTGTATTTTTGTCAGTTTTTGTTTTAAGGTCAAATAGTAGCTGTCATATATATTTTGGTGCTCCTTGGTTTGGTCCATATATATTAACAATTGTTATGTCTTCTTTCTTTTTTTTTTTTGTATTTTTCTGAAGCTGGAAATGGGGGAGACAGTCAGACAGACTCCCGCATGCGCCTGACCGGGATCCACCCGGCACACCCACCAGGGGCGATGCTCTGCCCACCAGAGGGTGATGCTCTGCCCCTCCGGGGTGTCGCTCTGCCTCGACCAGAGCCACTCTTGCGCCTGGGGCAGAGGCCAAGGAGCCATCCCCAGCGCCCGGGCCATCTTTGCTCCAATGGAGCCTTGGCTGCAGGAGGGGAAGAGAGAGACAGAGAGGAAGGAGGGGGTGGGAGTGGAGAAGCAAATGTGCGCTTCTCCTATGTGCCCTGGCCGGGAATCGAACCCGGGTCCCCCACATGCCAGGCCAACGCTCTACCGCTGAGCCAACCGGCCAGGGCTTGTTATGTCTTCTTGATTCAGTGTCCCCTTAATCATTATGAAATGACCATTTTTGTTTTTGAGTACTTTTGCTGTCTTGTAATCAGCATTATCAGATATGAGTATTGCTACGCCTACTTTTTTTGGATGTTATTTGCTTGGAGTATTGCTTTCCAGCCTTTCACTTTGAATTTGTTTTTATCCTTGTTGCTTAGATGAGTTTCTTGTAGGCAACATACAGTTGGATTTTCTCTTTTAATCCATTCTGCTACTCTGTGCCTTTTTATTGGTGAGTTTAATCCATTTACATTTATTGTAATTATTGACACTTTTGAGTTCCCTATTGCCATTTTATACATTGCTTTCTGTTAGTTTTGTGTCTTCTTTGATTCTTCTCTTTTGTTTGTCTATCTTTTGTTTTTGTTTGGTTGTATTCTATACAGCTTTCCTCTGTTGCTATCTTTTTTAAATCATGTGCATCTGTGGTGGTTTTTTCAATGGTGGTTACTTTTAAGTAATGAAAAGGGTTCCTACCCTGTTCATTGTACTGCACTATGTTGTGAATACTTTTGCACTCCATCTTCCTTTGCTACTGTTACTCTCCATCCTCTCCCCCATTCCTTTTTCTGTTGTTGTTGTCACAGTTTAAATTTGGTCTTATTGTGTTCTTGGTGGAGCTTTTACTTGTGGTTTTGTTTTGTTTTGTTCTTTTTATCTGGTTGGAAAACCCCCTTTAGTAATTCCTGAAGTGGGGTTTTTCTTATGATAAATTCCCTCATCTTTTCTGTATCTGTGAATGTTTTTATTTCTCCTTCCTATTTGAAGGATAGCTTTGATAGGTATAGTATTTGTGGCTGAAAGTTCCTCTCTTTCAGGACTTTAAATATTGGGGTCCACTCTCTTCTAGCTTGTAGAGTTTCTGTTGAGAAATCAGATGATAATCTAATGAGCCTTTTTTTATGTGTTGTATTCTTTTCCCTGGTTGCCTTGAGAATTTTTTCTTTGTCCTTGGTTTGTACCAATTTCATTATGATGTGCCTTGGAGTAGGTTTGTTGGGGTTAAGAAAACTCGGAGTTCTGTTTGCTTCTTGTATTTGAAGCTTTAGTTCTTTTCACAGGCTTAGGAAGTTCTCATCTATTATTTGTTTGAATATGTTCTCCATTCCTTTTTCTCTCTCCTCCCTCTGATATATCTATTATTCTTATGTTATTCTTTTTGATGGAGTCAGATAATTCCTGTAGGGCTATCTCATTTTTTTTAATTTTTGAGTCTCTTTTTTCTTCTCTCAGTTGTGCCTCAAGTTGCTTGTCTTATATTTCACTAATCCTACCTTCTTTCTGGCCTGTTCTATTAGCTAAGCTTGTTACCTCTTTTTTCAGCTCGTGAATTGAGTTTTTTATCTCTGTTTGATTTGTTTTTATAGTTTCAATTTCCTTGGTAATATATTCTTTGTGTTCATTGAGTTGTTTTCTGAGCTCCCTAAGTTGCCTTTCTGTGTTTTTTTGTATATATGTGTATTTTTAGGATTTCAATTTTAAATTCTCTGTCATTTAGCTACAAGGTTTCCAATATATTAAATTTTTTCTCCATAGATTTTTCCTCATCTATCTGTGCTACCTCTCTATCTTTTCTATCCATGATATTCTATTTCCTTTTCCTTAATGGCATCTAAGGGTGGTTTTGTTGATAGTATTAATGAGAATTAATAAAGAATAAAAATTTAAAAAATAAAAATAAAAAGAATAAAAATAATTATTATTCCCCCGCCCTTGTTTTTTCCTCTCCTCTCTTCTTCCCTCCTTTTTGAGAAAATCTTATGGTGAACTGTGAATTATATTGTGCTAAATAGAACAAAAACTACTTATAATGGAGGGCCTGAGTTGGGGAGAAGTGATAAAGGGGCAAAAAATGGGTATGGACTCACAAAATGCAAAAAAGAAAAAAAATTTGGGTCAAGAATAAAGTGATTTGCTTTTAGGTGATGGTTGACTAAGAGATATGATGAGAGGAATAAGAGGGAAACAGAAAAAAGGGGCAAAAAAGTTAAAAAAGTACTATTGTATTTAGTGGAGCAAGAACTAAATAAAATGGAGAGTCAGGGTTGGGAGCACTGCTAGTGAGTTAAAAAGTGAAGTAAAAAAACCCCAAAGCGCCACAAAAAAAAATTTGTGTCTCAGATAAAATAATTTGTTCGTGATTGAGGATTGAATGAGAGGAAAAGTTACGGAGAAAAGAGGAAACTAATATAGAGGGAGAAAAAAAAAGAAAGAGGAAAACACAAAAAGAAGAAGAAAAAAGAATAAAAGGAGAGAGAGAGAGAGAGAGAGAGAGAGTTAAGGGTTTTGGAGTGCAACCCTCATAGAGAGAAAGGAAGAAGAAAGAAAAGATAATGGGAGATGTAACACTTATGGGTAGTGTAGTTCAAGGAGAGGAGAGAGAGTAAGTTCCAATTGAACGACCAAATTGCAAGAGGAAGAAAATAGTCAAGACAAGAAGATAAGAGAAACAAATGAACAAATATAATAAAATGGGATAGGGTATCAAGTCTGTGGATTATTCTTGATTTTGAGAGGTTATCTTCTTGCTTTTTCTTTTCTCTCCCTCTTCCTGGTCGGTGACTCTGTACCCCAGGTACTGCCACTGTGGCATGCTTAGGTAGAGGTTTGCAGTTGATAAATCTCTATGGTGATGTCATATATTGGGCTTCAGTCTCATTGGTAGTCAAGGCTCATTAGCATTTGCAAGTTCCACCAATGAGAGAGTCCGTGTTCCCGAAGCCTCTCTCCTAGTCTTTTCTTCCTGAATTAGTAGCCTGATGATCTAGCCATGGGGTTTGCTGCTGCCTCTGCCTGGAGAGTAAGAGGCTCAAAGAGCTGGCAAATTCCCACTCCATTCCCACTCAGCACAGGGCTCTGGGTAGGGCTCAATAAGTCAGAGCCCCTAGCATAATCAGGTGGGGCCTCGGCCCACACAAAGACCTCTGACTCTGCCCCTCCATCCGGGAACATGGGCACCCATTCCCGGGGGAATCTCTCGCCCACTATCTTGCCTCGCTGACCAGGAGATCAGGCTGGTAGCCTCTCACTCCAAGTGAGGCGCCCCCCCCCACGGAAAAGTATGAGCGTAGGAAATTTTGCTCCCACTCACTCCCAACGTACTGCTTTTTGGGGTGCAGGGTCAACCTCAAGACTCAGGTTTTGGCCCACAGGAAGGCCTCTGACTCTTCCCTTTAGTCTGGGAACACAGGTGCCCACTCCCGGGTGAATCTCTCGCCCACTCTCCACGCTTGCCAACCAGGATATCAGGCCGGCTACCTCTCACTCTGAGTGAGGCGCCCCGCTTGCATGGAAAAGTTCAAATGTAGGGAATTTTGCTCCCACTCCCTTCCCTCGTGCTGCTTTTTGGGGTGCAGGGGCAACTCTGAGATTCTGGTTTTGGCCCACACAAAGGCCTCTGACTCTGCCCCTCTGTCCGGTATCATGGGCACCCACTCCCGGGGCTCTAGGAGGAATCTCTCACCTACTATCTGCACGCGCCGACCAGGAGATCGGAGCGGATGGCTGTCCCAAGTACTTTTCTTTGTCTAGATTTGGCGCAAGCGTTAGCTTGTCTTGACTGGGTTGCCACAAGCACAGTTTTTCCTCGGCTTGGATGTTCGTGCCACAGCCTGGTTTGGACGTTTGTGCCGCAGTCTGGTTCTATTCACACCCTATGCCCGCCTTAGTTCCTATACTCTCAGTTCCCAGTGAAAGCAGCCCTTATTTAGGTTAGTGAGGAAGGTGGAGTGTTTCTTCTTCCTTATTTCCTTCGGGGTTGATTATATATTTAGTCAATTTTTCGCTCAATCATAACTTTGCGTTTAGTGTGGAACTCTGGAGGCTCCAAGGATAGATTTTTCTGTCTCTGGTTGAAGATCTTGTTGAATTTTTGAGGAGATTTATCGGTATCACTCCTTATGGCACCATTCACTTCGACATTTCTTGTAACAATATTTTTTTCTGATTATCTCTTTGGGCAAGGGAAACAAAAAAAGAAACAAGTGGGACTAGATCAAACTAAAAAGTTCTTGCACAGCAACAGAAATTATCAACAAAATGAAAAGACGACCCAAAATTTATAAAACTCAACACCCAAAAAGAAAAAAAAAACCCAAACAATTCAATTAAAAAATGGACAAAAAGCCTGACCAGGCGGTGGCGCAGTGGATAGAGTGTCGGACTGGGAGGCAGAGGACCCAGGTTTGAGACCCCAAGGTTGCCAGCTTGAGCGTGGGCTCATCTGGTTTGAGCAAAAAGCTCACCAGCTTGAACCCAAGATCGCTGGCTCCAGCAAGGGGCTACTCGGTCTGCTGAAGGCCCGTGGTCAAGGCACATATGAGAAAGCAATCAATGAACAACTAAGTGTTGCAGTGCGCAATGAAAAACTAATGATTGATGCTTCTCATCTCTCTCCGTTCCTGTCTATCTGTCCCTGTCTGTCCCTATCTCTGACTCACTCTCTGTCTCTGTAAAAAAAAAAAAAAAAAAAAAAAAAGGACAAAAAGACCTGAATTGGAAACCAACGTTGTATAGTTTTATTTCTCCAGAGTTTGTGTCTACCCTCTTTATTTCCTTTGCCTTTATTTTTCCTTTTCTTTGCTCCATATAGTTTTGATAATTCTTTCTATTCTCTTTCCCATATGTTTCTTAAGCTGACGCACACTCAGATTTTTAGGCAACTGACATGTATTTTATAGAACACCTAGATTTTGGCAGCCATCTTACAAAAATGCAAGATGCATGTGCACATATGCACACACCACACACACACACACACACACACACACACACACACCCTATACTCCATGCCTCACTAGTATTCATTATACATAGTACTTTGGGTTGAATTATTTCATATTTTATAACTGCTTTGGCTATATTTGATTGTTACTATAAAGAAGGCAATGTGACAGTGAACATTAAACTTGTTTTATTTGTAGTTTCTACCTTTTTACTTAGTTTAAATGACTCAGCAGTAAATGTATGATGATATTTATTAGCATTATAGTAAAAATAACATGTTTTGAAGAATTTTGTCTTTGAATTTGATAAAAATTTGTGTTAAAATACAAATTTGACAAATTTATGAAGTGTTTCAATTTACCAAAAATATGTATATTTTAACTGTTTATAAATTTAATAGCAATTTTTATTTATTTATTTTTTTTACAGTGAGGAGAGGCAGGGAGGCAGGGAGACTGACTCCTGCATGTGCCCTAACTGAGATCCATCTGGCAAGCCCACTAGGGGGCAATGCTCTGCCCATATGGGGCTGCTGCTGGGTTGCTCATAACTGAGCTATACTAGCACATGAGGTGAGGCCATGGAGCCATCCTCAGTGCCCAGGGCCAAATTGCTTGAATCATTCAAGCCATGGCTGTGGGAGGGTAAGGAATGGGAATGGGGGAGAGGAGACAGAGAAAGAGAAAGAGAGAGGGAAGGGGTGGAGAAGCAGATGGTCATTTCTCCTGTGTGCCCTGACTGGGAATTGAACCCAGGACTTCCACACGCCAGGACTATGCTCTACTGAGCCAACCAGCCAGGGTCAGCAATTTTTAAATAGAATGGTTTAACATCTGGTTGATGTTGGCTGGGCTTGCTCAAATGTCTGAGGTCAGAGAGGACCTTGGATGTAGACCGTACAATGTAGACTGTAGAATGGCTATATTGGTTTTCTACTAATGCTGCAAAATGTTATCTCAAACATTAGCTGGCATTCTTTTATAAAGAAGTTTTCTCCCACTCTCCCTCCCTTTAGTATCACTTTGAACACATGGATTCTTTTTTTACTATTATAATTCTTTCTGGTGCTGAAATTATGCCAGACTTCAGAAACTCTTGTGCCTTTCTGACTCATCTCTATCAGGTTTTGGGTCCCTCTGTGCTGTATGGCACAATGAAATGCTCCAGGCTCATCATGTACTTGTTCTGCCCCAGATCTGGAACCTTTAATGTCTTTGGGCATTAGTGTGAAATGGTGTTTAGAAACAAAAGTTTGACACTAAGTGTTTTCACTGCTACTAGGCTGTTGTTGTTTTTCCGCTCCCCATATTTAAATTTTCTTTGTCCCTCATTGAGAATTATAGTGCCTGAAACATTACTATGTTTACTTATTTGCTTTATCATACAATTTTAAATTCACAGTATTTTATAACTCTCAGAGGAGTTATGCTATAAACATATATTTTGAGACTCTTATGTACTATCCTTGTTGATCCATCTGATTTTTAAAGGATAGTTAGGCCCTGGCCAGTTAGTTTAGTCAGTTAAGAGCTTCATCCTAAAATGACAAGGTTCTGGGTTCAATCCATGGTCAGGGCACACATGGGAAGCAAACAATGAATGCACAACTAAGTGGAACAATAAGTGCATGCTTCCCTTTTCCCTCCCCCCTTCCCTCTCTCTGTCTCTATCAATGAATAAAAAATATTAAGCTCTGGCTGCATAGCTCAGTTGTTTGGAGCATCATCCTGCAGCAAGCAGCACAGAGGTTGCTGATTCAATTCCCTGGTCAGGGCACAAACAGCAGCTCGATGTTCCTGTCTCGCTCTCCCTGCTTCATTCTCTCTCAGAAAAATAAATAAATATTTAAACAAATTTGGATTTTTAAAAATTAATTTATTGTCTTTACATAGATTCTAATGTCACCCGTGTTCCCCCGTACATCCCCCCTGTCTCCCTCCCCATAACGCCCTCCCCCTTCCCTCCAGGATCTGCTTTTCTGTTCTCATCCCATCCTATCACCCTATCATCCCCTTTCCCTCTGTCTGCTTTCCTTCTGGATCCTTTGATCCCACCTTTGTTTCTATTCCATTCCTTAGTTCATATTGTTCATCGGATTTTTCATATGAGTGTGGTCATATATTTTCCTTTCTCTGCCTAGCTTATTTCACTTAACATAATAGTTTCCAGGTCCATCCATGTTGTCGCAAAAAATAATATTTCCTTTTTTTTTTCATGGCCCCATAGTATTTCATTGTGTATATGTACTACCGCTTTTTAATCCAATTGTCCACTGATGGACACTTGGGCTGTTTCCAGATCTTGGCTATTGTAAACAATGTTGCCATAAACATGGGGGTGCATTACTCCTTTTCAAACTGTGCTACGGTATTCTTGGGATATATTCCTAAAAGTGGGATGGCTGGGTCAAAAGGCAGTTCGATTTTTAATTTTTTGAAGAATCTCCATACTGTTTTCCACAGTGGCTGCACCAGTCTACATTCCCACCAGCAGTGCAGGAGGGTTCCCTTTTCTCCACATCCTCACCAGTACTTACTTTGTGCTGTTTTGTTGATGAGCACCATTCTGACAGGTGTGAGGTGATATCTCATTGTGGTTTTAATTTGCATTTCTCTAATAATTAGTGATGTTGAACATTTTTTCATATGCCTATTGGCCATCTGTATATCCTCTTTGGAGAAGTGTCTATTCATTTCTTTTGCCCATTTTTTGATTGGGTTGTTTGTCTTTCTGGTATTGAGTTTTACAAGTTCTTTATAAATTTTGGTTATTAATCCCTTATCAGTTGTATTGTCGAATATGTTCTCCCATTGTGTGGTTTGCCTTTTTATTTTGTCCATATTGTCTTTAGCTGTGCAAAAGCTCTTTAGTTTGATATAGTTCCATTTGTTTATCTTGTCCTTTACTTCTCTTGTGTGTGGAGATAAATCAGCAAATATTTATATATTGCTGTGAGTGATGTCAGAGAGTTTATTGCCTATGTTTTCCTCTAGGATGCTTATGGTTTCATGACTTACATTTAAGTTTTTTATCCATTTTGAGTTTATTTTTGTGAATGGTGTGAGTTGGTGGACTAGTTTAATTTTTTTGCAGGTAGCTGACCAATTTTCCCAACACCATTTCTTAAAGAGACTCTCTTTACTCCATTGTATGCTATCACCACCCTTGTCAAATATCAATTGTTAATAAAAGTGCGGGTTTATTTCTGGGTTCTTTATTCTGTTCCCTTGATCTATAGGCCTGTTCTTATGCCAGTACCAGGCTGTTTTGAGTACAATGGCCTTGTAATATAACTTGATGTCTGGAAGTGTGATACCACCCACTTTATTCTTCTTTTTCAAGATTGCTGAGGCTATTTGTGTTCTCTGTTTGTTCCATATGAATTTTTGGAATATATGTTCTATATCTTTGAAGTATGTCCTTGATATTTTATTAGGAATTGCATGGAATTTATAAATTGCTTTGGGTAATATGAACATTTTAATGATGTTTATTCTTCCAAACCATAAACACGGTATATGCTTCCACTTGTTTGTATCTTTCTTGATTTCTTTTATCAATGTTTTATAATTTTCCTAGTACAGGTCTTTAACCTCCTTGGTTAAATTTACTCCTACATATTTTATTTTTTTATTGCAATAGTGAAGGGGATTGTTTTCTTAATTTTTCTTTCACACAGATCATTGTTGGTGTATAAAAATGCTTCTGATTTCTGAGTATTAATTTTATATCTTGCCACCTTGCTGAATTCATTTATCAGGTCCAGTAGTTTTTTTACTGCGACTTTAGGGTTTTCTAGGTACAGTATCATATCATCAGCAAATAATGATGGTTTTACTTCTTCTTTTCCAATTTGGGTGCCTTTTATTTCTTCTTCTTGTCTGATTGCTGTAGCTAGGACTTCCAGAACTATATTGAATAAGAGTAGTGAAAGGGGGCAGCCCTGCCTTGATCCTGATCTTAAGGGGTATGCTTTTAACTTTTGCCCATTGAGTATGATGTTGTCTGTGGGCCTGTCATAGATGGCCTTTTTCTTGTTGAGGGATGTTCCCTGTATTCCCACTTTGCTGAGAGTTTTGATTATAAATGGGTGCTGGATTTTATCAAATGCTTTTTCTGCATCTATTGATATTATCATGTGGGTTTTGTCCTTCCTTTTGTTTATATGATGAATCACATTGATTGATTTGTGAATATTGTACCAGCCTTGCCTCCCTAAAGTAAATCCCACTTGATCATGGTGTATAATTTTTTTCATGTATTTCTACATCCAGTTTGCTAACATTTTGTTGAGAATTTTAGCATCTAAGTTCATCAGGGATATTGGCCTATAGTTTTCTTTGTTTGTGTTGTCTTTGCCTGGTTTTGGAATCAGAGTTATGCTTGCCTCATCAAAGGAGCTTGGAAGTTTTCCCTCCTCTTGAATTTTTTGAAATAGCTTTAGAAGGATAGGAGTTAGTTTTTCTTTTAATGTTTGATAGGATTCACCTGTGAAGCCATCTGGCCCAGGGCTTTTGTTTCTTGGGAGTTTATTGATAACTGTTTTGATCTCATTTGTTGTAATTGGTCTATTTAGGTTTTCTGATTCTTCCAGATTGATTTTTGAAAGATTACATTTTTCAAGAAATTTGTCCATTTCACCTAGGTTGTCTTATTTTTTGGCATACAGTTCTTCATAGTATTTTCTTACAATCCTTTGTATTTCTGCTGTCAGTTGTTACTTCTCCACTCTCATTTCCCATTTTATTTATTTCAGTCCTTTCTCTTTTTTTCTTGGTGAGTGTGGCTAAGGGTTCATCGATCTTGTTTTTTTTCAAAGAACCAGCTCTTGGTTTCATTGATCCTCTGTATTGTTTTTTTAGTCTCCATGTCATTTATTTCTGCTCTGATCTTTATTATTTCCTTCCTTCTACTTCCTCTAGGCTTTACTTGCTGTTCCTTTTCTAGTTCTTTTAGATACAGGATTAAGTTGTTTATTTGAGCTTTTTCTAGCTTCTTAAAGTATGCCTGTAATGCTATGAACTTCCCTCTCAGGACTGCTTTTGCTGTGTCGCACAGATTTTGGGTTGTTGTAGGCTCATTTTCATGTGTTTCAAGGAAATTTTTTATTTCTTCCTTGATCTCATTGTTGACCCAGTCATTGTTTAATAACATGCTGTTTTGTTTTCACGTGTTTGAGTGTTTTTCAGTTTTCCTATTGTAGTTGATTCCTAATTTCATGCCATTGTGGTCAGAGAAGATGCTTGATATGGTTTCAATCTTCTTAAATTTGTCAAGACTCGTTTTATGCCCTAATGTGTGGTCTATCCTAAAGAATGTACCATAAGCACTGGAAAAGAATGCATATTCTGCTGCTTTAGTGTGGAAGATTCTGCTGATATCTATTAAATCCAGTTGATCTAGTGTATCCCTTAATTCTGTTTTTTCTTTGTTAATTTTCTTTCTTGAGGATCTATCCATTGATGTTAGTGGGGTATTGAAATTCCCTACTATTATAGTATTGCTATTGATCTCTCCCTTTGTGTACATCAAAATCTGCTTTATATATTTAGGTGCTCCTATATTAGGGGCATATATATAATATTTATAATGGTTATATCTTCCTGTTGGATTGTTCACTTTATTATTATGTAGTGACCTTCTTTATCCCTTACTATAGTCTTTGTTTTAAAGTCTATTTTGTCAGATATAAGTATTGCTACCCCAGCTTTTATTTCATTTCCACTGGCATTTTCACCCTTTTACTTTCAGTCTATGTGTATCTTTTGTTTTGAGATGCGTCTCCTGTAGACAGCATATGTACTGTCCTGTTTTCTTATCCATTCAGCTACCCTATGTCTTTTGAACAGAACATTTAGTCCATTTACATTTAAGGTTATTATTGATATGTAGTTGTTTATCGCCATTTTATTCTTTAAAGTTATATTCCTCTTTTATCCCCTTTGTTCTGTTTACAGCAGGCCCCTTAACAATTCTTGTAGCGTTTTTTGGTTGTAATGAATTCCTTGAGTTTTTTTTTGTCTTGGAAGCTTTAAATTTCTCCTTCAATTTTAAATGATAGCCTTGCTGGATAAAGAAGTCTTGGTTGTAGGCTCTTGTTATGCATTACTTTGAATATGTCTTGCCATTTTCTTCTGGCCTCAAGTGTTTCTGTTGAGAAGTTGAATGTCATCCTTATGGGGGCTCCTTTGTAGATGATAGCCTTTTTTTCTCTGGAAGTTTTAATATTTTCTCTTAGCTTTGGTATTTTAATTATGATGTGTCTTGGTGTAGAGTTTTTTTGGTTTCTCTTTACTGGAATTCTCTGTGCATCTTTAACTTGTGTGACTTTTTCCTGCATCAATTTAGGGAAGTTTTCAGCTATGATTTCATTGAACAAGGTCTCTATCCCTTGTTCTTTCTCTTCTTCAGGAACCCCTATGATGCAAATGTTGTTTCTCCTTAGGTTGTCACAGAGCTCTCTTAGAGTTTCCTCAGATTTTTTCAGTCTCTTTTTGCTGCTCCGCTTCTATGCTTTCACTTATCTTGTCCTTAAATGTGCTGATTCATTCCTCTGCTTCATTAAGCCTGCTTTTAATTACTTCCAGTGTAGTCTTCATTTCTGATATTGTATTTATCATTTCTGTCTGGTTCTTCTTTATGATTTCCGTGTCCTTTTTGATGCTTTCAATTTCTTTATTGAAGTGTTCATTAAGTCCATTCATTGTAGCTTTGAGACCTTTAAGCATCCTAAAAATCATTATTTTATACTCTGCATCTGGTAATTTGATTACTTCTGATTCACCAAAGACTTTATCAGAGGATTTATCTTGTTGAAGCATATGACTTATGCTTCTCTGCCTACCCATTATTCTCTATGACTTTTAGGCTTTTTCCAGTTGTGATCTCCTTACCTAGTAGAGCTTCTTTGAAGTCTTGATTTGTTTGTTTTCTTCTCAGTTTTCTTAACTGAGTGGTAGTCTTGTTTACTGATCTCAGAAGGGGGCTTATTTGAAGCTGTATCCAGGAATGTAGTGGGTGTAACCTGAGACTCTGAAGGCCCAATCTGCCAGCTTCTCTCTGTGGGTGGGGTGCTTTCTCCGTTTTAGTAGGGGGAGGTGTATCTCAGATCTCCATGGAGACCAGAGTTACTTTCCCTCCTCCCCACTTTCTGTTTTCAGCTCTGTCTTTTTGCTCTGATTGGAGCTGGAGAGCTTTCTGGAGGTGGGTCACCTGGAACCACTTTAGGCTTGTGCTTTGTAGAGGGTTCAACCTCTCTCCCAGGTATGGCTGCCTCTGCATTAAATGAGTCAGCTTCTCAGGTCATCCTATGCATTCCTCTGCCCATCACCATCTCTCTCTCTCTCCACTTTCCTTTTGGAAGACATGCCAACCCTCTTAGCTCACCTTGTTCCCTGATCCCCAGGCTGTGAGCAATATTTTCTGCTCTTCTCCTTGTAATGAGAGACCTTCTGGGCTCTCAATCTCAACCCACTTTCACTCCTGGAAGCAGGGGAGCCCCCCTCTGTGGCTCAGAGCTCCCTACCAGGCTCGATGCGGCTTCTTCTTTGCTTCTTAGTTTTTGAGACCTGTTCTTTTAATCCAAAGTTGGTTTTTCATGCTGATTGTTCCTAAATTAATTTGTTATCCAGTTTGGTGGTGTGAGCTGGGAGTCTGTGCCTCTGCCTACTCTGTTGCCATCTTGGTTCCCCCCTAAACAAAGTTGGATTTAAGAATACTTTATTAAGCCCTGGCCGGTTGGCTCAGCGGTAGAGCGTCGGCCTAGCGTGCGGAGGACCCGGGTTCGATTCCCGGCCAGGGCACACAGGAGAAGCGCCCATTTGCTTCTCCACCCCTCCGCCACGCTTTCCTCTCTATCTCTTCCCCTCCCGCAGCCAAGGCTCCATTGGAGCAAAGATGGCCCGGGCGCTGGGGATGGCTCTGTGGCCTCTACCTCAGGCGCTAGAGTGGCTCTGGTCGCAACATGGCGACGCCCAGGATGGGCAGAGCATCGCCCCCTGGTGGGCAGAGCGTCGCCCCTGGTGGGCGTGCCGGGTGGATCCCGGTCGGGCGCATGTGGGAGTCTGTCTGACTGTCTCTCCCTGTTTCCAGCTTCAGAAAAATGAAAAAAAATAAAAAGAATACTTTATTATTCTGTGGGGACACAGAAAATTACACAATGTCTTTTCAAGCTTTTAGGCTTGAGTTAACCCACATTTCTTAATGTACATTTTCTTATTAGCCAGGGAGACACCTGACTGGTATACCCAATTTCAAGAAATGAGAGAAGTGTAAATCTTCTACATGCCCAGAAGGATAACTGACATACCACTGGTTATTGACACATCAGTCTTGGTGACTACAGATGTTTATAAAAGACATGACCTACCATTCTTCATTAAGGTGTTAGTTAGTTATTCTCTTAGCAAAGGTTACCCAGAAAACAAAGCCTGAGGCAAAAGCTTATGTAAAACTTTTTATTTGAGAATATAGGGAAACATGAGTGAATTAGAGGGAATAACAGGGAATCTGTTAAAAGGAGAATGAGGCAGAGAAGAAACAAGAACCAAATGGTATGTTCTGAGCTGACTTTGGTACCACCAGGCACTCAGTGCAACTGACTACTCACTCTTAAAGGGCCTCCTTCCAATTGGCCATCCTAAATGACTGCACTCTGCATGGTCCTTCTTGGGAAGACATCCATCAGCTCTTGTATCCCGTTGCTCAAAGGATTGCTCCATAGTGATAGCTTTCCTGTATTTTGATCATGCTCATGTCTGTCCTGAGCAATGAGGCAGGTCTTACACCTCAGTGGCAGTAAAGAATCTCTGGGATAGAAGGTAAAAGATGTAGTCACTGAAGGGATCAGGTAATATTTGATAAACCTATCAGAGCACATATAAAGTTTGTTGTCAAAGTGGCTGCTCAGGTGGACTCATTGGACAAGGACCCTAAAGGCAAATGGGTGTCTTCAATAAGTACTATATCATAGAATTAATATTTTCTCCTAAACAAGTAACTTTTCTAACTCTGCCTTTTCCATGAATGATATTTGAATTATTCAACCGATTTAGGTTTGAGACCCTGGAGTTATCTATAACTCCTGCTTCTTCTCACTCTGCAATCAGTTAGAAGTCCAGTCATAGAGAATCTACCTCCACAATCTGTGAAGGCTCTTGAATCTGTTATGTCATTTCCATTCCTTATGCCATCAATTTACTTGAGCTTTGGGTACATTTTGCCTGAAATAGCCACCTGATATTTTCCATGCTTTCTGCTTCCTTTTTCTCTTACTCACTCTGAAAACTGCTTGCCAGAATAATCTTCCTAAAGCATCTGATAATGTTCTTTTCTTCCTTATAACACCAACTGCTTCCAAGAGTTTACCAAATTAAATTTAACCTTCTTTCTATAGGCCCTAGAACAAGCCACAAATGAACTAAATCTGCCTTATCTGCCTGGTTTTCTTTGACTCGTATCCATGTACCAAATTGCAGCCAAATTGGATTTCACATGTTTTCTTGAATATACGTGCTTTCTTGATTTTATTCCTGGCCCATATGTCCCTTAATCTTCAGTGACCTTTCTATTTTTCAAAATATTTGCCTTCCTTCAAAACACATCTTTAAAATTATCTTCTTCAGGAAGCCTGGGCAATTAAGCCTGTTATTTTTAATCGCTGCCAGTAGCCAATCTCTTGCCTGGTTGTTCTTCACTTCTTATTTGGGCTATTTTTTTTTACTTTCCTTTAAAGAGGGGTGCGTGGGGAAGCTGGATGCATGAGGCTATTCTATTATCAGAACCACCAGGTACCCTGAGTTGCTGTCTCATTTAAGAGCTCAGCTCCAGGCAGGAAAGAGTTGAACTTGGCAGGATCAGACGAGGTAATTAGGCTGCGAAGACACCCATGTTTTGCATTCCTCGATTGAGCTCCTTGATCATAAAAGTCTGCAGAAAGGTCTTTCTCAGCTGCTGTAAGACTGTGAAGCATGGCTGAGACACCTTGATGATGGCAGGTTTTGCAAAGAGAGGAAACTATAGTATCTACTGATCTGGGCAACCTGGAAGGACTGTCCTCCTTCCTTTCCTTGATGCCTCAGGAAGGTAAAGGGGACACTGACGCTCAGGTGCCAAACATGTTTCATTATAAACAAACTCCAAATTTAATTATATTTATAAAACATAGTAAACAATAGCTCAATCAGTAAATCTCTACCACAGCCCTTTACAGTCTTGTGAAATATTGCTTAATTGACACCATTTCCAGCACTCACATCATTTGCTTTATTTGGGTGGAGTTATTTTTACTAATAACAAAATTTGGAAGAAATGACTTTTATTGCATATAAGCTGACATTTTGTCCTAGCGAGAACATATTTTTGCTCGGGAAAAGATGAAAGCTAAAAATAGTAACCTGGAAAAGTCATTTTTATCAGGCAGCTTGTGACAGAGATAGGTCCTAAACCTCTCATCTTAAGAAGTGTTTAATCTTGAATCTGTTGGTTTTTTTCCCAGTCATCTTAAGGAACATGATTGCATTTTGATATTGATATTGAATATTAGACAAAGTTTCTAGTTTCAAAGAAAATAGAATTTTCTTTCTTGAGAAGAGGCCTGCTTACAAGGAGGAAACTGTCTCCTTTTGGCCCGTTTCCCTGGAACCACCACTTCCTATCTGATGGGAACATGGGGAGCGTGATTGTTTATACTCCAGAAAAGACACTGGGAAGAAGAAAAAAAATAGCATTGAGGGATTGAACTTTGACACAACTGACGGCCACAGACTCCTAGATTTTAGAGTTAGTATCACGAGGCATCAGGGGTAGATCTTTCTCAGGCAAAAGAAATATAATTGTGAGTTCTGAGGAGAAGGCAGGAATCTCTTCCAACTCTCTTGAACCCATTCTGTTCTTTTCATCATTTCTCCTCAGGGTGAATGCAACAGCTTATTAGCCGGTCTCTTTGCCATCAGATCCACCTGGCTTCGGTTCATCCTGCAGTGTGCCGCTAGCATTAGAACTGTAATGACAGAGGATATCTGTTTTGCTCACCAAGATAGGACCTGGTAATAACGTATATTAAAACATTTAGGCCTGACCTGTGGTGGCGCAGTGGGTAAAAGTGTCGACCTGGAACGCTGAGGTCGCTGGTTCAAAACCCCAGGCTTGCCTGGTCAAGGCACATATGGGAGTTGGTGCTTCCTGCTCCTCCCTTTGTTCTTTCTATCTCTTTCCTCTCTCTGTCTCTTTCTCTCTCTGTGTCTCCTCTCTCTAAAAAAAAAAAAAAGAATAAATAAAATGTAAAAAAAAAAATTTTTGGCCTGACCTGTGGTGGTGCAGTAGATAAAGCATCGACCTGGAAATGCTGAGGTCGCTGGTTCAAAACCCTGGGCTTGCCTGGTCAAGGCACATATGGGAGTTGATGCTTCCAGCTCCTCCCCCCCTTCTCTCTCTCTGTCTCTCCTCTCTCTCTTTCCCTCTGTCTCTCCCTCTCCTCTTTAAAATGAATAAAAAAAAACATTTAAAAGATTAATGAATGAATGCACTTTCTAAAATGACAAATTCAAATAATGCTACCCCTTTGCTTATAAGCTTCTATGTTTTGCTAGTGAGTAGGAAAATGTCAAAAACCCTTAATATGATATGATCCCTCCCATCAGAGTTAGTGGCCCTTGTTCCGTGTCTGAATGCATGCTATATTACTCTACTGTACTGACTTGTTGATATGTCACTCTCACCGAAACAATGAGCTCAGTGACGGTGGAAATTAATTGCCTTTATATATTCAAACCCTTAATATGTTTTTTGGTACATGAAAAGTATGTATTAAAATTTTCCATTTTAAAATGCTAAGTAGCATACAATGCGATAGGAAACATACATACAGTAGCAAAGCATACAATAGTAAACAAGGTTATATTCATTCTATGTAAATGATGCAATTCAAGGAATGCCTATTATATGTTTAAAACTCTGATTCATGATTTTTTATACTTAATATTTCCTTTCACCAGTTATGTTAGTGACTGAGGTTGATTTCTGTTTGCTTGTTTTCCTTTTAAAATAGTTTTAGTCTTCTCTTACAAAACAATACTTTCATTCTTTTTTTGTTGTTGTTGTTAAATGAGGCTCTTCAGAATTTTTACCTTGCCCCCCCTTTTTTTTTCTGGAGCAGCAGAGTTTAAAAATGCTGAATTTTTTGCATTTGTATGTATGGTTTGATTATATCACTACCATATTTGGCCAGTTGTAGGATGAAATAGTTATCATGACAGATTTCTAATTATCTTCTTATTGACATGTTTTTTTCCAGGTAATGCAAAAAAAAAATATGTGCCAAGTTAGATCAAGTGACTGTAAGATTTAGTGACATAAATGATAATATGTAGCATTTATTTAGTGTCTCTAAATATGTCAGTCCCCAAGCTGAATCCTTGCTCCATTATTTTATTTAATCTGCACCACAACCTTGTGAGTACATACATTTTAAAAATGAGAATGAAGGATTAAAATAAAACTTGATTATTTCCCTAATGCTACACAGTTAGTAAGCAGAAACACGTTAGGGATTTGAACACCACTCTCTCTGATTTTTTTTTTCTTCTCTTCCAAGTGAGAGGAGAGGAGATAGAGAGACAGACTCCCTCATGCACCCTGATCGGGATCCACCTGGCAATCCCCGTCTGGGGCCAATGCTCTGCCCATCTGGGGCTATGCTCACAACTGAGCTATTTTTAGTGCCTGAGTTGGAGAGTCCAAAGAGCCATCCTGAGCACCCAGGGCCAATCAAACCATGACTGTGGAAGGGGAAGTGAGAGAGAAAAAGAGAAAAGGGGGAGGGGAGCAGTGGAGAACCAGATGGTCACTCATCCTGTGTGCCCTGACTAGGAATCGAACGTAGGACATCCACATGCTAGGCTGATGCTCTACCACTGAGCCAGCCAACCTGGGCACACTCTCTCTAATATTTGACCCCAGATAGTCCCACTACTCCCAGTGTTGCTTATAATTGAATACTGTTCAAATTTCTTGCAAAAAATTTCCTAAGGATGCCCTCTTCCCTAAAGATCTTTCCAACAATCTCAGACTTAAGAAACTAAAATTTATTCTATGGACACATCCTTTGATTTGAATTATCACTGCAAAGAGACATTTTAAATTTAAAATAGGGTAAGATGAATTATTAAAAGATTTCCATCATTATTAGCCTAAACACACAAACTTTAAAAATCGTATGTCTTTACAAAGTTGTCCTTGAATTCTGGGGTCCTTGGGCAGTGGCACAACAAAGAATCATTCAAAATCAAGGAAAGGGGATGACCTTTGTGCCATTGTCCACCCTGCAGTGGATGCTGCGGTGTATTCTCCAGATCTACCTTCAGCACCACGACCCTTATTTTCCCAGGGACCAGACATGTTGGCTGCTGGGGGTTCACAGCTGATTCCTTCCACAGGCAATTCTTGTGGCTGCTCAAGGTTGCATCCATTCCCGAGGACGTCATATTTTCTAGAAGTAGTTAATGAGGGCGGAGAGGATGAGTGTGGGTGTGTGCTGGGTGGGGCACAAAAGCCCCACCCCTTATTTCAATTAGTCCAAATCTGAGGGGCTATGGGACGGGCTGAGGTCTCTGTTGCAATTGCAGCTGTTCGTCTACTCCCCCTTCCATATCCCCCCTCCTTTACTCCCTTGCAAGTCTTGTTCTCCACGATAAACCACGTCTTTGCAAATCTTTGGCTCAGAAACCGAGTCATGACAATGTCTAAAGCCCCCTCAAGTAAATTACTTAATCCAATCAAAACAGTGATTTTTATGTCTATCCAGCTTTAAGATGAGACTCTCAGGCCTTATTTTAAATTAGACTGTTGCCCCTGAAGCTCCTCCATCAGCTATTTTGTAAGAGAAACTCTGGACTCTAACACACTACAGGTATAGACACTGAAAATTAGCAACCACCTCCTCATCCCGAGAAACCATCTTGTAGAAGCCTCTAATTCCTCCCTAGAGAAGAGAATCCATACACACAAAGTGAATTCAGCCAGTTGAGGTAAAAAAAAAAAAAATCAATCATAGCAGTGGCTTGAATGATTTTGTTTGGTTTTCTAAATTGACCAAATAAATAGAATAGCTGCCACTAAAACTCTTTACTTAATATTATATAAATGGTTTAATGCAGGGGTCCCCAAACTACGGCCCGTGGGCCACATGTGGCCCCCTGAGGTCATTTATCTGGCCCCCGCCGCACTTCTGGAAGGGGCCCCTCTTTCATAGGTGGTCAGTGGAGGAGCATAGTTCCCATTGAAATACTGGTAAGTTTGTTGATTTAAATTTACTTGTTTGTTATTTTAAATATTGTATTTCTTCCCATTTTGTTTTTTTACTTTAAAATAAGATATGTTCAGTGTGCATAGGGATTTGTTCATAGTTTTTTTTGTAGTCTGGCCCTCCAACGGTCTGAGGGATGGTGAACTGGCCCCCTGTGTAAAAAGTTTGGGGACCCCTGGTTTAATGTTATAATACAATATTTAAGCTAAGAAAGTTTAGCTAATATTATGAGGATGATAAGACAGTATGTATTCATAATGAAAGGTTCTCTGTGAGCTTATGTGGGACTGGTGACCGATGCTTTTATTTCTCAGTAATCTTAAACAGGAACAATTTGTACTGAGTTTCAGTAGTTGGAGGTGCGCCTGAGTTGCTGAGGAATAAGAATGCAAGAAATGCAGAGTGTATGGTGTGACACACACAATTTATACTTAGTTTCAAACATGATTTTGTAAACATGAGAAAGAGATGAATGCAAAATCATCATACAGCTTGTAGAAATAATTCAAGCCAAAAATTCATCTGTGGCTCAAATGACCTTATTGGAATCATTTTAGGTTGATTAAAACAAACAAACAAAAACAAGTAAAAAAAAAAACCACAACAAAACATTTCTCAAAACCATTCTTTTCCTTTGAGTTGTATAGTTAACTGAAAAGAAAAAAAGTATATCTGAGATCACATTTAAGATTTATATATACCTACACACTTCTATCTTATGAATGTAGTTCTAAGAGAGCATTCCAAGGTATAAACAAAAGAAATAAATGAACTGTCACCTAATACCAAAATAATTTTTTTTTAAATGTATTTTTTTAGTTTGCTCACTTTTTTTTTTAGATTTTTTTTTATTTATTCATTTTTATTAGAGAGAGAGAGGAGAGAGAGAGAGGGAGAGATAGAGAGAGAACAGGAAGCATCAACTCCCATATGTGCCTTGACCAGGCGAGCCCAGGGTTTTGAACCGGCGACCTCAGCATTCGAGGTCGACGCTTTATCCACTGCGCCACCACAGGTCAGGCAATACCAAAATAATTTGAAGTACTTTTGTGTTCCCTTTGCATAGCCACCAAGATGTACCTTGATAATCAATGGAAGGCAAAAATAATTGTCCTTGTTCATTTCACAAGAGGTATGGTAAATCTAAAGTGAGATTACAGGAAGGAGAAAGTTAGAAATAAGGTACAACGCATTGCTAATTTATTAGTATTATTTTTTAACAGAAGAGGTGAATACTCTCCTAGCTAGTCAAGATGTGGCAGTGGAGAAAAAAAAATCCAGATAGACATTCAGAAGATAATTTCTTTGCATAGTTTTTGCTCACTGTGTTTATAGAAGTAAATGTCAAGGTAAGCTTGGCAAAAAACAAAAGAGATGCGTCACATTTCTCCAGTCTCATTCCCAAGATGCTATCTTTTAACTTTCTGAATATGCACAAGTCTGACACTGGGTTTCTGCTCCTTTATGGGAAACAGTATCAAACACTCAAATAAGAGCAGGACAGTCATTTTTCACACAGGCTTTGTTTTCATTTCTATGACTCGGAAAGACCAAGTTTCCAAATGCAGGAATCGAGTTAGCTGGTCTCTAACTGGAGTCCTTGCTTGCACTCTGGACTTTATAAAGCGATTAGTTTTAAACATGTTCTTGGAAGAGAGAGTGTAAGCTTTGACTTAAAAAACGCTTTTCTCTGTGTCTTGCT
The DNA here is from genome assembly GCF_036850765.1 of Saccopteryx bilineata. NCBI lineage: Eukaryota > Metazoa > Chordata > Mammalia > Chiroptera > Emballonuridae > Saccopteryx > Saccopteryx bilineata. The sequence continues at coordinate 108,258,605 of NC_089491.1, read as the reverse complement.
TTCACATCAAACAAAACCAAATTCGTTTATAGAATAGAAAGGTGTGAATAATACTTGTAAGGACCTTGATCAGTTTTTAATTTCAGTATATTTTTCTATGTTTCTGAGACAGTGTTTATGTAATCAGCTCTTATGTCATAATCTTCCAAGCCCACATGTATTAATGTCAAGAAATTGGGCCAGTCCCCTTTAGAATATATTCACTCTTTTTTTTTTTTTTAATATATTTTTCTGAAGCTGGAAATGGGGAGAGACAGACAGACTCCTGCATGCGCCCGACCGGGATCCACCCTGCACGCCCACCAGGGGGCGATGCTCTGCCCATCCGGGGCATCGCTCTGTCGCGACCAGAGCCACTCTAGCGCCTGAGGCAGAGGCCAAGGAGCCATCCCCAGCGCCCCGGCCATCTTTGCCCCAATGGAGCCTCAGCTGCGGGAGGGGAAGAGAGAGACAGAGAGGAAGGAGAGGGGGAGGGGTGGAGAGCAGATGGGTGCTTCTCCTGTGTGCCCTGGCCGGGAATCGAACCCGGGACTTCTGCATGCCAGGCCGATGCTCTACCACTAAGCCAACCAGCCAGGGCCTAGAATATATTCACTTTTAAGGTTAAAAATCTTGACTCATAATATTACTAGTAGAAAAGGACATTTTACAATTTCCTCGTAGCTTTATGATGACGGTGATGTGATTCTTTCTCAACTTTAAAATAGTGAATTATTGTCTCATTTTTTTGCTTCTCTTTCACTTCCAAATTTCCCTAAAATAGCTTTAAATTGTTACCTCTATTTCCCCACCTACTTAATTCTTTATTTCCTTGTAGTCTAAAGTCAACCTCTCCTGATATTGAGTTTTTACATACTTTAAGGAAACATACCTAAAAGGCTTTTTAAAACTGACTCAGTTTTGAACCTTCCTTTGCTGTGTTGAATGACCTCACTGTCTTGATAGTCTTTCTTTGTTCTCTTAACTTCTGTGACACTACATAAAATTGATTCTCAACTCTAGTTGATTCTCTCAACTTCTTTATTTTGGTCATGGCTTAAAACCATAAAGTTATTTTTGATTCATTTTCATCTCGCCTCCTTTTTTTTGTACTGTCTTTTCCACTTTTCCTTTGTAAGGTTTTATCTCCTTTTTTTTCCCTTTCAAATCCCACTGTTATCACTCTTGTCCAAGTCCTATGTCATGCTTGTTCTTTTTAATTGGTCTCTTTGCGTTCAGGTTTTTCTTCTTTCCAGCTGTTACTAAGCTACTGCTGGATTTTTCTCCCAAAACATTTATTTTTCTAACATATCACTGTGTTAGAAGACATGCTCTGTGCTTGGAATCGGCTGGATTCAAGCCAGCTGGGAATCCATTTGATAATATATTTCTCTTAACTAGAAAAATACTTCCAGTGAAGATGCAGAGAAAACATACAAATGGTTGTCTTGAATGTAGATGTTGAGATAGGCCAATTTAGTCAGAAGCTTGAAGTTGGATTGCATGGGATAGAGGTCAGGGTTGTGCAATCAAAGGGTTGAATCAAGTTGAAGGGTTGGAAGTTGAAATGGAGCCAATGTAGAAATGTGGTAAAGAATATTAGGGGCTCTAAATCAAAAAGAACAGGACAGTGTGAGGATAGATGAGGGTAGATGTTATGGCAGGTGATCAAAGGAAATAGCCAACCAATGGGCTAGGGTCTGCAAATTTTGGTTATTATATGGCTAGAGACAATGTGGGGATGTGGAAGGAATGACCAATCTGAGTTCTGTGGTTTCTTTTGTGATTTTTTCCTAAGAAGTTAAGTTTTGCTAAATGGGCTTAGGAGGAGTCTAGGCTGATATGCTGGAGGGTGGTTTCTCTAGGAATTCCTTATATGAACCTATTGTTTTAATCAAAGGAATCAAATAACTGTTCCCTAGCCCATTCTTATGTGTCTGCCATATACATTGTCTGTCATGCCATGATCTTCTCTGCTTTTATGAATTCTACTTTTCCCTTTAAATTCATGTTTTATCTGTTCTCAGTTCTTGGTTCAAAGCAATGAAAGTAAATGCTGACCAACATAAGCCTTTTTTCCCCCTCCCCCCGAAAAAGGATGGGGAGTCAGTATTGACTAGAAGTACTCACAGAATCCAAAGGAGGCTAGAACATAAGGATGACACAGCTGGAACCCAGAAAGCTCTGGAAGGTCAAGAAACAGTAAATCCAGCAAGCACCTCATGGCAAGAAGAGGCTGGTAAGGATATATCAATGCCAATGTCAGTGTCATAACCTTGATCTTCAACTATTTTTTCTTTTTTTTTATTTTAGAGAGAGAGAGAGAGAGAGACAGACAGAAAGAAAGAGAGATGAGAAGCACCAACTTATTGTGGCACTTTATTTGTTCATGCATAGCTTTCTCATCTGTGCCTGAACTGCAGGACTCCAGCTGAGCCAGTAACCCCTTGCTTTTAGCCTGTGACCTTGGGCTCAAGCCTGTGACCTTTGGGTTCAAGTCAACGACCATGGAGTCATGTCTAGGAGCCCATGCTTAAGCCAGCGATCCCACGCTCAAACTGGTGTGCACATGCTCAGGCTGGATGAGCCTGTGCTCCAACTGGCAACCTCGGGGTTTTGAACCTGGGTCCTCAGTGTCCCAGGTTGATGCTCTACCCACTGTGCTACCACCTGGTCAGTCTCCAGCTATTTCTTACTCTTGTATTTCCATCCATCCAGAATTCCAAGATTTGGTGTACTGTTGATATTTGGCTCTGTTGACTAATGAGTTTGCCGACCACTGGGCCAGACTAAGTCATGTGTCCATTTGTTTGGTCCAGTTTGTGAAAGGGATCTCTATTTCTATAGTGTGCAGAGAATAGTAGCTTCAACCAAGATTGTGCACTTTGGAGGCTTTCCCAAGAGGAAGAGTGAAATATTGTTAGAAAAAGGAGGATCAGATTCTGGCAAATTCCTAATATCTGTCTCTTTCTTTCCTACTATCCTAGCTCAAAATGACTGCTGCTGCTTGTAAAGAGTTTTCCCCTCAGCCACTAATTTGGTGTTTAGTCCCAACACTGAATACTGTTTCTATGTGTCTTTTTTAATTTTCTTAAGAAGATGGAAAGATCTTATCTTTGTATCCTAGAACTCAGAAAAGGACTTTGCACACAGCATGTACTACATTAAGGTTTTGAAAGGATATTGACCAACTGTTTAATTTCCGGTGGATGGTGTCACATGAGAATCAGCTTCATGTCCTATTTAGTTTAATGTGGGATAAACCAGAAAAGGGCAACATATTATGTGTTTGGACCATGCAAAGCATTTTTTCTTGAAATGATAATGATAATAATAACAGCTGGCATTGATTTAGCTTTATTATGTGTCATGCATAAAATAAAGTGATTTAGATATGTTATCTCATTTAATAATGATAGTGTGATAGAGCCCATAATATTGGTTGTTTGACAGATGATGATACTATTGGTTAGAGAAGTTTAGTAACTGTCCTAAAGTTTCACAGCAGGCATGTGTAGAGCTGGAACTTGAAACTATTTCAGTCTGACTCCAAAGCCCTTTAATATAGTCCATTGCTTAAATAGCAAGCATAAAGTTTGAAAGAACATACAGTTTCAATATGGAAGACTACTATCAATGGCTTGGGTGGGCCAGCTAACTGGGTGGGGTGGGCTCTCAGGGTATCACCAGGGTGGGACAAACAGTAAGAGCCAGGTTGATGGAGATTCAAATATAGAGCCTGCCTGTTGGCTCTTTGCCGAGGGCGGGGGGCTCATCAAAAGAACAATGACCTCTACCAACACTTTTGTCTGGGAGAAAGCTGCCCCTCCAGCTCTTGCCCTGATATCAGATAGTTTAATTCTCCCCCATATATCCCTGGTGCCTTAAGGGTGCTGTCCCAGCACTGAGTGAGTGAGTGAGTGAGTTGTTCAGCAAGTAAGTTTGTGTTCAGGCCCTTTAAGAGGAACACCTGGGATGCCAGCTGCCTTCCATCTCAGACACAATCCCCACTGGAATTTATAGCCAGAGGTTATGGAAACTTCTCTTCCTGGCACTGGAACCCTGTCCTGGGGGAGCCTGGTGTGGGGCTGGGACCCTTCACTTCTCAGAGTGACCACCACAGCTGAGATATCCTTCCTGATTTTTATCTGCCACACATGTTCCACATCTCTGCCCCTCCTACCAGTCTTCAAGTGGCTTCATGTATATATTGTTAGTTATAGGACTTCTGTCTAGGTAGATTTCAGGCAGTTTTGAATGATGGTTGTTCTGTATTCTAGTTGTATTTTTATTTATTTATTTATTTATTTTTACAGAGGCAGAGATAGGGACAGACAGACAGGAATGGAGAGAGATGAGAAGCATCAATTATTAGTTTTTCGTTGTGACTTCTTAGTTGTTCATTGATTGCTTTCTCATATGTGCCTTGACCACGGGCCTTCAGCAGACAGAGTAACCCCTTGCTGGAGCCAGCGACCTTGGGTCCAAGCTGGTGAGCTTTGCTCAAACCACATGAGCCATCGCTCAAGCTGGCGACCTCAGGGTCTCGAACCTGGGTCCTTCCGCATCCCAGTCCGATGCTCTATCCACTGCACCACCACCTGGTCAGGCTCTAGTTGTATCTTTGATGTGGTTGTGAAGGATTCCAGTACGTATTTACCTACCCTGCTGTGCCTTACTTGATGATAACTCAGCTCATTTATTCTTATCTTTGAATTTAAAATATAAGTGACTAAATTTGTGTAAATTGCCAAGATTAGGTTTTAGTTACTTATTTTCTTATATCTTTAAAGAAAACAACCCTAATGTTTATCACTAAGATCTTGCTTCTGTCTTTAAAATTTGCTTAATAAAAAAAGTTTTCTTTACTTCCTCTTCCTACTTTCACCATAACTTCTTTCTCTCATCCCCCCATCCTTTATTCTCTTCTCTCTCTTTCTCTTCCTCCTTCTCCTCCCTTTTCCCCTTCTTGTCTGTCTACTCCCACTTCCCCTCTCCACTCTGATTATTTAAAGAGAAAAGAAAACCAACAGAAATGTGTTAACATCTGGGCATTTACTATGTCCTAAGAACTGTACTACTTTGGATTTTTACTCTCATCTATTTTGTTGTTGGTAACCTTCCCTTTGCTCACTGATTCAACCATTACCTTTCTAATGAAAATTTCATCTCTTCTCCCTCCATAATTTGTTACTTAGTTCTATGGATTTAACTTCATAAACATCTCTTACATCTATTCTTATTAATCTATCATCACTGATCAACTCAGCTTTCAGCCTAACTATCTAAATGGCTTCTCAAACGGTTTACCTGATTTCATTATCTCCAGCCTCTAGTGCACAGACATTTTTATCACTATTAAAATAATCTTTGCAACATGCAAATCTAGTCAATGATTTATTCTATGGTCTTTTATTGGTAGCTATAGAGATGGGAGTACAGACTTAAAAAACTCATAGGCATTAAAATCTTTAGGAAATCATAATTGATTGAATGGCTGTTAGGTTCAGTGAGAACAGAGAGAGAGTCAAGGATGATTCTCCAGATAAGTTTCAACTTGAGCATGACATAGATATTACTCCAATTGCCTAAAACCCATTAATGATTTCTTATTTGTTCCCAGGATAAAAATAAAATAACATAGACTGCTCTGATCTCTATAAGCTGGTTTTTTCCTACCTTACCAACTTGATCATGTTACTTTCCCCCACACCATAGTATTGATTTTGAAACATACTCTCATGCTTTTTAAAAATTTTTGCTCATGATGATTCTTCTTCTAGGAATGTCTTTGCTCTTCAACCTAACCTCAATCGCTCTTCACATAAACCTAAATCATACAAAGCAATTTTTCAAGAATTTCCTGTCCCTCCCACCTTCCACCCCCACCCAAGTCAAAGCTATTATTCTATCTTTTGTGTTACAACACTTTTATATTTAGTTATATTGTCATATTTCATTGTATTTATTTATTTAAATGTCTACTTATATTATTGGAAGTGTTTATGCTAGCACCTGATATATAGAAAGTATTTAGTCAATAAGTGAATAAGTGAATAAAAGAATGCCTTCTAAATCAATGAAATATCATTACATTCATTTTAAGATACATATTGGAAGTGCTTACATATAGAATATACTTGAAAATTAATGTAACTTCTTAGAATTTGTGATCACCTGTCTCTGGTCTCTCTGTAGTCTAATCATTCAACCAACTCTTCAACTGGTTTACAATTTTTTTTCTTTATTTTTTTCTACCCGACAAAGATTTTTCATTTCTGTGGTTTATTCACATCCCATTGATCCAAGGAAACACATGAAACAGTTTTGGATCCAACCTACAGGTTGGACTCAAGACCAATTAAGCCTAGACTAGATCAGCCAACCCTAGACAAGGCACAGATACGTGATTGTGATAAAAAAAATTTTTTTTCAGAGCTACTAAATTTCAACATTGTTTGTTTAAAAACTTTTTTACTGATGCAATCAGTTTTCTAGTTTTTCTTTTCCATTCTTTCAATGCTACCACCTAATTTGTTTTCCTTTCTATTATTTATTCACTTCCATTGATTTTTTTATTTTTTCAATTGCAATTTACATTCAACATTATTTTGACTGTGTACAACATAGTGGTTAGACATATACTTTACAAAGTCATTCTATTTCTTGCATTTTTCACTGGAACAATTACTGTAGACTACTGAGAAGTCTTCTAATGTTTAATTTCTTTTCCTTTTTCTTTTTAGACTTTATTTATTGATTTTAGAGAGAGGAGAGAGAGAGAGAGAGAGAGAGAGAAGGAGGGGAGGAACAGCAGGAAGCATCAACACATAGTAGTTGCTTCCTGTATGTGCCTTGACTGGACAAGCCCAGGGTTTCGAACCAGTGACCTCAGCACTTCAGGTCATCACTTTACCCACTACTGATTTCTTTTTCTTTAATTCATCTTATTGAACCACATAAGATTATTCAATCTTCCTGCTCTAAAATATTTAATGGTTTCATATTATATTCCAAATAAAGTTCAGATAAGTAGTCTATCTCCAATTACTGAAATTTTGTCCAGCCTTTAACGTTCATCTCAAATGCTATCATCTTCAGAGACCTGTTCTCATCCTCCTAGTTGATGAGCTCTCACTTTCCTATGGACTTTAATAACATTTTCCCAATTTCCCCACCCCACAGTCCCTGGTAACCACCTTTCTACCTTCTCTTTCTATGAGTTTTAGATTCCATATACAAGTGATATCATGCAGTGCTTGTCTCTGTCTGGCTTATCTCACTAAGCATAATGCCTTCAAGGTCCATCCATGTTATTGCCAGTGTCAGACTTTCCTTCTTTTTCATGCCTAAATAATATTACATTGTATATATAAACTGCATCTTCTTTACCCATTCATCCCTTGATATCCTGACTTCTAAATATAGAAGTTCTCCAGCGTTTACTCAATGAAAATATTCTTTTTATTTTTGTTTACTGTGCTTACAACTGGTATTTTTGAATCTATAGATCAATATGTTTTATTAGTTTTAGAAAATTATTAGTTATCTCTTTATTTTTTTTATTTTTATTTTTTTATAATAAATTTTTATTAATGGTAATGGGATGACATTAATAAATCAGGGTACATATATTCAAAGAAAACATGTCTAGGTTATTTTGTCATTAAATTATGTTGCAAACCCCTCGCCCAAAGTCAGATTGTCCTCCGCCACCCTCTATCTAGTTCTCTGTGCCCTTCCCCCTCCCCCTAACTCTCTCCCTCCCTCCCTCCCATGTCCTCCCTCCCCCCACCCTTGGTAACCACCACACTCTTGTCCATGTCTCTTAGTCTCATTTTTATGTTCCACCAATGTATGGAATCATGTAGTTCTTGTTTTTTTCTGATTTACTTATTTCACTCCTTATAATGTTATCAAGATCCCACCATTTTGCTGTAAATGATCTGATGTCATCATTTCTTATGGCTGAGTAGTATTTCATAGTGTATATGTGCCACATCTTCTTTATCCAGTCTTCTATCGAAGGGCTTTTTGGTTGTTTCCATGTCTTGGCCACTGTGAACAGTGCTGCAATAAACATGGGGCTACATGTGTCTTCATGTATCAATGTTTCTGAGGTTTTGGGGTATATACCCAGTAGAGGGATTGCTGGGTCATAAGGTAGTTCTATTTTCAGTTTTTTGAGGAACCACCATACTTTCCTCCATAATGGTTGTACTACTTTACAGTCCCACCAACAGTGAATGAGGGTTCCTTTTTCTCCACAGCCTCTCCAACATTTGCTATTACCCGTCTTGTTGATAATAGCTAATCTAACAGGAGTGAGGTGGTATCTCATTGTAGTTTTGATTTGCATTTCTCTAATAACTAATGAAGCTGAGCATCTTTTCATATATCTGTTGGCCATTTGTATCTCTTCCTGGGAGAAGTGTCTGTTCATGTCCTCTTCCCATTTTTTAATTGGATTGTTTGTTTGTTTGTTGTTGAGTTTTATGAGTTCTTTGTAAATTTTGGATATTAGGCCCTTATCTGAGCTGTTGTTTGAAAATATCATTTCCTATTTAGTTGGCTGTCTGTTTATTTTTATATCAGTTTCTCTTGCTGAGCAAAAACTTTTTATTCTGATGTAGTCCCATTCATTTATCTTTGCCTTCACTTCTCTTGCCATTGGAGTCAAGTTCATAAAATGTTCTTTAAAACCCAGGTCCATGATTTTAGTACCTATGTCTTCTTCTATGTACTTTATTGTTTCAGGTCTTATATTTAGGTCTTTGATCCATTTTGAATTAATTTTAGTACACGGAAACAGGCTGTAGTCGAGTTTCATTCTTTTGCATGTGGCTTTCCAGTTTTCCCAACACCATTTGTTGAAGAGGCTTTCTTTTCTCCATTGTGTGTTGTTGGCCCCTTTATCAAAGATTATTTGACCATATATATGTGGTTTTATTTCTGGGCTTTCTATTCTATTCCATTGGTCTGAGTGTCTATTTTTTCTGCCAATACCATGCTGTTTTGATTATCGTGGCCCTATAATATAGTTTAAAGTCAGGTATTGTAATGCCCCCAGCTTCATTCTTTTTCCTTAGGATTGTTTTGGCTATTCGGGGTTTTTTATAGTTCCATATAAATCTGATGATTTTTTGTTCCATTTCTTTAAAAAATCTCATAGGGATTTTGATGGGAATTGCATTAAATTTGTATATTGCTTTGGGTAATATGGCCATTTTGATTATATTTATTCTTCCTATCCAAGAACAAGGAATATTTTTCCATCTCATTGTATCTTTTTCGATTTCCCTTAACAATGCTTTGTAATTTTCATTATATAGGTCCTTTACGTTCTTTGTTATGTTTATTCCTAGGTATTTTATTTTTTTTGTTGCAATCGTGAAGGGGATTATTTTTTTGAGTTCGTTTTCTAATATTTCATTGTTGGCATATAGAAAGGCTAAGGACTTTTGTATGTTAATTTTGTATCCTGCGACCTTACTGTATTGGTTTATTGTTTCTAATAATCTTTTTGTGGATTCTTTGGGGTTTTCGATGTATAGGATCATATCATCAGCAAAAAGTGATACCTTTACTTCTTCTTTTCCGATATGGATGCCTTTTATTTCTTTGTCTTGTCTGATTGCTCTGGCCAGAACTTCTAGCACCACATTAAATAAGAGTGGAGAGAGTGGACAACCCTGTCTTGTTCCTGATTTAAGGTAGAAAGTCCTCAGTTTTATGCCGTTTAATAGGATGTTGGCTGATGGTTTATCATATATGGCCTTTATCATGTTGAGATATTTTCCTTCTATACCCATTTTGTTGAGAGTCTTAAACATAAAATTGTGTTGTATTTTATCAAAAGCCTTTTCTGCATCTATTGATAAGATCATGTGGTTTTTGTTCTTTGTTTTGTTGATATGGTGTATAACGTTAACCGTTTTGCGTATGTTGAACCATCCTTGAGATTCTGGGATGAATCCCACTTGATCATGATGTATTATTTTTTTAATATGTTGTTGTATTCGGTTTGCCAGTATTTTGTTTAGTATTTTAGCATCTGTATTCATTAGAGATATTGGTCTGTAGTTTTCTTTCTTTGTGCCATCCTTGCCAGGTTTTGGTATGAGGGTTATGTTGGCCTCATAGAATGTGTTTGGAAGTATTGCTTCTTCTTCAATTTTTTGGAAGACTTTGAGTAGAATAGGAACCAAGTCTTCTTTGAATGTTTGATAGAATTCATTAGTATAACCATCTGGGCCTGGACTTTTATTTTTGGGGAGGTTTTTAATAGTTTTTTCTATTTCCTCCCTGCTGATTGGTCTGTTTAGGCTTTCTGCTTCTTCATGACTCAGTCTAGGAAGGTTGTATTGTTCTAGGAATTTATCCATTTCTTCTAGATTATTGTATTTGGTGGCATATAATTTTTCATAGTATTCTACAATAATTCTTTGTATATCTATGATGTCTGTGGTGATCTCTCCTCTTCCATTTTGGATTTTATTTATTTGAGTCCTGTGTCTTTTTTTCTTGGTGAGTCTTGCCAAGGGTTTGTCAATTTTGTTGATCTTTTCAAAGAACCAGCTCCTTGTTTTATTGATTTTTTCTATAGTTTTTCTGTTCTCTATTTCATTTATTTCTGCTCTGATTTTTATTATTTCCTTTCTTCGGCTGGTTTTGGGTTGTCTTTGTTCTTCTTTTTCTAGTTCCTTAAGGTGTGAAGTTAAGTGGTTTACTTCGGCTCTCTCTTGTTTGTTCATATAGGCCTGAAGTGATATGAGCTTTCCTCTTATTACTGCTTTTGCTGCATCCCAGAGATTCTGATATGTCGTATTTTCATTTTCATTTGTCTGTATATATCTTTTGATCTCTGCGCTTATTTCTTCTTTGACCCATTCATTTTTTAGAAGTATGTTGTTTAGTTTCCACATTTTTGTGGGTTTTTCCCCCTCTTTTTTGCAGTTGAATTCTAGTTTCAAGGCTTTATGATCAGAAAATATGCTTGGTACAATTTCAATTTTTCTAAATTTGCTGATATTGTCTTTGTGGCCCAACATATGGTCAATTCTTGAGAATGTTCCATGTACACTAGAGAAAAATGTATACTCTGTCGCTTTGGGATGAAGTGTCCTGTAGATGTCTATCATATCCAGGTGTTCTAGTATTTTGTTTAAGGCCACTATGTCTTTGTTGATTCTCTGTTTGGATGACTGATCTAGAGCTGTCAGCGGTGTATTGAGGTCTCCAAGTATGATTGTATTTTTGTTAGTTTTTGTTTTAAGGTCAATAAGTAGCTGTCTTATATATTTTGGTGCTCCTTGGTTTGGTGCATATATATTAAGGATTGTTATGTCTTCTTGATTCAACTTCCCCTTAATCATTATGAAATGACCATTTTTGTCTCTGAGTACTTTTTCTGTCTTGTAGTCAGCATTATTAGATATGAGAATTGCTACACCTGCCTTTTTTTGGGTGTTGTTTGCTTGGAGTATTGTTTTCCAGCCTTTCACTTTGAATTTGTTTTTATCCTTGTTACTTAGATGTGTTTCTTGTAGGCAGCATATAGTTGGATTTTCTTTTTTAATCCATTCTGCTACTCTGTGTCTTTTTATTGGTAAGTTTAATCCATTTACATTTAGTGTAATTATTGACACTTGTGGGTTCCCTACTGCCATTTTATAAATTGCTTTCTGTTAGTTTTGTATCTATTTTGAATCTTCTCTTTTGTTTTTCTATCATTTGTTTTTGTTTGTTTGTGTTCCATACTTCTTTCCTCTGTTGCTACCTTTTTTAAGTCAAATGTTTTTGTGGTGGTTTTTTCAAGTGTGGTTACCATTAAGTAATGAAAAGGGTACCTACCATATTCATTGTAGTACCCTATCTTATAAGTATTTCTGCACTTCATCGTCCTTTGCTACTGTTAATCTCCATCCTCTCCCCCCTTTTTTTCCTTTGTTGTCACAGTTTAAGTTTGGTTTTATTGTGTTCTTGGTGGAGCTGTTACTTGTGGTGTTGTTTTCTTTTGTTCTTTGAATCTGGTTGGAAAACCCCCTTTAGTATTTCCTGGAGTGGGGGCTTTCTGTTGATAAATTCTCTCATCGTTTCTGTATTTGTGAATGTTTTTATATCTCCTTCATACTTGAAGGATAGCTTTGATGGGTATAGTATTCTTGGCTGAAAGTTCCTCTCTTTCAGGGCTTTAAATATTGGGGTCCACTCTCTTCTAGCTTGTAGAGTTTCTGCTGAGAAATCTGATGATAATCTAATAGGCCTTCCTTTATATGTTGTACTCTTCTTTTCCCTGGCTGCCTTGAGAATTTTTTCTTTGTCATTGGTTTGTGTCATCTTTATTATGATGTGCCTTGGAGTGGGTTTGTTGGGGTTAAGAAAACTTGGTGTTCTGTTTGCTTCTTGAATTTGAGGCTTTAGTTCTTTCCACAGGCTTGGGAAGTTCTCGTCTATTATTTGTTTGAGTATATTCTCCATTCCATTTTCTTTCTCTTCTCCCTCTGATATACCTATTATTCTTATGTTATTCTTTCTGATGGAGTCAGACAATTCCTGTAGGGCTTTCTCATTTTTTATTATTTTTGAGTCTCTTTCTTCTTCTCTCTGTTGTGCCTCAAGTTGTTTGTCTTCTATTTCACTAATCCTATCTTCAATCTGGGCTGTTCTGTTAGCTAAGCTTGTTACCTCGTTTTTCAGCTCGTGAATTGAGTTTTTCATTTCTGTTTGATTTGTTTTTATAGTTTCAATTTCCTTGGTAATATATTCTTTGTGTTCATTGAGTTGTTTTCTGATCTCCCTATATTGCCTTTCTGTGTTTTCTTGTATATCTCTGAGTATTTTTAAGATTTCTATTTTAAATTCTCTGTCATTTAGCTCCAAGGCTTCCAATATGTTAAGTCTTTTCTCCATAGATTTTTCCACATCTATTTGTGTTACCTCTCTTTCTTTTGTATCCATAATATTCGATTTCCTCTTTCTTATCGGCATCTGAGGGTGGTCTTGTTGATAGCACTAATTAGAATTAATAATGAGTAAAAAGTAAAAAAAAAAAGAAAAAGAAAAAAGAAAAAGAAAAAAAAAAAGAAAAAAAAAGGTGAAACACCCCACAAGAAAAAAACAGTAATAATTTATTATTTCCTCCTTTTTTCTTTCTTCTCTTTCCCTCCTCTTCCCTCCTCAGGGAAATATCGTGCCTATAATGGAGGGCCTGATTTGGGGTGAAGAGTTCAAGGGGCAAAAAAAGGGAGTAGGGACCTACTAAATGCAAAAAAAAAATAAAAAAAAAAAAGGAAGAAAATCTTAGACAAGCATAAGATGATTTGCTTGTAAGTGATGGTCAACTAAGAGAAATAATGAGAGGGATAAGAGGGAACCAGAAAAAAGGAACAAAAAAGAATAATAAAGAAGAAAAAAATAAAAATAATAAGTAAAAATCTGTTGTATTAAGTGGAGCGAAGATTAAATACAATGGAGTCCTTGGGTTGGGAGGACCCAAAATGCCACAAAAATAAACAAACAAGAAAAAAAATAAAAACAAAAGCAAAAAAGAGAAATAAAGCCAAAAAAAAAGCCTTGAGTCCCAAATTAACTAATTTGTTCATGATTGAGGATTATATGGGAGGAAAGTAAAATGAGAAAAGAAAAAACGAATAGAAAGGAAAAAATAAGAAAAAGAGAAAAACGAAGGAAGAAATAAAATAGGAAGAGAAAAAAACAAAATAAAGCAAGACAAAAAAAAAACAAAAGAGGAGAGAGTGAGAGTTAAGTGTTGTGGAGTATAACCTTAAAGGAGGGTGAGGATGAAGAAGAGAAATAAAATGCAACACTTATGGGTAGTGTAGTTCAAGAAAGGGGAAGCATAAGATGGGCAGAGAATAGAAGGATCGAGGTGGAGGAAATAAAGGCAATAAGATAGAAGAAACAAACAACAACAACAAAAAAATTAGTGGATCAAGTTGTAAAGTCTGTGGATTTTTCTTGATTTTGAGAGGTTAACTTCTTCCTTTTTCTTTTCTCTCCCTCTTCCTGGTCGGTGACTCTGTACCCCAGGCTCTGCCCCTGTGTCACACTTAGGTAGGGATTGCAGTTGATGGGATTCTATGGCAATGTCATATAATTGGCTTTAGTCTTGCTGGTAGTCAAGGCTTGTTGGCGTTTGCAGGGTCCAACGATGAGAGAGTTTGCTTTCCTGGATTCTCTCTCCTAGTCCCCCCTTTCTGAATTAGCAGCCTGGTGATCCAGCTATAAGGCTGCAACTGCTTCTGCCTGGGGAGTAAGAGGCTCAAAGAGCTGGGAAATCCCCACTCTATCCCCACTCAGTGCAAGGCTTTGGGAAAGGCTCTGACAGTCAGGGCCTCCAGATTAATCAGGCGGGGGTGGGAGTCAATTGTTGTCAAGGTGACTGTTCAGCGCCTATCATTTAGTTGGACCTCTCAACCCAGGCTTTCCACACTTTGTAGCCTGTTTTTGCAGGGAAGAAGAGGCACTAGTCTCTGCTTGCGACTAGTGTAGTATAGATCTTATTATCTGCCAAGTCCTTCTTGTTAGCGTTTATCCCTGAATATGGAGGCTCTATCAATCAGAAGTTGCCCCCGCCCCTTTAGCGAGAGGCACTAAAAAAATATCACGCCTCTTGTCTTGGATCGCTGAACTGAGAGAGATCTTATCAATTAGAACCGAGGGTGCGCAGATTTCATGGGTTAAGCTAATTTCAGTGATTGGGTCGCAGCTGTGCTTCCGAAGGTATTTTAGGCTGCCTGCGTGCGCCCCTCCCCCAACGCTTGATTGTTAGCTTGAATGGCTGGGTGGGGTGCCCCGCCCACGGAGAGAATCTCCCAAGCCTCTCCCGCTCGCCCTGCCGCTGGCGGCTGGATCGCACCAGGCGCAGGATAATGGAGCACCCTGGGTGTGCAGGCCAGTAGGGCGCTCTGGGCGCGTGGAATGCGCGCAAATGGGGTGCTCCGGGCACCGGTGGCTGGCGACTCTCACTCGCAGTGTGTGGGCCGCTGGGAACGTTAGCGGTGCCTAACCGGACTGGGCATGCGCGCGCGGCTGCTCGCGGCTCGCGGGGGCGGCTCGTGGCGGCGGCTGCTCGCGGTGGCTCCCGGCGGCGGCTCGCGGCTCCCAAGTGTGGGTTGACTCACCACAGGCGCACTTCCTCGCGGCTTGAATGAGCGTAGCTGCGGTAGATTTCTCCACACCCTCGTCTCTCAGATTCAAGTGATAACAGTCCTTTCGCTATCAGTTTGTGTGGAACTCCGGAATGCTCCGAGGATAAATTTTTCTGTTTCTAGTTGATAAATTTGTTGTGATTTAGGGGAGAGCTGTCGGACGCGCTGCTCACGGCGCCATTTCCGTGACGTCACTCTTAGTTATCTCTTTAAATACTGTTTCTGTCCCCTTATTTTTGGAAATCCAATTATATATGTTAGACTTCACAGTATGTTCTAACATTCTCACCATATGCTTTGAGTTTTATTTTCTAGATTATTTTTTTCAAGTTTTTTTCAGTTTACTATTTCCCTGTTAGCCAGATATAATTTGCTTTTAAATCCTTTCATAATTTTTTAATTTGAGTAATTATATTTTTATCTCTTTTCAAGTTTATTATGATATCTCTTTATAGTTTCCAGTTGTCTGGTTTCCATAAATAAAGCAAGCATGGTTGTCTTAAAGTCTGATTTTGGAAATCTCAATGTCTAAGGCCCCTGTGGATCTCTTTCTTTGTCAGCTGTTTCTTCCAGATCTCCTTAGGTGTCTTGTTATCTTTGTGTTTCAGACATTACATTTGAAAATGATTGCAGAAATACAATGAGGCTGTATATATTATACCCATCAATGAAGAACTCATGGTTTTTACTAAGTTCCTGGGAGAGGTAATCCAGTACCACCTTAATTCAGTGCCAAGTTTGATATTTTTCTGGACTATTTAGAGGATTTAAAACTGAATGTTCTTTGATGCTTTTCTGAAGTTGTGAGTGTTTTTATATTTAGGTAAGCATTTGCTTTTTAGCAAAAGTATTATTCTAAATTATCTTGTTATGTTTTTGCTATTTTTACTTTCATACAATCTCATAGAGCCTCAAGGCTTGAAACATTCTTTTTGTATATACTGATAAGACTTGAATTTGTGTTTTTTTTTTTTTTTTAGTGAAGGAGAGATTTTGAGAGGGTGGACAGGCAGGATCAGATAGATAGGAGGGAGAGAGATGAGAGGCATCAACTCGGAGTTGTGTTACTTCAGTTATTTATTCATTGCTTTCTCATACGTGCCTTGACCAGGGACTCCAGCTGAGCCAGTGATCCCTTGCTCAAGCCGGTGACCATGGGGTCATGTCTATGATCCCACACTCAAGCCGATGATCTCATGCTCAAGCTGCTGAGCCCGCGCTCAAGCTGATGAGCCTGGGCTCAAGCCAACAACCTCAGGGTTTTGAACCTGGGTCCTCAGTGTCCCAGGCTGACTAACACTCTCACTACTATGCCGCCACCTGGTCAGGCTTGAATTTGATTCTTTAATGTGGACTTCTACCTTTAATTCCAATCTTGTATAACCAGTGTCTACTCTGTCTCAATTGGATCTTTAATAACATTTTCAAATTAAACCTGCCTGAAAATAAACTTTTGCTTTTCCCCAAAGCAGTCTTTCCCATTTCTGTTGATGGCAATGCTATCCTATGTATTCAGTCTAAAAATCTTAACTCCATCCTTATCTTTTTCTTTGACAAACTATTATCAGTTTTGTGTGTGGGGGGGATTCTTTTAGCTTTACACTTAAAATACATTGAGAGTCCAATCACCTTTAGCACAATTATTCCGGTCCCAGCCACCTCCCCCTTTACCTGGATTAGTGTGATAGCCTCCTACCTGGTCTCTCTGCCATTACTTTGTCCTCATATACTTTATTCTTGGCATACAGTAGAATTTGATACTTTTTTGACCCCATGCGGTATAACTCACAATATACTTTTTGACTTTGTCTACTCCTCTGCTCCCAGTTCTCTCTGCTCCTTCCATTCTAGCTTCTTTGCTGATTTTTAAACACTCCAGAATGTTCTCTATCTGGAATGTAGTTTCTCCAGATGACCCCAGCCTATGAGTCTTTTTCCAAATAGCACCTTCACCAGGGAGGCCTTTTCTGACCATAAGGTTTACAGTTGCTATCTTCACCTGACTCTAACCCTTCCAGATATCTCATCATTTTCGATAATTTTTCTCCTACTTTATTTTTAAATAGCATTTATTAGCATCCGACATTCTAAGTATTTGTTTATGTTTATTTCTTCTTTTTCTGCCTTTGTTCCCTTTTCTATTCTACTAGAATGTAAGCTTCCTAAGGATAAGGATTTTATTTTATTTTTAATACCAGGAATACTGGTTGGCACATGAAAATGTAAAATAACTGTTTGTTGTCCGAATGCCTGCTCCCACTAACAGGGAAAAAGTGGATATTTTGATGGTTTTAAAAATGAGATCTTATTTTTAAATTTTTTTAATTTTTTGTATTTTTCTGAAGTGAGAAGCAGGGAGGCAGAGTGACAGACTCCTGCATGCACCTGATAGGGATCCACCTGGCAAGCCCACCAGGGGGTGATGCTCTGTCCATCTGGGCCATTGCTCTGTTGTAACCGGAGCCATTCTAGCACCTGAGATGGAGGCCATGGAGCCAACCTTAGTGCCCAGGCCAACTTTGATACAATTGAGCTTTGGCTGTGGAAAGGGGAATAGAGAGATAGAAAGGAGAGGAAGAGGGGTGGAAAAGCAGATGGGCGCGTCTCCTGTGTACCCTCGCTGGGAATTGAACCCAGGACTTCCACATGCCAGTCCTACGCTCTACTGCTGAGCCAACCAGCTAGGGCTGAGATCTTATTAATGCTAAAAGGCTATTTTCCTCTAGTGTAAGAAGACAAGATTGTTTAAAATATAATCAGCAAGAAATAGTTACCGTATTTCCCCATGCATAAGACACACCCTTTCCTAAAAATTTGGGGTCTAAAAACTGGGTGCGTCTTATACAGTGGTTATATGGTTTTTTACTTGCATTTCCCACTTATTTTTGAGCTCATTGTTGAAGACAGGGATTCATCATCAGACACAGATGAGGACAAGCTAATGGACGGGAGTTGTGACAGCGATGAGAAGTTGTATATTTTATGATGAATTAAACTTGAGTTCAATAACTTTATGCTGTGATAACTGGACACTTCCCTATTAAAATTCAGGGTCTGAAATGAGACCTGTTTCACATTGATAATACATTTTTTTTTAAATTTTCAGGCTCTAAAATTAAGGTGCATGTTATACATGGGGAAATGGTAATCTCTCAAATTTTATTTTCTTAAGTCAACTGTAGCAGTCTGAAAGCTCTGTGTAGTATTTATAATAAAATCCCAGTGGTTATTGTAATTTCATGTTACAAAGGAATTTCTAGACAGCAAAGAAGAAAATGTCACTGAATTGATATTTTTCTGAAATTTTAATTACCCTCTAGTTCTATATGCTTTTGGCATAATCAGTATGAATACTTATATTTTTTGTGTTTACATAATAAAAGGCATTGATGTGGTCTTTCAAATGGATCACTTTAACCTGCCTAGACAATATTTTGATGAACTTGTGAGAAATGGAATTGACCAAGATCTTATGCCAGATTAGACATTTGACTCAGGACACTGATTTGGATGTTTTAACATTATTCTTCTACTCAGTGCTCAGACCTTAATATGCTTTCAAAACACTAATTAATGCTGACCAAGTTCTGAGAATTTATTTTTAATCCTGATTTTACAGATGAGGAAGCAAAAGGGGAAGAAGTTAAAAGGCTTATTTAAAGCCACATTACAAATTAACAGCAAGCTAAGACTCTGGCCCCAGCACTCTTGTCTCATGTTTCTAGGTTTATTAATGTCATATCTGATGTCAGGCTAATCACTGGAATCCATGCCTAAGGGGCATACTTTATCTCTGGGGGTATTGCTATGATAACTGGAGACTTCCCCATTAAAATTCAGGGTCTGAAATGAGACCTGTTTCACATTGATAAAAACTGGAACTCTAATCTATGTCCTGTTATTTGGGAAGAGTGTATCATTTTACTGTCTTCCACCTTTTAGACTTAGGGGTAAAATGACAGGCTCAATGGAAAAGAGTTCTACATGTTCTATAGTTAGTACAATGGATTATTAAGTTTTGTAAGTCAATTTAAGGTTAGAGTTTTCTTCTTAAAGAAGGTAGAGGCAAGTTAGGAATCATTTTTTTTAGACAACCACACACTCCGTTATACAGATGTGGAGTAACTTGTGAATCAAAATATAAGGTATAGGAGATTCTTACTGAACCTTGCCTTTGGGCAAGGACTTCTTTATGTTTGAGATAAGGGCTTAGAAGTACAATTTTCCTTGGTTAAAACTGCTCATTAGTTGATAAATTATTTTCTTATACATTCATATGTTAATTTTCTCATTTATAAAATAATGATCACTGTAGAATCTCTAATGAACTTATAAAAATTAAATGAAATAATCTACATTGAATGGTTAGCATAGTGTTTGGTACATGGCAAGAACTACATAATTGTTAAGTTATTCCTCTCATTTCCTCTTTCTTCTGTTGTTGCCATTGTCAAGTGATGATAATCCTTAAATGAAGATGAGAACCTATGAACTTTAGATGAATAGGAATGATAATTGTGAGGGTTTTGGTTTTTTTTTTTTTTCCTCTCCTGTATTTCCAGTCCTGTAAAGACTGGCTATGAGAACTTTTGCTATCCAATGCAAGACAAAAACAACTATGTTAGTAATCAAAGGATTCTGACATGGAGAGCCAACAGCTAAATTAGAAATTTTAAGCTGTAAAACAAATGTCAAGAAAATATAAAGTCATATTTCAGATTTAAAAGTGCAAGAATACAAAAATAGCCTGTAGTTGAATAGTGAATTGATGTGTTCTCAGAGAACAGAAGTCTGATGAAGGTGGAAATGTGAGATTAATATTGATTATTGATACATCATTAACACCAAACTCTTTTTTTGAGTAAAGGAGTAAAAAAGTTGGTAGGTAAATGGTTGGTCTAAATACTAATCACAAGCCTCTGCACGTGTCCATTTTGGTAAGATATATAGATTGTGTTACTCATCTTTTCCAATTTCTTTTTTTTTTAATTTTAAAATTAAAAAAAAATTATTGAATTGATATGGTATACCAAACTATACAGGTTTCAAGTATTTAACTCAAAATAAGACCATTTTCACACTGTCATCACTAGAATGATTAAAAACCACATCTCCCAGACTCTCATGTAGTAAGGGTGCCAGATGAAACTTAGGTCTGGTCAGTCAGATGAAGCCACACAGGACTTGAATTTTGACCTGACTTATGCAGTCAAAATAGGAAGAACAAGGACCATCCACTTTGAAGGTGCTGACTACTGTGAAAGTGGACAGCCCTGAGGCTGGCCTTGGGAGTGGCAGCTCCTTGACTTTGGCAGGTGAAGCAGCTGTCTTGGAAACCCCTTCCTGCAGTGGGAACTTGGGGTTTTTTCCTAGTCATCCTGACCAGAGTTTATTGAGCTCTCCTAATTTACTCTGTAGACCTATTAATACCTGGGCATTAGAGCAATCCCCTTCTGTTTAAAAAAGCCTTGACTGTTCAGTTAAGCCTTGACTAAGATGATGCTTCCTCCTACCTCCACGTCAAAACTGCATCCTTCTTGGCACCTTTCCTCTTGCCTTGGTCCAAATGCCACTTCCTTCCTTAACTATTTCTTATTTTCCCCAACTAATGAGTTTTATTTGATCCACTGGAAGATTTTGTGTTTCTGTTATGGTTTTTGTCATATTATACCTTGATTTTGAGGTAGTCTTTTTTTTTTTTTTTTTTTTTGTATTTTTCTGAAGCTGGAAACGGGGAGGTAGTCAGACAGACTCCCGCATGTGCCGACCGGGATCCACCGGCACGCCCACCAGGGGCGATGCTCTGCCCACCAGGGGGTGATGCTCTGCTGCTCTGGGGCATCACTCTGTCGCGATCAGAGCCACTCCAGCGCCTGGGGCAGAGGCCAAGGAGCCATCCCCAGCGCCCAGGCCATCCTTTGCTCCAATGGAGCCTCGGCTGCGGGAGGGGAAGAGAGAGACAGAGAAGAAGGAGAAGGGGAAGGGTGGAGAAGCAGATGGGTGCCTCTCCTGTGTGCCCTGGCTGGGAATCGAACCCGGGACTTCCGCATGCCAGGCCGACGCTCCACCACTGAGCCAACCGGCTAGGGCCAAGTTAGTCTTCTTACTCTGTTCAAATGCCATTTCTTTAAGGGAGTGTAAAATTAAAATATACTTTAAGGCTTTTTGAATCCCACATCACTTACCATAGTGCCATAGGTGTGGTAGGCATAGGCACTTTGAATATTAGAAGAACTAAATATAACCACTTTAGGAAGGTTGCCTGTAGAAACACTGTCTAGGGGCAGTGTGCCTCGAGACTAAACTATGATGTACATGCTGATGGGCACTCTGTCTTCAACTTAGACCTCTCCCCTGAGTTTCAGATCCATCCTACAACCAATTCCAGGACAGTTTCATTTGATGTTCCACTTATACTCTATGCCAAATATTTTCTGGGCAGGATTTCTTATCTATGCCCTCAGACCTGCCTTTCCATCCCGTCCCCTATGTTAACAAACAGCAGGCATCATTGTCTTGCCATCATTCAGGCCAGGTCCCTGGGCAACAATTTCAAATACTGTTTCCTTTCCTTTTCTTTTTTTTTTTTTTTAATTTTATTTATTCATTTTAGAGAGAAGAGAGAAAGGGAGAGAGAGAGACAGAGAGGGAGAGAGAGAGGAGAGAGAGACAGAGAGAGAAGGTGGGGAGGAGCTGGAAGCATTAACTCCCATATGTGCCTTGACCAGGCAAGCCCAGGGTTTCGAACCGGCGACCTCAGCATTTCCAGGTCGACACTTTATCCACTGCGCCACCACAGATCAGGCTCCTTTTCTTGTTATATCCAATCAGTAAGCAGGTACATTCACTCAAGTGGCACCTACCTCACCTGTTCGCTTTTCTCTATTCCCTCTACTGTGGACATTTCGGGTCTGTGTTATTTCTCACGTGGACTGTGGCACTGATTTCCTTTGTACGACTGCAGACTGGTTTTGGTGCAGTAAGCCCATCACGTTTTTTTTGAGTTGTTTTTTAGCTTTATCAACAGTTCTCTTCATTTCAACTTTAGGAATGATGCAGCTGCATATGTGTGCAGGCGTAAGTTACTGGCATGGGTAGGTTGTTTTGAGTGACAGTACCTTGATTTAGTCTTGAAGCAAATTGGTTTTGAATCTGTTTTGTTTACTTGTGATTAGTTTTGCCAGGAGGTGCATTTTCAGGCAGTCTTATCATCACCTATTAAACAAATAACCATATCATATGTCAATTATTGTTGTTGTTACTTAATTAGGAAGTAGAGCACAATTTGGTTGAAGTTGGAAAGTGATACCTGGGTTGGGATTACCCAGGCCCTGTCACTAGCAACCTGATGAACTTGGACAAGTTCCTTAATCTCTCTGTGTTTCAGTCTCCTTATCTGTAATATATGGATGATAATAATATTTACCTCTGAATGTTGTTGTAAGGACTGAGACAGTAAATGTAAAGTGCTTAGAATGGTGTCTCGCTTAAAGTAAATATGTGGTGTTAGCGATTATCTTTACTATTTATTCAATGTGAATTTGAGGTTTTAAAGGATCTAAATGATGTGCAATTCCAACTAATTAGGAGAAAAAATTGATAATCTGGGAATATATAGAGACTTCAGTTTCTATATTGATTAATTTTTCTTCACATATACAATAAACATAAATATCATATAGAATAACCTCTTAATATTTACATACCTTACTATATATAACTTCAGAAAAATGTACAAAATTGAATTGTCCTGATAATTGTTAATAAAAAATAGTTTGTTCCACAAGTCGTAAAGAAGCGGTGATATTTCAATAGCTCTTGTGGATGTTTATTGGAACTAATGATATTTTTATTCTTGTACCTTTTTTTTAAAAAGGAAGAAGTAGGTAATTACACTCTGTCACATTTCCTGAGTTCTTAAATTGAATAAAGTTGGGCGGTGATTTCAAGGGAAAAAAAAGTATCAAGGCCAGATAATTTTTATTAGCTATAGAAATAGAAGTAGGCTGTAGAATGGTCTTTCTTTTGTTCTTGTCTTTTAGCCTAATTAGTCTTTTAGACTAACTTAACATTTATAGTGTCTTATCTTAATTTTTCTCCTCTAAAGGAAAGGTGAATATTAATGACTCATTCTTTAATCATCAAGATACATCAGAAGGTGACATGTTCTGGTATGAAAATATGGGAAATGAGACACATTTATTGTGCTTGATGGCTATAGAAGAATACTGCTTCCAGAGAACTCGGCAATTATGAGCACCTACTGCTCAGCACTCTCCCTACTGAACCCTAGTAGGAGCTCAGTGCGTATTCACTGAGTAAAGAAAAAACTTATTCTCTAACAACAGGTTGACCTGTTTCAGGAGGCCTTGCCATGCCCTGAGTGAAATCTCTCTAAAGAGTGTCAACCTCTTTTTGCTTTCCTTCCAAGCCTTGTTCCTAAGATCTCTGAGACTCAGATAATCAACCACCATTCAAGAAATTTTTGTCAACAAAGGGACACATAAAAACAAGACTAAGAGATATGGACAAGAGTGTGGTGGTTACGGGGTGCGGGGTGAGGGAAGGAGGAGGGGGAGGGGCACAAAGAAAACTAGATAGAAGGTGACGGAGGACAATCTGACTTTGGGTGATGGGTATGCAACATAATTGAATGACAAGATAACCTAAACATGTTTTCTTTGAATATATGTACCCTGATTTATTGTGTTACCCCATTAAAATTAATAAACATTTATTATTAAAAAAAAGAATTTCACATTGCTCATATTCTACATACGGTCTTCAAAGTTAATGACTGATAAATATGTTTTTCTATTTATGTTTATAGTACAAATAATATTTTTATATTATAAGATCAATGGCAGAATTCATCTTTAAATAAGAATAGACTATGGTTAAGAAAGTACCCTAATAGCCATTCTCATTGTCCAGTGGGCTTGGCAAGATTGGATAACTGAGAACCAGAGGGAGCGGTATTGCTTAGTATGTGAATGGGAGAACTTTCAAGTTTCTGAAAGAAGACCAAAGAGAGGGAGATAGACTCTTGAGGAAAAGGAATATATGAAGAAGACTTAGATGAGCACTTTCCATTAAAAATCTGTGAAATATATATAATAAAATTATATATAATAGATATAATATATAATATAATAAAATTATATATATGTAATTTTCTAGTAACTAGGTTAAATAAGGAAACAAGGCCAACAAATTTTAGTAACACATACCCTAACCTGGACTAGCTAAATTTCAAACACTCAGTGGCCACAGGTGGCTAGCAGATGCTCTACTGGGCAGTACAGATGCAGTGGGAGGACCCCAGCACCATGGCCAGAGTCTACAGTGCTGGGAAGAGAGAGATTGTTAACGATCTGAATGGTGGGAATGGATGAGGTTTTATAAATTAAAAGTTTTAGTTAATTTTCTGTATTTTGCCAACATATAACCTCCTCTCTATTATTTGTTTATCTTCAATAAAATCATGGTTTTGCATGTAAGATATTTTCAGTGAAGCTCCTTTGTATCTGTATTGGCAGGAAGTATTCTTTCTTTCTTTCTTTCTTTTTTTTTTCTTCTGAAGCTAGAAACGGGGAGAGACAGTCAGACAGACTCCCACATGCGACCGACCGGGATCCACCCGGCACGCCCACCAGGGGGCGATGCTCTGCCCACCATGGGGGGGTGCTCTGCCCACCAGGGGGCGATGCTCTGCCCCTCTGGGGCGTCGCGACCAGAGCCACTCTAGCGCCTGGGGTAGAGGCCAAGGAGCCATCCCCAGCGCCTGGGCCATCTTTGCTCCAATGGAGCCTCGGCTGGGGGAGGGGAAGAGAGAGACAGAGAGGAAGGAGAGGGGGAGGGGTGGAGAAGCAGATGGGCGCTTCTCCTGTGTGCCCTGGCCGGGAATCGAGCCCGGGACTCCTGCACGCCAGGCTGACGCTCTACCACTGAGCCAACCGGCCAGGGCCAAGTATTATTTCTTAAGTGTTTGCTGAAGCCAGGCATGTTATGTCTTTTTCTCATTTCCAGCAGCCTAGTAGAGCCAAGTCTAATTCACTCTAACAGCCTTAACATCTCCTGTATCTGTCTCCTCCTCTCTATCCCCCCTTTGCTTTTGTCTCAGTGGACACTTTAAGTAAAATGCTGTTCTATAGTCAGGCCGCAAAAAGCAGAGGAAATAAGACGACCATCACAAGCCAGATGTGATGGGAAACTGCACAAAGAACAACTCAGGGAAGGCTTGGAGACGTGGCTGGGTGACAGAGCGCATCAAAATTTTTATTCAAGTATTAAAAAAATCTATAAAACTTAGGATCACTCAAGCAATTAGTGTTTTCATGAGAAGGCATAGATATGAGGTGGGAAAAATTGTGGAGAATGAATTAATGTAGCAATATTGCACCTGGAGAAAATAATTTGGTGACAAAGCCTGGTCTGACCTACTCGGATACAAACCTGGCATAAGTTGACATAGCCTATTTATAGTCTTTATTTTCATATGTATACATATGTATTTGATAATGTAGTTGATAAAGGGCTGCTAGCCCAAACCCCACTATTGGTGTTTTATAATATAAGGTATTTGCACTCTATTACTTTCTGAAATCCAAAATAGTCATAATTCCAAATTCCAGTAAGGGACTGTGGAACTGAATTTAGAGGTGGGTGGGGTTCGGAGTAGGATGAATAGGAAAAGCTTTTGTAGCACACTTCAAATCAGCCTAGAGGTTAATGCCTGACTTGTCTGTGTTTAAAGTGATCTCTGCTGATAGACAAACCTCTTCTCTCCCATTAATTGAGCGAGTACTCTTTTTCTCCTTTCCTTAGTCGTTTCCATTTCTTCATTGTTTGTTTTCTTCTTCCTGGAGTTCTGTAGGGTTGTGAATAGGTTACCACATAAAGTTCTAGCATTGCTGAGCATTTGGGAGAAACTGTTGAGTCTCAAGTTGAGGGGTACTTTTAATTAGAAGTTCCCCTCAGAGTTTTTTTAGACAGAGAAGAGATTTTTTTCATTTAGGCTGATCATGCTTAATTAAGCTTGCTCTTGAAGGCACAAAGAAGGTAGAATGTGGGTGGTAAATATGTGCTCAAAGTTATGCATCCTGCACCATTTTATTTATAGCACAGTGATTCTAATCTTATTGGGGAGGTAAGCTGCTCATGTCATATGCTATTCAGTCTACTACCTATATCTAGAGATTCTTTTATCTAAAAGAGTTAATGGTACTCTAGATGGAGCTAATTTAGACTAAGAGAATAACTTACTTGACCAGAAGAAAATATATTTCTTCTGTGTGTTCAGAGGCATCCACAGTGCTTTTGTATCTCTCCTAATATAATGTCTGAGTCAAACACAAAAATGCATATCAATAGTTATAGAAAGAAGTTTGCTCTTTCTCAAAAGGAAAGTCCTGCATGGCCCACTGTCATTGTTCTACATAAATCTCTTCATAACAATTTCTTTTCTGTTTATCTTACCAAGCCAAACTTCTTTCAAGAATTATCTCTCCTCTATGTCATATTCATTTCGAAAATGCTTCTCTTTCAGTGCAGCTATGACAGAATAATGTGTTCCTTGCTGAACAGAATGTAGAGTAATTTCTTGTCCAATAAAAATGAAAAAATGAAGCTGTTCAAAAGAAGCTTCTAAATTGCCCTGCAAAAAAAAGAAATCCATAAAGATACCGCAGCAAACTGGAAGATCAGAAGGTAACATTCAGGACTCATCCATTTGCATTTATCTTTCATCACATGTGATGTGCCAGTCATTGACATTTGGCTGTTACTAAGGCAGCAAATACTACAAATACTGAAGAAAAGACTGGCAGCCTTATGGTAGATAAAAGAAAACTCAAATGTAAGTCTTAAGTTCACAGACACCCATTGTGACTGATTTTTGGTCATAGGCCATGTAGAGTGGTCATTATTCACATTGATTGAATCATGGATGAGCATTAAAGGGTAAAGGCCCTTGCCCCAAGAAAATGTATGTATGCACAATTTCATATAATTTTAAAAAGTGTGTGGATCCTCTGAAAGCCCTGTTTGTATCCCAGGATCAGTAGAATGAGAAAATTATAGAAAGTAGTATAAATGGATCCTTTTTATATTTTTACTGTTAAAAGCTGCTTCTGAAAAATTATGCTTTCTTGTAGTTGTATTTTTTAAAAGTAACAAGGGGAAAAAAGACAAAATAATGTTCAGTTATTTAATTCTGGAATTGTACAGGGCTGAAATAATAGATGGTAGAAATTGCAATAACATTAATTTTAAAATTCCGGTGAGACAGGTTAGAACAAAACAAACCATCTTGAGATTTCTCTAAGGTCTAAAATGTGAGTTTATCTGGAAATATTAAAAAAAAATTCTATAAAAAAAATCTGTGGGAGTAGGGCCATCTCATTTGTACTTGAATCAGTATTGCTACTCCAGAGCATGGACTTGTACATTTAGATAGTCACTGCCTCTTTTAGATGGACTTCTTGGGAATTGTAAATGCTTCATAGTGGAGGGAATAATGGGGGCCAGAGCAGGGGAAGCAGCTAACTAGTTACTAATATCACTATGAATGGCTCTTCATAAGACATGTAAAAGTTTCCATTAACCCAGAGAGCCTCATGTTATCTGTGCCTTATAGAATCTAACAATAATACAAAAACATCAACTTTCTGGTGCCTTGCAATTCACTTTATAGACATTTTCTCAGATACTGTCATATTTAATTCTCTTTATAACCATCTACGGAAGTTATTACCATTCTTATTTTTTGAATGAGAAAATTCAGGTCAGGGAGGACAAATAACTTGCCCTAACCACCCCAAATCCCATTTGTGATAAATCTGGTTCTTTAATCAAGGTTTCTGATTTTTCTCCTTTTTACTCAATCAAGAACTAGACAGCTCATGCCAGAGTCACCCGGCACTCCACAGTCTTGATCCAGCTATGATTATCAGTGAATTTGTAAAACCACACCGGCTTCATCTAGGGTAGGAAGGACTGAGGTCACCTGAGAGGACCACTGACAGCTGGAGTGTGGGAAGGAGTAGTGGCTCCTGGGGGTTAGCGGTTTGGTAGCAAAGGAATGTAGAAAATAGATCTCCTTACTTTGCAGTTCCGTCAGAGCCTAATCTAACACAGTGTGATTTGATGTAGAAGGGAAAGAGTTCCTTAGGAATGAGGGGGGGGGGGGGGGGCGGATAAGCAGAGGCCCAATCAACTCTGTGCTTCATTCTTTACTAAGAAAGATGCTAAGAAGATTGTTGTCCTCCAAATTCCAACTTGACGCCGAAAGGTTGGAGGTACTAAAACAAATAGTGACAAAGGCACAGTATGTTCTAAACCTAATGACAAAGTTGATGCACATAAAGAACTGGAGCTGTAGGGCTCTCATCCAAGAGACCTGAGAGGACTCAAGAGTAAAATAGTCTGTGGGTCTAAGTCAATTCATAGCCACAGATGACCCTGGAATTTGAGGACAGGTAACAAATCCAATCCCCTGCTACAAAAAACTGACATTTGTTATCAATCTGTATTCATTTTTACTTAAAAAATAATTCACAAATGTTCATAGAATAACAAGTGTGAGATCTAATGAGATTATTATGGTTTTAAGTTTTCAATTGTTTTGATTAGCTTTTTTTAATTTTAAAAATTTTATTTAGAAAATTAAATTTAACAGGGTGATATTGATAAAAAAGTATACATAGGTTACAGGTAAACATTTCTATAGCATTTGAACTGTTGATTATGTTATACACCTATCACTCAAAGTCAAATCATTTTCTGTCACCTTATATTTATCCCTCTTTATACCCTTTCCCCACCCCCTCTCCCTCCTCATCTTCTATGTTCCTTTCCCCCTGGTAACCACTTTACTTTTATCTATGTCCATGAATCTCAGTTTTATATCTCACCTATGTGTGAAATCATACAATTCTTAGATTTTTCTGAATAACTTATTTCACTCAGTATAATGTTCTTTTTTTTTTTAAACAGAGACAGAGTGAGAGTCAGAGAGAGGGATAGATAGGGACAGATAGACAGGAACGGAGTGAGATGAGAAGCATCAATCATCAGTTTTTTGTTGTGACACCTTAGCTGTTCATTGATTGCTTTCTCATATGTGCCTTGACCGTGGGGCTACAGCAGACTGAGTAACCCCTTGCTCAACCTTGGGTCCAAGCTGGTGAGCTTTGCTCAAACCAGATGAGCTTATGCTCAGGCTAGCAACCTCGAGGTCTCAAACCTGGGTTCTCTGCATCCCAGTCCGACACTATCCACTACGCCACCACCTGGTCAGGCCAGTATAATGTTCTTAAGGTCCATTCATGTTGTAAATGGCAATGTCATCATTTCTTATGGCTCAGTAGTATTCCATAGTATATATGTATCACATCTTCTTTATCCAGTCCTCTATTGAAGGACACTTTGGCTGTTTCCATGTCTTGGCCACTGTGAATAATGCTGTGATGAACATGGGGTGCATATGTCTTTATGTACCAATGTTTTCGAGTTTTGGGGTAGATACTCAGTAGAGGGATTGTTGGGTCATATCATAGGTCTATTACTTTTTTTGAGGAACCACCATACTTTCTTTCATAATGGTTGTACTAATTTACATTCCCACCAACAGTGGATGAGGGTTCCTTTTTCTCCACAGCTTCTCTAACACTTGCTATTACCTGTCTTGTTGATAATAGCTAACCTAACAGGTGTGAGGTGGTGTCTCATAGTAGTTTTGATTTGCATTTCTCAAATAACTAGTGAAGATTCTCATCTTTTCATATATCTGTTGGCCATTTTTATGTCCTCTTGGGAGAAGTGTCTGTTCACGTCCTCTCCCCATTTTTTAATTGGATTGTTTGCTTGTTTGTTGCTGAGCTTTGTGAGTTCTTTATATACAATTTTGGATATTAACCCTTTATTGGAGCTGTTGTTTGCAAATATCTCCCATTTAGTTGGCTGCCTATTTGTTTTGTTGTCAGGTTTTTTTTGCGTTGCAGAAGCTTTTTATTTTAATATAGTCCCATTCGTTTATTTTTGCCTTTACTTCCCTTGCCTTTGGGGTTAAATTCATAAATTGTCTTCTAGGGTTAAGGTCCATGAGTTTAGTACCTATGTTTTCTTCTATGTAATTTACTGCTTCAGGTCTTATATTTAGGTCTTTGGTCCATTTGGAATTGATTTTTGTGCAGAGGGATAAATTGTAGTCAAGTTTCATTCTTTTGCATGTGACTAATTTTCCCAGCAGCATTTATTGAAGAGGCTTTTTTTTCTCATTGTGTGTTTTTGACTCCTTTGTCAATGATTCTTTGTCCATATATATGTGGTTTTATTTCTGGGCTCTCGATTCTGTTCCATTGGTCTGTGTGTCTGTTTTTCTGCCAATACCATGTTGTTTTGATTATTGTGGCTCTATAGTATAATTTAAAGTCGGGTAGTGTGATACCTCCAGCTTCATTCTTTTTCCTCAGGATTGTTTTGGCTATTCAGGGTTCTTTATGGTTTCATACAAACCTGGTAATTTTTTGTTTTATTTCTTTAAAAATTACATTGGAATTTTGATGGGTATTGCATTAAGTTTGTATGTTGTTTTGAGTAATGTGGCCATTTTAACTATGTTCATTCTTTCAATCCATGATCATGGAATGTTTTTCCATTTCATTATATCTTTTTCAATTTTTTCAATAAGGTTTTGTAGCTCCTTCACATCCTTTGTTAAGTTTATTCGTAGGTATTTTATTTTTTTGTTGTTGTAATTGTAAAAGAAATTGTTTTTTGAGTCCAGTTTCTGAAGTTTCATTGTTGGTGTATAGGAAAGCAATAGACTTTTGTATATTGATTTTTTTTCTGTGACTTGACTGTATTGGTTAATTGTTTCTAATAGTTTTTTGGTTGGGTCTTTGGGGTTTTCCATATACAGTAACATGTCTTCTGCAAAAAGTGATACCTTTACTTCTTTTTTACTGATACAAATGCCTTTTATTTCATTTTCTTGCCTGGTTATTCTGGCTAAGACTTCCAGAACTATGTTGAATAAGAAAGGAGAGAGTGGGCGATCTTGTCTTGTTCCTGATTTTAGAGAAAAAGCCTTCAGTTTTTCACCATTTAGTATGATATTAGCTGATGGTTTGTCATATATGGCTTTATTATGTTGAAGTACTTTCCTTTTATTTCGATTTTATGAGTGTTTTAAACATAAAGGAATGTTGTATCTTATTGAATGCCTTTTCTGCATATTGATAGGATCATATGATTTTTTTTCTTTGTTTCGTTGATGTGGTACATTATGTTGATCAATTCTGTATGTTGAACCATCGTTGTGCTCCTAGAATGAATCCCACTTCATTGTGATGCATTATTTTTTTAAAATGTGTTTTTGTATTCAATTTGCTAGTATTTTGTTTAAGATTTTTGCATCTTTATTCATTAGAAATGTTGGTCTATAGTTTTCTTGTTTTGTATTGTCCTTGCCAGGTTTTGGTACCAGGGTTATGTTGGCCTCATAAAATGTGTTAGGGAGTATTACTTCTTCTTCTGTTTTTTGAAAGACTTTGGAAAGGACAGGTACCAAATCTTCTTTGAATATTTGGTAGAATTCACTAGTGTAGCCATCTGGTCCTGGACTTTTGTTTTGGGGGAGGTTTTTGATAGTTGTTTCTATTTCTTCCCTGTTTATAGGCCTATTTAGGTTTTCTACTTCTTTATAACTCAGTCTAAGAAGACTGTATATTTCTAGGAGTTTATTCATTGTCTCTACATTGTTAAATTTGATGGCATATAATCTCTCATAATACTCTACTATGATCCTTTGTATATCGATTATGTCTGTGATACTTTCTCCTCTTTCATTTCAGATTTTGTTTATATGAATCCATCCTCTTTTTTCCTTAGTGAATGTAGCCAGTGATTTGTTGATTTTATTGATCTTTTTAAAGAACCAGCTCTTTGTTATATTAATTTTTTCTATAGTTTTTTGTTCTCTATTTCATTTAGTTCTGCTATAATTTTTACTATTTCCTTTCTTCTGCTGACTTTGGGTTGCCTCTGTTTTTCTTTTTCTAGTTCCTTAAGATGTGATCTTAGGTTATCTACTTGGGATCTCTCTTGTTTCTTAATATAAGCCTGTAAGGATATAGACTTCCCTCTTATTATTTATTTCACTGCATTCCAGAAATTTTGATATGTCATGCTGTCATTTTTATTTGTCTGTATATATCTTTTGATCTCTGCTATTATTTCTTCTTTGACACACTCATGTTTTAGAAGTATGTTAATTTCCACCTTTTTTGGGTTTCTTTACTTCCTTTTTGTAGTTGAATTCTAATTTCAGAGCCTTATAGTCAGAAAATATGCTTGGTATAATTTTAATCTTCCTGAATTTGTTGGTGTTAGTTTTGTGGTTCAGCATAAGGTATATTTTTGAGAATGTTTCATGCACACTAAAGGAGAATGTATAATCTGATGTTCTGGGATGAGATGTCTTGTAGATGTGTATTATGTTCATTTGGTCCAGTGTGTCATTTAAAACTGATCTTTTTTTCATTGATTTATCTAAAGCTACCAATGGTTTGTTGAAATCTCCAAGTATGATTGTGCTTTTGTCTGCTTCTATTTTTAGATCAGTTAGTAGATGTCTTATATATATATTTTGGTGCTCCCTGGTTTCATGCATATATGTATATTAAGAAGTACTATGTCTTTTTGATACAATGTCCTCTTTATCATTATGAAATATTCATCTTTGTTTTTATTTACCTTTGTTGTCTTAAAGTGAGCATTGTCAGATATGAGTATAGCTACACCTGCTATTTTTTTAATATTATTTTGAAGAATCATTTTTCAACCTTTTACTTTGTGTCTACTTTTGTCTTTGCAGTTTAGATGTGTCTCTTGAAGGCAGCATATGGTTGGATTTTGCTTTTTTTTTTTTTTCTGAAGCTGGAAACGGAGAGAGACAGTCAGACAGACTCCCGCATGCGCCCAACCAGGATCCACCCGGCATGCCCACCAGGGGGCGACGCTCTGCCCACCAGGGGGCGATGCTCTGCTCCCCCGGGGCATCACTCTGTTGCGACCAGAGCCACTCCAGCGCCTGTGGCAGAGGCCAAGGAGCCATGCCCAGCGCCTGGGCCATCTTTGCTCCAATGGAGCCTCGGCTGCGGGAGGGGAAGAGAGAGACAGAGAGGAAAGAGAGGGGGAGGGGTGGAGAAGCAGATGGGTGCTTCTCCTGTGTGCCCTGGCTGGGAATCGAACCTGGGACTTCTGCACGCCAGGCCGATGCTTTACCCCTGAGCCAACCGGCCAGGGCCGGGTTTTGCTTTTTTTATCCAATCTGCTACTCTGTGCTTCTTTATTGGTGAGTTCAATTTGTTTACATTTACGGTAATTATTGACACTTCAGGATTTTCTATAACCATTTTATGTTTTGTTTCCTGGTAGCTTTCTGTCTTGTTTGGGTCTTTTCTTTTGAGTTTCTGTCAGTTGTTTTTATTTGGTGGTATTCCATACTTCTTTCCCCTGTTTCTTCTTCTTTTTTTTAAAGCTGTATATTTCAGTAGTGGCTTTCTTTTTTGTGGATGGTTACAATTAGGTTATTAAGAGAAAAATGTTCATATGTACAAGAAGAGTGCTTTGTCTTTTTTTTGTGGGTATGACAGAGATAGGGAGAGAGAGAGAGAGAGGGATAGATAGAAACAGACAGGAATGGAGAGAGATAAAAAGCATTAGTTCTTCATTGCAGCTCTTCAGTTATTCATTGATTGCTTTCTCATATGTGCCTTGACTAGGGGGCTCCAGCAGAGTGAGTGACCCCTTGCTCAAGCCAGTGACCTTGGGTTTCAAGCCAGCAATCATGGGGTCATGTCTATGTTCCCACATTTAAGTCAACAATCAACTCAACTGAATGAGGTTGTGCTCAAACCAGTGATCTTGGGGTTTTGAACCTGGGTCCTCTGCATCTTAGTCTGATGCTCTATCCACTGCACTACCACCTGGTCAGGAGTCCTTTGTTTTATGATGGAATCTGCACTCTGTCCTCTTTTGCTACTGTAGTACTTTATCCTCTCTCCTTTTATGTTATTGTTGTCACAGACTATCCTTGTTTTTATGTGACCTTATTGGAGCTTTTATTGTAATTTTGATATGTTTTGTTCTTTGTGTCTGGTCAAATAACCCCCTTGAGAATTCCTCCAGTGGGGGTTTTCTGGTGATAATTCTCTCAGCTTCTGTATGTCTGTAAAGTTTGTATTTCTACTTCATATTTGAAGAATAACTTTGATGGATATAGTATTCCTGGCTAGTAATTCCTCTCTTTCAATACATTGAATGTTTAGATCCACTCTTTTTTTTATGATGGTTTTTATTTATTATTATTATAATTATTTTTTATTTTTCTGAAGTTGGAAACAGGGAAGCAGTCAGACAGACTCCCGCATGCGCCCGACCGGGATCCACCCGGCATGCCCACCAGGGGGCAATGCTCTGCCCATCTGGGGCATTGCTCTGTTGCAACCAGAGCTATTCTAGCGCCTGAGGCAGAGGTCATGCAGCCATCCTCAGGGCCCGGGGCAACCTTGCTCCAATGGAGCCCTGGCTGCAGGAGGGGAAGAGACAGAGAGAAAGGAGAGGGGGAGGGGTGGAGAAGCAGATGGGTGCCTCTCCTGTGTGCCCTGGCCAGGAATCAACCCTGGGACTCCTGCATGCCAGGTTGACGCTCTACCACTGAGCCAACCGGCCAGGGCCTAGGTCCACTCTTCTCTGGCCTATAGAGTTTCTGCTGAGAAGTCTGATGATAACCTAATGGGCTTTCCTTTATAGGTTATGTTCTTCTTTTCCTTAGCTGCCTTAAGGATTCTTTCTTTGTCACTGATTTTTGAAAATTTTATTATGATGTGCCTTAGAGTAGGTTGTTTGGTTTAAGGTAACTTGGCATTCTGTTTCCTTCTTGAATTTGAGGCTCTAACTCTTTTATTAGGCTTGAGAAATTCTCATTTACTAATTGCTTGAATAGGCTCTTCATTCCCTTATCCCTCTCTTCTTCTTTTGATATGCCCATTATTTTTATATTGCTCTTTCTGATGGAGTCAGACAATTCTTACAGAGCTCTCTGTTTTTTTTTTTTATTATTATTAATTTTAATGGGGTGACATTGATAAATCAGGGTACATATGTTCAGAGAAAACATCTCCAGATTATTTTGACATTTGATTATGCTGCATTCTCAGCACCCAAAGTCCAATTGTCTTCCGTCACCTTCTAATTGGTTTTCTTTGTGCTCCTCCCCTCCCCCAACCCCCTTCCTCTCACCCCCCCATAACCACTACACTA
Source organism: Saccopteryx bilineata (assembly GCF_036850765.1). Taxonomy (NCBI): domain Eukaryota; kingdom Metazoa; phylum Chordata; class Mammalia; order Chiroptera; family Emballonuridae; genus Saccopteryx; species Saccopteryx bilineata. The sequence goes on along the minus strand of NC_089491.1, from coordinate 108,223,125 downwards.
CTGTCCATGTCTCTGTGTCTCATTTTTATGACCCACCTATGTATAGAATCATATAGTTCTTAGTTTTTTCTGATTTACTTATTTTGCTCAGTATAATGTTATCAAGGTCCATCCATGTTGTAAATGATCTGATGTCATCATTTCTTATGGCTGAGTAGTATTCCATAGAATATATGTACCAAAGCTTTTTAATATACTCATCCACTGACGGACACTTGGGCTGTTTCCAGATTTTCGCTATTGTAAACAATACTGCCATAAACATGGAGGTGCATTTCTCCTTTTGAAACAGTGCTATGGTGTTCTTGGGGTATATTCCTAACAGTGGGATAGATGGGTCAAAAGGCAGTTCAATTTATAATTTTTTGAGGACTCTCCATACTGTTTTCCGCAGTGGCTGCACCAGTCTGCATTCCCACCAGCAGTGCAGGAGGGTTCCCTTTTCTCCACATCCTCGCCAGCACTTATTCTGTGTTGTTTTGTTGATGAGTGCCATTCTGACTGGTGTGAGGTGATATCTCGTTGTGGTTTTAATTTGCATTTTCTAATGATTAGTGATGTTTAGCACTTTTTCATATGCCTAATGGCCATCTGTATGTCCTTTTTGGAGAAGTGTCTATTCATATCTTTTGCCCATTTTTTGATTAGATTGTTTGTCTTCCTGGTATTGAGTTTTACAAGTTCTTTATAAATTTTTGTTATTAACCCCTTATCAGACGTATTGTCAACCATGTTCTCCCATTGTGTAGTTTGTCTTTTTATTCTGTTCTTATTGTCTTTAGCTGTGCAAAAGCTTTTTAGTTTGATATAGTCCCATTTGTTTATCCTGTCTTTTATTTCACTTGCCCGTGAAGATAAAGTGGCAAATATATTGCTGCGAGAGATGTCAGAGTGCTTGCTGCCTATGTTTTCTTCTAAGATGCTTATGGTTTCATGGCTTACATTTAAGTCTTTTATCCATTTTGAGTTTATTTTTGTGAATGGTGTAAGTTGGTGGTCTAGTTTCATTTTTTTGCAGGTAGCTGTCCAATTTTCCCAACACCATTTGTTGACAAGGCTGTCTTTACTCCATTGTAGGCTCTTACCTCCTTTGTCAAATACCAGTTGTCCATAAAGGTGCGGGTTTATTTCTGGGTTCTCTGTTCTGTTCCATTGATCTATATGTCTGTTCTTATGCCAGTACCAAGTTGTTTTGAGTACAATAACCTTGTAGTATAACTTGATATCAGGAAGTGTGATACCTCCTACTTTATTCTTCCTTTTCAAGATTGCTCTGGCTATTTGTGTTCTTTTTTGGTTTCATATAAATTTTTGGAATATGTGTTCTATATCTTTGAAGTATGTCATTGGTATTGCATTGAATTTATAAATTGCTTTGGATAATATGGACATTTTAATTATGTTTATTCTTCCTAGCCATGAGCACGGTATATGCCTCCACTTGTTTGTGTCTTCCTTGATTTCTTTTATCAATGTTTTATAATTTTTCGAGTATAAGTCTTTAACCTCCTTGGTTAAATTACTCCTAGGTACTTTATTTTTTTTGTTGCAATAGTGAAGGGCATTGTTTCCTTAATTTCTCTTTCTGACAGTTCATTGTTCGTGTATAAAAATGCCTCTGACTTCTGAGTATTAATTTTATATCCTGCCACCTTGCTGAATTCGTTTATTAGGTCCAGCAGTTTTTTGACTAAGACTTTAGGGTTTTTTATATACAGTATCATATCATTTGCAAATAATGATTGTTTTACTTCTTCTTTTCCAATTTGGATGCCTTTTATTTCTTCTTCTTGTCTGATTGCTGTGGCTAGGACTTCCAGAACTATGTTGAATAAGAGTGGTGAAAGGGGGCACCCCTGCCTTGTTCCTGATTTTAGGGGAATTGCTTTTAATTTTTGTCTATTACTTAACAATGTTGGCTGTGGGTTTGTCATAGATGGCCTTAATCAGGTTGAGGTATGTTCCCTGTATTCCCACTTTGCTAAGAGTTTTGATCATAAATGGTTGCTGGATTTTATCAAATGCTTTTTCTGCATCTATTGAAATTATCATGTGGTTTTTCTCCTTTTTTTTTTTTATGCGGTAAATCACATTAATTGATTTACAAATGTTATACCATCCTTGCCTCCCCAGAATAAATCCCACTTGATCATGATATATGATTTTTTTATATATTGCTGGATCTAGTTTCCTAATATATATTTTGTTGAGGATTTTAGCATCTAAATTTATCAGGGATATTGGCTTATATTTTTCTTTCTATGTTGTCTTTGCTTGGTTTTGGAATCAGAATTATGCTTGCCTCATAAAAGAAACTTGGAAGTGTTACTTCCTTCTTAATTTTTTTGAAATAGCTTGAGTGGATAGGAATTAGTTCTTTGAATGTCTGGTAGAATTCACCAGTGAAGCCATAGCGTTCAGGAGTTTTGTTTTTGGGAGCTTTTTGATAACTGTTTCAATCTCTTTTGTTGTAAACGGTCTGTTTAGGTTTTCTAATTCTTCCAGATTGATTTTTGGTAGATGATATGTTTCAAGAAATTTGTCCATTTCACCTAGGTTGTTTAATTTTTTGGCATACAGTTCTTCATAGTATTTTCTTACAATATTTTGTATTTCTGTTGTGTTGGTTGTTATTTCTCACTTTCATTTCTAATTTTATTTGAATCCTCTCTCTTCTTTTCTTGGTGAGTCCTGTTAAAGGTTCATCGATCTTGTTTACCCTTTCAAAGAACCAGATCTTGGTTTCATAGATCCTCTGTATTGTTTCTTTAGCTTCTATGTCATTTATTTCTGCTTTGATTTTTATTATTTCCTTCCTTCTTTTACTTCTGGGCCTTACTTGCTGTTCTTTTTCTAGTTATTTTGGATGTAGGATTAGGTTGTTTATTTGAGCTTTTTCAAGCTTCTTAAGAAATGCCTGTGGTGCTATGAACTTCTCTCTCAGGACTGCTTTTGCTGTGTCCCATAAATTTTGAGTTGTTGTTTGCTCATTATCATTTGTTTCTAGGAATTTTTTTTATCTCTTCTTTGATTTCATTGTTAACCCATTCATTTTTTAATAACATACTATTTAGTTTCCATGTGTTTGAGTATTTTTCAGTTTTTCTGTTGTGGTTCATTTCTAGTTTCATGCCATTGTGATCAGAGAAAGTGCTTGATATGATTTCAATCATCTTAAATTTGTTGAGACTGCTTTTGTGCCCTAACATGTGGTCTATCCTAGAGAATGTACCATAAGCACTTGAAAAGAATGTATATTCTGCTTGGGATGAAGGGTTCTGAAGATATCTATTAAATCAAGTTGATCTAGTGTGTCCTTTAAGGCTGCTGTTTCTTTCTTAATTTTCTTTCTTGAGGATCTATCAACTTTAAATCCATCAAAGTTTGTTGTATATATTTAGGTGCTCCTATATTAGGTGCATAGATATTTATAACAGTTATATCTTCCTGTTGGGATTGCTCCCTTTATCATTATGTAATGACCTTCTCTATCTCTTACTATAGCCTTTGTTTTAAAGGCCAATTAGTCTGATATAAGTATTGCTACCCCAGCTTTTTTCATTTCCATTTGCATGAAATTTTTTTTTATCCTTTTATCTTTAGTCTGTGCATTTTTTGTTTTAAGGTGTGTCTCTTATAGACATTATATGTTTGGGTCCTGTTTTCTTATCCATGCTGCTACCCTATGTCTTTTGATCGAATCATTTAATCCATTTACATTTAAGGTTATTATTAATATGTAGTTGTTTATTGCCATTTTATTCTTTAAAACTATATTCCTCTTTTGCTATATTCTTTTTCCCCTTTGATCTGTTTATAAGAGGCCCCTTAGCATTTCTTGCAGTATGGTTTAGTTGTCATCAATTCTTTGAGTTTTTATTTTTTGTCTGAAAAGCTTTTTATTTTTCCTTCAATTTTAAACGATAGCCTTGCTGGATAAAGTAGTCTTGGTTGTAGGCTCTTGTTCTGCATTACTTTGAATATTTCTTGCCATTCCCTTCTGACCTCAAGTGTTTCTGTTGAGAAGTTGGATGCCATCCTTATGTGGCCTCCTTTGTAAGTGAAAGCCTTTTTTTTTCTCTACCAGCTTTTAATATTTTCTCTTTATCACTTAGCTTTGGTACTTTAATTATGATGTGTCTTGGTGTAAATTTCCTTGGGTTTCTCTTTAATGGAGTTCTCTGTGCTTCTTAAATGTGTGAGACGTTTTCCTGCCTTAATTGAGGGAAGGTTTCAGCTATGATATGTTTGAACAAAGTCTCTATTCCTTGTTCTTTCTCTTCTTCTTCAGGAACACCTATGATACAGATGTTATGTCTTTTTATGTTGTCACAGAGCTCTCTTAGAGTTTCCTCAGACTTTTTGAGTCTCTTTTCTTTTTTCTATTCTGCTTTTGTGCCATCATTTATCTTTTCCTCTAACTTGCTGATTCGATTCTCAGCTTCATCCATCCTGCTTTTAATTCCTTCCATTGTGTTCATTATTTCTGATATTGTATTTGTTATTTCTGACTGATTCTTTTTTATTATTTCAATGTCCTTTTTTATATTTGCTATCTATTTAGGTGTTCGTAATGACCATCTATTGTTGTTCTAAGATCTTTGAGCATCCTAACAATCATTATTTTAAACTATGCATCTGGTAATTTGGTTATATCTGACTCATCCAGTTCCTTTTCTGGGGATTTCTTTTGATTCATTTGTGTTGCATTTCTCTGCCTTCCCATTTTGTCTGTGTAAAAGAAGGTTTTGGCCACAGAGTCCACTGGGTGTGGTCTCTGTGTTCCCTAGGTGTGATCTGTCTGCAGGCCCACCACACCCTCTGCTGGTGCTGCCTAGGGCGTTTGGGTATGGGGGTTGCCAGTGCTAGCCCACTGGGGCTGTTGCTGTAGTTTCCGCCTCTCCTTCACAGGAGGGGCTGTGATCACGTGCTCAGGTGTACAAACCTCGGTAGCCTCGGCCTTTGCTCTGCACCTGTGGGTGGTGTTATGCACCCCGCTGGGCCACAGGCCCTGGCCCTGAGGGCAGGGTTGAGCACCTTTGCTCAGCTGCAGGTCTCTGCCTGAATCCAGGCTTTTGCCCCAACCTGCAGGAGGAGCCTGCTCCTGGGAAGACTACAAGCCTTGGCTCCATGGCTGGGCGGGGCTGTGTGCCCTCACTCAGTAATGGGACTCCACCTGTTCTGGGCTTTTGCCCCACCCCCGTGAGAAGAGCCAGCTCATGTATCAAGCTGCATGCCTTGGTTCCCACCAGTCGGGCGTGGCTGCACTCTTGCACCCTTGCTCAAGGGCGGGTCTCTGCCCCTTCCAGAGCTCCTGCCCTTCTCCCACAGGCTGGATTGCAGGCGGCCCGCAGCTGGGTTTGACCACTTTCACGTGTTCCCTCCACCCCACCCCAGCAAGACTGAGCTCACACCTGGGCCTCAGTTGTGGCCAGCCAGCTTCTGCCCTTGATGATGGACCATGCTTCCGTGTCCCACCGCTGCCTGCCCTCAGGTGAGCCCTCAGCTGTGTGGGTGGGAGCGCTGCAATTCGACCCTAACACTCAATACTGTAGTCCCGAAAGCTTCCTCCTTCTAAGCGACTCTGCTCTGAGTGCCGTGGGAGAGCTTATTTGGCTGGTGTCCTGTTTCCCTTTGCTGGTATTGTTATTTCCAGGGGAAATATTCACTTCAGATATGGGGAGTGACTCAACCCAGGGGTTAGGGTGGCTGTCCCTCAAAGTGTTTCTCCCTGTGCCTCCTAGATTACACTCTCTTCCTGCTGCTCTGTTTTTTTCCTCTCTCCCCATCCTGCAGAGCCCCAGGTGAGTGGTTGTGAGAGAGGTTTTCTGCACGGTCCCTTTAAGAAGGATCCTGGGTCTGAGAGATCAGTCTCTTTCTCACAAGCAGTATCTTGACTTGTTTCCAGATAAATACTATCCATATGCCTCTTCTAGGCTCTGGGGCTGCAGGCTGGGGCTTTGTTCCTGGGTCTCAGGACCCTACCCTTTCTGCTAAACTCACTTCCTGTCACATGAGTCTCTCTGGGCTGCCATTTGCTCTGGGGAGCTGGGCAGCCCTCTCTGCATTTGCGCTTTTCCTACCAGTCTCAGTGTGGCTTCTTCAGTGTTCCTTGGTTGAAGAATCCTCTTAGTTTAGTCCAAAGTTGGTTTTTCCAGATGATGGTTCTTAAAATTAAGTTGTAATCCACTTTGGTTCTGGGAGGTGGAAGTTGGTACGTTTGCCTACTCCATCGCCATCTTGTCCTCCTCCTTTTTTTTTTTTTTAAATTTATGAGTCTCTTTCCTCTTCTCTCTGTAGCATCTCTAGTTGCCTGTCTTCAATGTCACTGATTCTTTTCTCTACCTGGCTTGTTCTATTAGCTAAATTTGCTACCTCAGTTTTTAATTCATATATTGAGTTCTATTTTTAAAGTTTCAATCTCCTTCGTGAGGTGTTTGTTCTGTTTTCTGAGCTCTTTAAGTTGCCTGTTGGTGTCTTCTTGTATCTCACTGAGTATTTTCAGAGGTTCAGTTTTCAATTCTTTTTCATTTACCTCCAAGGTTTCCATGTGATTGAGATTTCTTTTCTGGAGATTCCTTATTTTCTTTTTGAACTAAGTCTATCTTGTATAGCTATGGTATTTGATTTCTTCTTCCTTGATAGCATTTGAGAGTAGTGTTAAGAAACCTAACATAATAACAACTAAAGAAATAGAAAATTAAAATAAAAAATACAATAAGAATATAAAAATTTTAAAAATTATGACAAGAAGTAAAACCACAGAAAAAAAAGATCAAAAATAAAAAAAAAAACAAAACACCCACAAAAATAAAATATAGAAATAAAAAAATAAAAGAGAAAAGAAGAAAAAAGAATATAAAGGAAAAAATTAAATAAAAAATAAAAAATAAAATTTGGTTTTGGGAGGTTTCTTCCAATAGGAATTGCTGTATTATAGGTTTTAGGTTTGTGAAGTCCCTGGGCCGTTCTCCACTGAGATGTTGCTGTCCCAATGATGTAGGTGGGCCCACAGTGGCATTGGTGGTTGGGGCAAGTTCTGAGGGCTTTATGATTTCAGCTTTATAGCTTTGTCTTTGGCTTTCCAGCTTCATGTCTTTAGTAATGGTGATCTCAGGGTTCAGGGTGCTCCTCTTCACTTCTCTGTAGACCTGGAGATCAGACAGAGAGCACCTCTGTTCTTCAGGGGAGAGAGTGGCTCTGAAGAGCTAGTTGTCGGCTTTGTCTCTGTACCATGAGGTGAGAGAGGCAGGATCTGGGAGACTGGGAGGCTGCACTTTAACTTTCTCTGTCTCTACCAAGTGTGGGCTGCAGGGAGACCTTGGAGACATTGCCATGACCCTGTGCTCTGGCTGCTCTGGTTTATCTCCCTCTCTGTCCTCTGTCTCATCATTCCTCCTGGCAGAAGAATACCCAGTCACTCCAGGTTTTCCTTAACTCTCCAGAGCCCACCATGAGCATGTTTTATTTTTCACCCCCCTTTTCAATCTGTCACACCTTTAGTCTATTCGGTGTGTGGATCTTTCAGGCATGCCTGTGAGTCCAGCTGGGGTTTCTTTGTGATGTTACAGTTGTTCAATTTGTTGCAATTTCAAGGGAAGAGATCAGGAGTATCTCTCACCCTGCCACTATTTTTTTTTAAATAATTTTATTTTTTTAATGGGGCGACATCAATAAATCAGGATACATATATTCAAAGATAACATGTCCAGGTTATCTTGTCATTCAATTATGTTGCATACCCATCACCCAAAGTCAGATTGTCCTCTGTCACCTTCTATCTAGTTTTCTTTGTGCCCCTCTCCCTTTTCCTTTCCCTCTCCTTCTCCCCCCACCCCCGTAACCACCACACTCTTATCAATGTCTCTTAATCTCACTTTTATGTCCCACCTATGTATGGAATAATGTAGTTCCTGCTTTTTTCTGATTTACTTATTTCATTTCATATAATGTTATCAAGATCCCAACATTTTGCTGTAAATGATCCGATTTCATAATTTCTTATGGCTGAGTAGTATTGCGTAGTGTATATGTGTCACATCTTCTTTATCCAGTCATCTATTGATGGGCTTTTTGGTTGTTTCCATGTCCGGGCCACTGTAAACAATGCTGCAATGAACATGGGGCTGCATGTGTCTTTACGTATCAATGTTTCTGAGTTTTTGGGGTATATACCCAGTAGAGGGATTGCTGGGTCATAAGGTAGTTCTATTTTCAGTTTTTTGAGGAACCACCATACTTTCTTCCATAATGGTTGTACTACTTTACATTCCCACCAACAGTGGATGAGGGTTCCTTTTTCTCCACAGCCTCTCCAACATTTGTTATTACCTGTCTTGTTGATAATAGCTAATCTAACAGGTGTGAGGTGGTATCTCATTGCAGTTTTGATTTGCAATTCTCTAATAACTAAAGAAGATGAGCATCTTTTCATATATCTGTTGGCCATTTGTATTTCTTCCTGGGAGAAGTGTCTGTTCATATCCTCTTCCCATTTTTTTATGGGATTGTTTGTTTGTTGTTGAGTTTTATGAGTTCTTTTTATATTTTGGATATTAGGCCCTTATCTGAGCTGTTGTTTGAAAATATCATTTCCCATTTAGTTGACTGTCTGTTTATTTTGTTATCAGTTTCTCTTGCTGAGCAAAAACTTCTTAGTCTGATGTAGCCCCATTCATTAATTTTTGCCTTCACTTCTCTTGCCTTTGGAGTCAAATTCATAAAATGCTCTTTAAAACCCAGGTCCATGAATTTAGTACCTATGTCTTCTTCTATGTAATTAATTGTTTCAGGTCTTATGTTTAGATCTTTGATCCATTTTGAGTTAATTTTAGTACAGGGAGACAAACTGTAGTCCAGTTTCATTCTTTTGCATTTGGATTTCCAGTTTTCCCAGCACCATTTATTAAAGAGGCTTTCTTATCTCCATTGTGTGTTGTTGGCCTCTTTATCAAAAATTATTTGACTATATATATGTGGTTTTATTTCTGGGTTTTCTATTCTGTTCCATTGGTCTGAGTGTCTATTTTTCTGCCAATACCATGCTGTTTTGATTGTCGTGGCCCTATAATATAGTTTGAAGCCAGGTATTGTACTGATTGTACTGCCCCCAGTTTCGTTCTTTTTTTTTTTTTTTCTTTATCATTTTTCTGAAGCTGGAAACAGGGAGAGACAATCAGACAGACTCCCGCATGCACCCGACCGGGATCCACCCAGCACGCCCACCAGGGGCGTTGCTCTGCCCACCAGGGGGCGATGCTCTGCCCATCCTGGGCGTCGCCATATTGCGACCAGAGCCACTCTAGCACCTGAGGCAGAGGCCACAGAGCCATCCCCAGCGCCCGGGCCATCTTTGCTCCAATGGAGCCTTGGCTGCGGGAGGGGAAGAGAGAGACAGAGAGGAAAGCGCGGCGGAGGGGTGGAGAAGCAAATGGGCGCTTCTCCTATGTGCCCTGGCCGGGAATCAAACCCGGGTCCTCCGCACGCTAGGCCGACGCTCTACCGCTGAGCCAACCGGCCAGGGCTTCATTCTTTTTCTTTAGGATTGCTTTGGCTATTCAGGTTTTTTTATAGTTCCATATAAATCTGATGACTTTTTGTTTCATTTCTTTAAAAAATGTCATTGGAATTTTGATGGTAACTGCATTAAATTTGTATATTGCTTTGGGTAATATGGCCATCTTGATTATACTTATTCTTCCTAACCAAGACCAAGAACAAAAATATTTTTCCGTCTCATTATATCTTTTTCGATTTCCCTTAACAATGGTTTATAGTTTTCTTTATATAAGTCCTTTACATTCTTTGTTATGTTTATTCCTAGGTATTTTATTTTTTTTGTTGCAATCGTGAAGGGGATTATTCTTTTGAGTTCCTTCTCAAATGTTTCATTGTTGGCATATAAAAAGGCTATTGACTTCCGTATGTTAATTTTGTATCCTGCGACCTTACTGTATTGGCTTATTGTTTCTAGTAGTCTTTTTGTGGATTCTTCGGGGTTTTCTATGTATAGGATCATATCCTCTGCAAAAAGTGATATCTTTACTTCTTTTTTTCTGATATGGATGCCTTCTATTTCTTTATTTTGTCTGATTGCTCTGGCTAGAACCTCTAGTACCACATTAAATAAGAGTGGAGAGAGTGGACAACCCTGTCTTGTTCCTGATTTAAGGGGGAAAGCCTTCAGTTTAGTGCCATTTAATATGATGTTAGCTGATGGTTTATCATATATGGCCTTTATCATGTTGAGATATTTTCCTCTATACCCATTTTGTTGAGAGTCTTAAACATAAAATTGTGTTCTATTTTATCGAAAGCCCTTTCTGCGTCTATTGATAAGATCATGTGGTTTTTGTTCTTTGTTTGTTGATATGGTGTATTACATTAACCGTTTTACGTATGTTGAACCATCCTTGAGATTCTGGGATGAATGCCACTTGATCATGATGTATTATTTTTTTAATATGTTGTTGTATTCGATTTGCTAGTATTTTGTTTAGTATTTTAGCATCTGTATTCATTAGAGATATTGGTCTGTAGTTTTCTTTTTTGTGTGCCATCCTTGCCTGGTTTTGGTATGAGGGTTATGTTGGCCTCATAAAATGTGTTTGGAAGTATTGCTTCTTCTTTAATTTTTTGGAAGACTTCCAGTAGAATAGAAACCAAGTCTTCTTTGAATGTTTGATAGAATTCGCTGGTATAGCCGTCTGGGCCTGGACTTTTATTTTTGCAGAGGTTTTTAATGTTTTTTTCTATTTCTTCTCTACTAATAGGTCTGTTTAGGCTTTCTGCTTCTTCTTGACTCAGTCTAGGGAGGTTGTATTGTTCTAGGAATTTATCCATTTCTTCTAGGTTGTTGAATTTAGTGGCATAAAGTTTTTCATAGTATTCTACAATAATTCTTTGTATATCTACGGTGTTCGTGGTGTTTTCTCCTCTTTCATTTTGGATTTTGTTTATATGAGTTCTTTCTCTTTTTTCCTTGGTAAGTCTTGCCAAGGGTTTGTCAATTTTGTTGATCTTTTCAAAGAACCAACTCCTTGTTCTAATAATTTTTTCTATAGTTTTTCTGTTCTCTATTTCATTTATTTCTGCTCTGATTTTTATTATCTTCTTTCTTCGGCTGATTTTGGGTTGTCTTTATTCTTTTTCTAGTTCCTAAGGTGTGAAGTTAAGTGGTTCACTTGGGTTCTCTCTTGTTTGTTCATATATGCCTGAAGTGATATGAACTTCCCTCTTATCACTGCTTTTGCTGCATCCCATAGATTCTGATATTTCATATTTTCATTTTCATTTGTCTGTATATATCTTTTGATCTCCGCACTTATTTCTTCTTTGACCCATTCATTTTTTAAAAGTATGTTGTTTAGTTTTCACATTTTTGTGGGATTTTTTCCCTCTTTTTTGCAGTTGAATTCTAGTTTCAAGGCTTTATGATCAGAAAATATGCTTGGTACGACTTCAGTTTTTCTGAATTTGCTGATGTTGTTTTTGTGGCCCAACATATGGTCAATTCTTGAGAATGATCCATGTACACTGGAGAAAAATGTATACTCAGTCACTTTGGGATGAAATGTCCTGTAGATGTCTATCACATCTAGGTGCTCTACTGTTTTGTTTAAGGCCACTATATCTTTGTTGATTCTCTGTTTAAATGACCAATCTAGAGCTGTTAGCGATGTATTGAGGTCTCCAAGTATGATTGTATTTTTGTCAGTTTTTGTTTTAAGGTCAATAAGTAGCTGTCTTATATATTTTGGTGCTCCTTGGTTTGGTGCATATATATTAAGAATTGCTATGTCTTCTTGATTCAGTGTCCCCTTAGCCATTATGAAATGGCCATTTTTGTCTCTCAGTACTTTTGCTGTCTTGTAATCAGCATTATTAGATATGAATATTGCTACGCCTGCTTTTTTTTATGTTATTTGCTTGGAGTATTGTATTCCAGCCTTTCACTTTGAATTTGTTTCTATCTTTGTTACTTAGATGAGTTTCCTGTAGGCAGCAGACAGTTGGATTTTCTCTTTTAATCCATTCTGCTACTCTGTGCCTTTTTATTGGTGAGTTTAATCCATTTACATTTAGTGTAATTATTGACACTTTGAGTTCCCTATTGCCATTTTATAGATTGCTTTCTGTTAGTTTTATGTCTTGTTTGATTCTTCTCTTTCATTTTTCTATATTTTATTTTTATTTGGTTGTATTCCATACATCTTTCCTCTGTTGCTATCTTTTTTAAATCATGTGCTTCTGTGGTGGTTTTTTCAATGGTGGTTACCTTTAAGTAATGAAAAGGGTTCTTACCCTGTTCATTGTAGTGCACTATTTTGTGAGTACCTTTGGATTTCATCGTCCTTTGCTACTGTTAATCTCCATCCTCTCCCCCCCTTTCTTTTTGTTGTTGTCACAGTTTAAGTTTAGTTTTATTGTGTTCTTTTTGGAGATTTTACTTGTGGCTTTTTTTTTGTTTTGTTTTTTGTATCTGATTGTAGAACCTTCTTTATTAATTCCTGGAGTGGGGGTTTTCTGATGATAAATTCCCTCATCTTTTCTGTATCTGTGAATGTTTTTATTTCTCCTTCATATTTGAAGGATAGCTTTGATGGGTATAGTATTTGTGGCTGAAAGTTCCTCTTTTTCAGGACTTTAAATATTGGGGTCCACTCTCTTCTAGCTTGTAGATTTTCTGCTGAGAAATCTGATGATAACCTAATGGGCCTTCCTTTATATGTTGTATTCTTCTTTTCCCTGGCTGCCTTGAGAATTTTTTCTTTGCTGTTGGTTTGTGTCAATTTCATTATGATGTGCCTTGGAGTAGGTTTGTTAGGGTTAAGAAAACTCGGAGTTCTGTTTGCTTCTTGAATTTGAGGCTTTAGTTCTTTCCACAGGCTTGGGAAGTTCTCATCTATTATTTGTTTGAGTATGTTCTCCATTCCTTTTTCTCTCTCTCCTCCCTCTGATATAACTATTATTCTTATGTTATTCTTTTTGATGGAGTCAGATAATTCCTGTAGGGCTATCTCATTTTTTTAAATTTTTGAGTCTCTTTCTTCTTCTCTCTGTTGTGCCTCAAGTTGCTTGTCTTCTATTTCACTAATCCTACCTTCTGTCTGGCCTGTTCTATTAGCTAAGCTTGTTACCTCCTTTTTCAGCTTGTGAATTGAGTTTTTTTATCCCTGTTTGATTTGTTTTTATAGTTTCAGTTTCCTTGGAAATATATTCTTTGTGTTCATTGAGTTGTTTTCTGAGCTCCCTAAATTGCCTTTCTGTGCTTTCTTGTATATCTCGGAGGATTTTTAGGATTTCTATTTTAAATTCTCTGTTGTTTAACTCCAAGGTTTCCAATATATTAAATTTTTTCTCCATAGATTTTTTCTCATCTATCTGTGTTACTTCTCTTTCTTTTGTATCCATGATATTCGATTTTCTCTTCCTTAATGACATCTGAGGGTGGTTTTGTTGATAGTATTAATGAGATTTAATAAAGAATAAAAAGTTAAAAAAATAAAAATCAAAAAGAGTTGTTCTTTTTAAAAAATTAATAATTAAATTAAGAAAAATAAAATTAAATTTAAATTTAAAAAAAAGAAAATTATTCCCCCCCCTTTTTTCCTCTCCTCTACTCTCTGCTCTTTCTTGAGAAAATCTTGTGGTGAACTGTGAATTTTATTGTTCTAAATAGAACAAACAATGCCTGTAATGGAGGGCCTGAATTGGGGAGAAGTAATAAAGGGGCAAAAAAGTAAAAAAATTAAAGGGGGTACGGACCCACAAAAAGGAAATAAGAAAAAATTTTGTGTCAAGAATAAAATGATTTGCTTTTAGGTGTTGGTTGCCTAAGAGTTATGATGAGAGGAATAAGAGCGAAACAGGAAAATGGGGGGACAAATTTAAAAATTACTATTGTATTTAATGGAACAAGAACTAGATAAAATGGAGAGCCAGGGATGGGAGCACTGCTAGTGAATTAAAAAGGTGAAGTAAAAACCCCCCAAAATGCCACAAACATAGGTTTGAATCCCAGATAAGATAATTTGTTTGTTATTGAGGTTTTGATGAGAGGAGACGTAAAGGAGAAAGGAAGAAACTAATATAGAGGGAGAAAAGAAATAGAGAGAAAAAAAGAGGGAACCACTAAAAGAATTAAAAGGAAAAAAGAGGAGAGAGAGAGAGAGAGAGAGAGTTAAGGGTTTTGGAGTGCAACCCTCATAAAGAGAAAGGAAGAGGAAAGAAAAGATAATGGCAGATGTAACACTTATGGGTAGTGTAGTTCAAGGAAAGGAGAGAATAAGACCGGCAAAGAGTTAAACGACCAAATTGGAGGAGGAAAAAAAAAATCAAGAATGAAGATAAGAGAAACAAACGAACAAATATAATAAAATGGGATAGGTTATAAAGTCTCTGGATTATTCTTGATTTTGAGAGGTTATCTTCTTGCTTTTTCTTTTCTCTCCCTCTTCCTGGTCGGTGACTCTGTACCCCGGGTTCTGCCCCTTTGGCATGCTCAGGTAGAGGTTTGCAGTTGATAAGTCTCTATGGCGATGTCATGTATTGTGCTTCAGTCTCGTTGGCAGTCAAGGCTCATTAGCATTTATAGGCTCCGACAGTGAGAGAGTCCGTGTTCCTGGAGCCTCTCTCCTAGTCTTTCCTTCCTCAATTAGTAGCCTGATAATCCAGCTATGGGGTTGCTGCTGCCTCTGCCTGGATAGTAAGAGGCTCAAAGAGCTGGCAACTCCCCACTCTATTCCCACTCAGCACAGGGTTCTGGGTAAGGCTCAGTCAGTCAGAGCTGCTAGCATAATCAGGCGGGGCTTCCGCCCACTCAAAGACCTCTGGCTCTGCCACTCTGTCCAGTGACACGGTCTGGTGCCCACTCCTGGGGCACTTGGAGGAATCTCTTGCCCACTCTCTGTGCACGCTGACCAGGATATCAGGCCGGCCGCCTCACCCTCTGAGTGAAACCTTCTGCCGCTCAGAAAAGTTCCAGCGTTGGAATTGGCTTTCAGTCCCTCCCCGTGTGCGGCTTTTTCAGGGTGCTGGGGCAGCCCGGAGATTCCACTTTCAGCTCACACAAAGGCCCCTGACTCTGCCTCTCTGTGGGGTAAGACGAACGCCCTCTGCTGAGGCACTCGGAGCAATCTCTCGCCCACTATTTGCGTGCGCCAACCAGGAGGTCGGGGAAAATGGCTGCCCCACTGTCTTTCTTTGTCTGGGTTTGGTGTGAGTGTTAGCTTGTATTGTGTGGGTTGCCACAGGCACAGTTTTTCCTCAGCTTCGATCTCCTTGCCACAACCTGGTTCGGCCGTTTGTGCCGCGGCCTGGATCTATTCACTCCCTTTGTCCACCTTAGTTTCTATACTCTCAGTTCCTAGTGAAAGTGCAGCCCTGTTTAGGTTAGTGAGGAAGGCGGAGCATTTCTTACTCTCTATTTCCTTTGGGGTTTGATTATATATTTAGCCAATTTTTCACTAGACCATACCTTTGGGTGTATTGCGAAACATCTGGAGGCTCCAAGGATAGGTTTTTCTGTTTCTGGTTGAAGATCTTATTGAGTTTTGAGGGAGATTTATTGGTATCACTTCCTACCACGCCATTACTCTGACATCATTGACCTGCCACTATTTTGACATCATCTCTGATTAGATTTCTAGAAAGTTCAACCAATACCTAGAGTCTTCACAAGACTCTTTATAGACTTAGGAGCCTGTCTATTCAGGACTTTAATATAAGTTAACACTACCAGTTTAGGAAAATAAAATTACAAACCAATATCCAAAACCCATGATACAGTGTAAAAAATACTACTTAGGAAAATTAATCTATATTTGAAAACAAAACAGTGGAAACATATTCCAGATTCTTAGTAATTAAGCTTACAATACTGGGCTCTCATGAGGCTGTGATGGCACTGTCAGAGAGCAGGCAAAAGAGCAGATTCTCATGCTTTTCCTCCAAATTAGTCTAGTTTACTCTCCCAAGTAACATAAGAGATGATATCATATTGATTTATTCTAATTAGGAATGATAATTTTAAATGAAGTTTATAGGAAACTATATATTCATTTCTTTTCTGTACTGCTAAACTAGAAATAGTTACCTAGAATTTCTGTAGAAGAATAGAATGCTTTGAATTGAAGTCTTTTGGTACAAAGATTTAAGTTCTTTTATTTCATAATTTTTAGTAACCTGCAAGGCTATCAGAATCAGGAAAGACTTTTGATAGAATATTTAGCAATAAAGACATTACCTAAAAAGCAATATGTAGGTGAAAAGGCATTATCATTGATAGTTATACAAATGCAACAATTCAGACACATATTTTTGCAACCATAGAAATTATGAATATATTTTTTCTCTTTAAATAACACTGACCTATAAAGGAAGCTCAATTTCTGTTCCCTGCTCTACAGGGAAGACAGAGGTCCTATGGCGAAGAAGAAGAAATAAGAGTCACACTTGGGTATTCTTAATTTTAGTTGAGGTAGGGCCCCCTAACTGTTCCTGGGACCAGGATAACAACAGCCATAACAGACTTTCAACATATTTGTTTATTTTTTAACTTTAAGACCACATAGAATGAGTACACATTATAGAAAACTCCATGTAATTTTGGGTTGTATACTTGTAAAGTTCCATTCTATCTTATCTTTTTCATTATAAATATCCAGTTTAAGAAATAAATTTGCCTATTTATTCCCTCTTAGTTCTTTTTCTCATTTGCTTTCCTTTCTTCCACCCTTTTTATTGTAAAGAGAAGGAAATCAGACCTCAAGTGATTAGAGGAGGGCATGCTTGACCTTTCTAAATCTTATTCATTCTTAGAAAGTTGCATTTTGTAGGTAGTAAATAAAATTTTTCTTATATCTACCCATAAACAAATGCTGGCTTTTTAAGTTAGAAGTTATTATATTCCTCAGCAGTTGCTGCTACTTATTTTGCAATTTTTTTTCACATGCAATAAAAAATTGTCATTTTGTCTAAATATAACAAGAGGACACTTCCTGAATCTACCTAGGAAGTGCTCAGTTAACCAGCCTCTTAAGCATCTGCTAAATTCTAGGGCAATGGGATGCTGAGAATAAGCTCTGGATATAGAACTGGATTGACAATGTGTTTCTAATCCTAACTAGCTGTGCAAGTTCTTAACCTATTTGTATTTTAGTTTCTTTGTTTTTAAAAGACAATAATAGTACCTTCCTTATAGAGGTGAAAGAGTTAAGTAACATAAGATATCAGGCTGATCTTGTGACTGTGTTCAATCCATTCCTTGCCCTTCTTAGCTCTACTTTGTATCACAGAGGGGGCTGACTCCTCCAGGCTGTATTCCCTAGGCTCCTGTATTGACAGACTGCTGACTGGTTGAAGATTGAGGGGGTGGAAAGAAAGAAGAAACCAGGGCATTTCTCCCATCCCTTTCTGCTTCAGGGATATTATTGGGTAGCAGGTACATGGCACCAGCACTTGCTGAAAGGACCCACCTAACCTCTTATTTCTTTCAGGTGTTCCTAATCTGCAGAGCTCCTGCAACATGACCCCATCCTTTTGTGTCTCCATCTTAGGGTTGACAGTGGCTTTTTGCTATCGCTGTCTGGCTAACCTCACTCTTCCCAGTTTGGCTTTCAGTTCCTCCAGTCACTCATATGACCAATTCCCTAAATTAATATTACTGTTGTAAATTCTTATAGTGGATTCTATTTTCCTGGTAAGTTTCTTACTGATGCATCTGTATAAAATATTTAGTATAGTACTTGGCCAATAATAAGTTCTTTTTATATGATAGGTATAAACAAATATAAACCAAGTAGTAATTAGTAAATCCATAAACATTTTAAGCATAGGAAACAAAACCACAGGCTCACAAAACCTTATCTACAATTCCAAAATCCATAAAGCTCTGAAAACTTGAATTTTTAAAAAATAAGTTTGTGGCAAACTCATTTGACTGCAAATTCTGACCTGACCTGACATGAAGCTACCTAGAGTATTTATTTATGCCAGTTAGTGTGACTTTACTTATGTTCTATTGCATAAAAATTGATGTGTGTGATTTCAAGAGACTGACCAAGGTCCACTGGGGATGTTACATAACAACAGAATGTGTACATACTCTCTGTATGCACTTCAAAATATTCTGAATTCATAAATCCATTGGACCCAGGGTTTGGAACAAGGGGATTGTGTGGCTATATCAGATTTCAGAAAAAGAAACAGTTATCTTTGAAATGGGCCATACAGCATTGGTAGAATGGATTAAATAGAAGATAGGGGCATTCTGAGTAAAAAAATAAAAGTTATGAAGAAAAATATGGAAACAGGAAAAAATGATGTGAAAAATGCTAAGCAGAAGTCAGAGAAAATAAAGAATAGAGAATGAATAAGATATGAATGAAAAAAGTCTTTAAATATTCGATTACATTGTTAAGAAATGGCGAACCCTTGGAGAATTTTAAACAGAAGAGTAACTTATATTACATTGTGCTTAAAGGAACATTAAACTAGGTAGGTTGGCCTAAAGAGAAAAACTTTTGAAGATGCAGAAACATTGAACAGGTTGCTTAATAAGATAACTACAATAGAAGCAAGGTAATGGTGTTCCAAACAAAGTATACATATGGAATCAACAGGGCTTGATAATTGATTGCATATGTGGAAGAGAAAGTGTGAAGGTTAATTTTATGTGCCAACTTCCTGGCCTAAGGGATGCCTAGATAGCTGGTAAACATTATTTCTCAATCTGTCTGTGAGGATGAGTCCAGAAGAGGTTAGCATTTGAATCAGTACACTGAACACAGAACATTGTCCTTACTGATGTGAATGGGCATCATCCAGTTCATTGAGAGACTGAATATTATCAAAAAGGCAAAGAGAAAATTTGTTCTCTGCTTGAGCTAGAACATCCATCTTCTTCTGCCCCAGGACATTTGTGTTTGTGGTCGTAGGGCCTTTGAACTTGGACTAAGACTTATCTGCTCCATTGCTTCTCAGACCTTTGTGTTTGAATTAGAACTCTCCCACTGACTTTCCTGGGCTTCCATTTAGCAGACGACAGATGGTGGGACTTCTCAGTCTTTATAACTGTATGAAAGAATCCCTCATGATAAATCTCTTTTTAAATATCTCCTGTTAGTTCTGTTTCCCAGAAAAACCCTGACTAATACAGAAGGTTATTTAGAATGATTAAGTTTTTGCCTGAGAAATTGAAAGAATAGTGTTACCATTAGCAATATGCAAGGGAGGAGGAAGAGGAAGTTTGGGGGAAGATGGTATGTTTAAGTTGTGACATATTAAAGACAGAGGAAATGATGCAATGTTTATAAAGATGTTAAGTAAACATTAACTTTACTGTAGTCATTTATGGATTTATGAGTTCGTGAGAAAAGCAATTTCAAGTATGTTCTTCATTTGAAATCAACATATAAAGGTCTAACTTCAGACCTGATGAATTTGCTTTGGTAAAGCTCTTCAAAACAAAAATCTTGCCAATGCTAGAATTTATATAAATACCCTTTAACTAAAACCAGAAATTCCTCTTTTCATATTAACAATTAATTTTCTCAGCACATATACCACATTTCCAGAATTACAAATTCAATAAATACATAATTACAAAAAAAATTCTAAAGTGAATTCTATGGTTTTGACTTCTTGTGAATTTGGAATTACCATTTTAAGATGATACAAAAATTATTCTTCTTCAAAAGTAGTGTATTAAATAGACATTTATCCCTTTCCTTTGTGAAATGTCAGTCACAAAACCAGTCATATTTTTGTCATTGCTCAAGTACCACAGAAACTGCAGTGTCATAGAAACAGATGCACTTCTTTAATTATAGAGAAAGCATCTTGCTTAAAGGCAAACAGTTTCAATATTAAGACTAGTTCCTTTTAAGTGGGTCTCCTTGTGGCTGGAGTGGGATTTGCTGCAGCAAATACATATATCAGTTTGCTAGAGCTGCCATAAACAAATACAATATCTCATAGTTTTGGATGTTAGAAGTCCAAAATCAAGGTGTCAGCGGGTTGGTTCCTTTTGAGGTCTGTGAAAGCAGAATTTATTCCAGGCTTTTGTTCTTGACATGTAGATGGCTGTCTCCCTCTGTCTCTTCACACTGTTTTCCCTTTATGTATACATGTCTCTGTATCCATGCTTCCCCCTTTACAAGGATTATCAGTCGGATTAGATTAGAGCCGACTCTTATGATCTCATCTTAACTTGATTTCCTCTTAAGGACCCTATCTCCAAAGAAGGTCATATTCTGAGGTAGTGGGGGTTAGAACCCCAACATATTTTGGGGGGGGCACAATTCAGTCCATAACAACACACATCATAAGGCATGTCCCTAGGACTCATGAATCCTTAGGCCCTACAACAACATAGAATGAGGCTGTGGAGTGTCCTAAGAACCAGATGGAAAGCTCGCTGTCCAATAGATGTGATGGATCTGCTGGCTGGTAGGAGGCCACAGACAGCTCGAGCAAGGAGGAAAACTGATAATCAATTGAAAGATGATTATTTGTATGCTGAGTCCTTTTTAATCTTTATTTTATTATGTATATATATGTTTTTTTATTGAATTTATTGAGGTGACATTGGATCACAAAACCATACAGGTTTCAAGTGTACAGCTTAACAAACCATCATCCACATACCACATCGTGCACCCATCGCCCGAGGCAAAGTCTCTTTATGCCCCATTTATTCAGACAGCAGATATTTGTGGAACTCCTAATATGCATTAATCACGGGAATGGAAATACAGAGATGGTTTAAAAGTTCTCACAGTTCATCTGAAAAGGCATGTAAGTGTGAAACCAATTGGAGAAACATTAAATGGCGGGAGAGTTAAAGGCAGAGAAACGTGCACCCTCTGGGAAGGCAGGGGAATCTCTTTAAAAAAGATAATATTTAAGTTATAGTCTTCAAATATAAGTAAGACTTTCCTAAGCAGAATGGAATTTGGGCGGGGAGAACTGATACTGTCTTTTTAAAAAAATTGATAGTATGTTTATTATGAAAATTTTTGCCTTGATTTAGATTTTAAGAAATTACATTAAAATATTTGTCATGGTTTCTGAGTTTTTTGGTGCTCTTTTAAACTTGAAGTGAATGCCTTGCTCTTTCTTCTCATCCTAGTTCTTTTTCCGTAACAGTCATGGAGTTGGGAAAGACAGAACTTTTTCCCTGAAAAGGTGACAGTTTAGAGCGGTAGAGTGAAGGGTGAGAGGTGGCGGTGCAGGGGAGCTGGAGTGTCAGAGACAGGGCGACAGTCAGATTGTGAAGTGGGTGATATCAGCCTAGATTTCTGGTTTTGATTTTTCAAAAGAGTTATTGGAAGTCTTTTTTAAAAATCAAGAATGATAAAATCAGATTTCATTTTTTGGAAGATCACTTTATAGAGGGCTGAGTGGAGGGAGCAAGACTTGAAAATAACAATAAACTAAGGGTTGTTTTCAAGATAAGAAATAAGAAATACTGAAAACCTAAAAAGAAGCAATAAAGATAAGTATTATATTGGAGATAATAAGATCTTATATTTCATTTTTAAATAAAAATTTTTCATGCTAATTAGAAATTAATACTTTTTCTTCAAGAAATACTCATTTGGCCAAGATTAAAAAAAAATCATCATCTGATCTTCTATCTTTTAATATTTTACTTGTGTTTAACCAAGCTATAAAATGATGGTAAAGTGCAATTTTATTCTTCCACTACATAATGTGTTACCTGATGAAAAATTGCTTTCTAGGAAACCTCAGAATTCATTTTGTGTAGCATGCCACTACCTAGTTAAAAATAAAACAAAACAAAACAAAAGGCAAAATAAATGCAAAAAACTGTGAGCAATTAAAAGTATCTTCTAGTCACTCAAGAATTGACTCTCAAAACTTTACAAACTCTTTTCAACCCTAATAAGGAGAAAGCTTCTTCACTACATAAATATTCATCTCATTCTACTGTAAGTTTTTCATTTGTTGACTTAGCAACTGTCTTTGAAAGGGTTTTTTTTTTTTTTTCAATTATAGGTTATAAGGAGTACACGTTGATTTACCTAGTAAAAGAAGCATTCTTGAAGGGCAATTTGCCCAAATATAGGTTGACCAGGATTGTGTCATGTTTTATTATTAATTGTACTATTATTTTTTTTGAGAGAGGACTTAGAGTAACTATACTGAGGAATTAAGATATGAAAATGATAAAGGTCAGCTGGTGATGGCATTTAACATTCTCGATCAGTTTGTACCGTGTCATCGGTAAGAGTCATAGCTATAAAAGTATGAAGTTAAAAAGAACAGAGCAAAGGCTACAGTAAGTTTGTCCTAGAAAAATATGAGTTACTTTGGGAGGTAATAAATAACTTTATTTTGGTAATGACTTCTGGCCTACTTGGAGAATAGTATGTAATAGATGCCTATTAGGGGCATCTTGGTCATGAACCTCAGTGCCAAGTGCCTTATCTTGAAATTTATTATCTCTTATTTCAGTGGACAGAGAATGAATTGTTGAGAAGCTCCTCTCAGTTTGGAGAATAAAACCTTTTCTAAGCAATTAAGAAAATGAATAGGCATCTGTAGCAGATGTTAATTGGGGTTCTGTAGTCATCCTTCCCTTCTCCTTTGTTTTCTTTTATAATTTTATAGTTTTATATTTAGGTCTATGATCCATTTTGAGTTTTTTAAGGTTATATTCCTCCTTGTTTTCTTCCTTCCTTCCTTCCTTCCTTCCTTCCTTCCTTCCTTCCTTCCTTCCTTCCTTCCTTCCTTCCTTCCTTCCTCCCTCCCTCCCTCCCTCCCTCCCTCCCTCCCTCCCTCCCTCCCTCCCTTCCTTCCTTCCTTCCTTCCTTCCTTCCTTCCTTCCTTCCTTCCTTTTTTTTGCATATGTATGTCCAATTGTTCTTGCCCCCTTTGTTGAAAAAAAATTCTTTTTCCATTTAATTGCCTTTGCACCATTGCCAAATATCAACTAACTATATTTATGCCTATGTCCTTTTGGATTCTTTATTCTGTCCCATTGATCTTTGTCTTGTCACTGATATCACCCTGTGTTGATCACTGTAGGTTTATAGTAAGTCTGAAAAGATCAGGTATTGTGAGTTCTCCAACTTTGATCTTCCTTTGACTTTGAATTGTTTTGGTTCTAATTCTTTTGCTTTTCCATATAAATTTAGAATCAGCTTGTTTATATTTTCTGGGAAAAAGTATCATACTTCTCTGGGTTTTTCTTTGGGACTTTATTAAACTTACAGATCTATTAGAGGAGAATTGACATTTTAACAGTATTTTGTATTCCAACACATAACAGCTATATATCTCCTATCTTGTTAGGTCTTTGATTTCTTTCATCAGTGGTTTGGAGTTTTTATGACACATGAATGTCATGATAAATGAATTTCATGATATGTCATGAAAGTCTTCTATCAGGTTTATAATCAGTATTTGATTCCTTTTTTTTTTTGTAGCTGTTTAAATAGTTCTTTTTAAAATTTCAGTTTTCACTTTTAAATTCATAGTATATAGAAACATGTTTAACTTACCATATTGTGATTGTATTCTGTGGCCCTGCTAAACTCAGTAGTTTCAGGAGCTTTTCTGAATAAACCTTGGAATTTTCTACATGGAAAATCATGTCATCTGTGAATAGAGGTGGTTTTATTTCTTCCTTTCCAAACTGAGTGAATGCCTTTGTTTTTTGATCTCTTACTTTATTGCTATGGCTAGAATCTCCAGGGATATTGAAAAAGAATGTTGAAAGCAGACTTCTTGCCTTGTTCCTTTTCTGAAAGGAAATACACTCAGTTTTTCACCATTAAGTATTATATTACTCATTCGTATTTTGTATATTTCCTTTATCAGGTCAAAGAAGTTTCCTTCTATTTATACTTAAAAGTTCTTTAATTCATGAATAAACTTTGAGTTTTGTGGGAGCCTTTTCTGCATTTATTAATATGATAATGTGCTTTCTTCTTTAGTATGTTAATGTGATGTATTACATTGATTTTTGAATGTTGAACAATTGAAAAAGCATTCCATTTTCAGTGTGAAACTCAGTTTTGCTGTATTATGGTTTTAAAATATTACTGGATTCATTTTGCTAATGTTTTCTTGAAGACATTTGTGTCCAAATTCATGAGAAATATTGTTCTGTAGTTGTATTGTTGTACTTTGTTTGGTATGGTAGTAATTCTGGCCTAATAAATTAATTTGAAAGTGTTATCTCCAACTTTAATTTTCTTTCTTTCTTTCATCTTTCTTTCTTTCTTTCTTTCTTTCTTTCTTTCTTTCTTTCTTTCTTTCTTTCTTTCTTTCTTTTTTTTTTACAGAGACAGAAGGATAGACAGGGACAGACAGACAGGAACGGAAAGATGAGAAGCATCAATCATTAGTTTTTTGTTGCGCATTACAACACCTTAATTGTTCATTGATTGCCTTCTCATATGTGCCTTGACCGTAGGTCTTCAGCAGACTGAATACCCCTTGCTCGAGCCAGCGACCTTGGGCTCAAGCTGGTGAGCTTTTGCTCAAACCAGATGAGCCTGTGCTCAAGCTGGCGACCTTGGCATCTTGAACCTGGGTCTTCCGCATCCCAGTCCAACGCTCTATCCACTGCGCCACCGCCCGGTCAGGCTCCAACTTTAATTTTCTATTAAAGATTGTGTAGAGTTGGTATTATTTATTATTCAAACGCTTGGTAGAATGTGCCAGTGAAACAATTTGAACTTGAAATTTGTTTTGTTGAAATATATTGATATTTAAATTTTATTTCTTCTATAGATATATGACTGTCTATGTTATCTATTTCTTTCTGAGTGAGTTTTAGCAGACTGCCTATTTTATAAAATTGGTCTATTGAATCTAAACTGTCCAATTTTAGAGCATAGACTTGTTCATTGGATTCTTTTATTATTCTTTCAAGGTCAGTGGAGACTACAATGATGGCCCCTTTTTATTATTGATATTAATAATTTGTGTTTCTCTTTTTTATCTTGGTCAATTTGGCTAGTGGTTTATCAATTTTATTGATCTTTTCATAGAACTGTCATTTGGTTCTATAAATGTCTTCTATTGTTTTTTTCTTTTCAATTTTATTAATCTCTGCTTATATCTTCACTAATTCTTTTCTTTTGCTTGCTTTGAATTTAGTTTGCTCTTCTCATCTCTAATTAGACCTTTCTTCTTTTCAACATAAGCACTTACTACTATCAGTTTTTCTCTAAGAACGGCTTTGGTTGCATTTCATATACTCTAATATTTTTTAATCTTCATTTTTATTTAATCCAAAATATTTTAAAATCTAATCTCCCTTTGCAGTCTCATCTTCTAAAACTTCTGTCATGTACCATGTGTTCTTGTCATACTTGTGTAATTTTCTATTTTTGCTGTCTCCTTTATTGGTAATGCCTTTGTTCCCTTTTATTAATCCATTAGCCTTCTCCTCCTTAAATGTAATATTCTTCATGAAGCTTTCCTTGATCACCATAGTGGATAATGATATCTCTTTTTATGAGCTCTTAATGTATACTATACTTCTTTCTTATCATTTGATATCTATTACCTTAAAGTTATTTCCAAATATAACACTTTTTTTTTTCGTTTAAATTTTTTTTTTTATAATTTTATTTTTTTAATGGGGTGACATCAATAAATCAGGATACATATATTCAAAGATAACAAGTCCAGGGTATCTTATCGTTCAATTATGTTGCATACCCATCACCCAAAGTCAGATTTTCCTCTGTCACCTTCTATCTTGTTTTCTTTGTGCCCCTCCCCCTCCCCCTTTCCCTCTCCCATTTCCCCCTCACCCCCGTAACCACCACACTCTTATCAATGTCTGTTAGTTTCACTTTTATGTCCCACCTACGTATGGAATAATGCAGTTCCTGGTTTTTTCTGATTTACTTATTTCGCTTCGTATCATGTTATCAAGATCCCACCATTTTGCTGTAAATGTTCCGATGTCATCATTTCTTATGGCTGAGTAGTATTCCATAGTGTATATGTGCCACATCTTCTTTATCCAGTCATCTATTGATGGGCTTTTTGGTTGTTTCCATGTCCTGGCCACTGTGAACAATGCTGCAATAAACATGGGGCTGCATGTGTCTTTACGTATCAATGTTTCTGAGTTTTTGGGGTATATACCCAGTAGAGGGATTGCTGGGTCATAAGGTAGTTCTATTTGCAGTTTTTTGAGGAACCACCATACTTTCTTCCATAATGGTTGTACTACTTTACATTCCCACCAACAGTGGATGAGGGTTCCTTTTTCTCCACAGCCTCTCCAACATTTGCTATTACCTGTCTTGCTAATAATAGCTAGTTGAACAGGTGTGAGGTGGTATCTCATTGCCGTTTTGATTTGCATTTCTCTAATAACTAAAGAAGATGAGCATATTTTCATATATCTGTTGGCCATTTGTATTTCTTCCTGGGAGAAGTGTCTGTTCATATCCTCTTCCCATTTTTTTATGGGATTGTTTGTTTGTTTGTTGTTGAGTTTTATGAGTTCTTTGCATATTTTGGATATTAGGCCCTTATCTGAGCTGTTGTTTGAAAATATCATTTCCCATTTAGTTGGCTTTCTGTTTATTTTGTTATCAGTTTCTCTTGCTGAGCAAAAACTTCTTAGTCTGATGTAGTCCCATTCATTAATTTTTGCCTTCACTTCTCTTGCCATTGGAGTCAAATTCATAAAATGCTCTTTAAAACCCAGGTCCATGAGTTGAGTACCTATGTCTTCTTCTATGTAATTAATTGTTTCAGGTCTTATGCTTAGATCTTTGATCC
Source organism: Saccopteryx bilineata (assembly GCF_036850765.1). Taxonomy (NCBI): domain Eukaryota; kingdom Metazoa; phylum Chordata; class Mammalia; order Chiroptera; family Emballonuridae; genus Saccopteryx; species Saccopteryx bilineata. The sequence continues at coordinate 108,196,341 of NC_089491.1, read as the reverse complement.
ATTTTGAGTTAATTTTGTACAGGGGGAGAGACTGTAGTCCAGTTTCATTCTTTTGCATGTGGCTTTCCAGTTTTCCCAGCACCATTTATTGAAGAGGCTTTCTTTTCTCCATTGTGTGTTGTTGGCCCCTTTATCAAAAATTATTTGACTATATATATGTGGTTTTATTTCTGGACTTTCTATTCTGTTCCATTGGTCTGAGTGTCTATTTTTCTGCCAAATCCATGCTGTTTTGATTGTCGTGGCCCTATAATAGAGTTTGAAGTCAGGTATTGTAATGCCCCCAGCTTCATTCTTTTTCTTTAGGATTGCTTTGGCTATTCGGGGTTTTTTTATAGTTCCATATAAATCTGATGATTTTTTGCTCTATTTCTTTAAAAAACGTCATTGGAAGTTTGATGGGAATTGCATTAAATTTGTATATTGCTTTGGGTAATATAGCCATCTTGATTATATTTATTCTTCCTAGCCAAGAACAAGGTATATTCTCTCATCTCATTATATCTTTTTCGATTTCCCTTAAAAATGGTTTATAGTTATCATTATATAAGTCCTTTACATTCTTTGTTATGTTTATTTCTAAGTATTTTATTTTTTTTGTTGCAATTGTGAAGGGGATTATTCTTTTGAGTTCATTCTCAATTGTTTCATTGTTGGCATATAGAAAGGCTATTGACTTCTGTATGTTAATTTTGTATCCTGCGACCTTACTGTATTGGCTTATTGTTTCTAGTAGTCTTTTTGTGGATTCTTTGGGGTTTTCGATGTATAGGATCATATCATCTGCAAAAAGTGATACCTTGACTTCTTCTTTTCCGATATGGATGCCTTTTATTTCTTTGTCTTGTCTGATTGCTCTGGCTAGAACCTCTAGTACCACATTAAATAAGAGTGGAGAGAGTGGACAACCCTGTCTTGTTCCTGATTTAAGGGGGAAAGCCTTCAGTTTAGTGCCATTTAATATGATGTTAGCTGATGGTTTATCATATATGGCCTTTATCATGTTGAGATATTTTCCTTCTATACCCATTTTGTTGAGAGTCTTAAACATAAAATTGTGTTGTATTTTATCAAAAGCCTTTTCTGCGTCTATTGATAAGATCATGTGGTTTTTGTTCTTTGTTTTGTTGATATAGTGTATTACGTTAACCGTTTTACGTATGTTGAACCATCCTTGAGATTCTGGGATGAATCCCTCTTGATCATGATGTATTATTTTTTAATATGTTGTTGTATTTGATTGGCTAGTATTTTGTTTAATATTTTAGCATCTGTATTCATTAGAGATATTGGTCTGTAGTTTTCTTTTTTTGTGCAGTCCTTGCCTGGTTTTGGTATGAGGGTTATGTTTGCCTCATAAAATGTGTTTGGAAGTATTGCTTCTTCTTCAATTTTTTGGAAGACTTTGAGTAGAATAGGAACCAAGTCTTCTTTGAATGTTTGATAAAATTCGCTGGTATAGCCGTCAGGGCCTGGACTTTTATTTTTGGGGAGGTTTTTAATGGTTTTTTCTATTTCTTCTCTACTGATAGGTCTGTTTAGGCTTTCTGCTTCTTCTTGACTCAGTCTAGGAAGGTTGTATTGTTCTAGGAATTTATCCATTTCTTCTAGGTTGTTGAATTTAGTGGCATAAAGTTTTTCATAGTATTCTACAATAATTCTTTGTATATCTACGGTGTCCGTGGTGATTTCTCCTCTTTTATTTTGGATTTTGTTTATATGAGTTCTTTCTCTTTTTTCCTTGGTAAGTCTTGCCAAGGGTTTGTCAATTTTGTTGATCTTTTCAAAGAACCAACTCCTTGTTCTAATAATTTTTTCTATAGTTTTTCTGTTCTCTAATTCATTTATTTCTGCTCTGATTTTTATTATCTCCTTTCTTCGGCTAGTTTGGGTTGTCTTTGTTCTTCTTTTTCTAGTTCCTTAAGGTGGGAAGTTAAGTGGTTCACTTGGGCTCTCTCTTGTTTGTTCATATATGCCTGAAGTGATATGAACTTCCCTCTTATCACTCCTTTTGCTGCATCCCATAGATTCTGACATGTCGTGTTGTCATTTTCATTTGTTTGTATATATCTTTTGATCTCTGCACTTATTTCTTCTTTGACCCATTCATTTTTTAAAAGTATGTTGTTTAGTTTCCACATTTTTGTGGGATTTTTTCCCTCTTTTTGCAGTTGAATTCTAGTTTCAAGGCTTTATGATCAGAAAATATGCTTGGTACGACTTCAGTTTTTCTGAATTTGCTGATGTTGTTTTTGTGGCCCAACATATGGTCAATTCTTGAGAATGATCCATGTACACTGGGAAAAATGTATACTCAGTCACTTTGGGATGAAATGTCCTGTAGATGTTTATCATATCCAGGTGCTCTCGTGTTTTGTTTAAGGCCACTATGTCTTTGTTGATTCTCTGTTTGGATGACCGATCTAGAGCCGTCAGTGGTGTATTGAGGTCTCCAAGTATGATTGTATTTTTGTCAGTTTTTGTTTTAAGATCAATAAGTAGCTGTCTTATATATTTTGGTGCTCCTTGGTTTGGTGCATATATATTAAGAATTGTTATGTCTTTTTTTTTTTTTTTTATAATTTTATTTTTTTAATGGGGTGACATCAATAAATCAGGATACATATATTCAAAGATAACAAGTCCAGGTTATCTTGTCGTTCAATTATGTTGCATACCCACCACCCAAAGTCAGATTGTCCTCCGTCACCCTCTATCTTGTTCTCTCTGTGCCCCTCCCCCTCCCCCTTTCCCTCTCCCATTCCCCCCTCCCCCCCGTAACCACCACACTCTTATCAATGTCTCTTAGTTTCACTATTATGTCCCACCTACGTATGGAATAATACAGTTCCTTTTTTTTTCTGATTTACTTATTTCGCTTCGTATCATGTTATCAAGATCCCACCATTTTGCTGTAAATGTTCCGATGTCATCATTTCTTATGGCTGAGTAGTATTCCATAGTGTATATGTGCCACATCTTCTTTATCCAGTCATCTATTGATGGGCTTTTTGGTTGTTTCCATGTCCTGGCCACTGTGAACAATGCTGCAATAAACATGGGGCTGCATGTGTCTTTACGTATCAATGTTTCTGAGTTTTGGGGATATATACCCAGTAGAGGAATTGCTGGGTCATAAGGTAGTTCTATTTGCAGTTTTTTGAGGAACCACCATACTTTCTTCCATAATGGTTGTACTACTTTACATTCCCACCAACAGTGGATGAGGGTTCCTTTTTCTCCACAGCCTCTCCAACATTTGCTATTACCTGACTTGCTAATAACAGCTAATCGAACAGGTGTGAGGTGGTATCTCATTGCCGTTTTGATTTGCATTTCTCTAATAGCTAAAGAAGATGAGCATATTTTCATATATCTGTTGGCCATTTGTATTTCTTCCTGGGAGAAGTGTCTGTTCATATCCTCTTCCCATTTTTTTATGGGATTGTTTGTTTGTTTGTTGTTGAGTTTTATGAGTTCTTTGCATATTTTGGATATTAAGCCCTTATCTGAGCTGTTGTTTGAAAATATCATTTCCCATTTAGTTGGCTTTCTGTTTATTTTGTTATCAGTTTCTCTTGCTGAGCAAAAACTTCTTAGTCTGATGTAGTCCCATTCATTAATTTTTGCCTTCACTTCTCTTGCCATTGGAGTCAAATTCATAAAATGCTCTTTAAAACCCAGGTCCATGAGTTGAGTACCTATGTCTTCTTCTATGTAATTAATTGTTTCAGGTCTTATGTTTAGATCTTTGATCCATTTTGAGTTAATTTTTGTACAGGGGGAGAGACTGTAGTCCAGTTTCATTCTTTTGCATGTGGCTTTCCAGTTTTCCCAGCACCATTTATTGAAGAGGCTTTCTTTTCTCCATTGTGTGTTGTTGGCCCCTTATATCAAAAATTATTTGACTATATATATGTGGTTTTATTTCTGGACTTTCTATTCTGTTCCATTGGTCTGAGTGTCTATTTTTCTGCCAATACCATGCTGTTTTGATTGTCGTGGCCCTATAATAGAGTTTGAAGTCAGGTATTGTTATGCCCCCAGCTTCATTCTTTTTCTTTAGGATTGCTTTGGCTATTCGGGGTTTTTTATAGTTCCATATGAATCTGATGATTTTTTGCTCTATTTCTTTAAAAAACGTCATTGGAAGTTTGATGGGAATTGCATTAAATTTGTATATTGCTTTGGGTAATATAGCCATCTTGATTATATTTATTCTTCCTAGCCAAGAACAAGGTATATTCTTCCATCTCATTATATCTTTTTCAATTTCCCTTAACAATGGTTTATAGTTTTCATTATATAAGTCCTTTACATTCTTTGTTATATTTATTCCTAAGTATTTTATTTTTTTTTGTTGCAATCGTGAAGGGGATTATTCTTTTGAGTTCCTTCTCAGTTGTTTCATTGTTGGCATATAGAAAGGCTATTGACTTCTGTATGTTAATTTTGTATCCTGCGACCTTACTGTATTGGCTTATTGTTTCTAGTAGTCTTTTTGTGGATTCTTTGGGGTTTTCGATGTATAGGATCATATCATCTGCAAAAAGTGATACCTTGACTTCTTCTTTTCCGATATGGATGCCTTTTATTTCTTTGTCTTGTCTGATTGCTCTGGCTAGAACCTCTAGTACCACATTAAATAAGAGTGGAGAGAGTGGACAACCCTGTCTTGTTCCTGATTTAAGGGGGAAAGCCTTCAGTTTAGTGCCATTTAATATGATGTTAGCTGATGGTTTATCATATATGGCCTTTATCATGTTGAGATATTTTCCTTCTATACCCATTTTGTTGAGAGTCTTAAACATAAAATTGTGTTGTATTTTATCGAAAGCCTTTTCTGCATCTATTGATAAGATCATGTGGTTTTTGTTCTTTGTTTTGTTGATATGGTGTATTCCATTAACCGTTTTACATATGTTGAACCATCCTTGAGATTCTGAGATGAATCCCTCTTGATCATGATGTATTATTTTTTTAATATGTTGTTGTATTCGATTTGCTAGTATTTTGTTTAATATTTTAGCATCTGTATTCATTAGAGATATTGGTCTGTAGTTTTCTTTTTTTGTGCCATCCTTGCCTGGTTTTGGTATGAGGGTTATGTTGGCCTCATAAAATGTGTTTGGAAGTATTGCTTCTTCTTCAATTTTTTGGAAGACTTTGAGTAGAATAGGAACCAAGTCTTCTTTGAATGTTTGATAAAATTCGCTGGTATAGCCGTCAGGGCCTGGACTTTTATTTTTGGGGAGGTTTTTAATGTTTTTTTCTATTTCTTCTCTACTAATAGGTCTGTTTAGGCTTTCTGCTTCTTCTTGACTCAGTCTAGGAAGGTTGTATTTTTTTAGGAATTTATCCATTTCTTCTAGGTTGTTGAATTTAGTGGCATAAAGTTTTTCATAGTATTCTACAATAATTCTTTGTATATCTACGGTGTCCGTGGTGATTTCTCCTCTTTCATTTTGGATTTTGTTTATATGAGTTCTTTCTCTTTTTTCCTTGGTAAGTCTTGCCAAGGGTTTGTCAATTTTGTTGATCTTTTCAAAGAACCAGCTCCTTGTTCTATTAATTTTTTCTATAGTTTTTCTGTTCTCTAATTCATTTATTTCTGCTCTGATTTTTATTATCTCCTTTCTTCGACTGGTTTTGGGTTGTCTTTGTTCTTCTTTTTCTAGTTCCTTAAGGTGAGAAGTTAAGTGGTTCACTTGGGCTCTCTCTTGTTTGTTCATATATGCCTGAAGCGATATGAAGTTCCCTCTTATCACTGCTTTTGCTGCATCCCATAGATTCTGATATGTCGTATTGTCATTTTCATTAGTCTGTATATATCTTTTGATCTCTGCACTTATTTCTTCTTTGACCCATTCATTTTTTAAAAGTATGTTGTTTAGTTTCCACATTTTTGTGGGATTTTTTTCCTCTTTTTTGCAGTTGAATTCTAGTTTCAAGGCTTTATGATCAGAAAATATGCTTGGTACAACTTCAATTTTTCTGAATTTGCTGATGTTGTTTTTGTGGCCCAACATATGGTCAATTCTTGAGAATGATCCATGTACACTGGAGAAAAATGTATACTCAGTCCCTTTGGGATGAAATGTCCTGTAGATGTCTATCATATCCAGGTGCTCTAGTGTTTTGTTTAAGGCCACTATGTCTTTGTTGATTCTCTGTTTGGATGACCGATCTAGAGCCATCAGCGGTGTATTGAGGTCTCCAAGTATGATTGTATTTTTGTCAGTTTTTGTTTTAAGATCAATAAGTAGCTGTTTTATATATTTTGGTGCTCCTCGGTTTGGTGCATATATATTAAGAATTGTTATGTCTTCTTGATTCAGTGTCCCCTTAACCATTATGAAATGGCCATTTTTGTCTCTGAGTACTTTTCCTGTCTTGTAGTCAGCATTATCCGATATGAGTATTGCTACACCTGCTTTTTTTTGGATGTTATTTGCTTGGAGTATTGTATTCCAGCCTTTCACTTTGAATTTGTTTTTATCCTTGTTACTTAGATGAGTTTCCTGTAGGCAGCATACAGTTGGATTTTCTTTTTTAATCCATTCTGCTACTCTGTGCCTTTTTATTGGTGAGTTTAATCCATTTACATTTAGTGTAATTATTGACACTTGTGCGTTCCCTATTGCCATTTTATATCTTGCTTTCTGTTAGTTTTGTGTCTTGTTTGATCCTTCTCTTTCGTTTTTCTATCTTTTGTTTTTCTTTGGTTGTCTTCCATACATCTTTCCTCTGTTGCTATCTTTTTTATTTCATGTGCTTCCGTGGTGGTTTTTTCAATGGTGGTTACCTCTGAGTAATGAAAAGGGTCCCTACCCTGTTCATTGTAGTTAACTATTTTGTGAGTACTTTTGCACTCCATCGTCCTTTGCTACTGTTAACCTCCATCTTCTCCCCTTCTTTCTTTTTGTTGTTGTCACAGTTTAAATTTGGTTTTATTGTGTTCTTCTTGGAGCTTTTACTTGTGGCTCTGTTTTTTTTGTACTTTGTATCTGATTGGAGAACCCCCTTTAGTAATTCCTGGAGTGGGGGTTTTCTGATGATAAATTCCCTCATCTTTTCTGTATCTGTGAATGTTTTTATTTCTCCTTCATATTTGAAGGATAGCTTTGATGGGTATAGTATTCGTGGCTGAAAGTTCCTCTCTTTCAGGACTTTAAATATTGGGGTCCACTCTCTTCTAGCTTGTAGAGTTTCTGCTGAGAAATCTGATGATAATCTAATGGGCCTTCCTTTATATGTTGTATTCTTCTTTTCCCTGGCTGCCTTGAGAATTTTTTCTTTGCTGTTGGTTTGTGTCAATTTCATTATGATATGCCTTGGAGTAGGTTTGTTAGGGTTAAGAAAACTCGGTGTTCTGTTTGCTTCTTGAATTTGAGGCTTTAGTTCTTTCCACAGGCTTGGGAAGTTCTCATCTATTATTTGTTTGAGTATGTTCTCCATTCCTTTTTCTCTCTCTTCTCCCTCTGATATAACTATTATTCTTATGTTATTCTTTTTGATGGAGTCAAATAATTCTTGTAGGGGTATCTCATTTTTTTAAATTTTTGAGTCTCTTTCTTCTTCTCTGTGTTGTGCCTCAAGTTGCTTGTCTTCTATTTCACTAATCCTCTCTTCTATCTGACCTGTTCTATTAGCTAAGCTTGTTACCTCATTTTTCAGCTCGTGAACTGAGTTTTTCATCTCTGTTTGATTTGTTTTTATAGTTTCAATTTCCTTGGACATATATTCTTTGTGTTCATTGAGTTGTTTTCTCAGCTCCCTAAATTGCCTTTTTATGTTTTCTTGTATATCTCGGAGGATTTTTAGGATTTCTATCTTGAATTCTCTGTCATTTAGCTCCAAAGTTTCCAATATATAAAATTTTTTCTCCATAGATTTTTCCTCATCTAGCTGTGTTACCTCTCTTTCTTTTGTATCCATGATATTCGATTTTCTCTTCCTTAATGGCATCTGAGGTTGGTTTTGTTGATAGTGTTAATGAGATTTAATAAAGAATAAAAAGTTTAAAAAAAATAAAAAATCAAAGAGCTGTTTTTTTTTAGAAAAAATTAATAATGAAATAAAGAAAAATAAAATAAAATAAAAATTTTCTTTAAAAAGGAAATTATTCCCCCCCTCTTTTTTTCCTCTCCTCTCCTCTCCCCTCTTTCTTGAGAAAATCTTGTGGTGAACTGTGAATTATAACAAACAATGCCTGTAATGGAGGGCCTGAATTGGGGAAAAGTAATAAAGGGGCAAAAAAAAAAAAAGAAAAAAAAAGAAAAAAAAGGGGGGATTATGGACCCACAAAAAGCAAATAAGGAAAAAATTTGGGTCAAGAATAAAATGATTTGCTTTTAGGTGTTGGTTGTCTAAGAGTTATGATGAGAGGAATAAGAGGAAAACAGAAAAATGGGGGGACAAATTAAAAAAATACTATTGTATTTAGTGGAACAAGAACTAGATAAAATGGAGAGCCAGGGATGGGAGCACTGCTAGTGAGTTAAAAAGGTGAAGTAAAAACCTCCCAAAATGCCACAAACATAAGTTTGAGTGCTAGATAAGAGAATTTGTTTGTTATTGAGGTTTGAATGAGAGGAGATGTAAAGGAGAAAGGAAGAAACTAATATAGAGGGAGAAAAGAAAGAGAGAGAGAGAAAAAAAGAGGGAACCACTAAAAGAAGAAAAAAGAAAGGAGAGAGAGAGAGAGAAAGTTAAGGGTTTTGGAGTGCAACCCTCATAGAGAGAAGGGAAGAGGAGATAAAAGATAATGGGAGATGTAACACTTATGGGTAGTGTTGTTTAAGGAGAGGAGAGAGTAAAACTGGCAGAGAGTTAATCGGCCAAATTGGAGGAGGAAAAAAAGTATCAAAAATGAAGATAAGAGAAACAAATGAACAAATATAATAAAATGGGATAGGTTATAAAATCTGCGGATTATTCTTGATTTTGAGAGGTTATCTTCTTGCTTTTTCTTTTCTCTCCCTCTTCCTGGTCGGTGATGCTGTACCCCGGGTTCTGCCCCTTTGGCACACTCAGGTAGAGGTTTGCAGTTGATAAGTCTCTATGGCAATGTCATGTATTGTGCTTTAGTCTCGTTGGCAGTCGAGGCTCATTAACATTTATAGGCTCCGCCAGTGAGAGAGTCCGTGTTCCTGGAGCCTTTCTCCTAGTCTTTCCTTCCTCAATTAGTAGCCTGATAATCCAGCTATGGGGTTGCTGCTGCCTCTGCCTGGATAGTAAGAGGCTCAAAGATCTGGTAATTCCCCACTCTATTTCCACTCAGCACTGGGCTCTGGGTAAGGTTCAGTCAGTCAGAGCTGCTAGCATAATCAGGTGGGCTTTCCGCCCACTCAAAGACCTCTGGCTCTGCCACTCTGTCCAGTAACACAGGCGGGCGCCCACATCTGGGGCGCTTGGAGGAAACTCTCACTCACTATCTGCGTGCGCAGACCAGGATATCTGGCCAACAGTCTCACGCTCTGAGTGAAACCCCAACCGCATGGAAAAGTTGCAGCGTTGGAATTTGCTCTTGCTCCGTCCCCGTGTGTGGCTTTTGCAAGGCGCTGGGGTGGCCCGAGATTCCGCTTTTGCCCACACAAATGCCCCTGACTCTGCCCCTCTGTGCGATAACACGGGCGCGCACTGCCGAGGCACTCGGAGGAATCTCTCACTCAGTATCTGCGCGCGCAGACCAGGATATGAGGCCAGCCGTGTTTCCCTCTGAGTGAAACTCCCACCAGCATGGAAAATTTCCACCGTTGGAATTAGTTCTCGCTCTCTCCCGTGCGCGGCTTTCCCAGGGCGCTGGGGCTGCCCAGAGATTCTGTTTTCGGCCCACAGAAAGGCCTCTGACTCTGCCTCTCTGTGGGGTAACACAGACAGCCACTCCTGGGGCTTAGGAAGAAATCTCTCGCCCACTAACTGCGCACCGACCAGGAGATTGGGTAAAATGGCTGCCCCGCTTGTCTTTCTTTGTTTGGGTTTGGTGCGAGTGTTAGCTTTTATTGCCCGGCTGGCCACAGGATCAGTTTTTCCTCGGCTTGGATCTTCGTGCCACAGCCTGGTTCGGCTGTTTGTGCCGCGGCCTGGATCTATTCACCCCCTTTGCCCGCCTCAGTTTCTATATTCACAGTTACCAGAGAAAGCCGCCCTGTTTAGGTTAGTGAGGAAGGCGGAGCATTTCTTACTCCCTATTTCCTTCGGGGTTTGGTTATATATTTAGCCAATTTTTCACTTGACCATACCTTCGGGTGTATTGCGAAGCATCTGGAGGCTCCAAGTATAGGTTTTTCTGTTTCTGGTTGAAGATCTTGTTGAGTTTTGGGGGAGATTTATCGGTATCGCTTCCTACTCCGCCATTACTCTGACGTCATGAAATATAGCACTTTTTATTTGGCTTTATTCTGGGTAAGACAAACCATGGTCAGATGAGACAAGTTTTCCAGATTCTCTGATTATGATATTTCCTTGAATGGTTTCTTTCTATATCTATTACTCAAACAGATGCCTAATATACCTGGGTCAATGATAGTGATGGAAGAGATCTACTAATTCTTCTTTGCATGGTACGCACACACAAATACACACAAAATCCTGAGGAATGTTTGTACTTTGCTCAATGCTTCTAAGTATAAAGTCAAGGGAGTACATATTGGACATGTTTATGAAAAGTATGTATTGTACCCTGTAGGCTAGTGCATCCCTATATACCAAATAAGAATCCATATATATATTTTTTCAACTCTTTTTCTCTTTCTTCCTCTTCTACTACCTTTCTCTCCAACACACCATGCTTTTGTCATTTTTATATCTTCTTTTGTACAGCTTCAGGTATTTACCTACTCTCTTGTCCCAAGTCACAGTCTTTCTTTCTGCGGCTAACAAGGCCCTTGCTTTATCTTATGTCTTTCACATAACATGGATGAAGAATTGACAATATGAGTCATTGGTATTCTCATGGGTTGACTCCGAAGAGGTGGGTGCTACAGTCTTGCAGATCAAAAGGTGAGTGGAGAGGGCACTGGGATTGCCTCATACCTTTACTTGCTTTCTTTTTCACATCTTAGTCCTAGTTGCAGAAAATTTCAGACTTTGCTGCATTTGCTAAAGTCCCATTTCACATATATGATATTTTCTGACTTCCCTGAGTATTTAAAAAAGTCAGTCACAACATCTACCTTATAAAATTCATATGCTCTCTTTATGTCTCTCACAACTCTATTAGATTAATCTTTGGAGAAACCAGGTCTAGTTACCTTTGCCACATTTCTGTGTTTCTTTTCCCTACCCCATGACTACAGTGAGCAGAAGGAAAGGTACTTCAGCATATATGATATTTATATACATATATGCACCAAATTAGAATATTCCTTGAAGGTGTAGATAAATTAATCATTTAAATCTATGTGTTGCGCCCTGGCCGGTTGGCTCAGTGGTAGAGCGTTGGCCTGGCGTGCGGGAGTCCCGGGTTCGATTCCCTGCCAGGGCACACAGGAGAGGCGCCCATCTGCTTCTCCACCCCTCCCTCTCTCCTTCCTCTCTGTCTCTCTCTTCCCCTCCCGCAGCCAAGGCTCCATTGGAGCAAAGGATGGCCCAGGCACTGAGGATGGCTCTGTGGCCTCTGCCCTAGGCGCTAGAGTGGCTCTGGTCGAACAGAGCCACGCCCCGGATGGGCAGAGCATCGCCCCCTGGTGGGCGGGCCGATTGGATCCCTGTCCAATTGGGCACATGCGGGAGTCTGTCTGACTGCCTCCCCCTTTCCAGCTTCAGAAAAATACACACACACAAAAAAATCTATGTGTTGCCCACTTATTACTTGCCACGGTGCTAGATATGTATTTAGTTTGTCCTCAATTAATGGCAAGGCTTAATAAAACTAAGACATGGTTAAAAAAAAGAGCAAGTAGACTACCTAGAAATTTTTCAGGTAGAGAAAACATAAAAGAACAATGGTACAGTTTTCCACAAAGTTGGTAATTCATCTTCTATTATCTAAATACATTACTAATGGAAATAAATAGCAAGAAGGTATCTGAGCCACTTATATAGATCTATTTAGTAGATTTAAGTGATGTGGTACTTAATTTAATATCTATTTATAAAACATAGTAAGGCTTCCAAAGGATGCCTATCATCACACGCTAGATACAAATTTCTCAATCTTATGTGTGAAACTTTCAGATAAATATAAGTTGAAAATAGTACTGGCATATTGAAATGATTCAGAAAATTATATTATCTAAAACAAAAATGTCTTATTCAGGGAAATGTGCTGAACTGTTTCCCTGTGTGGCACACGAGGATTTACTGAAATCACCTTGAGTATTGCCTTGTTCTATTAAAAGCCTCTCAGATTAAGGCTCTTTAGAGAGATTATGGAGCTGAAAGCAATAAGCATGATTCACATTTTTACGTAGGGGAACTTGTATTTTTTTTAAGTCAAGGAAATTTATTTTCTGAGGTCATGACACAGGAAGTGGACTCAGCCCCAGCTGTGAGGCCATGGCCTCACTGACCCACCAGTGGACCAAGAAACTTGTGACATGTCCAGTCACCTCTGTTAGCATTTGAGCCGTGGAGAGCTGGCCCACTGCCGGTGTCACGGGCAGTCCCTGAGCACTGGCCAGGCCCTAGCACTTGCCACACCTGAGCCAGGTGCCCAGTGAGAGCTCGGGGACCGGAAGCAGCCACAATTCGCAGAGTCCAGCCGCTGGGTCAGATGAAACACACCATCCTGCAGAGGAATATGGGTCAACAGGCTGGAGAGGTTTCTGTTTTCTGATCATTATCATTTGAGGCCCCAAGGGAGGATCTTGGGGCCACCTGAGCCCCAAAGCTGGTCAATTCCTCAGGTCTGCTCATACCCAGGGGCCTTCCCACAGCTTTCCTAGGTGAGCCTTCCTGCTCCACCTGGGAAAGCAAACCCTTTCCAGGCAATCTCAGGTTCTGCCTTTGAGGGGTTCCCCCCGCCCATCCTGAGCTCTTTTTTTGTAAACTGTCTCAGATTGGGGAACTTGGCAACCGCACTTTAGGTGTGGTCCTTGTCTGGGGGCTCGTGATGAAACCAGAATCAGGACTGGAGTACCGTCTTGTGCTCAGTTAGAAATAGCCCCTTTCTATACACCAAGACGTTTCCTTGCCGTTACTCAGATAAGGTATCTATCCAACAATGGCTGAATGGAGTTCTTTCAAATAAGACTTTGGAAGAATTAAGCTTGATTCTGAAGACACAAAATAAAGCTATCAATGATTTAAAGATAGTTTTAAAATAGTAAATGTAGGTTTGTAAGCGACTGATTACAGTATCTACACTTGCTAACCACTCTTCCTCAGAGGAGATAGACATTTTAGTCATGGATATAGCAGTCCCAATTTTCTATCTTCTATTATTTTTAACCAAAGTGAAACAACTAGTGTTCATGTTCCAATAGGAATATGCAGAGTTTTAGCTACAGAAATTTTCAGACTTGGCTGTATTTTCTAAAGCCCTATTTTACATATAGAGGAGTGGACAAAAGTAGGTTTATAGTTGAGAGTATGCAAAAGTTTATTCTTGTATTATTTACTTATTAATTATTGTGTTATTTATTCTTATTAACTTAATTTTGCCCACTGCTGTATAATACTTTCTGCCAAACTCTGTTATTTTTAAAGTTTTATTGCAATATAATTGACCTGTTTTAAATTACACATTGCAAGTGTACAATTTGATACATTTTAACATATGTATAAATCTATCGAGCCATTATGACAAATAAAATAATGATTTCCATCATTTCCAAATGTTTCCTTACACCTTTTTTTTAAATTTAGAAATTAAATTTAATGGAGTGACATTGGTCAATAAGAATTCATAGGTTTTAGATAAACATCTCTATAGCATTTGAACTGTGATTGTGCCCATCACCCAAAGTCAAATCATTTTCTGTCACCATATATTTGTCCCTCTTTACTCCCTTCCCCCTTCCCCCATTCTTATATCTTTTTTTAATCTCTCTTTTCTACTCTCTTCAGGACCCCCTTTTTCCTCCCTATACAACTGCTGATCTGCTTTGTCACTATAGATTAGTGTGTGTTCTAGAAGTTTTAAAAAATGGAATATATACAGTATGGTGTGTTTTTTTTTTGTCTGCTTCTTTATTCAGTATAACTTTTTTTTTAAGATCCATGTTGTTGCATATATAAATTTTTTTCCTCTTATTGTTAAGGTATATCTATACAATGTACATATCTATAGGTATATCCATATAATGTATTTTAACTATTGTTTTTGAAGTGGAAGTTTTGGTAAGACTCCAGTCCTGGTAGTGACCTGGGATATAACATAGAAACTATTGTGGGTGTGAAAAGGTTTATTACTAACTCAATGAGGCAGGCTACCAAGCAGGTCTAAAAATAGCTTGAGAAAGCAGGGGAAAGGAGACTGGCTTGGTTTTCGTTGTGATTAGGGGATGGGGCCTGGGTAAAGTAACAACTCACTGGAGCAGGCTTACATGGTTTGAACTTCCTGCCGGGGCCAAAGGAGAGAGTTTTCTTATCAGCTTGACCACATGTGGGACAGAAGGGGAAGTAAGAGTGGTGACATTTGAAAGCTGTCAGCAGTCAGACATCAAAAATGGAGTAAGACTCTTGATTAGTACTCACCCCTGATAGCTGACTGATGACTGAGATGGGCCATGTTTCATTTAATTGAATTAGAGCTCTTATAAGTACATCATTATGGCACTCTGTAAATCCCATTCCCTGAGGCCAGTAAGAAAGGTGAAAGGTGTATCTAATGCTTTTTACAAGAGCCCAGTATCAGGTATTTGGTGAAATAAAATGAGTGTCTTGCTCACTTTCAGTAAGTTTTGGAACTCTTAAGGGGATAAGGAGTGTCTTAGTGAGACCTTACCTTGTAGCTTTTGTATGTGTGGAGATGTGTGAAATCTTGATTTATATTTTGGGTATCTATAAGGAATTGTTGCTGGACTAGATGGACAAACCAATGCCATTGGCTCAAGAGTCTCCAAAAATGTGCAAATGGTGCCAATTGTTGGTGCAAGCAACCAGTGTGTGATGTTTGGCCAGTTATGCTGACCCTTGGGTTCCCTCCATGATTCAAGGCCTCTAGTTAAGGCAGCGGCTCTCCAATGAGTACCCATCACATGTTGGTGGTGCTCCTATCTTATGACAGACAACACAGACTTCTTTTGCTGATCATGCACTTGTTCTTGAGGGGCTCCCAGGTAGCTGAGGAGTCAGTGAGGGACTTCCCTTAGAACTGTAGCATCTAGCAAGGGACTGGAGATAGGGGAGAGCAGGTCCTCCTGCAGGTGGGCTATGCCAGAAGGTCCAGGTTGGGCTGTATTCTGTGTTATCATTTCTGTTTTAGCAAGTAGAGTACAGGGTGGGGGGTTTGGCGGTCTTGCTGAGGTTCCAGAGTGCTGCTTTCATGACCAAAGGCAGCTGGGTATGAAAAGTCACAGTCAAGCCATGGGAAAGCCTTTTTTTCCAGAACAACCCAATATGCCATCAGCAATCGCCTCTCTAATGGCATATAGTGTGTGACTGAAGAGAGCAATATTTTACACCAGCAGTGGATGAGTAAGTTATTGCCATCGTGGATGATCCATCAACTTCAGATCATTCGAAGAGGTTGCTAAAGTCTCTACAATAAAGAAATATCTGGGGGAACACTAAGAAAAATGCTATTATATTACAATTTGGACATATTTTAGAACCTTTTGTTATGGGGAGTACAGTTTTAGGTGGGTCAATTTGTGGGAAATAGCATAAGTGGCATAAGAAAAATTTAAAATGATAATATGTAGCTTTCAGACACATAAAGATCTAAAAGATGTTGAGCCTGTTTTACTCTGAGAGCTTAGGGGTTAATAGCTATTTTTTGACTGCATCAGGGATGGTGTGGCCCTTGGCTTATCACTGACTTTGAGGAATTTAACAAAGGTGTCATGACCTTATACGATGCGTGGGTCAATGACTCATCCATTTTTTGTGAGTCCTTTGTGAATATTTCTATTTCTTGAATGAGTGTGTCAAGAGAAGCTCCTAGGAGGAGGATGTCATCAGTGTGCCATGGTTACGGGGAATTGAGGCAAGGCAACATTTTTGATGGTTAAAGTGAGGCATATGGATTTGTTCTCTATTTTTTTTTTTTTTTTTTGTATTTTTGTGAAGCTGGAAACGAGGAGAGACAGTCAGACAGACTCCCGCATGCGCCTGACTGGGATCCACCTGGCATGCCCACCAGGGGCGATGCTCTGCCCACCAGGGGGTGATGCTCTGCCCCTCCGGGGCGTCGCTCTGCTGCGACCAGAGTCACTCTAGCACCTGGGGCAGAGGCTAAGGAGCCATCCTCAGCGCCCGGGCCATCTTTGCTCCAATGGAGCCTTGGCTGCGGGAGGGGAAGAGAGAGACAGAGAGGAAGGGGGGGGGGGTGGAGAAGCAAATGGGCGCTTCTCCTATGTGCCCTGGCCGGGAATTGAACCTGGGTCTCCCACACGCCAGGCCGACGCTCTACCACTGAGCCAACTGGCCAGGGCTGTTCTCTATTTTATGTTCAGTAATTGTCCAGTAAAGTACAGAGGGTACTTTGTTCAAATTTAATGCTATCCCATGGTATAACAAATTTAAGCTTCAGTAGTGATTAAGGTCATTAAAGTTTGCCAATTGGTACATTTTAGCAGATGTTAAAGGTAATTTAGATCTTCTGTTGCAGAGGCACAAAAGCCAATCAGCACCCTTTTATCTTATCATTTTATACATTTAGTAGTGCCACAGAATAGCATGCATATTTTCTCTATAATCCTGATGGTCAGAAATTTCTAGCAATGGAGGCTTAGGCAACAGCATCAGCAATGGCATTTTTAGGGTCCTCGGGAGCCATCTGCTTTTAGGAATGTGACAGCAGCATGACTCATGGGGATCACTCTTCCTCACAAAAATGACCAACCACAAATGACCTGTATCTGATATAAGTGGGTCTGTATATTCCACAGGGTATCAGCCTATCCCTTAAGCTTTCTATAGAATTAGGGCCAATGTCTGGTTGAGACATATCACCAATAGTCACCGGGTAAGAGTTATTCTCCTGAGCTTAGCACCAGCCTACATGTATGCTGAAATAGGACATATGACTTAATTGAAAATCCACAGCTAAGTCTGGTCCAAGACACATGACACAGGACTACTTTAAATAGGGCTCTGATCCTATATTCTTGTCCCTAAATGTTAGTTATCAAAACTTCCTATTTAAGTCAGTTAAATCTATGACAGAGTCTCAGTAGGCTCAGCAAAATGCAGCTCAGCTCAACATGCAAGCTTGCCAGTAAGCAGCAACCCGGCTCAAGGAACGTGCGAGGCAGCAGGCGGCAGAGACAGCTAAGAATTTTTTACCCAAAAAGTTCTCTTTCTGCCAATTTGCATCACCATAAGAAAATAAAAGCTAAATAGTAGTAAATCATTATATTAAAGCAAAGAGCAAATAATGAAGGTCTTTGCACTCCACTGAAGGAAAATCATGATAAAGCTTTCATTTGGAAAAAATACTATGCATGTGGATGGATGGCTAGGAGGGAACATTAGCAGCAGGGAGACCCAGGCTACTATTCACCCTTCTGGAACTTCTGTGCAAATTAAAAAAAAAAGGTACTCTTTCTCAAGGTACTTTATCTATTGGAAAATGTTTATATTATTGATTATCTTATAACAGTCTTTTTACTGTGAAGTGAAAAAATTTTTGTAAAAAATAATACCCAAAATGTAAATGGTGCCTTTATCAACAATCACAAGTGTGGTGATTGTGCAGGGCTCAAACTGTATATGTGTGCATGTGGCCTTATGGAGACTAATTAAGTAATTAATGTAATGGTTCAGATTGGAGATGACAGTCCTACCAAGGTAATAGCAAAATATGTATGTAAGTATCCCCCTCTCTTTATATCACTTCACAGTGAAATGTCTATGTTAAGATAATCAGTCATATGAATATTTTCCAATAAATAAAGTAACTTGAAAAACCACCTCTTCTTAATTTTCACAAATATATATTTGTGATTTGCCTCTAACAACTATCTAAGATGGGGCAATCCAACGGCCTGGGGCTCTATGGTTTCTTATACTTGACATTCTAGTTGTAATATTTGAAGACATAGTAGGACTCTTAAGATGGCTCCTTTTTTTTGACATAGGAAACTGGGTGAGTTTTTACATATTCAATAAAATGTATAGAAGTAAAGGAAACAGGATGGTGGTTGGAAGGGTGTGCTGAGAAATAAAGAGTTTAATTTGGTTTTAGACATGCTAAATTTATAGTATTTATGGACTTACCTATAGGCAATTAGATATATTGATTTGGAGCTCAAGAAAACAAAGTGGGTTGAGGCCGTAGACTTGGTAGTCACCAATATATTGACAATTGTAAAATACATGTGCACATGTGATGCTTAATTCTACGTAAGTTAGATGGCTGAACGAGCCAACAGAAAGCATGGCTCCTGGCTGTCCTCCTCCCCCTTTCTCCTGACATCTTATAAACTCAGGATTCTTGTATGATTTCATGGAGGCAAAAATTGAATCTCCCAAATGATTGGTTACTCCCCTACCCTGATGTGTGGGGGAGACAGATTATATTGAATTTTGTGAAAATCAAGGAATGTGCCTTTTCTTAGACCTGTGAATTCATATTCTCATGGAGGCAACAAAGCTGTCTGGTTGAAGACACTGGCTCTAGAGGCCTGTGTTCCTTCAGCTTGAGAAAGTGACACCCTACCGTGGGACAAGAGACATACAGAAAAATCTCAAGAGAATGGGATGACACAATGACAAGGGCAATCTGGACAGGGAGGCAGTAGACTGGTGATTAGGTACATTAACTCTGAGTTCAGACTGCCGGAGTTGTTGAACAAGCTCTACCTCTTACTATATTACAAGTTAATTAACCTCAGTGTGTCAATTTCTTAATTTTTAAAATGGAATAATAATAAAATGACTGCATAAAATTATTTTATTATTCAAAGGATATATGTAGTGACACACACACATACACATACATACACACACACACACGTAGCCCTGAGTTTACTGTTTAGCACATTAGTTTTTAGTAAATGTGAGAGATATGCATTTTACATAAGGAAGCTATGTTCTTGCTCCCCATGGCTCTCTTTAGTCTTATATAAATATGTAATAATCAGGATTGATTAATTGACATTTATCCACTTTATGCACACAAGGATTTGAGGGAGCATGACCATAAGACACACATTTAAAGAGATGATACTAAAAGGACAAATAAAGCCAAGAAACACGGAACATGTTAACACGGGCTATCATGTCAAACACTAAATCCACCAGTTGGCCATATATTCAGGCGAACCCAGCAAAGAGAAAGAGGATGGAGTATATACATTTGGAGCTCTTCTGTGCAAGATAGTTCCTGAAGTCATGCTGTTCCTGTATTTCCACTCTGCCCCCTTTGCATCTCGGTGACATAGTGATGCTTACTCTTCCTGAAGGGAAAATGTTTTCCAAATTTCTTTCCTCCTGTCTTCCCAATTTTGTTTAAAGGCTCTAACGTATGCCCATTCTTACCACCTTTCCTCTGGTTTAGATCGTCATCACTCCTTGGATGTCCTTTGTATTATTTTCCTCTCTGCTTTTCCCTCTGAAGTCCAGTCTTAGCCTATTTCAGTCTCTCCAGTACACCCCCATCACACGGATCTTCTCCAAGCATGTTTCTATCATATTACTCATTAGCTTAAAACCTTTTGAGTGGCTCCTTATTGCATTTCAACTAAAGGGTCTATGCCTGATATTCAGGGGACCCTCACAATCTAATTACATTCTTTGTTTCCAGATTTATCTGTCGCCACGTCGGAGCACGTTGCTACGTTTTTATTGTTATCCCCGGAGCTTTCTCCTTTTCTGATACCTGCAAGTCTAGAGCTGCGTCTTACTCTTCTCCGTATCCCATGCAGCACAGGATGCAGTGCTGGCCTCAGGGAGAGAGTTTAATTAAAACTGTTTGAAGGGTTTTGCTTCCTGAAAATTGAAAACCCATTGAGTGCTGCCCTCTTTTGGTTGAAACAGCCCAGAGTCTAAACCACCAAACAGGGAATGAAGCTGAGTGACTCATCTTTTCCGTTTGGTTAGAGCCCTCACGGAAACAAACAAGGCAGGCTGAAATAATTCCATCCTTTTTTTTTTTTTCATTTTTATCTAGCTTCAAAGACTGTTTAAAGAGATAGAAAGAAGATAAAATTCTGTATAGAAAACTTGGAACTCTACGGATTCAAATCACATATGTGTAAACTTGAGGCTGAGGTAAAACCAATAGTTGCTTTGAACAGTTCCAAAGCTCCAAGAATCTTCAGGTCTCAAAAGAGAATATTTTTTGTAAAAGCTAGGGAATGAGAAAAGAACGGGTACTCCTTAAAAACCTAGTAAGGTTAAGGACAACTTCTTGATTAAAGGGATACTGAGGCGAGGGACAAGGTTGTTTATTCACACTGATACTTGGTATTTAGTCAAGTAAAAAATAATGGGGCCTGGCCTGGGAGGTATGGTTATTTCTATGGACCTTACTGGGTTCCCAGTTTGTGACTCCACCTGAGATGGTCTTGATCTAACAGAAGTTAGATAAGATGGAGCCCAGGAAGAGTGATGGTCACATATTTTTATTTTACTTTTTTTTTTTTGGAGAGAGAGAGAGATAGAGAGAAGAAGGGAGAGAGATGAGAAGCATCAATTCATGGTGGTATCACTTTAGGTGTTCATTGGTTGCTTCTCATACATGCCTTGATGGGGGAGGAGGCTCAAGTCAAAGCAGTGACCCCTTGCTCAAGCCAACGACCTTGGGCTCAAGCCAGTGTCCTTGGAATTATGTTGATGATCCCATGCCCATGCTGGTGACCCCAAGCTCAAGCCGGTGAACCTGCGCTCAAGCCAGTGATCTCAGAGTTTCGAACTTGGGACCACAGCATCTCAGGTCCATGCTCTATCCATTGCACCACCACTGGTCACATTTTTAAGGAAGTATGACAGGAAAAAAAGATTTGCAGGAAAATGATCCCAAGTGAATGAGGTCTTTTCATTATATGAATGTCTGGGTTGTTAATTTTAGAGCTGTATACCCATATCTTTGTTATGAATCACATTAAACCTTTTTAGGTGTAAAAGACAATGAGTAGTAAACAGGTATATACTATAAATAACAGGAAAGCTCAATGAAGACAGGCCTGAGTTTGATGACAAATGTCAATAAAACCCAACTTCCTTAGACCTGAAAGGGAAAGGCATTCCAAAACTGAAATGGCAGGATGCTCCCCACCCCGGAGGAGGACAGAAAGGTCTGCAGGCTGATGTCTGAAGCAATCTTGGCACGGACTTGGAGGGGAAGCTAATGTTAGCAGAAAGATCAGGTGCCAGTCATTCTCTACTATCTTGAGAAGGTCACCGGATTTCTGTCCCTTCTTTTTGAAACCTGATCTGGGGACTACAAACAACCACAATGAATTGGATCACTGCCATGGGCTCTAAGTTGGGCAGAGGAGGCTGACTCGGTGCCAGGAGTTGACATAGGAAGCAGCTTGAAATATTCAGATGGGAAGAGGGTTGGGCTTTCTTTTTCATTTTCATTTCAAAATAGGATGATATACGGTCATCACAGAGTAAATTAAATGAGATTTGTCCTGTGTTTGGATAGAGGAGATCTACCAAAGTCTGCAACTTTTCTGTGTTAAATTTTGGGTTTGTGGAGTACTTTGCTATATTGAGAGACTGCTATTCCTTTTCAATGTGTGGTGGCCCTTCTCTTTAATATTATAAATATAAAGTTATTCAAAGGTCCATAAGAAACAATAGCATATCCCTCCTGTAAGCAAGGATAGGTATATATCCACAAATGTAATTTCTTTTATTTGTGTGTGAATTTGCCAGCAGCACCTGAGCTGAACTTTTGCTATATAAATAAAACCATTTGGTGTATCCAAAGAATTTCAGTCTCAGGAGAACAGGATCATATACAATCGATTCTCCACAGACCTTTCAGTATTTTAGTTTGAGCAAAGAATTCCCACAGCCTTGCTTTCATTATTTTATCTGTTTTAGATCTTCCAGGGATTTTATAATTTGGTTTCTATAATCTAATGTTTTTATATTAGTACATAAGGAAAAATTCTATGTTATATATATATATATATATATATATTTCATTTATCTTTGTGCTTTAAAAAAATAAATATATTGAGGTCACATTGATTAATAACATTAAGTAAATTTCACCACTTTGGACAAGGTGAAGAACAACAAAACTTTTAAAATACTTTGATGAATGAATCACAAATAGATACTTACATTCATGGAGAGTTTAGAATGTTATTCCATTTTTCTGATGGGAAAATGACACATTGAGTAATAAGTTCAAGGTCCCATGTCCCACACTACTAACTGCTAAACATGATTCAGATTATATGAATCCCAGTTGAATAATCGTTTTTCTCAACACTGTCTTCAACATAATGTTTATTTTCTTTGAAGCATGGATAGCAGGCATGCTTCTTAGTAAAACAGAGAATTCACTCTTTGACCAAGTGACCAAACAAGACCCGGCAGCTGGGAAATTGGTTAAGACTCATAAGAATCAAATTGGCTTTCTTTTGCTTTTCTTTTTTTCTTTAACCTTGCCTGCCCCCTTTAGCAAAAATTGTTTAGTGTTAGTTCATTTCTTGGAAAAAGCAAATTTCCAGCAGGCTTCTGAAAGTACAATATGTTTGACTAGAAGACCAAAAGGGATTGATTGCAAAAGTGTGTCATTGGATGTTGGCCAGAGAGTGTCTCCATCCACAATGTTGTATTAGACTTACTGGGGGGACTTAAAAAGCAGAGCTAACGCCTGGGTCCTACAAAAAGAGGATAGTATTTCATTGATCTGGGTAGGGTTTCCAAGGTAATTCTAAATGTTCAGGGCAGGTTTGAGACTCACTGTATCATGCACCTGAATCACATTATTTCACCAGGACAGTATAAGCCTATGGATTCCCATCTTTCTCTTTAATTAATTCTTTGCTTTGAAGTAATTTTGTGTGAAGTTAAGAAATAAGATAGAAATATGAGAGAAGACTTGGGAGGATAGAAAACAGCTGAATGTACCTGACCAGGTGATCTTGTAATGGATAGAGCATTGGAATGGGATGCAGAGGACCCAGGTTCGAAACTCCAAGGTTGTCAGCTTGAGCCCAAGATCACAGGCTCGAGCACCCGGGTCACTGGTTTGAACATGGGATCATAAACATGACACCATGGTCACTGGCTTGAGCCCAAAGGTTACTGGCTTGAAGCCCAAGATCACTGGCTTGAGCAAGAGGTCACTGTCTTGGTTGGAGTCCCCCTGCCCCATCAAGGCACATGTAAGCAATCAATCAATGAACAACTAAGGTGCCACAATGAGAAATTGATGCTTCTCGTCTCTCTCCCCTTCCTGTCTGTCTGTCCATCCCTATCTGTTCCTCTCTCTGTCAAAAAAAAAAAAAAAAAAAGAAAAAAAGAAAGAAAACAAAACAACAACAAAAACAAATGAATGTAATGAAAAGACTCACCAAAAACTGTTTGGGCTTCTTCCTGAGGATTGACCAGACCTCTAGTTTGGCTTGGGTTATCAAACATAGCAAACTGAGGTTGACAGGGCCTCTTGGCTGTGGCTCTCACTAGAGCTAGCCCCAGCTCCTCAGGCACCATTTTTATAGCAGGCCAAAATATATATTAGAGACACTGCTTTTTAACTTCAGATGTATAACAATGCTCCTGTTTTTGTGAGTTATTTTGGCACAAAATGGCCTTCATAGCAACTATCGTCATTGAAATTATATTTGGATGTAATTTATTAGGCCATTCTATGCATGCACTAATATTTGCTGAGCTATTTGGGAACAGGATGTACCCTGCATCTTAAGTGACCCACAAAAGAGCCTTCCCTGTCCAATAAAATACATACTTCAACTAGTACAATTTTGAAATATATATTTTAATGCTCAGAAGTAATAAAAATAAATTAAAGAAGCATGAACTAATTAAAGCAGATGTTTATTTTTTTATTTTGATTATCAGGATATCACTGAAATCAAACCAGTGTTTGCAATTTGGGAAGAATCTCTTCATGAGTTTATCTTTTGCCAAAACCGTGGGCAAAGTGAACCCTTGCAGCACGGTTTGAGAGTTAATCCAAGTTTTATTTAGTGTTAGTATTCTTAGTGTTTCCTTTTTAAAATAGTTCTTTCTTTATTTTGTAATTCATGCTTTTCCCAGGCTGGTGCAGAGGAGCCTCGGTAGGGCTGCAGGGGGCAGGGAAAGGCCAGCCTGGCACCGACTTCTGTTAGCAAGGGAGCGGGCAGGGAGGAGAAGGGGAAGGACTCACCTGGAAGCCCAAGGCCACCCTCAATTCACCTTCTGGGATAGACTCATCCTGGCCATAAGACATCCCTCGTTTGTTTTTATATCGTGGTTTTAAAATTATTGGATTCTGTCCAGATCTTGTTTTGGAACAAGGCAAGGAAATGCTAAATGAATTTTTAAAAACCATTAATGTGTTTTTTAATATAGTCAGATATACTCAAAAGAAACAAATATGGTTATAATTTATAAAGCTTTGTTTTGTTTGTTATTTCTACTTCAAAAGAAAAATACCACTTTCTTTCATTGTTGACCCCTTACTGAGATGGGGTATTAAGATTTTTAATGACAACTTGTGTTACACTAGTTTCATAATGATTATGTTGTGATAGAAAGTGATGGCTCAAGTGAGCCAGTATGAATGAGTTCTGGTCTCAACTCTGCTACTCACTGGCTCTGTGACATGGAGCAAATTATCTTGATCTCTGTTCCCATGAAAGGAGGGGGCACAGGGTCTACAATACGCTAAACCAGTTTTATATGCTACGGTAAACTTACGATTTACACTTCAATGAAGGGATTCTAAAATGAAATTGCAACCAAGTTTGTTTTCAAGAAACACATCTGTGTACAAATGATTACATTAGCCATTTCTTAGAAGAACCACAACTTATACTCAAGACTACATAGGAAATTATTTGTGAAAGAGGTCTCAAGACAGACCCATGGCCACTGTTTCCCTCCCCCAACGCCTTGCTCTTTCCTTTTATGGGAAAAAATGGACTTCCCTGGCCTGTGTATCTTGGAAGTTCAGATACATTATTTTGTCATACTTGGATACCCTCAGGACATACGGTAAACTTTGCAATGAGACCACTATGACAAGTCAGACCCCAGAGTAAAATTTTCTACTCAGCAATGATTTTCGTTCTCACAGACCTTGCTGTGCAGTTGGTTTTTCACCTCTGACGAAACCAGGGCAGTAACAGGAGGGCCAGCCTCTTGTCCAGCCGACACTGCCCTGCCTGAGATGGCCGTGGTCAAGGTCAGCCGGTCATTCCCCCCACAGGACTCTGTTTCAGATCTCGGGTCCTGCTCCCTCCTTCTTGGCTTCACCCTATGCTTACTTTCTCACAGAATTTTATGGGAAAATAGGAGCTGTGTATGTGTTCCATTTGGTTAAAAGTAAATTTCCATGCTGGAAACATTGCTTTCAAAATAAGATCCTAGATTTTACGTAAAAAGGGAGTTTCTCCAAGGTTGTTTGAAGCATTACCAACTAAAACTCTGGTCACTAGAAATAAAAATAGCATGTTCTCTTAACTGGTAGTTTTAATTTTTTTTTCTTTAAGAAAAATGCTCTGTAATTCTAAGCAAAAAAGAAGAACATGTATGTTTTTGTCCAATGTATTATAATATTTTAAATTAGGAAAAATATCTGTCAATAAAATCTTTGGATAATTGGTGAAAACGACTAAAATATTATAAGGGGTTCTTAGGAACCATATTATTTTTTTTTAACCATGAAACTCCTAAAGGTAAGTATAGTGAGTAAGTTCCTAATATGTATCTAAATATTTTATGAATAAAAAGTAATAAAATGATTACTTAGACAACAGTTGAATTTAGAAGATGAGGAATATGCCTTCTTCACTCTTACACAATACAGGCTTATTCAAAATGTTTAAAACACATATTGTAGAGCTTTAGAAATGTTGTGCGATCCTCATAGCCAGGTTTCGAGGCTCGGGTGCCTCTACAGACCCTTTAACTCCCTTCATCTGCAAAACACAAACAGCCCTCTAGGTGGAGCACCAGACCTTTTCTTTGTTAAGAACAATGATGTTCCTTCACTTTTGTACAAGGAATTTAAGAACTTCATTTTAAACAGAAAGTAATGTAAACAACCTTATTCCTCATCTTTGCACACATTTCCTGGAACGTCTCTTCTTTGATGAAGGAAATGTTGTGTTTCAGACAACATAACTTGTCTTCACATGTGCTGGAGTAAAATGTTTTTGATTTTAAGTTGTACAAGTGAGGTCCACTGACTCTGGAGACTTGGCCGAGAGCCAGGAAAGCTACAGATATTCTGTAAAAGACTTGAGTATAACTGAGAGGGAGTGACAGGGTGGGGGGCGGGGTGCTGAGAAGGACAAGGGTTGGGAGAAGTCTCTTTGTCTAGACAGAAGCATTTTTCAAAGGTAACTCCAGTGTCTGCCTAAGTCATAATCATGTGGTGAAAAATGAAAAGGAAGTTTGAAATCATCTAATGCATTCTTCTCTTTTTTACGAAAGAAGCAACTGAGATGGAGAGAAGTAGGTGTCTTTCTCTTTCACTGATGGAGTCGGAGATGGCGCAGACACACCTGAAGAGGCAGTGTAGCAAAGCTTTGTTGCCTTAGCTGTCTGGCTTCTGTTCCCTTTTTCTAAGACGCTGATGTTCTTTTGGAAATTACATTTTTCCAATGGTATGGAATCTTGGAAAGCTAGTAACGGAACCTGAGGTGTCCCATGAAACTGCTTCTGTATAGCCAAGGGTTAGGCATGTGACCTAATCAGTCACTTGAGGGATTTCAAATCTCAAGCAGAGTTTTGGTAAGGAAATGTGAAACAGCTGGAATTCATTTACCTTGGATGATAACCTCGTATTCATTTTACTAAGCACAATTTTTATTTTCTCCAGTTTTATTGCAATGTGTTTGACTTCTAACATTGTGTAATTTTAAGGCGCACAGTGTAATGATTTGATGTGTGCATATATTTTGCAAAACCTCAGCATGATTTTTAACCTTCCTGTTAGTTCTGTGCAAGTTCTAATCACCTAGTACTTTCCTTTTTGCTTATGTTGGTCAGATTAGTTTCTGATACTTGCAATTAAAGAAACTTAAGTGATTCTAGAAACTACCATCTACTGAGAGTAACTTAAGACTGATTGATATGTTGGTGAGGGTGAGAAGAAAAGGAAACTTGTGCACTGCTGTGGGAATGCAGACTGGTGCAGCCACTGTGGAAAAGAAGTATGGAATTACCTCAAATATTAAAAATGGAACTTCCTTTTGACTCAGTGATCCCACTTCTGGGAATATATCCTAAGCATCCTGAAACACTAATTTGAAAGAATATGTGCACCCCTATTGTGATTGCAACGTTATTTACAATAGTCAAAATCTGGAAATAGCTCAAATGCCTATCAGTAGATGAGTGGATAAAAAGCTGTGGTACATTTACAGAATGGAATACTATGTGACCATAAAAAAGAAGGAAATCTTACCTTTTGAGACAGCATGGATGGACCTGGACAGCATTATGCTGAGTGAAATAAGCCAGTCAGAGAAAGACAAATACTGTATTTTCTACTTATATGTGAAATCTAATGAACAAAATGAACTAACAAGCGAACTAGAGCCAGACTGATATATAGAGAGCCAGCTGATAGCTGTGGACAGTGGGTGGGTGAGGTGCATGGAGAGATTGAGCAAAAAAGGACAAAAAAAATGCATGCACACAGACAACAATGTGATGATTGTCGGGGTGGTGGTGGTGGTGGTAGAAGGTATAGGAAAGAAATAGTGATGGACAAAGACCTGACTTGAGGGGGTGAACACACACACTGTACAGAGATGTGTGGTAGAATTGGACACCTGACACCTGTATAATTATGTAACCAGTGTCACCCCAATAAATTTAATTAAGAAATAAAAAGACTGATCTCTAAAGGGACAATAAAAATACTCTTTTCTAATTGTACCAGCCAAAAAAATCTGGTTTCTCTTCAGGTCGTATAAATCTTTCGCCTTTTACTAATTGTACCAACCAGAAACATAATATTGTAACCATGTTTTAGATCTTTTGAACTATGACAACTTTTAAAATATAGCAAGAATAATCTGACAACCCTATTGTAATAAGTGAGAGAAGTTTCCTTTTATATATTATACCAGAGAGCATTCTAAAACTAAAGTAATACTAATTTATTTTGCCCAGATTCTTTCAAGATCTTAAAAATTATATAAAACAAATAAACTTTGCTGTTTTCCTACTAGAAATGAGAGGAAAAGAAACCTCCAAGCGGGTGAAGTAGTATAAGCAATAGCCACAAAATTCTGTGTCAGAGTAAAATAACAGTGAGATGTTGAGGCCTTTACATTTTCCCCCATTCAAATTCCTTCTCAAAAGCATCTGGCTTAACACTGCTATTTAAAAAATGCATTAGAGGGCCTGACCTGTGGTGGCGCAGTGGATAAAGTGTCAACCTGGAAACGCTGAGGTTGCCGGTTCAAAACCCTGGGCTTGCCTGGTCAAGGCACATATGGGAGTTGATGCTTTCTGCTCCTCCCCCCTTCTCTCTCTCTCTCTCTCCCCTCTCTATAATGAATAAATAAATAAAAAATGTATTAGATAAACCTCATTTTTCTTTTTAATGTAATTCCTTTTAATGTACCCAACAAGTAGACACTTCCCCTACCTTTCTATAACTCAGAATATATTTTTTTAAAAAGAGTTTGATGTTTATAGAAGTTTCTTTAGGCTATCATAACTAATCTTTGGAATAATGTAGTATGATATGATTTATAAGCTGACTAATCTTAAGTTTTAACAATGAAATCTACTAGAAACAGGCCATTCTTATCTTAATAACATTTTAAGGCTGAACTTGCATCTTGGCTCAGCACTGCAAAGCCAGGGAGCAACACATTGACTTTCAAAAATGAGCCAGCAGAGGGCTTTTCTGCGCTTGCTAAAATTGTCTTGTTTTAGACTCATTCATAGAGCAATTGAAGAGAAATTTTCTTATATGATATAAACTCAGGTGAAAGGGAAATCAATGTCCTGGATCTAAGCTAGTTTAAATAAAACTAAAATAGAAAAACTGGTTAGTAGAATGAAGTTTCTATGATTTAATTCAATCTAATCAATTTAATATTGGACTTGTAATGTCCTCTGAAGGTCATGATGTGTGTCAATCAGGTAGAAGTACAGATAAAATCTCACCAGTTTGTGAGGTTTCCTCAAATTAGGTTTAAAATTTTATTTTAGGTAAAGTGGAAGGGGGGGGCGGAGAGAGAGAGAAACACTGAGTTGTTGTTCCACTGATTTATGCATTCATTGGGTTGATTCTTGAATGTGCCCTGACTGGGGATTGAATGCACAACCTTGACATATCTGGACGATGCTCTAACCAACTGAGTTACCTGGTCAAGGCCTTGAATTAGACTTTTATATGCCCTATCATGGCAGTTTTCCTGAACCACAGTGATATGCTGGGGCCCACTCCTACAGGCTCATGAAAGCTTATTATTCCATTTGCAGGAATTTTATGAGTCAGTTGAAATCACATCAGTAATTCAAAATTGACCACGGTGGGGATATTTACACTATGAAAATCTGTAAAAGCTATTAATCTGGGCCCTCTACTTCCCCCTGAGATGGTTGTTAAACATTTACCAGCACCTCACTGAATGTAACAAACAAGGGGGACTTTCTTGGGAACTGTGCCATCTCACACCATCTTCATGCCTGTTTGTGTCTGCTCTGTCCAGCCCTGCCGAGCACACGAAAATTCATTCTCACAGGTTTGCTTCTAGTCTTTTAAATAATGGGAGCTCCACCTGGCTCTTTACCCACTAATGGGGTGAGGTGAGACCTGGAGGGGGACTCAGCAGCTGCCCCTGGGGCTTGCTGTGCAGCGAGATGTATGTGGATGCGAGGGTGAGGAGAGGCCTCAGGATAACTGTAAGCAGTGAGCTGCAGTCCCTCTCCCCTGACACGCTGCTTACTTTCTCCCCTCTGGTCACAGGATATGGCTTAATAGTGCCCTCGTTATCTGCAGTTTTGTTTTCCACACTTTTAGTTACCCACGGTCAACCGAGTTCCAAAAATATTAAATAGAAAGCTCCAGAAATAAACAATTCTTAAGTTTTAAATTGAGTACTGTTTTGTATTGTGAGATGAAATCTCTGTCCTTCCAAGCCCTCCCACCAACCAGGTGAACCATCCCTTTGTCCAGCGTATCCAATAGTCACTTCCAGTTACCAGATCAGCTGTCATGGTTTTGCAATGCTAGTGTGCAAGTAACCCTATTTTACTTACTAATGGCCCCAAAGAGCGAGAGTGATGCTGGCGATTCAATATGCCAAAGAGAAGCTGTAAAGTGCTTCCTTTAAGTGAAGAGGTGAGAATAGTATGGCAAGATCTTCTGAGAGGAACTACATTCACATAACTTTTATTATAGGCTATTGTTATAATTGTTCTATTATTGTTAATCTCTTACTATGTCTAATTTATACATTAAACAATGTCAAAGATATGTATGTGGAGGAAAAAAACATGGTATACACAGGATTTGGTATTTATTTCAGGATCTTAGAAGGTATCCTCCTTGGGTAAGTGGAGACTACTGTAAATACATTTGTTCTAGGCATGGCGAACCCACGTCTCAGTTCTGTCTTCTAAAATAATATCTTTTAACTACACACCTCACATGGCATCTATCACTGACCATGTAATAATATTGTTGTTTATAAATGTAGTGGGGCCTCAGATTTACTAAAACCGCACTCAGATATGGATTGAAACATGAGGTTCTTAATTTTTTTTGTTATCGCTGACCTTATGACCACCATTCACTGCTTTATTTGGATGGCTTAAGTAAATGTCCTTCAGCATTTCAGTTCCTTTCCCACTGGCATCTCCATGTAGGGCTAGGGTGGGGCTCACTTGTTCCTGCCCATCTTTGAGAGACTGGCTTCTACGTCCGTACAGTGTTCTTGGAGGAGTGCTGGTTTCTGCAGCGAGTGGTTGGTCTGGGCTTCTCCTCCGTCTGGGCTCTGTGATTGGCTGCTGATTGTACTGCTGGTACAGGCTGCTGTAACTCTTGCTTTGTTCTTCTGGTTATTTTCTCTGATGATTTTGGGTTGTCCTTCAGCTTTTATTGGCTTTGTGGATCCATCCAAAGTCTGATTTGAGATGCTTGACTGCACAGTCCCACCTTAAGACTTCTGCTGCTGAGGTGGTTGTTCTTTCTTAAGAGAGCAGCCCTTCTGTAAGCTCAACTCCCTTCTCCAGCATTCAGTGCAGGCAGGTGGTTTCAGCTGTTGAATGGCATCTGAGGGCTGCCCCAGAGAGCGAACTCAGCTCCTCCCTTTGCTTATCCACATGGTGCTCCTCCCTGTAGTGTGCCCTTTGGGGGCCACCTTCTTTCTTTCCTCTGATTCCTTCTCTTTCCCATAGCCCTCTGGCTGGCAATAATGGGTTGTAACTTCTTCCTCTTACCTCCCTGGGAACATCATCATATGAACGCTAAGGTCCAGCTCCTCAGTCTTGCCTCTTACTATATAAATAAGAGGAGATAAATATATAGAAAATCTCTTTTCTTGGGGGAAAAAAGACTTGGCTTTTAAATTTGTTGTTCTTACACAGACAAAAATCTTACTTTGTATGTTTGAGGCTGAATTTTATATTTTTTACTTTTTCCTCTGTTTCTTGGATGAAATAATATGAATTCTCCTGAGGCAGATTCATGCCTCATTCTGACTTTGGCGAAGGTTACACACATGAAACTGCAAAAAGGTAAAATGTATTAATATATTTAACACATTATCCTTGTCTCATATACTTCTGTCATCTTCTGGGTTATAAGCTCCTCAGGAGAAGGCCCTCCTACTGATAAGAACTATCTTCTTTTAAGCAGCCTCTTATATCTCTGTTTTCAATATCTCCTGCTCTGTGGTATTCTTCCTGTCAGCCTTTAAATCAGTACCTGCACCCCTTTAAATACACGAATAGAACGACTATCCATGGACTTCACATCTGTCCAAGCTTGTTCTTTCTCTCATGTTTCCTGTCTCAGTAAGTGACATCACCGTTCGTTTAATCATGCCAGCTACCATCCTTCTTTATATCTTCTTTCCTCTCATTCTCAACGTCTAATTAGCTAGCAAATTCTGTTACTCTGTTTACAAAGCATTTTTTGAATCAACTTCTTTTCCCAATGTCTATATCTTCTACTGTAGTCTAAATTACTATCAACTCTAAACTGGACTCTCATGGTCTCTGGCGGCTATTTTCCCTGCCTTTACCTTTGTTCTTCTGGAATACAGAATAATCTTAAAATAAACAAAAAAGGAAAATATATATAATTTATAATATGTAGGTGTGTATATTTATGTGTATGTATGCATAACTATATTAATATAGTTATACATGTGTATACTATACATATAATATGTTTATATGTATAGATACACTCATACATATATACATATAAAATTCTGTTTTATGTTACGTTTTTGCTTCAAACTCCCCACTAACTTTTATTTTTCTTGGGGTGAAGTCCAAAATTCTCCCGATGGTGTGCAGCATGTGAGCACCCTCGCTTGGCTGCTCTTCCATTCCAGTTTTGCCACACTGTCTCCCCAGCACACCTGACTAGATGCACTATGACCTGCATTTCTTCAAACCCAAGCTCATTCCTTCCAGAAGCATAAGCTGTTTTTCTCTGCTTGGTAAACTCTTGCTTCTCTCAGGCTACCTCTAGTTCTCAAAATCAAAATGAACTTTCTCTTGAAGTCCTTCTTGTAAGACTTTCTCAGGGCATGTCATACTTTCTTTAAGAACATGTACCACAATTTTAAGTAAATAGTTAGTTTTATAATTATTTTTAATGTCATTTACCCCACTGGATTGCAATCTTTCAAGAGAGAGGCTATCATATTTGTTTTATTATTTCCTCTGCCTAGAACTATAGTGCTCACTAAATTAGTTTGAGATGACTTGTATGTGTTGTATCTTCATTCCACCTAACATAGTGTTTTACTTATAGCAAGTGTCCTAGACCTTATATTGATAATTGTTTATAATTTTAATTATCCTTTATTTTTGTCCCTTTCTCTGCTTCTGAGGATTTCTGTCTTCTCATCTATCTGAAAAGGGAGAGGTTATTTTGTGTGTGTGTGTGTGTGTATGTGTGTGTGTATGTGATATTTGTGTGAAGAAGAAAGCAATCAAACTCAAACCAGAAGTAATCCAGATGTTGGATTCTGGAATGTTGAATTAAATGTCATGTGGCATATTGTTATCAGAGAGCATTTTTAAAAAATGGGCACTGGAATTTTTAATGAATCTCAATTGCTTCCAAGAGCAAATCCATACTATTTAGCATAGAACATAAAAGTTTTTCATAATTGGAACTGTGTCTCCATTTCTAGCCTCATTTCCCATCACATGATCACCAAGCACTGTAAACATATCAGGAAAGGGAGAAGATTGTCAACATCATTATTATCATCACCACTAGCAATATTTATTGATTATTAGTCTGTATCCAACACTAGATGAGGGCTAGTGGGGACATACAAAGATGTGTTAATCAGGATCATAGCTCTCAATCACCTATTAACCTAGTAGTAGTGAAAGGTCTACATATAAAAGATAAATAGCAATACAAATTACATAGTCAGTGCTAAATACCAGGAATGCAATTTCCTGAGGTGTGAACTAGTGTTCTGCTTTAGTTTTATGTTTCCATAAATAATGTCACTCTTGGGAAACAAAGAAGGATAGAAGAAGATATTTAATATTCTACCTTCTTTCTATGAAAGCAAGTCTTATGATTTATTCATTGCTTTGTGTAGTTCTTTCTTATTTTTAAAACTAGTGTAATTGCAACCTAAATTTAGAACATGAAGGAACAGACATTATTATTGATTGAGAGTCATCATCTAAATCTCTTTGAGTCCTTCACTTACTAACTTTACAAGGTCAAATATATTAGCTTGACCTATGGAGAGAAAAGCTTGAATTCTTCTACATTGAGAAGTTAGCCTGGTCCATTGGATGAGGCCATGCAATAAAATACCAAACAAGAAAAAGGTTTTGAAAAGATTTCCCAAATCCCCATTTCATGTCAGAACTTGCCCGTGTCATTGGAGTAGCCTTACTCCCAGAAGGGGAGCACTGTAATAGAAGTCTAACCTATAGGTTCTCCTGGTCCTGGCTCTATTGGATGGCAGAAAGGTAAGCCGGACTCACACAATATGTGGGGTAATGAGACCATCTCACAGTGCCTGATTTCTGTTTCTCTTGCAGTTCTCACTCATAACTCTCATTTTCGCTCTTATCTAATACCTTTCAAGGAGGTTTTTCTGGAAAAATGTGACATTTTTCAGTACATGTACATCTCTATTCTCCAGTTTTATTTATATCTAAGTGGATGTTTTCAGAGCCTTGGAGTAGTAGACCCCATCTAATTTATAATATGTCTTAGTAGTAGGTCATTGTCCCAAGATCTGCAATTGGAAAGCTGGAGATAAAGGAGAGCTAATGGTATAGTTTTTGTTGGAGTCCAAGTTTGAAGAGAGGAGAAGACTGATGTTCCTGTCCCAGCTGAAACATGGTCAGGCAGACATTATGAATTCTTCCCTATTTATTTGTTCTTTTCAGAATAATTCATAAGTTCTGGGAATGAATTCTCCAAAGGCATGAATATTTTTTGGAAGCCATTATTCAACCTATCATAGTGAGAGTCATAAAGAAGCATTGCTGATGAAACAGAGGCAGTGTAGCTCTGTAATGAGGTTGCATCAAGAAAAGAGGGGGACATTTTTGGAGGGGCTGATTCAATCTTGATGTGACTCTCAGATCACAGTGAAGGGCTTAGTTTCTTCTATGGTATGTTTTTATACTGATTTGTACTCGCTAAAAACCACAATGATGCCATCTCCACAATGGCAAGAGTTTTTCTGCATAAGGAGTATGGTACGAGTAGGCAATGTAAATAACACACTTACTTTATCTTCTCAAGCTAGGATCTGCTCACTAATATGAAATGAGGCTGGTGCCTTCAATCTCCACTTAATTTTTTCAACCTTTGCTTCTTTCCTCTCCAATGAGATCTGTCAGTCCTCTCATGTTTGTAATTTACTGGAACTGTTCTTTTTTTCCTGCTAGAGTAAACTGTTTTGGTGTTTAATTTTCCTCAAAGCTGGATCCTGTATTACAATACAGATGTCCAGACTCATGAAACAGGGTGTAGCGGAGGTGGGCTTGGATATCTGTGCTTCTAATACACTCCCTGGGTGATTCTTGCAAACAACAAAGTTTGAGAATCACCACTGGATTCTAAGGTAAAGCTGATAAACTTATCTTGTTAGAAGAGAAGACTAAAGAAAACCTTCCAAGAAAACTAGTGTGTTTTCATTGCAACTTTTGGGAGATAATGAAAACAATTTTGCATGTAACTCAGTAAGACTCTAATTGAAACTGGGAGCTGGAGAAAAGGTCATGTCAAGATAAAAGGAGAACATTTTGGGGGGCTGATCCAACCTTTATGTGACTCTCAAGTCACAGTGAAGGGCTCAGTTTCTTCTTGATTGTTTTCATACTGATATGACTCTACTGAAAATTACAATGTCCAGCGTCTCCAAAGGCAGTGTTTTTGTATCAACCTTCCCAGTTTAGGAAAGATAAAAGAAAATAAGTTGATGTTTGACACCCTAGAGTGGTTGCAGTGGCTATTGTCATAAATCAGGTGGCCAGATATCTGAGTTGGAACCTTGGCGTTACATAAAGTCATATAAACATGACTTTTAGGGATTTGAAAGATTTTTAAAATTTTTTTCAAAAACTTGATCCAAGTGTGAGATGTTTTTATATACTTTCTTGGTAGATTTATAGTTGTCTACTTTGAATAACAGGTAAAATTAGAAGAGTTAAATTAGATAAGTAGTTGCTTATGAGTCATGGATGTGTCTATGTTACAAGTTTGCAATTCAGTTGAAAAAATTGAGAATATATAAACTAGTTACCTAGAAAATGAGCACATTATTTTTGATAGCTGATGGTTCTGTTTTTGAGAATATAACAGATTAGACCAGTGTCCTTCAACCGCTGGCCAATAGACTGGTGTCAGTCTGTCAGAAATTTTGTCCCAGTCCATGAATTTTATGAAGATTTCTAGACCCAATGATTATAGACTCTGTAATCTTCATACAACAATAAGGAGGTTAACTCTTTTATGGACCGGCACCTGTCATGATCTGGTGGTTGAAAACCACTGTGTTAGGTAATCTAAAAATTTGCCATCTATAAAATAGTTGTACATGCTGAATAAAAAAAAATAAAATAGTCATGCATGTAAATAGTTATATTAGTTCACAAGGATGTGGGGATAATTACCAGAAGCCAAAAAACAAAGCAGAAATTAAACTTGGCCTTCTTTCACTTTGGGATTGGGATTTGAATTTATGGTCTGTAGTTTGAGAATCCTCAAATTGAGTAACTAACACAGAA
The DNA here is from genome assembly GCF_036850765.1 of Saccopteryx bilineata. Taxonomy (NCBI): domain Eukaryota; kingdom Metazoa; phylum Chordata; class Mammalia; order Chiroptera; family Emballonuridae; genus Saccopteryx; species Saccopteryx bilineata. The sequence continues at coordinate 108,159,663 of NC_089491.1, read as the reverse complement.
TTCCTAGTAGCAATTTGGCAGATGTAAATGCAAAATCTTTTTTGGAGGAGTTCATTCTCAACCCTGGCAGTAAAGGATTCATTCTCATGGAAAATGCACAACCAGAAATGAAGCCAAAATCAAAACGACAAAACTCATGGACCCCTCAGGTAAACCCAGGAATTAAGAGGCTCCTCATCCTCTCCCCTGTCCGTGGAATATACTTTTGGTCCACCACTTCCACATTAGGGGCTCTTTCAAGGAGGTAGTCCTGAAATATTAAAGTATTGTTGAAACTTTTTAGACAGAATATGTGATTGAAACTGATTTCAGCCTCTATATAAGCTCTAAGAGTTTTTTAAGCAAGCGGGAAGCTCTACTGTTCTTGCAACTCTCTAAGACAAGTTTGTGTAGGCCCTGCCATGACGATTGCTCATGAGTGATCATTCAAGTTTCTTAAATCCTGATGAGTCAGGATATTAGTACTGCGCATCACTTGAAGGGCTTGATCTCAGTTTGTGACTCATCTGTAATGTTTTCCATTACTCTGCACTGTTGGAAAATGCCTTGATGGTGATAATCATTGGGTTCCTAGATATTAAAAAATCTGAAAAAACAGAGGAATGGCAGCATGAGAGATCCCCTTGATCTTTCCTCTTGAACTTCCAACAATTTGAGCTATAATTCAACAAAGAATTTCCTGCTTAATGCAAAAACATGCCTGAGATATCTGCACATTGAAATATCTAAAGTTGGGCAAGTGGGAACAAACAAGGGAGGTGAGAAATGAGAAAGGTTGAGATGAACCACAGACACACCACTGTAGCCGGAAGGGCTCAGCTTGGAGAAGGGAGAAATCTTTCTGGCCTGGTACTCCTTTCAGCCAGTAGGAGCAAAAAAGTTCGTGGGCATTTCTGCAGGAGCAAGCAGTATGAGCTGTGGCTGAGCCTAGATATGTGGGCTAGGACACAACACAAGGGTATAGCCATGATTGTTGGGCAGTTGGCATTGTGGACAGAGAAACAACACCACAGAACCCTGCCACCCATAGCCTCCCAGAGCTCTCTTCTATTCACCATTGTTGTTAGTTTGCAGAGCACATTACCTGCAAACCCAAGAACCCATACTATAGAATCACTTTTTTTCTCTGAGCAAAGGATATTCTTTGTGACTGATCTTGAAGTCATGGCATAGAGGACCCCATGGATCTGAGGTCACCATTGCTGGGATAATAAAACAACAAAGAAGGTTCCTGGGTTCCCCTGTACACCCCATCCTACTCACTGTGCTACACTGACAGCAGCATCTGGTTGTGAAAGTCAGCACTGGGATCTCACAGAGTTAAAAAAATTGTGATTCAGTGCCACCTACTGGAAAATAATACAAAGACTTCTTTATATTAATCTGCTAGAAAAGGGCCACTCATACATAGATGTCTAGACAGAGAAAGAATCCATCAAATACCATGAATAACCAAAGTAGTGAGGGAGCTCAGAAAGAAAATGAAAAATATCCAGAAGAAAACATAAAGACATGGAAATATGTAATATAATTGACAAAGAATTCAAGATTGCCATTATGAAAATATTCAATGAGATGTGTGAGAACACAGACAGGCAATTTAATAAGCTCAGAAAACAAACCAAGGAACAAAATGAGTACTTTATCAAAGCAATTGAAACTTTAAAAAAGAACAAAACAGAAATTCTGGAAATAAAGAAGTCAATAAACGAGGTCAAGAATGAACTAGCGAGCATAAGAAAAAGAGCAGACCAGATGAAGAAAAGAATTAGTGATAGTGAAGATAGCAATCTAGGAATGATGCAGAGGAGAAAGAGAGACTTGAGAATTTTAAATAAATTCTATAGGAACTATCTGACTCTATCAGAAAGGCAATAAAAGAATAATAGGCATACCAGAAGAAGAAGATAGGGAGAAGGGAACAGAGAACCTAGTCAAACAAATAGTTGATGAGAACTATCTAAACCTATGGGAAAAGCTGGATCATTGAATCCAAGAAGCAAACAGAACACATATTAATAGTTGCCTCAATTCAAAAAATTGTTCTCTAAAGCACATTGTATTAAAACTGTCAAAGTTAATGACAAAGAAAAATTCTCAAGGCAGCCTGGGAAAAGAAGAAAGTAATCTATAAAGGAAAACTTTCTTGGTTATCACTGGACTTCTCAGCAGAAACTCTACAAGCCAGAAGATAGTGGAACCAAATATTCAAACTATTGAAAGAAATTACCAGCAAAAATAATATATCCAGCAACGTTATCCTTTAAATATGAAGAAGAAATAGATTTTTCCAGACATACAGAAACTAAGGGAATTTATCACTAGAAGACCTCCTTAGCAGGAAATGCTCAAGGGGGTTATTCTACCTGAAATAAAGAACAATGTCACAAAACAACCAGTAGTATCACCAACAAACTAACAGCATAAACAGGAATAACTTGTGAGAACAAAAACATAAAAAAGGAGGTGGTAAAGTTTGAATTTCCAAAGGTGGATAGATACCTTCAAAAGTAAGAATATTTCTGTATATATGAAAATTTCTTCTTCATACACCTAATGGTATCCACACATAAAAAACCCAAAACTGAGACACAAATAACTTAAAAAAAAACAGAAGAAAGAAGTGTAGAATATCACCAAACAAAAACAACAGAGAGAAACACAAAGAGGTAAACTTTAACTTGAAATCATTACCAACACATAAATTGTTAATGACACATAATCACATCTTTATTCAGAAACACTAAGACAGAACTTCTGGTCAAGATTGGTACAAAGGTAAACATGGTACTCCCATCCTCCTGCATCTAAATCAAAACTAAAACTAAACTACAGAACAACTATCATTTGGAACTGCTTGAAATTCAGCTGAATAGTAGTCCTACAACTAGGGAACTAAAGACAAAGCCATACTGACACTGGTAGGAAGAAATGGGCTAGTCCCACACCCACATGTGGACATAAGAATTGGGAGGGCTATCTTGGCTATGGAGGTCCCCCTGAGAAGCAAAGAGTCCCAGGCCCACACAGGCTCCCCAGCCCAGGGTTCTAGTGACAGGAAGAGAAGTCTCCATTACTTCTGACTGCAAAGGCCAGTGGGGATTGAACCTGAGGGAGACAGAGGTCAGCTGGAGTCCCTGGAAGTTCCTCTTAAAGGGCCTGCATGGACTTACTTGAACTCATTCCCTCTGAGCTCATTTATTCCTCTGAATAAATTGCTCTGGACAGTTAACTCATCATCCCAATACACTAAAGTTGCAAGTCTGATCCCCGATCAGGGTACAAACAAAAATCACCAATGAAGGCATAAATAAATGGAACAAGAAGTTGATGTTTCTCTCTTTCTTCCTGGTTCTCTAAAATCAATTAAGTATGCATAATAAAATGGCAACAAATACATATTTATCAACATTAGATCTAAAAACCAAAATAAAAAAGGAGAACAACAACAGACTCATAGATACAGAAACCATCTTGATGGTTGCCATTGGGAAGAGATTGGGGGCATGGGTGAGAAAGATGAAGGGATTAGGAAGTTCAAACTGGTTGTGACAACAGTCATGAGGATGTAAAGTACAGCACAGGGAACATAGTTAATAATACTTTAATAACTATGTATAGTGTCAGATGGGTGTGAGATTTACTAACATTATCATGTATTTAGTAAATTTTGTAATGTCTAATCACTGAAGCATACACCTGAAACTAATACAGTAATACCTCGGTTTGTGTTGACTTTGGTTATTGTCAGTTTTGGTTTTCATTAATTTTTTTTTTTTCTGTGAGAAATTTGGTCTCGGTTTTCATCGGTTGCCTCGGATTTCATCGGCGTGCTCACGTGACCTCGCTGCTAATTTTGTGAAAACAAAGGGTGACCCATGCGTTCCGCTCAGTGTGGCATTGTTTCTCATTTTGTGAGCATCACCCCATGCATCTAGCCTAAGAATTCCATTGCTTTCCAGTGTTTTTGTGCTTTTTTTTAAAAAAATTGATTGCGAGCGCTAATACTACAATTACAGGTAAGTGATTACTGCATAAACAATATTTGGTGTAACGTGTTTATTTTGCGTTTTTCAGTTTCAAAATGTACATAAGATAAAATCACATGTGCTTAAATCTCCTTGTCCCTGTTAAGTGTTTCCCTTACTAATAAGTTAACCCTTTCCTTTTAGCTCCATAATGGCAACAAAGAAAGTTTCCAGAGCCAGCAGCCCTTCAAAGAAGAAGACCAGGAACACGATGGAGTTGAAGAAGGAAATCATTGAATAATACGAGAGCAGCTTTAAGATTGCTGAAATCGGCTGCATGTACAGGAAGTCGCCATCCATGATAAGTTCCATTGTGATGAAAAAGGAAGCAGTAAAGGAGGCTAATGTAGTCAAAGGCACGAATGTGCTAATGAAACAGAGATTGCAAACAATTGAAGATGTCAAACAGTTATTAATTTGATCAATCAAAAACAGTTAGATGGTGATTCTGTTTGGGAGACTATAATATGTGAAAAGGCCAAACTGTTGTATGCTGATCTCATTAAGAAAATGCCTGGGATGAGTGCTAGTGTACTTACTGATTTTAAGGCCAGAGGAGGCTGGTTTGAAAAATTCAAGAGGCGCACTGGCATACACAGTGTTACTAGGCATGGTGAAGGTGCGAGTTTGGACAAGTCTGAGGCCGAAAAATTTGTGTTCGAATTCAAAGATTACATAGAGGCTGAAGGATTCATCCCCCAACAAGTCTTCAACTATAATGAAACTGGCCTCTTTTGGAAGAAAATGCCAAAGAGGACGTTCATTATACAGGAGGAAAAGGCACTGCCAGGACTTAAGCCTGTGGAAGATAGGCTAACTCTTTTGTTGTGTGGTAATGTTGGTGATTGTAAAGTGAAGCCCCTACTGGTGTACCATTCAGAAACTCCTAGAGTGTTTAGCAGAAACAATGTGATTGAAAGTAAATTGTGTGTGATGTGGAGGGCAAACTGAAAGCATGGGTCACAAGGCCAATTTTCATTGAGTGTGTGAGTGAAATGTTTGGCCTGAGTGTGAAAAAATACCTGCAGGATGATCAGTGGTCCCTTAAGTGCCTCCTGGTAATGGGCAGTGCTCCTGCACATCCTCCGGGTTTGGAAGACACATTGTTGGAGGCATTCAGTTTTATCACAGTGAAGTTCTTGCCCCCTAATACCACACCACTCTTCCAGCCCACAGACCAGAATGTCATTTCAAATTTCAAGAAACTGTACACAAAAGCAGTGTTTCAAAGGTGCTTTGAGGTGACATCAAATACAGAATTGTCCTTAAGAGAGTTCTGGAAAAAACATTTCAACATTCTGAACTGCATTAGCCTCACAAATAAGGCTTGGCAGGGGGTGACATCCAGGATGATGAACTCTGCCTGGAAGAAATTATGGCCAGGATGTGTGCACGAGAGAGATTTTAAGGGGTTTGAGCCTTCCCCTGATGACCTTACACAAGTGGTGCTGTCCATTGTTGATTTAGGGAAGTCCATGGGTCTGGAGGTGAGTGGTGAGGATGTGAAGAGTTGGTGGATGACCACAGTGAAGAACTCACCACTGAAGAGCTGCAAGACCTTCACCTAGAAGTGCAGAAGATGGCAGACGAGAAAGTTGCTTCAGATGAGGAGGAAGAGACAGGGGGAATGTGCCTTCTTCACAGATTAAGGACATCTTCTCCATGTGGAGTAAGGTACAGGGGTTTGTGGAGAAAAATCACCCAGACAAAGCTGTTGCAGGCCGTGTCTGCAACTTGTTTAATGATAATGTCTTCCCCATTTTAGGCAAATCTTAAAGAAGTGGCAGAAACAGACCTCTTTGGACAGCTTTCTTGTGCGACATGGGTCCACTGACACTGAAGCTAGTTCTAGTGCCAAAAGACCAAGAAGGGAAGTGACCCCAGATAGTGCCTTGATACCTAAGGTCCCTACAGAGGGGGATTCCCCTTCCAAACAATAATATCCGCAGCTTTCTCTCCCGTCCTCGCTGTCTCCCATACACCAAAAAAAGTCTTCAGAAAGGTAAATGCTATGTTAAATGTTCATTTATTCTTGTTCTTTTATATTCATTTTATATTAATTTCTTATTGTTTTTAGTATTAAACACTACTTTTACTTTCTATAAAATGTGTTTTTGGTATGCATTTTGGAGTGTCTAGAACGAATTAATTGGATTTACATTGATTCTTATGGAAATAATTACCTTGATTTTTGTCGGTTTCGGATTTTGCCGATTGTTTTCAGATGGATTATCGATGAAAACCAAGATATCACTGTATAATATTGTATGTCCACTGGACTTGAAAAATAAAAAAATAATTTAAAATAAAAAGTACAGTAACAGGAGAATTTGATTAAAAATTTAACTAGCAATACAGTGTTTATAGTTCTAGTAAACATTGGATTCTGCTATAAGAATATTTTTTTACATATATGTGTGTGTGTGTTTTGAGCACTTACATCTCCCTTTATAATAGCAAGGTTTAGGGAAATAAACAATATTTATGTTGTTAAAAAGAAAAAGCTAAGGTAGATGCCATTTGTAAATTAACTTATCAAGCAACACACCTCCTGAAAGCATAAATAGAATACTGCAAAACTATCTTATAATAAGGCAATTGAGTTTAGCATGGTTAAAGCCATGTCAAAGATATAGGATTCTTTTTGCTTGCTCAGTGATAACATAAATTCTGGATAAAATCATTAAACCTGAAATGTGTTAGGTTTAGTAAAGCAAGTGAGAAATAATTGCATTTCACTAGTAGAATGTGATATGATGGGAATCCAATGTTATCTACTTTAGATTTGATCTCAATTAATGAAAAATGAGTGGTATATACATTCTCAATAATATTAATATTTCCCAAAGATGAGGAACTTCATTAAAAACACCACCCCCTTATTTTTTTTATCATTGATGTATAAACTTAAAGCTAGCATTTCCCATTCTTGCCAACTGTTTTTAATGTGGTGTGTGAGGCCAATAGGCTGTCAGGTGTCAACTTTCTAAAGATCATATTCCATGTGGGAAAATGCGCAGTGCTCTTGTAGCAGAAAGGGAACTGTTTATTGCATGCATTATGTAGTCGCCTCAGACTTCTTATGAACCTAATATCACTTCACAGGCTGATGGCTGACTCACTTTTTGTCAAAGTTCCTTTGTCAGAGGAGAATGAAATATAAAAGCTGTCAACTACATTTTGACAGTGATAATGACATGGAGCACAGTCCTAAATTCCTTTTTTGTTTGATTCTGGATCTAATCTTTCATCTAAACTCTCTGTTCTCTTATACCTATTCATGGAAGTCTACTTTGCCTATTTTCATGCAGGCTACATTTTAATGTAATGAGCTCATACTGTAGTTATTTGAAAAAGAACTTGGATTTCTGTCATTGTTTGCTTTGTCATTGTTTATTCTCCTTTACTAATTTTGTACCTATTACAAGCCCGAAAGGAGAAGACATGGAAAGATAGCAAACCTATCTAAGAAAGAATGGTCACCCTGAGAATTCCTGTTTTATTTTCCACTATTTTCTTTACTAGATGCATCAAGTTGTAGTTTTTAAATGCATATAGTTTAAAACAAACAAACAAAAAAAAACAGTAATAAAAATGCCAGATGATATAGCCTAGAAATGTCAATCTTAACCAGTGAAAATGGCTGCAATGCTTTCGAATAAAAAGTTTAGAGTATTTGGAATCTGAGGCAAAAAGTTCAAAGTTATTATATTTGAATTAAGTATATACTATATCTAAGTTTATATTGGGAATACTTTTCACATGGTTTTAATGTTTAGAAATAACTATGAGTATTATTAAAATGTTTATTTTTGAACCATAAAATTTAACTTTGGTTTCTAGTTGGAAATTTTCCATATGTGTGCTCCTTGTAAAAAATTTTGAGTTGAAAAAGTCAAGCAGTTACTAGATTAGAAAAAAACATTAAAGTAGAATTTATAGATTCTTTATATTTTTGGTTGACTTATGAAGCTAAGAGAAACTACTGTAAATTAAGAGGAGACTTTTTAATATATATTGATTATGCACATTTCCACCCTTTCCAGAGAGTCAATAAGCAGTCTGCATAAACAAAATTGTCTTTATTTATTTATTTATTTTTTACAGGGACAGGGAGAGAGTCAGAGAGAGGGATAGATAGGGACAGACTGGAGCCCTGGCCGGTTGGCTCAGCGGTAGAGCGTCAGCCTAGCGTGCGGAGGACCCGGGTTCGATTCCCGGCCAGGGCACATAGGAGAAGCGCCCATTTGCTTCTCCACCCCTCCGCCGCGCCTTCCTCTCTGTCTCTCTCTTCCCCTCCCGCAGCCAAGGCTCCATTGGAGCAAAGATGGCCCGGGCGCTGGGGATGGCTCTGTGGCCTCTGCCCCAGGCGCTAGAGTGGCTCTGGTCGCAACATGGCGACGCCCAGGATGGGCAGAGCATCGCCCCCTGGTGGGCAGAGCGTCGCCCCCTGGTGGGCATGCCAGGTGGATCCCGGTCGGGCGCATGCGGGAGTCTGTCTGACTGTCTCTCCCTGTTTCCAGCTTCAGAAAAATGCAAAAAAAAAAAAAAAAAAAAAAAAAAGATAGGGACAGACTGGAATGGAGAGCAATGAGAAGCATCAATCATTAGTTTTTCATTGCGACACCTTAGTTGTTCATTGATTGCTTTCTCATATCTGCCTTGACCGTGGGTCTTTAGCAGACTGAGTAACCCCTTGCTGGAGCCAGCAACCTTGGGTCCAAGCTGGTGAGCTTTTTGCTCAAGCCAGATGAGCCCGTGCTCAAGCTGGCAACCTCGAGGTCTCGAACCTGGGTCCACCGCATCCCAGTTGGACGCTCTATCCACTGTGCCACCGCCTGGTCAGGCCAAAATTGTTGTCTTTAATTTCAAAATTTCTTTGGAGGAAAATTATTGTTCTCCAAATTTCAACCTGAACCTTTTATTCTGTAGTCACATCTTCGTATCTGTTTTATAGTTTTCATTGTGAGTATAGTAGATATATGTTTTTAGACCAATATTTAAGATGTAACTATAAATAATTGTGTTTAGAATTATTTTAATTTATTATCTAATTAGTATGAATGATGACTAATAACCTTCTTATATATATTTATTAATCACATACTATACTTAAATTATTTGAAGTAATCTATCAAAATTATAAAATGAATATGCATATATGTTATGTGTGTACATATGCACATAGCTACTTATAATTTTACTAATGTCTGTGTGTGTCTTCATGCTTAAACATTAATTTATAGGGAAACATATCCTCTTGCCTCATGGAATTAGCAATCATGTAAGCAGTGGAAAGTGATTAAGATCATATAGACACAGGGGTAGTCAACCTTTTTATTCCTACCGCCCACTTTTGTATCTCTGTTAGTAGTAAAATTTTCTAACCACCCACTGGTTCCACAGTAATGGTGATTTATAAAGTAGGGAAGTAACTTTACTTTATAAAATTTATAAAGCAGAGTTACAGCAAATTAAAGCATATAATAATAATTACTTTTCAAGTACTTTATGTTGGATTTTCATTAAATTTGGCAGAATAAATCTTTATAAAACAACTTACTATAGTTAAATCTATCTTTTTATTTATATTTTGGTTGCTCTGCTACCACCCACCATGAAAGCTGGAACACCAACTAGTGGGCAGTAGGGACCAGGTTGACTACCACTGATATAGAGCAACACGGGGGAGGGGGGAGTTATTTGGGGGGGCACTAGAATCTATGTAAATTCAATAAATTAAAATAAAATAAATCATATAGAGCAAGATAAAACAATCATCAAATTTGGGGCACAGATAAGGAATTGTTTATATAATAGATATTGGGAATGCAATAATAAGAACTTCACAGAAAAGACTGGGAAGTCATTGCAGAAGAAATGTCTGAATGCAAGATGTTAAGAACTGGTGAGCTTTTATTGTCTTACAAGTTTGTTCCTCTGTAGTTAGACATTCTTTACTGCTGTGTTTATTTAAATGAGTCTGATAATAATGCAGGTAATTCCATGGGGTCTGCTATAGCAAATGTGTATCCATTAGAAAGCATGACTTTCATTCACTTAAGGTGCTTAGATCACCTCTATGGAGTTCCTTATGCAATATTCAAACTGTCCTCTGATGCCAATCTAAGTGGTCGGTCGCTTTCAGAGAAAAATGTTATTACTACAGGATTATGAAGATCTTCATTGTTGTCTAATTAGATACTTGTTAGAGAGGATGGGAAAATGAGGTGCAAAGAAAAGTCTTTCAGGAGTAGATGATTTACTTCATTTTCTTTTTAAAGTCAAATATTAGAATATCATATTTGTGTATTATTTTCTACATTTGTTGCAGAATGCTTAATAGAAATATCTGTGGGAACATAAATATATCAATTTAAACTACACTGTAATGGGACTTCAGTTGAAAATATATGCACATAATTTTAGTTTACTTTTCAATCTTAAAGAAAAATTTATGAGAACATCCAGACACTATAGGAATGATTGATAAAATTTTATTTCACTTAAAAAAAGACAGTAATTATTTTATGAATAAAACAGAATAGATAAACAAATTAGAATAATGATGATTTCAAATGACATCAGGAGTTAACAGGTTTTTTTTTTATCATATGTTATTTTGATGTTGCTGTCTTTACAAGTGATAAAAGGCTAATATAGGCTAAAAAGGCGTATGATGTGCAGGATCGGGGTGGGGTGTAACTAATACCGGCTCAGGTAAGAGGCTGCCATGCATTACTAATGAGAGGCTCAGCCAAAAGGTTGCCTGCAATTTCTAAAGCTTCAGATGCTGTATGTAGTTAGCAAGACAGGAATTCCTTTATGAATTACTTTATTACAAAGTTGTATTTTTAAGAATTTGACCACTCTACATATACACATCCTTCTAAGATGCCATCATAGTAAAGACCAACAATTTGGTTACATTTCAGGGAGAAATTCTACACTGAAATGAACATTGTGAAAAAACTCAATTTAATGATACCTTGGAGTATATTCTTGCTTCATATACTGCTCTTTTCATTACAAGGTAAGAACTCATATAAAATTTTACCTTATATTATATTTTATTCTTTGTTGCAAATGATAGGAATAGTTTCTACTTATACTGTAAAGCACTTATTTTGGAGTCATTAGAGTAGATATATGTATATTAAATTACAATCAGATCATCTTTTTGAAAATTCTTAATAGTGTAGATTATTTGGGACTTTAAATCTTTTTGTCTTTTTTTTAAATGCTAAAATCATGCTTTTATGTTATACAATTGTAATAAAAGGTCTGATTCTAACTTTTCTAAAAACAAATTTAAAATATATGTCTCTATAATTTAACCATTTGAAATTTTATAATAACTGAAAAGAAACCCAGTATGAAAACTTACCTCACGCCAGCCTGAAGAATAGGAAAAAGAGGTTTTAAGAAGGACTTCAACATTTGGTGCTAAGAACTGGTTTTCAATTATTTTATAGCAATTTTATTTACAAATTAATTTTTATAAAAGTTTTTATAGGGAAAGCCTTTATTTACAATCAATTTTAATTTCTTATCTCTGAAAAAAGCTGTAGATTTTGGAGCTTGTAGGAGAAGGAGAAATTACTAAAATATTAAAGACTAGTGAGGTCATAGATTCTATATTCAAATCCTAGGAGTGACTAAAACTCCTGGGACAAAATGTACACCTGAAATATATAATTTTATTAACCAATGTCACCCTAATAAATTCAATGAAAAAATGCAAAAAATGTCATAGAACATAGAGAGCTGCAGTGGGTTTTGGAGATGAACTTGTCTAATATTGTTTTGTGATGTAAATGGTAGCTTGCTTAAATTTGGCATCAACTTGGTGGTGGGACCCAGACTAAAACTTGGACTTCTGGACTCTAAGTCTAGTACTTTTTCTTCCGTATTATGTCTCTGTGTAAATCTAGGTACACTGCTTCTTTCTGAATTACCAGTCATTCTGATGTTCACAGGAATTTGCTGGTCAAATATTTTAGAAAATGTAAAATAACTAACAGTAACATTCAGTTTAACTTTTAGAATTTAGATTAAAATAGTCTGTTTAATAAGCAGAACATGTGACCAAGATATTTGTATAATTTTTAAATTCATATATATATATATATATTTATCTTCTCTGGCAGGATATATTTGTGCATCCTCCATCTTGACGGAAACATCAAAGTAAGTATTTCTGGTTCTTTATGGTCTCCTAAAACATAAAATTAATACAAATGAGCAAATTTAAATAGATAACTATATCTGTTATGCAAAAAATAAACAAGAACATTTTACAAAATAAAGACATTATGAGTAGTTCTATAAAACATATCCATAAATTAAAAATTATCCAACATTCAGTTTCTTTTTTGTGAAGCAAAAATGTTTCAATTTCTTTTCATAAGAAGAATTCTAGGTGGTGTCCAAAGACTGTAGATATTAAGGAGATATTACTTTTACTTCAAAGATTCGTAAAGATGTTATACTCAATAATTTCTCCTTTTATATTATTATTGGCAATGTACATTGCTGGTTATAAATGTGTTGTATCTTAACATAGAGTAAAACAATTTTTAAGATTAAAAAAAAAGTGAACTAACACAAAATAATTAAAATCATTCTTTGGACTAAACTGATCTGCTTAATGAAAAGGAGAAGCTTATTCCCCACTGATTTTGATAAAACACATTATGATGTGCTTATTCATATTAATACTATTCTGCCTTTAATAACATGGTAAAGGAGTAAGTTAAGTATATGTTTGATAACAGTGAATGTGCTCTTGGTGAATACTTATCTCACCAATTTTATGAAGTCATGTGGAGAAAAAGAAATCATGTGTGTTGGTGTTAAAATATTATACTATTTTGTTTATTTCTCTAGCTTGAAGTTTCTTCCTAAAATTCAGTTTACATCAGAGACTGAAGAGATTTGGGGACACTCCCAAATTTTGTAAAATGAGACAGCACCACCACCCAAATCTAACCCTTCCAGAAGGGGGAGGGGGACCTTTTAAATGTTAAACCAAGAAAGACCTCTTTGATAAAGTGATGGAAATCAGGAGGAAAACACCAGCCCTCTCTTGGGAAAGGCTTGTTCAGGTTGCCTTGGGGCCTTTGACTATACAAGTTCTTTTTGTTTTCTTCCAGAAACGGATTTAATGAAAATCGACAGAAAAGAGCTCTTTTAGCAGCACAGGTAGGTTATGCCTCAGATGGAGAGAGAGGCAGAGAAATAATCCATTCCGCTTTGGGACTCTGCTGTCACTTCAACAAAGAGACCTTTGTGGAGGGGAATGAAATCCTAAAAACAAGACAGGAAGGAGGAGGAAGAGGCAAAGTAACTTCTCTCTACTGCTTTTCTGTGACCCTCAAACTCATGCCTAGTTCACGTTTACTTGTTTATGGTCAGATGCTTTTTTGCTGTTCACCTCAGTTTCCTACCGTTAGGCGCACAGCATTTGTGGGAGATTCAATGTCATCTCCTTGCCAAAAAATTTAAATAGGTTTAAAAGTTGAGCCCAATATTAGTTAGGACAATGACAACAGAACAAATACAAGCAAACAGGACAGAGAAAACTGTAAATGATCTGAGTTAAATACCACAAAAGGTCATCAGAGGTGTCCTGATGTCCTGACAGACAACTTTTATATTGTCTGATATCTAAATTACAGGCACTGTTGGTACCTTTATTTTATGAGAGGAGGGGTAGCAGTGAACTTGAGGATGTCTTTTTGCCTCAGTCCTTTTCTATAAAGGGTATTGGATAATAGAATTGCAATATCTTCAAACTATGGTTAAATGTTCAAATGAGTGGGTTTAAAAAACATTGTAGATGATGGAAAGCAAACTAGAGAATCCTAATTTAAGGCACTTTTTTGGGAAAGTAGTATGATTTGAGTATTTAGATAGCAAACTGCATATATATTCAAGGAGGCCTATGTCAAATGCTGAAATGCAGCAATGTTTTGCTAATATTTCCAGGAAATGCCTGAATTTTTATATTTTTTGGTGTTAAAGAGAATTAAAGACAGATATGACATGCTGTTGTGACAATTTAGAAAACCACTATTTTTTTTTAATCGAGTGATTTTTTTTGTATTAAAATAGGACAAGAATTATCTATGGAAATGAAATAGTTTCTTTTTCCTTATGAAGAGTGTTTTGTGTACTTAGTACTTAAGTATAATGTGAAGTGGTTAAAATGATTTCTCTCTGAGAAATTTTAAGTATATGTTTGCCAGTAGACCATATTAACTGCAAAAAAACATCATCTTGACTCAGTAGAAAATCCAATGTTGAGAAATGTTGAGAAAAACTGCTTCTAATGAACTCACTAGATTGAAGAGCCTGTGAGATATAACCTATGGTTGTCACATGAAGTAACTATTGATGGGGTTATAATACTATTGTCCATATAGATGTTTTTAGAATTTGTATAATTTACTCCAAAGGAGTTACATTAGTACCTCCTTTTTGTTAGTAAGTTAGAAACTCACCTTATTTTGATTTCCCTTTAGAGAGAAAGAACAGTAAGCCCTTTTATTTCCTGTAGCTAACAAACATGCATCAGAATTTAATATTTGAACAAATTTTAAAGGAATAAATGTTAAAGAAGGACAATGAAGTCATAATTATGCATTGCACTGTTTAGGCCTAAAATTTCATGTGTTGTAAGGCCCTCCTTGTCTGCAGATTTACTCCTCTGCTCTAGCAAGACAGAATGCTGATGGATAGAATCTGTTCAAGCAAGGATTTAGAAATATGTTGGCAATGAGATGAACAATGAGCAAAGGAAAGGTAGCCAGAGACTCCTCTCAATGGTGTATTTGTGTGCTACGGTGATTTCTCATCTAAAGACTGCATTTCTCTGTGCTTCTCACCCTCCTGTGGAGATGTAATCAGCCAGAAGGAAGAATGAGCTATTCTTTTTTTTATGACTATGTGAATATCTGCACCCATTGCTTGATTTTTTTTTCCATTCATATTACACTTACAGATTCTCTTTCTGAAAGCAGGGGCTGGGACTGAGACCTAGACTCAGGTGCAGGTAATTTATTTAGGAAGTGTCCAGAGAAAGAGAGAGAAGTAAGTCTAGGGAGGAGAAAATTCAATACAGCTGTGTTAATGAGGGGCTTCTGGTGTTTGTTGATGACGTACGAGAGATCATACTAGAGATATGAACATGAATAGCAGAGCTTGTTATGTAGAAGTTCAATGTCTAGTGGAGGCCTGTAAAAAAGTCATTTCTATGTGACTTGTTCATTAATTCTAAGGCATCATCAATTATTTGCCATTATTTTTATGACACAGAAAGTAAAAGTACTCCCAATTGGAAATATTGAAATACCATTCTGAATTCAGGTCTGCTTAAAAACTGAAAACTTTGCATTATGTCCTACCATTGTTGAAATGTTGTGGGATGATGCGTGGAACACTGTGATAACCAGGAAACTGGTGTTCTAGGTAGTGACAACCCGTCATGCTAGGTAATGAGAGGATAGGAAGCAAAAAACAAGTTATATATCCTTGCCTTGGTCTAGTGTTGTCCAGTGTATTCAGTTTTTGTCTAATAACACAAATAGGTAACATGTTTATAACTCTTGTTATGTGCTTGGCACTTCTTGGTACTTTACTTATCCCATCTTACTTAATTCTCATAATTCTGTGAGGCAGCAACTCTTACTCATTTTATAGACTGGGAAATTGAAGCTGAGCAGGTTAAATAATTTATTCAAGTTATAAGCCTGTATGAGGCAGAGTGGAAGTCACTATACATTTTAGGGAGCTTCAGAAATAATTCATTGGAGCCAAAGAAGATTTTGGTGCTCAGTAATATTGGAGGTTTTGTTAGATCTAGGCAGCTGGAAAAAGAAATCTGAAGAGAGAATAATACTTGCGTTATTGGAGGTAATCAAGATCTCAGCCTATTCTGAGTTTGACTTAGTTTGAAGAGAAAAGCAAGTGCCAAATTGGGAGATTAAATAGTGAGGATGAAACCCTGTGGCAATGAAAGCAGGAAATAATGAACTTGGAACAATGGTGCGGGCCAAGTTTAGAAACAAGTCTTATTGGTGGTGAGTATGGGAGTTTATTTAACTGGCATGGGTCAAGTTTGCCTGTTAAAAGAAAAAGACTGTTGTTGGGAAATGCCACGATAAAACTTAACATGTGTAGGAAGGAGACCAGAATGTGTGGAGAAAGGATTTTGTATCTGAAATCATACTCCCTGTCACTCTTTCTTTCTATCCTTCACCCTTCCAGGTTTTTCTAACATCCTCTAGTACTTAATTTGACAACTCTGTGGCAAGTTTTTGCAGTGTATATTCTTCTGTGAACATAAAATTGCTACTGGAATATACATTGCTGTATACCATATACTACCATGGCTTTGAGTTGGAATATAAATCTTAATGATTAGTTTTAGTAAGCCACAATTATTTGCTACTAATCCATATTGACCTCTAAAAGTCTTAAGGTTTTATCAGAGTTGCTTAAATTAACATAAATCTCTCTCTTGGATGATTTTCTGTGTGTGAGGTACTATGGTGGAATCTCTACATACACTGTTTCATTTATTGTTATGACTACACAATGAAGCAAGCAGCATTGTTCTTACTTTATAGACAAGTAAAAGGAAGCCTTCAAGGTTAAGAAACTTACCTAAGAGTAAGTTGTGACAGAATTAGGACTCTTATCCAGGTCTGTCTGCTTCACTAATTCATGCTCTTAACCACTACCTTAAAGTGCCTGGGTGTCTATAAAAATATCTATAAATGTTTATAAACTTTAAAGTGTTAGCTCTTTGAAGAGAAGGTGACATCCTTACACTGCAGCAACTTCTGTGGATGGGGTTTGCCTAGATAGGTCTGCAGGCAGTGGGAAAATCATTGTTGGTTCATTGGCCTCATACATTTCCTCCAGCCCCATCCACACTTGGAAGTATCAGAGAACTGCCACGGCTGGACTCTTTTCTAAAGAGGGAAAGGAGGCAGAAGAACTGAGTTCAGATAGTATCAAGAACTTGTCAAAGTCATGTCTGAGGCTTAACCACAACCCCAGAGGAGCCCTTTCTGCCCACCAAGGTAGCTTCAATAATCCAAGGAAATAGAAATTTAATACCTTATAAGTTCCATATTTTTATCTATGTTTCAGATTATCTAATTTGCCTCTTTGGCATTAAATAATCTAATTCTCTTGAATTCTTATTTCTTTCAAAGTTTGAAGCAACATCTCCAAGATACTTCTTCCATGAAGCTATTAATTGGGGTGACAGCAAAATAAAAGGTTAGTGCTACATCTATGTTTTGTATATGCTTTCTCAAAAGACTCCTTTTGGGGGCTATTTTGAACCAACTCTTTATTATTTCCATATCATCCAAGAAAGAGATGGAGGCAGCATGGTAAGAACACTTAGTAATAGTTTAGGATAATTTCATGTTTGGGAACAGCAGGGTTAAACTCTCAGACAAGGATGATAACTACAGGACCAGGAAAGATATTGGGTATCAGAAACTTCTTTTCCAAAGGAATTACTTGCTCCTTGATTTACTTTGCCATCCTATTCTTGCTCAGCAACTTCCCATTTTCATTAAGCAGAATGCTGTTGGCAGTTTGAAATTTAATTTGTTTTCCATTGCATTTAAAATAACAAGGATTTTGGTTTTGGTTTGATATTTGTTTTTACGGAATAAACAGGACTGTGAATACTTCTTTGAAGGAGATACATTTGTTTATCTAAATATTAAGACATATATTCATTTTAAGAATTCAAGATTGTAATATAAGATAAAATTTAAAGATAGTGTTGCCCCTAATGCATAAAAGACTATGCTTAAATTTATGAAAAATGTGGCCCGAGCTGGTTGACTCAGTGGAAGAGCATTGGCCTGGCATGTGGATGTACTGTGATTGATTCCCTGTCAGGGCACACAGGAGAAGTGACCATCTCATTCTCTACTCCTCCCCCTTCTCTTACTCTCCATCCTCTCTCTCTTGCTCTCCCTCTCTCCCTCAGGCAGCCATGGCTTGATTGACTTGAGCAAGTTGGGCCGGGGTGCTGGCCCCAGAAGGGCAGAGCATCATCCTATATGGGGCCTTGCTGGGTAGATCCCAGTCCGGGCGCATGTGGGAGTCTCTCTCTCTCTGCCTCCTCTGCTCTCAATTTAAAAAATTATGAAAAATGCTTTTACTTATATTTATGATCAAAGTTGAAACAGCCTGTTTTTTCTTCAGTTAAGGTACACGACTTCCCTGGCAGGTTGGCTCAGCAGAAAGAGTGTCGGCTTGGAATGCGGATGTCCCAGATTTGATCCCCAGTCAGGGCACACATGAGAAGCAACCATCTATTTCTCTTCTTCTCCCTCTCCCCCTTCTTTCCCTCTTCCCCTCTCACAGCCTGTGGCTCGATTGGTTCGAGCTTTAGACCTGGGCACTGAGGAGCTAGCTGAAAGATTGATTCAAGCATTGGTTCCCACAGGGGTTGCTGGGTGGATCCTGGTCAGGTGTATGCAGGAGTATGTCTAGCTCCCCTTCTTTCACTTAAAAAGAAAAAAAAAAAGATACACTACTTATAGAGTTGTCTGTGTTCAAGTGTAAATAGAAACCTTAGCTCAATTGATCTTAATATGGAAGAATAATAGGGTTCCCTAATTCTTGCCGTGGGCAGCATTATGGTTAAATTACTGCAGTTAGATAAATGCTTTCAGGACCTTAACATATTCCAGAAAGGCACAGTCTCTAGTAATACATTATAATGACTCAAAGATGTCCTCTAGTTCTCTTGATGTGTTACTTAAGTGCTTCTTGCTTGAGTTTTGCCAGTTGCCTCTGTCCTCTCCTTATTAGAGAAAAAATTTTCACTGTGATTCATTTGCGTTTTTAAAACTCGCCCAGGAGCTCATAGTTTCTTGCTTCCTCTTTTCAACATAATCCTTTGGGGCAATTTTTCTTTTCATGAAAGAAAAATATATTTTTGGTGGCCAGCAGTGATTTTGGCTTCTGCTTCATTAAAACTAAATATGGGTCAGAAACAAAATGCATCATTTGCAATTAAACCCGAGGATTAATATACAAACTTTAAATGAGATTTTTCATTATTCTCTTTAAAAATGGGAATTTCCTTTTGAGTTTTATACTTTGCCTGATCCTATTCTTTTTTTTTTTTTTTTTTTGCATTTTTCTGAAGCTGGAAACAGGGAGAGACAGTCAGACAGACTCCCGCATGCGCCCGACCGGGATCCACCCGGCACGCCCACCAGGGGGTGACGCTCTGCCCACCAGGGAGCGATGCTCTGCCCATCCTGGGCATCGCCATGTTGCGACCAGAGCCACTCTAGCGCCTGGGGCAGAGGCCAAGGAGCCATCCCCAGCGCCCGGGCCATCTTTGCTCCAATGGAGCCTTGGCTGCGGGAGGGGAAGAGAGAGACAGAGAGGAAGGCGCGGCGGAGGGGTGGAGAAGCAAATGGGCGCTTCTCCTGTGTGCCCTGGCCGGGAATCGAACCCGGGTCCTCCGCACGCTAGGCCGACGCCCTACCGCTGAGCCAACCGGCCAGGGCTGATCCTATTCTTTAATATAGCACTTGCTCCTGGGGAAGGACCCCATTGGACATGTAGCCAGTGCCAAACTCCATCAACGGAATCATCTGCAGCTTATGTGTTTCTGGTTCTCATCATCTGGGACAGGGATTCCTTACATGGGAACTTGACCTTTCAGTCGTTTGAAGGAAGCTAACCTTTGCTCTCAGGGTAGCTGGAGATGTGAAAGGCCGCCTTTCTTGTATCACAGCACACATAATGAAATGAACTAGATAAAGACTTGATGGGCTTAATTCCTTAGCTCATCAAGGCAAGAAGCCCAGGGTTCTGTTTGAGTTAATAGTG
The DNA here is from genome assembly GCF_036850765.1 of Saccopteryx bilineata. Taxonomy (NCBI): domain Eukaryota; kingdom Metazoa; phylum Chordata; class Mammalia; order Chiroptera; family Emballonuridae; genus Saccopteryx; species Saccopteryx bilineata. The sequence goes on along the minus strand of NC_089491.1, from coordinate 108,139,747 downwards.
GTCACAGTTAGTCCATGCTAAATCTTGACATATTGTGTTTATAAGAACTGATGCATGCCAGGAGATAACTTATTTCTTTGCCCTTCCAGGTTCTTGTCCTCATGAATGCCTTAACGGAGCTTTCTGTTCTAACTCTGGTACATGTGACTGCCAAATATTTCAGGCACTTGGGACACGGTGCCAGATTGGTAAGTTTCAGGGACACTTATGAGAGAATTATGAGATGCTCAAGAAAACATTAAGGCATAATTTGCTATATTAGGGTTCATCTATTGGGAGTTGGAACAATCATAAAGTATATTAACTTGAGTGCTCACAATTCAGTTCCAGTATTTTAGAAAAAACGTAAAAGAAAATAGATATACGCACTTTCTGTTCTTGCTTATCTTTATTATTTCCTCAGGTATTTTTTTTTCTATTCTAGATGGTACTAACTAGCCCTTTAAAACCAAGTTCTCATTCATCTCTCTTTGGCTTGATAAATTATATTTATTATTTAAAGCCACACATTCTTTTTTGGCTTTGAGTTAATTGGACATTCTGTACATAAAATGGAAATAATATTGAGAGCTCTTCAAAGCAGAGGATTTTTAAAAATATTTTTATCCACGATGTCTAGGTTAAGATCCTATGTAATCACAATCAATAAATATTCATTGCTATAATGAGTATTTATTGAGCAACTATTAGATCTCAAGCTAGGCACTGGAGATACAATATAAATAATATAGACACGTTTCTGCTCTCTTGGAATTTATAGCCTGGGGGGGGGACTAACACACAACAGAGACATAATTAATCACATTTCTGACATGTGCTTTAAAGTATAAGATTCTATGAAAAATTGCAACAGTGGTAAGGCATACTGTTTAAGAAGACTGACTGAATAATGAATCACTCTTTCTGTTTCTCTTTTTTTTTTCCTGAAAAAGCCAAAGTTGGCCAAGGCTAATAAATTTAGGTAAAAATTACAAAAAGAAATGACACAATTGTACCTCATCTTTATGCTTCCTATGTAAAGTATTTTACACATATTGATTATTCAATAAATATCATTGGCTTTCATATTCTAAAGGGGAGGGTCTAGAAAATTCAAATAGAATAGAGGGTTACCACAAGGGTAAGAGGGAAGACAATAGGAGATGATGTATAATTTAAGACAAACATTGCTTAAAATCTGGCCAGCGTGAGGTTACAAAGTTTTAGATTTCCTGTACTTTAGATGATTAATGTTCCCCATCCCTAGACATATAACCATGGTATCTTTTGTCAATGGTCATTTTTCTCTGTGAATACTGTAAGATATTTTTGAAAGACTAGTTGGGGTTGGAATGCTGTTATGCTGCCTATGCTAATTTTTAGGATACTTAGCAGTGACATTTCTATCTTTTCTGGGCCATGTTATTGTTTTATCACTATCACTTTCACGGTATCATTCTCTTTACTCTTCCTGTCTTCCAGAATCTTCCTTTGGAAGCAGAAATAAGGAAGTTTCTAACATAAATACTTTCTTCAAAACAACCCATTGGCCATGTTTTCTTTGGGAAATTTTAATGGTTTTGAGAGCAACCAGTAATTTTATGTTAATTACTTCTTCCTGTGATATTGACCACCAAAGAAGAAAATATTTATTTTGATGAAATAGAATTACCTGCCCTGACTTACCCTTGCCAGAAATGTGTGTAATTTATTTTATTCTACAAAGTTTTACTCTCTGTCTTTTCAGTGCCAAACATGGGCAATGGCAGAGATGGGATTTGCAAATCCTGGGGACAGTACCACTTTGAAACTTTTGATGGCATCTACTATTATTTCCCAGGAAACTGTTCTTACATCTTTGCAAAAGATTGTGGTAATTTGGAGCCTCGATACACTGTATGGGTAAGTGGTCCAAGGACATAATTAACTTAAAATTTATTTCTGGCGAAGCCTGTATTTTTAAAGTGCTAGACAAATTATGGAAAATATTTATATATAATAATCATTGTATATGAATACTTAGGGGTCTGACTAGGGAAGGAAAGAGGTTGGTTCTTGATGGGATAGATAAAATTTGCAGCTATATTGAGTGTAATCTCTCAAGATGGGGCCTAGGACAGGGAGAAGGAAGGTTTGGGTCCATGTGGAAGGGACTTTCAGGCAATGCAGAAATGTCTGTATCATGAGTATTATAATATGAACTCCAGTTATGTCCTTATTCTTCAGGTTGTATTTGATCATTTTAAAAAGGGGGTGGGTCTAGACATCAACCATATTACTCACGAATGTTTCCTTCTTCACACTTCCAGTGTGATTAATTTTGAAAACATCACTCTTTAGTATGAACACAGACAAGAAGATATGGACCGGGCATCTCATTGCTATGTAGATTGATACTATATGATTGAGCTCAGACAATTAGTTTCTAGTTTCAGAATTCTTGCTTTAAAAGTATCTTAGGAGAACTCTCAAAATGTAAGCTGCAGAGTTGCTCTAGTTGAAGTAAGAAACTCGGGGCCCTCTTTCCCTGCAACTATCTTCGTCTGAATTTCCATGTATCCTAAAGCACGCCCAGGAAACTGGTGTGCATCTCATTCAAGAACTAAACTCTTCATAGTTATCCTTTGTTTCCACCTGTTTTTTGTTTTTTTCTCTTCTCACTTACATAGGAGTTGCCTAAATTGTTTTTTGTCTCTTAGGTGAGGCAAGTGTTAAAAAGTAGGCCTTGAAGCTTTTCAAGAATAAATCCTAGTGACCCAGAAAAAAAAATGAGTCTTTTGAAAATTAACTTACGGGGAACAAAGATAAAAAAACCAGAGGTTTCTTTAGATGGGAGAGTTGGTGGGACGCACCTTCAGAACTGACAGGGCTCCTTTTCTCAGTCACGTATTGTCTGATTTGCCTTCACTCTCTCCCTGTACTTATCACTCAAACCCCTTCTGAGTCTCTCATTGAAATGTTCTTGTCCAGAGTCTCACCCTTTTGAGGACTAAAGTGTCAACTAGATAATCTATCCTTTGATAATAGCACACAATGCTGAACTGAGCTTCCAGAGCCAGCAGATAACTGTTTCTACTTAGCCCTGTTTTTCTGGGTGGAATTGGCTTTCAAATCAGCAAATCCACTTATTTTAAATATGATCTTCCCTCTGACTATAGAAGTTCACTTCATTTGTAAAAAAAAATTTAACTTCTGAAAAGTCTAAGAAATAATACTAGAATTATCAGTTGAGTTATCTTTGCTAACAGCTTTAGCTATTACCTTTGACACATTTTTCCTTTGGGTTTGTACACTATTTATAATATTAAAATCACACTACATGTAATTTGCTGTCTTATATTTTCACCTACTTTATATAAAGAAATTTCTTACATATCAAATATCCTTGCCAAACACAAATTTTATTAGCTATGTTTGTTTCAATTTATGGAACACTCAAATTATTTATGCCCTGTTTTTAGACTGGTTTTAAAAATAATTTCAGTATTTTAAAACGTATATTGGTAAACATCTTTATTCATGTATTTTTTAATCGTCTTGATTCCTTTTTTCCTTTAATTTTGATTTTATTTTTTTTATGAAAATAATACATGTAGGCCCTGACCGGTTGGCTCAGCGGTAGAGAGTCAGCCGGGTGTGTGTAAGTCCCAGGTTCGATTCCCGGCCAGGGCACACAGGAGAAGCACCCATCTGCTTTCCACCCCTCCGCTCTCCTTTCTCTGTGTCTCTCTTCCCCTCCCACAGCTAGGGCTCCACTAGAGCAAAGTAGACCCGCAGATGGCTCCACGGCCTCCTCCTCAGGCGCTAGAATAGCTTCCATTGCAGCAGACAATGCCCCAGATGGGCAGAGCATCACCCCCTGGTGGGCATGCCAAGTGGATCCTGGTCTGGCGCATGCGGGAGTCTGTCTGTCTGCTTCTCCCCTGCTTCTCACTTCGGAAATATACGAAAGAAAGAAAGAAAGAAAGAAGAAAGAAAGAAAGAAAGAAAGAAAGAAAGAAAGAAAGAAAGAAAGAAAGAAAGAAAGAAAGAAAGAAAGAAAATAATACATGTACAGAGTTTAAAAAATTTCATCAATGTATACAAAGCAAATAAAATAAAATAAGATAAGATAAGATAAAATAAGATAAGATAAAATAGTTCTGCCTTTCTCCTCTTCCAGCTCCAGCTGAAAGCTGGCTCTCCAAAGGCAACTACTACAGCTGATCCAGCTGCTTCTTCTGGCTTTTTTTTACTTGTCAAAATATGCTATTATTATTATTATTATTATTATTATTATTATTTACTTTTCAAGTTTAGGCCTTATTTGTTCAATTTCTACTATGAAAATTGAGAAATCATCTCAGGTACATAACCCTTCCTACCCCTAACACGCACACATACTTTCCTTCCCTCCTCCTAACGGAGGTATAGCACCATTTTTTAGTGAAAGCATACATAGTTTTTACATTCAATGTCATTTACATATTGTACATATATTAATTATATTTATATAAATATTATCTAGAACTGAGCTTGAAAGGTTATAATGACTTTATTTCTCTACTTTGTACATTTGTATAGAGTTCATAGTTATCCTAATTTTGGTTTGCTGCATGTTCTGTACTGCATTCACTATTTTTTTTCTCCAAACTTTTATTTTTTATTTTTTCTCCTTTTTCCAAGTAAGAAGAGGGACGATAGAGAAAGAGACTCCCACATGAGCCCTGACTGGGATCTACTCACAACACCCGTCTGGGGCTGATGCTCTGCCCATCTAGGGCCATGCTTGCAAATGAGCTATTTTTAGTGCCTGAGGTGGAGGCTCTTCAGCATCCTGGCTGATGTGCTCGAACCAATCAAGCCGTGGCTGCAGGAGGGGAAGAGAAAGAGAGAGAAAGAGAAAGGGAAGTGGGAGGGTTGGAGAAGCAGATAGTTGCTTCTCTGGTATGCCCTGACTGGGAATCAAGCCCAGAACATCCACACGCCAGGTTAACACTCTACTGCTAAGCCAACTGGCCAGGGCCTTTCCCTCCAAACTCTTTATCACTGTAAAACTCTTCTTATGGACAGATATGTTAGGAAATAGATGATTTCCTTTTCCCCCATGAGGTGTCCATTCCCCAGTTCTTTGTCTTCTGCCCCAATTGACACTGGTTGCTTTGTAGCCTCCTGCACACCTAGCACCTGGAATTTTTCTTCACCATTCTCCTGGAGAATTTTATTCTTGTGTCTCCTGTTGAGTTCCCTGTTTCTCGAGTCCCATGAAATGTCTAGTGATCCTTGAACTTTATTCATACTTGAAGATAGACTCTAAAACAGGGGTCTCAAACTCAACTCAGCATGTGGGCCGCAGAGCAAGATCACAGCCGTTCGGCGGGCCGCACTAGGTCTACAAAAGGCAACTGTTCCGCAACACTTTTCTCACTGCAGTTGAAAACAAAAAAAAAAAATCAGTACAACAAGCACAATCGTACATGCAGTTTACTCAGTGTCACAAAATGACCAGAAACTGTAGTTAGCATCACAACTGCTGTTAACTAAGCTAATATCTAGCTAGGATGCTAGAGAAATGAAAAATACAAGTAGGCCCCTAGGCTTACTTAATTTTATCCAAAATATTTTGAACTTCGTGGATTAGTCTGCGGGCCGCACAAAATTGTTCGGTGGGCCGCATGCGGCCGGTGGGCCGCGAGTTTGAGACCCCTGCTCTAAAAGCTTATTGGGTGCTCCAAGTATGAGAACAGTGCTGATTTGTAGTGATGATTGAGCAGAAACTCATTTCCTCTTTGTTTTACTCACTTGTTTTAATTGATGTTATCTTTGAGTTGTTTTCTGGAAAGAAAAGATGCTGTCCTGGAGAATGTATATGAAAGTGAACATTTTGAAACCTTGTTTATAAGTTGGAAATCACTTTTAGAATTTTGAAATTCAGTCCATTCTGATTTCTGATCATTTTATATATAGTCTTTGCTAAACCTCTCCAAAAATTGTTAGATATTCTTTCTGTCTCTAGGGTTGTGAGATTTCATAATTTTATAAGTTAAAACAAATTATTGTAGACACTTGATGTACCCTTTTAAGCTTAAAAATCCTTCAGTTTTGAAATAGTATTTAATTTTCTTCCTCTTTCAGAATTTTCTTTCAAAATTTGTCACCCTAGTAAAACTAATAAAAAAAAAAGAAATTCTGTGATTTAGATATTAGAGCTTCTGAACTGAGTGATTGATCCCTTAATTTTCTTGTTGATTCTTCTTTATTTTTCATCTTTTTCTATCTACATTTTGAAAGATTTATTTTTAATCTCTTAGGTATTTATCTTCTAACCATTATATTTCAGTTACAGTGGTCCTTTGTCTATCGTGGGAGCTAGGTTCCAGAACGCCCCGCGATAGGCAAAAATCTGTGAAGTAGTAACCTTATATTTATTTATTATTTATATATATTTTAAGGTTTTATAAACCCTCCGCACATTCTTATAAACCTTTTCCACACTGTTATTAACCTTTCCCACACTCTTATAAACACTTCCCATGCTCTTAAACACTTTTCTACACTCTTAAACCTATGTAATTTTAACAACATATAAAAATACCACATATATACCAACATATATACCACAAAATCCCATGATGCAGTCAAAAATCTGTGATACAAAATTAGATAAATACAATTTAAAAATCCATGATACATTGAGACTGTGGAAGTGAACCATGGTATGATGAGGAACGACTGTATATGCTTTTCCTATGATAGTATAAATATACAGTTATTATTTTAATTCTTTGAATTTAATTTTTAACAGAATTTTGTCATTCTTTCATGAATGCTGTAACTTACTAACTTTTCTCTCTGAAAATATTTAATTATAGATCTTGGGAAGTTTATTTTACTGTATTATTTTTGATTCCCTTGATCTTTATTTCTTTCATGTCATAAAGTATTTCATCATAATCCATAATATTTATTCACATTTGAGGATTAGTCTTTAAAAGCTGATCAGAAATCTCTGAATGTATGGATAGGGCTTGCCTGCCTGGTGGGAGATCGAGCAGGGAGCCTCTGGTTCCCTTAGATATGCCTCAGATAGGGGTATCTCTATGTCATTTCTTTCATTTAGTTTTTCCAAAGAAATGTCCTCCAGTATCCTGACTGGGGTTAAATACCTGGATTCCTGGACACTGCCAACATTTTAGGCACACTTCCGTAGGCTTTGGCACTTGCTATTCCCTTTGCTTAGAGTGGTCTTCTAAATATCCGCATGCCCTGTGCTTACACCTCCTTCATCTTTACTAGAAAGTCCCCTCCTCAGTGAGACTTTCATTGGCCCTTCAATATAAAATTAACCCCCAACCCTTGACACATACTCTCTATCCCCTTTGTCTGCCTAATGTCCCTTCCTCATGTTATTTAGCATCCTACATATTTTAGTTACACTTAGTTATATATTTTTTACTAACTGTTTTCCTCTAATGAAATATAAATTTTATAAGGGCAAGTGTTTTTGTCTGTTTTGTTGATTGTTAAATCCTTAGAATCTAGAATAGTGATTAGTGGATAATAAGAGATCAATAAAATATGCTGATTAATGTCTGGCCAGGTGGTGGTACAGTGGATAGAGCATTGGACTGGGATGCAGAGGACCCAGGTTCGAAAACCTGAGGTTGCCAGCTTGAGCACAGGCTCATGTAGTTTGAGCAAGGCTCACCAGCTTGAGCCCAAGGTCTCTGGCTTGAGCAAGGGGTCACTTGGTCTGCTGTAGCTCCCTGGTCAAGGCACATATGAGAAAGCAATTAATGAACAACTAAGGTGATGCAACGAATGATTGATGCTTCCCATCTCTTTCCTTTCCTGTCTGTCCCTATCTATCTCTCTCTCTGACTCTCTCAGTCTCTGTCAAAAAAAAAAATAATTGCTGATTATTCATTAAATAAATATATATTTTATTCTTACAATATTAAACATCTATTTTATCATTGGTAATTTTTCTTATCACTTTTATGCTTAGAAAGTTTCATCTATGTAGTTATTTATATTTTCTTTCAGTTTATGGTTTCATAATTATGCATTACTTTGTGGACTTTGGGAAGCTAATTTTGGAATAGGGTGTTCTCTTTCTTCTTTTCTGCCTCTTCTCTCTTCTTTTTTTCCTTGCATCTTTTTTTTCTTTCTATGAATTTACTAGTTTTCCCATGAAGTTTGGGGAAAACAATCTCTTTTCCTTAAAGTGTCTGGGCAATTTATTTTTGGTGAGGTCATGGTCACTGTTGCAACCTTTATACATGCTTTGTGTAGCACTCTATTTGAGCCTCTTTTTCATGATTGTCTAACAGGTAAAAAATATGGACATGAAAATGACAGATGAGTTTTTTTGTGTTGCTCTACAGTCTTCCTGTTACACTATTTTTTTCTAATATATGCCATGTTAAAAAATGCTAAGTTATCTTGTACTCTATGAAGCTAATTTTGTTGTCTGATTTCTGAGATGAATATCTGTTTTCTCTTGAAAATGCAAAATGTAGTTTTATTTTTGTAAAGTGTCATAGAATTAATAATACTATAAAACTATAGACATATATTATAGTTTTAGTAATTCAAATATATATGTTTCTATTCTTTCTTTTGTTTTTCTCTCTTTAAGGTTCATAATAGCCCTAAATGCCTTGGTTCAGTGTATTATTGTTACCGGTCAATCAGCTTGTTCTTTTCAGACCAAAAGGAAATTCTAATTTATGGACATGAAGTAAAAAAGAATGGAATCAGGTAAGATATAACAAATGATATAATTAAAATAACAACATGGATTAGTAGTATTTCCATACTTCTCACACTAAAAGTAAATTGTGGAGACTAGGAAGAGAGAATTTCTTTTTAATAGTAACCTTAAAGTTGTATCATACAGATATCAAAACTTCAGTAGGTTCCAAGGCCAACCAGGTCAAGAATCTAACTATTTTATACTCCCTGATGCCTATGTAAGATACAAATATAGGTGGAGAAAAGATGATCATATCTTTTCTAAGAAAGATTCAAGAGATATCTTAGTTCTAGTCTTCAGTTATTTTGCTCACTTTCTTATTTTTTTCCTTCCCTTCCCTTCCCTTCCCTTCCCTTCCCTCCCTCCTTTCCTTCCTTTCTTCCTTCCTTCCTTCCTTCCTTCCTTCCTTCCTTCCTTCCTTCCTTCCTTCCTTCCTTCCTTCCTTCCTTCTTTCCTTCCTTCCTCTTTCTTTCTTTCTTTCTTTCTTTCTTTCTTTCTTTCTTTCTTTCTTTCTTTCTTTCTTTCTTTCTTTTCTTTCTTTCTTCTCTCTTTCTCCCTTTCCTTCCTTCCTTCTTTCCTTTTTCCTTCCTTCCTTCTTTCTTTCCTTTTTCCTTCCTTCCTTCCTTCCTTCCTTCCTTCCTTCCTTCCTTCCTTCCTTCTTTCCTTCCTTCCTTCCTTCCTTCCTTCTTTCCTTTTTCTTTCCTTCCTTCCTTCCTTCCTTCCTTCCTTTTTCTTTCTCTCTTTCTTTCTCTTTCTTTCTTTCTTTCTTTCTTTCTTTCTTTCTTTCTTCTCTCTTTCTCCCTTTCCTTCCTTCCTTCCTTCCTTCTTTCCTTTTTCCTTCCTTTTTCTTTCTCTCTTTCTTTCTTTCTCTTTCTTTCTTTCTTTCTTTCTTTCTTTCTTTCTTTCTTCTCTCTTTCTCCCTTTCCTTCCTTCCTTCCTTCCTTCTTTCCTTTTTCCTTCCTTTTTCTTTCTCTCTTTCTTTCTCTTTCTTTCTTTCTTTCTTTCTTTCTTTCTTTCTTTCTTTCTTTCTTTCTTCTCTCTTTCTCCCCTTCCTTCCTTCCTTCCTTCCTTCCTTCTTTCCTTTTTCCTTCCTTCCTTCCTTCTTTCCTTCCTTCTTTCCTTTTTCCTTCCTTCCTTCCTTCCTTCCTTCCTTCCTTCCTTCCTTCCTTCCTTCCTTCCTTCCTTCTTTCCTTTTTCTTTCCTTCCTTCCTTCCTTCCTTTCTTTTTTAAGCAGAAATTTTAAATAAAACTAAACCTCTTCAAGTTCTTTCCATATTTATGTGAATAAAGTTTAGTTGTCACTTGAGATTTTTCGTTAGTTCTGACAAAGATTCAGAGCCAATAGTAGCTGGTCTTTTTGAATAGATCAGAGAGGGAGCCACTTCTGGTTTTCTGTCTGCCAAGAAAAAGATCTGGAGTTTTAGGGAAGAGTATATTGAATGATTGACTAATTAATTGATTTATTGATTGACTGATTTGGTGGAAGTTTTATACACTTTAAACTAGGAATATGTGGAATAATCTACATTCCAATGTAAATAATTATAGAGATATTTAGTTTTAACAATTTCCTAGCTGAGTTAGGCCATTAAAAGTCAAATGCAGGATGAAACAATTCTATTCATCATTTAGAATTCACCAGCAAGTTTTTGAACCAGGGGATTCTTTCCAGTACTCCAGCCTTACTGACCTGTATGCTTTCCCTATCAGTTTAGATTCCTTAAGAGGCAACAGATGGTAGCAGAAAGGGTTTTTTGGATGAAGCCCTTTGGGGCCAGGCATTGGCTAAGTCAGGCAACCCAAGTTGGCCTCTCTGTCTTTCTGAGCTTATTTTCTTGATCATTTCGGTTCTGTACTTCTCATTTCCTTATAAAAGAAAGCTTAGCTATTTGAATGGGAAGATAATGCATTATATATGTATTTTTTGGAACTAAATTATATAGTAATTGAGGCTTGCTTATATGGGATTTTAGGTAACAATGAGCACTTCAACAATTATGTTTTATAAAACAGAAATTACATTCAAGAAGATTTTCAAGAATACTAACCCTTGGTTAAATCAAAAATATAATATTTAAATTTTAACTAGGAAATATTGTATGACAGAAAAAGGATGGTTTTCTTACTAACCAATTAAATCATATATATTAATACTGAAGCTGGCCTAGGGCCTAACTCATAGCAAGTGCTAGAGAAATGTTTGCCAAAATGAAATCAAATATGTGAGGCTTTGATCATCATGCCTTACTTCTCGGACTTCTATTCTCTCCCTTGGGAAATGAAGAGTTTTGTCGTGAATCTGTGAATAATTTTCAGTATTAACGAGTATATTCATTTTAGTTTACACTCTTCCTGTTTCCTGCCTAGGATGAGTGGAGTTTTCTTAGATTTTTGGGAGACTATCTAATTTTTCCCATTATGCCTTATTTCTACCAGCATCATGTTATGTTATAGATGTCAGAATGATCACACATACCTTTTATTTTAAAAAGCAGTTTAAACAGTTGACTGTGACAGAGATAACTGATAAGTGACCAAATCAAAAACTACTCACAACAAAATAACTATACCTCCATACAACTAATATTCCATTGCTATGAAATATCTTTATAAAACATAATTTCCTTTTTTATCTATAGTTTTTATAAACTTGCCAACTTAATATTCATACTATTTACTGTTTATTATTATTCATTATATTTATTAGGCATTTACTATGAATTCCTCATGTTAATAAATTTTTTAGCTTTTGAAAAAACATTAGCTTTATGAAGATATAATTTGCATATTCTAAAATTTACCACTTTTTAATTTTTTATTAATTTTTATGCGGTGACATTGATAAATCTGGGTGCATATGTTCAAAGAAAATATCTCCAGATAATTTTGACATTTGATTATGTTGCATACCCCTCACCCAAAGTCAAATTGTCTTCTGTCACCTTCTATCTGATTTTCTTTGTTCCCCTCCCCTCCCCCAACCCCCTCCTTCTCCTTCCTCACCCTCTCCCCTCCCCATTACCCCCACAATCTTGTCCATGTCTCTGAGTCTCATTTTTATGTCCCATCTATGTATGGATTCATATAGTTCTTAGTTTTTTCTGATTTACTTATTTCACTCCGTATAATGTTATCAAGGTCTATTCATGTTATTATAAATGATCCAATGTCATCGTGTCTTATAGCTGAGTAGTATTCCATAGTATATATGTACCAAAGCTTTTTAATCCACTCGTCCACTGACGGACACTTGGGCTGTTTCCAGATCTTCGCTATTGTGAACAATACTGCCATAAACATGGGGGTGCATTTCTCCTTTTGGAACCGTTCTATGGTGTTCTTGGGTATATTCCTAAAAGCGGGATAGCTGGGTCAAAAGGCAGTCCAATTTTTAATTTTTTGAGGACTCTCCATACTGTTTTCCACAGTGGCTGCACCAGTCTGCATTCCCACCAGCAGTACAGGAGGGTTCCCTATTCTCCACATCCTCACCAGCACTTATTCTGTGTTGTTGTGTTGATGAGCGCCATTCTGACTGGTGTGAGGTGATATCTCATTGTGGTTTTAATTTGCATTTCTCTAATGATTAGTGATGTTGAGCATTTTTTAATCTGCCTAATGGCCATCTGTATGTCCTCTTTGGATAAGTGTCTATTCATTTTTTTTGCCCATTTTTGATTGGATTGTTTGTCTTCCTAGTGTTGAGTTTTACAAGTTCTTTATAAATTTTTGTTATTAACCCCTTATCAGATGTATTGTCAAATATGTTCTCCCATTGTGTAGTTTGTCTTTTTATTCTGTTCTTATTGTTTCTAGCTGTACAAAAGTATTTTAGTTTGATATAGTCCCATTTGTTTATCTTGTCTTTTATTTCACTTGCCCATGGAGATAAATCAGCAAATATATTGCTGTGAGAGATGTAGGAGAGCTTATTGCCTATGTTTTCTTCTAAGATGCTTATGGTTTCATGGCTTATATTTAAGTCTTTTATCTATTTTGAGTTTATTTTTGCGTATGGTATAAGTTGGTGGTCTAGTTTCATTTTTTTTGCAGGTAGCTGTCCAATTTTCCCAACATCATTTATTAAAGAGGCTGTCTTTACTCCATTGTATGCTCTTACCTCCTTTGCCAAATATCAGTTGTCCATAAAAGTGTGGGATTATTTCTGGGTTCTCAGTTCTGTTCCATTGATCTATATGCCTGTTCTTATGCCAGTACCAGGGCTGTTTTGAGTAAAATGGTCTTGTAGTATAACATGATATCAAGAAGTGTGATACCTCCCACTTTATACTTCCTTTTCAAGATCGCTGAGGCTATTCGTGTTCTCTTTGGTTCCATATAAATTTTTGGAATATGTGATCTATATCTTTAAAGTATGTCATTGGTATTTTAATTGGTATTGCATTGAATTTATAAATTGCTTTGGATAATATAGACATTTTAATGATGTTTATTCTTCCTAACCATGAGCATGGTATGTGCTTCCACTTGTTTGTATCTTACTTGATTTCTTTTATCAATGCTTTATAATTTTCCCAGTACAAGTCTTTAGTTTCCTTGGTTAAGTTTACTCCTAGGTACTTTATTTTTTTGGTTGCAATAGTGAAGGGGATTGTTTCCTTAATTTCTCTTTCTGCCTGTTCACTGTTGGTGTATAAAAATGCCTCTGATTTCTGAGTATTAATTTTATATCCTGCCACTTTGCTGAATTCATTTATCAGGTCCAGTAGTTCTTTGACTGAGACTTTAGGGTTTTCCATATACAATATCATATCATCTGCAAATAATGATAGTTTTACTTCTTCTTTTCCAACTTGAATGCCTTTTATTTCTTCTTGTCTGATTGCTGTGGCTAGGACTTCCAGAACTATGTTGAATAAGAGTGGTGAAAGGGGGCACCCCTGCCTTGTTCCTGATCTTAAGGGGATTGCTTTTCATTTTTGCCCATTGAGTATGATGTTGGCTGTGGGTTTGTCATAGATGGTTTTTATCATGTTGAGGTATGTTCCCTGTATTACCACTTTGCTCAGAGTTTTGATCATGAATGGGTGCTGAATTTGATTTATCAAATGCTTTTTCTGCATTTATTGAAATTATCATGTGGTTATTCTCCTTCCTTTTTTTTATGTGATGAATCACATTGATTGATTTGCAAATATTGTACTAGCCTATCCCCCCAGAATAAATCCCACTTGATCATGGTATATGATTTTTTCCATATATTGTTGGATCCAGTTTGCTAATATTTTGTTTAGGATTTTAGCATCTAAGTTCATCAGGGATACTGGCCTATAATTTTCTTTTTTTGTGTTGTCTTTGCCTGGTTTTTGAATCAGAATTATGCTCGCCTCATAAAACGAGCTTAGAAGTCTTCCTTCCTATTGAATTTTTTGGAGTAGCTTGAGAAGGATAGGAGTTAGTTCTCCTTGAATATTTGGTAGAATTCACTTGTGAAGCCATCAGGCCCTGGACTTTTCTTTTTCAGAGTTTTTTGATAACTGTTTCGATCTCATTTGTTGTAATCGGTCTGTTTAGGTTTTTTTTTTATTTGTTTCTTTTTTTAAAATTTATTCATTTTTAGAGAGGAGAGAGAGAGGGAGAGAGACAGAAAGGGAGAGAGAGGAGAGAGAGACAAAGAGAGAGAAGGGGGGAGGAGCTGGAAGCATCAACTCCCATATGTGCCTTGACCAGGCAAGCCCAGGGTTTCGAACCGGCGACCTCAGCATTTCCAGGTTGACACTTTATCCACTGCGCCACCACAGGTCAGGCTGTTTAGGTTTTTTGATTATTCCTGATTGATTTTTGGAAGATTGTATGTTTCAAAGAATTTGTCCATTTCACCTAGGTTGTCTAGTTTTTTGGCATACAGTTCTTCATAGTATTTTCTTACAATATTTTGTATTTCTGTTGTGTCAGTTGTTATTTCTCCACTCTCTTTTCTAATTTTATTTATTTGGGTCCTCTCTCTTTTTTTCTTGGTGAATCTAGTTAAAGGTTCATCCATCTTGTTTACCTTTTCAAAGAACCAGCTCCTAGTTTCATTGATCCTCTGTATTGCTTCTTTAGCCTCTGTATCATTTATTTCTGTTCTGATCTTTATTATTTCCTTCCTTCTACTACATTTGGGCTTTACTTGCTGTTCTTTTTCTAGTTCTTTTAGTTGTTGGGTTAAGTTGTTTATTTGAGCTTTTTCTAGCTTTTTAAAGTATGCCTGTAGTGTTATGAACTTCCCTCTCAGAACTGCTTTTGCTGTGTCCCATAAATTTTGAGTTTTTGTAGGCTCATTATCTTTCGTTTCTAGGAATTTTTTTATTTCTTCTTTGATCTCATTCTTAATCCATTTGTTATTTAACAGCCTGCTATTTAATTTCCATGGGTTTGAGAATTTTTGAGTTTTTCTGTTGTGGTTGATTTTTTGTTTCATGCCACTGTGATCAGAGAAAGTGCTTGATATGATTTCATCTTTTTAAATTTGTTGAGACCACTTTTGTGCCCTAACATGTGGTCTATCCTAGAGAATGTACCATGAGCACTAGAAAAAAATGTATATTCTGCTGTTTTAGAGTAAAAGGTTCTGAATATATCTATTAAATCCAATTGATCTAGTGTGTCCTTTAAGTCTGCTGTTTCTTTGTTAATTTTCTTTCTTGAGGATCTATCTAGTGATGTTAGTGGGGTATTGAAGTCCCCTACTATTATAGTATTACTGCTGATCTCACCCTTTATGTTCATCAAAGTCTGCTTTATATATTTAGGTGCTCCTATATTAGGTGCGTAGATATTTATAATAGTTATATCTTCCTGTTGGATTATTCCCTTTATCATTATGTAGTGGCCTTCTTTATCTCTTACTACAGCCTTTGTTTTAAAGTTCATTTCGTGTGATATAAGTATTGCTACCCCAGATTTTTTTTCATTTCCATTTGTATAAAATATTTTTTCCATCCTTTTACCTTCAGTCTATGTGCATCTTTTGTTTTAAGGTGTGTCTCTTGTAGACAGCATATGTACGTGTCCTGTTTTCTTATCCATGCAGCTACTCTATGTCTTTTGATTGGATCATTTAATCCATTTACATTTAAGGTTATTATTGATATGTAGATTTTTATTGCCATTTTATTCTTTAAAGCTGTATTCCTCTTTTGCTATATCCTTTTCCCTCTTTGATCTGTTTACAACAGGCCTTTTAACATTTTTTTGCAGCATTGATTTGGTTGTAATGAATTCCTTGAGTTTTTTTGTGTGTGGAAAGCTTTTTATTTCTCCTTCAATTTTAATTGATAGCCTTGCCGGTAAAGTAGTCTTGGTTGTAGGTTCTTGTTCTGCATTACTTTAAATGTTTTTTGTCATTCCCTTCTGGCCTCAAGTGTTTCTGTCGTGAAGTCTGATGTCATCCTTATGGGGGGCTGCTTGGTAGATGATAGCCTTTTTTTCTCTAGCAGCTTTTAATATTTTCTCTTTATCACTTAGCTTTGGTATTTTAATTATGATGTGTCTTGGTGTAGGTTTCCTTGGGTTTCTCTTTAATGGAGTTCTCTGTGCTTCTTGAACTTGTGAGGGTTTCTCCTGCATTAATTTAGGGAGGTTTTCAGCTATGATATGATTAAACAAAGTCTCTATCCCTTGTTCTTTCTCTTCTTCTTCAGGAACCCCTATGATGCGGATGTTATTTCTCTTCATGTTGTCACAGAGCTCTCTAAGAGTTTCCTCAGACTTTTTGAGTCTCTTCTCTTTTTTCTTCTCTGTTTCTATGCCTTCATTCAACTAGTCCTCCAACTCACTGATTTGATCCTTAGCTCTATCCATCCTGCTTTTAATTCCTTGGATTGTGGTCTTCATTTCTGATATTGTATTTGTCATCTCTGACCGATTCTTTTTTAATATCATATTTCAATGTCCTTTTTTATACTTGCTATTTCTTTATTTCGGTGTTTGTAATGACCATCCATTGTTGTTCTAAGATCCCTAAGCATCCTTACAATCATTATTTTGAACTCTGCATCTGGAAGTTTGGTTATTTCTATATCACTCCATTCATTTTCTGGAGGTATTGCTTGTGGTTTCATTTGGATTGCAGTTCTCCGTCTTCTCATTATGTCTGTGTGTTTGGGTGTATTGTTTGTAGAGCTGGTTGAGTCTAGGCTTGTTGCTGTCTGCCTTTAGTTTTCAATTGTGTTATTTCTAGGTCTTCTTGGGTTGGCATCAGCTATTATTTGTAATCCACTTTTGGATTTGTGCCACTTTGAAGTCTTGATTTGTTTGTTTTCTTAACAGGTGATAGTCTTGTTTACTGATCTCAGCAGGTGTTATTTGAAACTGTATCCAAGAATGTGGTGGGTGTAACCTGAAACTCTGAAGGCCTAATCTTCCAGTTACTCTCTCTAGGGGCAGGGTGTCTTCTCAGCTCAGTAGGGGTAGGTGTATCTCAGATCTCCATGGAGACCTGAGTTATTGCCCCTCCTCCCCACTTCTTGTTTTCAGCTGTCTCTTATTGCACTGATTGGAGCTGGAGAGATGTCTGGAGATGTGTGACCTGGAAGCACTTTAGTCTTTTGTTTTGTGGAAGGATCAGCCCCTCCCCCAGCTATGGCCGCCTCCAGCACTGGATGAGTCAGCTTCTCAGGTTGTCCCTTGCATTCCTCTGCCCCTGTCTCTCTCTCTCCCTTTTCTTTTTGGAAGACAAGCCAGCCCTTTCAACATACCTTGTTCCCTGGTCATGAGGCAAGTGGCTGTGAGCAGTATTTTCTGCTCTTTTCCTTGGAGTGGGAGCCTTTCTGGGCTCTCAGCCTCACCCCCACCACTGTTCCTGTAAACAGGGGAGATTCACTCCCTACCTGGTTTGATGTGCCTTCTGCTTTGCTCCTTGGTTTTTGAGAGCTGTTCTTGTAGTCCAGAGTTGGTTTTTCACACTGATTGTTCATAAATTAATTTGTAATCCAGTTAGGTGGTGTGACCTGGGAGTCTGTGCATCTGCTTACTCTGCTGCCATCTTCAGGTCCTCTCATGTTAATAATTTTTAATATGAATAGATTATGTAAGCAATTAGCTAAAGTCTTTTTATTCTTCAATGTAAATTTTTAGTTATTTCCTTTTTTTTTAGTGAGAGAGAAAGACAGACAGACAGGAAGGGAGAGAGATGAGAACCATCAACTTGTATTTGCAGTATTTTGATTGTTCATTGATTGCTTCTCATAAGTGCCCTAACCAAGGTGTTCCAGCTGAGCCAGTGACCTTGGGTTTAAGGTAGCAACCTTTGGGCTCAAGCCAGCAACCAGGGGTCATGTCTCTGTTCTCATGCTCAATCCAGTGACCCTGCACTCAAGCTGGTTAGCCTGTTGTCAAGCTGGATAAGCCTGTACTCAAGCTGATAATCTCAGAGTCTTGAATCTGGGTCCTCAGTGTCACAGGTTGTTGTTCTATCCACTATGCCACCACTGGTCTAGACTATTTTCCTATTCTAATTACTAATTTTCTGTAAAAATTTAACTGCAAATGTCTTTGGGCAAATGGTTAGATAATGTGAATTGTTTCTTTGGGGACTACCGTTTTGTTAATAAATTATGTTTAGTTTTATAGTTTTAGTGCTATGTAGCTATTCTTTTCTGAAATGGAACTCAGTAAATTCAAGTTTTTAACAGAAGTGTTTGAATATGCCTATTAACCTCCTGCTCACTTACATAATAGTTTATTATTTTCAATTAGCATGGCTTTCTTAATAAAAATGATTTCTTCCTTCCTTTTCAGTAATTATTAGCACTTGCTCTTTTCTGTAATTCTTTTGAGTGGGAAGAAAACACTATTCTTTCCAAAGTTTTACAGGCAACTTACTGTGCTTTTAAAATGTCCAATTGATTAGTTTTCTTTAGTTCCCATGTTTCTCCCACTTCTTTTGTATGTGCACATTCTTGTGGAAAATGAAAAGGCTAGACATTGGATCAGGAATTTAAATATTCACTGTGACCCTCTTTAAATAGGCCATATTTTATCTAATTTAAAAATTATGACTATAACCCCTATGCATTGGGGTGCATTTAAAATCCTACAAATAATTGTAGGCACACTATCTACAAATTCCTGAGAAATATGTTATAATAATTAAGTCAAATACTAAAGAAAAACTATAAAGTCCAAGCATGCTTTTATGGTAATTAAATGAATAAATATGAAAAAATTAAATTTATTTCAACATTATAAAACATTTTTATGTTTCATATTTTGTTATGTTTTTTGGAATTAGTAAAAAAGACGGGTTAAAAAATTAAAAAACGACCAAAAAGTTATCTTTATATATATATATATAGATACATTCTTAGTAAGATTTAGTAAATTTGTCAGGTTCTAGCACAAATGTGTTAAGTTTTTTTATTCTGTGTTTATAAGAAACATTAGCCTGATGTGTCCTAGTGATTTCTTCAATGTTTGGGCATATATTTGAAAGGCAAACTCTCATTTCCTCATCAATACATTGAAGAATTCCTCTCTTTTTACTCTTAATTGTGTTGAGGGTAGAAAATCCTAATTTGCATAAATAGGATGTTGAAAATTTAGTAAAATGTTCAAAGCTTTTTTAGATATTGCCACATATTCTTTTTTTATAGAAATCCAAAAGGCTTCAAGAGACAATCCATTATGTTTAATCATCAATCCAAAACCCCCACCATACATATCGTTTTAACATTACACCAAACAAAGGATAGAAGAAACTTGCCTCCAGTCTTTCCAAGGAACATGGGGGGTAGTGTAAACAATCCAGCACCACAGCTTAACAGCCTTTTGCAACTTAATCAGGCAAGTGAGGTGAGGGTGGGGCAGACTGTCAGCTTACAGCCAATTCCCCACACCTCTGTCCCCCAAAAATATAAACTCCAAAAACCCTGTTGGTTTTTTGGTTCCCAATAGGCACATATTTCTCTGGAATACCATAGGGAGCACCTGGAAATCTTCTAGGGCACACCAGTGCACCCTGGTGCACACTTTGAGAACCACTGCCCTATGCAATACTGGAGGATAGAGTATTCTATATTCCTAATAATCTTCTTTGCAGCAATAAAAATGTAAATTATAATATTATGTCTTGACATTTTTCTTGTGGAAAACAATGACTTACACCAAGGTGACACTTTGGGGAGAGAAGTTCCGATTTCCTTACAGCCAAGTTTAAAATAAACAAAATCAGAATTTGTACAGCATGTTTACATATTTTGACCATGTTCATACTTTAAAATTTTGAGCAGTATCTTTTGATTATTTTGAACTCTCTAGATAAAAATAAATACATTTAATCTCTCATTACTCAAAATAAACTAGATTATTTTCCAGATTATAAAAATCACTGATATTTAGCAGAAGTATGTTTTTGGCTGGTTGAAATAATCATCCATATACATATAAAATCTAAATCAATATAGAGAAACAGATATAATTTTTCTTGTTTTTTACTTCAAAATTGAATTTTTAAAAGTCTTTCCATTGATTTTAAGAGAGAGAGAGAAAGTGGGGGGAAGGGAGAAAGGGAAGCATCAACTTGTTGTTCCACGTAATTGTTCCATTTAGTTGTGTACTCATTGATTGCTTCTTATATGTGCCTTGACCTGGGATCACACCCGAAACTTTTGTGTGCCAGGACAACACTTTGTCCACTAAGCCACCTGACCAGGGACTCGGTAGTAAATTTTTTTGTAAATCAATATTTCCTATAGGGTGGTTGCTTGGGAAATCTAATTGCATAGTTTAATAATTTTGAATAACTATCTTTAATGGTTTCAGTTACTACAAGAAAGAAAGAAATCATCTGTAATTGATCTTTCATTATAATTCTTAGATTGCTTTTGTTCCATTTTTCAAGTTTAACATTGCCTCAGACAATTGGACAGGTTTCTTTTGAGAAACTTGCTGACTACATTCTGGTGAAAACAACCTTTGGTTTTTCATTGGCTTGGGATGGAATATCTGGAATTTACCTCAAAATATCTGAAGAGCATAAAGGAAGGTCATGTGGCCTATGTGGAAACTACAATGGCATTCAATCTGACGATTTCATCATTCATCAAGGTAAGGGGAGTAGAAGGAATGTGTGAGTCCTTCTCAGCTATTCTTCAACAATCCAGCTGTTTGTACCCAGAAGAATACAACTTGTCCAAGATTGAGTAAAATTGATAGCTATCACTTGCCTGTTTTAGTGATTTTAAGTGAAGATTGAATAGAAAAATATTTTTGTAACATTCTTGAAAATCCTGTCATAGTTTCTATTTGCTAAAGTAAGATACAGAACTTACTCATGTAACAAATATTTACTGAGCACTTACTTTGTGCCAGGTGTTTTTGTGGGAGCTTGGGGTATATCAGTGAAAAAAACAGATTCCTCCCTTTTCTGGGCTTACATTTTAGTGATTCAAACCTATTTGAGGTAAAATTGTTCACTTTCAGCAGAAGCTATTTTGCATTCAGTCTTGATAGGAATAAATTAAATGCCTTCCAAATAATAGTTTTGTAAAGAAAATTAAATGTGAACAGTATTATAGAAGTTGAATAATAATGGAAATGTTTTATTATGTATAAAGGGGCACTTATCATCATTCATTTATTTATTCAAAGTCATGAAACTAATCTCTGTGACTATTAAAGATGTATTATCTTTCAGTTTGGTTACTAACGCACACTGACAACAGAGTTAGAGAGTGACTAGACATAATCATGACTTAGGTCCACGTGGAAAAGTGAAATAAAAACGGGTACTGTTCTTGTACCCGCAGACATGACTGTGAACAAGTTTTTTTGTTTGAGGCAACTCATGTAATCTATCAGATACTCAGTTTCTTCAGCTGAAAAATAGATATACTCATTCTGAACCTTGAGTTATCATGAAAAATAAAAAATATCTTGATATTATTTATAATGATAATTGCTAATATGAGCTTATAGCCATATTATTCCCAACCTTTATAACATTCTGTAAGGTTGGTAGGTAGCATTTCCTTAATTTTGTAGTGAAGCAAGGCTTGAGCCCAATGTAACACAGCTTGTAAAATGCTGTCATCAGGTTTGGATTACAGATCTGACTGGCTCTCAGTCCTATGCTTAGGTAAATGTGTAAAAAACTGACTTTACATCTGTAAAGTGCTATATAATACCTTTTTAATATTATAAATTTAATAGAGAAGAGTTGACTATATGTTGTGTTTTAAGGTACAGTGAAAATCCTACTTAAAGTGTGGGTTCTGGGATCAGACTGCGGGGTTCAAATTTTGCTTTGCTATGTATTAAACTTTCTAAACTTAATGATATACTAATATTGTCTACTTCATAGAGTTGCAAAGATTAAAAGAGACAACCCATGCAAAACATGTAGTACAATGTATGGCACATAGTTAAGCTCAATACATTTGAGCTAATTTATAAACATTTCCACGTGGTCTCCATAAGCCTACAATGGAGCTGAAATAAAAGTGTTTGATGGAGACATTGCTTTAAGAGGCCCTTGTTGAAGTGCAAACATTTACCCAAGATATACAACACATCATCAGGATTAGACCATTAGTGGCTAGTATAAAAAGCAGGGCTCCAAGGAGTCAATTTCCTCATATGTAAAATGGAGATAATAGTAACGGCCCTGAGAACTTCCAGCTTGGGAGGCTCAAATGATAACATCTAACTGAATGTGTTCAAAAGTCCATGAGCACAATACACATGAATGTACAGTATTGAGACCACCATAAAGTAGTGTTTTCCATTCAGTTGGGGATTTAAAATGAGAGAGCTCATAAACTTGGAATCTGGAGAGTAAGGATTTGGATTTAAGCAGAACCAATCAAATGGTAATTATTGATTTCTTTTTCTTTTGAATGAAAGGTTCATGGAAAAAAAGTAATACTCAATTCAGGTCTTAGTATCAGAGTTAGAAAAGACTGTGGTGGGCGATTGGTATGGAGGGCACATGGTATGGAGGTATGGACAGAGAAGAGCATTTACTCTTGTTAGAGCCCGAGAGACTTGGGTTAGGATCTGAGTTAAGAGTCCAACAGACCTTGATAACCTGCAACATAAAATGGTTGCTCACAGTGAGATAACTGGTCAGTCAAGTGCTGTTAGCAGATTATACGTGGAAGAAGACTGGCTGGAGGCAGTTGGACTGAATTATGACTAAACTGGCGGGAGGCAGGGACCCTGCAGAGTATGGGGGGAAGAGCCTAAAGAAAGATTTCTGCATTTTTACAATTTTATTTGTTGTACTGTGCAAAGCAGAGTAATTAAAAAAAAACTAATAATTTATAAGGATGTGACTAGACCCTGCCCTCTGTTTTTCTTCCACACTCTAGTAATGCAACAAGATTTCTACAGATGAGCTATATTGCCTTTAGCTGTAAGATCCTGGCGTTTCTCTTAAAACTCAGCCTGTACTTTGCCGATTAGCTAAATCTTTAGAAGCAGTGAGGTCAGCTGAATGCCATTGAATACATAATTTCTTAAAAGTGATTAAAATTGTATTTCTGTCTGCATTTCTACTCATTCTTCAGGAATGACATCACAAAGAAAGGCTTTTTCAGAATTTTTGTGACTATAGAAAGATTTTAATTTGTTGTCTAGTTGAGAGTTTTGGTTCCATAATTTAGTTAGCTACATATTAACATAGAAACCTGGTTTACTCATTTTTTCTAACGTAGTCAATAATGCTTCATTTTATTTCTCAGAAATGTCCCACTATGGACAATAAATTACTCTTTGTAGTGTCTTTTATATAAGACATTTGTAATATCTTTTATCTTTGTGTATTTTTGTAGTATCTTTTATATAAAATACTTTATGTAAAACAATTTATATAAAACATTTTAATTTTAGTTCCATAGTCTCTAAGACCACCAATTATCTCATAATATCCAATTTTTGTGACTCTTATCAATATAATGAGGTAAAAATAGCTAAATATGTGGTTGAAAAGGTTTAATATGTAATTAAAGTGCATAAACATTAAAATAAGTGGACCTTTAGAAAATGTTTTTGGTTCTTTAGACTTAAAAAATATGATGTTTTAAAATGAAATGTGACTAAAAATTTTCTTTAAGAGAACATCCATATTTTCCTTTTAAAATTAGTATATTAGACTAAGCCCATGCTTAGTTCTGTGTGTAACATTCCCAACAGCATCAGAGATAATAAAGTGGGCCAAATTAGAAAGCTCTAGGATTCTAATAATCTTTTAAATAAATATTACAAACTACCTTGTATTTACTCACTTATTTAGCAAGTGTATTTTGAACACCCACTGTATACCAGATACTAACCTAGGGACACAACAAAAGGACAACTTAGGAAAGCTCTCTCGCTTTTCATAGTAGATATTATAGAGAAAAACAAAATAAAT
This sequence comes from Saccopteryx bilineata, assembly GCF_036850765.1. Classification (NCBI taxonomy): domain Eukaryota; kingdom Metazoa; phylum Chordata; class Mammalia; order Chiroptera; family Emballonuridae; genus Saccopteryx; species Saccopteryx bilineata. The sequence goes on along the minus strand of NC_089491.1, from coordinate 108,115,673 downwards.
AAAGCATAGTTAAATATATATATATTTTGTGAGAACAAACAGCCATTCGGAAAAAAAAAATTAGGAAAGGAGGCCAAAAGTGATAAAAACAGTGTGCATTTGGTGGTAGTCCAGATCATGGGACAGCGAACGCTCTCTGAGGGTCATATTAAGTAGACACTTAAAGGAAATGAGGGAGAGAGCAGATAGAAGGTTGGAGGGAAGAGTGATTCTGAAGGAGGAACAGCACAAGCAAGGCAAGTACTAGAGCAGGAAGGAGTCCGAGTGAAGCACAGGATAAAGGCAGCAGACTACAGTAGATTGAGCAATAGGAGGCTCTTTCCTATAGGATATTTCCTATAGGCTCTCCTATAGGAAAGAGGGGATGGGGTGAAGTAGGTGATGAAGATTGGGAGTTGGAGGAGGGTGGGACCAATCAAAAGAAATCTTCAAGGTCAAATTAAGTTTGGGGTTTTACACTATGAAAAAGAACAAAACATTTTTATGGATGAACTCCCACAATCTCCCTAACAATTGGTAACAGCACATTGGCATTGTAAGGCCAGTGGCCAGTGGCCAGGGCCAGGTAGGTCCACACTGGATTCAGGCAGACAGTAGAGAAACTGCAGAGCTGGGAAGCTTTGGGCCATTACTGTTTATTGGAGGCTTGCAGTGGTGATTGAGCACACAGGCAGGCATAACTGCTTCTTAAGTCAGCAGGGAACAATCAGGAAAACGGCCCCTCGAAGTGTTGGGCAAGCAATCCACCATCCACCCTGAATGAAAGTATTCATAGCTTATGCACTAATCATGCAAAATGTAAGCCAGCAAGTCTAACATAGCTGTTTTCCCTACAAGCATTATCTTCCTATCTTGAAGATACAGCGAGAGAGTTGTCAAAGGTTTGTTTTGAGATTTTTGATTCTAGTGATGCGGTAGCTTCAAAGGCCTTCCCAGGCTGACTTGCGGCTGTGTGAGTCTAGATGGTGGAGGACTGGAAGCTCAAATCTCAGGCTAACAGTTGTAGATGGAACTTCGAGATGTCCTCTTGCTTGGTTCTGCTAAGTCTTTGAGATTTGCTATTCAGCCTTTGTCTGAATGTAGGGCAGGATTCATTTTCATTGACTGTGAAACTTGTTCTCAGGCCAGATCCTGAGCCAATTTAAATTTGATTTGGAGCAGAGAGCCCAGAGTGCTTGCCACCAACTGTCCCTATGGACACACGAGCTCCTGAAGCTTGCCTCTGAGTAATGCTGAGGTAGTGTCAGGATTCTTAACAATCTGTCCTGAATGTGCTGAGAAACACTTTTCAATGTATTCAGATGAAATGAATTCACTTCTCAGTCTTCCGTCCAACAGGAGTCTTTAGCAGCTTTTCAGTGTGTATGGTTCCTTTGAAATCTCCTCAAGGGCTCAACAGAATTTTGTTTTGTTTTTTATCCCTATTGTTGTTTACCCCGAAATGGAACTACAATTTTAGCTAATTTCGGACTAATGTCAACTATAATGAGAGGGCTTTCTGAAGATTTGCATATCAAACTTTTACTTATGTTTCTCAGATTTATGCATAGTTTTCTCCTCTCTACGGCACTAACTGTGGGCTAATCAGTGCTTTACTGAAGTGTGTGTTGTACCACTCACTCTCAACCCTTCCCCATGTGGCTTAAGTGAAGTTTTTCCTCTTCAATGATAATAACTTTTATTAGGTATTGACACTTTGTTCAATTTATTTTTGTTGTGCTAAAGTAATGTTATAGGGGTGGGCAAAAGTAGGTGTACAGTTGTTCCTATGGAAGATAATATAAATAATTAATAACTAATATCACAAGAATAAACTATCTCACATACTCACAACTGTAAGCCTACTTTTGCCCACCCTTGTGAAGTCTTAACATCATTGATCATTATAAAGTTATAGAGTTTAACTTTTGACCAGGGAGTTTCTGATGATGAACTGTGTGTTTGTGGGAAGTGATATGATCACACATATTTGTGTTGTGTGTTTGTGTGAAACAGAGGACTATACAGAAGATATCGCCATGTTTGCAAATAGTTGGTGGGTGCAAACTCCAGATGCCAGCAAATGTGTGCCCACACCCTCGGATTTTCCAAATCCATGCTCCAGTGGAATGCCAGCCTTTGAGGTAAATTTCGTGTGAAAAGTTTGGGTGTGTTGGATATAATACCCATATATAATGTTTGTATATTTAACGTTAAACATTTTTTAGCACAAACACTACAAAATTACAGCTATTAAATTTAGAAAATATAACTGCATTTGGAATAACTTTCAAATTATTTCAGAAATAGTGAGAATATAATGAATTTCATAAAAGCACTCATTACAAAAATATAAAGTTATAAAAATGTTGGTTAAAATATGTAAGCAGAAATTATCTTCTGTTTCCTAGTAAGAACAGAGAGTCTTGTAGTTAGATCAGGAGAAAATAATGAGAGTACACACCTGCCATAGAGTGTATCTGGTGACCACCATCTTTTTCTGCACAGGCAATCTTCTTCAAGTGCCAGATACTGTTGCAGTTTCCTTTTCTGAGCTGCCATGAATATATTGACCCATATTTGTATATTGCCAGCTGTGTTAATGATCTTTGCAAGTAAGTGAAATGATCAGTATTTGCAATAAAATTTTGTTTATCCAAAAAAAAAAAAGAACAAAAACTTTTGTAACTTGGGCATCTCATCAATTGACAAAATTGAATGGGAAATGTGAAGCGAAAACTATACTAACTGCTATTAAAAGATTACTGGATAACAGGTACAGTCTGTTTTGTATAAGCAGCATGAACAGAACACAGCAATTCTTAAGTATTTTTTTAGGCCACTGATCCCTTTATGGAATCTAGAGAAGTCTGTAGATTCCTTTTCAAAATAATGTTTAAATGCACAAAATAGAATTCATAAGTTGACAAAGGAAACTATATTGAAATAGACTTATGAATATAGTAAACGAAATGAGATTTTGATATATGCACTTCTTTTATATGTATTTCAGGTCTAATAACTACTGCTGTTTGACACAGTGATGAGTGTAAATAATATTTTGAGATAGCTGCAACAATTTTAATTAGAATGAAAACATTAGAAAAATGACATATGAGATATATTAGTGACAAAGTCAGAGATACTGCTAAGAACATTGTGATGTGTTACCTAAATGTATAATTGAAGAAAATGCTAAATTTTATTTGGAAATTACTGATAATAAACATATAACATTTTGCCCATCCAAGGTCACAGATTACTAGCCTAGGTGGTTTCTGGGGACCAAATTCAGCGAGATTCATTATAATATGATCATTAATGTAGAACTTACCATAAACTGCCCATTATTAAAGTTTTCTCTATTATTTTATTGTATTCTTTTTTTTTTTTTTTCTGAAGCTGGAAACGGGGAGAGACAGTCAGACAGACTCCCGCATGCGCCCGACCGGGATCCACCCGGCACGCCCACCAGGGGGCGACGCTCTGCCCACCAGGGGGTGATGCTCTGCCCCTCCGGGGCGTCGCTCTGCCGCGACCAGAGCCACTCTAGCGCCTGGGGCAGAGGCCAAGGAGCCATCCCCAGCGCCCGGGCCATCTTTGCTCCAATGGAGCCTCAGCTGCAGGAGGGGAAGAGAGAGACAGAGAGGAAGGAGAGGGGGAAGGGTGGAGAAGCAGATGGGTGCTTCTCCTGTGTGCCCTGGCCGGGAATCGAACCCGGGACTTCTGCACGCCAGGCTGACGCTCTATCACTGAGCTGACCGGCCAGGGCTATTGTATTCTTTTTTATTGAATTTATTGGGGTGACACTGGCTAATAAAATTATATTTAGGTTTCAGGTGTACAATTCTAGAATACATCAGCTGTATATTGTATTTGTCCCCAGGTCCCTCTTCTCCTCAGTATTAGAACCTCCAAATTTTTGCTAGACATATGGCTGCCCAGCCAAAAAGAGCATTTCCCAGCAGTCCTTGAATTGAGATGTGGCCATGTGTTTAAGTTCTGGTCAAAGAGTTAAAAGCTGGGGTGTGTATAAGACTTCCAGGTCACATCCTAAAAAGGCTGGCAGCCCTCTAAGTCCTTTACCCCCCTCCCTCAGGTCTAAAATGTGGACATGGGACTGATAAGCCAGTTTTGGCCATGGAATTAAGAGGTTCTAATACTGAGGAGAAGAGGTAACTGGGGACAAATCGAGTCTTTGCCACACTCACTTTGTCTGAAATTTCATCGCTGTGAAGTTACTATATAAAATTTTGATATCTGTAGGCTTTGGATTTTGAAACTGAATAGCTTTCTCCAAGGGAAAATAAAAATACAGTGTGTCTGTAAAGTCATGGTGCACTTTTGACCAGTCACAGGAAAGCAACAAAACACGATAGAAATGTGAAATCTGCACCAAATAAAAGGAAAACTCTCCCAGTTTCATACCTATTCAGTGCAGTTCAATGTGGGCTCACGCACAGATTTTTTAGGGCTCCTTAGGTAGCTATTCCATATAGCACTGACTGATGGCCTACCAGAACGGGTTTCTCCACCAAACTGCTGGTTTCCTTCAACTGCTTATCCCACCGAGTAATGTTATTCCTATGTGGTGGCACTTCGTTATAAATGTGCCAATATTCATGTTGCACTTTGGTCACAGATTCGAATTTAGCGAGCCACAGAACACACTTTCCTCTGTACTGTCCACATCTTGACTGGCATGGCCGTGGGCTGCTCCGCTGTATACATGGTGTTACATCATCATCTGTGCATGTGCACATGCTGCCACATCATCCTACAGAAACTGGGAGGGTTTTCCTTTTATTTGGTGCAGATTTTACATTTCTATCATCTTTTGTTGCTTTCCTGTGACCGGTCAAAAGTGCGCCATGACTTTATGGACACACTGTAGAAAGGTAGTGAAACATCTTTTACTGGTTAAAATCACCTGCTGCTTTCAGAGATATGTTTGAGGTAGAGAGGCCAGGTTTCGGAGCAAAGCAGATATCTGATACCAAAAGAAGGGCATTATAAATCGAGTAAGGGTCATTGATAGAGTGGAAGTGAGGAGCTAGAGTTAGCCTTTCACTCCTCTCTGTATATGACCCAGGACTAGACCTACTCCGTTCTTTCTCCCTGAGGAGATTTTCTTCATTCCCTATATATTAGGGGCTGCATCACAATGACCCTGGCCTATATTGTGAGATAGCACCGTGAATCTACTGAACTCAAATTAATTTCCTGCTTGAATTATCATAGGATATTGAATTTGAATCAATTCAATTCAATTTTCTGAGCATCTGTTCTGAACTGAGCATTGTGCCACACTTCGGGGAAATAGAAAACAGTTTAGACTAGAAACCTGCCCTGGGAACTCAGATTCTAATGGGGGCAGAGAAACAGGTCTTCAGCAATGACACATGCTCTAAATGCAAAGTGCTGTGGTCATGCAGGAGAGAATTGCTAACTTTTTCAGGGAATGCCTTTGAAGGCTCCACAGAGGAAATGGCATCGCAGTTGAAATTTGAAGAGTGATACAATACTAGTCCTTTAACTAAAACCCTGTTTCTATTTCTAAGAATGATAAACTTACCAGCAAGGAAATGATATTTGTTCTACCACAACAAAGTCGATTGATTTAAAGACAACTATTTCTTCATGCTCATTTTCCTTACTAAAGTTTACATCCAAAAGAGAAAAATGAACTCATTTTCTCTCAGTAAATTGGCATCATAATTTCTATCCTGATTGTTGTGAGTTTTGGTGTGGTGCTATATACAATGTGCCTAGCACGAATCCAAGAGAAACATACACACTTACAAATGGTAGCTAATTTAATACTAGTTGCATTGGGTTGGAAAACCAATATTTGGTTACTTTGTTAAGTTTGAAAGCCTCTATGAATTGTAGGAAACAGTGCACGTATTTTAACAGAAATCATAAACTTCATGTCTTTCTAACAATTGAATAATTTTAGCTCACTCTATTTTCAAAGACTTTTCTGCTGAGGTTTAAAATATTTTTTCGATTTCTGATGTTTATATGCTCTTCCCCCTTTTCCTGCTAAAGCTCAGTTAATTGAACTAGATAAGCTGCATGTCTTCAATTACAGTAGCACAGGATAAGTGCAATTGGAGATGGGTGGCTTTTACAATAGAGATACTGAAAAAGCTGAGGTTCACAAAATACAACATTCTTAAGGCCATTATCTTGTAAGATATTTAATGATTGTATTTGGAGTTGAATTGAGTTGAGAAACAAGCCCACTATCTTATTATAAACCCTGCTTATTTTGTGTGTACCTTGTTAATCTGCTTTGGGAATTGGCTGACCTCTTCTATTTGTTTGGGGAAGCTTCTAGGGTAATTGAAACAAAATAATTAGAGATTATTTATTTTTGGCAATATTATAAAAATAACTATCTTTAGCAATTTAAACTTGAAAGAATTAAAAAAAATTAAATCTTAATTTGATGCTGTTTATTCAATCTTTCAAAAGTGCTGCAGATTATTAGTGTTGGTTTTATTCCAGTACGTAGATTTTCGAGAGCATGGTATTTTTGAAATAATTTTTATATTTGGTGCTTTTGTTATGATACCATTTTATCTGTTGTAATAGGATTTATTAAATTCTAAAAGGTCTGGAATGCTTTGTGTGGGAGCCAGAAAATACACACAAGGAATCTGAGAAGAACGTCAACATTAGAATCAAAATCTTTTTCAGTATAGGGACACCCTTGAATCAAAAAAAAAGTAGTCAAATAATTTAAGACTTTGATGAGGACAGATTACTGAGGCCTTTTTGTTTTGTTTTGTTTTCTGCATTCTTAAATGTCATATTATGTACATGCTGACATCAGTTAATATCGGAATATTCACTGCACACTACACATTTCTGGAGGTCGGGAGCTGAGAGATGTGGACTCTGCCAGGATGTCCAGCGTGATTCTGACTCTGTCTTTTCACTTTTCAGAACGGATGATGATGATACCTATTGTCGGGCAGCCACTGAGTATGCGCGAGCCTGTTCCCACGCTGGCTACCCCATTCAAGACTGGAGAGATGACTTCCCAGCATGCAGTGTGTTTTCTTATTTTCTAAGCCCTGTGTCAATTGTTAAGTTTAGGCTTATTCTAGTATTCAAAAATTCCCCAACTATTCACAACTGATAAGTTCCAGGGATTTGTTATTGATGCAGTAACATTGGTAAACTTGCAAACTTTTTGAAACACTAATTGTTTTTTGAGTTGAATAAATTTGACTCACAGCTCCCCTGTTTGCCCATTTCAGCGGATAAATGCGATGATAGCTTTGTCCATCGGGACTGTATCAGCTGTTGCCCACCCACCTGCACATTTGAGAAACAATGTCTTGGGAGCAATCTCCACTGTCTTGATGGATGTTACTGTGCAGATGGTAAGTGTTTCATGGGAAAAAAAATCACGTCTTCGCTGATGGAAAATAGCATTTTGTAATCTGAGAATCATGTCACAGCATCTTCTCCCAGGACATTAGGGCGGTTGCAATTTTCTGCTCCTATAAGATTTGGTCCTTGAAGTGACTAGGAGAAAAGACTGCTTTTCTTTAATAAAAAGGCTTATTGCTTTGTAAATTCCACAGGAAATTTGGAATCTAGAATCCTGATGTTACTCATAGAAAATATTTTGTTCTTTTGTCTTCTTTTTTTTTTTTTTTTTGCATTTTTCTGAAGCTGGAAACAGGGAGAGACAGTCAGACAGACTCCCGCATGCGCCCAACCGGGATCCACCCGGCACGCTCACCAGGGGCGACACTCTGCTCACCAGGGGGCGATGCTCTGCCCATCCTGGGCGTCGCCATGTTGCGACCAGAGCCAGTCTAGCGCCTGGGGCAGAGGCCAAGGAGCCATCCCCAGCGCCCGGGCCATCTTTGCTCCAATGGAGCCTCGGCTGCGGGAGGGGAAGAGAGAGACAGAGAGAAAGGCACGGCGGAGGGGTGGAGAAGCAAATGGGCGCTTCTCCTGTGTGCCCTGGCCGGGAATCGAACCCGGGTCCTCCGCACGCTAGGCCGACGCTCTACCGCTGAGCCAACCAGCCAGGGCTTGTTCTTTTGAATATTTAAAAATATTTAATAATTTATGAAAGCAATTTCAGAGAAAAACCTCCAAATTTTGGAAGTACAAGATTAGTCCTAGTGTAGGTTTAATATCTGAAATTTGAAGTAACATAAAAATGATACAGGTGGGATTTAAATTTAGGAACCACTCCTATACTGATAGATCTTTATAAAGATCACAGAATTTACTCAAACTCTTTTATTTTTACAGATTAGAAAATAAAAAAAAAGAATCTCAGAGATATTAAGTGATTTTACCACTGTTGCATAGTTAATATGAGCAAGGACTACTTCAAACCAGATTTGTTTACCTCAGCCCATTGTTCTGTTAGTGCTACTCAGAGTATGCTCTTTGGACCAGGGCCAGATCTAAACTGGTTGCTACCATTCACTGATGAGATGAGGGGTTTGCATCAGAATATAAATTAATGCACCAAAACAGAAGTCAATGCTTCCTTCATCTAGAGTCTTCCTCAGAAAATAAAAAAGGTCAACCGAATGAAACAATGTTCTTAGTAACACAATTGATTTCCATTCTGGCTTGACCATCTATACTCATTAGAGAGAAGTAACAAACACATTTCCACTGTACTTGCCTTTTGAGTAGCATGACCTGGCTACTGGTTATATGTGAAATAATGATGTAAATCTTTCATTTTGAGATGAGCAGAGATTAAACCAAGAATGTATTTTTTTTGTTGCCTTTATTCTATATGGTGAACCTTGAATTTTTGATGACAAGTCATGGAATAAGATAGTTGAAAATCATTGTAGCAGATATTTATAAGGTAGCTAGTGACTGGACAACTAGGCTATCAGTAACCTCCTTGAAAGTAAAGAAATTTGTATTTCTTTTTTTTTTTTTTTTTCTGAAACTAGAAACGGGGAGGCAGTCAGACAGACTCCCGCATGTACCTGACCGGGATCCACCCAGCATGCCCACCAAGGGGGCGATGCTCTGCCCCTCTGGGGCGTCGCTTTGTTGCATCCAGAGCCATTCTAGTACCTGAGGCAGAGGCCACAGAGCCATCCTCAGTGCCTGGGCCATCTTTGCTCCAATGGAGCCTCTGCTGTGGGAGGGGAAGAGAGAGACAGGAAGGAGAGGGGGAGGGGTGAAGAAGCAGATGGGCACTTCTCCTGTGTTCCCTGGCCGAGAATCGAACCCGGGACTCTTGCACGCCAGGCCGATGCTCTACCACTGAGCCAACCAGCCAGGGCCATGAAATTTGTATTTCATTACCTAGCATAAACAAGTTTTCAATAAAAGTTGGTTAAATTATTTTATTCAAAGAATAAAATCTTTGTTATTTCTTTAGAGAATTTGATACATGTTTTTCTTACATAGGCCTCATAATGGAAAATGGAACTTGCATTTCCTTGGAAAATTGCCCATGTAGTTTTCATGGATTAGCATATTCAGTTGGTTCAAAAATTGAACAAGAATGCACTGAATGGTATGTGATCAATGCACAACCAATTTTTTCTGAGTACCTGACTAGTTGACAACTTTACCTGGACATGTTTAAAAATATATACTTATTACTGATTTTCTTCCAGAAATTCCAAGATTCAGTTTGCATTTTATTGAAAGTCTGAACAGGGGTGGGAACCATCTGCACATTCTTTTATAATGTAGTTCTTCTCACTTCCCTTGGTAATTCCATATAATCTTTACCTATGTTACATTTTCTTACTATTTTTTATCACTAATTTGAACATACTTTACACTTAGAACTGTTGGTTTTCTTTGCCTTCTCTAGTGAGTATTTTAAATAGTGACCCTCCAGTTTTTGGCCATGATTAGAAACATTTAGAATTTCTTATTAAATTAGCTAAGACTATTGTAGGCAAGTGTTACTCCCTTCAGGGCAGAGCAGTCCTAAAAAGAAACAGAGATCTAAATGTCCTCAGGCTTCTTCCCCTTTGGTGTCAGTGCATATAATGGAAATCCAAATGTATAACTAACCCTGTTCTTAAATACTGATTTGAGTTCCCACTTCTATGAGACTGCTTCTGACTTCTGAAACTCATATGTTTTTGATGGTAGAAGGCAAAATCTATCTTACGTAAAAAGATATATTTGCTCTCTATTAAATGTCTGGTAATCCTCAAAACCAGTTTTCTTAATTTGTAGAGGATGAGTTGATTTATTAATCTGAACTCTTTGTGTAGTTCTCTAATGATATAAGGAAATACTTTTTTTGTGTGTGTGTGACCTTTTTAAGTTTAAGCAGTAAGAAGAAGACAAAAATAGAAGTTCTCTGGTTAGTACTCACTTTATATCATCTTTAGTAATTTTAACTATGATACATAATAAATAATAATTTAGGTGTTGCCAGCATAAATTTATCAGTTAATTAACTTGTATGGAGATGTTTTTCTAGTCAGATTATTCCCTGAATCAGGTAGCCAAAATTTTGTAAAAATCATCAACTTTCTGATTTTATTATAATATAAAACATGATATATTTTGGTACACTAACCAGTACATTGATGCAAACAATACAGTTGCTCTATTCTAATAGATTAATACTTGTATCATTTTATTTAGTGTATGTATTGGTGGATTTTGGAACTGCACTGAGCATGACTGTCCAGGTAATCTTTTAAAATGTTTTTAAAGAAAATGTCTCATTTTTTTTTAAGTGAGGAGGATCATAGCACTAATTTTTTATGAGGTCATCTCATATATAACAGAAGAGATGTAATGATGTACAAATTCAGATAGTCAAAGGATAAATGAAAAATTGAATGATAGCTTTGAGTAGGCAATTTTGGTAAAAATTTATTAAAATAGTGAAAATATGACAAAATCTAAAATATATGTGAAAGAACTATCAGTTAGCAAACTTTAAATTGAATAACATAATTTAATAAGATTGTCAAACTAATAAATTTTAAATTTTAACTATTATTTTTTACCTTGAAGTTGACCTTCTTTTTAAGAGTAATTTCTTTTTCTCCTTCTCTTTCTCCTCCAAATATATATATTTGGTAGTTCAATGCTCTGTTGTAGGTGATTCTCATTTTACAACTTTTGATGGTCGACATTATTCTTTTATTGGAATGTGCCAGTATGTCCTTGTGAAAGGAACTGGGAAAGATAAATTCACACTTACTTTGCAGAAAGCTCACTGTGAGCAGGTAAGCCTATCTCAGAATGACCACAGAAATGCTCATTTTTGAATCCAGCCTTATCGCTAGGTTAAGAATGATAACATGAACGGGGATAGTAATTTTCTTCATAAATAAGACACCATTTATTGTTAAGATGCAACATTGTCCTATGTACTACAAAGAAAGAAAAAGTGTTGATAATTAATCTGTTATGTTGTTGATTATATGATGCATCCTGATTTCAGAGATATTAAAATATGAGAACAAATGTGTCCTAGATTAAATAATGTATATTCAATTGCATTTTCTTTCTTTGAAAAATAATATTCATATGTGTAGTTTTTTTGAGCATTTAATGCATAATAACACAATGGACCTAAGTATTTGATTACTTCAGAGCCACTATTTTAAAGAGATGATTTTGACAGGATTGGACAGGTTTTATATTATCTTAAATAAATATAATAAACTTCTTGGCATACTGAAACATATATTTTAGGTCTTTTCTTTAAATAAACACATCAAGAATTTGTAAATAACAACACCTGGATCTTTCATTTCCCTGAATCAGGTAGCCAAAATTTTTTAGAAATCATCAATTTTCTGATTTTATTATAATATAACATAGTTATTTCCATAAAAAATTCTCAGCTACTTTATTTGCTTTTTTTTCAGTTTGATTTTTTTCTTTGTAATATATCAGTCTGAATAAGCTTTCTCCATAGAATAATAATTTTTTTCTTCTTTGATATTTTAATCAATAAAAAATGAATTTAGAGAGGTATTTTAACAATGGCTATGAAAAACGTAATTATTGCTACTTCACTGAAAACATTATTTAATGTTTTATGTAAAATATATGTATACATGGTATATTTAATACACGATGTAAAGACATTTTATTAGTAACTACATAAGATGGATTATGTAATAATTATTATATTACTTATCTCAAGCCTTCTACACACTAGATATTCTTGGTTATGTAGACTGTTTCTCCTTTCTTCTCTCCTTTCACTCCTTCACCTGCTCCTGTTTTTCTCTCCCACTGTCCATGTCTCTTTCTATTTTTTTTTTTAATCTCTCTCAACTCTTTAACTGATGATTTTATTTTATGCAGAATCTTGGCTTGGTCTGCCTTCAGTCTATAACTCTAATCCTGGATGATGATTTTAACAAACAAGTGACCCTTAATAGGGGGGGACAAATCCTTACCAGTCCTAACCAAGGCTTCAGTCTGAATGGTAAGAAGCAATGCTAATGGTGTGTTTTCTTTACATTATGGCAATAACAGCAGCATCAGCAACAGCAAAACAATCTAAATAGAGACTTTTCCCATTCACTGCCTAGCCTAACATCTGAGTGTCTCTATGTTGCCACATCCTCAACTAGACATAATAGAGACAACATGTTTATGGAACCCAGTGTTTACCTCAAGAGGCCTAGAGTTTGGAAGGGGAAAGATAGAGACAAACAACCATTTACATAAAATATAATAAACTCAAAGATATGCATATGACTTTGGGGGTCTAAAGGTGTGCAGCTCTCCCCGTCTTGGGGAGGGATATGCAGGTATGGTCAGGAAAGTTTTCTGAAGGAAGTGATGCATTGTTGAGCATTTAAAACTGAGGATTGCTGGGATAGTTTGGCTTTGCTAAAGCATGAAGAGGATAAATAGAGAATGTCCAGAGATGAAAATAGGGAAATAGGTGGGGGTGAGACTGAGGAAGGCCTTACACACACGGGACAGGCTCTGTTCATATCTGTGTTCCAGCATTGTTTAGTAATACTGTCTGTTACTCCCAGATATGTCCCAATTTGTGTTAGAAATTATATGGCCACAGTACTAATTGTCATGCTAAGGAAGTTGACCTAGATATGAAATTGAATATAAAATGATCATTATTTGTGTACAAAAATGACAATCTTAGGTTGTTCAACCAAGTAGTTTTTATGAGAAGACTGATCTAGTTTTTGGGGGTGTGAAGGGTACAATCCTATAAGAAGAGTGTATAAGTAGTTTCGAGAGATGCTAGACATTCCTAACTAACATGGAGAATGGATAGGTTGTTATTAAAGTAGGGCATGCAAGGAATGAAAAGGAACTGATCTCAGGCCATGATAAGAGATGGAAATAAGAGACAGATTAAGAAATTATTTGGCTTGATCAGGTGGTGGCACAGTGGATAGAACATTGGCCTGGGACATGGAGAACCCAGGTTTAAAACTCCAAGGTTGGTGGCTTGAGGGTAAGCCCATTAGCTTGAGTACGGGGTCACTGGCTTGAGTGTGGGATCATAGACATGACTCCATGGTTACTGGTTTGAGCCCAAAGGTCACTGGCTTAAAGCTCAATGTTGCTGGCTTGAGCCCAAGGTCGGTGGCTTGAGCAAGGGGTCACTGGCTCTGCTGGAGCCTCAGGTCAAGGCACATATGAGAAAGCAATGAATGAACAACTAAAGTGCTGCAACAAAGAATTGATGTTTCTCTTCTCTCTCCCTTCCTGTCTATCTGTCCATCCCTATCTGTCTCTCTCTCTGTCTCTCACTAAAAAAAAAATGGTCTGCTCTACATGATGAATTGGATTGGGGTTGGTTGGAGAAGGACAACAAGGGGGATGAAGTGATCAAAGAGTGATTCTTGGATTTCTGGGTTTAGTGACCAGAAATTCTGATAGGGATACAGAAGCAACTCTCCTGGTTACAAAAGTCATCAGTTCAATCTTGAACACGAGTTTTTTGTTTTATATCACGTGCTTCTCAAGTGCTGTGCTCCTCCTGTTGCTGACAAGCTCAAGGGAACAGAGAATTTTTGAGGAAAGTGCCATTTCCTTATTGAATCATGATGAATTTTAGGAAAAACTCACACCCACACTCACACATGTACGTACATTGAAGATGAGAGATCAGATTTCAAATGTCTAAGGACTATTCACCCGGCCATGAGATGATTGCCCACTGAAACTACATGTGGACCTAACAATCTATTAAAAATATCTGCTGAAGATCCAGAAAAGAGGGCCAGAAGGGAAATGGGAGAAAAGGAAGCAGGCGCAAGGTGACAAAAACTGGCTCTGGGGCGCAGAGGCAGGAACTGGGAACCTGGTTCCCCCATATCCAGGACCCTTAGAAGATGAGCCCCGGTGATATATGCTAGCATTTGGGAACACTGTCTATGAATTTCAAAGCTGATGTCTGTATGTTCTTTTCTTGTAGGGATTGTTCAAATTCAAACTCTGTCATCCTTATTTATACTTCTAAAAACTACATTTGGTTTAAAGATTCTGTTTGCCATAGATGGAGAAAGAATTTATATTCAGCTCACCAGTACATGGAAAAGAAGAACACTGGGTCTGTGTGGCACTTTTAATGGGAATATAAGGGATGATTTTCTGTAAGTATGATTTCTGTATAGCTAACATGATTTAATGACTAGGAATTTAGAGGGATCTAAATTCTTTCATTAAAAATGTTTCCTTAACTAATAGCTTAGTCATCACTGTTCTGAGAGCTTCACATGGATCATCATATTTAAATTTTGCAGCAATCCACAGATTAGCATCTCTCTTTCATAGATATGAAAACCAACTCAGCCCAAAAAGTGGTAAATAAATAGCTCAGTGTCACTTAGCTCAAGTAGAGTGGAGTTGGTCTATGAATTTAGACAGTGTGACTCAGAACCTATGGGTTAAGCTACAGAATAACTATCTGTTATACTCTCTCCTGACACCCATCAAACTTAACAGTATTGTTTAAAATTTTTAATATCATTTGGTATCAACAATAGTAAATTATACTTAAAAATATCATTTAGTATTAATGATACCTCAAAAGCAACATTTTAGCATCTAAGTTAATTAGATTTTGTGATAGTTGGTGTTTAATTAGAAGAAAAGCAATAAAATACATTTATACCCCTCCTATTTACAAACACATTCACCTACATGTGAAGAGATACAGTGTATAATTTAATGTAAATTCTTTGAGCATTTGTGCTAAGCATGGTGGGGCAATTAAGTAGTATGATATGGTTACTATCCTCAAGTAGCCTGTATTGCAGATTGGGAAGGGATAACAACCTTTAAGAAATAGTTCTGGGCAAGATGTTAATCAATAATACACACATAAATATTAAGGTAATTTCCAAAAGTTAAGTGTTGAGTTGTCCCATCAGAGGTAGAAGCACAGCCAGAATTCTGAGTAGGTTAGTGTCGGCTGGGTATCCAGGGAATGGTTTATGGAGAAGCCATTTTTAAAAACCACTCCTGTGTATTTCTCCTGTTTTGGTTTTCTCTGCTTTCTAATCTTTCTCATGAACTCTTTTTTTGTTTCAAAAAGCAAGTTCATATCACAGCAAAGTTAATTTTGACTCCATTACAGTGAGAATCTCATTTATCTGTCTGGTTTTCACTTAAACCTGTGAGGGCTTTGAGAATAAGAATAGCATCCTTGATCCTTGCATTCTTAGGAATGTGTACAGAACATTATGTGCAGTAGCTAGTTAAACTGAACAAAAGTAGTACTTTTAATGGGGCACCAAGAAGAGAGTTAGAATGGGCAAAGAGAACTGGCATTTAAAAATTTTAACTTCAAAATTTCTATCTTGTCTTCTGTGCAATTAAGTTGTTTTTAGGTTATTTAGATGTTGTTGTTCTTTTTGTTTCATTTATTTGTAGGTCAGAATATAGAAAAACTAAGATTTACATATATCTTCTGTTTTGCAAATGATACTTTAAGTGGCTTGGCCAAGATGTGCAGAAAAGATGTTAAAGGCTTTTTTCTCTTCCTTGTTTATCAGAATGGGTTAGCAGTCAATGTTTAACAGATGGCAGATCTGCTCCCTCCTCCTAAGGCACCAGTGTCCTCCATGTATAAACATTCAGGCATGATAACAGTGCAGGATAATATTTCAGAGTTCGAGATAACTTTCTAACATTGTTTGGCTTTCCAGAATAAGCAGTTAAAATTCTTTACTGCACAAATGTTAATGAGAACATGCAAACATAATGGAACAAACAATTTTAATTACTTGAAAATTTATTTTGCATGCCTTGTTATAGTAAGTTATGGTGAGCTGAAAGAATATTTTATAAAATGAAATGCAGTAAGTAAATGGGTCAACATTTTAACTCCTATTTTTTTTTTTTTGTATTTATTGTATTAAGTGAACTAAATGAGATAAGAGAGCTAAGCTCTGAGTCAGTTCCTCCTGGGAACCCTGACTCCACCCATTACCTTGACCTATTTTATTGTCTTTTGTAGGAATGAAGAGGAAAGGATGGGAAAGAAGGGAAAGAGCTAGTGCAAGTCATACAATTTCTTTGAGTTCTAATGTTCTCATTTGAACAAAATAAGATTTTAGATTAGGATTTTTGTTCAAGTGCTTTATAATTTTAGAATGGTTCAATTCGTAAGAACAGGAAAAGGAAAGGGAACAGGGTGGGAACAAGGATGGGAATTGTAGAATGACTTGTACGGCTCCCTTTGTTCTCTCATCTCAGTCATTGTGATGAGATGCTCCATATAGTTAATGAGGTCTGAGCTTAATGCTAACCAAAGCAGTTAATTTATTAGGGCACCACAGAGAGCCAATTTAGCCGTATTGGAGCAATGAATGCTCTTAGAGCTTGCCTTAGTCAAGTTTTGCTTAGTCAAAGTTTCCTACAGAAGACTTAGTTCAACCTGATTCTCTAAATAGTTTTGACAGTGTCTGGCTCAGTATTCAACAGAAATTCTCACTTACTAAATCTTGGCTGATGAGTTAATAAATCGCGATGGCTGATAGAGGGGGCATTTTAGTGTTTGGCTGTTAAACAATGTTGTGATTTATAAGCCTGGCTTCAGAGGGTAGATATTTCTTTTCCATTTTGGCTTGCTGAGGGAGTTGAAGAAATGAGCAAACTTGGATGAAGGGTGCTTTTTATACCATTTTCCTTCAATCTTCATTTGGTTTGTTTTTGCATCTTTATGATGGAACCTCAATATTTTAGGCCTAATAATGAAAATTGAAATATTGAACTAGAATTACAAACTATTTATTCTTTAAGACATTTGTCTTTACCCTGAAAAGAATCATGTGAGCTACCTACCTCTTTCTCTTCCCATGCGTTCTAAACCATACACACATTAATATTTTGGTTGTGTGATATTTTGTTAAATCAGTGCAAGTTGAATTTAAATTTTGGCTATGATACTTATCAGTTAAGTGAACATTAATAGTTACCTGAGTTTCTTCTTTGCTTTCTTTCTAAAGGGGATAATGATTTTATTTTTCATGAGGCTGAGATGATTATTAAATAAAACCATATGAGTCCACAATTTGATACTTTATAAGATCTTAATAATAAGAAATTAATACCATGTATATTTAAAAAATAATAGAACATTTAAAGTTCTAAAGTGTTTTTTGTAAAATTAAAAATAGCATTCTTTTTTATTTTAAATTTTTTTTATTAATTTTACTTTATTATATTAACATGGATTGAAATGTCCCACTCAATATAGTTCCCTCACCCCCATCCCTGTGTCCCTCATTATACCCATTTTCCCCACCTCCACCTAATTCACTCCCCACCCCGTTTCTTCTGGGATTAGCTGTCCTGTTATCTATATCTATGTGTTATGTATATATAATTTCACTAATCCCTTCCCTCTGACAGCTGTCCCTCTGTCCCCTGTGACTCCGCCTCTGCCTCTATTCCATTCCTCAGTTCATTTTGTTTATTAGAGTCCATATGTTTATTAGAGATCATATGATATTTGTCTTTCTCTGCCTGGCTTATTTCACTTAGCATAATAATCTCCAGGTCCATCCATGCCATCGCAAAAGGTAAGATTTCCTTCTTCACTGCCATGTAGTATTTCATCTTTTCTCAATATTTATAGATATGACCAAAACAAATGAATGAGAGAGACTAAGATGAATGTTATCTTTGCTTTCCAGTTCTCCATCAGGCATGATAGAGGGTACACCACAACTTCATGCAAATGCATGGAGAGTTTCCACCACTTGCTTTGCACCTGTTCATGTTCCTATAGTGGACCCCTGTAACATCAATCAACAAAACAGTAAGTCTTTCTTTCTACTTGTAAACTTAGGGGAAAGTTTTAGGTATTAATGTAATCTTGTAAAATTTAACAGTGATTTTAAATTGTGACTTTCTTCATGAGAATAATATCAACGGCATTCCTTATGTATTTTTGTTTAATATTATGCCTTTACATATGCCTCTTTATATAATGTAGATTACTTTTAAAAAGAACTCTAGAAAATGGCTATTTTATTTACTACTCTGCATTTATAAATTTACTTGTTTTAGGTATTTAGAAATTCCCCAATTCTTACGAAATATGAGCTAGCGATTCAGAGAGTTGACATTATTTAAATGCTTAAGAAAAATCTCTGAAAAATCTCTCATAATGGTGGTATAGTCTTGGGATGTTTGACATCAGTTCCATAGTATGACAGCTCATGCAGATTCTCCTTTTTATTACTATCCTGTTATGAGTTCCTACTCACAGAATATATTTTGGTTTCATAAATAGGAAACCAGTGATCCATGGAAGCTTTGTGCTGTCCAGCATGCAACAATTTGAGATGGTCATGCTCCTGGGTTGCAATTTATGACAATGCAGCTCACACGCCAAGAATTTTTGGTTGTATCTTTTAGTAAAGCAACAGCATACCATGTCGATGGCTATTTCACTGTTCAATAAAAGAAGATTATATTATTATTATTTTTAAATTACTTAGTGAAAAAAATGTGCATGCTTAAATAGATTTTAAAAAAAGTTAGTGCATTTCTTTAATTATTTTGGCTGGTTTACTGTTTTTGTGTAGTGTTAAAATATTCATTATTAATATTGGTTGAGTACCCATGAGAAGCAGTATAATTTTTGGTTTTTGTAGTGGTTGTTTGGTAAGATTCTGTTGATTGTCATATGCACTGGAAAAAACTTAAGTTAATACTTCTTTTTAGTGCTTTCTTTTTATCTACACCAACCTCTAAACTTGAAGATGACTGTTAATCTCTTCGGACACTTTTTATACCTATAGTAATGGGACTACACTAAAGTCTTTTGGCCTCTCTGGTTGAATACTTTTATCTTACTCTCATTTGACAACACTGTCTCTCATTTTGTGCTTAACTGTATTAATAATTCTACTCCTCCTTCAATTAGTTTTGTGCAGTTTGTTTCTAATTTTCTCAGTTCCCTTCTTCATATTGCAGTAACTTATTTTTAAGTGTTTAGTAATATGTAAAAGTTGGAGTAGAGTACTATAGATAAATTCAGTTTTCCTTTTCTTAATTACCTCCATTAGTACATACCATTTTGTTTTATATATAAATACTTTTCTCACTGTTATGTCTGTATCTCATGTCTTCTCCAATACATATTTTAGATGTTTTCTTTCTTCACCTTTGCCATGGACTATTAAAAAGAAATTCAAATAGGTAAATTCAGAAAAATCCCCAAAGGAAGGAAAATAAATAGATAAAAGCCAATAACTCTGATATGGAGTCTCAAGGATATTTTTCAGAAGAATCTTGTTGACTCACCCTTTTACTTAATGTCAGTAGGAATACTTTTTCATCTACAAATGCTCAGAGCACACAGCAAAAGTTCGTTGATGTATTGCTTTGCTTTGAGGCTCCAGGGGATTGGGGTATACATGCCAGCAGCATGCTGTTAGAATCCAAATCATCTGTTTTCACATACGTAGGCATAACAATGCAAAAATATAACACTCAGATAATTACCAGTGTCTCCTTACCAATAATAAATATGTTTAAAATCCTCAGCAAAATAGTTGAGTATAATTCATTAGTTTGAAAACACTCTAATCTCTGGGAGATCCTCTGGACTCTCAAAGACAATGACAGTGCAAAGGTTGGTTAATTTTAGCTATGAGGAAATCAGTGCAACCTAGGTCCACTATATCAAGGAATCACATAGCCTTTTTCAGAAAAGTGGGATCTAGATTGTATGGTCAGATTTGGTTGCTCTCATAAATAATTAGCTCTGATCAGTCTTTCTAGAAGAAAAAAAATCAACAAATTTTAAGAAATAATTGCACAGCCCCTCCTTCCCAAAGGCCTGGTAGTTCTATTTCATGGCCTATAGGATATGTTCCAATCCCAATTTCTATTTATCATTTATTTATTTATGCATTCATAGATTCACTTATCAAATGTTGCATTGCACCTTCTGCAGGCATTACATGCAATTACTTCGTGATATTGTCACATTACCATTCACCTTAGAGACTCCATTGCAATGAGATGATACCCAAACTTTCCTTGATAATTGTGCATTCTAGGAAGTTGCCATCACATCCACAAATGGCACCGTTTTTTTTCATGGTTTGATGTCTGGAGACAAGCCTTCCACTACTTACCAATTCTTTATAGTAGAATTGCAGTAATTTTCTAAGACAATCCTCAGGCAATAAGGTGACTGAAGTAATCAACCCTTCTGTTACTCATGGGATTCAGATAAAACAGTACTTACTTTCCTAAAATATTATTAATATAGATTAAATGCTATCACCAAATATTACCAAAAGTAAAACCAAACCAACCCCCCCCCATTTTAAGCTAAAAATATTGGCTCTTATTAAAAGTAATGTGTAATACAGTATATTTCTAGGAAAACAAAGATGCTTGGCTAGTTCTGGAACTCGATACTTAGGGTTAAGATCAGAACTAGTAAATGAGGTGCTAATGGGGTTCTTTGTCTGTTAGTTGGCTATGCAGCACACTGTGATGTCATCCACCAGGAACTCTTTGCTCCCTGCCACTTCTACATTAGCCCTGGGCTGTACTATCAGCTATGTCGCCACGATGCATGCAAGTGTGGAAGTGTCTGCCTCTGCAATGCCCTCGCCCACTATGCCTACCTCTGTAGCCAGCGTGGTGTTCTCATTGATTTCAGAGCTCACGTTTCATTTTGTGGTGAGTGTGATGTCAGTTGCGCAGATGAGGGCAATCTGATAATACTTTGGAGATTTTTGCATTTGTAATTACTATTTTTATTTTTTTAAGTGGAAAGTCAATATTGCTTAAGTTATTTGAAATATTATAATATTACACAAACATAAAAAAACAAATAAAGTGCTTTGTTTCTTAAAATTGAAGATATGTTGGATAAGATCAAGGTAACTTTTGACTATTTCCTTTATTGTAACTATGGTTTGAAACAGGTAACAGAAATAATGGGAAAAAGTTGAAAAAATTCTTATAAAATGTCATATCAAAATATGGAAAAGCATGAAGTTTTATAGTGACACAATTGATCTGTAGTTGAATAGACAAGTTATGGAATAAGCAAGAATTATCTCAAATTCTTGGGGCTCTGATCCTCATGGTATGGTGTCTGCTGCTGTCATTCATGGTAGATTGTTTTCTTTTCTAGTCATTCTGTAATTTTTTTATGAGCTAATCTTTATTAGGGCTCTACTCCCCTTCCCCCCACCGCCCCATTAGAATCCCTTGTGACTTGGAGTTCAAGAGCATTACTTCCTCCACCTCTACCCCCCACCCCCCACCATGGCTTCACCAAGCTTTTCCCTGTCATGCCAGAAGGCTTATTAGTCAGTATTAATGTTTTGTTACCTGGTTTGTACTTTCTAAGAACAATAATGTAAATATGCACTGAATGCAAATCCATGTAAGAAACCTGTGCAGGATGTACGTCTGGGATTTTGATTTTTCAGCGAGTACTTGATTTCATCACTGACACCCACCCGCTACCCCTTGCAGAATCACACAGACCCTTCTAGCATCTTCCTGTACTAGGAGCAGATTTCTAGTCCAGGAGTTGGCAACCTACATACGTTTGGGCTTCCTATGTTTTTGTAAGTCAAGTTTATCGCCCATTTGTTTCCATATTGCCGAGGGCTGCTTTTGAGCAGACAAGGGCAGAGTTGAGTAGTTTTGACAGAGACTGTGTGTCTTGCAAAGCTCAAAATCTTTTGCCATTTGGCCCTTTACAAAAGGTCTGCTGTAGCCCATCTTTGCAACTGAGGATGGAGCTTTTAGGAGGGTCCAAATAAAAGGTCTCCCAATTCCTTGCCTGATAAAGGGCCAAGTTGCATTTTATATTCCTACATGAGTTCAATTCAATAGCTCGGTCTTCCTCTCTATTCAGATTTCTGGGTGTTTCTCCCTCTTTACCTCTGGCATCGGGCGATGTTACTGCCCCGTTCCATCTTTTTTTATTACAAGATCAATGATATGTTTAACATAATTTCAATTATGTTTTATCTAGCACTTTCTGAGCATTTCTTTTAGATTACTTTACTTTGCCTACTGTAATCAGTTCAGTTTGATCTAGAGAAAAATTGAAGGGTTTAGAAAAATGTATAAGCATGATTTAGAAGTCAAAAAGTAAGAGATATGAATATGTGTTGTAAAGTAATGTTCTGCTGGGTTTACGTAGAGACACCAAGTCTAAATGAATTTTTAAAGAGTTTTATTAAAAGGAGGAGATTTATTAATTTGCCAGCCGCATATGACAAACATGGGGCAAAGCTGACCCAGATCATGCCCTCCAGAATATAGCCCTGAGGCAGGTTATATACCTTTGATCACACACAGGTTAGTGGGTAAAGGAGGAGGAGGGGAAGGTGACAGAATTCATTAGCAAGTTTATAATATTCATCTATAGGATTTATAAAAAAATTTCTATATGTTAAAACATATAAGGTAACACAGTAGCAAAAAATGTTGCTTTTCATATTAAAAGACATTTTCAAATCTTTCAGTGTATCTGCTATTCCTTTGTTTAGAGGTATATACATTAACTATATGCCTTCAGGATGGAACAGGGAGCCTATACGGCACCAGGGATAAGCATCCGTGAATGGACCATTTAAAGAAAGACAGACAGGGCAAGGAAAGGCTTCACTTAATCCCTCTTCCCTTCCCCCGCACCTGGCTAGGTGTTTATTTTCTTCCTTACAGGTGTGGGGGAAGGGAGGGAATTCAAGTTTTCTTTCTACTTCTATTCAAAACCTAGCACAAAATCTTTTTATTTATAATACAGTGCTGTCATCTATCCTGAGTTGGTGCAAATCACACACAAGTATAGAAATCATATTTACAAAATCTCTCTGTATGCTTAGCTCAATTATAAAATGCCCTCTAAGCTTCCTAGTAAAGGGGGTTTTCTACACAGTCTGTCTCTGCATGCCAGAAAAACTCCCTCATTCCTTTCTACAGAAAGGAGAGAGCAAAAAACTTGACTCTTTTTTCTAAACTATTAATGTTAATTTTTCAGTTCTTTGGTACCTTACCACATATGGATCAGTAAAGCTGAGTTCTGTCTTCTCTGTAGAAGACAGAAAGTTTACTGAGATAATGCTTAAGTGAAGCCAGAAAGAAGATGATGTCAGGATAGCCATCTGTAGATTTGAAATGTGAGGACAGGGAGTTGATTTAGACAAATAAAATACCTTAAATGTTTTTTAAAAATGATAGTACAGACTATTTGAGAATGTCTTCTTTAAAAAATATTTTCAAAATCCAAATCTTATTTTTCCTGTGATACTTCTGTGAAAGCAAAGCTTGTAATTAATTAGCTAATATCTGTTAGAGGATTCTGTAATGACCTATAACTCAGCACAAAATGCTTCTGTACCCCATGGCACTCTGTCTCACGCTGCTCCTTCCTCCGCAGGGGTGGTGTGTCAGAAAGGCATGCTGTACCACCACTGCTCCTCCCTGTGTCCTCGGTCTTGCCTTGCCCTCTCCTCCCCTGAGCCCTGCATTGAAGACTGTGCTGAAGGCTGCAACTGTCCTGAAGGCAAATACTATGAAGACACACTTCACTTCTGCGTGCCCATGTAAGTCACAGACATGGGCTGACGGCATCCAGTTTGGATCTCTTCTTTCTCTTCCAGGTTAAATGAGCTTCATGCCTGTTTCTGTTCTTTCCTTTTTAACTCTGACTCAGCATCATGTATTGGAAAAAAATAATTTTCTCCACTATAGAACAGTCGCTTTTCCCACTAAATTAATTGTGCATAGATGAAAAGATCGCTGTGTGAGCCATTTCTTTAATACTTCCTAATGTTTTTACCTTATTTATTTTTAACCCTGTACTTATTGACAAATAGCTACAGAAAGAGCTAAGGAATCTGATGGCTAATTCCGGAGTATACTTCTACTTCTTCTTATCATATCAAAATTAATAACAAGGTTTATGTTTCACTGTCATGGACAAATTTTAGTAGCAGCACTGCAATGTCTGTCAGCATTCGGAAATTTCCCAAAACTTGCATGAGAGAAAGACTTTTGTTTTGTACATCAGGTTAAATGAGGTGTCAGTTATGTTTTTCTGAGTCACATTCAGGGATTAACATAGCATAGTTTGTATGGTGACTAAAACAATACAGATTTTTTTTATTTTAGGAAACAAAATCTGAAGCTATACAGGACTTCACATTCAAATGGTTTCTGCCATTTATATGACAGAACTGCAAGTAGTCTTATAAAATGATGTTATCCTTAGGGTGTGCCTTAAAATGACCAATACAGAGCATGGGAACCACTTGAGTTTTAGTGTTTTTTAAATTTTAATGTATATATCCTATTTTATTAATTTAAAAAAAAATCTAGTGAGAAGAGGGGAGACAGTGAGACAGACTCCCGCATGGGACCAAGTGGGATCTACCCTGCAATCCCCATCTGGGGCCGATGCTTCAGACCACCCTAGCTATCAGTGCCTGGGGCCACGCTCAAACCAATGGAGCCACAGGCTGTGGGAGGGGAGGAGGGAGTGAAGGGGGAGAGGGGAGAAGCAGATGGTCACTTCTCCTGTGCGCCTTGACTGGGGATCAAACCCAGGATTTCTACACGCTGGGCCAATGCTTCATCCACTGAACTACCGACCAGGGCCTATTTTATTAATTTAACTTCTTTTTTTTTTATTTCTAGATTTCACTGCCGGTGTCATTACAGGGGCAGCGTTTATCAACCTGGAGAGCTTATCCCAACAGCCTCAGGCTTATGGTAGATTTTAGTGATGGTGATTGTACTTGATAAATAACATATATGATGTAATTTCTTGAACAAAATTGTAAATTGAAATATGACTACTGTAATAATGCAACTTACTGAGGGGATTTGTTTTGTGGTTTATCTATGGGCTTAAAAAAAAAAAGCAATTCTAAAATGTATTTAACTACCATGTGACATGCCGGAGTCAGTGTACTGCCCTCTTAGGAACATCGATGCTGGTGAGATAACACTTATTACTAGGATAACACTCATTTGGGTTGTAACCTGTCTGTTAGATATCCAGACATGTCCCTGCAGCAGTCCACATTGATCTACATCCAGCTCCTGATATTCCTTTTTTTAGTTCTGCCATAGGTGCCAACAGATAATAATAGACAGTGGATAATAGTAAAACCAATGATAAGAATAATAATATCTCACCATTACGACACATTGTCTGTACTCCTGGCACCATTCTAAGTGTTTTATATCTATTACTAAACCACTCATAACTATAACCCTCAAAGATAAATACTGTTGCTGTATCCCCAGTTTGCAGATTATAAAATGAGGCACAGGCAGTTAAGTAACGGGGGGGACAAAGCCAAGATTCAAGCCTAAGCAACGGGGCTCTGCGGTGATTGTTCCGTTGCCTACCTTGCTCAGCATCTTGTTTTATACGCATAGCAGTAAACTGTTCATTCTCAGTTTATCTTTATTGTGACCTCCATCTCCCTTTCTTCTATCCCTTCAATCAAGATGCAAAGGCAGTCAGCTCTTAGATCTTTCTCTAGCAAGTTGAACTACTAGGCACAGTTTTCCAAGCCAGAAATCTGAAAGTCATTTTTTGACTCCTTCCTCCTGCTCAACTCCCCTAACCAATAAATCCCCAACTATTGTGGATTTTAGTTTCTGCTAAACAGTTGAAATCTCTTCTTTCCTTGGGCTCTGCCTTCACAATTCCTCTTCCTGTCTCTTCCCCTCTCTTTCCCGGACTTCCTATCTCTACCTGGTCTTTTTGCCTCTAGTTTTGTCTCCTTCATTTTGCCATGGTGTTATTGCTCTCTTAAATTGAAGATAATTGAAGTTATTTTTAGTAAATTGGCAAAACAAAACAAAGCAAATGAAGGAATCATTCCTCCTCAATGAGAACAAAAATCCTATTAATGTTAATGACCTCATTTGCCGTTCCTCTGAAAAATGTCCCAGAATGAGTAGGGCATAGAAAAGCTGGCTCTGTACTCAGAGCTGTCTGTGTCAGCTCCTCTCTGCCATTACAGTATGAGTAAATCACACCTGCGAGTGTCATCCTAGTGTTAGATGACATATAAGCATATTTTTCATGTGATGTAGCCCTTATATATTAGTCAGCTTCTTCATCTGGGTTCAAACATAGAACATATGATCTGGTTCAAAGCTGGAGGTAAACTGTTTATGTTGGAGCTTTTGTGAATTGGTGTGTTGTTCCTTATCATAATAGCTCCTTTCTTTTCTTTTTTTTTCTTTTCTTCTTTTCTTCCCCCCCCCCCCTTATTAAGTGAGAGGCAAGGAGGCAGAGACAGACTCCTGCATATGCCCTTACCAGGATCCAACCAGCCAGCCCCCTACCGGGTGATGCTCTGCCCATCTGGGGCCATGTTGCTCAGTCATGCAGCCATCCTCAGCTCCCAGGGCCCATTGGCTTAAACATTCAAGCCATGGCTGTAGAAGGAGAATAGAGAGAGAGAGACAGAGACAGAGACAGAGAAGGGGAGGAGTATAGAAGTAGATGGTTGCTTCTCCTGTGTGCCCTGACTGGGAATCAAACCCGGAACTTCCACACACCAGGCTGATGCTCTGCCAACTGAACCAACTGGGCTAGGCTTCATGATAACTTCTTAAAGGAGTTTCAGGATTAATTTTTGCTTGTATTTGGTTTTTTTCCTATGCCATGACTTTAGAATTTAAGTTGCAAGAAAGACGTGACTTCATTCTATTTTCACTACTGCTGCCAGAAGGGTTTTTCTAGAGTTCAGACCAACCATATCACTTCTCTGGTTAAGGTCAAAGGTGCACCTCCCAGGCAAAGTCTTAGTGTCTGAGTAGCAGCTGGCCTTTGCCTCTTTCCCCTGCCACTTCTTGCATCGCACTTTGTTACCAAGAATTCTGCTCTACGTCAGAGTGGTTTATACTATGTTTCCACTGAGGATTATAGCCTTCCTACTTGAGTAAAGACTATGAATTTCAGTTTTTGCATTCTCATGCCTATCACAGTGCCCCATACATGTGAGTGTTTGATAAAAATGTGTTGAACTGAAATAGCTCTCTTCAAATTGGACCTAAGCCAGTAAGTTATTTGTAGATAAAAATTCTATGGGAAAAAAATAGCATATATATATATATTCAATCAATTTTTACACAGTTTATTGTTTTCAAAAAACAAAAAAATAGATTTGGAATGATAATATTTGTTTATCTTTACCAGCCAATGTTCAAATGGTACTGTGAAGTGTGATGAGCTAGCAACGCCCTCTACTGGTAAGATCTAGACACTTTTTTTTTCCTTAAGGAGAATGTGGCTCTCTTACTGCTCCCACTTTTCTGGCAGAGTATAATCCATCACAGCCCTCGGTGTTAATGTACATGAAAGTAGCCTGGGGAAAGTTTCTCAGCTTGGTGCTCCAGTGCTTCCTAACTTTTTTCACATTGTAAATTATAATATTTGTGTAAGACAGTCAGGGTTGAACATATAAGGCTGCTTAGGGGCAGAGGTGGTCAACCCAAGGATGCTGCCTAGATTTTGCCTATTCCAGAATCAACCCTGGTGCCCCAGACTTTAGGGATATGCATCTTGGCACCTGTCATAACCCACTTGTGCTACAGAAGTTGTGAAACTACTGTAGACTAGCACTTTTCAAATATTAATGCACATACAATTCCCTGGGGATCTTGTTAGGAACTGATTCTGATTCAGCAGATTGGGGTGATGCCTGAGAGTCCACATTTCTGTCAAAGGTCAAGGTTCCAGCACCCCTCACTTTAAAAGAGGCATGTAAATGACCTGCTGTCATCTCTCTTCAGATTGCCATTTTGTACTTGTATATCATTCCTGAAGATCTTATATATTTGGTGATGCTATATTATTTATTTTCACCATACAAAAAGCCTCCAAATTTTAGCCACTGTGGAGAAATTCTAGGCAAATAATAAAAAACACTACTTTTTTTTTTAAGTGAAAGGAGAGGACATAGTGAGACAGACTCTTGCATGCCCCTCAACCAGGATCCACCTGGCAACCCCAGTCTAGGGCTGATGCTCAAATCAACAGAGCTACTTTTAGTGCCTGGGGATGACACTTGGACCAACTGAGCCTCTGTCTGTGAGAGGGAAAGAGGGAGAGAAGGGGGAGAGGGAGGGAGACAGAAGCATATTGTTGCTTCTCTCATGTGCCCTGACTGGGAATCAAATCTGGGACATCCATATGCTGGGCAATGCTCTATCCACTGAATCAGCTAGCCAGGGCCAACAACACTACTTTCATTGATTTTAATAGAAAGAGCATAAGCAGTTAACACTAATTGTGAGCTATTGCTTTGTTATTTATTTGCATGGTCTTATATATATTACTACAAATTAGCTTTGAATTATATATCCTGGATTTACTCTCTAAGGATTCAGTTTATCTAGGGCTTTTTTTAGTGTATGTTCATGGAGCACAAACATATTTGATAGCTTCTTGCCCCATTTGCTTCCAAGGTGGCTCAGACTTAAAGAAGGAGAAATCCAGGTGGCCAGATTTCTTACAGAGGAATCCACAAGATTTGGTCCTTTAGACCCCATATTAGGGATCGTATTTAATTTCTCCAAGCCCAAAATCTTTCGGGAGGAATTTGTAGTTCCTACCCTACGTATAATTATGTTCACTTCTGTGCTTCCACAGTCTAGTGAGGACTGATGTCAATAACGGCGCAGAGGTGAAGCAAGATCTAAAAGTATTGTGTATTTGTTGTAAACACACAGATTTGTAAAGTGTAAACATACTAATTGTTATTCTTCAAAAGTTGAGGATATGTATTTGGATTAATCAAAATATCCTGTTTTTTGACCTTAGAAAATTATATACTAGTTGTTTAGTTATTTCATTATGGAAAGAAAGCTAAACTCAAAATAGGTTTTGGAAATTTAGGTGTGTATAAAGGGAATCTGGCTAGAGAATGTTTTTAAGCTCATCAACCAAACATCGCAGCGTAAGAGAATCACTTAATAACAACTGCTAAAATATTCTAAGGTGACTTATAGTTTGATACAAATGCACTTCAACATGATTGTCTATGGAGTGAATACAAACTTATGGGTATTTTGTCTGTGCCTTGTCCCTAAAGTTCATGCCTGCCCCGAGGGAAAAGTGTATTTTGACTGCAGGCTTCCTGATCCTGAATTACCAGCTGGTGGTGTCAATTGTGAGATTACGTGTGCAAACCTGGCCATGAACTTCACTTGTGCCCCCTCCTCACCCTGCATAAGTGGCTGTGTTTGTGCTCCGGGGTAAGCCTCTTTTTCTTGATAATGCAAAACGTTCAGGATTTAATAAAAACCACAAAAGCACTTAAAACGTTATCTACAGAAGTTGTTATTCTGGTTGACTGGTGGTTAAGCAGTTGGTAACTAGAAGACTATTGTAATCATTGTTTTGTGTTCATGTAACATCTCACATATGTTATCTGTAAGATGTTACATATACATATTAATGTAACATGTAGTTAAATAAAGTCACCCATGTTAGGTGTGCAATATTAAAGTAATACAATATGTGAATATTATTTGGGTAATACAATATTAAAATATTAATGCAGTATTAATATAGTATTAAAGTAAAATAAGATCACTGAAGCAATAAGTAATACAGTGAATTGATGAGAGAATTCATTTTAGGATGAACTTAACATTTATTCCCTGATGCAACTGCAATTTTGGGAAAGTGATACTCAACCACTCTTCATTCCCTACACTTTAGTGCTATCTTCTGTGTATTCTGTTGTGCTATTACTGTTGGCCTTAAATTATACTGATGATGCCAACTTCTTTATCTAATGGAGGATAAAGAAAGTGGTGTGTTGAGGCTGTATGGAGCAGTGGTTAGTGTAAGGTCGGTGGATAATGGGGGATGGTCACGTAGGGAACTCAGACTCGCGAACTTTGGCTAGGACCACCCACAACCAAGTGCGCCAAAGGAGGCTTCACAGGAACTGTTTGGAAAAAAGCAACCATCTACCAGCCAGTGGGATTTCATCGTCATGTTAGCTCGACTTCCCTAGAGGGACCCCTTTAAATATCTCCCATGTGGTTTAATCTGTGCAATTTCCCTGGCCTCCATCTTTCTTTCTTCGGGGCCAGGGAACCTTGCCGGGTGGGATGCGCGCTCTGTACTCAATAAAGCCATTGCTATTCCACACTTGGTGGCTCCAGCCATTCCTTCCTTCTCGGCGGGAAAAAATACCTTACTGTTAGCATGGGCAGTTCTGGCTCAGATACTCCAGAGTTGAAAACCCAGCTCTGGTTATATTAGCTGAGTGATTTTCTGCAAGTTTCCTTAAAGTCTCAGTTAGGCATTATGAGATGCGGGGTGTGTGTGTGTGTGTGTGTACACTAAAAAAAATATGGGTCACTATTTTATGGCAGCATAATCTTCTCTTACCTTTGTAAATTTTCTTTAGTAGCAGGAATTTGTAGTCAGAGCTATTTGCTTTCTGGCAGGCCTGCTTACAATATGGCCTCACTGGCCCTGCCTTTTCTAGTAATGAATAGAGGCTGTGCTCAGAGGGAGGGCCACCTAAGGCAAATAGGTCAGTCATTCTTCCTCGATGAGCATATTAACACAAAAGGGTTCCTGGGCTCAGTTCATACAAAGCATAAGCAAAGAAGAGAGAGGTTTTGTGGGCTGTTTCCCAGGAGAGTCACATTTGTCTCAATGGTCCCCATCTAGAGGAGGTTGAAGAGCAAAGTACTTGGGACTCTACCAATCTCTTTAGAAAGGAAGAACACAGGTGGAGATTAAAAGAACAGCCTATACATGGGAGAATAAAGGCAGGTAGAAATCAGGTCGTAGAGTAGATGAGCAAGGAAGACATTTTAGTAAAAAGAACAAGGAAGATAAAACCTTTATTATGATAAAATAATTGAAACCTACATCATTGCTTATTTATTTGATTTGGTTATGATTATTACAGATGCATGGCTGATTAAAAGTACATACTAATTTTGTTTCATATGCTTGTGGTTGATGCTATTATTTTTTTTAAAATATCTATTTGCTGTCACTTTTTCTCTTTGAGTTCAAAAATGATTTATTTATTTACTAGTCAAGTCTTATCACAAAATCTTATATTTTCTCCCGCTTTCTATTACTGTATTAAATAAATATTATTAGGATTGACTAAGAGGCCTCTGACTGATTTAGAAATAATTTTGTTATTCCAAACTTTTTATTATAAAGTTGTTTATGGTAATACGATTTATATTGTCTTCTGTGTAATTGTGTTGGCTTATTTTAGAACAATAAACTTATAACTTATTTTCATGAAGCTCTTGATAGTGCCAACAATTCATTGATTATAAAAGAACTATATACCTTAGTTTAGAAGTCACTGTGGATTAAAGAAAGACAAAGTAATATAGTAGAGTCATATAAAATTGGGTTCAAATACTGGTCCACTTTCTTATTAACAGAAGTATGTCAGAACTTTTCTTTTTTTAAAAAATGAGTGTAATAATCTACTTCATGCCTGCAGCACGCCAGCCATATGGTAGGTGCTCAGGAAATGTTTTATTACTTACCCTGCTTCCCGAGTCTGCTTAAACAGATAACTTACAAGTAATTTAGAGCTTCCTTCCTCCTTTCAGTTTTGATTAGTTATAAAAAAACTCATTAACCATCAGTATAATCACTTGAAGGTACTACTTTGGCTGGGTATATAGAGATTGTGGTTCATTCAGGCAAAGCATCCCTCATTTAAAGAATGGGACAGCCCATGCTTATGAAGCACTTCATGTGTGGAACACTGTTAAGCTACAAGGATGGTGGACACAAAAGCACATATAGAACAATGGAATCTACCTTATAAGGTTGTCAGTAGAATTAGATGAGTTAGTGATGTGTTTAACATGATTAGAATAGTGAATGAGCCATAATAAACACTGGAAAATATTAGTTATTTTTTAAATCTCTGTTAGACATTTAATGAAGTATTTGCCATTCATTGTGATGAATCCTCTAATAAATGGTTGTATAAAAAGTGTGCTATGTATAAAAAGTGTACAAATTGCTATGTATAAAGTGTGTGGGACATAAAAGATTGCACTGAAACGATCGTGCTAAATTAAATTGAATCTTAAATGATGAGACAAGGTCTTTAAGGCAAAGCAGGGGAGGGGAAGTGTTTCTAGGCACAGGAGAAATGCACTGTCCAGGGAAAGTGGCTAAAAGTTTGAGAGGGTTGAAGTGAGAAATTATGGACTTTATGGCATTATTATCTGAAAGAAATCTAAATGAGATAATGCCTCATTTATATAGATAAGCTCATTTATTTACCTTTACTTAACAATTAAGTATCTGCTATGTACTAAATGTTGGGATGTAGCCATTAGCAAGATATTCAGGGTCTTCCCAAGTGGAGCTTAAAGTCAAATGACAAAATATACATTGAATAAGAAATGAAAGTGCTGTGTTAGGTGAGCTATGAGAATGAAAGCAGAACACTAAAAGACTATGATTGTTTCTATTTGAGAGAAGTAAGAATTCAGAATTCTCTATGTCTATGCTAATTTTTATAAGCATTGAATTATAACATTTTAAAACAAATTCAGAAAAAAACTATATCATTTACCTACTTTAGTAATTATTTTTTATTATTTTACTATTATTTTATCAATAATATATTTAATTTTTATTATTTTATTTTATAATTAAATTATATTTAATATTTTTATGAAAATAATTTTTGAAAAATATTTTAATAATAATGGAAAATATATATATTAAGATTATTGAAATATATATATTTATTTCATCTTCATGTCTATGAGAGGGTTGAAGTGAGAAATTATGGACTTTATGGCATAAAGTCCATAATTTATATATTTTTTTTTATTTTATTTTTCTGAAGTTGGAAATGGGGAGGCAGACAGACTCCCACATGCACCCGACTGGGATCCACCCGACTGGGATCCACCCGGCATGCCCACCAGGGGGCGATGCTCTGCCCATCTGGGGTGTTGTTCTGCCGCAATCAGAGCCATTCTAGCACCTGAGGCAGAAGCCACAGAGCCATCCTCAGCGCCCGGGCAAACTTTTGCTCCAATGGAGCCTTGGCTGCGGGAGGGGAAGAGAGAGACAGAGAGGAAGGAGAGGGGGAGGGGTAGAGAAGCAGATGGGAGCTTTTCCTGTGTGCCCTAGCCGGGAATCGAACCCAGGACTCCCACACGCCAGGCCGACGCTCTACCACTGAGCCAATCAGCCAGGGCCTTCAAAATATTTTGATAATATATCATGTCTTCCTTGAAATTGGATATTTTATTTTAATTTTTATATTCATAGGTATAATAAAATATTTTTTATGGAGTAATATTTTAGAAGACAATAACACCTTAAATAAAACCAACATTCAAAACTTGATATTTTAACAATAGAGAATGTGAAAGCGTTGATATAATGATTTCTTATTAAAAACACACCTGAACTAAATTCTTATAATTTTAACTTTAAACACCGACAAAAGAAGCTTTTGATTCCTCTCTGTGTGTTCCATAACAAAAATGTTGTACATTTTATAATTCACTATTTTATCAAAAAATAGACTCACAGATTCTATTTTTAAGTACTATATATTGAACAAAGGGTCACTTATTACCTCTTTATATGATTTTTTTTTTACCCCAGAATAGTTTACTTTACTCAGGAATTTAGGCTTTTTCTCCCTTTTATTGTATTCAGTGATAATGAAGTTGTTGTTTGTTTGTTTTTGTATTTTTCCGAAGCTGGAAACGGGGAGAGACAGTCAGACAGACTCCCGCATGCGCCTGACCGGGATCCACCCGGCACGCCCACCAGGGTCGATGCTCTGCCCACCAGGGGGCGATGCTCTGCCCCTCCGGGGCGTCACTCTGCTGCGACCAGAGCCACTCCAGCGCCTGGGGCAGAGGCCAAGGAGCCATCCCCAGTGCCAGGGCCATCCTTGCTCCAATGGAGCCTTGGCTGCGGGAGGGGAAGAGAGAGACAAAGAGGAAGGAGGGGGGGGGGCGGAGAAGCAAATGGGCGCCTCTCCTATGTGCCCTGGCTGGGAATTGAACCCGGGTCCCCCGCACGCCAGGCCGACACTCTACCGCTGAGCCAACCGGCCAGGGCCGATGATGAAGGTTTAAAATGATCATGTCCAATCATTTGCCTGGCATTTACTTTCTACTGTGATACGCAAGGTACTGTAAGCGGGGGATCAAGTCTGGATTCAACCCTTCAATAGGCTAGATAGATAGAACATGCCTATGAGAGATGTTTTAAATATGACACTATTACTGATTTCTTTTAAAACTGAAATTTGTAGTTTATACTATATAGCATTTATTCTTCTTTTGGAAGAATGGCAGAGCACAAAGGAAAGTGTTATGTTCCTGAAAGCTGTCCGTGTATCTGGAAAGACTGGGAGTACCTCTCGGGAGAAGTGATTGCTACACCATGTTATACCTGGTAATGAGATTCATTTATTCCACAAAATAAATGTCCTAAGCAATTGTATTAATAAGTTTTGATCATCGTGTATTTACTTGGACTGACTTCAGTAAAAAAAAATCAAGCTTGAGTAAGATTTTAAAAGTATTCAGGCATCAATAGAGAGCTACTGTCTACAGGGGCATCATTACCATTATTTTTATGCATAGTTGTTTCACTCAGAGGGAAAATGTAAAATATGACAATTTGAAGATTTTAATAAGAAAAAATATCTCAAGTTTATAAGAAAATGGTAAATATTTCAAAGAGAAGGTCACATTTAATGGAGGGTTTTCTGTTTGGAAATAAACCAAAATAATATCATAAAATAAATTAAAATATAACTTTCTTAAAATATGGATCAAGATTCTAAGCTCATGAATAAAATCACACCTAATGAATTTAAATAGATTCAAGTATTGAAGATGGCATTGTGATCTTTTGGCTAGCAGCATGCCTGTGTTCAATATTTCATTCCACTGTTTTCGGTGTGACCCCGGCACAATTTCTAGGCTTGGTTGAAGTGTCTGATAATTTATTTAAGCAAAGTGGTAAATATATGCCTAATTTGTCAGTGTAATGTTATGAGAACAAATTGGCAAAATTTATGAAGGCTATTGGCTCAACAAATGCTCTTGAATGCAAAGATGTTTATGTTACTTAAAAAAACATTAATTAAAGTCATGTTTCTCCAGTTGTAAATGGTGTTATTTTCTGATAGTGTCTGTCGACGAGGAATGTTTAATTGCACATACTATCCATGCCCAGCAGTGTGTACGATATATGGGGATCGGCATTATCATTCTTTTGATGGACTAGAATACGACTATATTGGTGATTGCCAGGTATTTTTAATAAAGGTATGTTTACTTATACTTTTACACAATTACTTATACTTTTATTTGTAATTCTATAAAGACAATATAAAAAACAAGTATGCCAGGCTATGGTATATCAAATCTGTATATCATTAATATAATCTATAAAAGTTATATATACAATGGTATTGATATTATGATTCTCATAACCAGGAACTGTAAATTTAAACATAAATATCTGACCAGTACTAATAGTTTCCAGACTTAGAACACATATAGTCCTTTATATTTCTGCCATTGTATTTTATAAGATACTCTGTAATGTCACATTTCCATGTATAGTTTAAGACTTTATTTCCCATGCAACTTTTTATAAAGTGTCCTGTTTCTGTTTAGATCTTTTAAAACATGCTAAATTTCACTTCCTAGTAATTATATCAATTATATTGCCTCCTTTTTTATAGCTTCAATTAAATAATTGGTTTTATGACTAAAAAAAGTTCAACTTATTTATAAATGATGAGCCAATTCTGAAATTTTCTGTGCTTCTGTTTTCTCGTTTGTAAAATGAAGATAATAATTGGCTCTATCTCCAGGAGTTAGTTCTTAGCATTAACTGAGATAAATATATGCAGAACTCTCAGATAGTGCTTGATAGGTAGTTACTACACAATAAATGTCATTTTTTATTTTTATTGTCTTAGTTTGTGAATGCAACTACAAGCCATTAAATAATGTATTGGACTATGTATTGTTTATGGTTGTAGCAATCAAAACTCATTATTCTCAATTCTAGACATGTTACATTGCTATGTTTTGGTAAACCCCAGGCTTTGGGTATTTGATAAAAATCCTTCAAATTTCTCATATGCTTACTCTATTTGGACTTTCTGTACATTGATGCACTTTCTCAGGGTATTTTCTGTATCAAAATGATGTTTCTGGTTTACATTTATCTGTGCTGTTCTTGCATTCCATTGTACTTATAGTCATCATGTCAGAAGTCAGCAGCTCATTTTACTCTGATTACTTTATATATGCTCAACCTGATTATGCATCATTGTATGTCCATTATTTTTGAGTTCCTCGTACAGACTAGCACAATTGTGGTGACATTCTAAAATCTGAAAAATTGCCAGTTCAATTTTTTTAAGACTCTACTAGAGGGAAAAACCACAAGCTCACACTTAATTTCTGTATTTTTTGCTCCATAAGATGCACCTTTTTACCCCAAAAAGTGAAGGGGAAAATGCCTGCTTATGGAGCAAAGAATACAGTATTTTATTAAATATTTTAACATTACCATTTGGCTCAGAATATTTTTTTTCTTATTTTTCTCCTTAAAACCCTAGATGTGTCTTATGGTCAGGTATATCTTATGGAGCGAAAAATACGGAAGTAATCTAATGTTTGCTATAAATGGATATAAATACTTTCAGCACAAAATATACAGAGAGCAGGACTTTTTAAACATTAGTGTTAGAGTATATCATCTAAAGATTCTGTATAATACAGATTCTGATTCCATGGATTTGGAGCAAGATCTTGGATTCTACAGTTATTAATAAGCAATCACATTTTTCTATGTCCGGGGCCCACTGTTTAAGTAGCAAGGAGATAGAGCATTTTCTTCTTTAAGAACCTGATTTTAATTACTTTTGAAACTTCCCTCTTATTCTAAATAGTAAACTTTAAGTCACATGTGGGGAAACACAGGTATTGTTGACAATATGATGTCAAACATGACATGTTTCCATTGGAGGTATTGTTAATGTTAGTTAAAGATGCTTTTTATTGGTATTATTTTAAGTCATAAAACAAACATTTTGGCAGACTTTATTTTCATTTTTGATGAAAACCATGAATTTTCTTCCAAGAAAAATACAGATATTAAAAAACAACATTTTACAATGAATTTTCAGGGTTGGTAAGACTACAGAAGCCCATCCATGAAACTAAGATGTAAAATTAGAAACCTGATTCTAGATAGCATGTTCATAGTGGATGAGGGGAGAGTGGCCAAAAGAAGGGGAGGGTGAGGTGAGAGGTAAGGGGATTGGATTTAGAGTGATTGGGGCTAAATAATATTTGCTCAAACTAAAGATTTCCTAATCTAAAATTGACTTTTCTTTTTTAATTTTTTTTAAAGTTTTTCTTTTTTTTTTAATAAATAAATTTTTATTAATGTTAATGGGGTGACATCAATAAACCAGGGTACATATATTCAAAGAAAACATGTGCAGGTTATCTTGTCATTCAATTATGTTGCATACCCATCACCCAAAGTCAATTTGTCCTTCGTCACCTTCTATCTAGTTTTCTTTGTGCCCCTCCCCCTCCCCCTTTTCCTCTCCCTCCTTCTCTTCTGCACCCCCCTACCCCCCCACCCCTGGTAACCACCACACTCTTGTCCATGTCTCTTAGTGTGTTTATGTCTCACCAATGTATGGAATCATGTAGTTCTTGTTTTTTTCTGATTTACTTATTTCACTCCGTAGAATGTTATCAAGATCCCACCATTTTGTTGTAAATCATCTGATGTCATCATTTCTTATGGCTGAGTAGTATTCCATAGTGTATATGTGCCACATCTTCTTTATCCAGTCTTCTATTGAAGGGCTTTTTGGTTGTTTCCATGTCTTGGCCACTGTGAACAATGCTGCAATGAACATGGGGCTACATGTGTCTTTACGTATCAATGTCTCTGAGTTTTGGGGGTATATACCCAGTAGAGGGATTGCTGGGTCATCAGGTAGTTCTATTTTCAGTTTTTTGAAGAACCACCATACTTTCTTCCATAATGGTTATACTACTTTACATTCCCACCAACAGTGAATGAGGGTTCCTTTTTCTCCACAGCCTCTCCAACATTTGCTATTACCTGTCTTGTTGATAATAGCTAACAGGGGTGAGGTGGTATCTCATTGTAGTTTTGATTTGCATTTCTCAAATAACTAATGAAGCTGAGCATCTTTTCATATATCTGTTGGCCATTTGTATTTCTTCCTGGGAGAAGTGTCTGTTCATGTCCTCTTCTCATTTTTTTATTGGATTGTTTGTTTGTTTGTTGTTGAGTTTTATGAGTTCTTTGTATATTTTGGATATTAAGCCCTTATCTGAGCTGTTGTTTGAAAATACCATTTCCCATTTAGTTGGCTGTCTGTTTATTTTTTTGTCAGTTTCTCTTGCTGAGCAAAAACTTTTTAGTCTGATGTAGTCCCATTCATTTATCTTTGCCTTCACTTCTCTTGCCTTTGGAGTCAAATTCATAAAATACTCTTTAAAACCCAGGTCCATGATTTTAGTACCTATGTCTTCTTCTATGTACTTTATTGTTTCAGGTCTTATATTTAGGTCTTTGATCCATTTTGAATTAATTTTAGTACAAGGGGACAAGCTGTAGTTGAGTTTCATTCTTATGCATGTAGCTTTCCAGTTTTCCCAGCACCATTTGTTGAAGAGGCTTTCTTTTCTCCATTGTGTGTTGTTGACCCCTTTTTTGAAAATTATTTGACCATATATTGTGGTTTTATTTCTGGACTTTCTATTCTGTTCCATTGGTCTGAGTGTCTATTTTTCTGCCAATACCATGCTGTTTTGATTGTCGTGGCCCTATAATATAGTTTGAAGTCAGGAATTGTAATGCCCCCAGCTTCATTCTTTTTCCTTAGGATTGCTTTGGCTATTTGGGGTTTTTTATAGTTCCATATAAACTTTTGGTAATATGGCCATTTTGATTATATTTATTCTTCCTATCCAAAAACAAGGAATATTTTTCCATCTCATTGTATCTTTTTCGATTTCCCTTAACAGTGCTCTGTAGTTTTTGTTATATAGGTCCTTTACATTCGTTGTTATGTTTATTCCTAGGTATTTTATTTCTTTTGTTGCAATCATGAAGGGGATTATTTTTTTGAGTTCGTTTTCTAATATTTCATTGTTGGCATATAGAAAGGCTATGGGCTATGGACTTTTGTATATTAATTTTGTATCCTGTGACCTTACTATTATTGGTTTATGTTTCTAGTAATCTTTTTGTGGAGTCTTTGGGGTTTTTGATGTATGGGATCATATTATCTGCAAAAAGTGATACCTTTACTTCTTCTTTTCTGATATAGATGCCTTTTATTTCTTTCTCTTGTCTGATTGCTCTGGCCAGAACTTCTAGCACACGTTAAATAAGAGTGGAGAGAGTGGACAACTCTGTCTTGTTCCTGATTTAAGGTGGAAAGTCCTCAGTTTTATGCCATTTAATATGATGTTGGCTTATGGTTTATCATATATGGCCTTTATCATGTTGAGATATTTTCCTTCTATACCCATTTTGTTGAATGTCTTAAACATAAAGTTGTGTTGTATTTTATTGAATGCCTTTTCTGCATCTATTGATAAGATCATGTGTTTTTTGTTCTTTGTTTTGTTGATATTGTGTATTACATTAACCGTTTTACATATGTTGAACCATCCTTGAGATTCTGGGATGAATTCCACTTGATCATGACGTATTATTTTTTTAATATGTTGTTGTATTCAATTTGCTAGTATTTTGTTTAGTATTTTAGCATCTGTATTCATTAGAGATATTGGTCTGTAGTTTTCTTTTTTTGTGCTGTCCTTGCCCGGTTTCGGAATGAGGGTTATGTTAGCCTCATAAAATGTGTTTGGAAGTATTACTTATTCTTCAATTATTTGGAAGACTTTGAGTAGAATAGGAACCAAGTCTTCTTTGAATGTTTAATAGAATTCACTAGTATAACCGTCTGGGCCTGGACTTTTATTTTTGGGAGGTTTTTAATAGGTTTTTCTATTTCCTCCCTGCTAATGGTCTGTTTAGGCTTTCTGCTTCTTCATGACTCAGTCTAGGAAGGTTATATTGTTCTAGGAATTTATCCATTTCTTCTAGATTGTTATATTTGGTGACATATAGTTTTTCATAGTATTCTACAATAATTCTTTGTATATCTATGATGTCTGTGGTGATTTCTCCTCTTTCATTTTGGATTTTGTTTATATGAGTCCTTTCTCTTTTTTCCTTGGTGAGTCTTGCCAAGGGTTTGTGAATTTTGTTGATCTTTTCAAAGAACCAGCTCCTTGTTTTATTTTTTCTATAGTTTTTCTGATCTCTATTTAATTTATTTCTGCTCTGATTTTTATTATTTCCTTTCTTTGGCTGGTTTTGGGTTGTCTTTGTTCTTGTTTTTCTAGTTTCTTAAGGTGTGAAGTTAAGTGGTTCACTTGGGCTCTCTCTTGTTTGTTCATATAGGCCTGAAGTGATATGAACTTTCGTCTTATTACTGCGTTTGCTGCATCCCAGAGATTCTGATATGTCATATTGTCATTTTCATTTGTCTGTATGAATCTTTTGATCTCTGCGCTTATTTCTTCTTTGACCCATTCATTTTTTAAAAGTATGTTGTTTAGTTTCCACATTTTGGGTTTTTTTTTCCCCTCTTTTTTGCAGTTGAATTCTAGTTTCAAGGCTTTATGATTATAAAATATGCTTGGTACAATTTCAATTTTTCTGAATTTTCTGATGTTATTTTTGTGGCCCAACATATGGTCAATTCTTGAGAATGTTCCATGTACACTAGAGAAAAATGTATACTCTGTCACTTTGGGATGAAGTGTCCTGTAGATGTCTATCATATCCAGGTGCTCTAGTGTTTTGTTTAAGGCCAATATATTTTTATTGATTTTCTGTTTGGATGAACAATCTAGAGCCATCAGCAGTATATTGAGGTCTCCAAGTATGATTGTATTTTTGTCAGTTTTTGTTTTAAAGTCAATAAGTAGCTATCATATATATTTTGGTGCTCCTTGGTTTGGGGCATATATATTAAGGATTGTTATGTCTTCTTGATTCAGGTCCCTGTAATCATTATGAAATGACCATTTTTGTCTCTGAGTAGTTTTTCTGTCTTGTAGTCAGCATTATCAGATAAGAGTATTGTTACACCTGCTTTTTTTTTTGGATGTTATTTGCTTGGAGTATTGTTTTCCAGCCTTTTACTTTGAATTTGTTTTTATCCTTGTTGCTTAGATCTGTTTCTTGTAGGCAGCATGTAGTTGGATTTTCTTTTTTAATCCATTCTGCTACTCTGTGCCTTTTTATTGGTGAGTTTAATTCATTTACATTTAGTGTAATTATTGACACTTGTGGTTTCCCTATTGCCATTTTGTAAATTGCTTTCTGTTAGTTTTGTACTTGTTTGATTCTTCTCTTTTGTTTTTCTATCATTTGTTTTTGTTTGTTTGTATTCCACCTATTTCCTCTGTGGTGGTTTTTTCAAGGGTGGTTACCATTAAGTAATGAAAAGGGTACCTACCATATTCATTGTAATACCCTATCTTATGCGTGTTTCTGCACTTCATCGTCCTTTGCTACTGTTAATCTCCATCCTCTCTCCTTTTATTTGCTTTTGTTGTCACAGTTTTAAATTTGGTTTTATTGTGTTCTTGGTGGAGCTTTTACTTGTGGTTTTGTTTTGTTTTTTTCTTTGAATCTGTTTGGAAATCCCCTTTTAGTATTTCCTGGCGTGGGGGTTTTCTGACGATAAATTTGCACATCTTTTCTGTATTTGTGAATGTTTTTATTTCTTCGTATTTGAAGAATAGTTTTGATGGGTATACTATTCTTGGCTGAAAGTTCCTCTCTTTCAGGGCTTTAAATATTTGGGATCCACTCTCTTCTAGCTTGTAGAGTTTCTCCTGAGAAATCTGATGATAATCTAATAGGCCTTCCTTTATATGTTGTATTCTTCTTTTCCCTGGCTGCCTTGAGAATTTTTTCTTTGTTGTTGGTTTGTGCCAATTTCATTATGATGTGCCTTGGAGTAGGTTTGTTGAGGTTAAGAAAACTTGGTGTTCTATTTGCTTCTTGAATTTGAGGCTTTAGTTCTTTCCACAGGCTTGGGAAGTTCTCGTCTATTATTTGTTTGAATATATTCTCCAATCCATTTTCTCTCTCTTCTCCCTCTGATATACCTATTATTCTAATGTTGATTTTTCTTTTCAACCAATGCTAGAGTCTTCCTGATTTGTCTACAAGTTGCATAAAAAAATTTGAACTCTCTGTTCTTAT
The DNA here is from genome assembly GCF_036850765.1 of Saccopteryx bilineata. Taxonomy (NCBI): domain Eukaryota; kingdom Metazoa; phylum Chordata; class Mammalia; order Chiroptera; family Emballonuridae; genus Saccopteryx; species Saccopteryx bilineata. Next base: position 108,072,862 of record NC_089491.1, on the reverse strand, counting down.
TTAGCTAAGTGACCTTGGACAGTCATTTAATCCTACTCCACCTCAGTTTCCTGAACTATAAAATGGAAATAATATTTATTAATTGAGAGGACATATGTAAATTTCAAAGGAATCCCTCAAATGATATGCATTGTTTTATTTACCAACATGTTAAAAGTTTTGAACCTATTTCAGTTATAACTTGTAGGCATATAATTATCTAGCCAGAAAACTCCTTCAGATAAAATAAAAGATGTTGCCTAAAATGAAAAAAAAAATTAAATCCCCTAACTGACATTTCTTGGGGTATTTATTGAAAATACATTGTTTGATAAATTTAAACTATAATAATAAAATGGTTAAAAGCTTTGCTAGAAAAAAATTAACAGAAGACATTAGAGATAAATGTTTAAAAATTGAGCTATTTTGACATATTTCCATGAAATTCTTCATATTATTAGATCAAAATAATCTTATTTTAGAGGTAAGTTGTATTTCAGTTCTAATATACACCATAGTAAATCTCGGTTTTCCTTAAGATTTGTTAATAAAAAAATAGCTAACAATTAAATATAGTATACAATTGTACGAATATAATGTTATTGACATTTCAGAGTGCAGATGATGCAGATATATCTGTCATTGCCCAGAACAAGAAATGCTTTGACAATGATATTGTTTGCTCTAAAAGTGTTCTGATTTCAGTTGGAGACACTGACATTTACCTGAATGATACTCCTTACAAAGAGGTTAGTGAACTGTTTCTTTTAGTATCATTTTAACTTGTTCTGAGGATACTGAAAATGAAATAGAAACAATTATGGGGTACTTTTCTTTATAAGTGCTTACTAGATTTAGATTTTTTTCTGTGCTATTTTATGTGGTTTAATGTCATACTTTACTTTTCTTTTTTGTTTTGTTTACCCTCCAATCCTTTTATCTTTTCTTCATTCCCATGGTTATCTTTCTGGCTTTAGCAACAGTCACCTGGATACTTCAACATCCTCTGGATTAGACTCCTGACTTCCAGTTTTAATTCTTGTCTTTTAATCGGTCCTGCTGCAGTGCAGTCAGGCTGGTTTTTTTGCTTTTTTTAAAATTTTTGTTGTTTTTGTATTTTTCTGAAGCCGAAAATAGGGAGGCGTGGAGGCAGTCAGACAGACTCCCACATGCGCCTGACTGGGATCTACCTGGCATGCCCACTAGGGGATGATGCTCTGCCCATCTGGGGCATTGCTCTGTTGCAACCAGAGCCATTCTAGCACCTGAGGCAGAGGCCATAGAGCCATCCTCAGTGCCCGGGCCAACTTTGCTCCAATGGAGCCTTGGCTGCGGGAGGGGAAGAGAGAAACAGAGAGGAAGGAGAGGGGGAGGGGTGGAGAAGCAGATGGGTGCTTCTCCTGGAGAAGCAGATGGCTGGGAATTGAACCTGGGACTCCTGCACACCAGGCCGACGCTCTACCATTAAGAAGTTTTAGTAAAATGGAAGTCTAATCTGTCATCTCATTGCTACAAGGCTTAAATAAATTACTATTGCTCTTACAAGGCCTCACCAATCTGACCATTGCCACCTCCCCTGACTTACTTCTCATCACTCTGCTTCAAGCCCATGTTCTAGAAGTTGGAGCTTTTATCCATTCTTCAAGTACTGTGTTCTTTCTCTCACTTCTGTTTCTTCCTAGGTGTCATTGCTTCTACATGGATCAACCTTTCCATCAAACTTATTCTTATGCGAGAGGTCTCAATTTTTCTCTTTTGGAGATCTCCTCATGCACCACACTTTACAGAAATTGGGTGTGGTTGTCTTTTCCACTTGTCTTTGAGTTATATGAGAATTGGAACCCCTGACTCCTGTTACCCTGTTTATTCTTGCATTCTTAGAGCTTTCTCAGTTTGAAAGAAGAAATATTTTTTTTTTAACAAGAAAGACAGGGACAGAGAGAAGGATAGATAGGGACAGACAGGCAAGAAGGAAGAGAGATGAGAAGCATCAATTGTGGCACCTTAGTTGTTCATTCATTGATTTCTCATCTGTGCCTTGACTGGAGGGCTCCAGCAAAGCTAGGGACCCCTTGCTCAAGCCAGTGAGCTTGGGCTCATGCCAGTAACCATGGGGTCACGTCTATGATCCCATGCTCAATCTGGCAACCCTGTGCTCAAGCTGGATGAGCCCACGCTCAAGTCAAGGACCTCAGGGATTCAAACCTGGGTCCTCTGCATCCCAGTCTGACACTGTCTCCACTGCACCACCACCTGGTCAGGCGAATGAACAAATTTTATTCATTCATATGTCTACTATATACCAAAATCTGTGTTAATTATTGAGACAACAATAGTGAAAAGACAATGTACTTGCCTTTAAGAACCTTATCTCAGGTGAGGAAAACATGTAAGTTAGCAATGTGATGTGTTATGTATGACAAGAGTATGGATAGAGTTGTATGAGAACCCCTGGGAAGAAGACCTAAACCAATCTTGGACAATTAGGGTAGTTATTAGGAGCATAGACTTTGAAGTCAGACAGTACTCAGCTGGAACCCCTATTCTATCATATACTAGCTGTGTCACTCTGGGAAAGCTGCAGCTTTCCCATTTGTTAATTTGAGATTTTATTTTTTATGTCCATATGAAGATTCAACAAAATAGTGAATTTCAAAAATGGCTTTTTTCCTGTTCTTTACCTTTCTTCATTTTGAAGGCTCAGAAGACATGGTCTGGATGAAATGACTTGAACTGGGTCTTAAATGATGAGTAGGTATTAGGCAGGTGAAGAGAGATAGAGATTAGAAAGGCAATCAATACAGAGAAAAAGAACAGAGTTGAATGATAATATGGCATATTTGAAAAGCTCCAAGTGGTTTAGTTTAGCTGAAGTGTATGGGGTTGTTGGAGGGAGAGTACAGCAAAGGGTTTCAGGGAGAGGTATCCAGATCGACCCAATGCAGGGGATGTGGTGCAAGGACAGTAGACAAGGAGGCTGGCTCCAGATCATGGAGGCTCTTGAATATTTGAATTTATTTTACAAATAAGAAACTTTGGAGTTGAGAAGTGACATGATTTGACATATGGCCCTTAAAAAGTGGGCTCTGAGATTTTAGAACAGTGTTCCTTAAATTTTAATCTGCAAAATTTCTTCATTAAAATCATTGCAAATATTTGTTATAAAAGCTGGCTCCTGGGTTTTAACTCAGTAATTAGAATAGTTGAGATTGAGAATGAAAATCAGTATTTTTAATGGTACCCCAAATTCTTTCAAACACTAAAGTTTGAGAAACACTGTCCTAGAACATAGCTTACATCTCAGTCAGAAACATTGAGACCAAACAGGCAGCAAACAAGTTTTGGATAGTCATTTATAGGTGAAGGTTCTTTATAAGAACAAGGATATGTTTTTAAAAATGAAAAAAAAGTAGTAAATGCTCTTAAAAAAGCAATTTAACACATCTTTGAAGTGGTGATTATAGCTCTGTGTAACTTCCAAATCCAATTTTCACCATTATGTAGGTGCTGATGAATCTTTTTCATATAGATTCATGAGGGAATGTCTTAAAGATAATTCAACCATGATAAATCTCTTGCTAATCTTGTTATTGAATATCAAAAGTAAAAATAAGCCCCATTTGTTCAATAAATGCACTCTTCTAATTTAATAAAATGTAAGACATAGGCCCTGGCCATTGACTAAGTGGATAGAGTGTTGGCCCGGCATATGGATGTTCCAGGTTTGATTCCCTGTCAGGGCACACAGGAGAAGTGACCATCTGCTTCTACTCTACCTCTTCCCATCCTCTCCCTCTTCCCCTCCTGCAGCAAGAGGCTCTATTGGTCCAAGCATGGCCCTGGGCACCGAGAATAGCTGCGTTGGAGCACATCAGCCTCAGGTGCTAAAAATAACTCAATACTTGAACATTGGCACTAGATGGGGTTGCTGGGTGGATCCTGGTCAGGGTGTATGTGGGAGTCTGCCTCACTATCTCCCTTCCTCTCACCTAAAAAAAATGTAAGTCATAAACATTTTGTGAATATATTTAAGCTGTACTTTAAATGTTTTAATTCTTCATATTTATAACATCACTAGAGTTTGTGTAAACTTCGGGTAATTCTCATTTAAAGTGAAGTTCTCTATTTTGGGCATCCTTACTTCCTGATCTGAAATGAAAGGAATATACATCTTCTTTTGATCAAAGAGAATTTTATCCCTTGTAGTAAATTGTGCTGTCTAATAAAAACTGTCCTGCAGGCTAATAGAAAAGATGTGTCTTTTTCATCAGGGTAATTAATGCAGAACCAACCTGAAGGAAGTCTAATAATAAGCTGCCTTATCCAAAAATTCATTTTATGTTCTAATGATATGTCAGTCAGTCTGAAAGAACTTTAATAAGAAAAAAGACAAAAGAGTATTTCAGGATTGAAAAGGAGCTGTAGGCCACATTACATGCTTTAATTGTTGCTGATCAGGCTGGAATATGAGAGCCGTGAACAGGTTGGTGCGGGAAGGTGTTAAAAATTTTTGAGTCAGGGTTTGATCTGGAAGCTGTGGATACTGCCATGAACTTGACAAAGTAAATCTTATGGATATAAGAGTTTATTTAAAAGTTTATTTAAAATTTGTCCTATGGAGTATTTATAAAAGTGTCTACTATAGTAGAATATTTCTGAAGTATGCTTTTATTACTTGGGTAGAGAATTATAACCAAAGGATTCCATAGCTCCTTCATAACTTTTATTTTGCTTCTGGATATATTTGTTTTACTTAATTTGATTTAACTATATAATTTTGAAGTTGTTATATGAGTTAATTTCAATGTCATATTCAATATAATCTTTTATAGGAAATAAACCCGGCTTATAAAAATCATTGTCTATTCTTTCTTTAGGCTAAAGGCACTAAAGTTTCCCAATGGTTTCTATCTCTAGGTTTTTTTTTTCCTACTATCATCCTTTCTAGCATATAAATTATTTTCTTTTAATATACTGATACAGTCTGTCACTTTTCTATACAAAAGCCTGTATTCAATACAATTTGCCCATGGAATAACAGCCTTTGCCATTGTGGGTAACATGGTTCAAAGGGTCTCAGGTTATACTTGTCACAGAATCCATGCTTTAGTCCTTTAGTACTCTCCTTAGTTCTGACCAAGTCTTGAATTTGCCTGCCTCTAAATCTATATTCAGGTGATTTCTTTTGCTTGGAATAGTTTCTTCTCCAGTCTCATTTCTGGCCCTCTGTATTTGCTATTTATGGCCTCTTAAGAGCAGTTCATATCCCACCATTAGAAGAAGTCTTCTTCAGTCCCTTTGATGAAAAATCATTTTTCCTTTCTCTCTGTCTTACTCTCTTTCATGTGTGTGTGTATGTACATATACAAATATACATACATATACATATATATATACACACACACACACTTTGTGCTTTTATCTTGCAATTATGTTTGTAGGTAAGGACATATATTTTTAGCACCCAATCATATTTGCTCATCATCAATATAGAACTTCTGAGTCAATAGGTACACCCCCTCAATTTACTCTATATCTGTGCTGTTGCTCATGTTTTTTTCTATGACTGAAATACCTTTATCCCTTTGCTCATTTATCTATGTTAAGCCCATCCAGAAGTTTGTGTCTTATAACTAATTTTAAGTATTTTCTATTTTATGCATTTATTTTGTCTTTTACTATAGAATTCAGAAAGATGGGATTAAGCAAAAAATACTAGTACATATATACTTATTAGTGGATAGTAACTTAATGTTTACATTTTTGGTTAGAGAACAGGAATTCACTTTTTTCTTTATCATTATTATTATTTTTTAAAGAAACGATCAGGTTTTTTTCTGGAAAATGAACCTACATACCAGCTTTGGAAAGCAGGGTACTACATGGTAGTATACTTTCCGGAGAAAGATATCACTATTCTTTGGGATAAAAAGACAACCATTCATATCAAAATTGGACCACAGTGGAAGGTAGGTCAAACTCTTTGATGGGTCAATCCAAATGAGATGCAAGACATGAAATTACCTTTCACTATTTTGTGGAAATAAAATGATGTTTTCTTTCAAGAAATAAGTTATATATATATATATATATTTTTTTTTTTTTTTGTATTTTTCTGAAGTTGGAAACGGGGAGGCAGTCAGACAGACTCCCCGCATGTGCCCGACCGGGATCTACCCGGCATGCCCACCAGGGGGCGATGCTCTGTCCATCTGGGGCATCGCTGTGGTGTGACCAGAGCCATTCTAGCGCCTGAGGCAGAGGCCATGGAGCCATCCTCAGTGCCTGGGCCAACTTTGCTCCAATGGAGCCTTGGCTGTGGGAGGCGAAGAGAGAGACAAAGAGGACGGAGAGGGGGAGGGGTGGAGAAGCAGATGGGCACTTCTCTTGTATGCCCTGGCCAAGAATCGAACCCAGTACTCCTGCACGCCAGGTCGATGCTCTGCCAGTGAGCCAACCAGCCAGGGCTGAAATAAGTTATATTTTTAAAATTACTAACTCATATGCCAGTGAAGAGTCACTACGAACTAGAGTACAGAGGGTCTTTGGTTTATGACAGTCTCGACATTCTATGTTTCAAGTTTACAATGCTGACTCCTATAAAAACTTAAAAAAACTGAGATGTGAGTGTTTTGGCTTACGCAGTTAGCATCTTATTTACAGACTACATGAGCAAACTAGTTTGGTTGCACGTGGCGTAAGGATTCTCAGTAATGCAGTGTGTTTTTATGTTCTACATTATGATTTTACAGCTGTGTTAGGATAGGTAAGTGAGTTAGGCTAGGGTGTGTTTCAACTTACACCAAAATTCGGGTTACATCATTGTTGTAGGAACGGTACTATGTCATAACCCAAGAACTCCCTGTAAAGTGTTGTATACAGTTCTTTTTGCCTTAATCTTACAGGATCTAGTCTTCCAAAGTTATTTAGGGCAACTTCTTTCTTTCCACCTCCTTCACCATGGTTGTGTGATATGTTTGTAATACAGTGTGATTCATTTATTACATTCTACATTCCACCTTTTCCTCCATACTCTGGATATATTTCTAAATTTTTCCTCCATACTCTGGATATATAGTAAAATCATTTTTAAAATAAAAAAAATTATTCTTCCAGTTTACAATTCTACAGATTTTAACAAACACATGGAGTTGCATTCTCCTATGTAACACAGAACCAGCCAACTCCCCAATTTCTCCCATCGTGGTTCCTTATTGGCAACTGCTCCTTCTAGTCCCTAACCCTTGGCAACCACTGATTTACTTTCCATCTCTAGAATTTTTCTGGATACAACATAAATAAAATTATACAATATGCAGCTGTTTGGGTTGGCTTTTTTGACTTGATAAATTACATTTCAGATTCATCCACATTGTTGAAAAAATTAACAGTTTATTCCTTTATGCTGCTGTAGTATTCTATTCTTTGCATGTGCAAATTTGTTTTATCTATTCATGATTGAAAATTCAATTGGGGTTGTTTATAATTTTGGTATTTTAAATTATTTTAAATATTGTTTTCTATTAAATAGTGTATTAAATATTATTAAATATTTAAAATTTTATTAAGTATTTTAAACTTAGAAATTAATGTTATTTTGGATATATTAATGATTTTTTAAAATTGAGTTGTTCTAAAATTGAAATTGAGACTCATGGATATAATCTATGGTGAATTAGGAAAAAATTAGGATAGTAACGATAGATTTTCAGAACACTATGAAGAAGATACATATTTTAAAATGTTTTAATCTGTTGTACATTTAAGATATGATTGCATATTGAAGTCATTTTCTTTTTCCTAAGTACGATAAAGCCCCCAAATCTACTCCTACGTGTTTTCTTGTTTCTTGCATTTCTTTCACGAAGTTGAAATAGTTTAGTAATGGCTGTACTTCTGCTATTTTTCTCTGCCATTCTTCATCATGTATCCTCCCTTCCCTACTTTTTGGAAACCAATTAACCATTTATTTTTCTGCCTCTTTCCTGTGTGCATTGGCCAGTCTCTTTGGATAAACATTGTGGCTTCAGAGATATGAGGCACTGTGGTAAGCAGTGGCCATGGCAGTTACAGTCCTGGGGCTATTGTCAGCTTTGCTAGGGACACAGGCACTTTAGTGTATCATTAATAGACGGCTACATTCTATTATTACTCAGCACACCAAGAAAGAGTTCAGTTGTCTTAATTTTACATTATTAAGGAGGATTTCCATTGTTTATGAAACATTCTTCTTTGTACTTTTAGTCTACCTTCTTTGCCTAAGAATAAAGATTTTCACATTATTTGAGAAAATGCAGTGGGTGTTTTTACCTGAATACTTTAAATAATCATTTCACAACCCATAATGATCTTTATAAAAATTAAGTAAAATTTAGATTTCATTTATTGTCTCTCATGATGGTATGATACAGCAGTGTTGAAGTTAATTTTTTCTTTAAAACTATATTTTGAATGTTTTGGATTTTCAGTCTGACTTAGACAAAAATAAATATTGTTTCAACATTTATAGTGTTTCAAAGCCTTAAATATACCACAAGGTAGGGTTTTCATAATTAAAAATTATTTATATATGTATACACACAGGTATATAATAATGTTTGTTGTATACTTTTCCAAGTGACTTTATGCTATTAGTTGTATCAATGCTAAAACCTTTGTAAGTGTGAAAAGATAAAATTTGGGGGATGCTAAAACATTTTTTAAATTTTAATAATTGTTAATTATAATTTAATTAAATAGATATAAAACTCCACTTTTTTGAAATGTATTTTAAATGGTTGATATAGAAATTTTTTAAATGTCTATTTTAAATACTTAAAATATTTTAATAATTATAAACTCTAAAGGGTGAAGTGAATAGAATTTTTCATGGCGATTTTCTTTTACTTTAGAACAAAGTATCAGGATTATGTGGAAACTTTGACAAATGTACTTCAAATGATATGACCACATCTAACAACTTAGAAGTGAGAAATGCCCAGGTATTTGGAGATAGCTGGGCATTAGGACAGGTAAGTTGAACTAAACACTTACTTTAGAAGTAAACACATTATTTGGTATATTTATTCACTGGAATATTTTATAGGAAAATTTATTTGGGTAATGCTATGTAATATTCATATAGTGATTCACATTTGACAAACTACTTCTATATTTATCTTCTCATATAATTCTTGTGAACAATCATAAAACATAACGGGTGTTGTCTTCATACTATAAGTAGGGAACTTGAAGTTCAGGAAGGTTAAATGATTTGTCCAATGTTAGATAAATACTATGAACGATTGTAGTAGAAAGGATAAATTTAGCAAGTTCAAGAAAGTCTTCTATCTTCCTGGCTTATTGGGCAGATACTGGTGTGCTTTCCCTGAGCAGGGCAAAGGGGAGCGGGTGGCTGGGGACAGTGAGAACAGGACAGTGGTGTTGAGATAAATACAGGGTAGGAGATGCTGAGAGGGAAGTGACAGAGACACTTATTGGGAAAGTCCAGTAGATTCAGGAGAGAGCACTGGGCTGGCAGTGTGGAATTGGCAGTTATTAGTGTATTCGCGTCGTTGAAGCCATGAGAAGTGTATACAATATGAAAAGGAGAGAATTGAAGATCAAAGGTTTCAAAGAAGCCAGAGGGAGGGAGACTGGGGTGTAGCAGCCAATGAGGAAACCCTCCAGAAAATGGTGCCACCAAAAACAAATGAGGGAAGACATTGAAAAAGGTCAAAGTAATAAACAGAGTCAAAGGTAGCAAAAGATCAAGTGAGATGAAAACTGAAAAATAGCCTTTATATTAAGTAATGAAGAGACCACTGATGACTTTCCCTAGGGCATTTCAGGGAGGTAGATCGGAAGAGGCAGAGACCAGTTGCTGAGTATAAGGGAAGTGAGCCTATAGACACTTGAGTAGGTACAACTCCTCAGAGGGTGGCTTGTGACAGAAATGAAAAGTGAAAATTAAAGGAAAGAGAATCATTTGCTTATGTATTTACTTAATTATTTAAATGCTGCATTGAAGACAATTGAAGAAATTTCTACTTCTCTCTAATATCACTGTGCTTTTCATATGTTCGGTTGTTTTCAAAAATACTACATGCTATTAACATTGAGCTGGCTGAGTGAGCACAGGCGCTTTGGGTACTGCGGAATGAATGAGAATCTATATTAGATGTGATTGTAATGGATGGAGTCAGGATCAGTTACTCTGGTTTCTGCTTCAGAGAGCACCCCTTTTTTAAAAAAAGTTTCTTTTCTAAAATAAATAAATAAATAAATAAATAAATAATAAATAAATTAATTAAATAAAAACTCTTTTCTCCCTTAATATTTTCTACAGTGTGAAAATGCACATGAATTATTTAAACCCTGCGAGGCGCATCAAAACAAATTTCCTTATGCCAAGAAAGAATGTTCCATTTTGTACAGCGATGTTTTTGCTCCGTGTCGCAATGTGGTAAATGAATATTTTACTCAACTTTTGAATTTAAGTGGGTACTGCTGCATTTATAATATAGAGACGAGCAAGAAAAATAATTTAGCTATCCATTGTTAGGAAGACAAAGTTGGCAGTTTGGTTTTCTGGAGAAGTGATGCATTTAGGTGATTTACTCTCTCCCTCACTCCACCTTACTTAACAGCATATATTTGTACCTAATTTTTGAAGTAATCTCTTCTAGTTTATTAAGCATCTTTTGTATAATCATCAAAGCCATAAAAGATTGATTAAAGCTAGTTTGGTTCTCGTCAGAGAACATTGCCAAATGGACATTTTTTTCCTCAACCCAAAGTATAATTTAAAAGAATTTCTAGAGGCACATTTAAAATGGTTTTAGAACTGCTTCACAAAAAGAAATGTAATGTATTTAGACACTAAATTGATGAAGAATTTAATAATAGTCCAGTAAAAGTACAGTTGGTACCAGAACATTCTTTATTGCCATGTGAATATTCCAAAAATGAAACAATGAACCTCTATAAAACACCAATGTTATATTGCATATGTTGAAATTATATTTTATGTTAATCCCATTGCATGTTTTGTAGTTCTTTGATCTTACATTTGCCTAATTAATTTCTTTCCTCTTTGAGCAATAGAGATAAGAGATATTGAGAACTCTCTAGGTCTCAGTGTTAAGCTGATAATATCAAAAATTAAAAGGTTACCAGTTAGTTTCATTTTAGAACATTGAATTTCAACCATTTATAGTTACTGAAATGAATTATTCACTTTATTTTCAGATTGATGTTACTTCTTTTGCCAAAAATTGCCATGAAGACACGTGTAACTGTAATATTGGTGGGGATTGTGAATGCTTATGTACAAGCGTAGCAGCGTATGCATATAAGTGTTGTCAGGAAGGAGTATCTGTTCACTGGAGATCATCCACTGTTTGTTGTAAGTACCCCACTTAGAACATCATTTGGTGGAAACCTCATAAGAAAATCATATTGTCTTCTCATAGAACTTGTACCATGGAACCCATCATTAAGATGATTGAATTTATATTCCTTTGGCAATGGAGATACATTTTAGTATAAGCTAAAGAATTTGTACGAAGAAAAATTTGAGGTAACTTTTTCTGCTCTGTTTGACTGTTGTCACTGTAACATTTGAACTATACTTTATTTACATACCATCTTCAGATACGTGTTTAGAACTCTATTCCTCTTCTGTCTATGAAGTTTCCATGTTCTGACTATAAGAAACTTATTTTTTAAAACATTATTTTGCATTTACTTTGATTTGAATCTAAACTTTTTATGTACTTGTGTAGATGGTAAGTCATCTGAAGACTTTATAATGATGTCACTTCTGTGTTCTTTATCATGGTCATTGATAAACACAGGGCCATATCTTGCACATATTTAGATAACTGGTCAGAGTCTTATATTACATAGTTTAACAATTCTTTTTTTTTCTTTTAGCACTTGATTGTGAATATTACAATGAAGGTATGTGACATTTAAAGAATATCAGTATAGTACTATATTAAATGTCTCTTCAGATTAAATGTTTTTGAACAATTTTGATGGAAACAAAGTATGAACAGTTCATAATTTGGTTTATAACTCAATAAAAGCCTTTGCCTTCTAAAATATCTAAATTTTTAAGTATTTGTGTTAAAATTTATTTCCTGAAAAATAAATGGTGTAACTACCTTTTCAGCACTTAGGAAGCCCTCAATATTTTTTGAATTCCATGAATAAATGAATGAGTGAAGTTAGCTAATGTTTTATGTAAGAGGGAAGAAAGGCATATACCAAATACATACCTTTTACTACATATTATGTAGAAAATAGATATTATTCAAACTTTTATTATGTTGTAGAAAAAAGAAACAAACCATAATTATGATAATAGAAGAAATTTATAAAGTTATAACTTAAGGCAAAAATATTTATATATTATAAGAATGAAAACATATTAATTTAATAATAATAATAATATTGTAAATCTCTTAGCTTCAACAAGCATCCAAATTTGCAATGAGAAGTCTAACAGATGGTGCTCGCTAAAACTAAGTTATAGTTAGTAGATATGAGACAGAATTGTATTCTCAGTGAAAATGCCTGAAGCTGGCAGAATTGGAACCTGTTATTTATCAAACCTGTTTAATGAGAACGGCATAGCCACGTAATGCAAATTTCAGACAAGTAAAATGATTCAGGAAGGTATCTGTTTTGTCAGTGACTGGACAAAGTCTGAACCCATGATGGAAAAAATTAGAGTAATAGTTATAAGAAAGCTAAGCCATTAAAAAAACAACAATGATCAAGCAACCAATCGAAGGCATTTGTGGTGCTTTATTGAGCCAGGGAGAAATCTGTCAGCTACAACCCAAAGGAGGCCAGAAAATTTTAGAAAAATAGAAATGATGAATTAAAAAGAAAATATTTTAGTTTTTTGGTTGTTTTCTTACAGTCATGGAAGCTTGATGGAGGAAACTTTCAACATCAAAAATATTTTGTGGTAGTTAAAGAAAAATCTAAAAGAAAAGTAGTTCCTGTTCAGGATTCAAAATGCATTCACACTTAGTCCACATCAATCTTTTGGATTTCATGCTTAAAGTGATACTGATTGCCTAATATTTATAATTGCAAGAACAATAGTTTTTATTATATTAACTACTTTACCTATATTATATAATTTAAATTTCAAAGTATGCTTAAGATACGTATTGTTGTTAACACTTCATAGAAGAGGAAATTGAAGCACAGATGGGTTAACTTGGCCATAGTCACTTAGCCAAAATGTGGTACACTAGGATTTGTAAACACTCTGAGTTCAGAAGCATGGAGCTTGACCTCTATGCTACACTGCCTAGTGTCTGGTTAACACATCCTAGTCTAAGAATGATCACCACGTGTTGTTTATCATATGCCCTACACACCAGAAGGAAGTGGGGAGAGGGGAGCAGAGGGTAAAGGCAGTCAAATATATGGTGATAGAAAATGACTGTGGGTGGTGGGCACAAAATGCAAAATGAAGATCATGCATCATGGAAATATACACCTGAAACCTATACAACCATATGAACCAACGTCACCCCAATAAACTTACAAAGAAAAAAGACAAAAAAGCCATTCCAATAACTTCCTCAGTTACAAATTCTTCCCTCATTCAGTTCTGTCATGAGTGTCTCCATCTGTGCCTTTGTGTTTTCTGGTGTTTCTTCTGCAGGCCCTTGGATGCAGAGGCAAAATTCTCTGAGTACTCTATTGACTTCCTAGCTCTTGCTACTTTGTACATTTTCCCTTCTGTCAAGAAGTCTGCTGCTGAACTTCTGCTGATGGTCCTTTCCTCTAGAGCACGGGCCGGGAACCTATGGCTCATGAGCCAGATGTGGCTCTTTTGATGGCTGCATCTGGCTCACAGACAAATCTTTAATAAAAAAATAATAACGTTAAAAATATAAAACATTCTCATGTGTTACAATCCATTCATTTCCTACCACTCATGTTCATGGTTGTGGGTGGCTGGAGCCAATCACAACTGTCCTCCAGGACAACACCAAATTTTTATTGGAGAATGCGTAATGTACACGGGTCATTGTATGGCTCTCACAGAATTACATTTTAAAATATGTGGTGTTCATGGCTCTCTCAGCCAAAAAGTTTCCTGACCCCTGCTCTAGAATATTATAGGATGTTTCAAACCAGTTCTTCTAGTTTTATTTTTAAGACTATATTGGTCATAATAAAAGTGTGAACATGAAGCATTTGGCCTTCATTGGACACTAATGGACTTACTGAAGTGACAGGGAATTCAATTTCCTATGATCAAAGTAACAGAAAAAAAGAATCTGCAGAGGAGAGTAAGTTTGTGATAATAATGCAATAAATATATAGATGATTGAGGGAATATAGAACTGTGAATATTGGTGATAGTAGTAAAGAAAGAAAATCATTTTAAATGATTATTTTCAATTTGTTGCACCTTAAACAATTTTAGAGCTATTGTAAATTTACCTAGTCTTCTGTGGATATTCATAACTGACATACTTCTTCCTTTGCTTACCAAATAATGGACACTGTGTTATTTAGATACTTATTATTTAAAATTAGTGCATAAATAAATGATTCGGCCCTGGCTGGTTGGCTCAGTAGTAGTAGAGCATTGGCCTGGCACGTGTAAGTCTTGGGTTTGATTCCCGGCCAGGGCACACAGGAGAAATGCTCATTTGCTTCTCTACCTTCCCCCTCTCCTTTCTTTCTATCTCTCTTCCCCTCCCATAGTCAAGGCTCCATTGGAGCAAAGTTGGCTGTGGCACTGAGGATGGCTCCATGGCCTCCACTTCATGTGCTAGAATGTCTCTGGTTGCAATGGAGCAATGCCCTGGATGGGCAGAGCATCACTCCCTTTTGGGCATGCCAGGTGGATCTCAGTTGGGCACATGTAGGAGTCTGTCTCTCTGCCTCTTGCTTCTCATTTCAGAAAAATATGAAATAAATAAATAAATAATTGATTCTGTCAGAGGAAGATTTTTTAAAAATGGGAGAAGAAGTCACTGGTTACAGCTGAGGTCTCAATAATACTTAATACAAAGACTGTATATACTGTCTATATGCTCATTTTATGGCATTTACTAAAACTATAAAGATTTTATTGTTGTTATCGCTGTAAGGGAGCAAGGACTTCCATATCCTGTTAAAAATTGTTGTGCAAATTTTATGTTGAGTGTTTTTTAGATGGGATATGCTTAACACCATGTTTATTTATTATTTTATTTTATTTTTTTTTACGAAGTCAGAGAGAGGGATAGACAGGGACAGACAGACAGGAACAGAGAGATGAGAAGCATCAATCATTAGTTTTTCGTTGCGCATTGCGACACCTTAGTTGTTCATTGATTGCTTTCTCATATGTGCCTTGACCATGGGCCTTCAGCAGACCAAGTAACCCCTTGCTCAAGCCAGTGACCTTGGGTCCAAGCTGGTGAGCTTTTGCTCAAACCAGATGAGCCCGCACTCAAGCTGGCAACCTTGGGGTCTTGAACCTGGGTCCTCAGCATCCCAGCCCGATGCTCTATCCACTGCACCACCGCCTAGTCAGGCTTAACACCATGTTTAAGTGATCACTGCAAGAAATGATTATGCTTGATAGGTGGTGAAATCCTACAAAAAGTTAATGATAAAGTCAGTGACTTTTGTCTCTCAATTGGTGAAAATGCATGAAAACTATTCAGGTACAAACTATCAATCAACTGAATCAACTCAATTTTGATTTATATATATTTCTCAGATGGCAATTGTCTCTTCAGGTTGCTGTAGTAAAGGATGTGTGCAGTAGGGTAGAGATTTTATTTAGTTGTCTATTTCCTTTTTTCTATTCTTATGTTGAATATCTGTGAGAGTCTTCAAGCCCTTAAGTTGTAGTTGTATATGTCTTCAATTTAAATTGCATCTCTTTATAATATACACATTTACTCATTTGTACATTATTTACATACAGGGGTGGGCCAAGTAGTTTACGGTTGTGAGTACTGGACACACAGTTTATTCTTATATTATTATTTATTAATTATTGTCTTATTTATTCTTATTAACCTACTTTTGCCCACCCCTGTATTTTTACAAATCAACATATTTATAAATTGAAAAATTTTGCATCTTTGGAAGTTTTTTTTTTTTTTACAGAGGCAGAGATAGACAGGGACAGACAAGAACGGAGAGAGATGAGAAGCATCAATCATCAGTTTCTCGTTGCGCGTTGCGACTTCTTAGTTGTTCATTGATTGCTTTCTCACATGTGCCTTGACCGGGGGCCTTCAGCAGACCGAGTAACCCCCTGCTGGAGCCAGCAACCTTGGGTCTAAGCTGGTGAGCTCTTTGCTCAAGCCAGATGAGCCTGCGCTCAAGCTAGCGACCTCGGGGTCTTGAACCTGGGTCCTTCCGCATCCCAGTCCAATGCTCTATCCACTGCGCCACCACCTGGTCAGGCACTTTGGAAGTTTTGTTGCTCTTGTTTTTCTCATAAAACAAACCAGTAGGTGGTGTAGACTAATGATATGGTTTTCTCTGGTGGTTGTAGATTTGTCTCATAGAGAAACACTGTTCATTGTAACAAGTGTGACGTGTCCACTGCAGCCAGGCTCATGGAGAAATTCTCCATTGTACCTGCCCAGTTCCATCTTGGTGAGGGACAGAGTTCTTTCAAGTCTCCATCTCTACTCATGGTGTCTAATTTCCTAAGAAAACTCTTTTCCTCTTAGCTTATAAGTGTCCCTAGCTGTTCAATGGTGAGTTGTCCCAGCTGATGAATCAGTGGATGGGACAACACTTGACAATGACTTATGCTGTGAGTCCTTGCTTCTTCTGATTTTAATGATGAAAACTTTGGTTCTTGTTTTCCTTTCTATTTGAAAGATTTTTGACTTTCTACTTCAATGATTTTTCCTTCTTTCAGGCCTGGTCTTCATCCTGAAAGGAGACAATTTAGTTCTTGGATTTCTTTGAATTTTTCTTCCTTCCATTTTTTTTTTCTTTTCTAACTATAAGAGAAAGTTTATTTAGAAAGTCCGAGGTAAAAAGGGTGAGCCAGCTGTGCTGTGTGGGCTCAGGAAATAAGGCACAGAAGTAAAAGAAAGGCTCTTGGAACTTAGAAGAAAGAAAGAACGCACCTTGTGGAAGTAGAGGGGGGAAAGCATGGTATGCTTCAGAGAGGAAGAGGAGGTGCCTCTTCCTTCCATCTTAAGAGTGGGCTGGGAGCCCTGGCCACGTAGCTCAGTTGGTTAAAGGATTGTCTGATACATCAAGGTTGCAGGTTGTTTCCAGGTCAAGGCACATACAAGAATCAACCAATGAATGCATAAATAAGTGGAATAACAAGTCAATGTATCTCTCTCCCCCTTCCTCTCTCTTTCTAAAAATCAGTAATAAAAAAAAAAGAGTAGGCTGGGAAAGGAGAATTGTTTCTGAGATAACAATTGGAGAAAAAAATGAAAGTGAAATTCACTGACAGCAATCAGATCAATTTTTTTTGATACCACCTACTACATATGTATTAGCATTTTATATAATTTAAAACAAAATATGCATATATCTGTAAAAAATATACTGCTTGTAATTTTTAATGTAATTTTGATGATTTAGAATAAACTTCTAAGTTTTTTTTTATTGTTTATTCATTTTTGGAGAGGAGAGGGAGAGAGAGAGGGAGAGAGAGAGAGGAGAGACAGAGAGAGAGAAGGGGGGAAGGAGCTGGAAGCATCAACTCCCATATGTGCCTTGACCAGGCAAGCCCAGGGTTTCGAACCGGGGACCTCAGCATTTCCAGGTCGACACTTTATCCACTGCGCCACCACAGGTCAGGCTAAACTTCTAAGTTTTAAAGTATCTCACTTATATTAAGAATACTAAATGACAGAGATTAGGTTGAAGGTAAATTGACATTATTATCATAAACCTAACATATATTTTTTTAAAAATTAGTAAACTTGTTAATAATATATATATTTCTGTTTATAAGTTTGCAGAAAAATTATTCTGATTTTCAGGTTTGGTTCTATATAAACTATAGTAAATATTTCCTAATTTATATGGAACCATTTAAGTGTATGGGAAATGATAGCATGAAATAAAAAGATCTTTGATTTCTCTATTGAGGTTCAACTTATTTTCTTTTCTAGACATGCCTCCCTGCTGAAATTCAGTAATTCTCAGAATAGTAAAATGTTGTATATTATGTCTGTGAATTCTGTTTTCATGAAATGTAACCCTCTAGGGAGAGATGATTTTTAGAGAACTATCAGAATGCCTGGCCATTGATAGAAAACTAAAGTTATGTTTATTGAGAGTAGATTAGTATCTGGAGTATTAGAGTAGATGGTTAACTAGACAAACTTCTTCATAGAGGTGGGAAAATTTAAGGTCCAGAAAAAAGGTCAACCTTGTATCTAACACTACTATACATACATATATACATATACACATTCATGTCTATATATATACTAAGTTAATTTACATATGTATGCATAGATTTCAAATCATTATAATATATATTTTTAAAAAAAGTTCAATGGTTTTATTAGTGACAAATTTTTACATGCACAGTAAATTTTGGAGTATCTTTTGTTATTAAAATTTATCTCATTGAAATGACAACTTAAAATGTAAAAATTCTATACCAGTTTTTAATTCTCTTATTTGGATTTATATAGGGCTTGGAGAAGGTCCATATATGCTGGCAAGTTATGGGCAGACTGGCCTTGTTCTGGGGGTCAATATGACCAGTAAAAGCATTTTCTCTTTGCCAAGAGGTGGTATGCCTGGTGATTTATATTTTATTTTTATGATCACTCCAGGTCTTTTCAAAGAGAGGGCATCATGTAAGTATAATTTCCAATTGAAAATAAGATTTTAGTTTTCTATTTACTTTTTTCATTTATTCATTCACTAAATATTAATTTAGGATCTAATATGTTTATTACATTTTTCTAGGTGCTCCAACAATATAAAATAAGATGCTGGCACATGAACCATCTATCTCTTCTGTATAGATTTTTTATTTATCTATTGGCATTTATATGTTAGAATTACAATTACTTGATTGAGTGTTAGGTCCTAAGCGAGACACAGCTTAAATCTTTTATATTATTAATCATAGAACTTAATTTGAAAAAACTGGAAAACAATCCACTGATAACTAACATTTGAAGAATTTTAATGTTAAAGTAGAAGAAAAAAATTGTGATTTGATATCAAAGTTGTTAAATATTAAGAGGATAAATCAGAGCCAAGAGAGCTATTGAGACAATCTGTTATCCTTACGCCGCCCTGTACGTCTTGGCGCCTGGCCTCACGTCTCATCTACTGGTTCTAGCCACTTGGCACCAGTCCTGTCTGGTGATTATCGTCCTCCTCCGATCTGTGAGGCTCAGGCTACATGTTTACTATATGAGACCTACTTAGAACCATGCATGGTGTGTTGTATAAGCTTAGCAAATATTTATTGGTTGAATAAATCCAATTTAAATGTCAGCTGCTTTGAGAAATCTCTTGATTTTCCAATTAGAATGAATTGCTTCTTTCTTTGAAAAAGAGCTCCTTAGTTTTTTTTTAAAAATAAAAACAGCTATCATAGGCAGGTTCTAATTTACATATTAGTTATATATTTTTCTCTTATAAAGTTTTATTTTATTCTTATTTGCACATTCCAGTGCTCAACAAGGGGGCTTCTAAGTTTTGGGACACAACAAATATCTTTGGAAATATATCTTGACTTAAAAAGAGCTTTTCATCATATGATTCACAATAATGCCTTTTTAATAAAAAAATCCTAATGGATTTAAATTAAGATATCTTATTAAATAAATAATTTGCAAAAATATTCTCCCGGTCAGTAAATCACCTGAAGAAATTAATACTTAAGTAATTAAACCTAAAATCTTAGTTTAAAAAAATATTTATATCATAGGTTTTGCAAATATAAGGGAAAATTTTAAAGCATCTAATGAAAAGAATGACACTTTTCAAATGCTTTGTCATTGTTCATTAGCAATTTGACAATGTTGAGCAATTTTTTTTCTTAATGCAGCAAAATCACTTGCAAGAACATTTGATCATTGAGAATCCAGGGATATTGAAACTCAGCGACATGCCTAAATCAACCTGTTTCTCTATTACCTTACTCTTTTCTGTTATTCAGCTTAGCCATTTGTAGCTACTATGCATTTTGTATTTGACAATGTTAAAACTTACAAGTACAAATATGTGTCCGATTAATCAGTTAATTGTTTTTATGATATCGTGCATTCTGTGTTCCTAAGTTGATATATCTTTCCCCCCCAAGACATAATAAATGATTTAAAAAAAATAGAACTTTTAAATTTAATTTAAAAATTGATTCAAGTTATCACTATCCTTCAATGCATTAAAATACCATTTTTTTCTTTTAGAGATTTTATAAGTCATTTCAGAAATATTTGAGATGGGCATTGATTATGTATGGCAATCTTGCAGTTTTATTTTTGTCAACTCTACAGACATATTTTATAATGCCAGTGTTAACCGTTTGCTTTCTGCAGAGGACCAGGGAGCCGTCAAACACTCTGCTCTCTGTTTTACAGCCTTGGCTCTTGTTTCCTTGGAATCTGCTGAACGGCCCAACTACTTTCTCTATGTCCATGACGACAACACTCTGAGCTTG
Organism: Saccopteryx bilineata; assembly: GCF_036850765.1. Classification (NCBI taxonomy): domain Eukaryota; kingdom Metazoa; phylum Chordata; class Mammalia; order Chiroptera; family Emballonuridae; genus Saccopteryx; species Saccopteryx bilineata. The sequence continues at coordinate 108,052,245 of NC_089491.1, read as the reverse complement.
AGACAGTGGCGGGTGAACTCAGCCTTTCAACGGAGAGCCACGTTTTTTCACCACCAGGACATCTGGATTCCTGGTTACAGTGCATTTGAGCTATGCAGCAAGAAAGGCTTTTTCATCACACTCACAAACCTTATTGTCAAAGCATCAAAATATGATGATTCTGAAGAATTTAAACATTCAAGTAGCTTCAGCATAGAAGGTATGTTTCCTGAGGTTTTCTTCAAAAGGAGAATAAATAGATAATTTACATTATGGTAGACTATTCATAAAGTTTTAATTTTTAAATCATTTTGAATGGATTATAAGTAGATAGAAATACTAATACCTACTTAATAGAGTTAGAGTGTAGTATAAGTTAATTAATAAATTGCTTAGGGTAACCTTGAATTATGTTATTTTTAATTGTTGACTCAATTATTGCTTTCAGTACTGTCCAGACTTTGGAAATAGAGCTTACCCATGTCTCATGGGTGTCTAGTGTTTATATCTAGTTTTTGTTTCCTAGAAGACAATTTCTCGATAACCTGATTCTTAATGATAAAGACAACTTGTTTATCTTTGTCCTTTGAACAGTAGGGTGTCTGGTTCCACTGACTTCTGGAAGACTTCCCGGGTTCAGCGGGAACCTGATCTTATTTCTAAAGATCCTGATAGTTCTATAGCTATTGAATCTTCCAGGTTTCAGAAAAGAATTCTCACTGCCTCATTCAGTGCTTAAAACTCATGCTCTATTTTCAAAACCCAGGAACTTAATATCCATTTTAGGTCTCCCAAACAAGTTGTTTCAGTCTAACTGACCCTTCTCAATCAGACTAAGAAAACTAATAGTTTGCCTTTTCTGTTGTGAATAAATTTCTGTATGCCATGACTGTCTTTGGGTTTTAGATAATTCAAACTGAGCTTCAGATTTTAAAAAAAGTGTTTCTGTACTCATGAGAAAAAGAGCTACTGGCGTGTCTATACATCATTCAACAGAGTGGATGCGATATTTTTCCTTGAATTTACCTAAAAGTTAAACTTTACAGGCCTATATTTTCTCCCAACCTAGAAATTTGCTCCATTAGAACTAGACCCAGCAGTTCCACCTGAGCTGTGGATACCTATAGCTGATGGCATCATCAAAATCTCAGAAACTGAGTGTTGTGGGCTTCTAAACCCTAAGAAACCCTAGGTCTGCTCTACCCTCTGAAGTGGCTCTCCCAGAACCCACGATCCCAGTAACCCAGGTCTAACTGTCACTCTAATCTTTTCATGCACTCCAATCGTTACATACATAGATGTCTTCCAAAAAGTTTTTTCTTTCCAATACCTTGGAATTCAATTTTGTATTCAGAGTCCAGGAGACATAACCTGTTTCCTCAACTTTATCTCTCATGGGGCTCTCCAGAGATAATTTGGGACTGCTGCTGAAGGATTGATCTATGATGTGGAGAAGGGAGAATATGAGCAGAATTTACAGGAGATAAATCTTCTATCAAGGGAGGTTTTATAACTGTAAGCATTATCATTAAAATCCATTCTTTTTTTAGTCAGATAACACTCGCCATGCATAAGGTAATCTGTTAGTTTCTGTGAGAACAAATATGGAGTGTCCTCCCTCAGTTTGATGTCAGGCAACATGTCTTTGGTCTTGACGTTTTCCCAATGTTTGAACTTGGCAAGTCACTGGGCTCCTGTGCATCTCAACTTCTTCATTTATAAAATGGAAATAATACCTACTCAACAAGGTTGTCATAAGGATAATATAAAAATTACTTTGCAAGAAATAAAATTTCAAACAAGTGCTTAGCATTCTTATGGTATGTAGATCAAAGAGAAGCCATCTAACATAAAGAAAGGAAGAAGACTTAAAAAAAAATTTCTTTGGCCTTTTCCAACCTTGCTTTTTAAACTATTTGGAAGACAGATTAACATTTAGATATTCAACCTGAGTATAAAATGCTTTAATCACCAAGCAATTACAGTGCTCTTTCCCCTAGCCCTGTCTTTTCCACATTATTTTCCAGCATTATTGATCAAAGAGGGGTCAGTCCCTAGAAGAATGATTATCATAACTCATTATTTTTCAAGCTGTCCATAAAAAAATAGATACACAATCTAAACTTTACTTTTTTCATTAGAAATCCAAGCAGCGGTGCCTTACAGGAGAATGTGCGAATGGCGATATGAACCGTGTGCCACTCCCTGTTTTAAAACATGTACCGACCCTGAAGCATTAGCATGTCAATTTCTTCCACCGTAAGTCATGTTTAAACATCGAATGAGCACATTCCAGCACTAGCAGACTCTTCTTTCAATGAATATTTTTTTAGATTTGAAAAAGAAATGCATTCTCAAGAATAATTTGTATGTGCTATATATTCATTCACAAGTTTGTTTTCTTTAATTCATGAAAGAATTATTAAGGGTTGGCTATGTGCTAGGTATTCTAGCTGCTAGGGACATGGTAGTGAACAAAATAGATTGTCTGCCCTTCTGTTGCTTAAATTTTGCTGGAGTGAGATAGAGAGTAAACAAACAAAAATGTAAATATATAATGTAATATATTGTCAGATGGCAATATGTGCCATAGAAAGAAAATGAAGGTCGGTAAGGGAGACAGCGTGAGGCGTGCGTGTGTATCTGCCACACAGGGTCAGGGAAGCACATGTTCACAGGCGGCGTCTGCTCAGAGATCTGAAGGCAGCGAAGGGACTGGCCATGTGAATATCTAGGGGGAAGAGCTGTTCAGTTTGAGAACAGTGCGAAAGTCCTGTGGTAAGAATGTGTTTGAAGCCCTGACTGGTTGGCTCAGTGGTAGAGCGTCGGCCTGGCGTGCGGAGGTCCCGGGTTTGATTTCCGGCCAGGGCACACAGGAGAAGCACCCATCTGCTTCTCCACCCCTCCCCCTCTCCTTCCTCTCTGTCTCTCTCTTCCCCTCCCGCAGCCAAGGCTCCACTGGAGCAAAGATGGCCCGGGCGCTGGGGATGGCTCCTTGGCCTCTGCCCCAGGCGCTAGAGTGGCTCTGGTCGCAACAGAGCGACGCCCTGGAGGGCCAGAGCACCGCCCCCTGGTGGGCAGAGCATCCCCCCTGGTGGGTGTGCCGGGTGGATCCCGGTCGGGCGCATGCGAGAGTCTGTCTGACTGCCTCCCCTTTTCCAGTTTCAGAAAAATGCAAAAAAAAAAAAAAAGAACGTGTTTGAGGTTTGTAAGGAGCCCCACTAATTGGAGCAAAGTGAATAAGACCGGAGAATCACAGTGGTAGACAAATAATACAGGACCTTATATCTTGTTGGGAGGACTTTGTCTTTTTTTTTCTGAGTAATGCCCTGGTGTGTTTTGCGCAGAGGAGTGACACGATCTGACTATTAGAAAGTTGACTCCGGCTGCTGTAGTGAGAGTGAACTACTGGGGGAAGAGAAAGACGACAGCAGACTGGCCAGTAATACAAATAAGACACCAAGGGGAAGTGGGTAAGCTGGTCGTCCTGGAGGTTATGAGAAGTGAACCGATTCTGGGTATATTTTGAATTTAGGGTTGTAGAGTATGTTGATAGATCTACTATTATTTATGAGAGAAAGAGGAGTTAAAGACTCAAGTTTTGGTCTCACCAATTTTTAAGGGGAACCATATGAAATTGCCATCTTTATAATCAAACCCAAATTCAAATGATTCAATTTAATGGAAGGGCTGGATTACCATTTATGGAGGTAAGGAAATGTGAGTAAGACTAGCTTGGAGGGAAAATCAGGAATGTGGTTCTGAGGAATTTAAATTTGAGACTAAATTCATTGGATTCATTGGATTTGGCAATCGGAGACTAGGAAGAGGCAAAATGGGGAAAAGGTGCAAATGATTTTTGGCCTGTTTGCTTTTAAGGAGTTTTTCTGTAAAGGAGTACAGAGAAATGGGATGACAGCAGGAAGGACCATTTTCAATAGAATCATTTTGCATTAGGCGTTAATGAGCTTCTATTCTATGCCAAACATCGACAGAAAACTTTCTGGTTCATCAATGAGAGCGACATAGCCCCTCTTTCAAGGAGCCCAGTGTCTTTGGGAAAGAGACAGAAACGAAAGCAAATCATGAAAGAGGGCTAGAAGAATGACAGCAACTAGCACATTGAAGTATTGACAACATGACATGCACTGTGCTAAATGATATAAATGGTAATTTCACCACTCCTCTTTTCAGGGGAGAAAATCAACTGGGACACAAAGAAGTTAAACATTTTGTCCCAGGTCACACAGTGTAGGCTGCTGAATCAGCGTTTAAGCCACTACAACCTATTGTGTATAAAGTGTTATGGGAACAAAAAAGAAAATATTTTTGCTTATTTTCTTTCTTTCTTTCTTTCTTTCTTTCTTTCTTTCTTTCTTTCTTTCTTTCGTTCTTTCTTTCTTTCGTGAGAGGAGGGGAGATAGTGAGGCAGACTCCCGCATGCACCCTTATTTTCTTAAAAAAAGAAAAGCAACCAAATTTTTCTGAAAAAGAGATGTCTTCATTTTCTGGGACCCCTCATATTCACAAACCTACGTATTTCCTTGTAGCCATTAGGACTTTGGAAATAACAGGGGCCCCCTAGTGAGGGGTGTGCTAGGGGAAGAAAGGAAGGAACAAAGGAAGAAAAGAAGGGAGGGAGGGGAAAAGAGAGGAAGGAGAAAAGGGAGGAAGAGAGGGAGGGAGGGAGGAAACAGGGCATGGCCCACCCTGGCACTGGGGAGGGAATGGAACTATATTTTCAAATGGCATTTGGCTAGTGTGTTACTTCTTGTGCCATATAAACTAGCCTGTTTGAACTCAGATCCTCAGTGCTTCCATTGTTTGGTCTGTGGCTCTCCTGAGGTTTCCCTTTTGGTATGGTCCAGATGCAGAGAAGAGGCTCAGAATGAAACTTCACCCCTGCAGAGCTATTTCTCACCTCTTCCTTTTCTCTATCTCTACACCTCTCCCTTCCCTACACTGAGGAGCCGAATTATTACTTCTCCTTGTACTTTTGTTGCTGGGTGGAAGTGGGGTCCTTCCACAGCCTCAAGGGAACCATTCTGGGGAGCAGTGTATGGAGGATAAGGTACAGCAGTAAGATTTATTGTAGAAACAAAACCAAAAGGCTGCCTTCGGGTTCCCAGGGTCTCACCTCTGCTTGTCCGGCTGTGGAAAAAGTCCAGTCTTGTCTTCATCGATCCCAGGAGAATGGCCAAAGTCCAGAGATCCTGTGCCAGTGGTTCAGTCCATGTCAAACCTTAGTTGGCTTCAGCCTTTGTCCCTGTCCAGCTGGTGTGGTCTCTGCTCCTGCCTGTGCTTTGGCTAGTGCTGCATTGCTGTACTCAGGCTTGTGCTTGGAGCCCACGTGAAGTCCCTGGGCTGCCAGACCCAGGAAGCTGCTGTGGCCACATGGAGAGAGAATGTGCTAACATCAAGCATGTGCTACTGAGCCAGGGAAACCCAGCTTTGTTAAGCTTGGGTTATATTACTGTATCTCCGGCTTAGGAAGGACCAGGTACTTTTTCAAACAAACCAATCAGTTTTCCAATCCTTCATGGGTTAGGTTTAAGTCCTCCCCTGAACTAACTCATTTCCTAGATTTTCCAGGATCTGTGTCCTTTACGCAATCCAATCTTTTCCCCAGGTTAGGCTCCCCCCCCCCCCCCCCCGCTTATGGCGCCATCTTACTTCCTACTGCACATGCCTCAAAGTAGAAGCACCTCCCCCTGTGCCATCTTGGCTTCTACTGGGCATGTGCTCAGCAGAGGAATTCCCCCTTTATTGTTTTATCTTTCTCTTGGGAATCTGGGATAATGGCTGGTTGTATGCCAGAGAGTTGGAAAACTGGTCCTTCCTTCCTGAGTGGAGAGGGAGAAAGTTAATCCCCTTGGTGGGGCAATGCTGCTATCCCTTGGGGTGACTGAAGCTGTAACTTCCAGACTTAATCAGGCTTCTTGTCCAATTCAGCTTCCCAGTTGATTAGGCTTCTTAATGTCTGATTCCCTTCACTCCCTTCCTTTATTGATATCTAGCTACACTAACACTTTCAGTCCTGAGGGGAGACTCAGGTGCTGAGCTGGGGCTTCATCAAGGCGCTGCACCCCTCCTGCACGTCTCCAACAGAATATCCCTTGTTCTGGATTGCAGCTTCTGGCATTACAGCAAGTGTTAAGAAATAAAAATATATAGTGTAAATAATAACTTTGATGAGAAAAGATGCCAGCTAGCATGCCATAGAGTCCACATGTAAATACAGTTATTTCAATTATGTGATATACCCATTAAAAGAACCATTATGCATCAGAGATATTCTACTTACCAATTACAACTTGAGTAGGTTACCCGTTGTATGTCAAAAATGAACAGAAACCTGCTATGAAGCCATTTTAAAGGAATAAGTTAGTGGCTTTTGGAAAATATTTTAAGAGGCTGGCTGTGGTTTTGATTTGCATAAAACAATTGCAAAATGATTGCATTGCATAAAAAACGTTTATTTAATTTAATGAAAACCAATTGCTCTTAGTCTTTTAGCAATCTGGTAACTTTTTTTTTTGTATAACAAGTTTAGAATTGAAGAGGAATACCATATACTGACTAAAATTGTATTTTTCAAATACATTTCATGAAATAAACTATTAGTCATATAAGCTAAACTGTTTATGTTTTAAAAACTCATTTGCAAAGGAGCTATCCGAGAGGTGGCTCTATGTGTCTCGTGTCAAAAGAGAAACGAGCTCTTCTTCGTTTTTAAGTGTGGTCCAGATTTCCTTCCACTAACAAGCGCCCTCTGGTGGCAACCCCTACACCTCGTCTCAAGTTAGTTCATTTCCATTCTGAATTGGAAAGAGGCCTTGAGTATTTTCAGTTCAAATTCTTTGCTTTATAGACGAGGCAACTGGAAATACTTTAAAATTAGAATTAAAAATATATTACAACCGGCTAGTGTATTTGAGAAGCAGATAAGCAAGGCTTTCTATAGCAATATTTGCAATAACTCTCTCTAGTATGGATGAATCTAATAATTGGCTGTACACAAAGGATTTACATTTATTTCCTTTAGATCAGAATGAATTGGATTCTGAGCTTAAACAGGATGAGAAAAAAAAAAACCACGTAATTTCAGTCATTATCTTGGCTTCATTACCTGAGAAGAAAGCATTCTGTATGGTCCCTCCTGTCTTTGGCCCATGATGCTCAAGTCCGTGGGTTCTTGAAATTTGGGACTCTTATTTGCATCTATGCCATGCACAGAGACTGGGGGTTTTAGGAAGACCACTCAATCTGAGGTTTGAAATATGGTCTCCTTAGACTCATATAACTATCTCCTCCCAGGCCACCCCTGTACAAATTTGGTCACAGGCCCTAATGTTCAGAACTGCAGCCTCTGCCCTTCCCCCTCCTCGATTTTAAAGAACTATAACCATGTCCCACCTCCATCCCCTCCACTCAAAGATTCCTAATATCCTTTCAATGAATTTAGGGCTTAATAATGGGCGAGTCAAGACACTGAAATTCTTATTTTTCCTACCAACATCTTTAAAGCAAGGATATTCAAAGGATATGCCTGTCAGCTTGGGTGAAGAAGAAGTCTGAGAATGGAAAGTACAATGAAGATAGTTTAAAATCACAATAAATAATTTCTTTTGCATTTCTACTAAGATGGCCTTAATGTGTGCCAAACATAAGTCTATGTTTTGAATGTTCTGTGTTCAAATTCTGCTTTAATCACGAATGCTATCCCTTTATGATCCACTAGCTAGTGATTTTGTAATATGGAGTATGATAGAGTGCTGACAAGTATAGCTCTCCTTAGTGCTTGACAAGGAGAATGGAAAAAATTTTGGCAGAAAATAACTTGATTGTGTATGTTAAATGCAGTATTTTTTTTTAATATTTAAACATTTTTCATTTTGATTTCTTTCCATGTAAAGGGTTGAAGGATGCTTGCCCTACTGCCCCAAAAATATGATCCTTGATGAGATCACCCTCAAATGTGTTTATCCAGGAGACTGTAAGTGTGAACCTTACTTAATTTATTCTGGAAAATAAAACATCTGAATATTTTTTTTTCTGTATGATGGCAAGTGGTTGTAAACAGAAGTCTTAGATGCATGATATACTTTCATAAGTCTTCTTCAATAACCCTTATCTCCAGCATTCCTTCTCTGTTCTCTTTACCCAAACATTTTCCTTCAAGCGAAAGCTTGCCATATGAACTCTGTGGACCTCCCTTTAAGCAAAACCGATTAAGGAAGAGTATCTTTCTTTCTTTGTAGGCATACCTCTGTTTCCCATAGAAGATGAATTAGTGTCACCAGGTAAGCCATCTCTATCCACATATACAGGAATCATTACAATTTTAGACACTAAAATAGCATTATACAATTTAAGTCTTGGCACACTTGTAGCAACTGCTGGTGTTAGTGTTATGTCACCAGCTGGAAAACCTAGTTGTCATGTTTGTTTTGTTAAGTTGCAGTACAGCGTGTCACAATTTCTAAATGGCTTCTACATTTGTCTACCTCTTCTTCTCTGTTAGGTGTAGATAACAAAGATATCTCTCTCTCTCTCTCTCTCTCTTGGTCTAGAATTAAGGTTTTATTAAACCCAACTTAAATTTTCAGAGATTAAGTAGACTTTAAAGAGCTGTTAGGGCAAATGCTATCATCCTTCAGTTGCTTCCATTCCTGTTCCTGTGCTCTGCCCCAGCTTTGGGAGGGGCACTTTGATCTCATATCCTGGTTTCACTCCCTTGCTATTGCCTCAGAAAAGGATTTAACAAATCCACTCACAGTGAGGCTTGACAAATCTAATGTATTATTTCAACCAAGATTATTATAATTCAGAAATGCTCAGATATTTATTCTTTTATTAATTTATTTCATTTTATTTAAAAAAAATTTATTTTAGTGAGAGGAGGAAAGGCAGACAGGTTCCCGCATGTGCCCCTACCAGGATCCACCCAGCAAACCCACCAGAGGGCGATGCTCAGCCCATCTGGGGCTCTTGCTCCATTGCAATTGGAGCCATTTTTTTTTTTTAAGCCTTGGCTGCAGGAGGAGAGGAAAAGAGAGAGACAGAGACAGAGACAGAGAGAGAAGTGAGAGGGGGAGGAGTGGCAAAGCAGATGGGTGCCTCTTCTGTGTGCTCTGACTGGAAATTGAACCTAGGACTTTCGCATGCTGGGCCGATGCTCTACCACTGAACCAAACGGCCAGAACCCTATTCTTTAATTTATTTGACAAGCTTTAGTTGAGCATCAGCTCTGCCAGGCTGTGTCCTGGCACTGGGGGAAGGAAGGGAAGAAGATGATTAAGTCACAGCCTTGACCCTCCAACAGCTACTGTTCCAAAGGCTATTGTGATATTACATATGGTCTCAGAAGGGTAATGGAAGGTGGAACTTGGATAGACTACTAGAAGGAGGAAGAGTGTTCCAGCAAGAAGGGGAAGCATGTGCAAAGGCCTGGAACTGAGAGGGACTATGTCACACAAAGGCCCTTGCTATCCTAACAACAGGTCTTTCAAAGTGAGAGGTACCAGACATTGATCAAAATCAGTAAGAACAGCAATTCCAGAGGCACTGATTCAGGCAGAAGCTCAATAGTGTTCCAGTTTGGAGACAAAAGCAGTGGGCTTTTATGAAAAAGGAAAGGGGTTCTGAACAAGTGTATCAATAGAAGGAAGGCATTTCTATTGGTGCAGATAATGTAACATAGTGATGTTAATTCTAAACAATGCTTTTAATTTTAAGGCCAGTAGTCATAGTATCAGTTTTCTTGTTATGCTATCTTTGCAAACAGTTTTCATGACACAGTGTTGCCCTAGGCCTGATCCAAAGGTTATTTTACCCACTTGTAACAATCCAAAGATGTGAGACATAAAAGGAGGAAGACAGTTCCTCTGGTGTGGCAGCTTTAGCTCCATTTTAAAGTGGCTCCATTTGTATTATAGCTTACAGACTTCAAGCAGGTCAGAGTATCTTGCGTGTATAGTTTGAGGGGAATTGCGATGAAAGAGAGTATCAGAGCAAGATCACAAAGGGTCCATGGTAAGAGCCCTTCAAGGATTTTTTTTCCCTGAGACAACGGCAAATCATTGAAGGATTTTAATGAGTCCAGTGCCAACTTCAAAATAATAATCTCCCTGCTACCATCACTACTATTCTAATTAGCTACCATTTATTGAGTACTTATTATGTGCCAGGCATTGCACTAAGTGCTTTGTATACATTTAATTCTTATAAGAACTCTACGAGAGAGGTGTTCTTATATATATAAATGTGATTAAAACCCAGGGCTCTGGAATCAAAATTCCAGAATTTGAATTCATCCTCAGACACTTACCAGTTCATCTCTGTGCACCTTAGTTTCCCTCTCTGTAAAATTGAAACCCAATAAATGACCTGCAGGTCTGGCTGCCTGTCACCATGGAAACCAATTACACAACACAGGTGCTGGTGAGAAGGAAAATGGTTTATTCATGCACTGAGAAGATGGGGGGGGGGTCTTCTGTACTCCAAAACCCATCCTTCTCTGGGCAGGCAGGGGATTTGATAAGGTGGGGCAAGGAGGAAGGAATGAACAGAATAGAACAAAGGAATCTGCAGGAGGGGCTGAGAGTTCTTTGCTGAAGAGACTCATCCCAGTTTGTTCAGGTAACTGATGGAAGGCCACACATTTTCCAGAGCTGGCATATCTGAAAGTTAAAGTCCCCATTCCTTTGGTTGTTGCAGGAACAGAAGCTAGTAAGTAACTTGGGATTTTTGTTTCATTTAACAAGTGTCCCAATTCTCACAGTCAAGCTGCTTTCTTTGGCCTTGAGCCAAAACTGAGAACTGCAAGCCCAAGTGCAGTGGGGTGGAGTGGGAGTGAGGGGAAGGGCCGGGCTTGTGCTGCTTCTCCTTGCTGGGATGTTCACCCTTGATGTGCCAACCGAAGGCGAACAAGCCTTTTAACTGTAATGAGAGCTGGGCCAACGGTGAAGATACAGGATTGATTATATTCATTTGATTTGTTACAGAATGTATACTGTATTCCCCCAAGTATAAGATGCAATCTTTTGGCCCTGGCCGGCTGGCTCAGTGGTAGAGTGTCGGCCTGGCGTGCGGAAGTCCCAGGTTCGATTCCTGGCCAGGGCACACAGGAGAAGCGCCCATCTGCTTCTCCACCCCCCCCCCTTCCTCTCTGTCTCTCTCTTGCCCTCCCGCAGCCGAGGCTCCATTGGAGCAAAGATGGCCTGGGCGCTGGGGATGGCTCCTTGGCCTCTGCCCCAGGTGCTAGAGTGGCTCTGTCTCTCCCCGTTTCCAGCTTCAGAAAAATACAAAAGATGCAATCTTTTCAAGAAAAATTTGGGGTCTAAAAACTGGGTGTCCTTAAATCGTATTTATATATATTTTTTACTTGCATTTCTCGCTTTTTCATGCTTGTTTTTGTGCTCATTGTTGAAGACAGTGATTCGTCATCAGACACTGATGAGGACGAGCATAATTAATGGATGGGAGTTTGGACAGTGAGGATGAGTTGTATGAATTTTATGATGAATAAAACTTGAGTTCAATAACTTTATGTAATACATTTTTAAAATATTTCGGGCCCCAAAATTAAAGTGCGTCTTATACATGCGAGTGTCTTATACATGGGGAAATAGAGTAAGCACGATTACCAAACTAGTAAGACTAACAAACTGGATTTAACATTTTTTTCAGGACTCCTTTTATATACTTTCTTTATTAGTACATTCTTATTTAGCTCTAGTATATGGCTAGTCAGACCAATATCAGTAAAGCAGTTATACAGCATATTTATTCCAAGTTACAAAATGACAAGGGTATTGTTATCTACTTCACAGGGTTCTTGTGTGGAGTACATAAAATAATCTATATAAAATTTCTTAGTGCAGTTTCAACCATATATGAACTCCATACATGATGGATACCATTTCACTAATGGAGAGAATATATTCATTTTCAACAGGTCCAGAAACGGTCAGTCCGGACTTGGTAACACCCACTCCGGGTTTGGGTTGTGAGGTATGACTGGGTAATCTCCTCAGCTATTCTGTCTTTTCCTTGATCTGTTCAAGTGTCTGTATCTCTATTTAAACGTCATTAAACTTTTCAGTGTGATTGCTAGTTTTTCTTTGCTAAAGGATAATACGAAATATGTATTACATTTTAAGAATTATTTTTAAAAGTGATTCAGATATTATTTTATCAATTAGGTTCTGGCTACACTAAAAAAAATTTGGAATGGAGCCTTAAGTGTGATTCTTTTCTTAATTTTTTTGTTTTTTTTTAAATCAAGTGAGAGGCAGGGAGGCAGAGAGACAGGTTCCCACATGCACCCGACCTGGATCCACCTGGCAAGCCCCCTAACCTGCAATACTCTGCCCATCTGGGGTCATTGCTTTGTTGCTAGGCAGCAGAGCTATTTTTAGCGCCTGAGGTGAAGGCCATGGAGGCATCTTCAGTGCCTGCCTGGGGTCAAGTTGCTCATTTGAGCCATGGCTGCAGGAGGGAAAAAGAGAGAGAGAGAGAGAGAGAGAGAGAGAGAAAGGGGAGGGGAAAGGGTGGAGAAACAGATGGTTGCTTCTCTTATGAGCCCTGACTGGGAATTGAACCCAGGAATTACACAAGCTGGGCTGACACTCTACCACTGAGCCAGCCAGCCAGAGCCTTAAGTGTGATTCTTTAATAAAAAGTTATTTAGTGTGGTTTTTTTTATAAGTCAGGCATTCAAAGGTATTTATTAAGTAGCTACTATGTGTCAGGCACTGTGCAAGATAACAAAGATACAGTCTTTATCAGAGAAAGATAAGGTGATTGAACTTCAGAGCCTGTAATTGTCTGGGCTAACATTTGAGCACTTACATTCTTACTCCAAGTATGTCACTTGTTCTGATAAACTTAATTATTTATACAACCAATATTTATGTAGCATTATTTCTTGCCAGGCAGTATTAGGTGCCATGGATAAAACAATATAAAAGCAGAGAAAAATTCTTGTGTTTATAGAGTTGATGTTCTGTTGTAGGTTCTGAGACAACTAATAAGCAAAATAAGTTACTGTGTCTTATACAATTTTAGAGAGTACTGCTAAGGAGCATAATAAAACTATTTTCAGTGAAATAGTAAAAAACGCTAAATAATAAGGCGATTTTGGAATGTAAGATATGAAGAAGGCCCTGGCCGGTTGGCTCAGCGGTAGAGCGTCAGCCTGGCCTGTGGAAGTCCCGGGTTCGACCCCCGGTCAGGGCACACAGGAGAAGCACCCATCTGCTTCTCCACCCTTCCCCCTCTCCTTTATCTCTTTCTTCCCCTCCCACAGCCAAGGCTCCATTGGAACAAAGTTGGCCCCGGCACTGAGGATGGTTCCATGGCCTCTGCCTCAGGCGCTAGAATGGCTCCCATTACAGTGGAGCAATGCCCTAGATGGGGCAAGCATGGCCCCTGCTGGGCATGCTAGTGAGGGGCGGGGGTCCCGGTTGGGCAGGAGTCTGGCTGTCTGCCTCCCCCCTGCTTCTCACTTCAGAAAACTACAAAAAAAAAAAAAAAAGATAAAAAGGAAATGAAGAAGCTGAGAGAGTGAGTTCTGCAGAGAACCAAAACAGTAGTGTTCTAGGCGGGGGGACCTGCCAGTGCAAAGGCCTGAGAAGGCTCTGAGGTGAGAACTTACCTGAAATATTAAAAGAATAATAAGGAGGTCATTAAGTAAAGAAATCAAATAGTAGCAAGAAATCAAATAGTAGCAAGTACATTAATTAGATTATGTAAGGCCTTAATGATGATTATAAAAGCCGTGGCTTTTTCTCTAATGATGGGATATGGAATGAGATATTTTTGAGCCGAGAAGTTACAAGACAATTTGTTTCAGGATTATTTTAGCTGCTATGCTGAGAGTAAGGTGAAGGAGACAACAGAATGAGTAGGAGGTTATTGCGGGAATTTCAGCAAAAGATAACGGTGGCCTGGACTCAGTGGACGGTGATGAGAAATGGCCTGGATTCTGGGTCTATTTTGAAAATATAGGGCACAAAATTTGCTGAATGATTGGATGTGGAGTGTGAGTGAAAGAGAAGCATCAAGAATTCTAAGATTTTTGCCTTCAGTGACTGAAAGATAAAGTGGACATTTATCCAGATGACAAAACTGTAGGAAGTGAAAGTCTTGGAGGGTATATATCGCAAGAGTTCAGCTTTGCCACGTAAAGACTGAGGTTCCTTTTAGTATCTAAACTCTGTGGATACGCAGATCTGGTTAACATAGAGTTTACCTCAGAGGGTTGTTGTTGTGGTAATGAAATGGGTGAACTGTTTATCTTTCAAAAGCAGTCATTTTTAGGAAATGTACACTATAGGCAATGTGGAAAGGAAATTTTTAAAATATATGCCATGAAATATTACTCAGCAACAAAAAGAATGAAATCTTGCCATTTGTGAGAACATGGGTGGACCTGGAGGGTGTCATGCTGAATGAAATAAGCCAGAGGAAGACAAGTACCATATGACTTTATATGTGTGCAATCTAAAAACAAAACAAGTGAATGAACTAAACCGGTCTAAACAGAACCAAACCCGTAGATACAGAAAGCAAGCTGAGGGTTGCCTGAGGGGGATAAATGAAAAAAAAAAAAAACACATTGAAAACATTAGTTGAAAATAGGAGAAAAAAAACCTCACCAATTTTCTTTTCCTTTCTATTAACAGCCTCAACAATTTGATCCTGTTTATAATTGTAGCCAATATATATGTATTAATACAGAATGGAAGTTGTACAACTGGTCTCTTAATTGCCCGAAGGACTTGGAAGTTCCCGACTGTGGTTTCCGGGGAAGGCCTGTTCAAGTGAACGCTGATATTTGCTGCCCTGAGTGGGAGTGTCCTTGTAGGTTTGCATTTCTTGCATGGCAATCATTTTTTGATCAGGAGGAGACTGTTATTATTTTGAACCCATCAGTCACCTCATTAAGCCAAAGTTCCTGTTGAACATTGTTCATTTTTGATTTATGATATTGGTTCCCAGTATGTAACTTTTAGATTTGCTTTTTGTCAAACATAATAAGACTAATGTAAAAGATTTTTAAGGAGATATTATTACTGCAAATACAAATAATTAGTTAATAAGCTATATTTACTTTCCACCTATTTTTTTAGGTCGGTGTTCCATGTTGTCAGAACTGAGCATTATTACATTTGATGGAAACAATGCAGCATTATATAGTATGGCTTCTTATATCTTAGTAAGAATTCCTGAAGAAATTATAGTTGCTCATATTGAAAAATGTTCCGTAAATCTGGTAAGTCATAATACTTTCTTTTGTCCTTTCTTCATAAATCTATAGCTGAAGTGTGTTGCAACATTAGTTATTCTCAAGAAGAGGCTCAATAACTTACTGAGATTTTTCTTCTGGCAATTAAAAAAATGTTTTATTTGAATATATTTAGAGACATGTAATAGTAATACAAATAATGTTTGTGAAAGTCAAGTGTATTTTTTTTCAAAAGTATTTTTATGCTTCTTTTTCAGAATGAAAACTCACTTAAAAAGCCAGTGAGTATTTACAAACTGTTTAGTAAACTCCTTCTGTTTATTGAAAAAAGTATGTTTAACTTTACAAAGTTTTGTTTATTTATTTATTTTTCAAATTAAGGCTTCCTCTGAAAGAATCTCTGGACTTTGTTTTAAGAAGTTAAATTTGACAACATCTGTACACAAAATACTTGTCTATCGAGCAGCAAGAAAGGTAAGAATACAAAGCTTAAAAATGTCTTTACATTGGATGAAATTAAGAAATTATATAAATACCATTATTTCCAAAAAGAGAGAGAATTGAACTTAGTGGCACTTTATTACTATTATGTCTAGTCATTGTTTTCATGGGAAGTCTAGAAGGGTTTTTTAATATTACACATATTTCTCCTTCCATAATGGGCTAACTGCTGCAAATATTACTCCCCTTGTACGGTTAACTCTAACAACCATTTTAGCTATGCTAAAGCCTTCTTGGATGAAGTGGGTGGCCAATCTTCTCGGTGTCAGAGTTCATGTTCATGCCACAAATAAAATAAAATGGAAATGATGTAAAGAAAAGGGACTGGGAATGGTTGGAAAAAGCAGTAGCCAGAACACCAGAATGAAGACCACCAGGATAATAAAGAAGGAAGAATTTTGAAATGTTGATGCCATTAATTTTTTCAGTGAATAAGTGATAGCTAAAATAAGAAAATATAAAGGAATAGTTAACCTTATTGAAATATACTGAAGAAGAACTAGGTATCATAAAAAAACTTGGAACAGATTTAGTCTTATAGTAAAAAAAAATTAAAAATAATTTATAATATAAAAAATGTATATATTCCTTGGGATAGGATGAGGTATAAGCTGATTCTAAATGGTTCTTTCAAAAATATAAGAAAATAATGTGTCAAGATTTTGCTCAAAGTGGCTGAGATGTTATAAGCTTTCTGGAAATAATTCTATTAGCACAGGACCATTAATTCTAGATTAGAAATAGTATTTAAATAATATTAAAATATGATAAGGTATTAGTTTAATTTTAAGTAAAACTTTGAAAATATATGATTGAGGTACTTTTTGAATGGTAGCATTTGTATATGCCTTTGATTTTGATGGGATTAGGTGAATGGGAATTAGACTCAAACCTGGTCAGTGCTATTATTGTAAGCAATGGGCAGACATTTGGGCATTTATTTTTGGCCTTAGCTGAATGAACTCTCACTGGTCATATATTCAGTTAAAAACGAATTAATCTTAAAAATCATTTAGTGAGAGTTTACATGATAAAAACAACACAGGTCCTGACCTCAAGTTACTTGTAGTTGTGTGTGGGCTGCATGAATGTAATCATCTGCAAATTAGAAAGCAGTAGGAGGTATAGTGACAGAGTTATGGCCAAGACATTATGGAAATAAAAAAAGAAGGGTCATTTAGTGCAGTTTATTAGGAGGGTCAAATAAGTATTTTTAGAGGAGTTGACACATAGAATAAATTTTAAAGAATGAGTAGAAATTAACAGGCAAGTAGAAGGATGTTTTAGTTCAAAGGTGGCAATATGAGAAAGATATAAAGATGAGCAATTGGATGGTTAGTCAGGTATAACTTCAACAAACTAACTCCTGGTTACAGCTGTGGTTCCACAGCATTGTTTTCCAAAGAATAACCCTTGGATTGACTACATTTGTATTACCAAAAGTACATGCTAAAAATACAGTCTGAAGTCCCATCCAAACCTAAGGATTAGAAGAGCTGTGAATTCTAATTTTTGCCAACCTTGACAGATGTTGTTATAAATGTTATAGTTAATTAAACACTGATTTAGAAGACCAAAGAAAGAACCAGATTAAAGAAAATATCCTGAAAGTAACTTTATTATCTTAAATTTATAGTTATAAGTAATAGTGTAATCAACTTATATTGGGGAAAGTAGACAGAAAAACTTACATCACAGAAAAAAGTTAAATTTTGAAGAGAATAAGGGTCAATGAGGTTAAATAAAATACTGAATATGGCAAGACACAGCAAAAAAAATAAAATAAATGAACTTAGATGTTATGAGGAGCTGTGGCAGAACCAGAGAAACAAACTTTTAAAAAACTTAAAATATAATTTATATCAATTCAGAAGAAATGGAAAAATCTGAGATCTCCTAATTTTAATATGTGTATATTTAAATAAACATTTTTCTAACAGATGTAAATGCATCATGTACTTGCAGGTAGAAGTGGATTCTATCGTGGTACCTTTGCCCTTTTCAAATGAAGACCTGTTGATAGAGGACTCTGGTACTATGTACGTGATTACAACTCCAGCTGGACTAATTGTAAAGTGGGCTCATCTTACAGGAATCTTAGACATTCATTTTGGCTTTCAATTTAACTTGTCATCTTATACAGAGGGGCTTTGTGGTAAGCACAGCTCTTCAAATTTCAATTTCTTCTTTTCTTTCCTGTTCCCATTACACTGTTTTGACCCCTAATGCATACTATTTTTGATTTAAGATGTGATATTCATGTTCAGTGTCCCAGGTGAATATTGAAGGAAGTAATGGCTTCCAATGCTAAGAAGCAAGAAATAACAGTTCAATTATGGGTATTTTATGGAGCTATATGCCTACCACTATTATTACAACAGTTGTTATATTCTTACTAGGTCATCTTCATTAAGCATTAATGAGGTGTCAGGCACTATTCTACAAATTTTAACTCAATTATTTCTAACTATAGCTCTATGAGTAGGCACTAGTATTAATTTGTAAGTGATGAAAATGAGGCATAGAAATTTTAAAGTCTTGAAATAACTTTTTTTTTTTTTTTTTTTTTGTATTTTTCTGAAGCTGGAAACGGGGAGAGACAGTCAGACAGACTCCCGCATGCGCCCGACCGGGATCCACCCGGCACGCCCACCAGGGGCAACGCTCTGCCCACCAGGGGCCGATCCTCTGCCCCTCTGGGGCGTTGCTCTGTTGCGACCAGAGCCACTCTAGCGCCTGGGGCAGAGGCCAAGGAGCCATCCCCAGCGCCCGGGCCATCTTTGCTCCAATGGAGCCTCGGCTGCAGGAGGGGAAGGGAGAGACAGAGAGGAAGGAGAGGGGGAGGGGTGGAGAAGCAGATGGGTGCTTCTCCTGTGTGCCCTGGCCGGGAATCGAACCCGGGACTTCTGCACGCCAGGCCGACGCTCTACCACTGAGCCAACTGGCCAGAGCCTGGTGAGTGTTTTTTTAGTTTGAAATCTTGAAAACTATAGACAAGAAATACAATATTCTGACAAATTGTTAAAGTTTTATTATAAAGTGTAAAGCCTAGATATACCTTTACACCTAAATTTAATATCAGAATACAATGTAGGGCAAAAGTAGGTTGATAGCTGTTCGTATGGAAAGTAATACAAGCAATAATAATACAAGAATAAACTGTTTTGTGAACTCACAACTGTACACTTACTTTTGCCCCGCCCTTTATGTTACATAGATACAAAAAGTTTCAAGCCAAAGGAAACAAATTAGAAACATATCTTCATACAAAACAAAATAAAAAAGAATAATACTGGCTCTAGTGTCTGCTGGAAAGTTACGAAACGTTATTCCTTTTTTCAGCGCCGTGCTTAAAATGGGAATAGTAATATCCCTTCAAGATTGTTGCTAGAATTGCTTGTGAAAGTGATTGTAAAAACACTTAACACATTGCTTAATAGTCAACAAATGTTAATGCAAATATATCTATGTTGATCTCATTAATATATTTGAATAAAAGTTTATGGATTATCTTCTGAAAATCTGACACTAAGCTTGATGTAGACAACTCAAAATAAATGCAGTCCTTGCTCTCACTAATTAAACAAAATACCTATATTTCTTTTTTAAAATGTAAAGCATTTAGTGGAAAGATTGGTCAAAATGGTTTTATATTTCATTCCTTTTTAGAGTATGTCACACATGGCATAAACTGCTATGATGACTAAACAAGTTTACTGTAAAAATAGTTATTATTGAATATAGAGTATTGAATATAAACAACCTAATAGTTTTTATGAAGTAATAACTCAGAGACTTTGCAAATACATATTTTCTACTATGATCTATCATTTGTTTGCTATGAATTATTTGATTTTTTTTCTCCCATCTCAGTTCGTGCTTTTTTTGAAGGTAGACACTTTGATAACTAGATTCTCTGAGCTAATCACTGTAGAGAAGGGGCTAACCAAGGGTCGCTCCCCAGACTCCCAACCTCCACATTGGGGAAGGAGTTAAAGGGAAATCTGGGTGCTGTTGGGATCCTAGCTTGGGTGCTGGCTAATAAAGTTGTAGTGGATTAGTGTGTGACCCAAGTTGAGCATGGACACTAAACTAGGAGGTCTATACTGACTCCTTGATTTACACAGCACTGAAGTCTGCAGAGGTGATGGTTGAAGTCACAATGAAAACATATTTTACTAGCAATTACCTATCTTTAGAAGAATTAGGCTTAAAAAATAGTAGCTGCTTTATAGTATAGTTCACTTGAGTGTTTTTTGTTTTGTACTGCACTCAGTCCTCTGTATATTTACGGGGCTGGGACATCTACAGCAGCAGCATGTATTGATAATGATATAAGATTTGATTCTGGAAAAAATGTTTAACTCACTTCTTTTTTTTTCTTCATTTTTCTGAAGCTGGAAACAGGGAGAGACAGTCAGACAGACTCCCGCATGCGCCCGACCGGGATCCACCCGGCACGCCCACCAGGGGCGAAGCTCTGCCCACCAGGGGGCGATGCTCTGCCCATCCTGGGCGTCGCCATATTGCGACCAGAGCCACTCTAGCGCCTGAGGCAGAGGTCACAGAGCCATCCCCAGCGCCCGGGCCATCTTTGCTCCAATGGAGCCTTGGCTGCGGGAGGGGAAGAGAGAGACAGAGAGGAAAGCGCGGCGGAGGGGTGGAGAAGCAAATGGGCGCTTCTCCTGTGTGCCCTGGCCGGGAATCGAACCAGGGTCCTCCCCACGCTAGGCCGACGCTCTACCGCTGAGCCAACCGGCCAGGGCTTAACTCACTTCTTTTATAACTGGAGCCATGGGGACTAAAGGAAATAATGTCTTAAGCTAGGGTGGGATTCAGGTAAATTGTGATCAGGGTTCCAGATGCATTTCTCTGTATTTCCCTTGGCTCTGCACTACACTGGATGAAGAGTAAGCCCTATCCTCGTCTGGCCTTCCTCAAGAAAGTTAGGCTATAGCAGGTCAAAGCACAATAGCCATCACTTGGCCATGTCATCCCAAGGAAGGAAGATTGTTTATGTCCTAGAATTTCCAGGTCAAATCCTCAGCTTGGCAATACTTATCTTAATGTTGGACAAATCTATGTGTCTAGTGACTGCTGTCTGGTTTTTCCCTGGATTACTTGTAACAATTTTTAATATAAGGTGTAAAGATTACCTTTATGTCAGCCGGGCCCCTTTTCTGGAGTGGTGTTATGCACGAGGTAATAGGGCAGGGATGGTTTCTCAAGGAATAACTTAATGTTTTCAGGCAGGGTTTTCTTGGGGAAGTGGATGCTTGAGGGGGCAATCACCAAAAGTCCACTATTATGAGGAATATTTGACAGATCTAAGAACTTGTTCTTAAATTAAGAGGTAGTGCTAATAGTGGAAAAGAATTAGGACAGAATCAATCCCCTATTTCTTTACCTTCTACAATCCTTTCATAGTTCTTGATTTCTAGGCTCACTAACCTTAATCCATTATTATGATGATTTAATTCTGCTGCCTACATTTGGTTTAAGTAAAAAAAAATTTTTCTTCCAAACATTACATATCTTTTTAGGAATTTGCAATGATGATCCAGATGATGATCTAAGGATGCAAAATGGCACAATTATTACGAATATGGAAGACATAGAATTATTTATTGAGAGCTGGGAAATTGAGAAATTATTCAAAGTAACAACAAGAAGACCTGTTAGGAATTGTACTGAGCATGATTGCACTCAGTGCCTGGAGTTATTAAATAGAAGAGTTTTCGTTCCATGCCATGATAAAGTAAGTTGAAAGTGACCATAAATAAGAACTGTCATGTTAGACATATTGAGAGTAATGCCAATAAGTTCCTGTTCTTGCCATGATGCTCTTTTACCCAGAAGAGTGTACCCCCCAGCCTTCTGTCATTATGCTTTGGAATTCACAATCAATTCCTGTTCGTAGATTTATAGAGACAGAAAGAATAATTATCTTTCTTCTCTCTATGTTTTTTTCAGAGCTATGCCTACAGCTTTCCAGAAACATGAAATTCCATCCTGTGAATCAATGCCCCTAGGGGAAAGAGATCCATGTCAGTTGCTAACCCAGTATAGAAACCAAGACAATGAGTGTATAATCAATTCCCTAGCATTTTGGCCTCTTAGGTGTATGTATACTTGGAATAGAACTTGTCACATATTCAATTTAATCGTTCTTTATTAGTCTCTAACTTTCTGACTTCAGGTGACTATTAGGTATTTTCAATAACCTGTACATTAAAAAAGATCCATTATTAGACACAAAGGACAAATACAGCCTTTCATGAATTA
The DNA here is from genome assembly GCF_036850765.1 of Saccopteryx bilineata. Taxonomy (NCBI): domain Eukaryota; kingdom Metazoa; phylum Chordata; class Mammalia; order Chiroptera; family Emballonuridae; genus Saccopteryx; species Saccopteryx bilineata. The sequence continues at coordinate 108,030,227 of NC_089491.1, read as the reverse complement.
TTTAATGAAAGGATAGTGAGCATCTAGCACCGATTAAGCATTGGGTTATACTCCTGCCATCCTAAGATGAATAAGACTTCTCCTTGTCCTCAAGGAATCTAGTGGGAAGGAAGGCCTGTGAGTAGATACATAGCAAGATACACTATGGAGGTACAGAGAAGCCCAGGTTTGGACAAAACTCCCCAGCATTAAAGATATTTGAATTGTTTGGAAGAATGTATTTTCCAGGAGAGAGAAGGGAGAAATGGAGACCTAGGCAGATAAAACCACATGTGTAAGAGCAAGCTTGGTGTACCAGCCCATATTAGGAAAACACTGGAAGTTTCCGGTAGGACAGGTGGACAGGAAGGCCTGGGAAGAAGAGGGAGGGAACTGCTAGAGCAGAAAGGAGCTCGCTGTGAAGTGCAGACGGAAGCTGCAGTTTCAGCCGCCCTCTGACTTTCCCTGAGGACAACGGCCAAGAGTGTGAGATCAGGGACGAAAATGACAATATTTCTGGAGCTTCGGTTTTACTTAGAGACTTGGATGCAAATAAGTTTTAAATGTTTCCATTTCTCAATGCATGCATACAAAAATGAAAAAGAATTTGGAAATACCTTTTAACTAATTTCAGTGTCATTTTATTCTGTCTTGATTTTTGAAGATTGCATTTTTAACTGGGAATGTGGAAGGTTGATTAAATCAGGAAACTTTTCAGGTTATTATTCAGGGCATAGGGAGGAATACAGGATAACATTTGCTCTGTGATGGCCTCAGCTTTTCCCTTGGGTTCTTTCCAGTAAATCTGATGGCAAAAGAAAGGAATGCTCATATTTCAATTGCCTTACTTCCAGTGGTGGGATTCAGCCGGTTCGCACCGGTTTGGCAGAACTGATACCCAATTTTTTGTTGAGTTTGGCTAATGGGTTGTTAAAATGGCACTTGTCATCAGGGTTCTTCTAGAGTGGTGCTTGGGCTGCTGCCCAATGTGGAAATCACAAATTTACATTCCTTACTCTTTTTTAATGTTCATCTGCACAGCAGTGTATTCTAAGCGCCCGTAGTAATGTTCATTCCATCCATAGGTGAAAAAAATTTGACAGAACTACGTTTGTAATATTCATTTATTCATTTCATAAAACTCATTATACCTTTTGATGAGATACTACATTTTATTCCCTCCTGTTTGTTAATTCAGCAAACAAACACATAATGTAAAGAGTAAAAGTGCCAAAGAACCAGGGGGTGACAAGCTGTCTTCGAAAATATCTTAAAATAACAGTTTTATTGTTTTTTGTCAGGTATTATTTAATATTTTTTCATTAATATTTTAAAACTTTCTGATAGCATAATCTAGTTTTGTGTACCTCTTTTATTCTTATTTAAGTATTAAATGCATGAAACAAATTACCTTTTGGTATATCATTTTTTATACTTAAAATTGTCATTAGGGCAGAGAACTGGTTACAAAATTATTTGAATCCCACCACTGCTTACTTCTAACCTTTGTCTTTTCTTGCAAGTCACCTTGTAGTAGGCAGATGATCTTTTAAAAATGGAAACAGGATTGTATTATTCCTCTACCTGAAACCTGCCAATGTCTTTCACTTAAGCTTATGAGTATATTCTGAACTTCTCAGGGCTTACCAGGTCCTCTTTCTCTATGTGCTGGCCCACCCATTTCTAGACTTTTTCCTTTCAACTCTTTGAATATTCCAAGGTTTTTCTGTCCATAGACCTCTCTGCTTGCCATGACCATGGCTGGAATACTTCCCTCTTTTGACTATTTTAGCATGGCAGGGTGATTCTTCTTGACTCACTAAAAGGTTTTCTTAAACTGAAACTCACAAGGCCGAGAACTGTATATTCAGTTCCTCATGCATAGCATAGTGCCTGCTGTGTAGTTAGGTGCTTAATAAGTTATGAAAGTACGCATAAATAACGAGTGATGGAGGATATAGGAGAATCAGCATTTTGGGGTTAAGTGGAAAAGGGCTATAATTTTTTATTTTGAGTAAGTTTAAGTGTGTGGGACTTTAAAGCAAAAACATCCAGGAATAAAAATACTTGTAAACATAATTCTGGCACTCAGGAGATAAGCTGAGGCCTGAGATCAGATTTGTGGAGTTATTAATAAAGTTTAAAAAAATAATAATTAATGTGTGGTGTGCCAGACTCTTTCCTATACACTTAACATATATTAACTAACAACAATCTTAAGAAGTAGTAGACTTATTATTCTTAAAATTATTTTTATTGATTCTAGAGAGAAAAGAAGGAAGGGGGGAGAGAGAAAGAGAGAGATTTGTTGTTCCACTTTCTTATATATTCATTGGTTGATTCTTGTATGTTCCCTCAATGGGGATGGGACTTGCAACCTTAGCATATTGGGATGATGTTCTAACCAACTTAGCTACTTGGCCAGGGCAGTAGGCTTATTATAAACTCTAGCTGTTGAATAAACCAACACAAAGATTTAAATGCCCAAGATGTGGTAGAGACTGTGAAAATGGGTCATCTCAGGAAGAGCATTTGTAATGAGTAACCATGACCAGTGAAGACGAAGTCTAAAGAAATCCTCACAATGAGAGGCAGAAGAGAAGAAAAATGAACTGATGAACAGGCAGTAGGGAACCATACCCTTTAAGGCAAAAGACAGGGTTCTAAGGAACAGGAAGTGCTAATTGCATCATCACCCTCTGAGAGGTTGGGGAAGGTTTAGAATATCAGTACTCCCAGGATTTGACAATTAGGAAGCCCTGATGACCATTGCAAATACTCTGTACAAAGTAAAGTGGTTAGAAACTGAGGAGAGTCAATAAAGGAGATTAAAATGGAAGTAGAATCTTGATTTTTATAGATATGGACTTTGAAGAAGAAATGATGTGCCATGAAAAATACTAAGCATTTTATCGAACACTTTGACCTATGTCAGAATTTAGCATCTGAATGTAGATGCTTCGGGGAGGAAGAAGATGGCAGCAGAGTAGGTGATGTTACGCTCACCTCCCAGGTCTGAATTGGGATTACAACTAAATTATAGAATAATCAACCTGGATGTAGATGTTTAGTATGTTTGCTGAAAGAATGAGTACAGAGAAAAATTGGAATAAAGGTCATTACAAGTTAAGTTATTTAGATTTCAGGCATTTCTAGATAAAATATAACAATCTGTAGAAAAAAATGGGAACCTAACTAAATTGAGGTGTGTGAAATTAAATAAATTATTTAAGCAACATATAATATTAATATACTTTTTTTGAGAAGCATTTATAACCTCATTTAGTGAGGAATGCCATGTATCATTACAGAAAGCTTCCAGAGCTTCCACTTTTATCTATAATAGATCAAAGTCTTATTCAGTATACAGAAAAGACAATTATTACCCAAACTGTAATATCAGAAATGGATTTTTGCTAGATCAACATGCCCTGATTCTTTTCCACCTTTTTAAATCAATTTATTTTCACTACAGCTGATGTGCAATATTATACTAGTCTCAAGTGTATGACATAGTGATTAGATATATATATTCCTTGCAAAGTGTTCAGCTCAATAAATCTTAACACCATATAGTTATGTGTTACCAAGTTATTGACCATATTCCTTATGCTGTAGTTTATATCCTCATGACTATTTTCTACCTTTCAATTTGTATTTCTCAATCCCTTTTACTTTTTTTGACCCATATTCCTAAACCCCTCCCATCTGGTGACCATTTATTTGTTCTTTTTATGTATAAGTTTATTTCTGTTTTGTTCATTTATTTATTTTGTTTTTTAGATTCCACACAGGAGCAAAATCATACAGTATTTGTTTTTCTCTGTCTGACTTATTTCATATAGCATAATATTCTCTAGTTCCATCCATGTTGTTGCAAATGGTTAGATTTCATTCTTTTCCATAACTAAATAATATTCCATTGTATATATGTACCGCTGTTCTTTATTCATTCATCTATCAATGGAAACTTAGGTTGCTTCCATATCTTAGCTATTGAAAATAATTCTGCATTGAACATCACAGTGCATATATCTTTTCAAATTAGTGTTTTGTATTTTTCTGGATAAATACCCCAAAGTGGGATTCTTTTTCATCTTTAGAAGATAGATTTGCATAGATTAATGCAGGTAATATATATGTTCTCTAAAATGTGTTTTAAAATATTATAAATTTAGAGGTGACATCTAGTACTATGAAGTTTTGCAACTTTGAGGTCAAAGAGGAACCATAATGAATATTAACTTGCTACTCTGGTTCTCCACATAGCATTGGTCTAGCTTAGGGCCTTTAGAGAAATAGAACAACATAACTTATCTCAAGGTACAACGTATTTCTAGGTTCCGCCACAAAACTTTTGTGAAAAGATGTGGATCAATTATACCAATTCTTGGAACCATGAATGTGATGCACCTTCTGCATATGTGGCTCTGTGCAACAATTTTGACATCTGTATTCAGTGGAGAACACCTGATTACTGTTGTAAGTAGTACACTTGAGATAATATTTTCCAACAGCAGAATAACAGTCCATTTTTGCACTCACTTCTTTATCTTTATTTTTATTTTTCATCACAAAGTAATTTGGTAAGAGTAAGTGCATATAAGTCTAACCTAGAGGTTAAGAGGTCAGCTTTCCCACGTAGGCAACTTCTGTTTTTATCCTCCGCTCCAGTGGAGCCTTGGCTGCGGGAGGGGAAAAGAGAGACAGAGAGGAAGGAGAGGGGGAGGGGTGGAGAAGCAGATGGGTGCCTCTCCTGTGGCCCCTGGCTGGGAATCGAACCCGGGACTCCTGCACACCAGGCCGACGCTCTACCACTGAGCAAACCTGCCAGGGCCTAAATTGATTTAATGGTAGAAGATTTGCAAAATGAATGTTACTCAAATGATTCAAAATAAAAGTTTTTATTTCCCCATGGGGGGGGGAGGGATGCATAAGATGCATTAGAATGATTAACATATTCCAAACACCAGTTACCTGACTCCTTGTCAGAAAGGAAGCAGCTCCCAGCGTGCCCTTCTGCCTCTTATGTCTCCCTGCCTCTCAGATGCCATCACTATTCAAGAGTGGGATTGCTTGATTCACAGGGAATTTATAAACTCACCAATTTTACAGGATACTGTCAAATTGTTCTCTACTGAGATTTTATCAGTTCGTACCCCTACCAGCTCTGTGTTCAGTTTTTTTTAACAGTAGAACTTTTAAAGATCGATGAAAATATACAAGAATTTCCTAAGACATCATCATTTAGAAACTGCTCAACAATAGTAGTTCCTTTTGACAGTGAAGGATTCAACCTAAACATGCAGCATTTTTTGTTTTTATAACTTGGTTGAAATACATATTTACAGGGTATTTGCGTATTTTGAGTGGACTGTCATATATCCGCTCCCTGCACAGAGCAGGAACTTCATAATTGTTGACTGTACATTTATGCTTACCAGAGTTGGGCTGCCTGTTGGTCATATTTATGTATTTGATATAAACCAGGTGAACTTTTCCTACCATAACATAATAGTAGTTGGATACCTGGAAGATACTCCAAAATACCCACTGATATTTAAAATTTTCTGATTATATAATAAATGAAAAAATGTAGACTTTGAAGAAAGTAAAATGTGAAAAGAGTTATTTTTAGAAAGAAATCAAACATTTCTCCCTTTTGTTAGAATTCAGATAGGTAACATTTATCATTAGCAATTTTGTCCTCTATTACTCATAGCTCTGAGTTGCCCAGAGGATAAGGAATATCAACCCTGTGTGCGACCCTGCGAAGCAAGAACATGTCTGAACAGATGGTTCTATGGACATTCTTCGTGTATGAATTTAAGAGAGGACTGTGTGTGCAAAAACGGAACCATTCTCCACAGGCCATATTCAACTCAATGCATTCCAGAGAAAGAATGTGGTAAGCAGCAAAGTACAAAATGACCTCTTCCAGGTTTGGCAAACAAACAGAACATTGTTAGTTCTTGAAGAGATTTGCTGAGAAAGATTGATCAAAGGTAACCTAAGTGTTGGAAAGGAAATGAGGCTGTTTGTAGCTTGATTTTTAATAGGATTTCACTTGAAGTTACCCAAATAGGAGCTTTGGTGGTGATGTGTTTTAACCTCTGCCTATGCTTCTATTAACTGGGTGAGAATTGGCAAATTAAGAGCTAAGAGTTTGTTACAAGAGGGAAAGCTGGGTGGGGGAGGTAGAAGAACGTAGTAGGGGGATAAATGGTGATGGAGGGAGACTTGACTTGGGACAGTGACCACACAATGCAGTGTACAGATGATGCATTGTAGAATGGTACACATGAGAGTTCTGTGATTTTATTAACCAATGCCACCCCAACAAATTCAGTTTAAAAAAAGTGTAGTACGTGAACTAAATTCAAATTCCAATTATTTCAAGTATTAGTGATTCAGCTTTATCTCTGTAAATTTAAGTTATGCATTTGTAAAATGGAGAAAAAAACATAAGGTTAGTGTGGGGCTACACAAAATAATACAAAGCATTTCGCCACAGTATCTGGAGAAAAATAGCACTTGAGAAATGTCAGATAGTTTTCTTATCTGAGAGAAAATATTTAATGTTTCTACTTTCATTTTCAAACCATTTTATTCTGACGCATTTTCTCCATGGTAGTTTCTGATGAAAAAAAGATGAAAGTGAGAAAACTTCAGTACAGTACTTTTTCAGTCATAGGGCTCATCGTTATAGTCAAAAGAGAAGAGATTTAGGTAATAATTAAAGAAAAAAGGCAAGTCAAGTAAAATGCATATATAGTTTCAGAAACAAATTTGTGTTTGCCATTGAAGAAAGTATTTGTGGAAGACTTTGAGGATATACAAGCATGCTTGTGTTTTATTTTAGAAAATTGTGAGGTTGATTTCTTAGCAAATAGAACGGTATAAAATAAGTTCACTGGAGGCTGGGATATGGTTGGTTACTACATTTGTCTTTGTTATTCCTTGAAAGAAGTACTAGAGAACCATATTTACTATTAAGTAAAACTTTCATAATAGAACTCATAGAGTCACTAAATAACATTTTTCATTGTTGCCTACTTCCCTCATTTAGATTTTAAAGTTGCAGTGTTTTGAATTTTCATATGGCAAAACTATTAATGTGAGGTAGGGATTTTTACCTTGTTTTCTAATAGCACTCATTTTTAACAATATTTTAAAACATTTAAATTCATATTAAATTAATATCATATTAAATTTATATCAAGTGGACTAAATTGTGTTAACAAGACTTAAAAGGGAAAAATATTTAACCAATTATTTATTTATAAAGAAAGTTATACAAATTTACAGAAAGTTGTAGAGAGAAAATGTATTTTCTGTGGACTACATAAAAAATTTCATTAAAGAAAAATATAAACTAGTATCTGATGAATGACAAGAGAAATCTGAGAAAGGATAAGTATGTGATGTATGCTCTATGCCCGTGGGCAAAGTCACAGTCTGAACTCAAAATGTAACAGCTTGATTGATTTTAATGTCCAGGCTATGAGTAACATTGTCAATCTTTTTTCAGCCTGTACTGATAGTGAAGATCAACCCCACACTGCTGGGGAGATTTGGAATGGGGGCATTGATGAGTGTGCCCTATACAAATGTTTGGAGAATGGAAGCATTATTCCAATAGAGCCTGACTGTGATGAAGAGCCCTCACCAGTTTGTGAACGAGAGGCTGAAGTTGTCTTGGGCTTCATTGATAAGGAGTCCTGTTGTTCAAAGGAAGTCTGTGGTATGTATTCAGGCTGAAGCTTTGCAGTCATTCAGTGCCACAAGATATGGATGTTTATAATCTTGAAAAAGCAGAGATGCATGATGCTTGGTATAAAAAAATGTAGTCTGAGGTAACAGGGGACGTATTCCCATAAATTTCACTTGCACTTTCTCAAAACAAGTTTTGCCTCATTATGGTTTTGTTGATTTTGTAAATACATATGCAAAACTCTGGCTATTAGCAAGCGATAATATTCAGTGATGCATGACAATACAAAGGATTAGAGATCTTTGATTTATGACAACCAAGGGTGAAAAACAATAACAAATTAACCTTGTATCTGCAGCCTTTTCACACATAACCCACTTGGTGAACTTAGGTTTAATTGCAGTGTAAAAACCTGTATAGTGAGAATCATTTCCCTGCTTTGAGTTAAAAGTATAAGATTTAAGACTATACTTTCAGGAATCATTTCTATAGTTCGAAAAGTACAAGATTTTAGTCATGTTCACTAATATTTTAATGCTTCTTTTCTTATTTGCAGGATGTGACATGACCTTGTGTGACACTACCATTCCGACATGTACAGAACGTCAAAAATTGACTGTTGGCTATAGCTTTCTTTCTTGCTGTCCACAGTACCTGTGTGGTGAGTAATTAATTAAGAAAAATAAGAGTGAGGGTCATTGTTCATTCAGATTTGTGGATTCTCATTCTTTTTGTTTATAAAGAAATAATCTATTCCTAAAGAGTGTGGAATTGTCTTCCAAAAGATAGTTTTTTAACCTGCAATATTCTATATAGATTAAATTTATACATTATATACATGTATGGTAATGAACTCATTTTAAATATCTTAATCTTATGGAGAGATATAGCAAATGAAACATTTTATGTAAATATATATTCAAGGATAACTAAACCACACTATTTATTTTATTTCCACACTATACAGTTTTTCAAATATCTTTATGTTTCTGCAGAATGTGACCCATTGAAATGCCCCAGTATTCCAATACCAGAATGCAGAGAAGACCAATTCATGATTCAAGTTGAACAAGATGAGCCTTGCTGTTTTGGTCCTCTCTGTGGTGAGTGTTCTATGAGATAATTTCTTGAAAGTATAGGAAGGATGTAGGGTAAATCGCTTACTTGATGTGAATTTCATGGGACTGATGGAAACCAGTATTATGCTGTTATAGGAACTCAGCTGAATAAAAACAATAGAAAAGAAAGTCCAGCCCTGGCCGGTTGGCTCAGCGGTAGAGCGTCGGCCTAGCGTGCGGAGGACCCGGGTTCGATTCCCGGCCAGGGCACACAGGAGAAGCGCCCATTTGCTTCTCCACCCCTCCGCCGCGCTTTCCTCTCTGTCTCTCTCTTCCCCTCCCGCAGCCAAGGCTCCATTGGAGCAAAGATGGCCCGGGCGCTGGGGATGGCTCTGTGGCCTCTGCCTCAGGTGCTAGAGTGGCTCTGGTCGCAACATGGCGACACCCAGGATGGGCAGAGCATCGCCCCTGGTGGGCGTGCCGGGTGGATCCCGGTTGGGCGCATGCGGGAGTCTGTCTGACTGTCTCTCCCTGTTTCCAGCTTCAGAAAAGTGAAAAAAAAAAAAAAATAAAGTCCAACATTTTAAATGACTCTTACAATGATACAATGATTAGTTAGTACTTCTTTTTTTTTTATCCACAAAGAATATATGTATCAGTCAAAACATGATCAAGATAACATAATTGAGTAGTTTTATTCTTTAATAAAGCCAGCATCTAGTTCTTTTTGAAAAGAAATCTAACCTTGGCTTTTCTTCAAAAACCAAGTAGAATAATGAACTGAGCCAAGACATTATAGGACCTCTTTAAAATGTTATCTCCTGTATATTATGTGTAAGCTATGATCTCGAGAGAGAATGGTAGAAGTGAAGGTTGTCTAGGAAATGCTGTATAGGGAGCTATATATTTTAATGACATGGACATTGCAAAATAAAGAATTCTCTATTTTCTATTTCAAGTGAATTCTCATATAAAAAATTGGTGATCATTGTAGGTTTTAGATGTACTTAAGAAAATCAAAACACATTTGTACCAGTTAAGGTTCTTTGACTACAAGTAGCAAAAACTGGTTGATTCTAGCTAGCTTAAATTGGAAGGATTTAGGGATCAAGATTTTGTAGGATTAAGATGAACAAGTTAAGACCTAAGAAAGAGAGAAACCAGCTGTTCTGCATCAGTCAGTTACTAATTATTGAGTCAGCAACATTTATTTCTTATCCTGGTGTGCTTCCATTTATGATTCAAATGCCATAGAAAGAGATTCTGATTCAACTAATGTGTATTGCCAACCGAGGCCAATGAGAATGAGGTGCCTTTATAACAGTCACTTCAAGTCTGTGTGGGTGGGGCATTTCCTCAAGGTCCCTTACAAAGTTGTTATCGAAGTTGGTAGAAGGATCCTGAACATCTGGAAAGGACAAGTTTCTACTCTATCATTTACCTATAAGTTGGAGTAATCAAGAGTAGTGAATTAAGAAAACTTCAATCAATCAATAACATTTTCATCCTAGTAAGAACAAGTAATTCTAGAAATCTTCATGCCCTATATTTTTATGTCGCTGTGCTTGGAAAACCTAAAGCAATACACTCAGGCAATATTATTGTTTTCATGACCAAATAAAAAATGTTAAAGCCTTATTTTTTTATTTTCTTAAACATAATGTATTTTATGTTGATTTTATAAACATAAGGTAATCTGAGCTAATAATTTATTTTTGATTTTTTTTTTTTTTAGCTCAGCTGTAACTTCTGGCTTTTTGTTTTACTTTTAGTTTGTGAGTCTTGCACTGATCCTATCCCACTATGTACTGATGGGGAATTTCTCACTGTGGATCTAAATACCACACACCTCTGTTGTCCTCAGTATTACTGTGGTAAGTATATTTGTAACTAATTTAAAATATTTACATGTGTCCAATGTTTAAGAAGTTCAGTGCATCTTAGTTATACTGTCATGTCAGACGATAGCTGAATTCTAGTGCACAAACTACACAGTAAACATATGTAATATTTTCATACATCCAAGAGCCCTTCTTGTATAATATTACTACCTACCAAAAGTAGATCAGCTATGATTTGTCTTGTCATCCTAGAATTTCTAGTAATCCATTTGGTTCCATACTCTCCTCTCTTTCTTTCTCATCGTACACTCCTGCTGTTTCTCAGGGCTCTTTACTTGATAAGGTCTCCGAGTGCTACTTTTGCATGTGTTACAAATCATTTGTTTGTCCTCACCAACACATGGCAGTTGGGTGATGGGAGAGGCACCGGAGAGATATGAATTCATGTACTACATCAGCAATGGTAGTGAACTAAATGGTAGGTAATGAAAACTAGTGATTACATGAAGTTAATCTTTACTCATATAATTTTTCTATTTAGTTTGTGAGCCAAATCTTTGTCCTACGCCACTACTCAACTGTGCAGAAGATATGAAACTTGTGAAAGAAAATGTATCTGGTCAATGTTGTCCAATATGGCATTGTGGTAATTAATTTTCATATTTTAAAATTTTATTACAATACATTAGTGTATTCTGATTAATATAAATGTTGATTTTTGCCTTTTAGAATGTAGCTGTGAAAACCTTGTTATACCAACTTGTGAAGTGGTAAGAACAAGTATTTTGGTTGACTTGTCATATAACTTAAACTACTATATTCTTCCTTTATCACTCTTATTTCTGAATTCTCAAAGTTAATGGAATTAATCCTTTTTAAGTTGTTTTGAAGTAGATGAAAATGATGTGCTCTTATATTAGGGAGCTGTCAATATTTTATATGGTATGTCAGACAGGAAAGGACAATGCCTTATTTTTTTCTGTGCTGACTGAATCTACTAAAGTCATATCTACTTAAGTTCACTGGCCTTCAAAGGAAGCAATACATGACAAAGCACTATCTCAATATTGGCAGAGATTGTTGTGATGGTTTCATAAATGTATATTTACTCCAAATCCATCAAATTGTATGTTAATTATGTACAGCTTTTTTGTAGACCAAATGAATAATCATATTTTTAAAAAGCATTAATCCAACATTTACTGTAATGATTAGTTATCTATTATTTGCATAGAATGTATAAATTACTTTTATAAAAATTCTCTTATTTGATATGTTATATGCATATATATATAGAATAAAGTAGAATTATTATTTTGTATTTTTCTCAGGTTCTTAATAATTCATATAAAATGTTGAGTATCTTATCTCAATGAATCTTCATCATGAAGGTGTTTTAGCTCTTTTTATAATAAGGAAACTTAGGTCTAATGAGAATGAATGATTGACTGAGATCTTCATTCTCAAACTGTTGTTATGGTTGTTGTTGTTGTTGTGTGTGTGTGTGTGTATTCCCTTATTCTTTCTGTTCTGTCTCAATTCTTTTATTTCTTTTACAAAGTGCAGTCAGGAAATAAGCTGACACAAGAACAAAAGCAAGTGCAGATTGTCTTTTTGCTATTAGTGGCATTGCCTATATTTAGCTGTGACTCATTCTCCTAACTGTAATATGAAAATAATAATAACACTTCTGCCATGTGAGTGAATTGACTTAATATAACCCAGTTAAATAATATCTGACACATAAAAAGGGTTCAATGAGTGTTAGTAATAATTATTATTACAACTACCTTATGATACTCAGAATGTTAACCACAAGATACAGATCGTCATGGAGAACTTTCTAGGGAAAGAGACCATCAGGAAAGTTTGGAAGAAAATCAGGTTAGGAATAATAAAAAGAGGGGAACTATTCCAGATAGGGGCTAGTATGAACATGAGTAAAAGCACAAAGGAGTCAGATAAGGTATCTGTGATGAAGGATCACGACCTCTCTCGTTCCCTGAGAGACAGCTCAGTTGAAGAGGGAGGAACAATGAGCAATAAAGAACTACCCAAATTGGTGAACTGAGAGGGGTTCACAGGCAAGGCTGAAAAATTTTGATTTGATTTATTCATTTATTCTTTTCAGTTAGTCATTCAAACAATACTTATTGAAAACCCATTCTGTCTGGTCGTGGTGCCAGCCACTTGAAAATGCACAGCTCTTCCCTGTGGAACTCAGTGTAGATTTAATGTGATAGGAGATGAAAAGGGTCTTGTATCAGATAAGAATTATTATAAAAATGGTGTTTGAGGGAATAGACATTGATAGTCCTGTGAAGCAGGACAGGGCAGGAAAACATTAGAGGGCAGGAGAGCAGCAAGAGACTGGTAAAGGTGTTCATTAATAAAGGCCTTGAGTGCAGTGATGTCTGTATAGAAGAGAAGGCGTTGGGGTAGTTGAATTTAGGAGGCAAAACAGAAGACTCTAGGCCTTTTGTAATGTAGTTTATGAGTGTGTGTGTGTGTGTGTGTGTGTGTGTGTGTTTGACAGAGAGAGAGAGAGAGAGAGAGATGAAAAAGAGAATGCAGGAGGAAAAGAGGACGAAAAGAAGCATGAGGAGGAGGAGGAAGAAAAGAGAAACAGAATGACAGAGAGAGGGATATAGAGAGAGCTCTAAAATGCCTTTAAGTTTACAAGGCTCAGACACTAAGAGCCCAAGAGTACTGAATCCTTAAATGGCCACAGGAACAGCTCAGAGTTACTCTGGGCTTCTACTGGTACCCAACCTCATTCGGAACTACTCCAATGTCCTGAGGCATTTCAATGACTTTCAACATAATAAAAACTATTCCTTTTTCTTATGGAATTTTATGCTTCTATGTTCTGGGTCCTTTGAAGTTTCTTTGCATAGGATCCTCTATATTCATTCTTTAACCTTGGTGTGGTTGTTACCTTAACTATGTTTCTCTTTCTTTCTTTTTTCTTTTTTTCTTCCTCCCTCCCTCCCTCCTTCCCTCCCTCCCTCCCTCCCGTGCCTCTCTTTCTTTCTTTCTTTCTTTCTTTCTTTCTTTCTTTTTCTTTCTTTCTTTCTTTCTTTCTTTCTTTCTTTCTTTCTTTCTTTCTTTCTTTCTTTCTTTCTCTTTCTTTCTCTCTCTCTCTCTCTCTCTTTCTTTCTTTCGTTCTTTTTCTTTCTTTCTTTCTTCTTTTTTTCTGCCTTTACTGCCTATATTGGTCTAGCCACCAACCAAAAAAATCACATTTCTATGTGTCCTTCTCTTTTCCTGTCCCCTCTTCTTTTAGTGGGTTTCTACCATTCTCCACTTTCCACCCTTTCTCTGTGTTCTTCTTCCTCCCCAACATTTGTGCTAGATGCTGGTCCATCTAGTTTTTTACCAGGTCAACTTTCAATGTCTTAATATTATTTATGAATCAGGCTTTGACATTACCATTGCAAGTATTTATTGAATAGATTATATATTAGCATTATTCTGAGCACACACACCATAAGCAGTATTTTTAATATACTTATATATATTTTACCTGAATATACATACCTATCCATGCATGATAATTTATTTTTAACATTCATTGTTTTACACAAGCATTGACCTGATCCATCATTCCTGAGTACTTATTTTGAGGGATGGCTAAGTGTTTGTTTCAGTGTGTAACATAATATATGTATATTTAACATCACATTAGCTTTTTACATAGACAACCACTGTATTTCAACCTAAAGAGTCTATGTTGGGCTTTTGCAGTATTTCTTTCATTCTTTTTCTTTAAAGTAACAGCTTTATGGAAATATAATCCACATTACTATACAATTCAGCTATTCAAGGTGTACAATTTAGTGGTGTTAAGTGTATCATAAAATTGTGCAATACAATTAATTTAGAATAATTTTATCACCACCGAAAAGATTCCACCATTAGTAGTCATTATTCACATCTGTCCTAACTCCCCAGCCATAGGATGTCACTAATCTACTTTTTATGTCTATAGATTTACCTATTCTTAGTATTTTATATAAATGGAATCATATATTATGTGGTCTTTTGTAATTCTTTTCATTTAGCATTAGATTTTCAAGGCTGTTTTGTGCTGCACCATGTATCAGTAGTTTTTTCTTTTTACTGTTAAATAATATTCCATTGTTTGAGTAAACATAGACATTTATCCAAAGCAAAAATATACAACGGCCAGTAACATATGGAAAGATTCTTTAACTGACAGCATTAGCTATTAGTTAAATGCAATACAAAACCACAGTGGCATACCACTTTATACTAACTAAAAAGACAGATATTAATGTATGTTGGGAAGAGTGTGGAGAAATTGGAAACTTCACATGTTCTTGGTGGGACTGTAAAATGGTACAGCTGCTTTGGAACACAGCCTAGTTGTTACTCAAAAGGATCAATAAAGAGGTATCATATGACTCAGCAATTCCAGTCCTATGTATATACACATGAGAAATGAAAACACATGTCCACACAAAACTTCATACATGAATATTCATAGCAGCACTATTCATAAAGACGAAAGTAGAAACAGATTAGATGATTTTACTGACGTTAAAGAAGAGGAATTCTTGCTTGAGCATAAAAGAAAAACACCACCATATTTGATGTAATATTTACTACTGGCAGAACAATTAAGGAGTTATTTCCTCTTTGGTGAAATTGAGTACTTAGGAGAAAAAAAGTGTAACTAAATATGTGGATACTTGCTAATAAGAACTTAATACCAGCTTATCTTTTGGAGTAGCTAATGCAGTGAGAGAATTTAATTTATTATTTTTTTAGTTCCATATTTCTAACACTTTATTTCAAATATCATTGGAATTGTGCAATGACTAAAAATCATAAAAACTGATATGAGTTAATATTTATGCAACTACTTTACAACTTCTAAAAGCCCTATGAAAAGCCTTTGAAATATTGCTATGATTTTATTTGAATCATTTATGTCAAGAATCAAATTCATCTTATTACTGATCTTATGAAAATTAAATGTACCCAGGAAAAGCTGATGCAGTCTTGTTCCTGAGTCTGTGCTGTTAATCGCTATACTATCTTCTTCTGTTCTTGCCTTGTGTGCTATAGCAGCCTTGCTCAGATGCAGACATCAGAGCTCTGGACCACTTCTACAGAGCAGATCAAGATCGTTTCCAGCAAACAAAGTTTCCAGGATTAGCAAGCATTTTCTTATCTCTAATTGTCCACTAGAAGCTCAGAATCAAACCATATTTTAAAGTTAAGGCAGATTATAAAGATTATTTTATCCACCTTCACTCATTTAATAGATAAGGAAATTAAAGTTTATAGAGAGTAAATGATCCATGCTCTCATTGTTTATTGTGAATTACCATGAGCTACGAAATAGATGAACACCGACTTAATCCAAGACTATTCACTATCAGATATTTATTAAGCACAAGCTATGTGTTTGACTATGCGGTAGGCAACTTATTAAATATTATATTGTGTATTTTTTACAGTTGAGAAGAAGTCATAAGATGTCATATAATAATAATAATATCTTTCTAATAGGGAGAATTTATTACAATAGATCATAACTTTCAGAGTGACTGTGGATGTGTACAGTATATCTGTGGTAAGTAGGTTTTTTAATGCTAGTGTTTATGGCCTGACTTATGGTGGCACAGTGGGATAAAATGTCGACCTGGAACACTGAGGTTGCTGGTTCGAAACCTTGGGCTTGCCTGGTCAAGGCACATATGGGAGTTGATGCTTCTCTCTCTCTCTCACACACACTCCTCTCTCTCTAAAAATCAATAAATAAAACATTTTATAAAAATAAAAAAAATGCTAGCGTTTATATATACTTAACTTTTAAAAAAGACATCTGTGAGAGAACTTTTTGCTCACTGGTTTTTGGTTTTTTGTGGGTTTTTTTTGGTTTTTCTTTTTGTATTTTTCTGAAGTTGGAAATGGGGAGGCAGTCAGACAGACTCCCGCATGCGCCCAACCGGGATCCACCTGGCATGCCCACCAGCGGGTGATGCTCCGCCCATCTGTGGCGTCACTCTGTTGCAACCAGAGCCATTCTAGCGACTGAGGCAGAGGCCATAGAGCTATCCTCAGCACCCGAGCCAGTTTTGCTCCAATGGAGCCTTGGCTGCGGGAGGGGAAGAGAGAGACAGAGAGGAAGGAGAGGGGGAGGGGTGGAGAAACAGATGGGCGCCTCTCCTGGGGGCCCTGGCCGGGAATCAAACCCGGGACTCCTGCATGCCAAGCTGACGCTCTTACCACTGTGCCAACCGGCCAGGGCGGCTCACTGTTTTAATATTATTGTTTGCAAAGCAGAGAATTGATTTTTCTATGAAATAACAAATCTTCATATTAAGTGTAAGAAGGTTAATAGAAAGTAAAATTTCTGTCCAAAAGCTTGAAACTTGTATTTTGTTTAAGAGAAGGCTTAAGTTCAGTGTTAATGTGGTACAAAAATTTTCTGAACTGATTTCTTCATCACTATCTAGCTTATCCTAACATGCCACTTTTAATTATATGATAGCACATTGTATCAGCTGTCTTCATCATGAAGTATGATTTATGTGACTACTTTCCAACACGATAAAGTTAAAAATTGTCATGTTATGTTTCTGCAAGAGGAAACAGCAAGTATCTTGACAATATCTTAGGTCTAAAACTCTGGAATTTACGCTAAAGTATAGCTTCTGGAGGAAGTTCAATCAAATAGCCAGTTTACAGACAAATGTTTTATTGTATGTTAAAGAAAATAATATGCTACATTCATTATTAAGTAAACTCTTGACTTATTAGCCACATAGAAAGGTGAAGATCTTTATTGATTTTGAATAAATTGCACATCACAATGAAAATATAGACTTAAATAAAAATTCTATTAATTGATTGATTAAAAACTCAATATTGTACTTTCTGTTGACTATTTTTCTTTTCTTAGAAAAAGATGATGTGTGTGTGTTTCAAGAAGTATCAGTATTGAATCCTGGCCAATCTATGATAAAGTATTTGGAAGGGGACTTTTGTCACACAATAGAGTGTCTGGAAGAAAAAGATAACCAAACAGGCTTTCATACTCTGAATTTTACAATGGTGAACTGTTCAAAAGAATGTGACATTGTAAGTATTCTTTATAAATCATTCTGGTGAGACTTAATCCATCTTAAAATGACAGCTATGGAATTTGAACTAGGGAATACAGTTTAAGTTAGAAATATACACTTGAATAGTTCTTCAATAATCTATTACTGTGTAACATATCTACTAAATGCAAATTTTCCTTTTCCTATGGGTGACCTTGAGTTCTGGAGTTTTATAGTATCTACAGCTTGCTTGACCTGAAGTTATTACACCTGCTTGGTGAATCTCGGCTGGTAGATGTGAAGGCTTGCATCTGCTTCATTTCTAATATAGCTCTATAAAGTCAATTTTTGTATGAAGTACTTCAAATTCAACCTTAGCAATGCTCACTGGTGTTCTGAGAGAGCATATTTATGTTGGGAAGCAATTTCAGAACTAATTAATTATCTATTGGCATTGTTCTTGGGGTAATTCAATGATTTTATCATACCCAGCACCAGGAATATACTCCAGCTCCAAGTGATTATGATTGCTGTGGTACTTGCAGAAATGTATCCTGCAAATTTCAAATGGAAAATGGAACCGTAGTTGTATATGAGGTATGAATTATTTCCAAAAATATGATCCTTGGATGGTACTCATTATGCTACTTTCTGAAGAAGACATCCCTTTAAAAAAAAACAAAACTGATTTTTAAAGAGAGAGAAACATTAATTTGTCATTACACTTATTCATGCTGTCCTTGGTTGATTCTTGTATGTGCCCGGACCAGGGATTGAACCCACAACCTTGATGTCGGGACAATGCTGTAATCAACTGAGCTATCTGGTGAGGTCCAAGAAAACATTCTTAGGTCAAATAAGTTTGAAAAATGTCACACACACAGAGTTCTATATACAACAGACATACCCATATATAGCACATTTACAGTAGACAAGTTACATTTACATTCTAAACTATCTGATAATTTCTGTTGTAAAACAACATGTTTAACTCATTTCTCAAACTTATGTTATCATAGATCTTCACCTTTTTTTGTTGTTGTTATATCTGAGGAATGTGCCTTGAGAAATTCTGATTTCAAATCATTACATAGGAAAAAATTATATTTTATTATTCATTTGATATTAAGCATTGAAATAGATATCTAAAACTCAAGAAGTTAACAGTATATTTCAGCTATTGATGATTTCAATAAATATTTAAAAATAAAGATTTAGAATATTTGACAATTAAAAAATATTTTAAGAGATATTAATGGTATATCACACCATTATATCAAAAACAATAAAATAATTATTCCAAATTCTCCCATTATGTATAATAACTTTTTTTTAGTTCTTTTTTTTATAAAAAGCTAGAATTTTACATTTTTATACAATATGGTTTTCAACATGAAATAAATTAATCTAAGAGAATTAACTGACAAAATGTTCATAATCAGATTTTTTTTTTTATAAATAAATTTTTATTTTAATGGGGTGACATCAATAAATCAGGGTACATACATTCAAAGAAAACATTTCCAGGTTATCTTGTCATTTAGTTATGTTGCTTACCCATCACCCAAAGAGAGATCGTCCTCTGCCACCCTCCATCCAGTTCTCTCTGTACCCCTCCCTCTCCCCTCCCCCTCTCCCTCCTTCCCTCCCCCCACCCCCATAGCCACCACACTCCTGTTCATGCCTCTCAGTCTCGCTTTTATGTCCCACTAATGTATGGAATCCTGCAGTTCCTGTTTTTTTCTGATTCGCTTATTTCACTCCGCACAATGCTACCAAGACTCCACCATTCCGCTATAAGTGATCCAATGTCACCATTTCTCCTAGCTGAATAATATACCAAGGTGTATATGTGCCCCATCTTCTTCATCTAGTCCTCTATTTTTTTTACAGTGATTAAAAGCCTTTAAGCAAACTCTTGGCCAATACAGCAAGAATCCATAAATGAGTAGTGTCCTTAACATGTTCCCCAAGTCCAAGTTGGCCCCCTCACCATGCCAAATCCCTGAAAAATGCAACCCAACCACAGTTCAGTCTGTTAGGAGCTGTCACAGGGAGCAGGAGTCCAGGAAAGTTCCCCACAGGAAAAGTCCGTATGACACTGGAATTGTTGTCACCATTCTATACTTTGCAGCTCATGTCCAAGTCCCAATGACCGCTGCTTCTAGCTGGTAATGATTCAGGTAGACTGGAAAAAGCCATTTGCAGCATGCGTGGATATGGAGCTTCTGTTCTCCTCTGCCTGGAGAGTTGAGACCAGGTTGCTTTTCCCTGGAGCTCTGTGACTGTGGCCTGGTAAAGAGAACCTTGGGATACACTAAGCTGGGTGGCAAAGGTAAATTCATAATACAAGTTGGCAAAAGGAGGAAAGAGAGCTCTAAATTAAGAGTAGGTCCCAGCCTGAAATATGAGTGGGGCATTGAGGTAGGAGGAATAAAGGAAACACTATATATTAAGCAAAGCAGCAGAAAATAGGACTATCAACACTCACAACAGAGATCTTTGAGGGAAGAATAAAGAACCTGACTATTCAGGCAAAACATAGTTAAGTGGCCCTTGTGCAAATGAGATCAGTTTACCTGCTTCTTGGAAGAAATACCCTAGGCTCGTCCACAGTGTCGTAGATGGGGTCGACGGCCCTGGGCACCTTCAGCCTTCAGTGGCAAACCCCAGCATTCTGGGCAAGGTTAGGTCATAGGTGGCTGGAGCAGGCCTGGAAGAGACTGAACCCTCCCTTAGAGGAGCGAGGGGGAAGCCCACCTTCCAGTGTCCCTGTTTCCTCACAGCAGAGGTGTGTAAGCCTGGCAGGCTTTAGCTCAATGACCTTCCTTTCCACTATTGAAGCAGGACCCAGATGGCATCCTATGAGACCCCTTTGGGGTGCTGGAGCCTTTAAGGGTGTATCCTAAAAGCTGGTAGTTCCCCCTGATCTCTATTGGGCTTTTTCTGCCTCTAGGTATCTTAAAAGCCATTCTCAGAAGATCTCGCTGAGGGGTTTGAGGATCCCCATCCGCCTATATAAATCTTTTCCATATATCTGGAGCTATTTGGAAAAAAGACAGAACAGTGTTATTAGCTAGATCTAATAAAGAAGGTAGATTTGGTGTCTCCTGTTCATCAGCTTTCAAAAGAAATGTAAATTTTTTTTTTTTTAAGTAAAAAGCATGATATGGTAGACCCGTCGGAGTCATTGGCCTGGTGTGCAGGATTCCCGGGTTCGATTCCCGGCCAGAGCACACAGGAGAAGCGCCCATCTACCTCTCCACCCCTCCCCCTCTCCCCCCTCCCGGTCCCTCTCCTCCTGCCCACAGCCAAGGCTCCACCGGAGCAAATCCACCCTGGGCACTAAGGATGGCCCCATGGCCTCTGCCCTAGTTGCTAGAATGACTCCGGTTGTAACAGAGCAACATCCCAGATGGGCAGAGCATTCCCCCCGGTAGGCATGCCAGGTGGATCCCAGTCAGGCGCATGCAGGAGTCTGTCTGCTTGCCTCCCCATCCCCATCCTCAGAAATATACAAAAAATAAATAAATAAAAGAAAAAATACAAGAAAAAAAAATACAAAAAAAAAAAGGGGGGGGGCATTCCCTTGTGCTAAAGCACCAGGAAGCATGGAGTGAGCTTGAGTATGTCCTATGAAACATGGAGCTCTATGTTTACATATAAGTCTTTGAAGAAGGAGGAACTGCTGAAATAGTTTGTCAGCATTTGTCCCTAAGACAGCAGTCTTTATAGTGGGAACACCATACGTAAATATTTGCTGTCTGTCTATAGATTAAGGGGGGAATATGGCCAATGCTGAAAAGCCATGATCTTTGTGCCCCTCCCCTCCCCCAACACCCTCCTTCTCCTCTCCCCACCCTGTAACCCCAACACTGTTGTTCATGTCTCTGAGTCTCATCTTTATGTCCCACCTATGTGTGGAAACATATAGTTCTTAGTTTTTTCTGATTTACTTCTTTCACTCAGTATAATGTTATCAAGGCCCATCCATGTTGTTGTAAAAGATCCTATGTCATCATTTCTTATGGCTGAGTAGTATTCCATAGTATATATATACCAAAGCTTTTTAATCCACTCATCCTCTGATGGACACTTGGGCTGTTTCCAAATCTTTGCTATTGTGAACAATGCTGCCATAAACATGGGGGTGCATTTCTTCTTTTTCAAACAGTGCTATGGTGTTCTTGGGGTATATTCCTAACAGTGGTATAGCTGGGTCAAAAGGCAGTTCAATTTTTAATTTCTTGAGGTATCTCCATACTGTTTTCCACAGTGGCTGCACCAGTCTGCATTCCCACCAGCAGTGCAGGAGGGTTCCCTTTTCTCCACATCCTCGCCAGCACTTATTCTGTGTTGTTTTATTGATGAGCGCCATTCTGACTGGTGTGAGGTGATATCTCATTGTGGTTTTAATTTGCATTTCTCTAATCATTAATGATGTTGAACATTTTTTCATATGCCTATTGGCCATCTGTGTGTCCTCTTTGGAGAAATGTCTATTCATTTCTTTTGCCCATTTTTGGATTGGATTGTTTGTCTTCCTGGTATTAAGTTTTACAAGTTCTTTATAAATTTTGGTTATTAACCCCTTATTAGACGCTATGTCAAATATATTCTCCCATTGTGTAGTTTGTCTTTTTATTCTGTTCTTATTGTCTTTAGCTGTGCAGAAGCTTTTTAGTTTGATAAAGTTCCATTTGTTTATCCTGTCTTTTATTTCACTTGCCTGTGGAGACAAATCAGCAAATATATTGCTGCGAGAGATGTCAGAGAGCTTACTGCCTATGTTTTCTTCTAAAATGCTTATGGTTTCATGGCTTACATTCAAGTCTTTTATCCATTTTGAGTTTATTTTTGTGAGTGGTGTAAGTTGGTGGTCTAGTTTCATTTTTTTGCAGGTAGCTGTCCAGTTTTCCCAACACCATTTGTTGAAGAGGCTGTCTTTACTCCATTGTATTGTCTTACCTCCTTTGTCAAATATCAGTTGACCATAGAGCTGTGGGTTTATTTCTGAGTTCTCTGTTCTGTTCCATTGATCTATGTGCCTGTTCTTATGCCAGTACCATGCTGTTTTGAGTACAATGGCCTTATAATATAACTTGACATTGGGAAGTGTGGTACCTCCCGCTTTATTCTTCCTTTTCAGGATTGCTGAGGCTATTCGTGTTCTTTTTTGGTTCCATATAAATTTTTGGAATATGTGTTCTATGTCTTTGAAGTAAGTCATTGGTATTTTCATTGGTATTGCATTGAATTTATAAATTGCTTTGGGTAATATAGACATTTTAATGATGTTTATTCTTCCTAACCATGAGCACGGTATATGCCTCCACTTATTCGTATCTTCCCTGATTTCTTTTATCAATGTTTTATAATTTTCTGAGTACAAGTCTTTAATCTCCTTGGTTAGATTTATTCCTAGGTACTTTATTTTTTTGGTTGCAATGGTAAAGGGGATTGATTCCCTGATTTCTCTTTCTGACAGGTCATTATTAGTGTATAAAAATGCCTCTGATTTCTGAGTATTGATTTTATATCCTGCCACCTTGCCAAATTCTTTTATCAGGTCTAGTAGTTTTTTGACTGAAACTTTAGGGTTTTCTATATACAATATCATGTCATCTGCAAATAATGATAGTTTTACTTCTTCTTTTCCAATTTGGATGCCTTTTATTTCTTTTTCTTGTCTGATTGCTGTGGCGAGGACTTCCAGAACTATGTTGAATAAGAGTGGTGAAACGGGGCAACCCTGCCTTGTTCCTGATCTTAAGGGGATAGCTTTTAATTTTTGCCCATTGAGTATTATGTTGGCTGTGGGTTTGTCATAGATGGCCTTTATCATGTTGAGGTATGTTCCCTGTATTCCCACTTTGCTGAGAGTTTTGATCATGAATGGGTGCTGGACTTTATCAAATGCTTTTTCTGCATCTATTGAAATTATCATGTGGTTTTTCTCCTTTCTTTTGTTTATGTGATGAATCACATTGATTGATTTGCAAATATTGTACCAGCCTTGCCTCCCAAGAATAAATCCTACTTGATCATGGTGTATGATTTTTTCCATATATTGCTGGATCCGGTTTGCTAATATTTTATTGAGGATTTTTGCATCTAAGTTCATCAGGGATATTGGCCTATAATTTTCTTTTTTTGTGTTGTCTTTGCCTGGTTTTGGAATCAGAATTATGCTCGCCTCATAAAAGGAGTTTGGAAGTCTTCCTTCCTCTTGAATTTTTTGAAATAGCTTGAGAAGGATAGGAGTTAGTTCTTCTTTGAATATTTGGTAGAATTCACTTGTGAAGCCATCAGGCCCAGGACTTTTCTTTTTTGGGAGTTTTTTGATAGCTGTTTCAATCTCATTTGTTGTAATTGGTCTGTTTAGGTTTTCTGATTCTTCCAGATTGATTTTTGGAAGATTATATGATTCAAGGAATTTGTCCATTTCATCTAGGTTGTCTAGTTTTTTGGCGTACAGTTCTTCATAGTATTTTCTTACAATATTTTGTATTTCTGTTGTGTCAGTTGTTATTTCTCCACTCTCGTTTCTAGTTTTATTTATTTGAGTCCTCTCTCTTTTTTTCTTGGTGAGTCTTGTTAAAGGTTCATCGATCTTGTTTACCTTTTCAAAGAACCAGCTCCTGGTTTCATTGATCCTCTGTATTGTTTCTTTAGCCTCTATGTCACTTATTTCTGCTCTGATCTTTATTATTTCCTTCCTTCTACTAGCTCTGGGCTTTACTTGCTGTTCTTTTTCTAGTTCTTTTAGATGCAGGGTTAAGTTGTTAATTTGAGCTTTTTCTAGCTTCTTGAGGTATGCCTGTAATGCTATAAACTTCCCTCTCAGGACTGCTTTTGCTGTGTCCCATAAATTTTGAGTTGATGTATGCTCATTATCGTTTGTTTCTAGGAATTTTTTAATTTCTTCTTTGATCTCAATGTTAACCCATTCATTGTTTAATAACGTGCTATTTAGTTTCCAAGTGTTTGAATGTTTTTCAATTTTTCTATTGTGGTTGATTTCTAGTTTAATGCCATTGTGATCAGAGAAAGTGTTCGATATGATTTCAATCTTCTTAAATTTGTTGAGCCCGCTTTTGTGCCCTAACTTGTGGTCTATTCTAGAGAATGTCCCATGAGTGCTTGAAAAGAATGTATATTCTGCTCTTTTAGGGTGAAAGGTTCTGAAGATATCTATTAAATCGAGTTCATCTAATATGTCCTTTAAGTCTGCTGTTTCTTTGTTAATTTTCTTTCTTGAGGACCTATCTAATGATGTTAATGGGGTATTGAAATCTCCTACTATTATAGTATTGCTGTTGATCTCGCCCTTTAAGTCTATCAAAGTCTGCTTTATATATTTAGGTGCTCCTATATTAGGTGCGTAGATATTTATAATGGTTATATCTTCCTTTTGTATTGCTCCCTTTATCATTATGTAGTGACCTTCTTTATCTCTAACTATGGTCTTTGTTCTAAAGTCCATTTTGTCTGATATAAGTATTGCTACCCCAGCTTTTTTTTCATTTCCATTTGCGTGAAATATTTTTTTCCATCCTTTTATCTTCAGTCTGTGTGCATCTTTTGATTTAAGGTGTGTCTCTTGTAGACAGCATATGTATGGGTCCTGTTTTCTTATCCACGCAGCTACCCTATGTCTCTTGATCGGATCATTTAATCCATTAACATTTAAGGTTATTACTGATATGTAATTGTTTATTGCCATTTTTTTTCTTTAAAACTGTTTTTCTCTTTTGCTATATTCTTTTTTTCCTTTGATCTGTTTACAACAGGCCCCTTAGCATTTCTTGCAGCCTTGGTTTGGTTGTAGTGAAATCCTTTAGTTTTTTTTTGTCTGTAAAGCTTTTTATTTCTCCTTCAATTTTAAATGATAGCCTTGCTGGATAAAGTAGTCTTGGTTGTAGGTTCTTGTTCTGCATTACTTTGAATATTTCTTGCCATTCCCTTCTGGCCTCAAGTGTTTCTGTTGAGAAGTCAGAAGTCATCCTTATGGGGGCTCCTTTGTAGGTGATTGTCTTTTTTTCTCTAGCAGCTTTTAATATTTTCTCTTTATCATTTAGCTTTGGTAATTTAATTATGATGTGTCTTGGTGTTGGTTTCTTTGGATTTCTCCTTAATGGAGTTCTCTGTGCTTCCTGAACATGTGAAATATTTTCCTGCCTTAATTGGGGGAAGTTTTCCGCTATAATATGTTTGAACAAAGTCTCTATCCCTTGTTCTTTCTCTTCTTCTTCAGGAACCCCTATGATGCGGATGTTATTTCTCTTCATGTTGTCACAGAGCTCTCTTAGAGTTTCCTCAGACTTTTTGAGTCTCTTTTCTTTTTTCTGCTCTGCTTCCATGCCTTTATTTATTGTGTCCTCTAACTCACTGATTCGATTCTCTGCTTCATCCATCCTGCTTTTAATTCCTTCCATTGTATTCTTTATTTCAGATATTGTATTTGTCATTTCTGTCTGATTCTTTTTTATTATTTCAATGTCCTTTTTTATATTTGTTATCTCTTTATTTAGGTTTTCGTAATGGCCATCTATGGTGGTTCTAATATCTTTGAGCATCCTAACAATCGTTATTTTAAACTCTGCATCTGGTAATTTGGTTATATCTGATTCACTTAGGTCCTTTTCTGGGGATTTCTCTTGATTTATTTGTGTTGTATTTCTCTGCCTCCGCATTTTCTCTTCACGAGAGTGGCTGTGATCACGTGCTCGGGTGCACAAGGGTTGGTGGCCTTGGCCTTTGCCCCGCCCCCGTGTGTGATGTTATGCTCGGTCCTGAGGGCACTGGCGAGCACCTTTGCTCAGCTGCGGGTCTCCGCCTGTTTCCGAGCTTTCGCCCTGCCTTTGCAGGATGATCCCACTCAAGGAACAGCTGCTAGCCTTGGCTCTACCACCAGGAAAGGCTGCGTGCCCAAGCTCAGCTTCGTAGTGGAACTCCGCCTCTTCTGGGCTTTTGGCTCCACCCCCGCGGGAGGAGCCTGCTACCAAGTCAGACCGCAAGCCTGGGTTGCACAGGCGGGGCAGGGATGTGCTCCTCTGCCCTTGCTCCGGGGCTGGTTTCTACCCTTTCTGGGTTTCCCGCCCTTCTCCCAGAGGCTGGATTACAGGCTGCCGGCAGCTGAGCTTAGCCGCTTTTGCACGCCCCCTTCTCCCTAGCCAGGCAAGATTGAGCTCACACCTGAGCCCACTGGTGGCCAGCCGGCTTCTGCCCCTGCCAGCAGAACCGCGCTTTTGTCTCCCGCTGCCGCCCGCTCTCCGGTGTGCCCTCAGCCGTGTGGGTGGGTGCGTTGCAGCTTGGACCCTAAGACTCACTACCGTAGACCCGAAAGCTCCCTCCTTCTATGCGACTCTGCTCTGAATGCCGCGGGGGAGCTTGTTTGGCTGCTCTCCTGCTTCCCTTTGCTGGTATTGCTGTTTCCGGGGGAAATATTCACTTCAGCTTTGGGGAGTGACTCGTCCCAGGGGTTAGAGTGGCTATCTCCCAAAAATGTTTCTCCCTATGCCTCCTAGATTGCACTCTCTTCCTGTTACTGTGGTTCTCTCCCCTCTCCCTCCATCTCCAGGAGCCCAGGGTGAGTGTTTGTGAGAGAGATGTTCTGCGTGGTCCCTTTAAGAAGGATCCTGGGTCTGAGAAATCAGACTCTCTCACAAACAGTATCCTGACTTGTTTCCAGCTAAATACTGTCCTTATGCTTCTTCTGGGCTCTGGGGCTGCAGGCTGGGGCTTTGTTCCTGGGGCTCAGGGCCCTTTCCCCTCTGCTAAACTCACTTCCCGCCACGCGAGTCTCTCCCTGCTGCCGTTCGCTCCGAGAAGCTGGGCAGCCCTCTCCGCGTTTCCGCTTTTCCTACCAGTCTCTGGGTGGCTTCTTCAGCGTTCTTGGGTTGAAGAGTCCTTTTAGTTTAGTCCAAAGTTGGTTTTTCCAGTTGATAGTTCATAAAATTAGTTTGTAATCCACATTGGTTCTGGGAGGTAGATGCTGGTACGTTCGCCTACTCCAGCGCCATCTTGTCTCCTCTATGTATAATAACTTTATATAGGTTTACAGACTGACTACTTCTTCCCTAGAATTTTTAATAAAACTTTATAATTTTGTTGATGGTATGATCAGATTTAGAAAGGTCACAAATTGTGTTTATTATTTATCTGAAGGTAGTTCCAATTTATTATTGCTATCCTTATATATTTTTCTCATTACTAGTTTAATCATCTGTAGGTATTATTTCTCATGTTCTTATTAATTACATGAGATTACATTTTATTAAATAAGAAAAATGAACAATTATATTTTTGTACCATTATCTATTGTTTTATAATGATGTGCAAAATAATATTATTGACTTATGCTGTGTTGATAATGTTTATCTATTTATCTTAGCAGTGTTTCTGTTTTCTAATATATATATATTTTAAAGAGTGAGTCTTAAAAAAGAAAGCTTACAAAATGAGGAGATATTGATAACAGTGAGAGAAAAGGTGTCAAAGAATTCTTTAAAAAATACAGTAA
Source organism: Saccopteryx bilineata (assembly GCF_036850765.1). Lineage (NCBI taxonomy): Eukaryota > Metazoa > Chordata > Mammalia > Chiroptera > Emballonuridae > Saccopteryx > Saccopteryx bilineata. The sequence continues at coordinate 108,002,031 of NC_089491.1, read as the reverse complement.
TTTGGGGATTTTAGTAAAAAGAAAACAAACTCGATAATCCAGGAACCATTGGTGTATATAATTAATATTCATAGTTGATATATCTGAAATTTAAATAAAAGGTTAAGTTAGGTTCAGAATATTTGTTCCAGAACGCAAAAAATGCAATGTAGGTAAATATAGTACATCAAGATCATTAATTCTTGGCTCTTTCCAAGATAAACTTTAGTTATCCAGAACTCTAATTTCTATAGAACAATTAATCATTTTATTTCAGCTAAATCAAATAATTCTGAATTTGAATATTTTATCCTCTTTTACACCTAGACTTTTAGATATTTTTTTCCAATTAACATTCATGAAAGATCTGAAGCCATTCATAAACTAAAATAAAATTTAGAGAAAGGAAGTTAATTAAAATTCTATTCTGGCCCACAAGATCTTCAAGCCAGAGTTTGACTAGCATTTCAAAATGCAGGTTACAAGAAATGAAAATATAGATCAATAATTATAGCTCAATAATTATGTAACAATTATGTTTAGCTGACTTTATTTCTGAATAGGAATTCTGACATCAGGAATGAAATAAGCAGTTATTATGTTTAAAAATGGAAAGAATAGGAATAGATTTTAAAATAATCACTAGGTATAAAAATCTGGAACTAAAGTTAATAATCACTATACTCTGAAGATTTTTTTAATATTTTGATGATAAGGGAGTAGAAGGATAAACAAATCAAAAGGAAGGAGGTACATTTTACAACATGATATGTTGTTTTATAATTAGTGAGGGAAATAATAGAGCAAGACCTTTGACACTTGATTAAATTAGGTAATTAATTTTGTAGTAGAAATAGACACCTTTTCCTTCTTTCCCCTCTGTTGTTTTACTTCACAATTTACATAGCAGTTCTAGTATTAAACCAAACACACACATGCACAAACACTATATATATATGTATTTTTAATCATATAAGTTAAATTTGTGGATATATCCAGATGGACATTTTATGTCACAAGAAGCTTTCTGCATCTTGACTTTTGATTCAGTAGGATAGTAACTATTCTACTTAAAAAATATAGAAGGTTTTAATAACAAAACAGTGACTTTCTCTTTTATTTTTAGGCGGGGATTATGTGGCACTATAATTGTACCACATATGAATGTGTTAAGACTGATGAAGGAACAATGATTCTGAACTACAGTATGGTCTGTCCCCCTTTTAATGAGACTGAATGCAAAATGGTTTGTATTCTGTTCCATCTAAGACAACGTAGTATTAAATATGATTTAGAAAAGAATATGTTTTTCAAAGTCGTACAAACATTGTAGCTTATTCATTTTGGTGAGTGTTTTATTTTCATATTTACATAAAAGCTCTGTTATATTTCCTCCTTTTGCTGTTTTGAATTATATGTGATATTCTCAGTAATTGTGACTCTCCCTTAATAGACATGATGCTATCTCGGGATTTTTAATGTATAGATAAAGGATTATTGGAAAATCATTTGAATAGATTGAATCTATTCAATCAAAATCATTTGAATCATGAACTAGACTCTTTCTCACTATAGATAGGGTCAATAAACCAATCAGACTTGGACAATTTTCTCTTTCTTAAACACAGCCAGATTTATGATGTAACTCATTTTTGAATGCATGCTGCCTTAAGTGACATTTGTCTTAGCTTCTCTGAGCACAGGCCACTGTGGAACTTAGCACAGGCCACATCGTTGCTAAGTTCTCCCAATTCCTTGTTCTCTCAGAGAAGTGTCCATTGGGAGACTAGAATTTTTAAAGTGATACAATTTTTTTTTTCCTTTTTATTACTAACTTTGAAAGTTGCTAGAACAACTTTTTTTCCTATGTGAGAATGATACAATTTAAAAAAGATTCTCTGTAGATTGAATTATTTAGTAGTAATAATCCTTAATGATTATAAAAGTGAGCTTTGTTCTGCTATGTGGGGCATATTTTTCTAAGTGTAGAGAAACAGCATGGTCTCATTAATTTCTGTTCAAGATGTCGTCTTTTAAGTATGATGGCTAGCTTGCTAGCAGGCTAGCTAGATTAAATATGTACTAAAATAGTAGTATTTCAGATCTGGAAAGAATCTTACACATCATCTTATTTCCCAGATTTGTTTTTATAGAGTAAATTATTCCATAATCTGAATTGCAATTATCAAGTTACGGAAAGCTACTAGAAACTTACTGTGAGCATTCCAAAAGATATCAGTAAGATTTTCATAATTTAGCCTTAGGCAGGAGTGATCTTGAAGAAGAAAAAATTTTTTGGAATAATTAAATAGTAAAGAAAAAGATACACCATTTTTACATTTGATTACATTCAGAAACTCAGTCTAGTCTCATAGAGCAGCTTACATTATTTTGAGGGTTGAAAAAATATAATGGCCTCTCTTTAGAGTACCTGTTAAGTCTTTGCTTTGCTAAGAAATGTTTTTGTAGTATTTAAAATGTGTTCTTTAAAATACTTTAATGTTTTTACATTCTTTCAGATTACTAATAAAGAACAAAGTTTTAAACAAATATCTGTTTCTAATTTTTTTAAAAAAATGAATTCTTATTAGAAATAGATAAATTCTATTTTCCTATAGAGACTTTGTGATACTTAATAAAAATATTGAGAAAGTTAGTTTTCTATTTCTAATCTAAGAGGAAATTAACACTGTGGGTTGTGACTTTATTCCTTCTCTCTCCCTAGAATGAAGGAGTTGTAAAACTTTATAATGAAGGCTGTTGCAAGATCTGTAAGTGAGGACATATTACATCATTTATTTGATAAGCTTAGTTTTCATTGTTCTATGATTTTCCTTGTAAAATGCAGTTTCTGTGAAGGAAGGAGGGAAACAAATTTTATAATTTGTATTACTTATGGTATATGTTTTTGTGTCATGTGGCTGATTATTTTGTGTGTTTGTCTTTCCAAAGAGGGTGGTATCTTCCAAACCTATTAGAAAAAGTCTGTGGTTCTATATGCTACATTTAAGAAATGCCAATTTAATGAATATATTTAAATCCTATATATGAAACTCCCCAATAGGTCTTTTGATAAAGTTATGTGCATGCAATATGTTTTATATTAGTCTAAATTATAAGGTTTATTTTATAGTGATAGTTAAAAATTATTTTAAAGACTGAAGTAGAATTGAGAGGTATTAATGCAGTCATTTTTACTTATTTTCTTTTTAAAGTATTTATGAATTTATGTAAAGATGAAATTAGGAGTTTTGGGAAACTTAGCATAAACAGTAATTTTAAAATTGCTTAGGGAAGCTTTCAGGCAAAAGAGTACAACACAGTCAGGTTAATAATGCCAAGGAATAGGGTTGGCTTCTGAAAAATGATCGTGCTTGAGGAATAGTACCAAGCCACCTCAGTTTCTTCAATCTCATGTGGAAAGACTTGTAAAGAAGTTTCAGCTTTGATATCGAGCACCCTTTTCTGCAGACTTTGCTTTTGTGTGACCGGGCTATATTAGAGAGACTGTGGATGTTGGATACTATCATGGGTGCTGAGCTAAATAAAATGTGTTACAATAAAGTCTCTGAGGCATGAATAAGAAAATCGTCTTGGTACAAAGTCAGCATACTAACAATAAATTTGTGCTGTCCCAATTTTATTCAGTGAATGAATTAACATATCAATTCAATTTTTACTGAGTGCCTACCATGTACCAGACAGCCTTTTAGCACCTGGACAATGATAGTGAATGCATGAGTGTCTTCATGCATAGTGCACATCATCAAGGGGAAGACACAGTGAACACATAAGTATATGCTATACATCAGGTAGTGATGAGTAATGTAAAGTAGTGAAGAACAAAAGAGATGGAAAGTGAAGGGAACTGCATTGCTAATTAAAGTGAGTGGTTTAAGATTCTCTGTAATGAGGTGTCATTGAGTTAAAAGACTGAACATCCTGCTTGACCTGGTGGTGGCGCAGTGGATAGAACATTAGCCTGGGACATGGAGGATCCAGGCTCAAAACCCAGAGGTCACTGGCTTGAGCATAGGGTCACCGGCTTGAGCATGTGATCATAGACATGACCCCATGGTTGCTGGCTTGAACCTAAAAGGCCCTGGCTTGAAAAAGGGTCACTGGTGCAGTTGGAGCCCCCTTGTCGAGGCATGTATGTGGAAGCAATCAATGAACAGTTAAAGTATCACAACAACAATTTGATCCTTCTCATCTCTTTCCCTTACTGCCTGTCCATTCCTGCTTCTCTTCTTCATTCCTGTCCTATTCCTCTCTTTCAAAAGAGAGAGACAGAGAGACAGAGAGACAGAGACCGAATGATCTCAGGAAGCCCACAGGAAGAATGAAGGGTGTTGGGAGCAAAGGAAATAGCAGGTGTAGCTAAAGCACAGGGATGAGGCAATAGAAAAAAGAGAGTAAGGTATGTTACAGGTGATGTTGAAGTTGCTTTCTTTTTAGACTATTCTTCTTAAATTTACATGTCTTCATGTAAGTGAAAGCACCCTAAGGTACAAAACAGTATGCCCTCTGTCAGCAACACTGAACCTCCGGTCACACAATAGTTGTGAGGTCATGAAAGAAGAGAGAACAAGCATAGGAAACAGAGGAGGAGCCACAAAAGAGATGAGAGGAAAACCAAAGAGGGTGTCTGGAAGCCAAGTGCAGAAAGTACATCGAGGTGGAGAGAGTGACAGACTGGATCAAATGCTACTGAGAAGTGAGATAGAATGAGAACTAAGATGAGACCTTTTGAAGGTCAAGGGTGACCTTGAGAAGACAGTTTAATTTCAACAACTGTTTGCTGGAACAAGAGTAGCTTAACTTTTATATACTTTACATGCTGCAATTTCACAAAAGTATTTATTTAAATAAAGATTTTTGTAGCTAAAATAATTTGAAAACTGGAGGTCTAAACCCAATCTTTTTGCAAACAAGAAAACTCAGAAGAATGATTTAGGGGCTTTTCTAAAATGACAAAGCAAGTTAGTATCAGAGTGAAATAAACCGTGGACTTTTGCACCCATATCCACTACATACAGCATTAAATATATGTTCTTGGTGTATTACCATGTGATAATCCATCACACACAGGCATATTCATATGCCAATAATTAATACAAAGTGTTTTGGGGTTTTTTTTGGTTTATCTGTTTGTTTTTAGCAAGAGAGAGAGAGAGACAGACAGAAAGGAAGAGAGATGAGAAGCATCACCATTGCAACACTTCAGTTGTTCATTTATTGCTTCTCATACATGCCTTGATTTGAGGCTCTGGTGAAGCCAGCAACTCCTTGCTCAAGGCAGTGACCTTGGGCTTCAAGCCAGACACCTTTGGGCTCAAGCTAGTAACCATAGGATCATGTCTATTATCGCACACTCAAGCCAGTGACTCTGCACTCAAGTTGGTGAGCATGTGCTTAAACCAGATGAGCCTGCCCTGAAGCCGGCAACCTCTGGGTTTTAAACTTGAGTCCACAGCATCCCAGATTGACACTTTATCTACTGTGCCACCACCGGTCAGGCAAAATGTTTTTATTTAAAGTCCTACGAGATCATTTCAGATCCATAAAATCAAGTTAATCCATACATTTAAACATGGTTGATAAATAATTCAATTATATTTATGCTTGATTTTTAAATTAATATACATTAGGATAATGTGGTTTTAAATTGATTAGTTTTTAATTATAAAATAGATTTATGTATATATGTACAGATGTCTTAATTATGCACAAGTATATTTACTTCTACATATGATGTTTCATTCTTAAAATTATTTTAATTTTTAGAATTTTAAGTATTTATTTTATTTATCTGTATACCACACTGAGGTTGATGTTTGAATTACTGTATGTGTGGACTATTTTTGATTTGTGATTATGATAATTAATCAGATATTAAGATAAAGAGATAAGCATAGAGCTAGAAATATAAGAGAAAATCTATTTAGAAGGTGAAAGTAAATATTGAACATAAACCATGAGTGAAATTTTAAATATCTTAATATAAGAATATATTTTATGTAAATATATCAATTTAAAATATATTCATATGTTAATTGAATTAAGAAACAATTTGACATGGGCCTTATAATGAATAAATACACTCTATATTTTATCAGGTAAACGAGAAGAAAGAGTATGCCAGAAAGTGGTTATTAAATCAGTCATAAGGAAACAAGACTGTATAAGCCAAAGCTCTGTAAGTGGGAAAATATTTGCTACATAAAGGTCACGTGTCTTTCCAAAAGTACAGTATACATGTCAGAGCACTAATGAGTTGTTAAGCCAACAAAATGTCAACACTTACAATATTTACCTTTGAGATTATTCCTAATTTTGGTTATTAAAATATTTTTTTTGTGAAGAAGTATGATTTATTCTTCGCATAAGTAATAAAAAGTTCTGAATAACTGCAATCCAGAGGAATGAAAATTAAGTTTAAATATATTTGACTATGTATTTTCTTAACTATGCAATTTTACTCAGCAAAAATAGTCCTAGTTTTCATTTCACCTCTTTTAATATGACCTGTCCAATTCTATAGTTGACTTGAGCCACGATATAATGTGTGTTTAATAGACTCATTCGATTATGATAAATACATTGCTGATACCTGTCTAGTTATGTGAGCACATTTCATACATTGAGTTATGTCAGTATTGTTGTTTTAGGCATGGCCATGCACCTAAGTTCCTAAGTTTCAACCTAATGTGTTTGCAGTCTTAAAATATAGAAGCTTGAAAGCTAAAGTGATAAAGAAAGCTTTGCTTTCATCTGACAGTAGAATCTAGTAACCCGATTTTTAAATTTTAAGATATTTTTCTCATTGATTCTCCTTACAGATAGGTGTTGCATCTTGTGATGGAAAGTGCCCATCTGCTACCATATATAACGTCAATATCGAGAGCCAGCTAAGATTCTGCAAGTGTTGTCGTGAAAACGGAGTGAGAAACTTGACTGTGCCTCTGTATTGTTCAGGAAATGGCACTGAGATCATGTACACTCTCCAGGAACCTATAGACTGCACCTGCCAGTGGAATTAAACTTTTGGATTCCAAGAACTCTATGCAACATCGTAAATCAAATGGAGTTAACTTTTAGCACCATTATTTAGGCACTGGGCAGATTTATACTGTTTACCGATAATGTATTTTTCAGGCTATTAGGATACAGAAATTAACACGTGTTGCAAAATATACACAATTTCTACAAAAAAATTAGATGTATTGATTTACTTTATTTTAGAAAGCAAATCATTTTAAGTTGTTCAGCTGAAGTACTATTTTGCATATCATTGCAACATACCACAAACCTGAGATATGCTCATTAATTAGGTTATTTTGGAGAATTTTTGCAATTCCACTCAATAGTTATTTTTTGATTTGCAAAGTCTGCCATAGCTATACAAATTAAGATACTATTTTTTCTCTACTGTTTAGTCTGGTAAATGTAATCAGTAAAAATTGGTATCTGTATAAGGAGTCGTATGCTTAACGAGATATCATATGGGATTTTAGGATTTTTTAAGCCTAATTGGATATTAGGGATATTATTGCAAATTCCCCTCATTTTGCAGGTATAGCAGATAATCAGAGAAGCTGGTGACTTCTACAAATTAATTCACTGTAATAATATACTGAATTCACATTAACAGTTGGATAAAGTCTAGATCTTTTATATTCCAATCTTATGTTCTTTTCTTTTGAACAATATAATAAGGTGTCTATCAAAGAATCTTTCATTCTTAAAGAGTTAGTTTTGCATAGAATTAAGAATTTTAATTTTGATGCCTTTACCAAAAAAAAAGGACTAACAATGACATGCATATGTATGTATATACATACACATAATAGTTATTCCAATAATAAGGAATGGGGAAATGTAGCATCAGTTTCTAAATAGAGGAGGGATATGTTGGGCTTTTATTTTTTATACCATTAAAATATTATTAAATATGTTGTTAGTACCTTTATTAGTTATTTACTGTCTCATGCACATCTGATTTTTGAGATGTATTTGCATACTACTGAAGTTGCATGCTACTTTGCTTTCTATGCTGCTGCTTTGCCAATGAAGAATGAGATAAAATTATATGAATGTATTAATAATTAATTCTATAACAAAATGCTGCACTTTTACATACAGTAGACTATTGACAATTGCAAGGAATATATCTCGAGATCTTTCAAAATCTCCAAATTTTTTGACACTTATAGTTTATAATTATTTGAGTGTCCTTGTCTGTAAAAAGGAGAGAATGCCCTACTTGATAGTATTGTTGTGAGGACCAAATGAAGTTAGATATCAACAAGAGAAGAGTCAAATTGCATTGAAAAGCAGATGTGGCTCAGAAATGAATGAGACATCTTCAGTTTTGAAATCATGCTTCCCAGAAAAATTGCAACGTATCAGATATTTTTGGATCTCTAGGATTACTTAGAAATGGGTGAAAAAATGAAATGAACATCTTCAAAGTTCCAGTGTCTATTCTATATAAAAGTTGATTTTATCTTATTTATGCTTAATGTGTTTTGTCTAGATGTTAACATTTCAATATTCTTTGACTCCTGTTTATATATAGGCTGAATCAAATGTTTTTGTTTAAAATAAACATTTTGCTTAAGAAAAACTATGGTGTGCCTCAAGCAATGCACATAATATTGTATATTGTCTACCACACATTTCTTTATTTTCATACTTTGTAAAATAATTATTAAATTTAAAATATTAAGTCATCTTTAAACCTATCTCTGGGAAAAGGAGAAACATTCTCCAAGAACTTCATAAATATTCTCTATACAGTGAAAACATCTTGAGCAAATGCTTCATGCCAGGCGTGTTCTAAGCTCTGAGGACACTAGTGAACAAAAAAGACACAAGGCTCATCCTCACACACCTTTCAGTCCGGTAAGAAAGCAGACATTAGGTGGATAAACACCTATGAGAAAGTTCATAGAGAGAGATCACAACTGTTTTTGGAATGTAGTATATGATAAAGATGGCCCTCTAATCAGAGGAATACAAATGAACTTTCTGTAAGTGGTATTGGACCGATTAGATAATAACTTGGACAAATAGAAATTTGAATCTTTTGACATCAGGATTTATACACCTATTGATATCAGGATAAATTCTAACTATATCAGAGGTTTAAATGTTAAAAAGAAAAAGAGGGTAGAACTTCTAAAAGAAAATGGGAAGAATTCATTATAACCTTAGAGTAGGAAAAGGCATTCCCTTCTGCCTCAAAATTAAGAAGCCCAAAATAAAAGACTGATAAATTTAATAAGGAAACTAAAAACACACAAACAAATTCTGCCAAAACAAAAATGCCAGAGACACAAAAGAGAAATGTAAAACAAAAGCACAATATTTGCAATGTATCACTGGTAAGGGCTAATCTTCCTAGTCATAAAGAGCTCCAAAACATTATTAACAACCTAATAGAAACTCAGCTGGGAACTTGTACTGATAGAAAAAAAGAAAGAACGAAGAAAGAATACTAGTAGACCTTTTAACAATGAAAAGATAATTTAATAAAAGCATTTCAAATTCAATCTACACTGAAATACAATTTCTTACCTCCCATACTAGTAACAATTCAGAAATTTAATTATACTTTTATTTTTTTAAGGCTCTAGGAAAACAAGTACTTTCATATGTCACTAGTGATGACACAAAACAGTAGAAATCCTGAGAATTTTTCAATGTCTATTAAAATTTAGAGGTGCTTTTTGGTCTGACCAAGTTGTCTAGGATAAATATCCCAAACAACTGTACAAACACAAAATAGCACTTGTACAAAGTTATCTATTGCAGTATTGTTTTTAGTACAAAAGATTGGAGAAACAAGACTGGAATAAATTATATGAATCTATATCATATAGTACTATGTGAGTATAAAAAAAGAATGAAAAAAGAAATTTCTATACTGCTGTGAAATTATCTCAAATATATTTTAAATGAAATAAAGTATAGAACAACATACATAGAATGCTAGCTCTTTTAAGAAATGGACAAAAATAAGAAAATACCATCATATTTACTTATATTGACATAGAAAAAATAAATAATAAAGTAGTAAAATGGCATAAATAAATGGTGGAAGTGGATTAAGATTTATGGAGACAGATAAAAAAGATTTCTCAAAATACAACTTAATATATCTTGATTTTTGAACTATATATCATATACTCCACATTTAAATTAGTTATAAAATGAATATATAATAATATAAATAAGTAAACAATTCTAACTACTGACAACTGTTATAAAGGAAAAGTAGAGGTTGCTATGGGAAAGTGATAAAGAAAAATCTAGTTTGGATTGAGTAGAAAATAAAGAGAGACCTCTGAAATGATATGCAGGTTGAGACTGAAGGATGAATATAGCTAATGGAGCATTTCCAAGCAAAGTGAATAGTGTGTACTAAGGTCTTGTGAGGGAAGGGCCAGGACAAGTCAGGGAATGTCTTTTGTGCTTTTTGAAAAATGAGAAGTGTGTAGCAGGATGGAGCTAATGAGATGGGCAGGGAACCAAAAAATAAAGAAATTGGTTAAATTCTATTGACATAGAAAAGATGAGAAATGGCAGTGACATTACAGACAGAGGAAGTTGTAGTGTACAAGATATATTTGGATGTCAAGCCAAGAGGACTTGATATCTATGGTACAGAAAAGTGTGTTGAGAATGCCTCTAGTTTGATGGGCATCTGGTTGGATTGAAGAGCATTTAGGGGATGATTAGGCAAATTTAGAATCCTATGCTGGACATGTTGATATGGCCAGTTAAACAACTGAGTGAAGTTATAAGTACATGGCTATTTCTATTGGTCTGATTCCAAGATGAGAAATCTGTTTTATAAATTAGGATTTTATATATATATATATATATATATATATATATATATATATATATATATATATATATATATATAAATGGTATAAAGCTATGACAATCAATATAGTTAGCTAGGGCAAGAGAACAGTGAAAGAAAAACAATCTAAGATCAAGTCCTAAAGACCTCTAACATTTAGAGATCACATGTAAAAGAATAGTTAGGAAAGGAGGCTGACGAAGTACAGCCACAGAGTGCAGGAAAACCTGGAGCTTTAATGGGTGTCATGGTAGCCAAGGGAATAGAAGGCTAAAAGAAGAATAATCTTAGGATAATAGATGCTTAAACAAACACATGAGAATTATTGAATGACACTGCAATAAAATCAACATTTACGAAACTATTTCTTAACTTTAGTAAAAGGCAAAAGATTTATACAATCTGAAGAGAAACCAGAGCATGATTTCTTAACTTTAGAAAGCAGTGACAGGATATAAATATATTATCAATAGTTGTTATGTTAAAAGTAGTACCTGAATACTTATATGTGGGTGGAGCACAGAGCACACTCCTAGCAGCTGTGGCTGATACAATGCTGTGAGAATACTCCAGCTCCCAGAAGCATCCTGGGCATACCAAGGATGGAAGCTCTCCCACTATAAGGAAGTGACTTAGCGCCAACCACGTAGCTCCCTGATCTTTTCAACCATTGGCTATGAAGGACACGCTGTAACATCCTATTGGCTGAACCCATGTATATAAGCTAGCTTACTTCCTGAATAAAGTGGATCTGCGTCACTGAACCTGGTCCCTGGAGTCAGGTCTTTGCATCTCCATCGTCCTCACCCTCGGCAAGACTTGTCCACACTTATACATTTTCTACTTATATTCATTTCTTTGATCTAGCTGTAGCTGCTCTAAATTACATCAGATAAAACAAAATTAATTGTTTAATTAATGGGCAAGGAGATTCTATAGTTTTTAATGTGATCGATGCTTAGGAAAACCAACTCTGGAACTAGGCTATATAGGCTCAAATCCCAATGATGTTATGTACTAATTTGGGGGAGGAGCTGCGCATGAGTGCCACTTTAAAGGATATCTTCCAAAAAATTTGAGAACATGAGACAAGCAAACATTGATATTGGCACAAGAATGAAATGTGCATTAATATTGACTTCCCTTGCTTGTCAGCTTTATTCTCTCCCACTGTGTCCCAGGTTGCTCCATGTGCAACTTTGGCCTCTGTTGTTCTCATGGCCACAGCAGCTCTGATGAAACAACCTTTTTATATCTGTCAACAAAAGGAAGACAGCTATCTCTGAGCGCTAGTTAAAAAATCCTGTGCAGGCAAGAGAAGTGAAAGCAAAAATTAATGAATGGGACTACATCAGACTAAGAAGTTTTTGCTCAGCAAGAGAAACTGATAACAAGATAAACAGACAGCCAACTAATTGGGAAATGACATTTTTAAACACCTGCTCAGATAAGGGCCTAATATCCAAAATATACAAAGAACTCATAAAACTCAACAACAAACAAACAAACAATCCAATAAAAAAATGGGAAGAGGATATGAACAGACACTTCTCCCAGGAAGAAATACAAATGGCCAACAGATATATGAAAAGATGCTCATTTTCTTTAGTTATTAGAGAAATGCAAATCAAAACTGCAATGAGATACCACCTCACACCTGTTAGATTAGCTATTATTAACAAGACAGGTAATAGCAAATGTTGGAGAGGTTGTGGAGAAAAAGGAACCCTCATCCACTGTTGGTGGGAATGTAAAGTAGTACAACCATTATGGAAGAAAGTATGGTGGTTCCTCAAAAAACTGAAAATAGAACTACCTTATGACCCAGCAATCCCTCTACTGGGTATATACCCCAAAAACTCAGAAACATTGACTCGTAAAGACACATGCAGCCCCATGTTCATTGCAGCATTGTTCACAGTGGCCAGGACATGGAAACAACCAAAAAGCCCATCAGTAGATGACTGGATAAAGAAGATGTGGCACATATACACTATGGAATACTACTCAGCCATAAGAAATGATGACATTGGATCATTTATAGCAAAATGGTGGGATCTTGACAACATTATACGGAATGAAACAAGTAAATCAGAAAAAACCAGGAACTGCATTATTCCATACATAGATGGGACATAAAAGTGAGACCAAGAGACATTGATAAGAGTGTGGTGGTTACGGGGGGAGGGGGGAGAGGGAGAGGGAAGGGGGAGGGGGAGGGGCACAAAGAGAACTAGATAGAGGATGACAGGACAATCTGACTTTGGGTGATGGGTATGCAACATAATTGAATGACAAGATAACCTGGACATGTTATCCTTGAATATATGTATCTTGATTTACTGATGTCACCCCATTAAAAAAAAAAATCCTGTGCAATGTTTGTGCAGGCTTGCTTATCCCTGACCAATCACGTTGACAGTAGGCATGTATTAGTTTCCTACTGCTGTGAAACTAATTACCACACATTTAGTGGCTTGAAACAAAATGTTCATTATCTGTCAGTTTCTGTAAGTCAGGAGTCTGGGCAGGGGTTCGCTGGGTTCTCTGCTCAGGATCTCATTTAGCTGAAATTAATTTGCCGGTTGGGACTGTGATCTCATTTGAGGCTTGGGTTCCTCTTCTTCCAGGCTCATTCAGGTTGGTGGCAAAATTAAGTGCCTTGTAACTTTAGGACTGAGTTCCTTGTTTTCTTGGTGGCTGTAGGGTGGGCACAATCGCAGCTCCTAGAGGCCATACTCATGTTCTAACAACTTGATCCTCTTAAACTATGATAGCTTTCTTCTTCAAAGTTATCAGGAGAATTCCTCCCTTGTCTTATATAATGTAATGTAATCATGGAAGTGACTATTCCTTCATTGTTGCAGGTCCACCAACTCTCAAGGGGAGGGGATTATACAGGGTGTGACAATCAGGGGTGGGAACTTCAGGTGTCTTCCTAGAATTTCAGCTACAGTGAGAACCATTGGTCATCCCTGTGAGTTCACAGAGCTCTGTTATCCTCTGCTTGCCTGTAAAGAAACAGAACAGTACCACTAATTATCCAGGGTGAGTTATTTAAGAAAGGATGTGTTTATGTTGGCCTTTGTTTTTTCCTGTGATTTTTCAAGGTGTAAGGATAATGAAGCTTCTCATTTGATAGAAAGCCCTTGTCGTCAGTCTGGGTTCAACTCTGTCCCTCCAGCTAAGATACTTCATCAAAGTTTCTCAGTGAAAGTTATTGAACCAGATTCATTAAATATGTTAACTGTGCTGATAATCTCCTTTAGAAATGAGTCCCATCCATCCTGACACACTTGTTAACGAATCTAGCAGGAAATCCATAAACTTAATGGACCAGACCTCTGAATTGCTGCACAGCCACTCCCACCCTGGAGAGGAAGATCATTTTTGTTTTGTTCCATGTCTCAACATGACATTTGCATTTTTGTCCACATCAATGGACATAGATAAATCTGAATTTTACTCTTGGATTCTGAAATGTAGCCAATAACACTTTATTAAATGTACCATTTTACTCAAAGTAAGTTAATTTGGATTGATTTGGGTGATTATATTGTTTCATAAAAGAGCTATAGCAATAACTATTTTCCATATCATATAAATGAATATGCTAAAAAGATCATACCACAAGTATTGAGGAAATTCTACTTTGCAGAGAAGACCAATCTTAGTTACAGAACAAAAACCAGTCTTTTTGGTATCACATTAAAAAAACCAAATACAGATGGAAAGAAAATTTTGCTAATCCATCTTTTATTTTCTTTTATAACACATGCCGGGAAAATTACACTTTGGGATTCTAGAGCAACGGTGGCTTTCCATTAAGTAGTGCTAGAAATATGTCTTATTTTGATTACATATCAGCTTACAAAAATGTTACTTTTGTGAGAAAATTTTGAGTAACATGTCATCTTTGAAAGAAGACATTCAAAAAGAACAAGAAACCTAAGATAGTAAAGACAAAAAAAACCCCAAAGAAACCCCCAAAACAAAAACAAATAAAACAGTACCATTAATTCATCCAGGTGAGTTTTAAGGAAAAATATTTTTATGTTGGTCTTTGTTCTATTTTAACTTCAAAACAGTATACTTTTCCACACTGGAGAATGTGACAACCGTTATGGTAAAGTGTAAAGCATCAGGATACAGAGGTTCTCAGGTTCACTGCAAAGGACTCTGAAAAAGACCCCTGGAGTTGAGAGCAGAACCAGAAGGGTTTTTATAGTAACTTGTAAATTGTGCATCAATTCTTCCAAACTGACAGGACGCATGTTAAAATTTATATTTGCTGTTTCTGAAAACATTTTAAAATCTTTATGATGTGGTAAATCCCAAGTGTAACCTGGAAAAGGATAAAGTTTTATAATATTCCTTGAACAAGTGTTTATTGGAAAAAATATTTGTAAATGCCACAGAAGCACAGAGGAGGGGATGTGACTCCTCTTAGGAGTACTCAGGAAAAATTTGTGAAAAAGGTGAAATAGGAGGTAACTAGGGGGAAAACAGAGTGAACTGAAAATGTATGACGGAAACTGCAAATGTGCCTGATGACTTCAAAAGTAAGAAATTCGGGAGGCTAAAGAGCCTGGAAGACATCCTGATTAGGAAGTGCCATTCACAGAGCATGCTTTTATTAGGGAAGATTAATCTGAAGACAGTTGAAAATAGGTTAAAGTAGGAAAAACTAGAGATAGGGAGAAATGTTTTAGATCACTTTAAGAAGTGATAAAAGAATGTCAGGTATCTAGACATTATACAGTGATTTAAAATAAGTATATACCTGGTATTCTTCCCTCTTATGGGCACATAAAGGACTCCTAAAGCCCTTGGAATTTCCTAAGTGATGAGAACATTCAAGATGTCTTTTGTTATGTTAATGAGGCTACTTTCTGACCAAACCTAAAGATGGGGCTGTTTGCCTAGAGAGAGCCCAACCTTTGATTAGAGGGCTGGAATTTACAGTTCCTACCTGACCTCCAAGGAGGGGAGAGGGAATGGAGGTTGAATCAGTCTCCCGTGGTCAATGATTTACTCAATCATGCCTACATAATAAAGCCTCCACAAAACCAAAATGGAAAGGATTTGGAGACTTCCTGGGTTGGTGAACAAATGAAGATGTTGAGAGGATGGGCCACCTGGAGAGAGCACGGAAGCTCTGCACCCCCCCACCCCCACCCCCGTATACCTTGCTTCATGTATCTGTTCCATTTGACTGTTCCTGAGTTATCCTTTCATAATATACCAGCAATCCAGTGAGTAAATAGAGTTCTTGAGTTCTGTGAGTTGCCCTAGAAAATTAATCAACACAAGAATGGGATTATGGGAACCTCCACTCTATAGCTGGTTGGTTAAGAAGAAGACATAACCTGGGCTTGTGACTAGTGTTACCAAATGAACCAGGTTCAGGGCAGCTTGTCACAATCAAAGAGACGAATCAGACTGAGTGTACAGGAGTGTCTTTAATTCAGATATAGTGGGTACCCTGAGAAGGGAGGGAAATCCAGTCCACAAAGCTCCCTTAACACTTCCTTGGTGCTGCCAGTATTTATAAGGTTCAGGGAAAAAGGGGGAAAAAAGTAAAAGTCCATGCAGTTAGTCACATAACAATGTGCAGGAGGTGGGGTTCAGCTGCAGAAATGACTCTTCTACAAGTTCTTTTTATGTAACACAGACCCAATCAGCAGGGTCCTATCTGGCATCCTTGGTCAATCTTCAAGGCAGAGGGGGCAGGTGTCTCCCAGGAACAACTGGGACCTGCCACCTCTGGGACCATCGGCCTCTGGGAATTACCTGTGAAAAGACTCCCTATTTTCTTAGAAAACAAAGATTTAAGATTGGTGAACTGAGCTTCTAATTAATATATAGGCCCTAACTTTCACAGTAAATTCTGTGGCTAGACTTTCACAAACAACTATTATAATATACATCCCCTAATGGTCAGGTCCCTCCCCAATGTAAGCTTTCTTTGACATTCCTGCAAAGGTAAACTTTTCGCTACACTTCAAAGTAAAGACCAGGGAGCCATTGAGAGAGAAGAGCAAGCAGATTAACTATATCCTAACCCTTACATATCTCCTACTCAATACAACTGAAAAGCTACTATTCCTGAATCCAAATTTCTAACTTTTGGGCTCCCCTATTACTAGCATCTAAAGATGGGAGAGGAAAGAGTCTTGCAGGACTGAATTCTTTATCTATAGAATCTGATGCTCTTTCTGTGTAGATAATACCAGAACTAAGCTGAATTGTAGGACACCTACTTGGTATCCCAGCATTGCTTAGCAAGCACTCAATATTTTGATTGAATAAATGACTGGAAGTTGAAGATGAGGAAGGGGTGGGTATTATGTTTACTTGCATATTTGTCACATTTCTACCAGGAAGAGGTTATACAAATATGTCCACCTAACCTTTGGTGAAGATACGGCTTTTCTTTCATGACAAGTAAGTAAACAAGACCCCAAACACCATATTTTCTAATAGGAAATTCATGTTATAAGATATTAATAATATCCACTATTGTCTAAATGGCTCCTGTCTGAAAAGTAAATTGTTTTCCTTAAGAATAAATACTTAGAACTAATAATAAATCTACCTTTTCTTTTCTTAAAAGAAATGACCCATAATTTTCTTGAATCTTTCACTCAATTTTTCTATACATAAGTTCTTAGGCCAAATACAAGTGTCAGGCAAGAAGAAGGTCACACTGTTTCATAGGAGATCTCTTCAGAAAGGAGAACATTTTCAGGAACCCCTATTGATTAACTTATTAAGTTTACTGACATAGTACAGAAGGTGGTAATATTATGACGGCTGCCCATTTAAAATGCCATTATTGCAAAGCATATATATGACAAAAAAGCCATATCAAGATATATGTACTTTATTCAATTCACTTGATGGCATATTTATTAATTATGACCAATTTCTGATTTTTCTTTTTTTACCCCATTTTACTGAGATATAATTGACATATAACATTATAAAAATTTACAATGTACATGATGATTTGATATATGTATATATATTGCAAAGTGCTTACCACAATAAGTATAGTTAACATCCTTGACAGAATTTATATTTGATCATATTTCCCAAAGCCTAGAAGGTAATTCACTGGCAACAAAATCATTTTGTGATATACTGCTTTGACACTTGTTACTTTTACTTTTTTACTTTTTAAAAAAATTATTGATTTTTTTTTTTAAGAGAGAGAAACATCAATTTGTTGTTTCACTTATTTTATGCATTCATTGGTTGATTCTTGTATCTTCTCTGACCAGGAATTGAACCCAAACCTTGACAACCTTGGAATATCAGGACAACTTTCTAACTAGCTGAACTACCAGGCCAGGGCCTGACACTTGCTACTTTTAAACAAAAAATAAACAACATATAAATAGTTCATATCTATTCCAGCGCTTGAATTAAGACATAGTCTGTGCCATTATGGAATTCATAACCTGGCTGAGGACATAAGTACATAAAGGGTAAATTTTTGTGCTACAATATAAACAAAGTTCTCTAGGAGAACAGAAGTGGAAATGTTGACAGCTTATACTTCATTGAGGGTATAAGTTAGGGTGCCATGGATGAGAGGAGAGAGGGGATGATGGAAAACAAATTTGGTTAGAGATACACTGTAAGCAACCAAGAGTCAGAATAGGCTTTTAAGTAAGCAGCCCAGTAATGATCATGTGAGTATTTTAGAAAGATCACACTGGTTAATAATGTGTAGGAGAGACTGGGATATCACACAAGAAGACATAGTCCAGGCCTGACCTGTGGGGGTGCAGTAGATAAAATGTTGACCAGAAATGCTGAGGGCACTGGTTTGAAACCCTGGACTTGACTGATCAAGGCATATAGGGCAGTTGATGCTTCATGCTCCTCCCCCCTTCTCTCTCTCTCTCTCTCTCTCTCTCTCTCTCTCTCTCTCTCCTCTGTCTCTAAAAATGAATAAATACAATCTAAACATACACATATACTATTTTTAAAAAGACATAGTCCAACTATGAGTTTGTTGGAATAAACTGCAATGAACCAATACCAACTGTCACTCTAGTGTATTAAGTATTCATACTCTACTAAGCACTCTGCAACTTTACTCTTGATCACAGTCAGCGGTTCAGAGAGATGCTCAGCTAGTAAAAGAAACTAGGATCTGAAGTTTCAACTCTTAAACGTGGCATAGCTCAGAAAGAGAGAGAGATAATGAAGGTTTTCAGTTATAGCCATGGCTGTGGAAATAGGGAGGAAGTAATCACCCTAACAGACGTTTTAGAAGTAGAATCAAAGGGATTTGGTGGGACAAGTCGGCTTTAGGTAGTGAAAGAAAGATATGAGGATGCAGAATTGGTGGACTTTTTGTTGGTTTGGTTGGCTGACCCTCAGCTCTGAAGGGCTGGGAGAGGAAAATTATGAATTCTGTTTTGGAAGACGGTTTGGAGTTGCATGTGGGGAACATCCAGGGAGAGGCCAGTGTGGAGCCTTAAATAAGACCTGAAGCCCTGGAAAGAAATGCTGCCCTAGACAAAGTGATTGGGAGGCTTGAATATGCCTGAAATCACATCAGTGAACAAATTAACCCAAACTCAAGGAGGAGACCACAAATCAAGTCAATTTTTAAATTGGAAATGTCACAGGATGGTGTGGACTAGGAAGATGGATGGAAGAACCAGGTGAGGGTGACGTCAGGGAAACTGAGAGGATCTCAGGAAAGAGAAAGGGTTCAATTAAAGCTGTCCAATGTTGCAGAAAACCACCAATCAACCACCTAAAATTTTAGCAATGAAAGAATGTGGCATCACACATTGCCACGTTGGTGAACTTAAAACCCCCGGACCAGGGCTTTTCCCAGCCACACGGTCGACTTCTGTTTCTTTTTCAAGAGAAGCCAAGATTTCCTAATTGCGTTCCCCGTCTCGCCTACCCTTTCCTCCCCCTTCCACAAAGAGTACGATTCTCCTCCACCTGTCAATGTTTTGGGATTCGCCTCCCACTGCTCTTGCTTCAGGGAGCTGCTTGCGGTTGCCACGGAGACCTCCACTTAATTAACCCGAGCGCGGAAGAGGGCACCGCGGGCGGGGAGAACAGCGGGCGGGAGGAGCGGAGCAGAGCCGGGCTCGTGGAGAGCAGCGGCGGAGTCGGCGCGCCAGCAGCCCTCCAGGTGGGCTGCAACCTCGGCCGCCAAGCCCCGCGCCGCCGCGTCCCCGGGGCCTGTCACCGCGCGCAGCACTCGGCTCGCGGAACTTGTAGAGCACGGGCGGCGCGGCCCGCAGTCAGGGTCAGGGTCAGAGTGGGGTCCCGGGGGTTGCGGGAGCGCACGGCGCCTGCGGGCTCCGCTGCTGTATACCATCCTCGCCCCACCGTCGCCGCGCTCTGATTTCTAGGTCTCGGTTCTTTCCTCCAAATCTCACTAGTCTCACCGTTCTGAAATCCCCATTCTTTCCTTTATACTCTTCCTCTCTCCAGCGGTTACAAGTTGGTTCCTTCGGACTCTTTCTAGAACAGTGCGCCTCAGAGCAGCTCCTCCCCGCCTTTCCTCCACTCAGGGCGCAGATCCTGTGACTCACACTGAACTTGAGCGGGGACTTTGGGACTCGAAGGACAGGCTGCAGGAGCGATCTTTCTCCTTCCTTAATCTTCATTATTGCACACGGGACTTCCACAGTCTACGTTACACTTTGATTTTTATTTTATTTTTTTTCCTGCGGAGGGTAATACCACAACCCCGAGGATAGGGCAGTTTTGCTGAGAAAATTGAACAAGCTTTACAGTTTTTTGGAGTCTGGATTGACTATTAGGTGTTTCTTTTTAACTGGGTGCATTTTATTTGAGGTGAATACTTGCTTAATAATAACTAAAGAGTGTTTTGTAGGAAGAACCCTGCTTTAGAGATCTTTGAAACATCCTGGGTACTTGTTTACTATTAAAATGACATTTTTTTTTTCAGTTTTAGAAATATATTTCAAATACAAGTTGTTTTTTTCTTTTTAGTTTAAGTTGATTGTAAAAGTTCTTAGGTCCCAGGGACTCTAGGTTCCTAGGAGAATTTACACAAACTTAAATAACATTTAAAAAATAAATTGAAATAGATTTTGAATGTTTCCCCCATTTAGGTTGCAATTTCATGAATAGTATATTGAAATTCTTTTCATGACTATAAAATGTATGGAATTACTTCCAATGAAGTAGTGTGTAGGTGGTGTTCTAGATTTTCATCAATTAAGGTTAGTTTCACACAGTTCAATGTGTGAATTCATTTTATTTCTAATACTTCTTTTATATTTAATTATGGCAGCTTTTAGAAGCAAATTATTTTGGTAATTGTGGGAAGGTACTGATGTTACCATTTTAATAGGTGGCAAATATCATGAAGCACCTGCATTTTAATTCCTTAATAATCAGTTGGATGAGCAGTCAGTCGAAATGGAAAAGTCATGACATTAAAGTGATACATGCAAACATACACACACTACATAAAGAATGTCCAATAGTTTAGTACTGAATCTAAAAGTATACATATTTAATTGAACTAAATATATTTATTTTCCAGATGGAGAAATTAATTATTCTACTGCTTTGGATACAATATGTTGTTAAGGTAAGACATTTTTGATGTGCCCTTTTTGGGAAAATTAGTTAATAGGCAGAATGATATTGTGTTGAGTCTATCCATTTTGGAATGTAGTGTATTTCTCTTCAGTATATTCCTTAAATACACTAAATATTAGGTTTACTACCTAAGAAAAAGTTCTTCGCTAGGTGCTGCACAAATTGGTGCATTGCTTTCAGAGTGTATTGGGGATTTTCAGTGGGGAGAGAGAGAAGAATTTGATAAAAAACATGGTCTGAAGACTCAACTTATGGTTGTTTTGATAGGAATTTTGATCAATATATCATTCTGAGAGTTGAACACTTTTTTCTGTTGTTGGAAACATGAAAGGTCTCTAATCCTGTAGTCTTTTTTTATTTTTTATTTTTTGCTTCAGTTGGTAACATTTTCTTTACTTATAAATGAACCAAAGCTATAAAGTGACTGAGAGTCAGACATTTTGCATTCAAACTGATTTTCATTGTGAATGTATAATCAAGAATGTCTGTGAAATAATTTAATTGTGTAGTTGTTTCCATCAAGGGACATAGGTGCCAGGAAGGTGTGCTGTGCTTTTCCTGTGACTTTGAGTTTCTCCTGCCTCTTCTGACCCTGGGAACATAGTGTTTCCTAGTTTGAGAAATGTTGGGTCTTAAATTTCCTTGCTCTTATTTTACTTGCTTTTCCTAAAGTATTCTCAAAATTATGGTTAGAAATAGAGTATCCAATGAATGTTATTTTACGTTAGGTGTCAAAATTGATATTGCTGAAATATCTTTCAGTTCTAATTTGGCATAGTTTAGGTTTCATTTTTGTAAATTGGCTTATAAAATAATAACCAAGAATGCATTTTTATTTATTTATTTTTTACCATTACTTTTCTTTCTCATTTCAGATCTCAAAAAGTTTTTATTATATACCAATAAATAAAGAAACAACACCAATTTTTGTTGAATGGGAAGAGTTTCCTAAGGGAGGAAGTCCTGAATTTTATTTTTTAAAATACCAACTTGTTAATAATTTTGCTCAAAAAGTAAGGCATCATTATTTTTTGGCACTGATGAAAAGTAAACACAGGGTAAATCTGTGTAACTAAAAGCCACATCAGTAATAGAAATTAATAATTATTGTGACTTCTTACATTTATTTTATTAATACATAAAATATTAGCATTTTATGAAGTATCTTCAATAAATAGATGATCAAAATAATATTTAACTTTTCCATAGGAATGATTAATTTTTCTTTTTTAAACTATAGAAAGAGTAGTTATTTAAAAAGTAAAATTTTATGTTAAAATAAATATTCCATATTGGAAAAATTGTTTTTTATAAAAGAAATATTAAAAAGTCAAACTTAAATGTATCTGCACAGTTAGTAAACATTTCTTAAGCAGATGTATCACATCATTTACAGAATGTCAAAAGCATTTCTGCCGAACCACAAAAACTTCCACAATCAATGATAACACTAGAAGAAAATGAAGACTATCACATTATTATACAGTCCATAAAATATGGACAAATTTTAAGTGAAAAGTCATTTCAAACTCGTAAGTAAAATGTTATGTATATGTTGTTCACTACATTACTTAATTATAAAAGGAAATATACCAGCTAACTTGAATTTTACAGTGATTAACAGATATGCAATGGTAGTTGAAAATCACACCATGATAATAATATTCTGTTCTTTAAATATAATGTAAATTTCAATACTTAAAGGAAATCATAAACTAAAGTAAGAATAACATTTTCAGTTTTGACATTTAATGTGTAATAATATAAATATGTAGGTATAGTGGAAATGTTACACATAGTTCAGGTTATTCTAAAAAATATTATAATTTGGATTTGTATCCCATTCCTTCTAAATAGGGTACAAGAAATTTCCATACGGCCTCAAAAATTATTTTATACTTAAATAATGTTTTCCTACCATGGCCAATTTTTGTAATTCTATATTCTTTGTGTTTCATTCAGTTTTATTTGAAAAAAAACTACTAATTATTGTTTTTTATATTTTTAGGTGTAATATCAACTAAAAATATTAAAACAATAGCAACTAGTACAAGTGTTTCTTTTAACTGGAGTGTGCTATTCTCCAATGACATTTCAGTGTCAATATCACTTCATAATTCTTCACAAATTATGCAAAAAAATGTCATGGTTTATGAGTGGGAGGATTTGAAACCTGACACTTTATATACTTTTACTTTTGGATTTAAACAGCTGCATTTGGATTTTATAAACATACTTCAGAGACTGGATGTTCAAATTGAAACAGGTATAGTGATATTTGCTTCATTATTAATCAATATATTTATTATATATTTTGTAGATATCTTGGCAGTTATGTTCTTTTAAAAAATGATCTGAGCGATTATTAAGCACTACAACTTACCTGTTTATGAATTAGTCCCCACCCTAACAATATCATTATGATATTTTACTGATTTAGTGAACAAGCTGCATTTAGCAGTATAAGGAGAAGAACCTTTTTCTTCCACCACTTCTTTTAAATTGAACCAAGTGGGTCCTCTCTCTCTCTCTCTGTCTCTCTCTCTCTCTTCTATTGTAGCAATGGTTTGTATAGATTCCATAGCTTTTTAAGTGACTTTAAAATATCAATGAATAGTCACATTTTCAGGTATTAGAAGTTCCATTAAAATATAATTTAAACTTTTTCATTATTCATTCCTGATTAGACACCACCAAATTTAGATTGCTGCAAGGGGAAAGGGAATGTGTTCAGGTTTTTTGTGTGCTTTCCTGGTTCCACTTTTCCTTCTCCTACATAGTGGGAAAAGAGGGAAGATAAAAGGCCATAGTCAAAAATAACTGATGAAAGCAACACACTCACTGTCATGGGCAGAATCCCATTCTATACTCACTCTAGGAACAGTCAGTGAACCACAAAGTATATTTACAAGCGAAGTGGAAAAACACTTGAAGAGTAAGAAAAAGACAGCAAAGTAATTAAAGCATCCCCCTGCTTATCCTCCTCCTTCCCCTGTGAAAAGAGAAGACAACAGTTTCTTCGAAAGACCCTTCTCGCATCTTCCTCGTGTTGTGGGTTGAGGCATGGGTGATGCATCAATGAGAACTAAAGTAGAGCACGTTCTCTGATGAGGCTGAGATTGCCTCAATCTTTCTATGGCATACAATCTTAGAGAAAAATGCTAGGCAGCCATTCTAGTTTTTCTGGGAGGGTGAATGCATTTGAAGTGGCAGAGAACAGAATTCTTAGTAAGCGTTTTTGTCTAGTTCTCAAAAATAAAAAGGAACATGAAATATTCTTACATAGTTTCTACCAGTATTAAGAATAAAAGAGAGGAAGGGAAACCTAAAGTAACTTAGAAAACGGAAAACATCTGTGGTTTTGTTTTAATTAAGTTCTAATTGGACAATAATTCTGCATAATTAATTCTTACAGCCACTTAAACTATTTTAATTGGTAGTAATTCATTTACTACTTGAATAATAACAGGTTTAGCACTTTTATTAGTTTGGGAGAATTATAGGCCAAGTGCACTATTAATACTGTGCAGTTTTCACAATTAACTTCTATAGATGTTAAATGTAATTTTGAATTGTTATATTACTGAATTCATCTTTAACCAAGCATTTTTTTTTTTTGGTAGGTTCATGTTCACAAGGATGGGTAGCATTAAAACACAGCTGTTACAGAATTAGCAAGGAGAGTAAACCGTGGAATATAGCCCAGCAACACTGTGGGTTATCCTTAAATTCTGCACACCTTTTGGATATTAAAAATGAAGAGGAAAAACAATTTATATTTTCCCATCTCAGGTCAAAGAATCAAATAATATCATGGACTGGTCTTAATGATTTGAAGGTCAGTAAATGTAAAGAGACACACATTACATGATAAACAAAAATGTTTATGTTCTTTTATTCATTAAATTAGTCTTTATTCATTTGCTTCTTCCTTTATGCAATAAATATTTATTGAGTACTTATTATAAGCCAGACACAACTTCTCTTTTTATTTTTTCAATCTTTTTCTCTTTTTCTCAGAGCAGTTATAGGTTCAAAGCAAAACTGAGGGGGATGTCCCGAGATTACCCATATACCTCATTGTCTCCACCCACCCATAGCTTCCCCGTTATCGACACCAGAGTGGTACATTTGTTACAACTGAAAAATTTACATAAGCCCATCCTAATCATCCAGACTTCACTCTTGGTGTTGTACATTCTGGGAGTGTTGACAAATATGTAATGACATTTACCCATCATTTTGGCCCATACAGAGCACTTTCACTGCCCTGAAACCCCTCTGTACTCTGCCGATTTATCCCTCTCCCACCTCCCTCAAACTCGTTTGTAGGCATCTATTCTTTACCTAATTTTCCTTTAATTTTGGTCTTCCTCAGACCCCTCTATATTCATTTAATTGACCTCACCCATTTCTTTACATTATTTATCACCTAAACCGATGACTCAAACATTTATCTAGCCCACTTTCTCCTTCTGAGCTCCAGACATCTAATTTTCTTCTAATTATGCCTTGTGAAATCATCCACAGACATGTCAACGTTCCCAGACTGACTTGTCATCTCCTTCCAACCAAACCGGCTTCACTTCTTCTATTGCTCACCTCTGTGGACAAAACAGTAGTATTGCTCCCGAGAACGCAGGAGTCTTCTCCATTTTCTTTTTTTCACTCCGTGCATCCTGGTTTGTGAAGTTTAATTTTACTAAAAATGATACATAAAGACTTGAAGATTTTATTCAATACCAGTAAAGAAGAATGTGCGACATTTTCCGCCAACTTCCCTAACATTATGGGATAGCTCATAAATTTCATTTTGGTCAGCATTTTGTAGGAAAAACCTAGCCCTAAAACAATTATTTCTGTCTAGTTTGTGTTTTCTTCCTGATGATCCGTTTAATTTTACATCCTGCTACTCAAAGATAAATCTGTTCTCCACGAGATACCCAGAACTCTAGTGACCCAAGGCAAAGTCTATTCGTTTGATACAATTTTTTTCCCCTGTGGAACTTTGCATAAGCTTGAGGAAAAACTATTGCCAATATTTAATTGCATTTATTATTGAGCTTCCTTTATCTTTTAATAGGCAGAGAATGAAGTTCTAATATATATTTCTCAAACCACAGTTTCTTATAACATCTTAGAAGTCCCCTTCCCAGCATGCCAGGTTCTTTCAAAGTATACAAGTTAGTGTATATATTATTGTTTTCTGCTGTTAGTGTGATTGTTATAAACTGTTTAAATTAGAATTTCCCCTTCCAATAGTTAAGGTTACTGGTTTCTTTTAAAGGTTCAGGTCATCTGGTGATAATTGTCAAAGATTCTCTAGAGGCAACCTGTGGTTGCTGTGAATTTTTCAAAAGTGTCAAAGCTATAGTCCCAGCGTTCAAGATACTTAAAAATAACTTGGGAGGTAAATGAAACATCAAAGTAACTCTGACAGTTTTATTTATACTACTAGCTGAATCCTGTAGTATCTCCTAAGTGCTGAGCAGCATTTCATGTGGTTTCTTGGAATGCTGCTTAGCACTTTATACGACATATAAGAAATTGGAGCGCAGGGAGATTAGCTTGTCCACGTGGGCAACCATCAGAGTCTGCTCTTAACCACTGTCCTCTATGACCTCGGCATTAAGCTGGTCTCTGGAGCTTCACATCAAAGTCACCTGCTGGGTTATAATCCATGTGGCAGTGTGAGAAAGTAATCCCTTCTTTCACCCTTGCTGAATAAGTGTGTTTGTTACTGGACTTCAAGGGTAAACTGTGTTATTCATCATTGAATTCCTAACTTCCCCTGGGGCCTGGCACTCAGGAGGAACTTAATTAATGAAAAATTCATTGTCTCTGTAATCTACTTTGTGAAGCTTATATGGGTGACCCTCATTGAGTTCTCATTCCAACCTTTCGAGGTAAGCACTATCATTCTTCTCATTTTATAGATGAGAAACGTGGAGCTCAGAACAACTCTGGGTCACATAGCTAATAGTTGGCCATGTCAGACCTTGAACCTGTGTCTGTCTGACCGGTGCTCATGCCCTAACCACTTGAACATACTTTCCTCAAGCCTCTGTCTGTTTTCAAAACTGTGGTACCATATATGCAACAAAGCAGATTCTTTGAGGAAACAACATTTTGTTAGGTAGAATTGGAATGTGCTGTTTTAAAAAATCTCTAGAACATCTGGAGGGAGCAGTTCCCTTTAATCCTTATCTGTGCAACTAGCCTGGAGCTGTGCTCAATGCTGGGATGGCATGCTAATCAAAACAAGGACACAGTTTCTGTCTTCATTGAGCTTGTCATCTCTATAAGAGTGGTATTTATTGTATGAGGAGCTATTATGTGCCTGGCGTTATGTGAACACTCTACACCTGTTGACCACCATACAAAGTAGTCATGACTATCTCCATTGTACAGGTGAAAAAGTTTAGTTTCTTAAGATATTGACAGTTGTCCAAGAATAGACAGTAAGTGGCAGAAATATTGATTAGAATACAGCTATATCTTTGTCAAAGATTGTATTTTTCCTTTTACCCCTTTAAGGGGGGGTAGCCACCTGACTAGAGATACATTTAATACTTGTGAGAATTAAAGTTGGTGATATTCACTAGTGATATCACTTAGCAAAAAGTATTAAAAACCTCTCCTAATGCATACAACTTGTATGGCGACTTGAAGTAAAATAACCAACATCTAATGAATAATGGGTCTATGCCTGGCATGGTGTTGAGCCCTTTACATGTACTGCCTGTTTAATTCTCACAACTTATGTGTAGATTCTATTATTATACCCACTTTACAAGTGAGAAAATAGAAGCTTAGTGTGAGATTTAGCAATTTGCCTGAATGCATATGGCTATGAGTAAATGCAGTGAACTCTGTCCCCAGCTCAGAATCTTTCAAATAAAGAGAATCTACATAAATATGTATTAAACTGGTTGATTATTTAACAATCTTAGGGAATTTTATACTGTAGGTGTGACTAATAAAACTCTTCAGGTACACTTATTTGAGCATATGACAGTTTTCCTTTAAATTGACTTAATTTGTACATCTTATTACAGAAAGAAGGTCATCTCACATGGACAGATGGGTCATCTTTTGGCCTTAAGGAAAATGAACTCTTTTCTTTTCCACTGCTACCCAAGAATGACACAGATTGCTACATTTTACAACAAAATGCAAGTGGATCTAACTATTTTTTTGCAAGATTTTTCTGTTATGTTCCATTGCCATATATTTGCAAATATAAATGTAATTATTTTTATTAATATTCTTATGCTTATGCATCTCACCTTCATTATTTTAAAATAGAATTGTAATTTGTAATTAAAATGATTATTTTAAAATATTTCTTTCAGCACTTTCTCTACAGGAAAACCTTTTGACCTACATAAAGGATGTTGGAACAACTAAAGTGGTATTTAGTTGGGATTCTTTGAATGGTTGGAATATTTTGAATAAGTGGCTGAAATTAGGATTTAAAATTATCATTAAATACTATTTAGATTACACTGAACAACATTTTGAGAGCATATCCCCAAATACCACAGAAAAATCAATTACCCAGCTGTCTCCTGGCCATGCTTACAGATTTTTACTCTTTGCAATGAATGAATGGGAGGCAAAAACTACACTAAGCCCAATATTCATTGTTGAAACACGTAAGTTACAAGACATCTGAAGTTATAATTTTTCAAGTATTTATATCATCATTCGCAGATATTTCCTGAGAGTCTGGTATTTGTCATAACACTTTGAATACACCTGCAATTTTACAAATTTTAAATTACAATGAATCTGTTTATATGTTTGGCTTTCCTGTTAAACCATAAGTCTATAAGGAATGATATCTTATTTGTTTTATAGTGCCAACTAGCCTGGAGCCCAGTCCATAGTAATCAAAGCATTTTTGTGGAAATTGATTTTTGATAAGTGCTAATAGCAAAAGATAAACAGACATGTGTCTGGAGTTTAAGAGGATTATTAGGGAGAGAAATAATGAGGGATAAAAGTAAATGCAAACAAAACTACCTAACAAAATATAACCTAAATTCCCATATTAGTGGTGTATTTAATGAATGCTTTCTAGAATTCAGAGAGTGGGTGGCAGTGGGAGACTTGCAAAAAGGAGAGGCTTGGACTCAATCTTAAGGAAGAAAAATATATGAGCAAATATGAATTTGTGGGAAAAGCATTAGACTGGAGAAGGTGGCTTTGGGCATGAGGGCAAAATCTGTTTGGC
Organism: Saccopteryx bilineata; assembly: GCF_036850765.1. Lineage (NCBI taxonomy): Eukaryota > Metazoa > Chordata > Mammalia > Chiroptera > Emballonuridae > Saccopteryx > Saccopteryx bilineata. The sequence goes on along the minus strand of NC_089491.1, from coordinate 107,972,317 downwards.
AGGCAGGTGGCGCCAGATATCTCTGTCTCAGAGGGTTGGACTTGACCTTATAGGCCGTGGATATCAATTAAGACATTAGTTTTTAAATACTTACTTTACCTTCCATAAAACGCTGTTAATGCAGTATCTTACTCAGTCCTTCCCTCAACTCTGGGAATAGCTATGTAGAAATGAGAAAACTGAGCTTCAGAAAGGTTATATAAACTGACTAGAGTAACATGATTTGTTTAGTAGCTCCAGACAGGAACCCAGATGATCTTATTTTAATTCTTGAGATATTGCTTTTAAAGAAAGAATCAGGAAGAATGTGTATGTTGGAAGGGCAGGGAACAGATATGGGTTTGTGCCTGATACTTGCAAGGTACTGTATTAAGAAAATTAGGCTGTAGGAATGGACTAGGAAAATCCCTGGCACTGGATGAAACAGTTGGTGATGGAGAGATATTTCTGTAAGAGGTTGGGTGCCTGAGTTCCAGTGATGGTAGGCATGAAGAGTGGAATATGTGAAGTACGTGCCCTCCAGTCTGACAAGACAGGACAGGGGAAAGACGTGTAATAATGTGATTACTGAATACCAACAGCGCTATTTTAGTAGTGCTTGTATTAAAAATAATGATCATACAATAGCATATGCCAAACTGCCAAGTGCTTTACTTTCCTTACCTCACTTAATCTTCACAATAATTTTATGAGGCAGCTACTACTATAATTTTTATTTTATAGTCAAGAAAAGTGAGACTCAAAGATAGTAAGCTATCCAGGGAGTGGAGTTAGAAAGTGCTAGAAAGAATAAGAACTGAGACTCAAACCGAGTTTTTTCTATCACTTTAGACTAAAGAAATACTGAGAAGTGGGTGATTATTTTGGCAAACTATATCACGAATATCATGTATTTTTATTTCGTAGGCCCATTAGCAGCCCAGAATTTTACAGTTACTCATGTGACTCCAACAGAAATATTTTTACACTGGGATCCTCCAGATCCTGAGTCTTTCCACCATTATCTTTTAACTACTTTGGATGTTGAAAGTAATAAATCAGAAGAGGTGTTTGTTGAAAAACACAACACATCAACAGCAATTGGAGGTCTCAAAACTTTCCATCATTATCTGATCTATCTGTTCAGTGTAGCAGAAAGAGGAACTCTAAGCTGCTTTGAGAATCCTATTTCAGCCATTACAGGTGAGTGTGACATACTTTGCCTTTTAATAAAAAATATAAATTGCACATGTTGGAATATTATTTTGATAAAATTTAATTATATTTATCTTTATTAGGTACAAATACTCAAAGTGGAATATTTGTTTGAATGTTGAATCACAATTTTAAGCATGGATTTTAAATAACGAAATTCATTTAGATTTAAACATCAGTATTGTTCCTACCAAAATTCCTAGAAGACATATTCCTTATTGTAGCCTTGACTAGAACATAAATTATCATAATATATGAAGATTAGTTCAACCAATGCTCTTTAATAACTCTAGATCCAACAAATATTAAGGTCTGCACATGTAATCAGTTTTACTTCGTTCTTTTCCTCAAACTGATTACTTGACCACTAGGGGGCAGTCTCGTCCCAGGACTTTTGGCCAATGCATTTCCACTCATCTCTCTGCATGGCAGTTTTTGAATCCTTGTCTAGAAAATAATAATTAATCTATCTTTTATTTAAGCATTCTATTGACTTCTGAAGTATAAATCACTCTTTTTTGAAAAGATAAAACACAATTGTAAAAAACAATGCTTAACTAAACACATATTGTTTTGTGTGTATTGTTTGTGTGTGTGTACTTAACATGCTTTTTGTTTTTCTTTGAAATTTTATCAAAGTTTAAACACACAAGAGCTGAATTGAAAGGCTTACACATTCCTTGCCATGGTTTAATCAACCTTCTCATACTTACCAGAAATACTTGAGGTTCTTAATAAGAAAAGATATTATTTAATGTTTACAAAATTGCAAATGCACAACCAGTGTGTCTTCAGTGTCACAAATCCTAACCAAAGGTATTTTTCCAACTGGATACTAGATAGCAGATTTTTTTTTTATTTCCTGATTCAGACAAAGCATCCTTCATTTGATAAATGTTTAGTTGAGTTCCTTACACTTTAGGAAGATGGTCTCATTTTTAACTGACAGGCAGACTTGGGGAATTTCTCACAGATACATTAATTTGAAAGTCATATTAAAATCTCCCATGGTGTGTACCTACTTGTTTAATAGACAAGAGAAAAGTCCACGTGAGTCTGCACATGTAATTTTGGGTGATTTGCTCGGTATATTAAGTATAAGCTGACACATGATGTATGTCCAAGATTTAATAATCCAGTGTTATTTTTACTCACCTGATGTTGAGGCAATATATATATATTTTTTCATTTGTTATTTACTCAACAAATTATTTTTAATATCTGGAACTGCAGTAGTACCAGAGATGCAAACATGAATAAGACCTGGTTTCTACCTTCCATAAATAGAGTGAGACAAATAAGTTAAAAAAACAGAAATAATGCTGAATACAGTTGCTATTTTGGGGGCTATGATCTGGACACTGGAAGCAGAGAGAGGGATCATTCAACCCAGACTCGAGGTATAGGGATAGTTCCCGAAGTCTTCCCGTGGGGGAGTGGTGCTCTGAGTCACAAAGGAGCAGAGGGAGTTCGCCAGGTGGGGGCGGAGACGCAGAAGAATATTGCAAGTACAGCAAACACATGCATAGGCTGAGAGGACCAGCGACGAGGCACCTATCTAGCCATACCCAAGAAAACCAGAGAAGGCTTTTTGAAGACCGTGGCATTTAAATAATAGGAAATTGAAAGTAGATTTGCAAAGCTAGAGTACAGAGAGTCACGTGGAGAGAGTCTGGAAAATGTACACTAGACGCATAACCAGGAAGGGCCTTGATACATATTAAGGAGCATCTTTTTATTTAGTAAAATGTAACTATGTTGGAGCCATGTAGCCTTTTGAGAATGTGGAAACATGAATGGACCCTCTCCCATGAAAATGCACAGGTATGCACGGAGAATTCTGTGCTTCCAGGACGAGCACAGACTTACGGAATAGCATCATTTCCTCAATCTCTGCTTGTGTGGCATTCAGTAGCTTTCACTAAAGAAAATGTTTTAATAGGTTTACAAGTTTTACAAGTACAGAAGAAAAAAGATTTGAAGTTGTTTCACCCTGGAATCTTGTGAACAGTTTTTCTAATTGGATTATAATGGCATTTTCTGATAATTTTACACAAATCATTAGTTTCGACACTTAACGTCAGACCAACCACAATTTTGTGACATTAGCTATGGGATGAACAGTCTATGAGTCTGGCTAAGAATGATACTTTCCTGAAAAATTAAAATGTGGTGTTTAATTGTATTGATAAGGAACAGTTTTAAAATCAAATTATAGTTTCTTCATACAATGTAATTATGAAAACCATGATTTCTTTAAAGATTATTTAAAGTAAAACTCCTGAACAGTTTAAAATTCCATAATCATCCTTATCTTAATGAATTAAGGATTTATCATTTTTGGCGGAATATTACAAGTTCAGGGAAACATTACAAGTTCATGGAAACATTAACATAGGACAAATAAGAATAAAGTAAAGGCATTACAATTTCCAGTAGTAAAAATCACAAAGCTTGATATTCAAATAAATTGTGTAAGCAGATAAGCCAAAGTATTTTCTTCAGTTATTGCAATAGAATATTAAGAAAAATTTCTGTCTGACTTGTAGTGATGCAGTGGATAAAGCATTGACCTGGGATCCAGAGATTGCCTGTTCAAAACCCTGGGCTTGCCTGGTCAAGGCACATATGGGAGTTGATACTTCCTGCTCCTCCACCTCTCTCTCTCTCTCTCTCTCTCTCTCTTTCTCACTCTCTCTCTCTCTCTCCCTCCTTCTTCCTCTCCCTCTCTCCCACCCTCCCTCCTCTCTCTCTGAAAATAAAAAAATAAATCTAATATATATATATATAGAGAGAGAGAGAGAAAGAGAGAGAAAATTTTCTCCGATTATGTTCTACATGAATTGTAAGCACAATAATTTTCTCTTTATTTCTAAATGTGTCATGCTTTTCAGAAATTAAAGAGATAATTGAATTTAAAGTTGAAACTACCTTTATGATAAATACTAGTTTCCAAATTTTGAACTATCTATGTAGTAATGCCTAAGTTTCTATCTCTAGCTCAAACCTTTCTCCTGAACTCCAGACTTAAATCTCTAACTGCCTGCTTACTACATCTGATTTGGCAATCTAAGAGTCATCTATCTTATAATGAATATATCCAGAACTGAACTACAGATGTTCCCACCCAAATCTGCTTTACCTGTAGCCTTTCCATATCAATTCATGGCCATTTCATTCATCCAGTTGTTTAGGTCAAAACCTTGAAGGTATTCTTAACCCTTGGCATTTCTTTCACACTCTACACCCAACCTTTCAGGAAGTCCTATTGGTTCTGTTTTTAAATAAATTCAGAATCCCAGTTCTGGTCCCCATTGCCCTTGGGGCTATTGTCTTCCAGGCCACCACTCTCTCTCACCTAGATCCCTGGCCTTTCCTCCCCTGTTTCTACCATTGGTCCTCTCTCTAGTCTGTTATTCACATTAGCAGCCCAGGTGATTCTTTAAAATTTAGAAAAGATGATTGATGCCTTTTCATATAACCCTGTAGTCACTATCTGTTTTACTCAAAGTGAAAGCCCAGGAAGCCTCACGTGACCTGGCTCTCTGTTAACCCCGAGGTCAGAGATCACTCTTTGCTTTGTTCACCCTGCCTTTCTCTCAGTGTTTGAAGTGCCAGGTAAACTCCTATCACAGGGCTTTTTTTTTTTTTTGCTTAGCTGGCTTATTTGTTTGTTTGTTTTGTTTTTATTTTTATTTGTTTCCCATGGAATTTTCTTCTTCCAGAAATCTGTTTCTAACTCCCTCACCTCCTTCAAGTGTTTTTCTGAAAATCTCATCTTTTCAGACACCTGCCCTGAATTCCATATGTAGTACCATGATTTCCTTCCTGTAGGTACCACACTCCTGATCTTCCTAGCTAGTTTTTCTCTTTTCTTTAGCACTTACCATATCTAAAGCACTATATAATGTAAACATTTGTTAGATGTATTGTTTATTGTCCATTTCTGCTCACTAGAATGTAAACTCTATGAGGCAGTGACCTTTGTTATTTTTTATTGATGTACTCTACATGCCCAGGAGGATGCCTGGTACATAATAGGTGCCTATGTATATTTGATAAATAACTGAGTGATTTCAATCATGGGAACATTACTCTGATAAAACTCTTAAAAATGAGAGAATTTGCAAAATATTATCTATTTTCCCTTGTGCCTAATCATATTGGTTCATCTTATATAGTAATAACAAGACACTGTGAGTTCTTTTCAAGATATGGTAACATATGTATTTGTTTAAATGACTTTAAATACTAATTAATATTAAACTGAGATATGTCTACTCAGTAGAATGAGTACTGCTAAAAAGAAACTAAGATACGTGTATATATTTGTTCCTCTCAGGTATAAATCCACCTCAGAAAGTTTATGTTAAACCTGAAGATGTGGGAGAAGACAGTGTACTTCTTCAATGGGAATCTCTACAAGATAGCCACGAGGTCTACATTCAAATCAAATCCATACCAGATAAAAGAGAAATCATAGCTCTTTTTGTAAAGGATGCTAATAGATTCAAGATTGAGAATTTAATCCCTGGAATGACATACGACATTGGACTAGCAACAGTAATGAATAGAAATTTGAGTGAGCTGGTAACTATTCAACAAACTCTAAGTGAGAACCAAATACATTTCATTTATTCTTAAGTAATATTTGCTGATCTTGGGGTACCGTAAATCATTCCATATAGATTCATCTGGTAGTAGTAGATTGTTGGTGTGCTTTATCTAATGGAAGCCTCAAGATCTAGAGTAGTTTTTTTTTATTTTTTTTTTATTTTTCTGAAGTGAGAAGTGGGGAGGCTGAGAGATAGACTCCCGCATGTACCCAACTGGGATCCACCCGGCAAGTCCACCAGGGGGCAATGCTTTGTGCCCATCTGGGGCATTGCTCCTTTGCAACCAGAGCAACCAGAGCCATTCTAGCGCCTGTGGCGAAGGCCATAGAGCCATCCTCAGTGCTTAGGCCAACTTTGCTCCAGTGGAGCCTTGGCTGTGGGAGGGGAAGAGAGAGATAGAGAGAATGGAGAGGGGGAACGGTGGAGAAGCAGATGGGCGCTTCTCTTGTGTGTCCTGGCCGGGAATCAACCTGGGACTTCGACACATGGAGCCGACACTCTACCACTGAGCCAACCAGGCAGGGCCAGTTTTTATTTTTTTTATCCTGAATATGCTTCCTGCTTGTATAAGGCAGCATTGTTTGTTATTAAGAACTTGATCTTAAAGCCATCCTACCTAGTTTTGAATCTGCGTTCAACTCCTTGGATAATTCTGGGCAATGTGCTTATCCTGTTTATGCCTCGGGTTTTATATTTATGAAAAAATATATAAGAAAATAATATATAATGTATTTAAGAAAAAGTCTGTATCGTAGGATTCACTGAGAATAGCTGGTTTGGTAAATGTGAAGACTTAGAACAGTACCTGACACATAGCTATTGTTTATACAATTTATCAACAAAAGCAGGCCGTAGCACACTAGAAGGAAATGCTGACAAGTATAGAAAAGGTTTAGGATCAAACCACCAAAAATTTTATATGTCTTTTTTCAAATAAGTTTAATTTACTCAATTTATAATCATTGAATAATCTGTTAAAGAAAAACAGCTAAAAAGTAAAAAGAAACTATATGAATATTAATATACGAAGCCTGACCTGTGATAGCACAGTGGATAAAGTGTTGACCTGGAATGCTGAGGTCACTGGTTCAAAACCCTGGGCTTGCCTGGTCAAGGCACATACAGGAAGCAACTACTGTGAGTTGATGCTTCCTGCTTCTCCCCTCTCTCTCTGTCTATTTCTCTTTCTCTCTCTTTCTTTCTCTCTCCTCCCTCTAAAAATCAATAAATAAAATCTGAAAAAACACCTTAAAAATAATACATGAAATGATATTTATATATTGTGATAAACATTAGGAGAGGAGGATGCAAAGTGATATGATGAAGAGAAATTGAAGAGGGGTGGAGGGTTGTAGTGTAAACAGGCTGCAATAGAAGGAGTTACATTTGCTGGATACCCAAAGGGTACAAAGGAGCCAGAGTGGAATTAGATGGAAGAAAGGTACTTTAGGCATACACAGCTAGCATGAAGATTGTGCAACAGGAAAACAGTCTGTTGTATCTGAAAACACAATGGCCAGGATGTGTGCTGCCTAATGAACAGGGAGAAGGTGTTAGGAGATGATATTGGAGAGATATTCAGGGGTCAGATCACAGAGGTTTTACAGTCGGTGCGTCTGAGTTTCTTCAGAGGCGATGGGGAGCCGTGGAGAGTTTTACGCGGGAGAGTGACAGTGCAACCTGTGTTCCAAACGTTTACTTGTGGCTGTGTGCAAAGAATGATTTGTAACAGGGCCAGGAAACTGGGCAAGCGGTTGTTGTAGAATGGAGACAAAAAGTTTGTGGTGGACAAGATGGGGAAGGGCAGACACATTTTATATTATGGAAGGAGGTGGTCCAAACTTTGATGCTGAAGTGCTTCTGAGAAACTTGAGGTTTTGATTTGAGCAATCCGGGTGGATAATGATGACTCTTAGGAACAAAAGATCATTGGACCTCACAGGCCTTTTGTGTATCAGCAAGGGCAGTCTAGTGCAAGAAGTGAATTGGTCCAGAAGACAGTGTAGCAGCAGTGTCTACTGAGCTAGCATGGAGTCATCCTGCTTCATCCTCCAAAGACTAAAACTAAATTTATGTATGGTATTTTCAGACTTAAATTTCTGAGAAAGCCTACCTAGAGATCATTATCATAGGAAATAGTTATAAAAAATCAACTAAGAAAGAGATATTGCTAATAGCAATTATTCTATGCTTGTGATTTATTGGCAGAATGAAAGTACTAAGATTAAAATGCACAGATGGGAAATGAACTGTAGTCTTAGTTTTACCAATTATCAGCAGTAGGAAGTCCCCATATTGTCTCGGTGCCTAAGTTTTCTAAAAAATTTAGATCATTAACTACATTTTAAAACTGCCTTACAGCTCGAAAGTCTTACTCGACCTTGAGGCTAGGGAATTTAGCATATTTTAACCCATCTTCCATCTCAAATATAAAATTTTTGCCTCTTTCTCTTTTTTTCTTTTGTGTGTGTGTGTGTGTTTTAATAATTTTATTTTTTTAATGGGGCGACATCAATAAAACAGGATACATATATTCAAAGATAACTCAGGTTGTTCCAAAAGAGACATTCTTAATGTAAATTAATGGAAATCCTTGAAACCTAAGACAATATAAATTGTTACTTTTAGAGGCTGCATATATGTGTGTACATGCTAAGGCAGCAGGGGGTCTTGAACAATAAACCCCTCAAATAACCGCGAATTCCATCCATGACATCAGATTGTTTATAAAATTATTCATATTCAAATGATAGTGGCGACCTTTGAGTATGTAAAAGTATTTTCTGGGCACCAGAGTTCTTGGCTCATGAAGAACTTCATTCATTACCCATGGTCAGCAGTTTAAAACACCATAGGAGGTAATCCTGACTAGATTTTCCTTCGTTTTGAAATTCTAGTGACTAGTGACATTCTTTTTTTTTTTTAACTTTTTAAATAATTTTATTTTTTTAACGAGGCAACATCAATAAATCAGGATACATATATTCAAAGATAACATGTCCAGGTTATCTTGTCATTCAATTATGTTGCATACCCATCACCCAAAGTCAGATTGTCCTCTGTCACCTTCTATCTAGTTTTCTTTGTGCCCCTCCCCCTCCCCCTTTCCTTCTCCCTCTCACCCCTCCCCCCGTAACCACCACACTCTTATCAATGTCTCTTAGTCTCACTTTTATGTCCCACCTACATATGGAATAATGCAGTTCCTGGTTTTTTCTGATTTACTTATTTCACTTCGTATCATGTTATCAAGATCCCACCATTTTGCTATAAATGATCCAATGTCATCATTTCTTATGGCTGAGTAGTATTCCATAGTGTATATGTGCTACATCTTCTTTATCCAGTCATCTATTGACGGGCTTTTTGGTTGTTTCCATGTCCTGGCCACTGTGAACAATGCTGCAATGAACATGGGGCTGCATGTGTCTTTACGTATCAATGTTTCTGAGTTTTTGGGGTATATACCCAGTAGAGGGATTGCTGGGTCATAAGGTAGTTCTATTTTCAGTTTTTTGAGGAACCACCATACTTTTTTCCATAATGGTTGTACTACTTTACATTCCCACCAACAGTGTATAAGGGTTCCTTTTTTTCCACAGCCTCTCCAACATTTGCTATTACCTGTCTTGCTAATAATAGCTAATCTAACAGGTGTGAGGTGGTATCTCATTGCAGTTTTGATTTGCATTTCTTTAATAACTAAAGAAGATGAGCATCTTTTCATATATCTGTTGGCCATTTGTATTTCTTCCTGGGAGAAGTGTCTGTTCATGTCCTCTTCCCATTTTTTTATTGGATTGTTTGTTTGTTGTTGAGTTTTATGAGTTCTTTGTATATTTTGGATATTAGGCCCTTATCTGAGCTGTTGTTTGAAAATATCATTTCTCATTTAGTTGGCTGTCTGTTTATTTTGTTATCAGTTTCTCTTGCTGAGCAAAAACTTCTTAGTCCGATGTAGTCCCATTCATTGATTTTTGCCTTCACTTCTCTTGCTTTTGGAGTCAAATTCATAAAATGCTCTTTAAAACCCAGGTCCATGAGTTTAGTACCTATGTCTTCTTCTATGTACTTAATTATTTCAGGTCTTATGTTTAGATCTTTGATCCATTTTGAATTAATTTTAGTACAGGGAGACAAACTGTAGTCCAGTTTCATTCTTTTGCATGTGGCTTTCCAGTTTTCCCAGCACCATTTATTGAAGAGGCTTTCTTTTCTCCATTGTGTGTTGTTGGCCTCTTTATCAAAATTATGTGACTATATATATGTGGTTTTATTTCTGGGTTTTCTATTCTGTTCCATTGGTCTGAGTGTCTATTTTTCTGCCAATACCATGCTGTTTTGATTGTCGTGGCCCTATAATATAGTTTGAAGTCAGGTATTGTAATGCCCCCAGCTTCATTCTTTTTCTTTAGGATTGCTATGGCTATTCGGGGTTTTTTATAGTTCCATATAAATCTGATGATTTTTTGCTCCATTTCTTTAAAAAAATGTCATTGGAATTTTGATAGGAATTGCATTAAATTTGTATATTGCTTTGGGTAATATGGCCATCTTGATTATATTTATTCTTCCTAACCAAGAAAAAGGAATATTCTTCCATCTCAATATATCTTTTTCAATTTCCCTTAACAATGGTTTATAGTTTTAATTATATAAGTCCTTTACATTCTAAATTATGTTTTTTTGTTTTTTGTTTTTTGTTTTTTTTCTGAAGCTGGAAATGGGGAGAGATAGTCAGACAGACTCCCGCACGCGCCCGACCGGGATCCACCCGGCACGCCCACCAGGGGCGACGCTCTGCCCACCAAGGGGCGATGCTCTGCCCCTCCGGGGCGTCGCTCTGCCATGACCAGAGCCACTCTAGCGCCTGGGGCAAAGGCCAAAGAGCCATCCCCACCGCCCAGGCCATCTTTGCTCCAATGGAGCCTTGGCTGCGGGAGGGGAAGAGAGAGACAGAGAGGAAGGAGGGGTTGGAGATGGAGAAGCAAATGGGCGCTTCTCCTATGTGCCCTGGCCGGGAATCGAACCCGGGTCCCCGCACGCCAGGCCGATGCTCTACCGCTGAGCCAACTGGCCAGGGCCTATTTGTTATGTTTATTCCTGAGTATTTTTTGTTGTTGTTGCAATCGTGAGGGGAATTATTCTTTTGAGTTCATTCTCAAATGTTTCATTGTTGGCATATAGAAAAGCTATTGACTTCTGTATGTTAATTTTGTATCCTGCGACCTTACTGTATTGCCTTATTGTTTCTAGTAGTCTTTTTGTTCATTCTTTGGGGTTTTTGATGTATAGGATCATATCATCTGCAAAAAGTGATACCTTTACTTCTTCTTTTCCGATATGGATGCCTTTTATTTCTTTGTCTTGTTTGATTGCTCTGGCTAGAACCTCTAGTACCACATTAAATAAGAGTGGAGAGAGTGGACAACCCTGTCTTGTTCTTGATTTAAGGGGGAAAGCCTTCAGTTTTGTGCCATTTAATATGATGTTAGCTGATGGTTTATCATATATGACCTCTATCATGTTGAGATATTTTCCTTCTATACCCATTATGTTGAGAGTCTTAAACATAAAATTGTGTTGTATTTTATCAAAAGCCTTTTCTGCGTCTATTGATAAGATCATGTGGTTTTTGTTCTTTGTTTTGTTGATATGGTATATTACGTTAACTGTTTTACGTATGTTGAACCATCCTGAGATTCTGAGATGAATCCCACTTGATCATGATGTATTATTTTTTTAATATGTTGTTGTATTCGATTTGCTAGTATTTTGTTTAGTATTTTAGCATCTGTCTTCATTAGAGATATTGGTCTGTAGTTTTCTTTTTTTGTGCCATCCTTGCCTGGTTTTGGTATGAGAGTTATGTTGGCCTCATAAAATGTGTTTGGAAGTATTGCTTCTTCTTCAATTTTTTGGAAGACTTTCTGTAGAATAGGAACCAAGTCTTTTTTGAATGTTTGATAAAATTCGCTGGTATAGCCGTCTGGGCCTGGACTTTTATTTTGGGGGAGGTTTTTAATGTTTTTTTTCTATTTCTTCCCTACTAATAGGTCTGTTTAGGCTTTCTGCTTCTTCTTGACTCAGTCTAGGAAGGTTGTATTGTTCCAAGAATTTATCCATTTCTTCTAGGTTGTTGAATTTAGTGGCATAAAGGTTTTCATAGTATTCTACAATAATTCTTTGTATATCTACGGTGTCCGTGGTGATTTCTCCTCTTTCATTTTGGATTTTGTTTATATGAGTTCTTTCTCTTTTTTCCTTGGTAAGTCTTGCCAAAGGTTTGTCAATGTTGTTGATCTTTTCAAAGAACCAGCTCCTTGTTCTATTAATTTTTTCTATAGTTTTCCTGTTCTCTATTTCATTTACTTCTGCTCTGATTTTTATTATCTCCTTTCTTCGGCAAGTTTTGGGTTTTCTTTGTTCTTCATTTTCTAGTTCCTTAAGGTGTGAAGTTAGGTGGTTCACTTGGGCTCTCTCTTGTTTATTCATATATGCCTGAAGTGATATGAACTTCCCCCTTATCACTCCTTTTGCTGCATCCCATAGATTCTGACATGTTGTGTTGTCATTTTCATTTGTTTGTATATATCTTTTGATTTCTGCACTTATTTCTTCTTTGACCCACTCATTTCTTTAAAGTATGTTGTTTAGTTTCCACATTTTTGTGGGATTTTTTTCCTCTTTTTTGCAGTTGAATTCTAGTTTCAAGGCTTTAAGATCAGAAAATATGCTTGGTACAACTTCAATTTTTCTGAATTTGCTGATGTTGTTTTTGTGGCCCAACATATGGTCAATTCTTGAGAATGATCCATGTACACAGGAGAAAAATGTATACTCATTCATTTTGGGATGAAGTGTCCTGTAGATGTCTATCATATCCAGGTGCTCTAGTGTTTTGTTTAAGGCCACTATATCTTTGTTGATTTTCTGTTTGGATGACCGATCTAGAGCCGTCAGCAATGTATTGAGGTCTCCAAGTATGATTGTATTTTTGTCAGTTTTTGTTTTAAGGTCAATAAGTAGCTAGCTGTCTTATATATTTTGGTGCTCCTTGGTTTGGTGCATATATATTAAGAATTGTTATGTCTTCTTGATTCAGTGTCCCCTTAGCCATTATAAAATGGCCATTTTTGTCTCTGAGTACTTTTGCTGTCTTGTAGTCAGCATTATCAGATATGAGTATTGCTATGTCTGCTTTTTTTTTTGGATGTTATTTGCTTGGAGTATTGTTTTCCAGTCTTTCACTTTGAATTTGTTTTTATCCTTGTTACTTAGATGAGTTTCTTGTAGGCAGCATACAGTTGGATTTTCTTTTTTAATCCATTCTGCTACTCTACCTTTTTATTGGTGAGTTTAATCCATTTACATTTAGTGTAATTATGGACACTTGTGAGTTCCCTATTGCCATTTTATAGCTTGCTTTTTGTTAATTTTGTGTCTTGTTTGATCCTTCTCTTTCGGTTTTCTATCTTTTGTTTTTATTTGGTTGTATTCCATGCATCTTTCCTCTGTTGCTATCTTTTTTATCTCATGTGCTTCTGTGGTGGTTTTTTCAATGGTGGTTACCTTTAAGTAATGAAAAGGGTTCCTACGCTGTTCATTGTAGCGCACTATTTTGTGAATACTTTTGCACTCCATCGTCCTTTGCTTATGTTAATCTCCATCCTCTCCCTCCTTTCTTTTTGTTGTTGTCACAGTTTAAATTTGGTTTTATTGTGTTCTTCTTGGAGCTTTTACTTATGGCTTTTTTTTTTTTTGTTTTGTTTTTTTTTTGTTCTTTGTATCTAATTGTAAAACCCCCTTTAGTAATTCCTGGAGTGGGGGTTTTCTGATGATAAATTCCCTCATCTTTTCTGTATCTGTGAATGTTTTTTATTTCTCCTTCATATTTGAAGGATAGCTTTGATGGCTATAGTATTCGTGGCTGAAAGTTCCTCTCTTTCAGGACTTTAAATATTGGGGTCCACTCTCTTCTAGCTTGTAGAGTTTCTGTTGAGAAATCAGATGATAATGTAATGGGACTCTTTATATGTTGTATTCTTCTTTTCCCTGGCTGCCTTGAGAATTTTTTCTTTGCCGTTGCTTTGTGTCAATTTCATTATGATGTGCCTTGGAGTAGGTTTGTTGGGGTTAAGAAAACTCGGAGTTCTGTTTGCTTCTTGAATTTGAGGCTTTAGTTCTTTCCACAGGCTTGGGAAGTTCTCATCTATTATTTGTTTGAGTATGTTCTCCATTCCATTTTCTCTCTCTCTTCTCCCTCTGATATACCTATTATTCTTATGTTATTCTTTTTGATGGAGTCAGATAATTCCTGTAGGGCTCTCTCATTTTTTTAAATTGTTGAGTCTCTTTCTTTTTCTCTCTGTTGTGCCTCAAGTTGCTTGTCTTCTATTTCACTAATCCGACCTTCTATCTGGCCTGTTGTATTAGTAAGCTTGTTACCTCGTTTTTCAGCTCATGAATTGAGTTTTTCATCTCTGTTTACTTGTTTTTATAGTTTCAATTTCCTTGGAAATATATTCTATGTGTTCATTGAGTTGTTTTCTGAGCTCCCTAAATTGTCTTTCTGTGTTTTCTTGTATATCTCTGAGTATTTTTAGGATTTCTATTTTAAATTCTCTGTCGTTTAACTCCAAGGTTTCCAATATATTAAATTTTTTCTTGGCCCTGGCCAGTTGGCTCAGCGGTAGAGCATCGGCCTGGCGTGCGGGGGACCCGGGTTCTATTCCCAGCCAGGGCACATAGGAGAAGTGCCCATTTGCTTCTCCACCCCCACCTCCTCCTTCCTCTCTGTCTCTCTCTTCCCCTCCCGCAGCCAAGGCTCCATTGGAGCAACGATGGCCCGGGCGCTGGGGATGGCTCCTTGGCCTCTGCCCCAGGTGCTAGAGTGGCTCTGGTCACGGCAGAGCGATACCCCAGAGGGGCAGAGCATCACCCCTGGTGGGCGTGCCAGGTGGATCCCGGTCGGGTGCATGCGGGAGTCTGTCTGACTGTCTCTCCCCATTTCCAGCTTCAGAAAAATACAAAAAAAAATTTTTTTCTCCATAGATTTTTTCTCATCTATCTATGTTACTTCTCTTTCTTTTGTATCCATGATATTCGATTTTCTCTTCCTTAATGGCATCTGAGGGTGGTTTTGTTGATAGTATTAATGAGATTTAATAAAGAGTAAAAAGTTAAAATAAAAAATTGAAGAGTTGTTTTTTTTTAAAAAAATTAATAATTAAATAAAGAAAAATAAAATAAAAATAAAAAAAAGGAAATTATCCCCTCCTTGTTTTTTCCTCTCCTCTCTTCTCCCCTCTTTCTTGAGAAAATCTTGTGGTAAACTGTGAATTATATTGTACTAAATAGAACAAACAATACCTGTAATGGATGGCCTGAATTGGGGAGAAGTAATAAAGGGGCAAAAAAAAAAAAAGAAAAAAAAGGAGGTATAGACCCACAAAAAGCAAATAAGGAAAAAAATTGGGTCAAGAATAAAATGATTTGCTTTTTGGTGTTGGTTGACTAAGAGTTATGATGAGAGGAATGAGAGGGAAACAGGAAAATGGGGGGACAAATTAAAAAATTACTATTGTATTTAGTGGAACAAGAACTAGATAAAATGGAGAACCAGGGATGGGAGTACTGCTAGTGAGTTAAAAAGGTGGAGTAAAAACCTCCCAAAATTTCACAAACATAAGTTTGAGTCCCAGATAAGATAATTTGTTTGTTATTATGGTTTGAATGAGAGGAGACGTAAAGGAGAAAGGAAGAAACTAATATAGAGGGAGAAAAGAAAGAGAGAGAAAAAAAGAAGGAACCACTAAAAGAAAAAAGAAAAAAGAGAGAGAGAGAGAGAGAGTGTTAAGGGTTTTGGAGTGCAACCCTCATAGAGAGAAAGGAAGAGGAAAGAAAAGATAATGGGAGATGTAACTCTTATGGGTAGTGTAGTTCAAGGAGAGGAGGGAGTAAAACCGGCAGAGAGTTAAACGACCAAATTGGAGGAGGAAAAAAAAAATCAAGAATGAAGATAAGAGATACAAACGAACAAATATAATAAAATGGGATAGGTTATAAAATCTGTGGGTTATTCTTGATTTTGAGAGGTTATCTTCTTGCTTTTTCTTTTCTCTCCCTCTTCCTGGTCGGTAACTCTGTACCCCGGGTTCTGCCCCTTTGGCATGCTCAGGTAGAGGTTTGCAATTGATAAGTCTCTATGGTGATGTCATGTATTGTGCTTCAGTCTCGTTGGCAGTCGAGGCTCATTAGCATTTATAGGCTCCGACAGTGAGAGAGTCCGTGTTCCTGGAGCCTTTCTCCTAGTCTTTCCTTCCTCAATTAGTAGCCTGATAATCCAGCTATGGGGTTGCTGCTGCCTCTGCCTGGATAGTAAGAAGCTCAAAGAGCTGGCAACTCCCCACTCTATTCCCACACAGCACAGGGCTCTGGGTAAGGCTCAGTCAGTCAGAGCTGCTAGCATAATCAGGCGGGCTTTCCACCCACTCAAAGACCTCTGGCTCTGCCACTCTGTCCGGTAACACAGGTGGGCGCCCACTTCCGGGGCGCTTGGAGGAAATTCTCGGTCACTATTTGTGCGCAGACCAGGATATCAGGCCAGCAGTCTCACACTCTGAGTGAAACCCCTGCTCGCATGGAAAAGTTCCAGCATTGAAATTGGCTTTCGCTCCCTCCCCATGTGCGGCTTTTTCAGGGCTCTGGGGTGGCCTGGAGATTCCACTTTTGGCCCACACAAAGGCCTCTGACTTTGCCCCTCTGTGGGATAACACGGGCTCCCACTCCTGAGGTGCTGGGAGGAATCTCTTGCCTACTCTCTGTGCGTGTAGACCAGGATATCAGGCTGGCCGCCTCACAGTTTGAATGAAACCCCCGCCCGCACGGAAAAGTTCCAGCATTGAAATTGGCTCTTGCTCCCTCCCCGTGCGTGGCTTTTTCAGGGTGCTGGGGCAGCCCAGAGGTTCTGCTTTCGGCCCACACAAAGGCCTCTGACTGTGCCTTTCTGTGATAACATGGGCGCCCACTCTCGGGGCTTTCAAAGGAATCTCTCGCCCACTATTTGCACGCACTGACCAGGAGATCGGGGAAATGGCTGCCCCGCTTGTCTTTCTTTGTCTGGGTTTGGTGTGAGTGTTAGCTTGTATTGCCTGGGTTGCTGCAGTCACAGTTTTTCCTCGGCTTGGATCTCTGTGCCACAGCCTGGTTCGGCCGTTTGTGCCATGGCCTGGATCTATTCACCCCCTTTGCCCGCCTTAGTTTCTATAATTCTCAGTTCCCAGTGAAAGCAGCCCTATTTAGGTAAGTGAGAAAGGCGGAGCATTTCTTACTCCCTATTTCCTTCAGGGTTTGATTATATAGCCAATTTTTCGCTCAACCATACCTTCGGGTGTATTGCGAAACATCTGGAGGCTCCAAGGATAGGTTTTTCTGTTTCCGGTTGAAGATCTTGTTGAGTTTTGGTGGAGATTTATTAGTATCACTTCCTACCACGCCATTACTCTGCCTCTTTCTCTTGATAGTGATCTTTTTTGAATTTTTTTTCCCCAACTCTATGTATTCAGGTATAAGCACAATTCTTGATTTTGTTTGATTTGAACACTTATTTGTGAAACTGCTGTCCAACATGGAAGCCAAAACATGGATTAACATCTATACATTTTAGGAAGAATAATAGAATATTGGGGTTTGAAGGTAGGGCGGAGATCTTTCTGCCAATCTGATAAGCAGTTCCCAGCATAGTGCCTCTGATCATTTTGTAACGCATGACTATAATTTTCCTCTATGATGGCGTTCCGTCTGTCCTCCAGGGCACTGCAGAACAGATCTACTCCCGGAGTCACAGGAGAGGCCATCAAATGTTTGGAAACTGCTGTTGTGTTCCTGGCATCTCTAGTTTCTTTCCTTTTGGTGAATTTCTAGTTTTTTCGAACATTCAACTATTTCTTATATTCCTATTAGCCTTTCTATTCAGTTCTTAAGTTTGATAATCACTTTTGACATCACCAGATTATTTATCATTCATCATTTTTACTTGTCTCAAGATGATAAAACAAATATATATATAAAACTATTCCAGGGTACAGAGCTAGAGTGAATGCTTTCCATGTATTCTTTTAACCAATATTTGTTGATAACTGTTACTTACTATGCCTTGTTTTTCTCTCTCCCACACCCTTTGAGGCAATTAAGCATAAAAGGGTATTTTCCTTTTAATGGGCTTTTACAGACATGTAGAAGAAAATAAAATGTACACATCCATTTGTTTTCCTTTCCCCTTTGAAATATCTCTCTGTCTTTCTAAATTATTCTGAAAATAGCTAGCAAGCTTAATTTCCAGTTATTATTAAGTGCCCTGAAACATAAAATATGTCCTTCGGGAGAAGGCAATGCTTCTAGCACAGACCTGGGAACTGAATTGCCTGGGTTAGAATTCCAGCTCCACAGTTACCAGTTTCCATCCTTTGGGAAGTCATTCAAACTTTTTGGTCTTTAGTTTTCTTCTTTTTTAAAATGATAAAGATAAAGATATTATCAACTTTATGAAATGAAAATAATGTAAGGGCTCAGACATCAAGCCAACACGGTGAGGGTGTCTGTTATTGTGGTTTTTCTTTTTAAGTAGGAGAGAGTGGCGGCTCTGAGGAGCTGTGGCCATCCTTAGTGGGAAGTGAAGCCATTCTGACTGTCCATGCAGTCTCTCTCTGTGGGAGGCACTAACTCTGCCCAGGGCTTCTTGATGGAAGGAGAGCTGTAGGAGCTGGTCTTAGCATTTTCTTTTTACCTCTTGGTATTGAAAAATAAATTTTAAGGTAGACTGGGTGTCCCTGAGACCTCAGTCTACCTTGTCTGTAATAAAAGCCTTTGAATTTGGTCTAGTTCAGTTTATCTCATATTAAAAAATACCTCACACAGTGCCCAGTGCTACACTTCTTCTGAGATGGGTAAGAATAGAAGTCACAGTAACTGGTGGAGACTGATCAGAAGTCCCCAAATTATGTCAATACTTTACTATTATTTTTTTTTTCAAATGAAATCTTCTCCAGGTTGAGTTTCCAAAGATTCAGGATATAAGTTTGAAGAGAAGAAAGGACTTTGTTCTATTCTACACCTTTCCAGCTTTGGTGAACCCACAGGTTTAATGTGTCATGCATTGATGCCATTGGTTCCATTTCCCCAGATAAGTAAAATGGATGGAAAACACCCCATTTTCCCAATGGTGGGAATGTCTCTCACTCCATATACATTTAGCACTTAAACTAGACTATTTAATGCTGTGCCTCCTCTTAGAAAATGTCTTTGGTACCCAAGAACATGGAAATGATTTTTTCCATAACTACACTGGTCACTCATTTCCAATCCCCAGATCTTTTAAGTCCTGCTCAAGACACAGTTAGAAGCTTTTGCAGCCCATTACCCACAGATTCAGATGAATTGGATACTTGTGGGATGACTTTCAAGCCTTAGGAAAGCCATATTTTCTAATGAGCTCTGTAACTGAGGAGAGCTGGAAGGAATTTTAAGAGGAAAGTTGCAGAAAAAAATTTAGTTAAAGACAGAAAAAGAGAAGTTAAGATAATATACTGGGAAAGGAAAAACATGTGAAAAGTGCCTTGAAACCTAGTAGTAAACCATATGGACATTTTTTATGGTTAGTGTATTGAACATTTTCTCATAACCACTAAGGATACAAGCGGCAAGAAAGTTGTATATTGAAGCTAAGTAAATTGATGGATATATATTGCACAGAGTTTATGCTCTAGAATGATAATTATAGGTGTGTGCTGAACTCCTTTAACACAGTACTGGCTCTCTCTAAAATAGCAGAATCACATTATCAAATATTTCAATTGATTTAGAACAAGTTCCATTGCATAAAACTAGATTTCACCAACAAAACTGAAAAGGTCATCTAATTATTCTCTGTAGGAAAAAAGTAGTTTTTCAGAATATATATTTTAGAAGATATCTACTGGGAAGAAAGACAAGTATAAGGATATCTTGAACAGTATCCCAATAATCTACAGATAGAACTGAGATTAAAAATTGACCTGAGAAAAAATAATGTGAATAGAAATTGTCTGAGATTTCAAATCTGCGCTAAATAGCCCATTAGTAGAATTAGGAAAAATACAGCTACTTACTAGAGTTCAGAGAGAGTATAAAATGTCCTCCGAGCAGTTGCCAGAACTATGTTCTTAAAAATGAAATGAAATGTCTGCTCAAAATCCCTCTGCCTACAGGTTAAAGTCTGATGTTTATAGCATGACACGCAGAGCCTGTCACAAAGCTTGTCCAGCCTCAGAGGTGGCCCTTCTGTGCCTTGTCCTGCTCCCTCACACACACGACGTTGCATTAAACAGCCTGAGCATGTGCCTGGCACAGCTCTAAGCACTTTATGGATAAGCACACCTCTCATTTAACCATCATAATGACCCTGCAAAGTGCATACTAGTTTCTTCCCATTTTAGGGATGAGGAAACCAAAGCGCACATGGACTAAGTACCTTGCCAGAGACACTCTACTGAGAAAGAGCAGAAAGTGCATATCTAAACTCATGATGATGCCATCTTTGGTTTCCATGGCTTGCTTATGTATTCTCTTTACTACCTCTCCCCTTCTCTCTCTCTCTCTCTCTCTCTCTCTCACACACACACACACACACACACACACACACACACACTCTTTCTGGTAATGTATTATCCTTTAAGACTCAGATAAAAGTTCACCAACTCTGGAAAGCCTCTCCTAATTATTTCTGCTAGAACTAGAATGTCTTACTTTATTCTCAACAGCTTTTTGTACATGTCACCAGCTCAGGTTTTGAGACAGAATAGGGACTTGGATCTGGGGTTGGGAAAATACTGGGTGGTTAGGAAGCCAAAGTAAGGCCAGATGGCCAGAAGGAATGCTGAATAAGCAGACCTTAAGAATGTACCACCCCTCCACTCCCTACTCAAAAGACACAGAGGAAGTTGATTTTTATCTCCTTTCTAACTTCCAATGTAGACAGTACTGATCAAGGTTTAACTGCTACATGATGTCTCTAGGCTGACGGTAATGATTAATCAGTTACCTTGTCCCAACAGTGAGGAGCAAACTTAGTTACCAGCCAATGCAGGTGCAGAAAGAAGTCACCTGACCCTGAAATGAAAAATTCTGCAAACCTCCCTTTTTTTAAAACTCATATTTTCATGCAAGCTTGCATTGCTCCCAGCTTAGAAAAGCAGCCAAGCAGAGCATCCCCCAGCCAGCCCAGAGGACCTTCCTTTCCTCTGTGCTGCCTCCCTTGTGCTTGAGCATAAGCTTAATAAAATCTGTCTGGAAAGTTCTCTGGGGTTTCTACTCTGACCATTTGGGTTTCTAGGTAGTGATTTGTACGTCTATTTAGTGAGATAGGAGCTCTTTGAACATAAGAATCTGGCCCTATTTATTTTGAATACTTGTTCTAGTATATAGGTTCTCAAAAGTCTTTGTTTAATAAACAAATAAAAAAATAAATATTTGGAAAGTCTCAAATTATGTTTTTTGAAACTATTATTACAAATCAAATAGTGGAAGTTAATTTTATACTTCTAGTATACATATGGTATGTCAAAATATCCACCTTGTTTCCCTGGCAGATGCTGACATAGTAAACATAAGTTTAGCACATAGACATGTAATATTATCAGATTCTAGAACATGCCAGACAAAACATAGAAAAATATGCTTGGCATTTGAAAAAATACTAATTATAAATCTCTCTTTTTATCTTTCAGAGCCCAAACCTGTCCAAATTGTTATTCCTTATAAAAGTTATAGTACCTCCGTAATCTTATTTGTTCAAACACCTGATATTGGAGTGTTTGATGGCATACATATTGTAATTGAAGGAGGACCAAATATAACCATGCCTCTAAAACATGACAATAAAATAACTGTTGACAATTTAACCCCAGGCACAGAATATAATTTCTTTCTTTCCATCATCAGTGGGACTAAATTAAGTGATGTATATTATGTGCCTGCAGTAAAAACATGTAAGTATTTTAGGACTTGCATAAGCTCTATATTGATTTTGATTTTGTGTATTATTTCAAATTAGTTGGCTACATTCATTGTGATGAAATAGTTTTCAAAGATCTTTTAGAATAATTGCAAATACCTCACTACTAACCCTAATCTTTTATTTCCCGATAGATAAGTAGATAGAGTTAGCCTTGTGTAAAATTGAGGTCAGGGATTTTTAAATCCATTAACAAAAAACATGCTTGCATATTAATCAGAGCTTTCAATGACTTAATCCAAAAGTGAGGAATGTAATTTTAGGCAGATTGTGAAACCTAAATTACACTTTTTAAAAGTGTCTCCCAAAGTACAATATCTAAGTGTGTTTGCTCTGCCCATGCTGCCATTCGTCTGAAAAAAGAGCTAGTGCATATTTTCCTTACCTCTTTGAATACTTACCATTAATACATGCTATATTTGTTTACACCAATACTTACATTTTGATATTCATATTGATTTTGATCTAGCTTTGTAAAAGTCACTCAAAAATTTTACAAGTATTAATTTTGAACATTTGAGATATGTGTAATTTATCTAAGCTCTCCATCTAGTAAATGTAGAAATGAACGGTACAGAATAATAATGCCATAGAGCTGTCACACGGATTCCTAAAAACATTACAATTTTGACTATACCATGTCCAGGTTCTATAAGATTTGCTCTTTCTGTCTATAAATCATCACATATATCATTACTACCATGTGTCTTCTTTCTCCCAAATTCTAATCATTTCATTATTGTTTAAATTTAAATTTTTTATAAAATACTCCCAAACTGATGTCATAAATTACATTATTCCAACAGTGTCTTAACATATTTATAATCAGGTCAGCGTATATTTTATTTTTGCTTGCAATTTTTATATACTTTTAATATTAGCATTCTCTGCCTCTCTTCTTTATACTACAAATCATCATGAGTAGCATTGTCTTTGAAAATAATTAGAACTTGATCATCTAAATATATCAGTATTATGACATCAAGCACCAAAATATATCAATATAGAAGATCATAGTTTAGAGCTGCCAGTTTTTCAGTTTTTCTGGAATAGTTTCTTTTTTTTTATGCTAGATGAAACTTTAAAATGAGAAAAAGAACTATAAAAGCTCTGCAGATACAAATTCATTTTTAGTGTCAGCTAATATTTGGGACAAAGAGAATTCTTTTACTTTGTTTAGACTCCATATTTTTCTTTCTGTTGTCTTTTCAGTTTATGCTAATATTTCCAGAAAGCTTTCATCTCTTTTGAATATTGTGCATTTATTTGCTCCTGTGAATTTGCTCCTCTGTAGTTTTCGCTGCAGTATCCAAATTTGCTGCCTGTGTTGGTGTTTACAATGACTCTGAGTATTGCAACTAATTAGCATATTTCATACACTGTCGTTGTATGTATAAATAACTTTTCAGTTAGTATATCTAGTTAATTAATAAGCTTTATTGTTCTTTTTTTTTACATTGTGTTTTATTCTCTCCCTTTAAAGGGATAAATTAATAGAAAAACTCAGAAAACATCCAATAAGAATTTAAATGTGTTATATGTTTTGCATAGGTTTGGAAGCACCATCCAATATCCTTGAGGGCAAAGTGACAGACTCTTCCATAGAAATTCTCTGGACTCGAGCTGATGGGAATTTTCAGCATTATGAAATCACATGCATAAACTGTGCTGCCGCTTTCGTGGTGCGTGATAAAAGGCTCTTGGAGGAATTAAACTTGAGTCTTTCATGCTGAATCCAATATTACCGCATTTTTACATGAGATAGCAGTGCAGTGAAATAGCCCCCAAGCTTTCTTGCTCATGTTCGGTGGTGGAGCACTTCTTAAATGAAAATTTGCTAATGTATTCGTTTGGATTTATAGGTCCAGAAGGTGGTGCATGAAATGGCAACATTCTCTGACCTGGAGCCAGCTAGAGTATACACCTTTTCAATTCGTACTGAACAAGAAGGTTTTAAAGACAGCACTCCTAACATAAAAGAAATACAAACAGGTACAGCCGTGGACACATGCTAGGTCTTATTCAGGGTTCAAGTATTTATCTATATATTTTAAGGAAGATTTAGTAAAGAGTATATTTTTCCTGGATTTTTTTAATGGGTTGGCTGTGTCCTCTCTTGTCCTTTTATCTGTTTCCCCTTATATGGGTTAGCACAACCTCAACTTTGTGTGCATAGTTATATAACAGGGTGACTAATTGCCGGAGGTCTGGTCAACTTCTCCATTTCTGATTTAATTTTTCCATTGTTTGGTTAGAGAAAATTAAGTGCCATTTCCCCAGGGATAGCAGCTTGTCCTCAATTGCAGATGTAATTTATTCCATGGTAGTCATATAGAATAAAGGAAGATTGGAAAGGATGTATACGAAATGTATGTTTTCATACCTAGGTGAAGTAAAATTGTCAACTGGTCTACTGAAATAACTATTTTGATTTTCTTGACACTAAAATCTCTCTCTCTCTCTCTCTCTCTATATATATATATATATATATAAAAATCTATATATATAATCCATATATTTAGATACTGATCATGTATGGTATTCTTTTACTGTTAAAACAAGGAATGGAATGGAGGGAAATATCTAGGCAATTTTGTTTCTTTCTTATACATGGAAGAATTTTGGAGAGGAAAGAAATATAGATTATATACTATTTTGTTTATTCAGTGAGAAGTGGGAAGGCAGAGAGACAGACTCCCACATGTGCCTCAACTGGGATCCACCTGCAAGTCCTCTATGGGATGATGCTCTGTCCATCTGGGGCACTTGCTTTATTGCTTAGCAACTGAGCTGTTTCAGCACCCGAGGCAGAGGCATGGAGCCATTCCTAGTGCCTGGGGCCAACTCATTCCAACCAAGTCATGGTTGCAGGAGGAGAAGAAAGTGTTAGAGAGAGAGGGAGAAAGAGAGAGAGAGAGAGAGAGAGAGAGAGAGAGGAGAAAGAGGTGGAGGAGTGGAGAAGCAGATGGGTGCTTCTTCAGTGTGCCCTGACCAGGAATCAAACCTAGGACATCCACACGCTGCCCTGATGCTCTATCACTGAGCAAGCTGGCCAGAGCAATTATATACTCTTTAATTTAACTTTTTTCCTTGGGAAAGAAGGGAAGCATTTGATATTTAGATTGCAATTAACTTTCCTAATGATTAACCTTGTTATTTTTGGGGATTTAATTAGAATTTCTAAAAATCATTATTTCTGAGGGTGGTGATTGTACAAAATCAAGATATAATCTCTCTCTACATTTTAGAGTCAAGGCAAATATTGAGTACAATACCACTGGGATATCTATCAGTTTTATTTCAAAGTGTAAAATGATCCTTGCTGGGTTTCTTTTTTTTCCCCTCTTTTGACTTTTAACTGTTCATATCTACTTTGAAAAAGAAGAGGAATGTCTTGACTATCCTCGGAGTTTGAAGAAAGTCAAAGGAATCCTGACAGTTTTTCAGGATTGTTTTAAGGCAGGTGCTTAGTGTGGTAGCAAATGTTATTCCATGTATATGTCTCAATGCCACAGCCCCAAGTGCAGTTGAATTTCTGAACCACAGTAGAAATTCGGATACAGTGACTGTTAGCTGGCCTTCACCTAGAAGTCTTCTGGATGGATACATTATCTCAATATCTAGTGAAGGCTTACTGAAAGAAAAAATCCTGTCTTCCACAAAAAGGTATGATAATATTGAAAAAAAATATGTCAAGTTGCATGGAATGCCAAATTATCATTTTTATGTATTTTATAAAGTTATGTAAGTGGTTTAATATAATCAAAAATTACAAAACTTTACAGGACAACTTTTTGGACTATTGTGTCATTAGAATGAATATTTGATATATAGTGCCAAACTTATTTCTGAAAAGAAATAATAATGAATTATTTCAGAATATTGTCATGCGTGGATGTATAATACACACTCTTGAATATATATAAAATTCCTCTATGTTAGAAACTATGATTTCTAATTAGCCATTTGTGTTTAAGCATAGCAAATTGTTTCCATGATAGAAAATAAAAATAAAACTTATATATATATATATATATAATTCTTTCTTCAAGTAGTGTGAGAAGATAGAGTTTTCCAAATGTTTATGAGCTACATATCTTAAAATGTGACTTTTATTACTGTGTAGGGTGTTCACATTTGATAGCCTTTCTCCAGGGACTGACTTTTCCATTAGTGTTGTAACTACCAAGGGACTGAAGAGAAGCCATCCTACTGTCCTCATGGTCAGCACTTGTAAGTTTATTTTATATTTAATTCACTTATCATGGGTAAAAATAAAGGGAATATTTGTGTTTAAAGCCAACATCTAATTTAAGATGAATGAATTTGGAAGTAGTCTATGACATGCTTGAAGGGAGGAAGCACTTCATTTATATGGAGAAAGCCCAAGTTATGGTCCTGCCTCAGTCACTGATTAGTTATGTTACCTTGGGCAGAACGAATATGGTCTCATTTAGAAAGTGAGAATAATTATTCTTTCTAGGTTTAAAATCCTATTACTAACGTGAAATTTAAAGTTCTCAGTAAACTTATTTAGTTTAAGGTACTCTACAACTCTAGGGCACTGTCATTATGAAATACTTAGGATTTTTTTTTTAACATTTTAACCATATCTATAAAATACTATGAAAAACAAAACTTTGTAATATGATAACAACAGGTGGGCCTTCATTTTCAGTTGCATTATTTGGGCTCAGTTTGCCTCTTATGACCTTATTGGCATTGCTTACATGTATGAACATATTCAGACATTCCAAAGAGCCCTGTCATTTGTCGGTCAGTTGCATGAATATGTGCTCAAGTACCAATACCCCAGGGGTATGAGAGGAGGCAGCTTAATTTCAGAATTTGCCATGTGGAGGAAGGGAAAGCCCTGGGAAATGCAGCAGCAGTCAAAACAATTCTTGTAAAATAAACTAATACATTTGAGCACTTATATATCAACATGGTGTGTACTTAAATTACCACATTGAATCTCACCAGATTCCCTAAAATGTAGGGTAAGGCTCAGAGGCGTTCATAACTCATAATTTAAAGTGAGTCTTAACCCAGGTTTCTAACTTTACAACTGATAAGACACTGTCTCTCATAAAGAGACCATCCTTAAAAAAAAATCAGAAATAAGTGAGAAATGGCTTCATTTATTCAAATGATAGCTCATTATCTTAAATATGTGAACTCTTCTTAGACTGTTGCTTAGATTTGGGTTGTGTCATTATAGGTCACCATCATCATTGCCATCATCACTATCATTGTTGTTTCATGACATCAAGTGTTTTTTCTTTGTCAGGCACCTTGCTAAGCATTTTAAAATGATTTATATCACCTAATTCTCAATGATAACCTTTATCCTCTTTTTTTATTTTTTTATTTTTTATTTTATTTTTTTACAGAGACAGAGAGAGAGTCAGAGTGAGGGATAGACAGGGACAGACAGACAGGAACGGAGAGATGAGAAGCATCAATCATTAGTTTTTTCGTTGTGCATTGCGACACCTTAGTTGTTCATTGATTGCTTTCTCATATGTGCCTTGACTGCGGGCCTTCAGCAGACCGAGTAACCCCTTGCTGGAGCCAGGGACCTTGGGTCCAAGCTGGTGAATTTTTGCTCAAACCAGATGAGCACATGCTCAAGCTGGCGACCTCACTCAGGGTCTCGAACCTGGGCCTTCCGCATCCTAGTCTGACGCTCTATCCACTGTGCCACTGCCTGGTCAGGCACCTTTGTCCTCTTAATCATAATGAGATGCATATTTTTATATTTTTTACAAATGTGGAAACCGAGGATTAGAGAATTTCCGTAGCTAATACAAGGTGACAGAGATCTGAACCCACCTTTCCCTAACATCGAGTTCTGTACTTGTAGAAGAGCGAATATGTTATAGGAAGGACTGACTCGACCCATTCTTGGTTCTGTGACTTTGTACAAATCATTATTCTATTTGGACCTCAAGTTCCTCATTTCTATATGTTTAATCATATTTTCTTTATTTTTAGAGGTTCTTGCTTTGGTTTTGTTTTCCCAGACAAGGCTGGTAACCTTTCTTTTCACCCTTCCCACTTTAAATTTCACTTTGTCTTCTACTGTATATATATTTTTGGGTTTTTTTTTTACCTCCCTTTCCTTGAAAGTCACCTCAAATCCATTTAGAAGTAGATGGAATATTAAAAATGTATAAAATAGAGCTAAAGCATATTATGGGAATGGGGGAGATAATAAATTAATTTCAGTAGGAAAAGAATATGCATCAGAAAAAAACGGAATAGAAAGGATTATGAATCAGTGAGATAGTTTTAATTCTGAGCTGAATTCTAATAAACTTAAATCAATATGTAAGAAGGAACAAAAGTCTCATGCAAAATTTGAATTTGGAGATGAAATTATTCCAACAATATGTTAATACTACATTTCCTCCAGTTAAGAAAAGCAATGCAGCATTTCAATTTGAAATAAAAATTAGAATTAAAGACATATTGCTGATTAGAAAAATGTTTCTAGAATCTTCTCATATAAAATGCTTAAAGCAGAAAGGAACTTGTGAACTTGAGGATGGATAATAGATATATCTTTCACTTTATACAGTGTCATAAAATTTTAAGTTAAAAATCTCAATTGTAAGAACTGCATACTGAATTCTGCTATGAGAAAAATAAATGTGAAAATTCATAGTTCATATAATTTTATTGTGGAAAAGAGGTTTTTTAGAACATTCCTTTTTTCTTTTCATTATAGAGATGAGACTGAGACTCAGGATAAATAGTTTGGACAAGATAACATACTAAAAATGCTAGAAAAACCTAGGTATTCTGTCTTTTCTTTTATAGTGTGACAGTCTAACGTTATCAGTCTATTATAGATGACATACTGTTCGAACTTGTTTTTAAATATATCAATTTTGTGTCTTATTTTATTGCCCTAGATCCAGACCCACCATCAGATTTGCTGATTTTGGGGCAGGAAGAAAATACAATATATTTGTCTTGGAAACTCCCACAAGGAGGTTTTGAAAAGTTTCAGGTAAAGAACAGTGCTGCTGTCATACACCTTGATGTTTATTGAGGTCTCCGTTTCCTTCCTTCTTTTTGTCCTTCGTTTTACATGAGTGGTTTTAGAGATTTTAATAGCACTCATTTAATATAAGATTTTCCTTCAAAATAGCTCTTCTATTTACTGCTTTAAAAGTACAAAGTTGTCAGGGGAGGTGTTCAAATGTCCGTCAAACCTGCTACTTGACTTTAAATGAGTTTGGATTTTCGAGATAGGCGTTTACATTCGTAGTACAAAAAGTGACGGAAGGAATGAGGGTGCTGGAGGACAGTGCTTCCGTGACAGCACTGGCCAGACAGCCGTTCCAGAGTTAAAGCTGGGTGCTGTGTGGCAGGCTGCCTCTCATCCTCGTCCTACACATGTATGTAGTTAAGAATGGAGACTTCTAGCCCAGAGGGTAGGAGAGGAAGCTGTACAGAAGAGACAGTTTCCAACTATGTCTGCACGGCAAATGTGTCCATTATTATCACTTTCTGTTGTTAATATGTAACCTGGAATCACATAAGGACATATTGTACACACCCTATGTTGGATGGTTTGCAGAGGGAATAAGCTTCCAGGGATAGCATTGGTGCTTCGCACTCTATGGGGCAAACCACTTTTCCGTACTTACATTGTAGTAGGAAATGGTAATTTTAGTTTTATTTTATTTTTTTATTTTTATTATTTTTTTTTTTTGCATTTTTCTGAAGCTAGAAACAGGGAGAGACAGTCAGACAGACTCCCGCATGCGCCCTACCGGGATCCACCCGGCACGCCCACCAGGGGCGACGCTCTGTCCACCAGGGGGCGATGCTCTGCCCATCCTGGGCGTCGCCATGTTGCGACCCTCCTGGGTGTCGCCATGTTGCGACCAGAGCCACTCTAGCGCCTGAGGCAGAGGCCACAGAGCCATCCCCAGCGCCCGGGCCATCTTTGCTCCAATGGAGCCCTGGCTGCGGGAGGGGAAGAGAGAGACAGAGAGGAAGGTGCGGCGGAGGGGTGGAGAAGCAAATGGGCGCTTCTCTTATGTGCCCTGGCCGGGAATCGAACCCGGGTCCTCCGCACGCTAGGCCGACGCTCTACCGCTGAGCCAACCGGCCAGGGCCGGTAATTTTAGTTTTAAATAACAGAAAACAACAGTAATAGTTTAAGCAATAGGGAAACATGTATTGTATTAATGAGTGCGCCTCGTGGAGATTAAGGGAAAACATATAACTGGGTGTTGGGAAGAACTGGAATATAATATTTTAAGCCCGTTGAGAATCCAGGCCTTAGGTTTCTTTTGTTTGTTTTTGTTTTTTCCTGATGAACAGTTTTCTCTGTTAAGTAACCTATGCGGTGACTGGAAGAGTGCCGCACACAATTTCCAGCCACAGAGAAGAAAAGATTCTCCCTCTATACCTAAGGAAGGGATTGTGATGATTCTGAATGGGATTAGACACCCAGTTCAGTTCCTGTCAACAGTGGTTGTAGGTCCCATGTCATGTTAAAATGGTGGCCACAGGTCTGTGAGTGACAAGTGATGTAAAACAATCGTTAGAATTTGGGCAGATACAATAAAAAGTGTTTCCTTTAAATAAAAAGTAACATAAAATTTAATAATTTATAAAATCAATGCAGTCTAAAAGGAACCAGAGCAAAAAATATTGTGAGGCACTTGAAATAAATTAGTACACCTGAGTTTTATATTTGAGTTTGAATTTTGTAACAACAAGGTAAATATGAGAAACAAGGTATTGGTCATTTTTTGACAAAAGAATCCACATTTTTACAGTACCTTCCATGAAAGACAAAGAGGGATGTGGTAGTCATAATAATGGTTTTCACCCACAGGTTATCTCCCGGAATCTGAAATATAGATATTATATGTATATTATATGATATGGCAAAGGGAAATGAAGGTAGCAGATGGAATTAAGTTTGCTAATTAGAAAGTTTTAAAATGAGATTACCATTGATCTGGGTGATGCAGTGTAATTAGAAGGATTTTTCTTTGTGTGTGTGTGTGACAGAGACAGAGCAAGACAGAGAGAGAGACAGATAGGGTCAGACAGACAGGAAAGGAGAGAGATGAGAAGCAGCAATTTTTTGTTGTGGCACCTTAGTTGTTCATTGATTGCTTTCTCATAAGTGCCTTGACCGGGGGGAAGGTGTGTTACAGCAGAGCAAATGACGCCTTGCTCAAGCCAGCAACCTTGGGCTCAAGCTGGTGAGCCTTGCTCAAACCTGATGAGCCTGCGCTCAAGCTGGTGATCTCAGGGTTTCAAACCTGGATCCTCTGTGTCCCAGTCCAATGCTCTATTCACTATGCCACCGCCTGGTCAGGCAGAAGGATCTTAAATGTGTAAGAGGGAGGAAGCCACGTGACAAGGATGGAAGGAGACTGTAAACCAAAGGTGGGGAGTATGTCGAAGCTGGGAAAGGTTTCTGTTTTTCTGGATGGGTGTTGAGATAGTATTGTCAATGCTTTATGATTAACTTATCAAAACAGTATTATCTTAAGAATCTATATAATGAAAAGGTAAGGACTTTGAAGGTGTCTGATAATTTTAATATTCTAGACTAGCTCTTAACCACAGTTTGATAGTAGTCAATTAATGGTTGAATTTTTTAGGAAGCAAGTATTAAGGAAAAAAGTCCTTACAAATCCAAAGAGATTTGATTTGTAAGGTAGTGAAATACTGTTCTCTTCCAACAGAATACGTTCTCTCCATGGTTTTCTTTGACAGTTCCTCAAGACCTGCTCTGATATTCCTCCATCAAAGCTTCCTCTCATACTAGAAATTTTAGTGTCATCCCTTGACTACTATCTTTCCTTTATGTCTAGATTTACTTGTTCACTGAATTGTAGCGATTCTAACTTAGAATGATTGTAGAAATCCTTCCTTTCCTTTCCATCTCTGTTTTATATGCCTTGGTTCAGGCTCTTACCATTGTTGTTGGTTCCCGCTTACCTGCAAGATCAAGCCGACTTTTAGAATGATTCTAAATCTGTTGAACCATCATGTATTTACCTTTCTCTACCCTCATCTTAAATTCCAAACTCATTGTAAATATATTAGGCATCTTACAGTTTCTTTTTCTTTTTGTAGTACACACCTCTTTGAGATTTATCTGTGCAGTTTTCTTTCCTCCCTAAAATATCATTTATGCATGCTTCACTCTACCCATTTTTAAGTGGGGAGATGGCTTTCCAAGCTATTTCCAAAAATAGTCACTTACTCTCTTCTCTGACCCACACAACTTTATTTTTATGTTTTTGTCATGGAATTTTTATAATACTCTTGTTTTGATGTCTGGTCATAAACAAGCATGATTGCCCACCAGAAATGTTTTGGGTGTCAAGGGATTTGACACAACACACTATGACAAAGAATAAATTGAATTGGGTTTTCACAACACTTTGAGAATTCCTAGGAGGGGACAGGCTCATGTAGGGGGCGCCCTGAGAAGGGAAGCAAATGGAATGGAAAAAAAGGTTGGCTTTTAGATTTTATTGTGGAGAGATTATGGAGCTGGTGTAGGGGATTCCTGGAAGGACTAGAGGCTATGCTGTTAGAAATGTACCCGAAGCTTAGAGGCAGAGGGAGCTAGGGCCTCTCTTATCTTGGTTGTTCGGATGTGGGGTAGGTTGGGAAGAGAAGCAGGGATCTAACAGTTGTCAACTCTCAAACATAAAAAATGGAGCTTGTTATTTTTAATTACAATGCTATAATTATCTGTAGTTTAAAATTAGGAGAAATAAGGTGGGGGGTTGTTTGCTTGTTTGTGTCTTAAAAGATGAGGGTATGCCTTCATTATGTGTGCCTTCAGGCTGAGTTGAAAAATTCCTAGAACAGAAACAATTTCATTGTCAACCAATTCAGTGTTTAATATTAAAAAAGTTTACTCCTTCAACAAAAAATTAGTGTTTTTGCAATGTTTACTTATAGTCTAGAAGTAGTGCAGATATTAGAAGGATAGTTACTTGACTAATATCTCAATAAAGACTGGAGGAGGTAAGATCAAGTCTCCGAATTCTCTAAAACAAAAGGAAGGAGAGTGCTATGTATTAAGGTCTGGTTTATTCACCAAGGCAAAATTTTCAAAAACTGTCTTAAGTAAAATCTTGAGTCACCAAGAATTATCAGTTCCACCACGGAAGTATAAATTCCACTTGGCTCTTATAGGGTCCTCAGAAAACCAAACTATCTAAAAGCTTTCTACCTGTGTGAAATGATGGAGTCAGTGTGTCATACAAGGTTATTAAAGTCTATGTCATCAACAGCATGAGAACATAAGTATCATATTTCTTATGAGATTGGGACAATTTCAATCTTTTTTTTTCTGCAGAAGAGGAAAAAAGATCTTAGTGATATACTTATGCAAAATATTCTGATAATAAATTTTCTTTTATAGGGGCCTGATTAGGCAGTGGCACAGTGGATAGAGCATCAGCCTAGGATGCTGAGGACGTAGAGTAAAAACCCTGAGGTTGATGGTTTGAGTACGGGGTCGCTGGCTTGAGCATGGGATCATAGACATGACCCCATGGTCTCTGGATTGAGCCCAAAGGTTGCTGGCTTGAAGCCCAAGGTTGCTGGTTTGAGCCCAAGGTCATTGGCTTGAGCAATGGGGTCACTGGCTTGGCTGAAGCCCCCCACCCTGGGTCAAGGCACATATGAGAAAGCAATCAATGAATAACTAAGGTGCCCCAATGACAAGTTGATGCTTCTCATCTCTCTTCCTTCCTGTCTGTTCCTCTCTCTCTCTCACTAAAAAAAAAAAAGAGAATTTATAATAGAGTTTTCTTTATACAACAGAAATCCTTATTTTGTTTTGCCCAGCATTCTGAGAGTTCAAAAAATAATGAACATTTATTAGTATGGACAAACTGTGAAATTCATTTATACACTGAATATTTGTTCTAGTTAGTAATCCTTAGAAAGTATTAGATTACTGATTTTCTTTTTCATGAGCAATGTCAGTACAAAAATATTTATATCTTTAAAAAAATCTCAGAATTGTAATGGAACTGAAGGTATAACCTATTCAAAGCATAAAAATAAATATTAGCTTGATTATTTAAAACCTAAGAAAATTCATTGTCAACTTGGAAAAAAATCAAATTGTTGACATAGAATATTCATAGAAGTTTGCCATTTCCTTTCTCACATATTTTTATGAACTCTGCGTGATGTTATAGACAAGCACTTTCCAATAGTAATATAATGTGAACCATGAATGAAAGTCATGTGTGTAATTTTAAATTTTCTAATAGAGATAGTAAAAAAAGTTAAAAAAGAAACCAGGAAAATTAGTTTTAGTAATGTATTTTATTTACCCCAACATATTTAAAATAACATGTAAATAGTATATAAAATATTAATGAGATATTTTACATTATTCTTTCTACTATTCAAAATCTAGTGTCTGTTTTATATTTTTAAAAAATCTTGGCCTGACTTGTGGTGGCGCAGTGGATAAAGCATCGACCTGGAAATGCTGAGGTCACCGGTTTGAAACCCTGGGCTTGCCTGGTCAAGGCACATATGGGAGTTGATGCTTCCAGCTCCTCCCTGTCTCTCTCTCTCTCCTCTCCTCTCCCTCTCTCTCTCTCTCTCTCTCTCTCTCTCCTCCTCTCTCTCTCCTCTCTAAAATGAATAAATAAAATAAAAATTAAAAAAAATTGACTTAAAAAAAATCTCACTCAGACTGGACACCTTTGAAGTACTCAATAGCCATATGTGAGGAGGGGCTATAATATTGGACTGCACAGTTACCGAGAGTTACTACTGTCATCTGCATTTAAAGATAAGGTGGAAGACGGAAAAAACTGGCCCATCAGTGCCCAGCTCAAATTCTTCTTCTTTCTTGAAGCCTTCTCCAATCCCATCCATCATCAGAGAATAACATTTCCTTGCACAAAGCTTTTATGAAACTTCTGTTTAATCTTTTCTGTGTTACTTTTTTTTTTAATAATTTTATTTTTTTAATGGGGTGACATCAATAAATCAGGATACATATATTCAAAGATAACAAGTCCAGGTTATCTTGTCGTTCAATTATGTTGCATACCCACCACCCAAAGTCAGATTGTCCTCTGTCACCTTCTATCTTGTTTTCTTTGTGCCCCTCCCTACCCCCTATCCCTCTCCCATTCCCCCCTCCCCCCCGTAACCACCACACTCTTATCAATGTCTCTTAGTTTTTCTGTGTTACTTTTAACATGCTGTCTTGTGTGGCTGTTGTTGATGCACTTGTGCTAACATTGCCACTTTCTTGAGGAACATTGTAGCTCTCCTTAGGGGTAGAATTCCAAAGTTATTATATACTAAACAAAGCAGCATTTCCTTATATTGTCCATTGTTTCTGTCTCCTACAACTCATGTACTAGCTTTCTACAGTGTGTCCGTAAAGTCATGGTGCACTTTTGACTGGTCACAGGAAAGCAACAAAAGATGATAGAAATGTGAAATCTGCACCAAATAAAAGGAAAACCCTCCCAGTTTCTGTAGGATGATGTGGCAGCATGTGTGCATGTGCAGATGATGATGTAACAAACACCGTGTATACAGTGGAGCAGCCCACGGCCATGCCAGTCAAGATGTGGACAGTACAGAGGAAAGTTCAGTGTGTTCTGTGGCTCGCTAAATTCGAATCCGTGACCAAAGTGCAACGTGAATATTGGCGTGTTTATAATAAAGCACCACCACATAGGAATAACATTACTCGGTGGGATAAGCAGTTGAAGGAAACCGGCAGTTTGGTGGAGAAGCTTTGTTCTGGTAGGCCATCAGTCAGTGATGAGTCTGTAGAGGCTATATGGTATAGCAAGCTAAGGAGCCCTAAAAAATCTGTACGTGAGCCCACATCAAACTGCACTGAATAGGTATGAAACTGGGAGAGTTTTCCGTTTATTTGGTGCAGATTTCACATTTCTATCATCTTTTGTTACTTCCTGTGACCGGTCAAAAGTGCACCATGACTTTACAGACACACTGTAATATGATGCCACTTTGATGCATATGCCTGTATTCAGTTATCCTGAGGTTTTACAAGGCATGGTAGGCTATATGGTAGAACAGAGGGTCAAGGCCTTGAAATTTCTTATTTTTATTGTGTATTTTAAAAATATTTTCTTAGAGAGAGAGGGTCAGACAGGGACAAACAGGAAGGGAGAGAGATGCAAAGCATCAACTCATAGTTGCTGCACATAGTTGTTCATTGATTACTTTCTCATACACGCCTTGACTGGGGGGTTCCAGCTGAGCCAGTAACCCCTTATAGCAACATTGGACTACAAGCCAGTGACCTCTGGACTCAAAGCAGTGACCGTGTGGTCATGTCTATGATCTCATAGACAGAGACTCTGCACTCAAACTGGTGAGCCCTCACTCAAGCTGGATGAGCCTGCACTCAATCCAGCCACACTGAACCCGTGTTCAGTGTCCCAAGCCAACACTCTATGCACTGCACCACCACTTGGTTAGGCCAGGGCTTTCAAATTTCTTGCTTTCAATCCCAACTTCACCTCTACTGTGAGATCTTGGGAAATTTTTTGTACTCTTTGGTCCTATTATTTCATCCGTCAATGAAGAATATTGTTGTTCCATAGAATTGTTGAGAGAATTCAATGAGATATGTTAGGCAACTGCTCTGTTGTGTAAATTTTGTGAGGTCAAGTCTTTTGTCTGCTTTGACCATCTTTTGGTACCATTACTGAGACTAGTTGTCTGACATACAACAGTAATCAATATTCTGATGAGTGAATGATTAAATTATTACTTTTTCTTTTTTTTGTTTACACTGTTTACTTTTCAGAATCAAAGAAGCTCAATATTAATGTGAATCTCTCCTTACTCTTTTTTCCTAGACATATAGCAATCATAATCCTCTTTCTTAAAAGTAAGACAAAATATATCATTTTTGTGCTTCAAATATTCCTTATGATGGCTTACAAGTCTCTACCTGTCCCTGTGACACCAACCCTGTTCTTCACAGTATCTCCCAGCTCAGGAAAGGACACAGTCTTGCAATCACTTGCTTACTTATCTTCAGTTCTTCCCATTTGCTCTTCTCTTAATTCATCAGCTAGTTAGTTCTGCCTCCTCTACCTCTAAAACAGATCCTTAATATATCCTCTTCTCCCCATCCCCATTGTACCACTCTTGGCCTAGGTACTATCATTTCTTACTGAGACCAGCAGCCTAGGTGACAGGTAACAACCTCTCACTTCCTAACTGGTCTGTTTCCATTCTTGAGTACCTTACAATCTACTTACCATATAAGAGCCAGAGAGAATTATTAAAAACACAGTGTTTCTCCTTGGTTTAACACCCTTCATAGATTTCCATTGCTTTTCAAATAAAGTCTAAACTTGCAGTGGTCCCTAAGTCTTCACCTGAATGGGCTTTTATCCATATATCCTGCCTACTCAGGTCCTATGTTGAGGCCATATTTGACTTTTCCTGTTCCTCCAGCATATCACCATTACAAGGTTTTTGTGCTTGACTTTCATTCTGCATAGGTATCTTATCTCCAGTTTTGGTTAACTTGTTCCTATTGTTGAGTTTACAGCTCAAATATCATTTCCTCATATTCTTCTCTAATTAACAGGTCTAAAGAAAACTGCTCTTTCTGCTCACTCACAGTGTCACAGATTTATCTCACTCATTTATTTATTGAGTTGCTTATTGTTAGATGCCACCACTAGAAATGTAATTTCCTGCAATCAAAAGCCTTCTCTGTCTTATTTACTATGGTACTCCTTGTATATAGAATAATGCTTGTCCCATAATAGATACTCTATAGATATTTAATGAATAAATAAAACTTTACATACCCGTGTTCCCATAAATGATTAAGGTGACAATGGGGGAAGATATCAATACTGAACATAATTATCAAGAAAAGATGGAACTTGAACTCTTAATAGTGAGTAGGATTCAGACTCATGGAAAGGAGAGGATATTCTACACTAGCAAGTTCACAAAGTCAGGAGTGAGCATTCTATCTGTTATTTGTAAATGGCTTTCAATGATAGGGGCATCTTGAATAATAAATTATTTATGAAAAATTCTATCCTTCTAGAATGATTCAATTCATTCCTATATTCAGTGTAGGTATTCTCTAGTGAAAAAGCTAAGCATTTTAAATGTTAATTGTAAAAGCTCCTCATTTTTTACACTTGTCTTTCTGTCCTGATTCACGTGATTTCAAGGCAAATGCCCAAAGAATAATCTTTCTTTGGGGTTAACAGAGGTCATGCAATTGCATGTTGCTGAATAAAATACATAACCATAGAATTACTTTTTACTATATGAATGAACACATTTCTTTCAGAGACTGTACATTATATAGCTGTTATTAAGTGGAATTTATTTTAAGGGATCATATTTATCTTTAGGACTCAGATTATTTTTTATTAACTATATTATATTACTAATGGTTATCCTAGTCTTACTCAACCAATGAGATTATCTGTTAAATTTTAATGAATTAAGCAACAGTATCCTGGTTGCTTAGCAGAGTGTACTTGTATAATTGGGATCATTTTCCTCATCATTTAAAATTAATCATTCCAGATCTTCCAACTATGTTTTAAAAGTAAAAATAAAGCACAAATGAGGTTCTCTTCTTTTGGTTTCTATTAAGCATATGTAGTGCACATACTTTGGGTAATAAATCTCTGTTCTTCAACTTGCATTTAAAAAAATTCACTTATTTTTATAATTCTATCATTGGGAACAATTTCTTTCCTTCTACCCCTTCATTAACATCTTTATATGACTCTTTGTATGTCTTAATTTAGCACTCTGTGAAGACAATATTTTTCTGCTATTACATGTTATGTTCTCTTACTGTCCTTTTTCAGACCAGAAGTACTCAGCATTCTACTCACTTCTCTTATCTTTTCATACACCAGACATGTAAGGTAATTGTCAGTGACACCTTATAAATCAGTAAGCATTGATATGCTTCTAGACCTCATGATTATCTTCCTCCAGTAACAAACACTCTTCCCACCTGACTGCGATAAATGTGTCTGCTCAGAAAATTTGACTCCTACAGCATAGCAATGTTTTCTTAGAGCATAATACATTTAAAATAATTTATAAAATTAGTATGATTAATTTCATCTAGGAATATCTTTCTGTTTTACAAACATAAAACATGGAGTAAGGAGGAGTAAAGATTGTTATAAGTAGCCTTTAATGAATAAAAAAATCTTCACAGTGTTGGGACTATCTGATTACTGAAAATTTCTAATGGCAATGCGATTCTCAAAGTCTGAATGAATAATTGATTGACTCAAGTTATGGTAAAAGGTGGGCTGGCACGGAGTGTGACATTTATCATTCACTTATTTAACAAATAATTGAGGCGCCTTCTTTATTCCAGTGTCTATTTTTGTTCTCTCTCTTGCTGGTTTTGTCTGCTCCCCTGACACTGCCTGACTTTCAGTGGCATCTGATTAAAAGTTCTCCAAATACTAGCTCTCTCCTGAGGCAGATGCATGAGTTCTCTGAAAGTCCGTGGGGTTATCTGTACTGCCCACTTCATTGATATGACAGACCAGCTGTGGTTCAACTTTATTTTTTTAACTCTCCTCAATTTTTCACTGTGGCACTATATACTGCCACTTTTTGCTGTAAGGGTCTTTTGCATGCAGGCTATGTGTCTTGGGTGGGTCACTGGGAAGAGAGTTCAAACCTGACCACCTTCTCTGGTCCTACTTGACCCATTGGAGACCCTGGCACCTTTATCAGGGCAAAGGTTGGTGTACAAATTTTTACAGAGTCTTTTTTTTCCTCCTCTGTTCTCTCTTTCCTTTTTTTTTTTTCTGAGACCAACACATGAGCAAAAAGTCTGCTGCCTACGTTGTGACCTACTAGGAGGTGTTATTTTCTCTAGCAGGCACTCAGCTTATGGTGGTGACATATATGGGGCCTCCTCATATAGCTGGAGTATGGGTGTGAGCAGAAGCCCTGCTTCCTACCTCGTGGGTAGCCAGGAAAACGTCATGGTATTTCCACTAGGCCAGAAACACAGGACTTGGACTTCTGTAGGTCCAGCTTTCTCTTCTGTCTTCTGCTTACTTGAAGTAGGGAAAGTGAGTATGCATCTTTAAATAATGTATTTTGCTTTCAGGCAACCAACAGAAAAGGCTCCAATTATTATGTAGTGTATCTATTATATACATATACACATTAAAATCAGAACTTTCATAAATGAAATGTAAGAACAGTTTGAGACTATTGGTTATTCAGTGAATAACTTCTGATTCAGTCTTCTGTGCTTATTCTATGTAAACTTGACTGTTATTCAGCCTTAACTTGTGTCAAATTACTACTTGGTCAAGATAGCAAGGGTCATGGCCCCTACTTTGCAGTAGCAATTTATGTGACTGTGGTGCTAAGTACACACTTTTTAAACCATGAAAAGCATACATTTATTTCTCCTTCTTCTAGGTATCTTATTTTATGACACCTGGAAAGGAAAAGCTATTTAAAGTTATTGCTTATGACAACAAAGCCAAAGTAAAGAATTTGACTCCTGGTGTGGATTACATGTTTCATGTGAAGACAGTTAGAGGGAAAGATTACAGTGTACCTGTAATGAAAAAAGTGACTACAAGTAAGGATAGATTATAAATAAAATCTTTGCTTCATAGTTTTAAAAATCAAAAGTCTGATAATAGAAGAATAATGATGATCATAAAAATATGTTAAAAGATTGCTCAAAAATATATGAATTAAAAAATTTTGTATGCATAAATGTATTGGGAACTACAGTCTTTTCTTAATGCTGAAGTCAACATGTATGTATGTATAGATATCATGTATGTCATATGTATTGAACATGTATATATGTTATATATATGCATGTATATATATATACATACAAACACTATATTTCATAATAATATAATCATAATTTATTTTCTCCTGAGGTAGAGTTTGATAAACAGAGAATGCTTCTTTTCCTTGATGTTTGTAAATTTATTGTATATCAGTCTTATAATGTTTTGGGGTTGGGAAGAGTTAAGGTATTTGTTATCAACAGTTCTTATGAAAGATTGTAAAGTCTGTAGGATTCCCATCTCAGTGGGGACCAATATGGCAAGAAACAACATTACTTCTATCAATGAGCTGATTGAAAGACAGTGATATAAGACTATAAAAAACTTTGACGTAACTAGACCACATTTGAAAATGCCCTTACGCGGTTCTTCTCTGCCTCTCTTATTTGTTCTGTCTCAGCTTCACTCAACATTAGCTAATTGCTAGGCAGTAGCTGATAAACCTGTAATTATATCATATAAAAATACTTCTGGTTATAAGCTTATGAGCATTCAGGAGACACAAGTCTAGGAAAATGATATTCAAAGTGATTTATGATTGATTAAGGGAAAATACTTCGGAATGGGGGAGAATGTTAATGTGCCACTTAAAACTCATATATACATATGTGTATAAAATGTTCATTTTTTTCTTTTTGTAAAGTTGAACATGTTGGACATTACACATGAATAAATCTAAGGATTATTACATAGATATTTAAATTATTTATGTTTGCTATATTTTTATGTACATGTATAATTTTATTTACATATAATTTACCTTTTCAATAGAACCATCTAAGATATGCGGCTTAACATTAAAAGCTGTGAATACTTCTTCTGCAAATTTAATGTGGAATCCAACAGAGACCAACTTTACTCATTATAAGATTTATATATCAAACAGAACATTTACACAAGAATATCTCATTTGGGGAATGATGACTGAGTACACAGTTACAGATCTGACTCCTGGTGGAATATATAACATCACAGTACACAGAGTGAAAGACACTGTAGAAGGATCTGGAACATTTATCAGAGTTGTTGCAGGTATACATATTCTTTTTGATATTCTTAAAATTCACTTTTATATTGCATATTGTACTGTTCAAGATAAAATTTCTGTTGCCTTTTTTTTTTACTTTATTTTTTTCAGTTTTTTTAATTTTTAATTTTTATTGAATCCTGAGAGAGGAAGGCAGTAAGGTTTAGACAGAAACATCGATCTGTTTCTGTATGTGCCCCAGCTAAGGACTGAACCAGCCACCTGTGCATTGCAAGACAATGCTCCAGCCAAGTGAGCCATCCAGCCAGGACTCAAGATAAAATTTCAATGCATTTTTTTAAAGTTTGAAAATTTACAATTTATAGAATATTTCAGAGGGTAAAAATACTTATTTTGCTGGAATATTCTGAGGATTTTTGAAATAACGTGTAAATTGGATAAAACAGTATCTGGCACATAGTCAGTGCTCAATAAATGTGGCCAATATTACACTTAGTTTCACATCAGATTAGAGGTCTAGCTAGTGAAATCAAGTGTTGATTTGGGTATTATCCAAATTCCTAAAAACTTGATCTTTGTCTTTGATGCCCTACTATGTGCTGTACACATGAAAAAGCATAGTCTTAGGAAGTGAAGAAGCAAGGAAACACATAGTATTAGTCTAATAGGTAAAGTAATGGAAGCGTGTTCAAACAATGTGGTTACACAGAAAGAGAATGGCTAGCTCCACAGCATGGTTGAAAAGATCCTTTGATCCTGGTAATATCTGCAAAAGGATAAGGAGTTTTTTGTTGTTGTTGTTTTGTTTTTTATTAAGTGAGAGGTGGGAGTCAGGGAGGCAGAGACAGACTCCCACATGTGCCTCAAGACTGGGATCCACCGGCAAGCCCCCTACAGGGTGATGCTCTGCCCATCTAGGGCCACTCTTCCGTTGCTCAGCAACCAAGCTATTTCAGTGCCTGAGGTGAGGCCATGGAACCATCCTCAACACCCAGGACCAAATTGCTCAAAACATTTGAGCCATGGCTGCGGGAGGGGAGGAGGGAGATAGTGAGAAGGGCGGGGAGAAAGAGGGGTGCTTCTCTGTGCCCTGACCAGGAATCGAACTCAGGACCTCCACATGCCAGGCCGATGTGGAATTGAATATTCCAATTCATATTCAGAAAGCCACACTCTTACAAGATTGAAGCTCCACCTCCACTAGTTTTTTCTGAGGGCGAGCCTCACTCCTCTTTGCCCTGACTCCTACTATATCCCACTTGCTGACCTTTCACTGCCATTTTTGCTTCTCTCCAAATCATGCACAATTCACATATCATCTCAGAGTGATCTTTTAAAATGATAAAAACAGGTCATATTACTCTCCTGCTTAAAATTTTTAAAATAAATTTTCATTGTATTCAGGGAAAAGAAAGAAATCTAAAACCTTTATTATGGCCTGCATGTTAATCAGACTGTTTTTACTTTCTTATGTGATCTCAGAAACTCAGGCTGGTTTTTCTCAGTTACTCTAAATTTTGTCCATTTTCAGGGGCTCTATCCACTCTGCTTTGAAAGGTTTTTTACCAAACTGTCTTCATGTTTTCAAGCCTTTCCTCCTGATCAGATCGGCAAATTTCCAGACAAATATATTCTTCCTCCTCTTGGTGAGACATGCTCCATCCTTAGCCAAGAGTTCTTCAGTGTGTAATCTTAAACCACAGTCTAGGAAACTGCACCCTATCTTACCACCATCTCAGTAAGCAGACCTTTACTGCTCTGATCTTCCTTTTTCTTACAAAGTCTCAACTGAGGTCTTTTTCTAGTGTCTCATCTATGTTTACATGATCATTAGTTATTTCCTTGAACCCTTGAAGAAACAGCTTTAACCCTTATGTAAACTAGTACATGTTAGTAGTAGTTCATTGGACTTCTGTCGTACTAGAATTTTGTCTGTTTTAATGAGGGCTGGTGAGGAGAATCAAGCTTTTTTCTCTCAAGTCTCAGAATACCAAGGATAAAAAATATGTGCAGAATGACCCAGGAAGAATGCCAGCAGCCATGAACAACAGAGAAACTGTACCTATCACAAACTTGGGTAGTTCTCTCGTCTTTTATCTTGAGGTTTACAGTATTTCTAAAGAGTTGTAAACTGCAGTGTTCACTGCATGGACAATTTGGAGATGATGCTGAGAGAATGACTGTAATTTTGGAAATGTCATGGTGGAAGTTAATCAGTTGATATTAGTTTCAGGTACAATACTAGGGAAGCTTTATAAGCATTAAAGCAGGGGTAGTTACCTTTTTATACCTACAGCCCACTTTTGTATCTCTGTTAGTAGTAAAATTTTCTAACTGCCCACCGGTGCCCACAGTAATGGTGATTTATAAAGTAGGGAAGTAACTTTATAAAATTTATCAAGCAGAGTTACAGCAAGTTAAAGCATATAATAATAATTACTTACCAAGTACTTTATGTCAGATTTTTGCTAAGTTTGGCAGAATAAATTTTTATAAAACAACTTACTATAGTTAAATCTATCTTTTTATTTATACTTTGGTTGCTCCGCTACCGCCCACCATGAAAGCTGGAATGCCCACTAGTGGGCGCTAGGGACCAGGTTGACTACCACTGCATTGAAGGAACTTTTCAAAGGGAATATGGGAAAATCATTCTAAAAATGTCTCCCTCTTCCCTTCAAAAAAGAGAAGTTGACTTGTTACATTAAGGTTTTTATTTTATGCAGTGTGCCATTACCAATTTTGTTAAGAAATGTACATTTAAAAAAATTATATCCATTTAAAATCGTCTTTGGGGCAGGGGGTGGAGGGGCGTGGGCAGGCTTTACAATGACAAGTGGAGTTCAAGTATTAAATCCAGTCCCCTGTTTTTGAAAATAGTGTTAAATTGGGTCTGTATCAGGTATGTTTTCACTGGTTTGGCTTCATAATCTCTCTCCTTCCCATATATTGTTTGTCT
Source organism: Saccopteryx bilineata (assembly GCF_036850765.1). Classification (NCBI taxonomy): domain Eukaryota; kingdom Metazoa; phylum Chordata; class Mammalia; order Chiroptera; family Emballonuridae; genus Saccopteryx; species Saccopteryx bilineata. The sequence continues at coordinate 107,927,634 of NC_089491.1, read as the reverse complement.
AAAAGCTGCACTAAAGATAAAGCAGAGTGAAAACCTGACTCACTGGCAACCAGTCAGAAGAACTTTACATACAAAACTCCCCTCAAAGAGGTACAGGCAATGTAAGCAAACTTTGGGAATGAAGGTAGCAAAGGTAGAAAATAATGATGGAAATAATTAGGATAATTAGGACTTATTGTTTAAGAATGATGATATTTCCTCTGCCTATTTGAAAACATTTCTTTCCTTTAAAAGAAACACCTAACTAGATATTTATCAGAATTTCACACTCTTTAAAAAAACGTGGTACATTTTGGTTATATTTTTTCTAATTGTCTTCTATTTGGTAAATATCCAGGTAATTGGATAGTTTGTACTTACTTTGCTATAAAATGATTCAATTTTTCTATGAGAACCTAGCTTTAAAAAATAATGTGGTCCACGAACAGATTTTAGTGGGTAAAAAATACCCCAGAAACAGACACCTAAAATTGATATTTCTGATGATTATACTTTAAAATTAGCGATTGTTAAAGATAAGCAAGTCTAACACCTCAGTATAGCTAAACGTAATTTAAGGACTCGGTGCTTTCTGACAATGTGATTAGTTTGAGACCTGACCCACAGACTATTGATTTTCAGTTTTTCTTTGCATCTTCAGGAGAATAACTATTTCAAACCTCTATTTTTCAATATCAGAACCGGAAAAACCCGAGAAACTTGAAGCCTTTAATATTTCTGCGCATTCCTTTTCTCTGCACTGGAGCCTGCTCTCTGGCCGTGCGGAAGGGTTTCATGTGGATCTGGTTCCTGACAGTGGCTTTGTTACTATCAGAGATCTTGGAGGCGGAGAGTATCAGGTATAGTTTTCATTATTATACTTGCTGAGCCAACTTGCATTTATATTTGGTCCTATTAGGAAAATTACTTATGAAACTCATCCACCATGAAAGCTTACTCCTTTGAGAATTTTTAGAAGCAAAAGAGGAAGACAAAAACATCTGAAGCCCAATTGATGAGTGTAAGTTTCAGCATCGGTAGACTGTTACCTTAGAAACGTCTATGCCTTTTTTTTTTTAAGTCTACCCTGAACCTAGCCAGCCATCCAAGGGTTCATGAATAGTTTAACAAAGAAAGGGCAGAGCTATTGAGTAATCCAGGCTCATTAATTGTGTACTTGCCAGGAGGATCTGTCTTTAAATCATTAATGCAGGCAACATGTCTCTCTAGAGCCATCAATGTGATTCCACTGCCTGAAAAATGTAATAATGATGGATGTTCTTATCATTATTTTTTTAGTTTTTATTGGAACTTCAGAGACACAGGTATTTCAGTTCCACTCTTAAAAACTAGGGCTAAGCAAGGGGCTATGGATTTCTAGACTCTTAACTAGTTGTTTCTTGTGACAATGAACCAGCATAGGTAGAAATACTGATTTAGTGTTTGATAATGCAGTATGTTTGGTAAGTTTTTATTTGGTGAATAATTATGTGATACAGAACACGTTTCTATTTTACAATAATATGAAACTTAGGCTATTCTAAACTGCAGAGTTCTACAGTCAAGTTATTTTTCTGATTGTGATACAGTCATTATTTTAGCTTTCTTGTATTCCAGGAAGAGTTTTATTGCTCTTATTTGTTTTTGGTGTTCTAGGTTGATGTTTCCAATGCTGTTCCTGGCACTAGGTATGATGTAACCATCTCTTCCATTTCTGCAACAACCTTCAGCTCACCCGTTAGCAGAACAGTGACAACAAATGTAACGAGTGAGTATATGCTTTCAATTAACTTTGTTTTTAAATGAAGTATTTGGAGCCAGTATAATTCTGTGGATAGAAATACTTATATCAGCAGTATGTACATTCTATGCATAAAAACATTTTGGTAATTAAAGCAAAATATATACTTAAGAAAGTGATCTATTTAGAACCTGCGTGGTACTGGTTCTTTAGCTTTCTTTTCTTTCCAAAACTAAAGATTTTTATTCCGTAATTGCTTGTGAAGTGTATCAGAGACTGTTAGTGGTAATATTTCAATAGCACCCAGCCTTAAAATAAACTTACTTCACTTGCTAAGGAAGAATTCTTCACTTTGTGTGACTATTTGTTTTCTTCATTTTTGTGTGCACGCCTGGCATAAGTAAGTTTCTTTGGAAAATAATCTGGCATTAAAACTGTATTTGGCATGTAGTATTTAGTAGCATTCCATTTTTTACATTCTTAAAAAAGAATGTTTTGGTATTCTCCAAAGCCACTTAATCTTTTTATTTTTCTTTGGTAGCAAAGTTCTAGGGAGGATAAACTCACATATCAGAGACTGTTACTCATTGGGAACTTCAAGAGTCTACATTTGTAAATACTTTTTTTGGCCAGTGATTGTGAAAATACAATATTTGTTTGACCTTTTAACACCATGTTTTTTGTTTGTTTGTTTGTTTGTTTTGTTTTGTTTTAATTAGAACCAGGACCTCCAGTCTTCTTGGCTGGAGAAAGAGTTGGATCTGCTGGGATTCTTCTGTCTTGGAATACACCACCTAATCCAAATGGAAGGATTATATCTTACATGGTGAAATATAAAGAAGTCTGTCCATGGATGCAAACGGTATATACACAAGTTAGAGCAAAGCCAGACAGTCTGGAAGTTCTTCTTACTAATCTAAATCCTGGAACAACATATGAAATTAAGGTAATTATTTTGTTAATTGTATTTTGTATTAAAATATTTCATCTATTTTATTTTTAATTGAATTTATTGGGATTACATTGGCTTACAAAACCATACAGGTTTCAATTGTACAACTAAATAAAACATCTGCACACTGCATTGTGTGCCCATCACCCCAAGCAAAGTCTCTTTCCCTTCCCCTTTTCCCCGCCTTTCCCAAACTCCACATACTCCACACCCCCCTTCTCTCTGGCTAAATCATCTGTTTTAAAAGTGAAGGAATTTTCCCCACCTGTCCAAGCCTTTACAACTGAACAGAACAAATGCCTGAAAAATGATCATTTGAGTCACGGCTTCAGTGCCCATCTGGGCTTTTAAAACAAACAAATGTATCAGCCTTTTTCATTTTTATGTGCATATATGTAATTTATTTTTCAAAAGCATTAGCTTAGGGACTTTTTCAAAAGAATAAATCAAGTTTAAATAATTTAGGTTTTATAAGTGAAAATATGCTGCTTTTAAATTAAAATCAAGATTAGCTTTGTTATTTTTCTCTTAATCCTATTGTATTTGTATGTCTGTTATTGAAATATTGGATAATAAAATGAAAGTTTCTAATGACCCAGTTTCTTGAAGAACCATGAATATAAATCAGTTTCTTTCACCAATGTTTCCTCATGATTTACTATCTGTACTTTAAAATTTTTTAGTCCTTTACAATATTTAATAGCCAAAACTTGGTATCTTACTTAAAAATTCAATAATGAAGAACCTATTTTTAAAAAGCCCTCTTAAATTAGGTCATATGAAAATGTTTACAATTAAAAGATTGCCTTTGTGTAATCAACGAACATAAAAAGAGCCTTGAGAGCATGTATCAATAGTACGGGTCCTCCAAAAGAGAAAAGTAAAAAACAAACTTTTACTGATACAGAGGTCAAAATCAAAGATTTGTGATGGTCATTTCATTGTAGAAAGATATATTAAAGAATAAGAAACCTTTTACTAACAGACAGCTGAAAATGACACACTACAGATATTTCTTTATAAACAAAAGATTCAGGTTAATTTATATGTTAAAATATCTGGTTGAAGGTGATGAACAATGATTAAATTTCAATGTGATAAAAGAAGCTATTGTTGACAGCAAGGAGATTTAGCCAACCTAGTTCTGCTTAGATCTATTTTTATGGAGTTTGACTTTTTGTTCCTTTGATATCTCTTATTTTAGACCTTTTGGGAAACATTTATTCCTCTTTCCATCCCACCCTTTATAAATCATGGTGTGTCCTTTACACTGTTCAAATAAATGTTCACCATTGCAGAATTCCAAAGGGGGTTTGGCACACTCCATTTGATATCTTCAAATTTCATATATTAAATTTACATTATAATGGGAAAATCCTGTCAAGTACTTTACAGGTGTTATTTTATTTAGTTCTCTATATGACATAGATACAGTATTATTCCCATTTTAAAGTAAAGGGAAATGTGACTTAGAACAATGTATTTAATTGATCAAATCTATTCATTTGGGAATTGGTGGAGCTGCAATTTAAACCAAGGGAGTCTGACTCCAGTCATGGCATTTGGAAGACCTTAAGAGTCTTGATGTATTTTATGACACTTTCTCTACCTTTTCCAATTTATTTGAATAGCTTTCCAAGTCAAAAACAACTTTTCTGTCTTTTAAAGTGTAGAGTCCTCAGTCTAAATGGTTAATCAGACCTACTTATTTTAAAAATTGTTTTCCTGAGTATTTATTTGCCTGATTAAATTGTAAACCCTAAAGCTGGATACAATAGCTATGGTCTTTTATTTTTATGATACAGAAATAATTGTAGTGTCTTGTGTAGAGTGACTATAGTAGAAAGAGGTTGAATTTTAAAAATAAGCACATTTTCAGCTGAATTCTGGTTCTACTACTTATTTCTGTAAGATTTCAGATAAGTTACTTGACCTGTCTTAACCAGTTTTCTAATACATGGATTACTGACAACAATACCTCATGTTTTGATTATATGGCTAAAATTAGATTTTTAAAATTACTCAAAGATTTCCTGGTGCATAGACGTTGCCCATGAATAACAATTGTTATTTTTACTATTAACAGACTGTAAAATTTGATTATTATTTTTTTCATTAGAAATATGAGAAGTGTGTTGAATCAAACTATGCTGCAAATATATCTCTAGGGGAAATGTAAATATGGGCTAGGTCTGTATGTGCCTCACACTTTGGGAGGATTGTAGGAATTAGAAGGAAAATATCCTTACCACTTGACAAATAAGACAAGTCAATGTTTTATTATTTCAGATTCTTTTTAGAGAATAAAAAGCTGGAATATTCTTTTGATCTACTCTAGGTTGCTGCTGAAAACAGCGCTGGCATTGGTGTGTTTAGTGACCCATTTCTCTTCCAAACTGCAGAAAGTGGTAATTTTCTTACATCTTTTATTCTGAATTAACTTGGTTATGACTTTTTGTCATTTAATATATAAACAAAATCTGATGCTAAAATGCATAAAATTTTCAACAGCAGGACCATTTAATTATTTTAATTTTTAAAATGGTTCATTTTTTTCATTAAAATATATATTATTATGTCTGATTATAAAAGCAATATTAGGAAACCGAAAAAATAAAACCCAGGAAAAAAAAGTGCAATAAAAATTATCTATTGCTCTGTAATGAAAAAAAAAAAAAAGAAAGAAAATCCTGTTCTCATTTTGGTGCATATCCAGCTGGTCTTCCTCACCTCCCCCCATGAATGTATTTCTATATAACTTAGATTATGAAAGTAGGCTTGTGCTACTTATACACATTAATATCCTGCATTTTCCTGTTAACATCAAGCCATAAGCGCGCATATATATATATATATATATATATATATATATATATATATGACATTACATTTTTGGAAATATGGGTTCTAACAGTTATTATCCACAACATGTAGTCATTACCAAACCAATTAAAGACACCTTCCTTCTGCCAGTGACAGAGCGGAAAGATCTGGAAGTCGTTATTGACTTGCACACTATATTCTATTCTATCAGCAAATGCCGCCAGCACTGTATCAAAATGCAGCTTGAATCTCACTCTTATTGCTAATCACTCAAACCTATTATTATTTTCTGTCTGAACAATCAAAAGTCTCCTTATTGGTTTTCTTTTTTTCCAGTTTACCTGCCTAGAGTTTACTCTCTTTACAAGAGCTATGTCCTCTTTTGAAACACAAGCCAGATTATGTTACTTCTCTCTTCTTAACATGGCTTCTCTATGGTTCAGAATAAGACCATGTCCTGCCCATGACCTAACGGGCTCAGTATGCTCTTTCCTCTCTCAGACCTCATCTCTTACCATTCTCCCTTCCTCCATCTACTCCAGCCACACTGATCTTTGTGAACTTTATATATCCCATACTTCTGCATCATTTCTAGAGATATTAACTGTCCTGGCAAATTATGATTGAGAGAAACCAGAGAAACTCTAGGAGGCAGTGATAATCTTGGAGTAGGTATCTCACTATTTCTCATTGGCTATGTGTTCTCAGGTAGATTGCATAATTACATAATCTACATAATCCATCTTGCTATATCTTTTCTCCTCTCCTCCTCCTCCTCCTCCTCCTCCTCTTTCTTTCTTTCTTTTTCTGGTAAATGAAAAGAGGTAAAAATGTAATGTAAATCTAAATTTACTTAGAATAGTGATCTCTATATTTTTCCCCAAAATACTCTTTTTATTATTCATGCTGCATAGAATCCAGATTTAAGGAAAATTTCTGTGCGTTTATTATTATTCAATCAGGAGTAATTTCTTTCCCCATAAATAAAAATACTGTTTGGGGGAGTGTACAAGGTAACCAGTTGTACCATATTGAGCTAATATTTCATCCATTAGCACAAAAGCTCAACTTTTCAACTTCCATGCAACATTATTTCAGGTAAACATAGAATTAATTTTGGCTTCACAATATTAAAAATAACTCTTGCACCTTCATTCCCAACTCAGTGTATTCTTAGAAATGCAGAAAAAAATGCATTTAAAAATCTCTGTATTGAATTCATACAGTTGCTTTCTGGCTCAAAAGGAAAACACACAGATTTTATTGAGAAAAAAGTTAATTTAAAGCGAGTTAATAAAAATATCATCTTTCTCACTAATTATTGTTTAAGTGATGAAATTATATAATTAATTTTAAAAAGATATTGCATGTTTGGGTCTACTTTTATTTTTGTTTTTAAATTTTTATTGAATTTATTGGGATGACACTGATTGACAAAATTATATGTTTCACAATTCTTCAACACATCATCTATGCTGTATTATGTGTTCACCACACCAAGTCAAGTTCTCCTTTCATCACCATTTATACCCCTATACTCCTCCCAGAAATCACCACATTGTTTTCCATATCCACGGATTTTTTTCTCTCTTTTTTCTTTTATTTTTGCACATTCGCTCTACTGTCCCCTCCACTGGCTTTCTCCACCCACCCCTCACCATGCTGTATCTAAGAGTCTGTCACTATTTTGCTTATTAGTTCATTCTGTTTATCTGATTCTATATGATTGAAATCATAAGGTACTTACTTGCCTTTCTCTGCCTGGCTCATTTCACTTAGCATAATGGTTTCCAGGTCCATCCATGTTGTTGCAAAGGGTAAGCTCTTCTTCTTTTTTACAGCTGAGTAATATTTTATTGCATAAATGTACCACCGCTTTTTTATCCACTTGTTTATTGATGGACACTTAGGCTGCTTCCAAATCTTGGCTATCATAAATAACACTGCAATGGATATAAGTGTGCATATATTCTTTAGAATTAGTGTTTCAAGCTTTATTGAATATATTCTCAGGAATGGAATTACTGGGTCATAAGGTATTTCATTTTTAATTTCTTGAAGTAACTCCATATTGCTTTCATAGTGTCTGTACCAATCTGCATTCCCACCAACAGTGCAGCAGGGTTCCCTTTTTTCTATATCCTCACCAAAACTTGTTGTTTGTTGATAATAGCCATTCTGACAAGTGTGAAGTGATAGCTCATTGTGGTTTTAATTTGCAGTTCTCTGATGATTGAACATCTTTCATATGCCTTTTGGCCATCTGTATGTCCTATTTGGAGAAGAGTCTCTTCAGGTTCTTTGGCCATTTTTTAATTGAATTGTTGGGGTTTGTTTTGGTGTTGAAGTGTATAAATTCCTTATAAAGTTTAGATATTAATCTCTTATCAAATGTATAATTGACAACTATGTTCTCCCATCCAGTGGGTTGTCTTCTCATTCTGTCAATGGTTTCCTTTGTTGTGCAAAAGCTTTATAGCTTATAGTCTCATTTGTTTATTTTTCTTTTGTTTTTGATACCCAAGGAGATATATAAAAAATTATTGCTATGAGAAATGGCTGAGATATTACTGCCTATTCATTCTTCTGTGATTTTTATGATTTTAAGTCTACTAGTTGTCTTTGATCCATTTGGGGTTTATTCTTTTGTGTGGTGTAAATAGGTGGTCTAGTTTGATTTATTTTTTTTTGCAAATATCTGCCCGATATTACCAATATTATTTATTAAATATATAGTACTATATTTATTCCACTGTATGTTTTTGCCTCTTTTGTCAAAAACTAATCGACTATATACAAAACTATAAAAGCATTGGTTTTTTTTAATGGGTTCTCTTTTCTGTTCCATTGAGCTATATGTCTGTTTTTATGCCAGTACCATCCTGTTTTGATTACTATGCTTTTGTAGTATAGTTTGATGTTAGATAACATAATACCTCCATCTTTGTTCTTCTTTCTTAATTGTTTTTGCTATTCAAGGTCTTTTATGGATCTGTATAAATTTGAAATATTTGTTCTAGTTCTGTGAAATACACCATTGCTGTCTTGATAGGAATTGCAGTGAATCTATAGATTGCTTTGGGTAGTATGGATGTTTTAATGATGTTAATTCCTTCTATCCATGAACACAGTATATGCTTTTACTTACACTTGTGTCTTCTTCAATTTATTTTTTCTGTGTCTTATAATTTTCCTAGTACAGGTCTTTTACATCTTTGGTTAAATTTACTCCTAGGTATTTTATTCTTTTTGAAAGAATTATGAATGGGATTTTTTTTTATCTCAATTTCCCTTTCTGATAGTTCACTTTTAGTATATAAAAATGGCACTGATTTTTGAGTATTTATTTTGTATCATACTACTTTACTTAATTTCTTTTAATTCTAATAGTTTTATTGTTTTTAAATTTACTTAGAAATTAAGTTTAATGAGGTGACATTGATCAATGAATACATAGGTTTCAGATAAACATTTCTATAGCATTTGAACTATTGATTGTGTGCTCATCACCCAAAGTCAAATCATTTTTTGTCACTGTATATTTGTCCCTCTTTACTCTGTCCCATCCCATCCTTCTGGTAACCACTTCAACTTTTACCTATGTCCATGAGTCTCATTTTTATATCCCACCTCTGTGTAAAATCATATAGTTCTTAGCTTTCTCTGATTTACTTAATCACTTAGTATAATATTCTGAAGGTTTGTCCATATTGTCATAAATGGCAATATGTCATCATTTCTTATGGCTGGGTAGTATTCCATTGTATATATGTACCACATCTTCTGTATCTAATCCTTTTGCTGGAGTGTTTAGGGTTCACTCTATATAGTATAATGTCATCTGGAAATAATGACAGTTTCACTTCTTTCTTCCCAATTTGACTGCCTTTCATTTCTTCTTGTCTGATTGCTCTGGCCAGAGCTTCCAGTACTATGTTGAATAAAAGTGGTGAAAGTGGACATCCCTGTCTTCTTTCTATACATAAGCGAAAAGCTTTTAGCTTTTGCCCATTGAGTATGATGTTGGCTGTATAGTTGTCATATTTAGCCTTTATTTTGTTGAGGTATCTTCCCTCTATTCTCATTTTGTTGAGAGTTTTTATAATAAATGGTGCTGGATTATATCAGATGCTTTTTCTGCATCTGGTGTTATGATCATGTGATTTATAGCCTTCATTTTATTTATGTGGTGTTTCACATTTATTGATTTGCAGATATTGTACAAACCTTGCATCCCAGGAATAAATTCCACTTAATCATGGTATATGATGATTTTGATTGAATTGCCTGATCCTGTTTGCTAATATTTTATTGAGAATTTCAGTATCTATGTTTATCAGAAATATTGGCCTGTGATTGTCTTTCTTTATAGTGTTTTTATCTAGTTTTGATTTAGGATACTGCTGGCCTCATAAATAGAGCTGGGAGTCTTCCTACTCTTGAATTTTTTATTAATAGTTTAAGAATGGTGTTAGCTTTTCTTTGAATGTTTTGTAAAATTTGCTTGTGAAGCCATCCAGTCCGGGACTTTTTATTTTATTTTAGAGAATCTTTGTTGAGAATCTTTTGATTATTGCTTCAATTTTACTAATTGTAATCTTTCTATTAAGATTTTCTGATTCTTCCTGATTCAGTTTTGGAAGATTGCATGTTTTTAGAAAATTTCCATTTTGTCTAGAGTGCTCAATTTGTTGGCGTATATTTTTTTGTAACAAGTTTCTTATGCTCCTTTGTATTACTTTGGTGTCAGTTGTTACTTCTCCATTTTCATTTCTGATGTTATTTATTTCAGTCCTCTCTCTTTTTTTCTTGATAAGTATGGTTAAATGTCTGTCAATCTTGTTCATATTTTCAAAGAATCAGCTCTTGGTTTCACTGATCTTCTGTATCTTTTGTAGACTCTATTTCATTTTTTTTTTCTATTCTCATCTTTATTATTTCCTTTTCTCTACTCAGAATGGGTATTGTTTGTTCTTTATTTTCTAGTTCCTTTAAGTGTAAAGTTAGATTGTTTGTTTGAGAATTTTTCTCACTTCTTTATTTTCTTTAAATTTAGTGAGAGGAGGGGAGGCAGAGACAGACTCCCCACATGCACTCTGACCGGGACTCACCTGAAAAGCTCACTAGGGGGTGATGTTCAGCCTACCTGGGCCTTTGCTCTGTTTGCAACCGATGCCAATTTTTTTTAGTGCCTGAAGTGCAGGCCATGGAGCCATCCTCAGCATCTGGGGCTATCTTGTTTTAATTGAGCTTTGTTACAGGGGAGTAAGAGAAGAGAGAGAGAGAGAGAGAGAGAGAGAGAGAGAGAAGTGAAAGAGGGAGGCGTGGGGAGGCAGATGGTCGCTTCTCCTGTGTACCCTGACTGGGAATCAAACCTGGGACAACCACACAATGATCTGATGCTTTACCACTGAGCCAACCGGCCAGGGTCTCTTATTTCTTGAAATAGGGCCTTTAATGCTATGAATTTCCCTCTTAGGACTACTTTTGCTGTGTCCCTTAGATTTTGGGTTGTTGTGTTCTCATTTTCATTTATTTTAAGGTAGCTTTTGATTTGTTCCTTGATCCCATTGTTAATACATTCATTTTTTAAAGTAATGTGTTATTCAGCCTCCATGTCTTCATGTGTTTTTCAGTTTTTTTTCTTGTGATTGATTTCTAGTTTCATATTGTTATGGTTGGAGATTATGCCTGATATGATTTCAAACTTCTTTTGTGTTCTAACATGTGGTCTATCATAGAAAATGTTCCATGTGAACTTGAAAAGAATGTATATTCTGCTGCTTTGAGGTAAAATGCTCTGAAGATATAAATTAAATCCATCTGATAATGTGTCACTTAAGGCTACCATATCCTTTTTGATTTTCTGTCTGGAAAATATATCCATTGATGTCAATGATGTGTTAAAGTCCCTACTATGACTATATTACTGTTTATCTCTCCTTTTATATCCATTCAAGATTTCCTTTGCATATGTAGGTGTTCCTATGTTGGGTGCAGAAATGCTAACAAGGGTTACATCCTCTTGTTGGATTGTTCCCTTTATCATTACTTAGTTTCCTTTTTGACTCTTACTATAGCCTTTGTTTTTTTTTTCTTTTTGTATTTTTTTCTTCTGAAGTTAGAAGCAGGATGCAGTCAGACAGACTCCCGCATACACCCAACAGGGATCCACCCAGCATGCCCACCAGGGAGCGATGCTCTGCCCATCTGGGGCATTGTTCCATTGTGGCCGGAGCCATTCTGGCACCTGAGGCAGAGACAATGGAGCCATTCTCAGAGCCCGGGCCAACTTTGCTTGAATGGAGCCTTGGCTGAGGGAGGGGAGAAAGAGAGAGAGGAAGGAGAAGGGGAAAGTTAGAGAAGCAGATGGGTGCTTCTCCTGTGTGCCCTGGCTGGGAATCAAACCCAAGACTTCCACATGCCATGCTGATGCTCTACCACTGAGCCAACCAGCCAAGGCCTAGCTTTTCTTTTAAAGTCTATTTTAGTACCCCAGCTTTTTTTTTTCATTTTCATTTGCATGAAATATCTTTTTCTATTCCTTTAATTTTAATATGTGTCTGTCTTTCATTCTGAAGTGGGTCTCTTGTAGACAGTATATATATGGGTCTTGCTTTTGTTGCATTCAGCTACTCTACGTCTTTTGATTGGAGTATTTAAGCCATTTGCATTTACAGTGATTAGTGATAGTTATATATTTATTGCTATTTTTTTAACTATGTTACTCTGTTTTCTTTCTCCTTTCTTTCCTCCCTCCCTCCCTCCCTCCTTTTCCCCCTCCTTCTCTCCCTCCTTTCCTTTCCTTTCCCTCCTTCCCTCCCCCTCCCTCCATCCCTCCCTCCCCTCCCTCCCTCCCTTCCTCCCTCCCTCCCTCCCTCCCTTTCTTCCTTCCTTCCTTCCTTAAAGCAGACCCTTTAACATTTCTTATGAAACTGGTTTGGTGTTAACAAACTCCTTTTAGCTTTTTCTTGTCTGGAAAGCTCTTTATATCTTCTTCAATTTTAACTGATAACCTGGGTTAAGTAGTCTTGGTGTTAGATCTTTACTTTTCATCACTTTGACTATTTCATGCCAGTTCTTTATGAACTGAAATGTTTATGTTGAGGAATCTGCTGACAGTCTTATGGGAGCTCCCTGTAGCTAACTAAATGCTTTTCTCTTGCTGCTTTTAAGGTACTCCACTTGTCTTTAACCTTAGACATTTTAATTATGATGTATCCTACTGTGGGCCTTTTGAGTTTATTTTGTTTCTGACTCTTTGCACATCCTGTACTTTCATGTTTTTTTCCTTTACCAGGTTAGGGAAGTTTGGGGTCATTATTTATTCAAATAAGTTCTAGATCCCTTGTGCTCTCTTCTCCTTCTTTTTTTTTTTTTTTTTTTTTTTTTTTTTTTTTTTTTTTTATTTTTCTGAAGCCGAAAACGGGGAGAGACAGTCAGACAGACTCCCGCATGCGCCCGACCGGGATCCACCCGGCACGCCCACCAGGGGCGACGCTCTTCCCACCAGGGGGCGATGCTCTGCCCCTCCGGGGCGTCGCTCTGCCACGACCAGAGCCACTCTAGCGCCTGGGGCAGAGGCCAAGGAGCCATCCCCAGCCCCAGCGCCCAGGCCATCCCTGCTCCAATGGAGCCTTGGCTGCGGGAGGGGAAGAGAGAGACAGAGAGGAAGGAGGGGGAGTGGAGAAGCAAATGGGTGCTTCTCCTATGTGCCCTGGCTGGGAATCGAACCCGCGTCCCCTGCACACCAGACCGACGCTCTACCGCTGAGCCAATCGGCCAGGGTTCTTCTCCTTCTTAAATCCCTATCATGTGTATGTAGTTACAGTTCATGCTGTCCCAAAGGTCCCTTGACCTATCCTAACTTTTTAAATTATGTTTTTCTTCCCTACTCTGATTGGGTGTTTTTTTCCTCCTTGTCTTCCAAATTCCTGATTCAGTTCTCTGCTTCATTTAATCTACTTTTTATTTCTTCTAGTGTGTTCTGCATTTCAGAATTTTTATTCTTGATTTCTGACTTTTTTTTATGGTTTCTATGTTCTTTTCAATGCTTTGGCCATTGTTATATCCATTACTTTGAACTTAATATCTGATACATTGCTTACCTCCATTTCATTTAGCTCTTTTTCTGGAGATTTCTCCTGGTCTGTCACTTGGGACCCATTTATTTGACTCCTCATTTTGGCTGCCTCTTTGTGTTTATTTCTATGTATTAGATAGATGTGTTATAACTTCCCATTTGTAGGTGGCCTTATATATTATGTGTCCTTTGGGGACCGGTGGTGCAATCGCCTTGATCATCTGAGCTAGGTGCTCCAGGATTGTTTTATTGTGGATTATGTGGGCTCTCCTATTGTAATTGAGTCTTGAATGCTATTGGCCTGTTTGTGCATGGGATTGACACTCAGGCTGGATAATTGGGAGGCTCAACCCTGACCACACATGTGAGCTTCTGTGCAGATGCTAACCATACAAAGTTGAATTTGCCTCAGCACAGTTTGGTGCCCGCTGAGATTACCCTTTGGATATGATGAAGCTAATTGGATCCTGCTCTGATGTTTTATGAAGCTGGCCACTGTATGTGTCAGTTCTAGGCCTCTTGGGTGGGACTCTAGTGTAGTCGAACATAAGATACTACCTTTGATTGTTCCTGGGTAATTTGTTTAGAACTAAAAGTAATCCATAGTTTGTGAGTATACATGGAAAGGACCAAATTACACACCAAGGTTAGCTTTTACTAGTATTGGCTCCTGGGGAAGATTCACAAAAGTCCAAAGTCACCCTTCTTAGTTTTACCTTGGCATGCCTTGGCCTGTCTGCTGCCTGTTAGGCTAGTCACTGAAAGCGCCTCTGGCTGTATTCCACAGCAAGGCATAAGCTCCATAGGGTGGGACAAAAGGGAGGCCAGAGTGTGAGGCTATTGCTTTCCTCCAGGCTGATACCACAGGGAGCAGAGTGCTCTACCCAAGAAAGATGGTATCTGCCATACAGTAGAGTGACTCAGCACAGGGTTTCTGGTAGTGGTCCCTCCAGCTTCCTCTCCAGAGCCTCAAACCCAAGCTTCTCATGTGACGTTAGTCTGCTCTTCCCTCTCTCTGCAGGAACCCTGGGTGAATGGCTATGAACAAAATTTTGTGTGTTGGTTCTTTCAGAGGGCACCTGTATTTCTACACACTCCCTTCTCTCTGTGCCACACAGAAACCCAACTGCTTTTCATAGGCAGATGTTAGGTGGGTACCTCTTACTGGTTCTAGTGCTCTGGGCTTAGAAGTCTGGCTTTTTTCTAGACCATGTGCTCCTTAGAGGAATTTCCTCCCCAAAACTGAGATATCTTTCTGGAACCACGGCTGTACCCCTGAAGAGCAGGACCAGACTTTTTCACATCTCTGCCCTTTCTACCAGTCATTATGTGGCTTTTTCTGTGAACATTTGGTTGTAAAACTTCTCTTCAGCTATTCTTCAGTTGGTTATTCAGGATGATTATTCCACAATTTAGTTGTAATTCCAGTTTGGTCCTGGAAGGAAGTGAGTGTAGCTTCTACCTACCCTACTGCCATCTTGGATCTCTCTGGTATCTTAATACTAGGAACCTCTCTTATCATTTCTAAAGTTTTACCCCAAATATCTTGTTTTGTTTTTATTTCTTTCATTAGTGATTTCTCATGTTTGTTTAATATTCTAAAGCATCTTGATTATTTACTAGTTGTTAGTTTTGTATCATTTATCTTAAAATTAATGGGCATCATTTTCTTTCATTCTGTCCTTTTGTTTCATCTCAATTAAAATAGTGTACTGATGAATATTGTTGAAGATTATTAATAATTGATAAAATATCATGAATTCTGAATGAAAGTGAATTTTGAGGGAATCTAAAAATGTAATAACCACACCAATTGAGTGGTATCAACTTTATGTTAGATACTAGATATTTAGATATATTCCAGAAATGTTTTTTAGTATAGATGGTCAGATATTTGTTTCAAATTATTTAAAGAATCTATATAATTCCAAGATAATTTCAAAAAGAGATTTATTTTTCAGGGTTTTTTTGTATATTCATAAACAACTATTAATTGATTTTTTCAGACATATTTGAAATAGTTTATCAATGGACGTGTTGATTAAATAATCCTAAAGTAAAGCTTATTTGCCTCTTAAACACAACTCTATGGGCCTAATTTCTAGGTCCTTATTTTAGGCAAAAGTTAATTAAATATATTTTAAACCATCTCAACCAAGTAGATTTACCCCAATGTATTGTATGTTTAATTTTATATAACCCAGGAAATTAATATCCCAAAATTATATAAATGCCATTCTAAGTTTTATAACAATGTATTTTTCTCCCTTTAATCTCTCTTACTTCCTCAGCTCCAGGAAAAGTGGTGAATCTGACAGTTGAAGCCTTTAACTACTCAGCAGTAAACCTGATTTGGTATTTACCTCAGCAACCAAATGGCAAAATTACCAGTTTCAAGATTAGTGTCAAACATGCAAGAAGTGGGATAGTAGTGAAAGATGTCTCAATCAGAGTGGAGGACATTTTGACTGGGAAATTGCCAGAATGTAACGTAAGTATCATGAAACACTTTATATGTCTCAAGAATTTTAATTAAACTTATATTTTAAAGTTTCCAGCACCTGGATACTATATATATATTTTGCCAAAGTATAGCTTCTGATTACTTATAGTATTGGGTTATAGTATCATGTTATGCAAGGTAGATTAAGAGAAGGGTTTGAAAATTTAAGAGTAAGATATCAGGATTGCTTAGGGAACTCTTGAAAGACTTCATGACAAGAGTAGCATTGTGATAGACCTTGGAATAAGGACAGGTAGAAATTGTTTGATGGGCCCATTTTAGGTGAAGGATGCTTTATAAAGTTCTGAAGTATGAAAGTGTAGGCTATCAGTAGAAAAAAATGTGACAAGAAGGTTAAGTTTGTGGAAGTAGATTTTTTTGTGTGTGCATATTTTTAGCGAAGAATTTATTATTGCTCTAGTCATTGATGAGAAATTCCTGGAAGTACTGTAATAATGCTCTTCCAAAAATAATTTTGTTGATCTTTGTGATAATGCTGATGGAGATACAAACTGAATTTTGTTTGTTTTAAATACTTCAAGTTTTATAAGTTCCAAAATATTTTAAAAATTAGGATATATTTCTAATACAAACACACATGTACACATGCCTATACACTCACATATACAATGTGTTTTATCTTTTGAGTGTTTATGAGAAAAAAATAATAGTAGCAGCAAAAAAGTGACCTATGCCTGAAATTTTACAAACAAGGAACTATGTCATCTTTTTGGCTCTTATACTTGTAACATGATTTTTTAAAATTCTTTTTTTTAAATTTTTTTATTTACTTTTTTAGATTTTTTATTTATTCATTTTTATTAGGGAGAGAGAGAGAGAGAGAGAGGGAGAGATAAAGAGAGAACAGGGGGAAGAGCAGGAAGCATCAACTCCCATATGTGCCTTGACCAGGCAAGCCCAGGGTTTTGAACCGGCGACCTCAGTATTCCAGGTCGATGCTTTATCCACTGCGCCACCACAGGTCAGGCCTTAAAATTCTTATTAACAATTTTTTTTAGAGAGAGAAAGAGAAAGAGAGGGACAGACAGGAAGGGAGAGAGATGAGAAGCATTAACTCATAGTTGTAGCATCTTAGTTGTTCATTGATTGCTTTCTAATATGTGCCTTGACCCGGGGCGGGTGGCTCTGCCAAACCAGTGGCTCCTTGCTCAAGCCAGTGACCTTGGGTTTTAAGCTAGTGGCCTTTGGGCTCAAGCCAGAGACCATGGGATCCTGTCTGTGATCCCACACTCAAGTTGGCTACCCTGCACTCAAGTCAGATGAATCTGTTCTCAAACCAGTGACCTGAGGGTTTCCTACCTGGGTCCTCAGTGTCCTAGGCTAGTGCTCTATCCACAGCACCACTTTCCTGGTCAGACATTACTAACAATTTTTCTAGAGTTTTACCTTTATTCTAAGCCACTTGAAATCCTATTTTTCAGAAAGATTAAGGTGTAAAGAATGTAGTACATATATACATTATTCTCTAAAACTGTAGACATAAATGGGTATAAGTCTAGCAAATTTTTTCATAACTTGAATGGATTAATTTGTTAAAATCTTAAATGATCATACACATACCAAAATTTAAGAATATTTATAGTATAAAGAAAAAAATACACTTCTCATGTCTATGAAAACATAGCACATTTTTTCATTAATATTTATTTTATTCATTACTAGGAGAATAATGAATCATTTTTATGGAGTACAACCAGCCCTTCTCCGACCCTTAGTAGAGGTACACCTCCATCACGTACCACATATTCATCGAGCACATTGGCACGGAGTAAGATAAGCTCTGTGTGGAAAGAACCTATCAGTTTTGTAGTGACACATTTGAGACCTTATACGACTTATCTTTTTGAAGTTTCTGCTGTTACAACGGAAGCAGGTTATATTGATAGTACAATTGTCAGAACACCAGAATCAGGTATGATTTGTGTGTGTGTGTGTGTGTGTGTGTGTGTGTGTGTATGTGTGTAGGGAGGGAGGGAGTTAAATTACTGAGAGAATGGTCTTTTATTTATTTCAATACAGATATTTTTGTTAAAATAGTTCTTTCTTTTCAATAACTTTTTCCGCCTAGTAGCAGATGGTAGGCATTTCACCTGCGGCATCTTCAATTTTATTTCTCTTTTATAACATAAGCATCTAAAAGGATAAATGTCATAAAGAAAGGATTCTTGAGCTAATAACCATGATTATAAGATCAGCTTTTATTATTCTGTGATCTCAACAATTTTTCATAATCATCTCTTTCCTTCTACATCTTATATAATCACCTATATCCTCTCCCTGATATTGCTATTACCAAAAGTGAGAATAACACCTGCAGTAGAGAAATGTCATGTGATTAGCATTTCCATATTAGATAATAACACAGTATAGTTAACAAATAGACCTACTAGGGTCCTCTTTGCTCTGCAGTTTTCTCATGTGAGAAATGGAGACTGTAATAGGGCACTCCTTATGGCAGTGGTGGTAGGATTCAATAAGTATAATTAGATATCATTGCTACTAAATTTAAAAAGTACTGACTATTTCTAGGTATGAGAAAATACATTTAATTATGGTATTATGGATATATATGTGAATTTATGGGGATACTGACATAATACCATACTAATGTATAGTATCAGACATTCAGTTGTGATTGGTGGTAATATTTGAGGTTACTGGAAACTATTACTGGTAAATTCATTAAAACATAGTATTTTTTTCTGGTCATAGCTGTTAGCTTTATATATATTTTATTAACATGTAAGTTTTAATTTTTTCTTGATTTCAATAACCACCTTTGAAAACAAACTTTTCCTATTTCCATACTCCTACTTCTTATAAGATAAAATAATTTCATGAGGGTCAGTCACACAAAATGAGATTTAGTAGACAATTTTTTTTGAAAAGATATTTGAAATATTTCAAGTAAAAGAAAGGGTGAAATGTAGAAAAACATCTATGAAAAATAGTCTAGTATAAATTATCATTATTATTCTTACATGGTACCAGTGTTATATTAGAATCTTCTAATTATAGATTATAAATTTCCTCTTAGAACCAAATGCAAATATTGATTTAAAAAGTAAAGATCATTGCCTTTAGATTCTGAAGTTGAGTTATTTCACTGACCCTTTTACCTGTGTCTACTAGGAGGGGAGTATTTATCAAATCAGATACCCAGGCCTTGTTGAATGCAATATAAAAAGTACATATAAATGTCTCAGGACAGTGTAACTCTACATTGAACTATATAGGAACAAAACTTATGTACAGCATTAAATAAAACTAGTAATTGTTGCAAATAAGTTCATCTGATGGTCTAGCATGTCCTATTCAATTGCTTCAATTCTGTTTTTTTCTTAAGAGAACCCTTTGCTGTTATAGTGATATTTTATTTTGTTTTGGACTTACTTCATGTTTTATTATGTATATTAATAAGGTAATTTTAAATGATAAATATAGATCTGTTATTTATTTATTTTTTTCCTATGATCATTTTAGTGCCCGAAGGACCACCGCAAAACTGTGTAACAGGCAACATCACAGGAAAGTCCTTTTCAATTTCATGTGATCCACCAACGATAGTAACAGGGAAATTTAGTTATAGAGTTGAATTATATGGACCATCAGGTAAGTCTTAATTGGTCTTTTTTTTACCTTTTGGAGTAAGAATTTATAAAATATGTTACTGGTATAAAAATTTTCAAGTATCAAATTCTTTTTTAAAGACTCAATTGTAGAAAATAACTGAAAATTATTAAGGAAAGTAAGGCTCTTTGAACTTTTTGTTTAAAACCATAAATAAGTATAAGGATGGCCAAACAATATCAAGGTTCCATATTTGACAAGGAAGATCTAAAAGAATTAGAGATAACCCCTCATGAAGAAAATGTTAGCGAAAATATATCTTTAAATATTTGAACAAGAGAACCTTGACTTACTCTAATTACAAATATATTTATGGAGAATAATTGACTTAGGATATACTAAATCAGATTTCTGCTTAGAATAAGAAACCCTAGGCTTGTCTGCTCATGGCACATATAGGAGTTGATGCTTCCTACTCCTCCCCCACTTCTCTCTTTCTCTCTCCCCTAAAATGAATAAATAAAATCTTTAAAAAAAAAGAGTAAGGAAGCCATCTCTAATAGAGTTTTCTGAAAATAACATAGACAACTTTATGACATGTCAAGTTCTCCATTTTTGTGAACAACTAAGACTTGGGCATCTACTTTTCAGAGACATTTTGAGGGGTTCAAACACTATCTTATTGGAAGTTAAATAAAATCTAAAACTATTTCCTAATCTGAGACCTCATAGTTTTATAAAAAAAGTTAAATTCATATAAAAATGAAATAACATATTATCATTTATTTGAAAGAATGAAAAAATAGAATTCCAAATTATTCATTTTGAAACTTTTAGGAATCTCATCAATCATATGAGTATATTTTTTATCCCTAAGTTCTGAAGTATTTGCAGTTTTTAAAAGAAATGATAGTCCTTTCTTTCCCTTCCAACCCTTTCTCTCTCCCCCATACACAGTAACAGATACAATACATTGACACATACATTTTCTATCTGGTATTACTTTACAAAATGTTGACAGGGCAACAGTTACAATGAAGGATGGGGGTAAATGACTGATTAGGGTGGATTGAAGGGAGAATGGGAGAAGAGTGTTGGAGCTATGATTAACAGACAAGTCTTGAGTTTTGTTGCAAAGAGGGGCAATAAAAGAAAGAGAGTGGTGATGGGTATAAGCAGTGGCAACAAGTTTGTTTGGAGAAGAAACAAGTAATGCTTGTTTGTTGGATGATGTGAATGAAGAAAGAAAAAAATTAATGATGCAAGAAAGTAGAGAATTACTGGGAAGATGTCTTTGTGTAGAGAGAAGTTGAGATCTTTTGCTTGAATGAAGGCATTAGCTTGATATAAGAATACCGATGGGCCTGACCAGGCGGTGGTGCAGTGGATAAAGCGTCGGACTGGGATGTGGAAGGACCCAGGTTCGAGACCCCGAGGCCGCCAGCTTGAGCACGGGCTCATCTGGTTTGAGCAAAAGCTCACCAGTTTGGACCCAAGGTTGCTGGCTCGAGCAAGGGGTTACTCAGTCTGCTGAAGGCCTGCGGTCAAGGTACATATGAGAAAGCAATCAATGAACAACTAAGGTGTCGCAATGCGCAATGAAAAACTAATGACTGATGCTTCTCACCTCTCCATTTCTGTCTGTCTGTCCCTGTCTATCCCTCTCTCTGACTCTCTCTCTGTCTCTGTTAAAAAATAAATAAATAATTTTTTAAAAAAGAATACAGGTGGTTTGCCCATAGTAACAGACAGAAAGACAGAATATTTGGGTACAGAGGCTGGTTAATAGGTAATTTTGTTGGTGGGACTTTGTGGCAGATCTTTTCTGATTGGTTTAATTTTTTTAATGAAATGGGAAGTAAGACTATCAATTGGGAATGATAATGGAGCAGAAAGACTTTTGAAGTCTGAGGATGAAATAGGAGGTACAAAATAATCATGTATAAGAGTAGAGGGTAGTTGGACTACGGAAACTAAGTAAAGTGCTAAGCACCATTAAAGGCTCATTTGAGATATGGTAATGAATCAAGTGATATCAGTCAGAGTGGCTTTGTGTTCTTCTCCAGTTCCGTTTAATAAGAGGAGGGCAGGGGAATTGAAGGCTTATGTAAGGCAGTGATTATAATTGACAGTGACATTGAGGGAATCAAGTGGTGAGGGACCAAATGAAATAAAATAGAAGAGGTTGTAAGATCAATGGATTGGAGGTCTCAGTGGACTCAAAGAATTGTTGGTTCAGGGTTCTAGAGTAAGTGAACAGGAGATAAAAAAATTGTCAGAGAGAGTTGAATGAAATTAAGATTATGGGGGATTTGCAGTTATTGGTAATAGTGATAACCAAATTATAACCATGAGATGGTGACTGAGATAGGGTGAAGGATGACATTATTTTTTAAAAAGCTCTAAGTGATTTAAGGATTATCACCAGGTGATATTAGTGGTGATTTCAATATCACCACTAATTAAGATGGTGACATTGAATTCAAAACTACTTCATCAAGAATGACTGTGAGAGACCTGGGACTAGAAAGTCACTACAACAGTGAGGACTAGTGGATGTCGTTATAGCAGGAGATTTAAAACTGTGGGCTTTTATAATGGAGGGTGCTAGAATAGTCTATGACAGGGTCATGAGCAAGGAGAACACTTACCACACCTGAAGCCCTAGTTGTGTGAGGGTAATGAGGAAAAAGTAGACTGTCACCATTGGGGAGGCTTAAGGAACAGAAGAAGTGTTCTTAGGGGACAGGCAGGTTTCAACTGGAACAATAAATAGGGTGAAAAAACTATTGGTAAAGTTGAGAGTTTATGAAATTTTGATATTGAACTATTTAAGGAATTTTTCTCAGAAGCTAAATTATTACTAATTTCAAAATAAATCTTTCTGTAGATGATAATGAGAACATTTAGCATTTTAACTGAGTATAAAATACCATTACTGTTTTTATCCTGGTAAAAATCTAATGTGGTTCTTTTAAATATGTTAAAAATTAACATGGCAATTGAACAAGACTATAATTTAATAAAAGTCATTTTAAACACTGGAAGATTTTTTATGTTATTTATTTTGTTTTAATTAAATTGATATCAATGTATGATTATGCTAAATGTTAAAGTACGCTTACTTAAAAATTGTATTAACCAAGAGTAGAAAAGCTAGCACTTCAATTGCTAACCTTGGCTCTATACTTAAATGTGAGAATAATTATATACATGCTCAATGAGAAAATAATCCTCAGGTACTTTTTGCTTTTTGCAGGTCGAATTTTAGATAACAGCACAAAAGACTTAAAGTTTGCATTCACTAACCTAACGCCGTTTACCATGTATGATGTGTATGTTGCGGCAGAAACCAGTGCAGGGATTGGACCTAAATCAAATATTTCAATATTCACTCCCCCAGAAGGTAAGAAAAAAATCTCCTTTAGTGTGTTAGTAAGGTGTGTGTGCTCTGCTGGTGAATTTTATTGTATTGGTTAAGCATTACATTAGAAGCTAGATGGCTTATCTTTACTTAATTCTTATGTTTCCTTATCAGATTTGAACCTGTCTCTCAGAACATTAGACCCATACATAGCATGCTTCATAATAAGAGGGACTGAAGATTGAGCAAGGGTAGCAAGTACTGCATATGGATATGCTAAGAAACCTGCTAGAAGTTCACAATGAATACTGGCAAAACCTCAAGAAATCTTAAAATAAACAAGCAAATGCATTTAACATTGTTTAACTCATATTATTTAGTGTAGAAATATATTTCTATATTTACAGACTAATGTCAGAGGAATCTATATATTTACAGTGCCTATAAAAATATTAAAATTAATTTTAAAAAATAAAAATATTTATAATCAAAGGGGTATTTTAAGTAAGTAAGAAATCCTAGAGGGTGCACAATACAAATTTACAAGCATATACTGAAATTATTACAACAATATTTCTCCTTTAGAAGCGTTTTTATTTGTATGTATTAAACATCACAGTTTTAGGAGAAATACAGTATTTAGAAAATATTACCACACGATTTCATATCCTGTTTTCTCATTCTACATCAAACTTGCTAAATATCTTCATTTCTATTTAGGGATTGTAATTACTGAAAAAAAAAATACAGTAATTTTTTTTGTGACCATATTCACACTTGAAAAATTTAGCAGTGTTTGTTTCTGTGATACCTAACATAGAGTAACGTAAGAATTAAATACATACTTGTGTGAACATGTGTGTGTGTGTGTGGGCGTGTGCGCTCTCTCTCTCTCTCTCTCTCTCTCTCTCTCTCTCTCACACACACACACACACACACACACACACACACACACACACAAGATTGGGCATACAATCATCAGATAGAGTCATTCAAGCAGTTGACCATTAGAGGGCAGCAACTATTAGGGAATTTTGTATTCCCTTTCAAAAAAGCTCAACCTTGATAATAAATTGTTATTTACAGAACATAAAAATTATGTTTTATATCACTTTCATATGAAAATGTTAATGTGTATATAGTTTCAATATACTTATTAAAATATACATACTCATGAGCAAAATGTTCTCATATTTTTTATATTAAAAGTTTTTTACTGTGTTTCTCTATCAAAAGAATCATGGCTTTATGTCTTCTCCATCAGACTGTAATATTTCTCTGTCTCCACCTAAAAATTGTTCTTAAGAATTTCCAAAAAAGCTAGACAGATTTATGGGTATTTTTCAAACACAGCAGAATGACCTGTCCCTCATTAGACTAGAGTGCTTGAGTTTGGTCACAACAGCATTTTCTCAATCAACCTCATTGACCAACTGATTTTTATTCTTATGTTATACAATTAAGAAAAGTCAAAACTTTTGTTTTATTCAAGTCAAGCCAGTTTTGGTAGTTCTGAACTGAGTCCATAATTTAAGATTATTATTTTATTGTTCTCTTTCTTGGCCTACAGCATTTGACAAAAATAGAAAAATAGGTAACATATTGCCACCTAAAATGCCACGTTGTTTATTTTGAGTATCATTTAAATATTCAATTCCCTTCCTTTATTTCTGCATTTTTATTCATAAAATAATAAGTATAGCTTTAAGGACATTGTTCAATATCTATCATATGGGTTATTTTTCACAGCAAATTAGTTTGAGTAGATGACTCTTCATGACCTCTATAATAGGCACTTTATCCTGAGTTTTATCTGACCTTCTTCTTGAGCTATGCACCATACATCTAGTATGCGTGGTGTAGTCATCTAGTTGGCTCTCAGGAGAGTCCATTGACAACAGGTGGACTCTAGTAAAGGCAGGAATAATATGGTTCTTGCCTCTGCATGTCAGCTTCCTCTATGGCGTTCTTGGGGGATAATTCAGCTTAAGGAAGGGCTTCACTGGAATACTCTTATCAAATGCAGTGAATGTAGCTTTCTATGTCTGATGACACGAATGAATCCTGGAGCCACTAATGAAAACATTGTAATATAGGAATCTTTAAATTATATGAGAATACTCTAATAACTCATTAGGACTATATCCTTTCAATTAAAATTCAGTATCTTAATTTTAGATAATTTTTTGTTATACAACAGAGTTCTTTCTAGTCTTATTAAGGTTACTCTATTTTCTTCTCTATATTGAAAAGTAGATTATAGCTTATTTAAAAAATTTATTAGGACAAACTTTTCAATTAATGTCCTTCAAAATAACTGGGATTCTAACAAATCTCCAGATATTTATAGAAAAATCTTGAATTGACCTCTCATAGAACATAATATTTGCTATTACTTTATAATGGAGCTGATTTCATTAACACTGAGAATGTTATGGTTCATAGTCTACTTTGATCATCAAAGAAAATCAATGCCATGTTGTTATAGCAATTCTCTTATATATTTCATGAGATTGGTATATTTGCTTAGTATTTTATTGAAAAGATATTTATATAAGCATGAAAAAATAGATTTTGGAAAAAATTAAAAATTTAATAATCTCCAGTGCTATAAAATGTCATAGAGTTACCTATTCCCAAATGAGACAATGCTGCTGAATCTAATATAAGCAACAGCATTTTATTATTATTATTTATATGGGGATTAAAAAAATCTTGAGTAAACTTTGTGTTTCAATATTCCCTAATAACATTTTTGTCACAAGTGTCACATATTTTTTAAGGAGTTTAACATCATTTCTTAAACGCAAACTAAATATTGAAAGCCATATTTACTTCCCCAGAAATAGGCTTTGGAAGTGAAACCTTTTGTTTTCAGTGATTTCAACTTGCTACTTTCTGCAAATTGTAGTAAAATCTTGTGCAGGGAAATCATTGAGAGGCTGTCAACTTTCTGTTTTTCAGGATTTTTAATGACTTTGATTTTTCAACCGATTTTTTCAAATGCACTTTTAATGGAAATTTAATTTATTTCATAATGGCAAAACTTATTTTAATATATTTTCTTTACCCCAGTGTCATTTGTCTTTATTTTGTTTTTTTTTCTAATATTATTTTATTTGAAAACTTAAAATCATTTAAAAATATATTTTACTCTCTTTCTCATTTATGAGTAAAATTTATAGATGTATTGACTTGAGAATGAGTTTTAGGTAGTCCCTGTTGACAACACCCTCAGAATTGATGCTGAACTATGAATAATTGCCTCGTGTGTTTGATTTTCTTTAGTTAATTTAGAATCAATCAATATTAAAGGAGTTTGGTCTATCCTCATGTCTCTGGTTTCCCTTTAAAAATTTGTAATGTGACAGATCCAATACCTCTCTAAAGACAAGATACAGTGCTATCTACTTCATTTCTTTTACCTTCTAAGCTTTTTCTTTTATACGAAAAGAAAAAGAGATAGGTTTACAGTCATTCTAATACAAGTTTAAGGTACATTGTTAAGATTATACAGAAACACTTAATTTTTACTTGACTTATAATTTTAGGCATTTGTGTCATGGGGCAATCCTAAATTATATTAGAAACAGCTTATAAATTAGAAGATGAAACTGTTGATGACTATTTTTGACTAACTAAGAGACAGTGAAACGTACATTTTATTTTCTGCTGCACTGGGTCGTTTGGGGTATCTTACTACATGAACACTTAATGTCAAATGGAACTGACTGTTTCACTTATTTTCTAGGAGGCAGGGTTTCATTGCCTAACTAATCTGATCAATATAGTCATTAAATTGGCTTCTTAAGTTGAGATCCTACATAAATTTAAAATTAAAAAAATGATACCTTTTCTATGATTATGTTCTGCAATAATGGTTAAGCCTTTGTCTGTAGAGCAGGGCATGTTTATTCTTGATCCATTCCTCCTTTGGCACTGGATGGCTTTCTAGCTGTCACTCTTGGTGACTTTATATCTAGAATTTGTTTAAGATTTGGGGCTTTGTCTTAAACCAATTGTTACTTTGTCCCTGTTTTCTTTACTGCAAAGGGTAAAAGCACCTGAAATTTGAGACTCATGTAATTTGTAAAATCAGCAGCTAACAATCAATCAACTATTTAAATAATCTAATGTAATAGGCCCTGGCCGGTTGGCTCAGCGGTAGAGCGTCGGCCTAGCGCGCGGAGGACCCGGGTTCGATTCCCGGCCAGGGCACACAGGAGAAGCGCCCATTTGCTTCTCCACCCCTCCACCGCGCCCTCCTCTCTGTCTCTCTCTTCCCCTCCCGCAGCCAAGGCTCCATTGGAGCAAAGATGGCCCGGGCGCTGGGGATGGCTCTGTGGCCTCTGCCTCAGGCGCTAGAGTGGCTCTGGTCGCAACATGGCGACGCCCAGGATGGGCAGGGCATCGCCCCCTGGTGGGCGTGCCGGGTGGATCCCGGTCGGGCGCATGCGGGAGACAGCTGACTGCCTCTCCCTGTTTCCAGCTTCTGAAAAATGCAAAAAAAAAAAAATAATAATAATAATCTAATGTAATAAATTTAAAGATAGCCTAATTGAATTTACCAACTACATTTTATTGTATTCCAAGTCTTCTAGAATTATTTTTTGATATTTTGTGATAATTTTTGTAAAACCTTCAACAGAAGCAGCTTCCTCTGGAAAGTTATTTATATTAGTGAAATTGAACAAATATTATAACATTTTTATTTGGAGAAATTATTCCCCATTATTCTATTTTTTTGAGAACACTGTAGAGAAATTTAACTTTAAATATGTATTTAAAGAGTCTTACATAGCCTGACCAGGCAGTGGTGCAGTGGTTGGAGTGTCAGACTAGGACGTGGAGGACCCAGGTTCGAGACCCTGAGGTCACTGGCTTGGGCCAGGGCTCATCTGGTTTGAGCAAGGCTCACCAGCTTGAGCCCGGAGTTACTTGGTCTGCTGTAGCCCCCCAGTCAAGGCACATATGAGAAAGCAATCAATGAATAACTAAAGTGCCGCAATGAAGAGTTGATGCTCTTCATCTCTCTCCCTTCCTGTCTGTCCCTATCTGTCCCTCTCTTTGTTTCTCTCTGTCTCTGTCACACAAAATAAATAAATAAATAAATAAATAGTCTTACACATATTAAATTATTAATAAGTTAGTAAATTGTTTTAATCTGTTCTCTAGTAGAATGTTTTACATATCTTTAATTGAGTTAAAAATTAGGATATTTTAAAATTGAAAATATATTTTAAATATGTCTCCTTTCTTTATTTTTATTTTCACTTGTAGTTCCGGGTGCAGTATTGGATTTACAGCTTGCTGAAGTAGAAGCCACGCAAATAAGAATTACTTGGAAGAAACCACGACAACCGAATGGAATCATTAACCAATACCGAGTGAAAGTGCTGATTTCAGAGACAGGAGTAGTTTTGGAAAATACTTTGCTCACAGGAAAAGATGAGGTACCGCCCTTTGATTTTATGTTTTGGTGAGCGCTTTCTGCTTGGTTCTGGGCCCAATAACTTGGAAGATTTTCCAGTGCTTAAACAAAATACCTGATAAGCTCTATAGTGGAATGTGAAGTAAATTTGGACTTTGTTGCTAATGTCACTGGATCATATTTTATTTTAGGATATATATTATTAGTTAAATGCTATTATTCCTTTCCAGCATATGAAAAATGTTAAATGAGCAATTAAACAGAACAAAGGGTACTTTTATACGTGAATATTATTATGGTAATTCAGTTAATAAATTGTTTGGAAACCCCTATTATGATTTAAATAATACTTATAAGGTTATGCTTGCGATTGGAAGAGTTGCAAATAAGGATACATAATCTTAGTAGCTGTTGTTGACAAATGATTATGTCTTTAGTCTTAGGAAGATCAGTTTCTCACGGCTGCCTTTTGCTTTATTTTTTTAAAAAATACATTTTATTAAAGAAATTATATAACTAAATAAAAGAAATTAAATCATTCCATAGGTATAAAATAAGAGGACAAAGTTTTTGCTTTATACTGGAAACCATATTTTTTTCCCTCTGTTTTTGTTAAAAAGCACAGGCAACACTGATTTCCCATCACTGTTTTCATTCACCTCACCTAGCCAGCTCTTCCCCTCCGAAGATCTCTAAGCCTCCAGACTTGTCAAGTCCCTGGGCACACAAAGAATAAATGTACTCAAGACCAGTGAGCTCATCAGGCAGAGCACCTTGGAGGCACTGCCCAATGGGTATTCAGTAGTTGGCTTCCACTGATTTGGTTCACAGCCACTGCTTCTTCTAATTGCGCTGCTGTTTTTCCTACATATGTTCTTCACAATATTCCTAGTCCCAGTCTTTTTTTCTATTTCTGGCGTCTATTTGAAAGTTAACCTTACTAGGTGCTCAGTGCAATCTGGCCTCCCAAAAGTTACTATGCCAAGTTGTTCATCTCCAGACGAAGGTTACATTTGAATTCTATGTTTACTCCTTTCTTCTGGGAAAAGATGCAGAGTTATGCTTTCTCTGATGCTCAGGTAAAGGGCAAAAGTTCAGCCCTTGAACCCTGCTGAGAAGGTCTTGAATTAGATACTTAGTTTCTCTGGGACTTGAGTGACAGGTCTCCCGCTTCGGTAATGACATCTGTTAAATAGCCACACTTGTTTTTCTGTTTAAGTGAAGAGGTTCTAGAGAGGCTTCTTTGTAATTTGTAGTTTGCCTCTGCAATCCCTGTAACATAGTGTAGAGAACATGATCTTTTGGAACCTCACAAACCTGGGTTTGGTCACTTACTGGGCTACAGCAGAGAGCTGAAAAGCATGGACCTAAGACAGTGATAGTCAACCTGGTTCCTACCGCTCACTAGTGGACGTTCCAGCTTTCATGGTGGGCAGTAGTGGAGCAACCAAAGTATAAATCAAAAGATAGATTTAACTATAATAAGTTGTTTTATAAAGATTTATTCTGCCAAACTTAGTGAAAATCTGACATAAAGTACTTGGTAAGTAATTATTATTATATGCTTTAACTTGCTGTAACTCTGCTTTATAAATTTTATAAAGTAAAATTACTTCCCTACTTTATAAATCACCATTACTGTGTAACTGGTGGGCTGTTAGAATTTTTTTTTTTTTTTTTTTTGTATTTTTCTGAAGCTGTAAACGGGGAGGCAGTCAGACAGACTCCCGCATGCGCCCAACCGGGATCCACCCGGCACGCCCACCAGGGGGCGATGCTCTGCCCATCCGGGGCGTTGCTCTGTCGCGACCAGAGCCACTCTAGCACCTGGGGCAGAGGCCAAGGAGCCATCCCCAGTGTCCGGGCCATCTTTTGCTCCAATGGAGCCTTGGCTGCGGAAGGAGAAGAGAGAGATAGAGAGGAAGGAGAGGGGGAGGGGTGGAGAAGCAGATGGGTGCCTCTCCTGTGTGCCCTGGCCAGAAATCGAACCCGGGACTTCCACACACCAGGCCTATGCTCTACCACTGAGCCAACCGGCCAGGGCCAGAATATTTTACTACTAACAGAGATACAAAAGTGGGCGGTAGGTATAAAAAGGTTTACTACCCCTGACCTAAGAGAGAGTACTTGGGTTTAAACCTTGTTTTTGCCTCTGCTGATGATTTAAGCTTGGAGAAGTTGGTCTGGCATCTCTGAACTTCAGTTTACTCTATAAGATAGAGATTATAAATCCCTAAAACAAAAGGTTGACAATGAGGATTTCATGGATTAATGTAGATAAAGAACTTAGAACTGTAGTTGGCATGTAATAAGTGCTATGCTAAATAACTGAGACCTATTGTGTGTGATTACCTTTTTAGCAAAGAATTTTTTTTTAATTTTAAAAATGTTTTTAATTACAGTTGACATACTGTGTTATATTAGTTTCAGGTATACAGTAAAAATAGTAATTAAACATTTATATAACTTATGAAGTGATCACCCCGATAAGTCTGACGCACCATACATGGATATTACAAACTTATTGGCTATATACTCTATGCTGTACTTATATCTCCATGACTGGTTTTTATAACTGGCAATTTGTTTGATTTTAAATCATGGTTTTGAACTGTTCACCTTGGTTGGCACTCAATTTCTCTAAAAGGAGACATTACACTTCTCTTTCATTTTTATATCTTTCTTTATAAGTCAGACCTGTTATTGGTGTTTGGGCTCACCTTGCAAGTGGTTGATGTGGGAAGACAGCTCTGGCTAAGTTCTAAATTCAAATGGACCAGCCTCCTAGCCCTGGCACCTTCATTTTTAAAGCAGGACTTATATATATCTCTATATATCTGGTAATAGATGTATATATCAACGTCATAGGCTGAAGGATACATGAGATAACAGATAAAACTTCTGCTTAATGTATTTATTTATTATTCTTTTTGACCTTGCTATCTTCCTTAGAATAAGGACTCCTTTTTCCATTTACTCTTTTTTATTTAAAAATATAATATATATACTATATATTTTAAAGTACAGTTGATATGCAATATTATATTAGTTTTAGATATACAACCCAGTGATTAAACATTTATTGAATTTAAGAATTGATCACCCCAATAATCTAGTACCCATCTAACATGATACATAGTTATTTCAATATTACTGACTATGCTGAACTTTACATCCCCATGACTGTTTTATAACAACCAATTTGTACTTCTTATCCATTCACCATTTTCACCGATCTCTTCCACTCCTCTCCCATCTGGCAACTTTCAAAATGATCTTATCTATGAGTCTGTTTCTGGTCTGTTTGTTTGTTTATATTAGATGCTACATAAAAGTGGAATCCTATAGTATTTGTCTTTCTCTAATTTATATCAGTCAGCACAATACCCTTTAGTTGTATCTAAGTTGTTGCAAATGGCAACATTTTATTCTTTTTATGGCTGAGTCATATTCGGTTGAGTATATGCACCACTTCTTAATCCATTCATCTGTTGGTGTACACTTAAGCTTAAGCCACTTTTATATCTTGACTATTGTAAATAATGCTGCATGAACATAGGGATGCATATGCCTTTTCAGTTTGGCGTTTTGGGTTTCTTCGGGTATATACCCAGAGGTGAATTGCTGGGACTTTATCTGTCTCTCGGTTTAAAGTCTATTTTGTTTTATGTAAGTATTGCTATCCCAACTTTTCTATCTTTTGTTTCCATTTTCTTGAATTGTATTTATCCCTTTACTTTCAGTATGAAGTGAGTGAGTCTCTTTTAGACAGCATATGTAAGGGTCTTGTTTTGTTATCTATTCAGCCATCCCATGTTTATTCTTAAACTTCTCAAAGTGTAGCCTTCACATCCTGTCTTAAGAATTCTTTAAATCCTTGAAATCTTATTAGAATCACTGGTGACCTCCTAAGTTTCAAATAAGTGGTTACACACATTTTTAACCATCCTTATCTTCCTGTCTCCTCCAAACTCAGCCCCCTACTCTCCGCTTTTGACATATTGAATAATTATTTGCTCCCTAAAACTCCTTTCACTTTTGTATACTGTGCTTTGATAAATTTAGTCCTTGGAAGTAGACATTGAAGAAAATAAAAAAGCTAATTCTCTCTGTACAATTTTTTAACTCTTTCCTTATAAAGATATTCCAAAGGTTTCTGGGTTTTTTTTAAATTTTATTTTATTTAGAAAATTAAATGTAACAGGGTGATATTGATCAATCAGAGTACATAGGTTTTTGTTTTCAGCTATCTCGTTACCCTTTCTTTTGATGGTCTCCCAATGTCAGTCACTGCTTTCTGTTTGCATGACTCTTTGCCTTGCTTCCCATAATGATCTCCAGTGCTATTTGGGATAATGGCATCTGGTTCATAGTCAGAAAGTATGAAGTGGGAGGAGGAGCAGAGATCCTGGGAGAGTGAAGAGGACCTGTGAATATCTCCACGGGACACAGGAGAAGAAAGTATGTCCAGGCAATTAATACTTGCAGGGTTTCAAGAACAAGGCTGGAAGAGAAGCTGACTGAAAGCCAAGAGACCAAATAACAGGTTTCGAATTCCCTCACTCCTTGTACTGGACACAACACAGAGCTCTGACCTGAAGGTCATTGTCTAAGTGTTTAGAAGGCTTTTATGGCATTTTTATATGCCTTATATTTCTCTTTTTGGATAATGATACCATTATATTCTCTGTCACAAGGCTGGAAACCCTAGGGTTGGCTCTGACTTTGGTTATATTTAGCATCCATCTGCCGTTCAGTGCTAAGGCCAGTTATCTCTACCCCCAGAGCGTGATTTTCAAACATCTAGATTTCATTTCTGTGTCCCCCTCCTCCCCAGATTTTGCATTGTCTCTTGCCAAGACTATTGTTGCTATCTCACTACATTAGTTTTCCATTGTTGTATAATAATTTGCAATAAGCTTAAAACGACTTACATTTATCATCTCATAGTTTCTGTGGGTCAGGAGTCCAGACAATGTAGATGGGTTTCCTGCTTGGGGTTGTACCAGGCTGCGATCAAGGGGCTGACTGTGCTGTATGCTCATCTGAAAGCTTGAATAAGGAAGAATGCATTGTTTAGGGGCACTCAGTTTTTTTTGGCAGATTTTGTTTCTGTTTTGGCTATGGAATTGAGGACCTGGTTTCTTGCTAGCTGTTGAGAGGAGAGACTACCCTAACTCCAGCTCATGGAAGTTTTTTTCCGCACGAACTTCCCCTACAGGGCTATTCATTTTATCAAGCCAGCAAGGAGAGTCTATATGATATAATGCAATCATGGGAGTGATAGTCCATCATTTTGCCTTATTCTGTTGGTTAGCTGCAAACCATACATCCCACCCAGGTCCAGAGTAGGGGATTACACAGGACCGTGAAGAGCAAAAAAGAAGGATAATGGGGGAAGAGAGACTACCCACCATACTCTCTCGGTATACTACTTTATATTTCACATACCTATTAGCATAGCTTTTTTTCAGATTTAAGTATGTTAATTTTAATTATAAAAGTAATCAAACAAAAATTAAGAACAGCTAGGGAAGGTATGTATGTATCTATTTATGAAATCTAAGTCTTCACTATAGCAGAAAGTCAATAGATACTGTCTAAAATAAGTAAGTCTTAGCAGGAAGTATAATAAGCATATTATTTAGTGATTTTAGTCATGAGTAATACTGGAAGTTAGTAAGGCATGAAAAGGAATTTTTATCTTAATCTTTCATCATCTCTTTTGTTTTTAACCATGTGCACATATTATGATGATGAAACTTTAAAAATATATTAAAATATACTCTTATGCTAGGCTTAATCTAGTATCATCACTTTCTGAAAAAAATTTCCAGTGACTCCTTAATCATTTATTTGTTTCTTAATGAATAAGGGTTACTTAAGCAAGCTGAAATATGTGTAAGATGTTACTTTCAATATTGAAAAATTAAAAAAAATACATTGGAAACTTAAATCTCAGGGTGTGAAGATTTTTATTTTAATTCCCAAACTTATCTATGAATCTCATTTATAATGTTCCTACTAAATTGAAAATCCAGCCTTTGCTAAAATATTTGGTCAATTCTGATCACAGGGCATCCACTACCACAAGCCTGGATTCTGTCAATAAACTTTAAGACATTCTTCTTTATGGTCTCATAAAGAAGATAAGTATAAATACTTGAGATAAGTATTTATTAATGAACTACAAAATTTCAGGTATTTTGTTAGGTCCAAAAATATATAGATGAATAGGAAACTACCCTGTTCTTTTACTATTTTGAACTAAATAATTGTCCTGTAGTATTTACTGGTATGTCCTGTCTCTCTTCTCTAGACCCATGCAGTAGATTATAGTAGCTTTGAGTTTGGGATTTGAAACTAGAGAAATGTGTTCCAATCCTGCCTCTGCTCTCACTGGTAATGGGAACTTGAACAAATGACTGTGAAATAGAGATACGAATATTCATGTCTTTGTGCTATAGTGAAATGATAGCTCATGGGTTAAAAAAAAGTGTTTAGAACTGTTATTTGACACAGAGTAACTTTAAATGTTTATCTTTACAGTAGTAATAATAAGACATATCAATTTTACTTTTTATCATTTGAAGACTGATGAGGAACATCTTCAGTCTATCCTCAGTCATGGTTCATAGGTCCTCCCTGTTTCTGATCACTCTACTGTGTGTGTATGTGTGTGTGTGTGTGTGTGTGTGTGTGTGTGTGTGTATATATATATATATATATATATATATATATATATATATATATATATCTTCCTGTTCGTCAATGAAGCCTCTTACTTGGCTGGACACAGTATTCCATTTGTACTCTTACTAGAGTCAAACTGAACACAAGTATTTTCTCCTTTGGTGTAGATTTCCTGCTTCTATTAATTCAAAGAACAGAATTAATTTTGGGGTGGGGGACTCACTCTACTGAGACTGAAGTCTGAAGTACCCTAAAGTCATCTCTCCATGGACTGCTTGTTATTTGAATTTTATACACAGATCTCATCTCGTACTTTTTCTTCTGGTAGAACCCTGAGACAGTTTTTCCCAAAAGACATTTTCTTGCTACCCAGCGTTACAAATTTCTAAGATTCATACAGATACATTTTTTTAATCCAAAATATTTCTCAAGTTTATCGCTGTTTGTCACTGGTGAACATAAGAAGAAGGCCAGCTCGATGCTGGCCAGCTGTTATGGAATGAGGCTGAGGACAGTACTCAAATAGAGTTTAGGAATGCTTGAGATAAGTTTACTCTGTTGAGTATTAAGAACATGAACAGAATAAAGCCTTATGGCTCTTTTTGCCCAAATAATGTGTGGAATGATGTGATAT
The DNA here is from genome assembly GCF_036850765.1 of Saccopteryx bilineata. Classification (NCBI taxonomy): domain Eukaryota; kingdom Metazoa; phylum Chordata; class Mammalia; order Chiroptera; family Emballonuridae; genus Saccopteryx; species Saccopteryx bilineata. The sequence continues at coordinate 107,891,840 of NC_089491.1, read as the reverse complement.
CCATTAGGATGTTTCCAAACATATGCTAATTGCAAACTTTTCTTTTTATCATTGCTTAAAAATAGATAACATAAATCCTGATATAGACTGTAATAAAATATAGAAGCATTTCTTAAGAATAAATCTAAATTTTCATTGATTCTGCATACTTCCAGAGAGTCTTAATCGAAAGATATAATTTAGAGCAATATAGATAGATATATATTTTGCATTTGTATTAAATAAATCAGAATAACTATAATGAAGATTATTGCATGTGCCCTGGCTGGATAGTTTGGTTGGTTAGAGCATTTTGGGGAAAACAGGTGTTTTAGGCTTGGTCGCTTGTACTTTGCGTGATTAGTGCATGAGCACATGGCTGTGCCATGTGTGCACAGTCTATGTAAGGCTATGGGTGCTTTCCCTCAGGGTGGATGGTGTATTGCCAGCCCGCCACAGTGAGGAGTGTTTTTGCTGTCTGTTCGCCTGCTGCCATGAGAAGAGCTTTTCCCCTGCTTGTTCATTCATCAGCCGTTTTGAAACTCTATTAAACGGGAATGGCCCAGTGCTTTCTGGCTCTGCAGTTTCTCTACCTTGCCCGAAATTAATGTACGCCTGCCTGGCCTCCGCCATTGGCATTACAAGCATCATTTTGAAGTGTAGAGGTTGCTGGTTCGATCCCTGATCAGAACACATACAGGAAAATCTCAATGTTCCTTTCTTTCTCTCTCCCCCTTCCTCTCTCTCTGAAATCAATGAATAAAAAATAAAATAAAGTTTAAAAGGAAAAGATTATTGCATGTAGAATCAAGTTGGTTTATTCAGGTGGATTTGCAATTTAACTCTAAGGACTTCTAATTCTTTCACATAAATTCCTAAGATTCCTGGGTAGTTTATGAGAGGCCTTTCATGTTGATTAATTGTGACATTCCCTGACTTCGTTGTTCTCAGCTGGGAGTGATTTTGCTATCCAGGAGATATTTGGCAATCTCTGAAGAAATTTTTTGTGATCACTGCTAGAAGGATGCTTCTAGTGAGTAGAGACCAGAGATCTTCTAAACTTCCCACAGTGCACACAGCAGATTGTCAGTGGTGCTGCAGGTGAGAACCCTGGGCAAATTCAATGAGTCCCAGACTTTCAGATATTGCAATGGATTTTTTTCCTCTGCATTTTCCTTATTTCTACTTCTGCTGTGCACTGCCCCTTCCTGTTACTTCTTAGGATCTAATTCTTTCCTGTCATTTTTGCTCTTAAATTTTTTTTCAGGCCCTGGAGGGTTGGCTCAGTGGTAGAGCATCGGCCCAGTGTGTGGAAGTCCCAGGTTTGATTCCCGGTCAGGGCACACAGGAGAAGCACCCACCTGCTTCTCTACCCTTCCCCTTCTCCTTTCTCTCTCTCTCTCTCTTCCCCTCCTGAAGCCAAGGCTCCATTGGAGCAAAGTTGGCCTGGGCACTGAGGATGGCTCCATAGCCTCCACCTCAGGCACTAGAATGCTCTGGCTGCAATGGAGCAACGCCCCAGATTAGCAGAGCATCGCCCCCTAGTGGGCATGTCGGGTGGATCCCGTTTGGGCACATGTGGGAGTCTAACTGCCTTCTGCCTTCTAACTTTGGAAAAATGCCCCCCCCAAAAAAAAGCCATATTTAAAAAAAAGTATTTTTTCATCTTTTAAAAAACCTGATTAATATCTAATGTTTCTTCTTTTTATAGAGGCAAAGTATGAGAAATATCATTTCATGGCACCCTTTGTGATAATTAATAACATTCTGCATTATTATTAAACCAGTTATTATTCAAATCATTGCCCAAGTTAAGGAAGGTCTTTCCAATGAATTCCAGAACTGGGGAGAATTACAGATTCAGGCCAACTCTTACCTTGAAATGGTGGTATGTCAACAAAGATGCTTAACCTAGTTAATTGATGGGATGCTATGGTTTACTCTCAATAATTTATCTGACATGGGTATTACTATTGAAAGATTTAATGCAAAATCATCGTTTGGGGGAAATTCTTTGTAGTACCATGTTGCGCCTTCTACAGTGGTTTGTACATGAGATTCTCAGAGGGGCTGATTGATAGCTGAAACAGCTGTGTGGATTGGGCATAAACCATTGACTGAAATAGCAGAGCATCTCTGAATGACGTGTGTGTGGTGCACATCCTCCCTGACTTTCCTGTGGAGGTAGAGCTGAAGCGAGCCGCTGGAAGACACGAGACCTTTCACTTGTTCCATATACAGTTCCCTTCCCAGAGCTTTCTTATTACATTTGTTGAGTAGAGCATCTAAGTGTCTTCCTGCTTTTCATCAAGATACTTTTCTGGATAAATGTGTAACAAGATTTAGATCATTTAATCTCAAAAATATCATTTGGAGAATTGGACATTTTCTTGAATCTTTTCTCCATTCTTTCATCTCTCAAAAAAGTTAGTATTTTAAATAACCTCCCTTTGTAGATAATTAAATAAATAAACTGCCTTAAAATATCTTGTTTTCCTGAGATGTATTTTCCTGAGCATCTACTGTTTTTTGAAAAACTATACTAAGTGTTTTATATTAAAAAGGAATAAAAATAGACCCTGTTTCTGGGTCTATGAGTAAAGACAACCCAAAAACATATAAGATAATTAAAAGACAGCTGTACCGTAACTTATAAATAAATAAAAGCTATATTGTGAATTAATTATAAATTCTGAGGAAATTTATAATTTAGAATAAATAAGGTAATTTTTCTTTTTTTAAAGTTTTTGAAGTGAATTTTGAAGCACAACTTGAAAAGAAATAGACAAAAAGAGATAAGCTTTTGTACTTTTAAAAAAAATATTTCATTTTGGAAAATTTTGAACAGTCCTAAAAGTAGAGAAAAGAGAATAAGGAACTCTCTGTTATCCATTAGCAGAATTGAATAATTATCAACAGTCTACCATTCTAGACTTAGCTCTCTGCTATTGCTGTTGCTACTTCTGTGAGTATATTTTTATTTATTTTTATTTATTTTATTTTATTTTTTGTGACAGAGAGAAAGAGAGAGGAACAGATAGGGACAGACATGAAGGGAGAGAGATAGGAAGCATCAATTCTTTGTTGCGGCACCTTAATTGTTCATTAGTTGCTTTCTCATATGTGCCTTGACTGGGGGGCTACAGCATAGCGAGTGACCCCTTGCTCAAGCCAGCGACCTTGGGCTTCAAGCCAGTGACCATGGGGTCATGTCTCTGATCCTACGCTCAAGCCAGTGACCCTGCACTCAAGCCGGATGAGCCAGTGCTCAAGTGAGTGACCTCAGGGTTTCGAACCTGGGTTTTCTGCATATCAGTCCGACGCTCTATCCACTACATCACCACCAGTCAGGCTGTGAACATATTTTTATTTTATTTATTTATTTTTTTTTAAACATTTTCTTTTCTTTTTTTTTTTTTTAATTTTATTTATTCATTTTTGGAGAGGAGAGAGAGAGGGAGAGAGAGAAACAGAGAGAGAGAAGGGGGGAGGAGCTGGAAGCATCAACTCCCATATGTGCCTTGACCAGGCAAGCCCAGGGTTTTGAACCGGCGACCTCAGCATTTCCAGGTCGATGCTTTATCCACTGCGCCACCACAGGTCAGGCTGTGAACATATTTTTAAATAAATTCCAGGCTTCACATCATTTTGATCTTACATATCTAAGTACAAATCTCTGAAGAACATGGACGTTTTAATTCATTCAATTATTTCAGTACCACAACTAACAAAATTATTAATATTATTTTGGAATCATCTAGACTGGGATAGTCAACTTTTTTATATCTACCGCCCACTATTGTATCTCTGTTAGTAGTAAAATTTTCTAACCGCCCACTGGTTCCACAGTAATGGTGATTTATAAAGTAGGGAAGTAACTTTACTTTATAAAATTTATAAAGCAGAGTTACAGCAAATTAAAGCATATAATAATAATTACTTACCAAGTACTTTATGTCAGATTTTTGCTAAGTTTGGCAGAATAAATCTTTATAAAACAACTTACTATAGTTAAATCTATCTTTTTATTTACATTTTGGTTGCTCCACTACCACCCACCATGAAAGCTGGAATGCCCACTAGTGGGCGGTAGGGACCAGGTTGACTACCACTGATCTAGACAATATTTAAATTTTCCAATAATTTTTTTTTTGTATTTTTCTGAAGTTGGAAACAGAGAGGCAGTCAGACAGACTCCTGCATGCACCCGACCAGGATCCACCCATCATGCCCACCAGGGGGTGATGCTCTGCCCATCGGGGGCGTTGTTCTGTTGCGATCAGAGCCATTCTAGCACCTAAGGCAGAGGCCATGGAGCCATCCTCAGTGGCTGGGCCAACTTTTCTCCAGTGGAGCCTCGGCTGCGGGAGGGGAAGAGAGAGAGAGGAAGGAGAGGGGGAGGGTGGGAGAAGCAGATGGGCGCTTCTCCTGTGTGCTCTGGCCAGGAATTGAACCCGGAACTCCTGCACGCCAGGCTGACACTCTACCACTGAGCCTACCGGCCTGGGCCCCAATTATCTTTAAAACTTGCATTGGAGGTATGTTCTAATTAGAATCCAGAGCCCACACATTGCATTTGGTGATTCAGTCTCTTAAGGCAGCATTTTCTTTTATTAATATTTAGTATTATTTTCAAGGTTGACAGTCTATGCAAAATACCTAATAGTATTTGGCCAAAACACCCTTTTCTCATGCTGGTGTAATCAGTTATGCTGTTTGGGGAGGGAAAAGGGAGAAAGTCATCTTGTTATCCCAACAAGAACATTTAAATATTCATACTCTGCTCCTCCTACATTTTACTTCAATATCTGCCACTTTGGTGAATTTGACATGTATGAAATACATTGTGGGACCTAGGAATAATAGCTGTTACTTAAAATAGTTCTTAGGTCTTTAGCTTTGGCTAAGTCTGCCATGAACCCCGTTTGAAAACTATTGCCGTGTAGTTTGGGTTGTGTCTGTAATTTCACTTGGTCTTAGATAAACTACTATTATGTATTAAGCAGTCATGCAGGCCTCTCACATCTGGTTTAAGGCAGTATGCCTAGAATACTTAACTTTTTTGGGGAAAGCACTTAAAATGTTTTAGCCCTGACATCTTTGCATAAGGATGTTGAATTTTACAATAACTGCAGTCAGAAGCAAATATCTACTTCTTCCCATAATACAATATTGATCCCTTACAACATAGGAGTGACCGCAGTATGTTAAACAGGGATACAAGATTTTAGTATCTTCAGAATGAAAGTTTGGAATGTAAATGAGACAGGAGTTAGAGGAATAATATTATCTTTAAAGAAAAGTGTGATGCCAAAGTTACTAGTTTCTTAATACTTGAGTAAAGTCATTAAATATAATGGCTATAAGCAGTCTTTGTAAATGACTATTTTTAATTACAGTTTATAAATGATCCCATCACTCCAGAAACTGTGGAATCAATGGCAGGATTATTCGAGGGTTCAGCAGAGATATCTTCTGACCTGTATGCGATTGCTTCAGTTATGTATAACAATCATGCACAGAATAACTTTCCTCCGAGGAACAGAGTTGAAGACCGGCATTCTGCAGTTGGTAGGTACAATTTTTATGTTCCATGAAGTGCATTTAAACCATCAGTACGAGCTATCACAGATATCAACCTTAGCATAGAGTTCCACCAAATTATTAATGGTTCATAGGCTGGAGTCAGATTTTTTTTCTTCTGTAACTGTCGGATAACCTCATGCAACAAATGGAAATGCCACACAGGCAGGAGCTGGCCCCTCCTAACCCATTTGACCTTCCTCCTAGAGAAAGTAGCACCCTAGAGTCTTTGGCCAAGCTGCATAGACAATCAGTTATTACAGTTGCCAAAGCAGGTGTGATGAGGAGGGATTAACATATCTTCAAATCATTTGCAGGCCTCACACACTCTGCAGCTTTTGACTAATAGGTTTTCAAATGTCACTAAGGGTAAATAGGTCAGAAAGTTACAACTCTAGTGCATGCGGTAATAAACAGGTGTAGGTGACCCCAGTGATGTGGTGATGTCATTAGTATATACACTTGCTCTTGAGGGTCAGTGGATCTTATTGTTTCTAAAAGAAGAATGCCATTTATAGCAAATTAAAAATACTTGGTTAAATAACACAGATTTAAATGATATCTCTGGTTTTTCTGAAATGCTAAGTGAGAAGAACATTTTTCCCTTATCTTTTCCCTGATTGATATTTGTCCTGTTCCAAATTAAAAGTGTTTTTTTTATTGATGGTAAAATTAGTAAAAAAAAATCATATTACCTTCAGTATACATTTATTTCATTTATTGATTTATTCATTTTTCTGTACAAAGAAATATGGAGGCAATGTTACAAATGAAGAGACCCATGTTTTCTGATACAGGTGTTTCCTTAAACACTTGAAATTTGGCCTAATTGTTAATTAACATTATTGGAAGTACAAGTACTAAATAAATAAAAGAATTTCACGCTTTTTGAAATCCTTATTCAGGCAAATTTATGTATCAGTTATCCAATCATGCTTACTTTAAAATATTACTGGGTTTACTGAAGGTATGGTAAATTTTGAGTTCAAATAAAGGTCTCATTTTTATATTTCACATTATAATCTAGCAATGATTTATAATATTTCAATTTGATATCATTGTCTAGTCTGTCTTTTCAGAAAAAAAATTCCTAGCTAGTCCCTTTTAGCATGTTATATGTTCTCAAAACACAAATCTCATGTTTCTAGGATAGTGTTTAAAAACTAGCAAAACCATATTATGAGCACAAAATATTTATAGATATTGTTGGAGAGTACAGAATTCAGCATAGTTAATATTATTTACATATCAACCTATCATATAAAAGAGCAATGAAGAGATTGATGAATAATGTGAAATCAGGTTTAAGATTTCACTGTGTGACCAAAAATAATTTTGATCATAAACCCAAACACCTTTTTTTTTTTTTTTTTAAAAAAACACACTGATTTCAAATAGGAACTACATGGAATCAGTATATCACTGACATCACTGCTGAACAGCTGTCTTACGTTATCAGGAGACTCGTACCTTTCACTGAGCACATGATTAGTGTATCTGCTTTCACCATCATGGGAGAAGGACCACCAACGGTTCTCAATGTTAGGACACTTGAGCAAGGTAGGAATGCGTTTCCTTTGAATTAATTTCCTGCAAATATTGCTCTTGCGCATTGTAATACATTTTTCTTTTCATTCATATTAATTGTTCATTCTTCTTTTCAAGTGCCAAGCTCCATTCACATTATAAACTATAAAAATATTAGTTCTTCATCTGTTTTGCTATATTGGGATCCTCCAGAATATCCCAACGGAAAAATAACTCACTATACCATTTATGCAATGGAACTGGATACGAACAGAGCATTCCAGATGACCACTGTAGATAACAGCTTTCTCATCACAGGTAGAACTAAGCTTTGCTTTTTTAAAAAAACCATTTCTATTCCGATGGACAAGATACCTAATGCCCTGCAGGAATGGTGTTTCCTCATTTCAGATTTTGTTGTGCTATGCTGCCATGGATATCTTTAAAAATACTGAAGAAATAACTTGATTAAATGTGTTTTCTTTATATTTATCTACAAAGAAGCAAAGTCATCAAATAACAAGTATTTTAGGAATTTACTTAATCCTGGGTATCTTATTTCTGGTATATTAGAATAACTCAGTATTGAAGGCTTGAAGGAATAAATGTGAAAATCAGCTCAAGTAAATGAGCCAACATGGTGTTTGTGCCAAATCAGCTATATACCCTTTGCAGTGTGCCAAAAATTACTTTCCAGCCTCAAATTATTCTGTAATATTTTAGGAAAGAACTAAAGCATCATCAACATGGAAAGATTCTCAAGCCCAAGGAATTGTGGGAGATTGGGATTATAAGGAAACTGATTTGCGGAGTCAGTCTCCCAAGTAAATTATTTTCACTATTCCTATGACAAGTGGCACTAATATAAGAGTGTTGTTTTAATGAATTTAAACAAATTGCCTGTTGTTCTTATAGGGTTAAAGAAATACACAAAATATAAAATGAGAGTGACTGCCTCAACCCATGTTGGAGAGAGTTCTTTGTCTGAAGAAAATGACATCTTTGTGAGAACTCCGGAAGATGGTAAGACTATTGGGGCAGTTTTAATACAAACAAGCAAGTGGCATTCCAAACTCACTGCCAACTAGGTCATGCTGCCTTTTGTGTCTGAAGCCATAAGCTTAAAAAAATACATGTATTTCAAATTTCCTTTTCTTCCCCCAGAACCAGAATCATCACCTCAACATGTGGAAGTTATTGATGTTACTGCAAATGAAATCAGTTTGAAGTGGTCACCACCTGAGAAGCCCAATGGCATTATTGTTGCTTATGAAGTTCTCTATAAAAATATAGATACCTTATTTATGAAGAACACCTCAACAACAAATATAATTTTAAGGGACTTAAAACCTTACACCCTCTATAACATTTCTGTGAGGTCGTATACCAGATTAGGTCATGGCAATCAGTTATCTTCCTTACTCTCTGTCAGGACTTCTGAGACTGGTAAGTTCTTTGTTTAATAATATGTAGTAATGAAGTAAACATGGCTGACAGTTGCTATATTGTTTCTATTTTACTTAACCTAAAACCCCCCATTATTCCATCTGTGTAATCCAAAATTTTATTTGCTTTTTTTCTGGCAAAAGTGTGGGAAAGGGCTTTGCCATGCAATTTTTTTTAAAAGTATGATTTGCATAAAAGAGAACTCCAAAATAAAAATCAGCAAATTTTATAAATGAAAGGTCTTGAGAAACTAAAGATGTTTCTTAGTGTGGCTGTAAATTTGGGAATTAATATCTACTTGCTTTCAAATGTGGCAAAAGCAGAGACAGGCTTATAGAAATAGATCCCTATACTCTGAAGAGGTGTGTCCATAGAAGTGCCTAGCGGGAGCACCAGAGGGCACGCCTGGGGAAGCCTAAGGGAGGAGGGAGCCTTGACCTGTAGCTTAAGGAATCAATTGGAATGGGCAGGAGGACCTTCTAGTGGCCGCATGGTGGATGGCGAGGGGATATCTCATCTAAAGGAACTACTGCAGGCAAGGACTTCCTTGTGTTTTGAGTTTCATTGATGCGATGACAGACAGCACAAAGGAAGATATTTTACTTGACGGTCTTAGTTCTTTTGTTTATGTTTATAATCATGTATTGGAGCATTGCTCTTATGTCAACTTTATTGTGTGTGCTGAGAATTAAGAACTAAATATAAATTTACTGTTTTATCCCCATATGTAAAATATATTTATTGACTAGCAACTGGCTGAACGGTAGCTTAATGCCCAAATCTCAGCGACTTCAATGGCTCCACCAGATCCTTTATGACCGTCGCTGACCTTGAGGATCATGAAATCTAGCAAAACCACCTTCCTTTCAGTGAAAGTATCTTTTTGAAACTGGCCAAAGAAATTAATTAAATGAAATGGCACCGTGCCCATAGCGAGTGGCATTGGTTATAATTGCAGAAACAAGAGAGTGATGAAAAGAGCATTTTTGTCTCATTAAGAGTTTCCTCCTGTTAAGCAAAACATATTTGATATTAAACTCCACATTTTCATATTTCATTGCTTATATAGATATTGTACTTAAATATTTTTGTGAAAAAAATCTACTCTTTACCAGGGCTAGTTTTACTTTATTTTACCCTTGGTCAAAGAAAGAAACAAGCATATTTTAAGTACTGATATAATGTCATTAGTTTTGCTATTGGCTTTCTCAAAAATTTCCTAATTGTATTCTAGAATAAAGTATTAAGGTATTATTATCTTCCTTGCCTAAAGAAAAATGGAGATCTGAGAAGTTTATCCCAGTGGGAATATCACTGGAGAATAGAATGAATTTTTACCCACCTAAAGTTAATAATAATTGGTGGGTATTTAATAGCTTAAGGTTATACAGCTGGTAAGTGATGACGCTAGAATTGGAACCCAAATCTCTCTGACTGTAAAGTCCATTTCATAACATGTGCTGTTTTAGAAGTCATCAATAAAGTTGGTAACATAAATATGTCTAGGATCTTTCTGTTCAGTGTTACCAGTGATATTTTGCTGTTTTGGGGTCTAAACAGCATTAGGAAGGAAAGTGAGATTTAAAAAAGCTTTGTTATGATATTAAACTATAACCATATTCACGAACACATCAAATCTCTCACTACTTAAGTGGTCACAGCATCACGAATAACTTACTTTTATGACTCTGTATAGAAAATCTTTTTTTTGGTCGCTAATTATTACATACATACAGTTTGTTACTTAGTATTTAAAAGTAAATTGGATATTTATTTCATTATTTTTTGTATGAGCTTAATTCTAAGGTAGGGATAATAGTAAACTATAAGTGAATATAAGACTTTAACTTGAAATGTCATTTAAAATGTAAATTTTTGTATTGGAAGTATCTTAGGAAACATTTCATGAATGAGGAGACCTAGGCATGTTTGGATAAAATGACTCAAAAATTATTGTAGATAAGAAGTAATGTTTAGACTTGAAAATAAGAGTCCTGACAGTCATTTAAGGCTCCTGAGCTCATGAGAAAAATAGAGAAGGGAGAAAAATAGAGAAGGGAGAAAAATAGAGAAGGGTAGGGTTTACTAGCTCGCCCCCCTGTTAGTATTTATATAATTGGGTCATCTTTACACTAGACACTTCAGAATCAAAAGAAGTCTAAAAGTAGGGCATAGGACTCAATGCTCATAGTCCTAATTTCTAGTTCTCTGTCCTAAATTAGGGTACTGACAAAGTTTGTGAAATATTCTCCATCAGGATGGAAATAATGGACAATGAAATCTACATTAGTGACTTTCCCTAGATCATCTTTACTACTATTGAGCCGCCAGTATATATCTTTTTGCAAAAGAGGAGGCTAGAATTTTAAAGTGTCATTTGAAACAGGATATGCTAAAAAAAAAAACCTTTCTGTTCCCAGGGCTCACTATGCTTATTAAATACAACAATTTTATCCTTACTCTTATAGAAAAAAAAAAAGAGCCCACTTTTCATTATTGTTTCATGAGAAATGGAGAAATTTTCTAATTCAGTAATGTGTTAATAGTACTAATTACAAAAAGGAGTAAATTATTTGTTCAGATGTTTTATTTTGGTTGGGGAATCAGAGTTTACTAATGCTTGAAAGTAAAATACTAAACTCTTATGTTGAAACAGGAAAGATCAATACAGGACTCTGTGTGTATGCTTACATATATAATGTACAGTTGATAAGCAAACTTCATTTTAGTTTATATTTTATTTATATTATACTTACTGTGCAATAATCACATAAAGAACTTCCGTTTCCATACAAATTACCCTCTGATGATCTATATATTCTCTTTCCTTTTTAAGACATAACTTTCTTTACAGTAAACCTTTAACCAAATGCCTTGAATATGGCTGACTTTGGGCAACAACTATCAGTGGATAGTAACTTAACTGTTGACCAAAATTTTGTGGAGGACTCTATGCATTTATATTAATTAATAACATTTTAAACTTATCTACATGAGATTACAACTATGTATGCCAAACAGCAATCTTTTGGCTTACACAAGATGACTTCCCACTTTCTATTTTAGTATCCCCATGATCTAAATTATTCATTTTTAATTTTTATATAGTTTCAGCTCCTTCCTTCCTTCCTTCCTTCCTTCCTTCCTTCCTTCCTTCCTTCCTTCCTTCCTTCCTTCCTTCCTTCCTTCCTTCCTTCCTCTTATAGAGACAGTAGAGACAGAGAGAGGTACATATAGAGCCAGACAGAGAAGAAGGGAGAGAGATGAGTGGCATCAATTCTTTGTTGCAGCTTCTTAGTTGTTCTTTGGTTGCTTTCTCATATGTGCCTTGACCAAGGGCTAAAACAGAGTGAGTGACCCCTTGCTCAAGCCAGTGACCTTGGGCTCAAGCCAGAAACCTTGGGCTTCAAACCTTTGGGCTCAAGCCAGTGACCATGGGGTCATGTCTATGATCCCATGCTCAAGCCAATGACCACATGCTCAAGCTGGTGAGCCCATGCTCAAGCCAGATGAGCCTGTGTTCAGGCCAGCAACCTTGGGGTTTTGAACCTGGGTCCTCCACATCCCAGTTTGATGCTCTATCCACTGCACTACCACCGGGTCAGGCAGTTTAGCTTATTTCAGCTAACTATAATAATTACCTATTATTCTTGAGTTATCTATTTTACACACTACTATAATTGGAAATACTATGCCATTTCAGAAAACTGAAGAGTGCGTCATCAATCTCCAAAATTAATGTCATCAAGTTGGTCTTGCTTTATTTCTCCTGAAGATACAACACTGGTGATCCTCTAAGGATTAATGAATTAAATGCAAAGAATGACAGACTCGGTCAGGGGTGCATATTTATATCCTGACTTACTGGGAGGCGGGCAACTCCAGAGGGACAACTTAGAAAATGTCAATGATATTTTTCAAAATCAGAAGTTGGAGGTATAAATTAGAGCATAACATCACTAAGTCCTTTTTTCTTACTATTAAAGAGCTATTCAATTTTACTTATTTTTCTTAGTTGTGAGTTTCTGCTTTGTTTTTAATACATTCCATATCATGTTGAATGTATTTTTTCATTCATTGAACAGATATTTATAGACTCCATATCATATACTACCACTCCAGTAGGCATTGTGGATATAACAATAAGACAAAATACCTACCTCCTGGAAGTTCACATTTTTAGAAGGGCCACAGAAAATAAGCCAGTAAAAAATAATACATATGACTTTTGGTAGTGGTAAATTCTACTACAAAAAAATATGAGGGAAAAAATAGAGTTATAGAGTAGTGAGCATCTTTTTGAGATAGAGGTCTAAGAAACGGTCTCTCTGAGGATGTTAGATATACTCAGAGATATTAATAGTTTCTATGATTAAATTAGAGGAGAATGAGAAAGAAGAGTGTTGCAGAAGGAGGAATAGTAATTGCCAAGTTCCTGAAGTAAGAAGACACTTTATACAGTTGAGGAAGAATAGACTATTTCTGTCATTCAAGCAGTGTGAGTTATGGGGGAGGGAATTAGCAGATCATCTGAGAAAGACAGACAGAGGTGGACCATGCAGACTTTGGGCCAACAATGCAGGAGGTTTGGTTAATTCTAATGGGAAACTGTTAAAAAATGATGAGATAAGAACCTACTGTGATTGGCAGTTATAGAAGACTGCTGCAGAATATGTTGGATTTGGGAGTGAAGGGATAAATCAAGATTACTAGGGTTTTGGTCTGAATATGTGGGTGAATAAATGATGGGAAGGTAAGAAAGAGGTGACTTAGGAGGAATTTGGTAGTTTGTTTGAAATATTCAAGCTCCGGACATGAAGGCAGTTGGGTATATGTTTAATTTTTTAAAATTGAATTTATTGAGATGACACTGATTAATAAAATTGTATAGATTTCAGGTGCACAATTCCACAATACTTTATCTGTGTATTACATGTGTGTTCACCACCCCAAGTCAAGTCCCCCATCATTACCATCTATTCCCTCTCTACCTTCATCCATCTCTCCTCCCCACTTTCCCTCCTGCATTACCCACACTCTTATCTGTGTCTATAAGTTGTGTGTGTGTGTGTGTGTGTGTGTGTGTGTGTGTGTGTGTGTGTGATATGTTTAAAAGTCAGGGAAAGAATCCAGAGTTGATAACATAAATTTGAGGCATCATCATAATAAAAGTCAAGGGATGAGATGAAGTAACAACAGGGTGAGTGTCCTGAATATGAAAAGAAACTTACAATTATGTCCTGGGGCAATATAACCTATAGACTTTAGGAAGTTGAGAAGAAACCTTTCAAGGACTAGCAGAAATGGCCATTGAGGTAGGAAGAAAATCAGGACAATGTCATGTTATGAAAGGCAACGATTTTTCAAGTGGAAGGAATTTATTTCCTATGTCAATGCTGCTGACAGTGAAGTAAGATGAGGGTACATGCAATTGATTACTGATTTGGCAACATGGCAACCATTGATGATTTCACAACAGTAGGTTTCATGGAAAAAGTAGGGTGGTGAATGCCTAACTTATGTGGAATTAAGGGAGAATGATAGGTAAGAAAATGGATAAAATGAATAAAGTAAATTTTGAGGAATTTTGACCAGAGCAATCATTGAAAGAACAAGTAGAATCATCAGTCCTTTCTTTTTCTACTGTGATAGATAAAATGTGTGTGTTTAGCACATGTATAAAATGATAGAAATAACTTATAAAAAAGAAAGCTTATAATCCATCTGAGAGGGAATAACTTCAGGTCTTTTCCTGGTGTTATTAAGACAATCTCTTTTTTCACAATGAAGTCTCTAAATACTATTTTTATTTTAAATTTTTGCTTTGGATTTATTGGAATTAATAAATCTGAAGTTTGATACCTTTCAGTGATTTTGAAAGTTCTCAGCCATTATATTTTCAAATATGATTCCCTTATTCTAAACTGTATGTCTAACTGACATTTTATATTTTTCATATTTTCTTTCTATGAGCTACATTCTGATAATTTCTTTAATACTATCCCTTTCACTAAAATTTTCTCCATTTTTATCTAATCTGTTTGTATACATCAAGAGAATTTTAATTGCAGTTATTTTGTTTTTCTCTTCTAGAAAGCCTGTCTGGTTCTTTATCAGTCCTGCTTGGTTACTTATATTATTATTTAAAGATTCTTTGTTTATATTTTAAAATATGTTTTCTTTCTTGAAATATACTAAACATCTATATTTTTATTTTTTAGTAAGTTCAATAGCTAAAGTCTTTTGAAGTGTTTGTGTGTTTTGAAGTCTTTTGTGTGTTTGTGTGTGTATGTGTTCTTTTCTTTTCTTTTGCTTTGCTGGCTTTAGCTATTGGTGCCTGATTTGCTTGGGTGTTCAGTGATTTTATCAGTGAGCTCATACTCCTTGAAACTTTATCTGTGGTAAATTTATGTGACCTGACTTGAAGTTCAGTTTCTTCAAAGAAGATTTATGTTCACTTCTGCTATTTGCTTTTGAATGATAGCAACTCAGGATTACACATTTATTTTAATCTAAATTCTGAAGTAGAGGTTTTTTCCAGGCTGTATAGACATCATGGAATTGGGCCACATAGGTTCATAGGGACAAACTTGCAGTTCCAAAATTGCATAATTGGTTTTTTCCTTTCCCACCTCTTTAGAGGAATGACAAGAGAAAAAAAATTGTTTTCTGTCCTCTTTTGTATAGTGG